>NC_080019.1:121499501-122749501 GCF_030020395.1 Manis pentadactyla | reverse complement strand
ACTGGTGTCAGACAGGCTGGGTGAGACTTTGGAGAAGTTGCACAGTCTCTTCGATTCACGGTCTCCGTATTTGTAAAATGGCATAGTGGATAGAATGGGTAAAATCTATCCTTCCTCCTTCCTACAGTTTTGAGGGAGATTCTAGTCCCTGCTGCATACTCAAGCTCATTAGGTATTTTCCCTCCCTCAGCCATCCCGTTAGATAGGTAAGACTCGAGTGAGACCCTTCCACCAGCATCCTGAGAGCTTGTTAGAAACGCAGAAGCTCAGGCTCCACTCCAGATCCACTGAGCCAGAATCTGCATCTGACCCAGCTCCCTGGGAAATTCGTATGCGTGTTCAAGTTTGAGAAGCACTGCTCTGGCCTGAAGCCCGCACACTAAAAACATTACTTTGGTGAGTAAACAAGACTGGACCTGTGGCCTGTTCTCATCTGTAAAATGGGGATAATAATATTTGTTCTTTCCTATATGAGGGATACTGTGAGATCAAATAAAAAAGTAGTTTATAACTGTAAAAGTATTTTATTCAGTCACTCCATAGTTTGTTCGATAAATATTTGCTGAGCAGCTACTGTAAGGCAAGTTTGGGGTTTATAAAATACTTGCTTTGCTTAGGGAACACTTTAAAGTATTCTGAAAGTCTGATTTTTAAAAGCGCTAAGTACAATAAAATGTGGTAAATGTTGTCCAATAGCTATATTCAAAATAGGAGATGATTGGGTGGGGGGGACAATCAATTCTGATCGAAGTTCAGGCTGTGCTGAGGGGGTGGGACTGAACTGACGGAGGCATGAGCCAGGGGGAGAAGGAAGAGAAGGCCCTTCTAGACAGTTCTGAGGTACTAAAGCTGGTGGGAGATGAGGGGGTGGCCGTTAGTCCTGAGATCTGACAAGAACGGCTGCAGTGGCAGTGTGCTCCGGTGGGCCATGACCTGCCGGTGAGTATGGACAGGAGAGGTTCCGCAACCTGTCTTCTCTCTCTTGGACCTTTGGTCTGAACAGTATTGTCCTGCCTACAGTCTCAACTGTCTAAGAGGAGGACACTGGGTTTGTTTTTCTTTTTCTTTTTTACTCCTCATCTGTTCTGATGGGTGAAGTGTATTGCCAACACTAATGTCCTACTTGCTAAGGTTTTAACATAACACTGAGTAGCAGGCTTTAGTTAAGGAGTGGAAGTGGGTTTCCAGATCTGTCGTTTATTTTTACAACCCAGTGGGGAAGGCAAGTTGGCACCTATGGTACCTGAGAATTGAGATGTCAGCATGTTTAGGCAATGCCAGTGAGATCTTGCACTGCCCTGCTCCCCTGCTGCCACCTCCCTGTGTCTATAGAAACAGTGGTCACAGGCGCAGGGTGACGTGGCTTTCAGCTAGTGGGCAAACAACAGAATAGAGATGCTACTGAGACCCAGAGAGCAGAAACTCTGATGCATCTGGAAGAGGTGGCTCCATGCCCAGCAGCTGAGGATGCTTCTGGGCTCTGCCTGGTCACAGCAGTGAGAGCAGGAGTGGGAGTGGGTGATGCCGAAGGGGAGTGTGCAGAGCAGGTAGAGAGCAGAGCAGGCCCAGGGTAATCTGAGTTCTCCTGCACGTCAGGAGACTTAAGTTACATGAGGGCTGAGCTCTCGCTTGTCCCAGTGCATATGTGGTGCCTGGGTACAACTCCATGGTGGCGATGGGAGGAACCCCTGCCCAGGGTCTCCTCAGTGTGAGGAAAGCAGCCAGTGGATGCCCAGGCTCATTTTACTCAGTTCTAAGCTCCAAAGCTAAAGGCAAGGACTTTGTCTTGCTTGCATGGGACAGCGCCCTTGGGTGCTGAGTTAATATTTGATCAAATTTGCAAATAAGGGTTATCTGTTTGTCTCTGGCAAGGACATTGGGGTAAATGGCTTTCTGCTGCACCGCCCTCAGTATTACTGTTTATTCTCTTTGGGCCAAGGAAGGAGACAGAACCTTTCCTTGTCACTGGCCCCTTCAGTTCTCTGTTGACATGGCTGACCAACTTTTTAAAAAACGACCCCATGGGGTTATTGCTCTGAGTGGATCTTGACTAAAAGCCTGGGAAGCAGCATGATGTAGAGAAATAGCCTGAGATTTGCAGCCAGATGGGACTGGATTCAAATCCAGGCTTGTCCAATTATGACTTGTGGTCCTTAGGAAAGTACCTTTGCCACCCCACCCCAAAGTGGGTGTGGGAGCGAGCTGCCCTCCTTGCTGGGTCAGGAGGACTGAAGCCCCGGCAGTGACAGCTGCCGTGCTTGCTGGTTTGCCATGACCCAGCCCCCAGCAGTCTAGAGATGGAGAACTGGAGGGCTTTCAGTTCATGAAGACCATCTCTGTGTCAGGGCTGGGCAGGCAAAGGACCCTGGGGTCAACCCTTCTTCAACCAGAAGAGGAGACTGCAGCCAGCAACGCCCTGCCCCACTGGGTCCCTGTGGCCCCACACCTGTCCTCAGACCCATACAAACACCACAGAAGAGGGAGCCCTCAGGTTTTCTGGACCTATTCTCAGCCACCACCCTCCTTCCATCCGACCTGGTGTTTGCTCTCCCAGGTGCCTTGACTTCTAGGTTTGACATTTGCCAATTCCGTGCCATGGCCTTGAATTCACTCAAAAAAGACTCTGCTTATACACCAGATGCATAATGTCTGCTGCCTCGGGTGTACACCTCCCTTTTCTGTGGGGCCAGGAGGTCAGTGCTTCCAAAGCATGCTCTTCCCTTCTGCCCTCTTCTCCTGGGTTCTTTGTTGGTTTCTGGAATGGCATTTCCTCTCTTTCTCTCTCTCTTTTATTTTTTATTTTAGTAACTGGGGGGAGCAGTCTTTGAGGATTTTTTGGGTGAACACGCCACATGTCTGCGTCATGTTGCAATAGGAATCCACAGGAGGACAAAGGATGGGATGTATAATTTCCAGATGATCTGAAGAAATCACAGGGGCGCTCAGCCTTCCCTTCAGAAGGCAGAGGCAAAATCCCGAGGCAGGCTCCTGCATCAGTGACTGAATCCTCCTCTTCTAGATGCTATGGAGTGTCCTGAAACATTCTGCTCTCTGCTCTGAGACTCGGCTTTTTTCTAAAAAACAAGGACAGTAATGATTCCAGTCTAGGTAACTTCATCAAAGTGCTATCTGGACTGCAGCAGATCCCGTAGATGAAAATACTGGGTAAGCTCTGTAGCCCCATGCACTTGTCAGGAGCTGCTCTTGGCAGTTCTCAGCCCTACTCTGGGTAAAGGTCTCCGTACCCTCCATTGGGTCAGCCTGGACTGTACTAAGTGGCCCCTTGCAAAGGCCTCTCAGTTTCCAGGACTGGAGAATAGCAGTGAGGAGTTCCAACTGACCCATCTCCTCAGGCTCTCTTCCCAGAGGGAGCGTGCCTTGTCAGTGATGAGGAGGCTCAGGGGATTCTCAAGGGTTACTTTGCTGGGAGTCTCCAGATGGCATCTGCCATGGTAAACATGCTGGAACCAAGGACCCTGACTCCTGTCACATCCCAGTTAGAAGTGGCAGAGTGGTGCCCAGGGAGGTGTGTGGGGCCGCGTGGGTGACGCTGCAACCCCAGGTAGGCCGGAAAAAGTGTCATAAAGGATAGTCATCCCTACTGCCTGGGCGGTAGCCTGGGCACCAGGGGCATCTGCACAAGGCATTTAGATTCCCCAGAAGGAGCCAGGAGAGTTGTCACAAGGAGAGTTTCCTTAGAGAAAGTAGCACCAGTCCGGCAGTATTTACTAGTTTATTCATTTGTCCATTTGTTCAGACAGTCATCTGTGTATTTCTTCAATCATGATGAATTTATCAAGCATTTACTACATATTAGAGCCATGCTAAGGGTCCCACATGTATTGTGTCTTGTATTAGGATAGGTTAGGTAGCTCTGTGTTAACAAACAATCCCCGAATCTCAGCGACTGGAAGCAGCACCAGTTTATTTCTTACTGCTGTTACCTTCTCAGCACAGCTCTTTGTTGACGGTGTTGCTCATGGTTGCCAAGCTGGTGAGTGCTTCCCATCCTCTGATGCCGGCATTTCAGCATGAGCTCCTAGGATTCACTGTGGCAGGGGAAGAGAGCAAGGAGAACTATGCACTGGCTTCTCAAGGACTCTGCCAGGAAGGGGCTGCACCCCTTCTGCTCACATTTCATTGGCCAGAGGATGTCAATTGCCAAACCTAACTTTAGCAGTCAGAGAAGTGTCATCCTTTCCTGGTCCTTAAAGGAAGTATGGAAATAATATGAACTCTATTAAGTCCTACCACACGCTAACCCCCATAAGAATCCTGGAGGTAGTTATTATTCTGATTTTACACGTGAAGAAACAAGAAGGAAAGAAGGGTTAAGCACCTCCTCTACATTTGCTTGGCTAGTAAGAGGGAGATGTGGTATTTGAACTTGGGAAAGTCTGACTGCAAAACCTTTACTGGATCTTTTATAGCACCCTACCATGTATACAAAGATGGCTGAATCTCAAGGTAGAAAACAGCATCTGTCAGCCAAAGAAGGCTGGGTAATGTGCCGTTTTGGAGGAGGGAGCGATCACTTCCAGTTAGAAAAATCCAGGAAACCTTCACTGAGGAGGTGGCTTTTGCCCAGATTTAAACATCCAGAGATATTTATTATTTCAATCAGTTATTCATTCTGTGGGCTATGTGGGTGACTTCTCACATCTGGCAAATCTTTATAAAATCCAGTTAGTTCACATATTTAGCTTAGTTCACACTCTGCCCTCACAAAAGAATCCTAGAATGATGGGGGTGGGAGGGAGAGTAGTTCTGAAATGGGTTTAACTAAGGAAGTTTCCTGGAACAGACCCTGGGGAGAGATTTGGTGAAGTGGGTCAAGAAGAGCTGGATTTTATTGCAGATTTATTGCGGCCTTCCTGCCTTCCTCTCTCCTTTCCCCCTTGCTCTGTCCTGAGAGCCTGCTATCTGCCTGGGGTGGGGTGGAATGCTGGGGAAGGGGAAGGAAGAGGGGGCTGACTCTGACACAGATTCTGGCCCCCTGGGAGTCTCAGTGTTTAATGATGGGAGGGATAAGGTTGCAGGGCTCCAGGGTCCCAGTGTTTGCCTAGAAACTCAAGACAAAGCCCCCAGCATGGGGTAGAGTGACCCCACTGAGGGGTGTGGGTAACTGGAGTAAAAGAAAATAAGCTTGCCATCCCGAGCCGTGGGGCATGGGGGCGGGAGGGGAGAAGCTTTCAGGACAGGCAGAGAGCGCAGCTCCAGTCCTGCCTGCTGAGAGGGGCTGAATGAGTCAGGCCCAGCAGTGCTGCTGATGGACGGACAGCTGGGCCCTCTGGGCTTACCCAGGGGCCACCCCTGGGTACACCCGGCCTTGCCCACAGCTGTGCTCCAGCTTGGCCCATGCCAGCAGCCAGCTTTCATTAGTGCTGCCAGAGCAGAATTTGACCACTTACTGATTTTGTTCTGCTTCTCTCCCCCAATTCAGGGGGAAATTGAGTTTCGAGGATAGAGCTTTACTACATCAGAGGTGGTCCAGGTAGACCAAGGCTGAGAGATGCTATATGACATCCTTGCACACACACTGGCACTTGGCTGCTCATGTTTCCCTTCCAAGAGTCATGGGCTGCCAGCAAAGGACTTGAAGTTTCTACTCTGGAGAAGCTGTTAATCCAGTTCATCCCTCGGGTGCAAGGGGTGAGCGTGTGCCCTTTAAGTGAGTCTGTAATCTTCTACCTCTAGGTCTCTTTCCCCATTCACACTATCAAAGGACCTTGGTGCTGGATGGTTCTCAGAGGGTATCTAGGCCTGTGGTTGCTAAACTGACAGATCATTACCCAGGAAGCTTTGAAAAGCACACGTTGCCAGGCTCTGGGCCCAGACGTTCTGACTCAGTAGGTCAGGGCCTAGTCCGCATCCAGTTGATTCTGCAGGTCCTGTGCTCAGTGGGGTGGTCCGCTGGGGCCCTGAGGCCTGGTGCACTTCCCTTTCTTGTGCTTGGCAACCAGCCTTTCCTTGCAAATTTATCGTTCTCATTAAGGGAATGGCTCTCGAAACCCGCTGGGAGGACCAACGGTATTGTGCTCCTGAATGCAGGGCTGACTGGCCAGGAGAGGGTTTCTATGCTGGCTCTGTTCCAATTCATCATGGCGAAGGAGCCCTTTCTTGGGGTGTGCGAGCATTGTCTGTGTCAGCCACGGCTGCCTTGAGATGCTTCCCCTAAGCTGTCGGGCGGGCAGATCAGCCCAGAACCATCCTCCCTGGGGCTCGTGGCTGCCCAGCAGAGAGGAAGGGCTGCAAGAGGAACATGGCTGACTGCCCCCCACTTACGCCTCCCCACTCCCACCCCAGGCCTGGCTGTACAGCAGGCTGTCTTTGGGAGGAATTGAGACCCTGGGTGTTGCTTCGGGAAAACACTTTGATTTTCATCTCTGAATCCTAAGAGGTGCTTTGTGAAAAAATGATAATGATTTTGTTGCATGTGCCCAAGATTTGCTCATGCAGGTTCCTGTGTGCTCCTTGTAAGGGGAGGAGAGAGGACAGAGGTTATCTTCCAATGCTGGAAAGGAATGAGCTGAGCTCAGAAGGTGAGTGGGCTTCTGAAACATTTAGTCATCAAGGATCATGATGATGTATGTTAGGCACCCTCACATTTTCAGACTGAAAGTGTCTGTATGCGTGTGTAAAGAGAGAGAGGAAGAGAGAGGGAACAACTGATAAAGCAAATGGGGTAGAATGTGAACAATTGTGAATCACCTGGGTAAAAACATACAGATGTTTTTATACTACTTTTATTTTTACCATTTTTTGAAAATTTACATTTATTTTCAAATAAAAATATTCTTTAAAAAAGTGATGGGGTTTATTTGAGGGCACAGAGCAAGTTAATAGTGGGACCCCTGCCTGTGTAAGGCCCACCTGTCACATCTTATCATTTGGGGATTATGTATTTCTCAGACTTAGCTCAAATGCCAGTTCTTGAGTGAGGTTTCCCTGGCCTCCCAGAGTGGATTAGAGCATTTCATGCACTTTCCCTCCCACTTATTACAGTAGACAGGAGTGAATTATTTTTAATTTAATGCCTGTTTCTCCTTTTGGACTATAAGCTCCATGAGGGCAGGACCTCATCTGTCTTGTTCCTGCTGTATCCCAATAATCTAACACAGTTACTGGAATATAATAGCTGCCCAACTAATATTTGTTGAGCTGATGAATGAATGAGAGAGTGAATGCCAAGCATGGGCCACAGATGTGTACAGGTGGACACACACATGCCCAAACACATCTTTGCTCTACTTTCTTGGTTCCATTGCTCTGTGTCATATACGGGCTGGAGATGCCAGGATTTAGAGGGCAGCTGGCAGGGTGGCGTCATGCCTCTGGAAATGACATCTAGGAATGAATGACATCCTTTGGGAAAGGAGGATGACACCTCTTCCCAGCCAGTGTCTCCCTCCTCGCCCCTCAAGCCCAGGGGTCCTTCCTGGGGAGCAGCGGCACTCTCTTGCAGCACGTGGTGGAGTGGTCCCAGGACAGTGGGCTCTGAGTGTGGTCGTGGAGACCACTGCCTTTCCAGAAACAACAGAGCCCTTTAAAGTCACCTGATATCATGTCTTCCTGACCTGGGCCTTGGCCAAGCCTCCCTCTTTCCATTGTGCTACGGCAGTAGAAACAGAGACCTGTATTTGCTTCTTCTGACGCCCCGCCATGGGCAATAGGGCAAGTGCTATGTTGGGCAGGCCTCCCATGCCCACTCACTGGAGAGTTTGGTTTTAGTTTTTGAATAAGTAATATATCTACGTAGTTCAAAATTCAAAAGGGTAAACATACAATCAGTGAACATCGAGCTCCTACCCCTAGGCATCTTCTTCCTACCAATATTCTTAGTTCTTATGAGTCCTCCTACAGACAGTTTGTGTGTATACAACCAAAGACATGGGTTCCCTGCAGTGGCAGAATTCCATATGTGCTGTTTATATCTTGCCCTTTTGCACTTAACGATGTATCTTAGGGCTCTTTCCATACCAGCCATAATGAAAGAGTATCTTTTTTTCTTGGTTACAAAGTATTCCATAGTGTCAGTGTACTCAGAAAAATGCAAACATATCTAAGGAGCCGTGCTCCAGCCTCCCCTTGCCATGCTCTGTGCAGGTCTGTTCCTGGATTGTACTTTCTGTGGAGGAGGATGGAGCATTCAGAATGCTGCCCAGGACAGTGACCACAAGACACATGTGACTACTGAGGATTTGAAGTGTGGCTAGCCAAGTGAAGATGTACAGAAAATGTCAAATACTCTCTGGATTTAAGAGATTTAAATGAAAAAATGTAAGATATATTTTACTAATTAATAATTTTTGTATGAAGAGTTAAAATGACAATTTTTAAATACCTTGGTTAAATAAAATATATCATTAAATAAATTTCAGCTTTTTTTAAAGCTTTCAAAAATGCCTCTACTAGCAAATGTAAAATGATGTATGTGGCTCATGGTTGCAAGCAGCATATTTCTGTTGGACTAAGCTTCCGGGAGACTTGGAATGGGAAGGAGCTAAATAGAGCAGAAGGGGAGACAGCAAAGGAACAGAAACAGATAGCTAGCAAGAGCCTTTTGAAAGCTCCCAGGCTGGGGGTCGGGAGACTGAGTCCTTGCCCGTCTCACTGTCACTTGCTGGGAGACCCCAGGACAACCACCTTCCTTCCTGTTCTCCTAGAGAACATTACCTCCAGCAGGGCTGGGGTTCCTCTCCGTTTTGTTCTCTGCCCAATCCCCAGAGCTAGAGCCATGCCTGGCCCATGGAATGCTTGCTGAATGAATGAAAGAAAGTAGAAAGTGGAAAGGAAAATTTGAGTTTTCCTTTCAAGGTAAGTGTTAGACTCATCTGAGAATCAGGACTTGGAGGCCCCTAGAGCAGGATGCCTCAGTCTATGACGCTGAGACTCAGAATTGCCAGAGTGATTCGCCTGAGGTCTCTCTGGGAAGTTGATGGTAGAACCAGGGCCAGCTTCAGTTTCTTCACTCCCACAGCTGAAGAACCATCTGGGAAAAAGGCTGCTTCAAGTAAGTATCTGCTCTTGGTGATTAATGTCTGCAAATGCAGTTTGGCGATGGCGCCTTCATCATCTCCTTAACTCATTTTCTGGGTGTGGGGTGATAGGCTCCCACGAGGCTGAAGGCCTGAGTCAAGAGGGCCCACTCGGCACCACGGCTCAGCGTTCCCAGTGCCCGTCAGTCAGAGGGGCCTGGCTTCAGCCTGAATACCCAGCGGAGGCCCTGTCATATCCCCTGGCCTCCAGCTCCAGGCTGTTGGCCTGGAGAAGCTGGAGTCTGGCCCTGAGGCTGTGAGGGGCCAGCAGGCTGCAATCAGCACTGAGAGAGGCGTCTAAATCATTCCTGCTTGGGTGGGAGGGGTCGGCGAGGGGATTTTCATAGATTATATTGAAAGAATTACAATGGTGAGGGAAAGGAGCCGAGTTCCCACAGAGTGTCCGGTCACTCCTGTGGGGGGCTGTGGGAGCTGGGCCTGGCCGCCTCTTTCTCTCTGGGCAGCAGCACACACAGTTTTTAATAATTAAGTAACTTTAATTGTCCTGGGAAAGCTGAGCTCGCCTTGGGGCATGCTGCACAAACTCATAATTAATGTTACCAAGAGAGATTAGCAAAGGAGAACTGAGAAATGATTCACTTTTTAAAAAGCGCCTCACTGTTAAGCCTTATTATCCTAAGTTTAGAACCTCATTTATCTGCTTTGAGGAAAAAAAAAAAAAAATCTAAGACCCAGAAACGAGTGCATGTGAAATTAAAACTCCATGGCTTTGTAATCTGGTTTAAAAACATCAGATGGGAAAATGTTGCCATTTATTGATTCCATTCTGGTGACTGAGGGAACATTTAAGACAGGAATATAATTAATAAATGATAATGCATTAATAAAAACTCAAGCTTTTTACTGCTGTCCCTGTGCTTCTAGATTAATTCATTTCAGGATTTTTTGGAACAGCTCTTCTCTCTGGCTCTCTATGAAAGATATACCAAATTCTATGTAATTTTCAATTGCTTAGTTGTATGAAAAGATAGTAGTGGAGTATCTGGTACATCAGCATTTGGTACATCTTTGGTGAATTAATCAATGAGCGAGCACATTAGTGCAAGATGAGAGGACCTCAAAAAGGAGAGCTGTGGCCATGCACAGACACGCCTTGTCAACATGAAGGCAAGCCCAGGCCATGCCTGGGGAAGAGGTCTGGGATGGCAACCAGTGTAGGGTGGACAGGGAAAATGCAGCAGCAGCAATGACACAGCCGGCGTGAGAGGGAGAAGGGAGAGGAGCTGTGACAATTAGGAGTGTATGTAAGAGGGTGGCCACCACAGCCTTATGCGTAACTAGTAGTGCATAAGTAGTATGTGATCGATGGCTCTAAACTAGTGACTGTGTTTCCTTACAAAGTCCCTGTATCTCTAGGCACTGCCCTGTTTTCTTCTCCCACTCAGGCAACAAATATTTGTATCCTAAATGATAAGCATTCCACTCTTTCCAAGCACCATAGTGGATTTTTCTTCCATTTAGTCAACTACCATTGACTGAATGCCTACTAAGCTTCAGGAACCATTTTCCATGGACATAGATGGAAACAACTGGAATGGAGGCAGGAGATTTTGGTTCTTAACCTAGATCTATAATTCCATTCTTCTCTCTGAGCCTCAGTTGCCTCAGCCACAAGATGGGAAGCATAGCTGGGCCTTCCTGAGGCCCCACTGAGAGTGTGGATGGCAGGTCTATTGGAGGTGGGAAGATGGGACTGTGCTCTCCGGAATCACTTTCTGGGATCACTGTGGAGGACATTCCCTGAGGGATGCTTCTTTCCTTCTGGCTTCTCCTAGCAGGGGTACTATTGGCAACTCCCCACCGTCACCCCGGGATCTGACCCAGAAGATCCCTCCTCCCACATCCTAGAGTGAGAGCTGGAGGGTGATTCGTCCTATGCAGCCACCTGGGAAGGCACTATTGCTGAGAGCTTTGCTGTCCCCTGGATGTCAGTCAATCCCCAGTGAGAGGCTGGTGGGTAAATAATGAGGTGGTGGCTGATTTAGCTCAAGGTATGATTCCTTTCAAGGCCTCTACGTGTGATCAGATGACTTAAAATGAAAGCTTTTAAGACATGAAGGAATGAAGTCATTCTCTTGGGGCTGTCCCTTTGTGAGATGTCAGGCGAGCTGTATCTGGGCCTTTGTTGGCTGAGGGGAAAGGGTAGGAGGGGCACTACAGTGGCCCCCCCAGAGCTTTTCCTGAGCAGGTAGAAAAGAGTAAGAGTAAAAGGCACTGTGTGCTGAGGAGGAAGATGCTGGGCAAAGCACTCCGACCTGTTTGTGGAGAAGAGGGTTGTAGAGGAAACAGAGCTTGCAGGGCTCAATGGCAGTGAATGAGAGTTACTTTTGGAAACCTGACTAGTTAAGAGCACTAGTCAGAGAAAGGACACTGAAAATAACTAGTATTGCTACTAATAACCACAGTCCCTCAACCTGTTGCAAACACTAGATAATATGCAGTTGCTGTCACATTAATGATCTCTTTTGAGTCACACAAAGGTTCCAGGAAGGAGTATTACTATTCCCATTTTGCAGATGAGGAAACGAGATTCCTGAGACTTTGGTTGACCAAGGACTTGAACCCAGGTTCTCAGGCTCCTCCTACTCTGCCCAACGAGAGGCTGTCCACAATAACCCTAATGCTTCTGTCTGGCTCTTAAGTACTGTGATCTGTGTTTCTGGTCTTTCCCAAAATGTGCTGCCATATATTTAATTATCATCTTGGAGCTGAGGAAAAAAAAAAGACACATTTTTGTTCATTCGCTCATCTTTCAATCATTAATCCATTGTTTATTCAGCTGATGCTTCCTGCATAACTACTATATGCTATATAGCTAATCAGGATTCCTGACTCCCAGTCTTGAGCTAGGTAAGACTTTTAGATTTTAATTAGCTTGCACAGGACCATGTTAAACAATCCAGGTTGTAAGAGAAAAGAGTAAAAAGTAAGGTCCTCTCCTCTTATTCTTTATACTCTGTCCCTCAGAGCCTCTTCCAGATACAACCACTGTTGCCAGTTTCTTGTGCATGCCTCAAGCTAGTCCACACATATGCAAGTACATACACATGCATGTGTATGTGTGGTGTGTTACCTTTCTTCCAAAATGGTAGCATGTACTGTTTCTCTATCTTGATTTCCTTCTAAAACTATATGAGGGAGACAGTGCCATATCAGAGCATAGAGAGCTGTGCCAATCTCTTTAAATGGCCTATTAGCATTTCATTTTGTTTAACCTATATTTAATTTTTAAACTACCTGCCTACTGATGGACATTTGGGTTGTTTTTTATTTTGCCTTTCATGTGTTTCCTTATCATCCAAGCCTTAACATTATTTTGGAGTAACAGGGTGCAGTGGGAATTGCTAGGGACAGAAACTTGAAATATGAGTTCTCTCCTGTCTTTATTAATCAGCTATTTGTCATTGGGCAAATGCCACAGCGTCCCTGGGTCTCAGTTTTACCATCTGCCAAGTGGAGACACTGGGTTCTAGCTAGTATCTAGCGTTTTTGCCATCCTGTCTGTCTCTGGATCCTTGAGTGTCCCCAAGACCTAGAAACATCTGTGTCCCACAATCAGCCCTGGCTGCAGCTGTTGGGTGGGGCAGACAGGGCTTGGTGACCTGGGCAGCCTCTCCTGGCGCTGATCTCAGTGATGCAATAGTGAACTCAGTCAGGCAAGTTTGGCCTTGCAATCCCCTGGATCCAGCATGATTCAGGGCCTGTAGCGTGGCTTCCCCACCAGCAAATGAGCTGCAAGACACCTTTCTTGGCAATGGGCTTAACGAGGGCTCGGGGATCGTCTGATGACTCATCTGTTTTGCAATGGCAGCAAACTCCCAGAGAGAAAAGGAGGCAGCAAGTGAGCGTGGCTTCCTTCCTGGATTAATGACTGAAGTGTTATGAATGACTAATCAGTTCAGCACGGAGCAGAGCTGGGTGGTCGAGTCGGGGCTGAGGGTAGCACCAAGGCAGATGATGCCCAGGGTGAGAGGGCCGCTCTCTGCCTGAAAGCCTGTGGGTCTCAATGCTCTCCTTTTAGTGGCACAGAACTGGGGTCAGATGTCCTACCTGCACACCCATCTCTACCGTCTTCTAGAGCCTGTCTACCTGGAACATCACTGCAGTCAGCCCATTGCTAACTTCCCCTCCAGCCTCAGCTTTGGTCCTGTGGAGGGAAAGCTAAATGTTTACAGAGAAATCCAGCAGTGAAATCCAAGGCGGGAGGGCTGACTGCATCATTTTGTATGACATACCCTTCTGTGTATCTAAGAAAGAATTTTGAAATTTACCTGTTATTGGGAGGTGCCATAAAGGTGGTAAGAAGAGTTTTTTTCACTCGCTTCTGGGATGAGAACCCCAGATGAAGGACTCCTGGCCTGGCTTGTTTCCTCACGTATCGCAGGCAGCTTACTGCAGGTTCTAGGATTAAGAAGACTGGAGGGAGTACTTCTTCAGGGTGTCTGGCTTCATAACCAATCCACCCCACTGCCTTTCTTTCCTCAAGTTTCCCATTTCTGGCCAGCCCTGGCCCAGCCCTCTACTTTCCAGCGGCCATTAGGCAACTGCCCTTTTCAGTGGCCCGAGGGCAGGTCCCATGTGGGCACTCATGCCTTAGCCTCCCCTGGCCCTGTCCCAGTGTCCTGACATGTGCTCCTTGGGTCTGGGTGTGGGGGCTGTGATGAGTCTCCCTCCTTTCATCTCAGGGCCGGTTCAGTGGTCCCTTTCAGCCCCCTGGCTCCTTGGAAATAGGGGCCCTTTCCTGCAGGCTTCTCCTCCTGGGCATCCTTTTGAAACAGCTCTCCTGACTGACATACAAGAAGTGCTGTGCCATTTTGGGCTTGGTTCACAGGAACTCTCTGAGCATCCTCTGTGTGTCAGGCCACCTGTCTCCAGCAACATGTGCTGGGCCCTGTCTCGGGTGGGGTTTGTGCTGGAACTTGTCTTGGCCCTTCCACAGTCAACCGGCTCTCTGGGGGTTCTCTACTTTTCCCATTCTTTCCACCACATCTCCTTTCCAGGGCTTTGTGGGTCAGCATGCCCTCTTGAGCTTGAAGGGAATCATCCTTTCACATGGGGGTCTGCTCAATTGTACATGCTCCATTGTTGAGGGAAGGATGAGTAGATGATTCTTATCCTGGGCAATGCCACATTTCCTTTGCCTTCAAAATGTTAAAATTGCCTTTTGCTACATCTACCTGGATCATCTGCTCTCAGTCCTCACTCACTTTTTTGGGCATAACTCTGCCTTTCTTGGAACAATGGCAGCCAAGTTCATCTTGTCACAGGAGATGATTTTCAGCTAAATTTTTTTGTAATTTAGGATGAGTCATTCTACTCAGTCTTTTTCTAGGAATTCCCCTCTGAATTCACTTTATGTGCTCAGAGTAGACCAGAGAGGACCTCCCCAAGAGGGAGGCACATTTTTGAGAAGCAGGGCTTCCCAAGGGGAAATCTTTTTTTTTTTCTCTGTAATTCAGAGCCTTTTAACACCTGGATAGCCTAAGTCCCAGTGAAAAATGCCTGAAGAAATGCTCCCTGTCCCTCCACCTCTGCCTGGTGGCTCTGGGCTTTGGGTTTTCACCTCCTCCACCCAGTCCTGCTCCCCCACCCCCACCTCCAAGCCCCTGGGCCTATAGGAGCGCAGGCCCTGCTCCTCAGTGAAAAGGTAATGCCCAAGACTGAAATACATACCAACACTTGTATTTCCTGAGCCTAGAGTAAAGCAAATGCATTGCCTACTAAATAGCTAACAAATTTACTAAATAGTTACTAAATTTAACTAAAGAGATTTTCTTTTTCTTTTCTCTTCTCCACCCCATCTTTTTTCTTGGGTGCTTTTCACACCAAGTCACTGAAATCACAGGTCATAGGAGGTATTTTTCTCTTTAGAAGTCTTTCTGCAGGGAACTATGTCAAGAATGTTTTCATACTTTGGGTTGGATGGGGTGGGAGGAAAAAAAGAGGCTTAATCCCCCTAGATGGGTATTTCTCTGAAAACAGACATGCAAATGCTGGGCTTGTCAAACCCTAAGATGTTTTCTTTATTCTTGAGACTTAGGGCATCCTGCCTGCAGGGCCTGGGAGATCTGACAAGTGATGGAGGGAGCCCTAGTAGTGGAGCAAGCAGAGTCAGGGAGAGGGTGGGCAGGGGAGGCAGAGGCACGCGCCGGATAAGGGGGTCCAAAGGACACTGCCCTGGACCCTGTGCACCAGGCCATTCCTCCCTGGCCCCTTCAGGCTCTGTTAGGTAGGAGCTCCCCTCCCAGCAACTGGAGGCAGAGTTGCAGGAGAAAGCCAAATGCAGGCTCACTGACTTCCTCCAGCTCACTCTGCAGATGGAGGGCTGGCACCTGAATGCTTTGGCCAGCTGGCTGAAGCTCCTATCTGCCAACCTGGGTGCAAAATTAGAGACTTGGAGAGAAATTGCCATGCATTGGGTAGCTACTTGAGGCTTCTAATAAGGAATCTCTAGATTCTCACCCACCAGGAGACCTCAGGATGGGAGAGGAGACATATTTAGCCTGCAGGCTACTAAAAAGGATAGCAAAGCCCCTTATGAAGCCTTGCTGTTCCTAGGTGATGAGTTCACAAGTCTGTGGGAGACAGAGACAAGAAAATGCTTGCACAAGGGCTGAATGCAAAGAGAAAGGTGCAAATATTTCCATCTCCAACCCACACCCCCAAATACGGTTAAAACATCTATAGCAGGTGAGAGAATAGCTTTAAAATATTTTACTGCCTCTGTAGCTCTAGACAAGAGCCATTCTAATTTCTTTAGGTTTTAGTTTCTCAATCCCCTTCTCTTCGCCTAGTGAAAGTATGGAAATGGGCCAGAAGGCAGCCTGCTGTACATGGTGTTGGGCACAGGTCTCCCTAAGATCGCAGGAAGACCCATGGAGTGGGCTGCTGTCTGGCCTATCTCTCTGGCTTATTGTTTTGAGGATCAAATGAGGTAATGGTCATGATTATATCTTGTATATTATAAATCAGTAAATAGCCAAAGGGTTATTCCCTTGAGAACTTGCAGCTTTGACAGCCCCAGTGATGGGACCTGGCCTTGCTCTCCCTGGGGTCTCAGGGCCTGTGAGAGTGCGGCCACATAGTCATTCTTCAACAGATATTTTTTAGAGGTTGGAAAGCAATATCAAATGCTGACAGCCCGCTAGGGCATCAGCCCTCCTCTATGGGTGGGGATATGGAGGCTTGGGAAGGTTGAGTGGCCTGCTTTAGTCCCTACCACTAGCTAATGAGTGAGTTGGGATTTGAGATCAGTCCAGAAGTTCAGGCCCTTTCCATGATGCCTGGGGGTCCTTGTGTCTACTGTCTCTTGACTTGATTGTGTTTAGTTGTTCTTGACAAAGTGGGCTGCTGTACCAGGAAGATGGGGGGCCCTAGAGACAGCTTCGGGACAGTCCCTCCCTGCCTGGCACTAAGGACCATGAAGTTCAGCCCCAATTAACTGCATTAATGCCCTGAGCTCCCCTTCCCAGAGAGAGGCAGAATAATACCTATGATAGGCAGAAAAATAGTGGTTCAAAGATGGCCATGACCTAATCTCTAGGACCTCTGAATATGTTTGTTAATGTCAAAGGGGAGTTAAGGTTGTAGGTGGAATTAAGGTTGCTAACCAGTTGACCTTGAAATGGGGAAATTGGCCAGGCTCATCCAGGTAGGCCCAAGGTAATCACAGGGGTCCTTTTAACTGAGAAGACTGTGGTAGGAGAGCCAGTGTCAGAATGGTGCGATAAGAAAAAGGCTCACCTGGCCACTGCTGGCTTTGAAGATCGAGGAAGGGCCTCAGACCAAGGAGTGCAGGTACCTTCCAGAAGCTGGCAAAAGCAAGAAAACAGATCCTCTCCTAAAGCTTCCAGAAAGGAAACAGCTTGGCCAACCCCTTGATTTTAGCCTAGGGAAACCCATTTTGGCCTTCTGAGCCCCAGTGCTATCAGATAGTACATTTGTGTTGTTTTAAGGTACTAAGTTTGTGATGATTTGTTATAGTAGCCCTAGGAAACTAATACAGCATCTGAGCAGGGAGCAAGCATCAAGTGGGGTTAGCCTAGGCCTTGGACTCCAGAGATGGACATGACAGAAGCAGACACAACTCTCCAAGGCTTTCTGGAACACTCCTCTTACTCTCGCCATGGTGCAGCACCCAAGTGCTCGGAGGCTTTGAGCAGCTTCACGGATGTTCTCTGGCTGTACCTCACCTTGGGCCACATCATGTACCTCTCATTTCCATCCTGGGGCTTTCTGCTTCATGGCCTAGACGTGTGCCAATGGGCATCCTTGAATTGCACAGGACCAGCCTTGACCCACAGTGGATGGGAACCTATGGATAAACGTTTCTCCTTTTCCACTCTCAGATGGGCAGTTCAGAGATGCTTTTGAGGAGTTTCCAAGAAACTGAGCACTCCTTTCCCAGGTGGAAGCTGCTACACTAATGCATCCTTGTACTGGGTCACCCCTTCCCCCTGACTCCCTCTCAACTGAACCTCACTCCTGCCTGGGGGTCATCACCCCCATGAACACCTCTGTGGGAACTGTTGTTTCCAGCCCTGCTCTTGGAAGAAACTGTTAAGAATATGCTTGAACAGAACAGCTGCTCATCTAGTGTTTGTTCAAAAGTATGTCCCCTGCCCAGTCTCACAGAGCTCTCAGGAGCTTGTGAGGGTGAGGGGTGTTGGGTATGCAGAGAGCAGCGCAGCTGTAGACGAGTCTGTCCTGGGGTCTTGGCTGAGGACACTTGCTGGTGTAGAGATGGATAAAGTCTGGATAGGCAGTTTCCAGGTTCATGGGGACGTCCAGGGCTCTACTTACTTAGTTACCCACGTTCCCCTGACTCTGGCAGGCTTCTCTCCGAGCATACCACTGTTCCTACCATTCAGAACAGATGTTTTTCTGATGAACTTAATTGGATCATTAGCGAGCAGGCTACAAAATGGATGATTTGAGAGGGCTGGGAAGCTGGAGGCCTCCTGGCCCCAGGGCCGGGCAGCTGTTCCCAGGCTGGCTGAACATGCCTTTGCAGGGGCTCCCTCCCCAACCCCATCCAAAGCTGTCTCTGTCATGCTGATAGGCCAAGCTGCCCTCTTGCAAGTGGGGCTTCCCTACCAACCATGCCCAGAACAGATGGAAACGAATCTCTTGGGCATCTCCAAAAGCTGATGTGGTTTTCACAGCGGGTGGAAGGGTGAGGGGGAGCAGACAACCCAGCCCCTTCCCACGGCCATTTGGGAGGCCACACTGGTTGTCCAGCTGTCCATGTTCACTCCCTGTGAAAGGGGTGGGGCTTGAGCTTGGGGGATCCACTTCAGCGGAGGTGAGACTAGGAACTAGAAATACAAAATATCCCAATTCCTTATGGTTTTAAACCTGAGCTCCAAAGAGCTGTGGGGGGTGGGAACCCCTTAACATCAATGCCTCACCAGAACCAAGCTGCTTTCCAGCCTATATGGCAGTGATGCGTAAAAGGCTAGACTAGTCACCAGTCTCCAGATGTCCCCCTCCCTTCCCCCACTTCCTGCCTTGTATCCCCTGTTCTTTGCTTCCACCCCAGCCTCCCCTCTGCACAAGCACATTGTCTTGCCAATGGGTTTCAGCCCCAGGCAAGTTCGCTGTGGATTCAGTGTGACCAAAGAAATGACACTAAAACGTTCTTGGGGTGAAAGGGTTATACCCAACTTTATTCCCACGGTGGCAGGTCAATCACTAAAATCTCATTCACTCAGAGCGAGTCTGCATGCAGCAAGCCGGTCTCTGCCTCTGGGCCCCTCTGCCTGCACAGCTGTCCTGCACAGCCATCCTCTGGGCACAGCCATCCCAGTCTCTGTCCTCATTGCTGCCAGCACTCCAGCCTCTGCTCTGCTCTCCTGAAGCCTTGCAGCTGTGCCACCATGTCACCCAGAGCACTGGGCAGGCCTCTTTAAGAGTCAATAACAGCGTATTGTCCACACATGAGTTAGCTGACCAGGGCCAGGTGAGAATCCTGGCCACAGGAACTTTCATTTTTCATTTTATCCACACACATCCACCTTATCCCTCTAGACCTGACTCAGATGCCACTGTCTCCAGGAAGCTGTCTGCTCCTGCCACCTCTCTCTGCCATCCTCTGATTTTAGCAATAATCCGCTGTTCTTTCTTTGAAGCCCCCAAGGGCTCCATCTGCATCGCTCAAATGAAACCAGTGACTTTATGGCTGGGATCATAATTACTTGTGTACTTGGTCATTCCTCCCACTGCCCTGGGGCCTCTTCAGAGCAGAGAATGGCTCTTCCTTGGCCCCTCGTCCTCATGGGAAGAGCTTGGTCAGATGTCTTCTCTGGTTGGTTGGTTTTGTTTTTAGTTTTAATGAGTGCATGTGAAAAAGCTGGTGTCTAAACTGCCTCTTCCAAAGACATTGTCTTAGTCTGCTTGGGCTGCTATAATAAAACACCATAGACCCAGTGGCTTAAACAATTAACATTGATTTCTCACAGTTCTGAAGTCTGGGTGGTCCAAGATCAAGGTGCCCCAGGTCTGGTGTCTGGTGAGGGCCCACTTACTGGCTTGTAGGATGCTGCCTTTTAACTCTGTCCTCCTGTGGGGAAGAGAGGAGCCCTGGTCTCTTCCTCTTTTTATAAGGACACTAATCTCATCATGGGGTCCCACCATCAAAACCTCATCAAACCTAATTACCTCTCAAAGGCTCTGTCTCCAAGTACCATCACACTGAGGATTAGCACTTCAACATAGGAATTCTGGGGAGATATGAACATTTAGTCCATAGCATTATCTTGTAATAACAACCCCTGAATTAACGATTAGGAATTCTGTTAAAAACAACCCTCTTCTCAGTAACTGTTATAGGACAGGCATTGGGCTGGGAGTTGGAGGGAGGTTTTCCATGGTGGTGAGACCCAGTGCCTGCCCTCCAGGAGCTCACGGTCCAGCAGATTGCCACTGCATAGCAGAATGGTGCACACCATCAGAAGTAGGATGGCCAGGGATGGCGGGGGCAGAGTGGGGATCAGAGCGTGCCAGGCTCCCGGGAGGGAGAAGAGGCATCTTGCAAGGGCTGCCTCAGGGCAGGCTCAGCCACCAACTCTGGCCAGGACCTAATGGGCTTTGAAAATAGTCCTGGGTAGATGGCAAGGTACAGTTTAGAAGCCTCTTCCTCCTTTTAGTTGGTTTGCATATTGTCTTATTCAGGTTTTTCAAGGCTTTGCAAGTCTCCAAGTACTTGAAGTTTTGTAATGTTTTTGAACAATGGCGTTGGGTGTGAGTTGTGCTGTCCAACATAGTAACATTAATTAAATGCAATAAAATTGAAATTCAGTGTTTTAGTCACATTATCCACATTTCTAATGCTTGGCAGCCACACGTGACCAGTTGCTACCATATTGACAGCACAGAACAGGACTGTGCCATTATCATTGAACACTGCACTGGGCACTCTGGCACCTAAAGTTGCTTTTTAGTCACTGGCTTTTAGTGTTTTCTGAAAGGGTTAGCTATTTTTGTTGTCTTCTACCTTTTTCCTGAAATGATTGCTCCCTTTGGTCTCTCCCCAAGGGCTTTTTTGAGGACTCCAGTTGGGAGCGCTGATGTTGATGTCCTGGAGGTCCAGTCTCACCTCCACTGTTTTGCATTTCACTGGAGCAAGTGGCTTTGCTTTTTTGTGCCTACTTTTCTCCAGGCTGGCAGTACTGCCCCTCTTGCCTCTCAAGCCACTGTAAGAAGAAATGAAAAGGCTTTAAGCTGGCCAGAAGAAGCGGTGGCCATGAGACAAAAGTAGTAATGATCTTTTTGTCCCCGGGCAGTACCTGCCCATTTGCAGGCTGGATCACACTGACCCAGTGCCTTCCCGCAGGTGGGACTGTGAGGGAAGCCAGGTAGTCTGGGAGCCAGCTTTTCTGAAGTTCTGTCAGAATCCTTTAAAACACAGCACCTATCCTATGAGTTGAAGATAACATCAGGACAAGCTTCATGTGAGTTATAAATGTACTATTTGATAGTACATTTTATATTGTACTTTCCTCTAGACCACATTTACTTGTTTTTTAGACCATATTTATACTTTTGATATTCAAAGAGTGAAAGGGGCATCTTTGGTGTGACAGCAAATGCAACTTCCACAGTAGTTTGCAGCCTGCTGGGAGCTCAGGCATGTGTAACTGCCTATGACAGCATGCAGAGAATGCAACTCATTGCAGGGTCTCAGTGGGCCACACTGACAGGTCTTCCAGGACAGTCACTATTATACACAAGCCCCTACGCCAAGGTGCAGAGCTGGCACACCAAACAGGAAAACCTCAGCAGGCAACACCCTTCAGCTAGTCCTTCCCCCAAATTTTTACTGCTTTGCACATACCCCATTACTGTGTTAGTATTGGGCATAGAGAGATGATAGAACCAGATTCTTGTCCTCCAGGCTTAAAACTTGTTACTGAGAACTTAGAAAAGTGCCTAGTTTTGCTGAAATAAAACCTGTTTTACATGGAAGTGATTCCGAGGCATCCCACACCAACAAGCTTTCTTTTTCCCACCGTCTCCTTAAATTCAGATGTTGGCTTAATAAGTATTCACAGAGCACCTCCTGCATGTGGGGCCCTGAGCCTGGAGCTGAGACAGATGCTGAGATAATCAGTGAGGGCCTTGGGCCAGAGAGCCCACAGTCCATGATGGACATGATCCTGTGTCAGTTTACGAAGCACACTCTCAACAGCCCTCTGAGATCAGATCCACTGGGAAAGAGCACACACTCACCCAAGAACCATCAGCCTTAGAGCTGGCAGAGTGCTGTTAGAACTTTCCCCTCCCATGACTTACTGCGACCTTTTCCCAGCGACCTTCCCACGAGGCTCTCTGTGGGTATGAGTGGCCTCTGTAGCTGGTGTTTGACAGGCCTGGGTAGGGATTCCTATTCTCCCAGAATTCAATGTGCCTGTTTCCTTGGCAGGGTCAGCAGCCATTTCTTATGGCCTCTGTGAAAGTCAGCCTTGGAAATGTCTCCAAAGAGGCTTTAGTCCAGTTTCTTTCAACTGGGGAAACTGAGGCCAAAAGAAGGAAAACGGCTCCCTTTGGGTCCCGTGAAGCAAAGCAGTGACTCAGTGTGTCTTGGAGACCTCAGGGTTTGCACTGTTGCTCTTAAGGTATCTGAAGAAGGACATGGCATGGGAGGGGGTGCCCTGCTGCCTACAACACATTCACAAGATAATCTGTCAAGGGAAGGAAGGAAAAAAACAACAGTGAACAAGCCATCTATTCTTGTCTGCACCATTTTCCCATGTCAGGAGCAGACTGTGTTGAAAAATTTAGGTTTCCCCTTTCATGTTTCCTTTCACTGCACTCTGAACAAAATGCCTTTCTTTCTCCCTTTTCTTTGGCGGAACCTTGACCAAGGCTGTAGAAAAAGAATCTTTTAAGAACATATATATCTATCTATCGATATACATTCAGCCCCTGACAGTGACACGGAACTGTAGTGCCTCTTAATTACCCAGGAAGTGACAAGGTCAAGAGGTGTCTGAAGGCTGCCTTGTGGTTCTGTGCATTGATTTCTCACCATTGTCACTGCTTTACAAGCTGGAGTGGGGGGCCACGGTGCCTGGTTTGTGTCCACTTTGGGATTTCTTCCTTTCTTCCTCACTCGCTTTTTTTTTTTATTTGAAAAGAAACTTCTGGCATTTGGGGTGTTGATTAGAAATTCATAAAAGCAGGATGTATTTTGGATTGGCTGACCAGTCAGAATTGCTGCCTGGGCACTTGGGGAGAAGGTGAACTTCTTGCAGAGAGACCCTGCCGCCATTCCGATGCCCCCATTCTCTGGCCACTCTCTCCCAATTTCTTCCTATTATCTTTGGATTTTCCAGGAGAAAATGACAACTATTTTAATGCCCATGAATAGACACTGGCTGTATTCATGACACACAGATAAGTTGTGCCCTTTTCCTTCACATACAGTATTTTTGCAAAGGAGGGGAACTGAGGCTTTGAATCATGGTCATCAAGAAATTCTATTACAATACAGAAACAGAACCAAAGGTGTTTCTGGAAACCTTGGATCAGAGTTTTAGAAATTCCTGGGTAGTGTTGTTGAATTGTACTTTGGGATAGAGAAGCCAGAGCCTTCCCTCGAGAAGACAGAGAAACTGGTAGTGCACAGAGGCTTACCTGAGCTTTTTGTTCTGCAATAAAAACTATGGACAGTGATTACATTACAAGAGCAGAGAAGTGGTTAATTCCTGGTCTGATAATAGAGGAGCTCTTCAAAATGTAACCAAGTCCTTGTGGATGTTAGAATTTCTATTAAGAAGAAAAGTCAGAGCCTACAGCATGCAAGTCTCCAGTCTTTAATTTTCCATGCCAGAGAGGAGCTTACTGTGCAAACAGAACTCTGGAATCTTCCAGAGCTCTTAGGAAGAAGTCAGGAATATAGCATTTTTCTCTTCATTGTACAAATGACACCTTGGAAAGTTAAGGCCCCAAATCTAATGGTGCTAAAAATAGAACCTATATGAAGAGAAATCTTACCTCTCTTTAGAGAAGTCTGGGATTTTCTTCCCAAACCTGCTTTTCATCAAGGTTTGAAACCTACCTAGAATGGATAAACCAGTACTTTAAGTTTTAAGGTATAAAGGACAGAGTGAGGAGTTGGTAGTCGGGACTCATGGTAGATCTTTAGTCTCTATATCTGATCTTGTGCAAGCCACTGCCCCTCTCTAGACCTTGCTTTCCTCGTCTGAAAAATGAGCAGTTGGATTGGTTGACCTCTGATTCTGTTAAGACCCAAAGAGCAGGAACAAGAATGTATTGACGTCTACTTCTGAATGCTAGTAAAACTCATCAGGCTTCAGGTGAGGGACAAATTAAAATATATCTGGCCCTTTGTCAAATATAGTATTGACTACAACAGGACTTGGGATCCAGCCTGAATTAAATATTTCTGATGCCTATTCCCAAGATCAGAAATAGATTATGGATAGATAGACAAGACATAGAAGTTGTTAAATAAA
This sequence comes from Manis pentadactyla, assembly GCF_030020395.1. Classification (NCBI taxonomy): domain Eukaryota; kingdom Metazoa; phylum Chordata; class Mammalia; order Pholidota; family Manidae; genus Manis; species Manis pentadactyla. The sequence goes on along the minus strand of NC_080019.1, from coordinate 122,725,464 downwards.
TAGTGAAAAAGTAAGTATATCTGGGTGTCTGCATCATGTTAATATGAGTATGTCTCATAGCTGTCTGTCTCATCATCCATCCCTACACAGGGGACAGGGATGGACTCCATAACAAGAAGGTTTAGAAAAGTGTTATGGGGCTCAAATGGAGGGAGAGATCCCTTCTAGATGGAGACATTAGAGAATGCTCTAATGGAAGGGCTGGCATTTGAGCTGAATTTTGAAGGATGGGTACCGTATGAAGAAGAGAAGAGTAGGGTAGACAGCATGAGCAAAGGCACAGAGATAGGAAAGTCCTGTGCTCTCTGGGACACTGAGTAGTTGAGAAAAAAGGTCCAATAAGAAAGAAGACTGAAGAAACACCAGCTTTGGGGATCAAGGCAATTAAAAGGAGTAGCTAGCAGTGTTTTGGAGGACCTTGGAACCAGCCATCTTTACAGTAGAGACAGTGCCAATGAGAATGAGGTTAAGGAGGTGGGAGGGATGGGGAGCGACTAGACAATTTTGTTATGGGAAAGGGTGTGTGAAGAAAGTATGGAAAAGCAAAAGGAAATCCTGTGTATTGAAGTTTTCAAGTGCCTCACATTCAGTTTTCAAGAGTTCTACAAGTAACTCTTTTAAAATTTTGAAAAGTCAAGGAGATTTTATGTTTGTAAGAGACTCATTAAGGAGTGGGAGGTAGGAGGGTTTGAAAGGAATTTTACTGTTTTTGTGTGAGACAAGAGCCTTTCCACCTTCCTGCACCTGGCTCTCTTATGCTGTATTTCTGGAATTGCAGAAATGGAAGGCCGAGTGGGTGGAGTCCACTCAGTGTCCTGAGCCAGATGGATTTCCAGCCTGGAAGCACCGCATGGACTGAGGACAGGAAGAAGAGCAGAGATCTGGCTGGAATCCTGTCTTTGCTCCTCTGTAGGTGCGTGACTTGGAGGAGTTGCGCAACATCTTAAAATAGCATCATTAAAATGTTTATAGTATGGATGAGTTACAATGGAAGATGAAAAAAAAAAACAAACCCAAACTTTAAGTCCCACAAATATGTTGATCGTTCACAGGTTATCTCATTTTATCCTGGATAGCCCACCCACTGAGGTAGGAATTATTTCCCTTATTTTGCAAATGAGAAAGTTGAGGCTCTCAGAGAGTGAGAGTAACATTCCCATGATCACACAGCTAGTTAAGTGATGACAGAACAATGTTTCAAAATCAACACCCTGGGTGATCTTTGAGAAGTTACTTAATGATCTTTGTGCAGCCATTGGTAGAACTCTTAGAGACAAGGATTCCTGACTGCCCTGGGCTATTAAATAGTCAACATGTATCTCTGTATGTAAAAGAGGAATAGAAGGTTGGGATTGGAGGAAGGGAATGTATATGAGGGAGTGGGGAGAACTGGGAGGAAAAGTAACTTTGCACGTTCCTTAAATGGATTCCTCAAAAGTGGGGGAGGGGGCAGAGAGGTGGGGAAAGATGAGGGGAACTGTGGGGATGACTTGGCCACATGACCTCAGTGCCCTTCAGCTGCCCAGCCCGCACTACGCTCTGCGACTGGGGGACCTAGTAACCACAGTAGGCGGCAAAGCAAATAATGCCTTGTTGATTTTGCTAAAAGAAAGTAAGAGAAAACACAGTTTACTCCCCAAGGCCCATGTGCTGAACCAGCTGCTTTGCTGCCCCCGTGCCGGGCTGCGGGCCTCTGCTCCTGTGCTGGTGTGTGTTTTCTAGTGAAGAATATCCAGGCTTTTTCTCTGCAGTGCCCTTTTCTTATCTTATAATTAATAACCAGCAAAATGCTTAGGTCTTAAGTGTTCTGTTTTTTGATCAATGCATATCAAGGCCTGGAACGTTTCTCTCATCCCAGAACTTTGCTCAGAGTCCTTCCCAGTCAATCTCTGTCCCCCTCAGCAATCATGATCTAATTTCTATCACACTGGCTAATTTTGATTTATTCTAGAATTTTGTATAAATGCAATCATACAGGGTGTTCTGCTCATGTTTGTCTTTTTTCACATAAAATGATTCTTTGAGATTCATTCATGTTGCATGTCTCAGTAGATCATTTATTTTTACCCATTCTAGTTTATGAATTACAGTGAAGGTATATAGTATTCCACTGTATGAATACAGTGCCACTTATTTATCCTCTTTTGATGGGCAACTGGGTTGTTTCCAGTTATGGTCTATCATGAATAATACTGCTACAGACATTCTTGTATGAGACTCTTCATAGACACATATATATTTTAATTTCTCTTACGTAATTACGTATGAGGAGAATTGCTATGTCATGGGGTAGATGCGGTGCTGTGCTGGAGTGGACTGGTACCAGCCAGCGAGAGGCGACTGTGCTCACCTCTTCCCAACTGTGACACCATGTTGGCAGCTTGAAGTCAGCTGTGGTGGAAGTATTTATATCTTTTTTTCTTCTGGGGAGCCAGTTGTTAAGGATTTATCAGTGTATCACTGGGTTGATGTATGTTTAACTTTTTAAGAAACTATCAGTTTTTCAAAGTGGCTGTAACATATATTATTTCCATCAGTGTTGTATGAGAGTTCCAATTGCTCTACATCTTCTCCAACACCTGGCTGTTGTCAGTTTTTAATTATAGCCATTCTGGTAAGTATTAGGTGGTATCTCATGGTAGTTTTAATTTGTGTTTTTTTGGTGACTGATGTTGTTTGAGGGCTTTCAGATGTACTTATTGTGGTCATTTGCATATCTTTCACATAGTGTTTAGTCTTTGGCCATTTCTTAAAAATGAGGTTGGTTGTCTTTTTATTATTGAGTGGCAGGAGTTCTTTATATATTCTGCATATAAGCCCTTTGTCAGGTATGTTTTTCTGTGAACATTTTCTCCTAGTCTGTGGTTTGCCTCTTTCTTGATGGCATAATGTTTTGTGAACACACATCTGAAATTTTGATGTCATACAGTTTGTCCATGTTTTATTTACGATTCTTATTTTCTGTGTCCTAAGTAATCCTGTTGTGTTTCTTCTACCTGGACTGGCCTTCCCTGATGCCTCTGTCTGAAGACCTACCATTCTTCTTGGCCTAACATAAAGGTCAGCTCTTTCTGAAGCTTCGAGCAGCAGTATTCTCAACTCTGTACCTCCACTTAGGTCATACCTCTCTGATCACCCTATGATATAGTTGTCTCCTTATGGGTCTTTCCCAAATGTGATTGGGAGCTCAAATTGTGGATGCTACCCCCAGAATCTGAATTTTGATCAATGAGCAGTTTTCTAAATGTTTGCTTTTGCATCTCTCAAATGGTTGCTAAAGTGGTCTGTGATCAAGTCTTCCATAGCCTATCGGTAAATAGGCAACTAAGGGAATGGGTTCCGGCCAGATTGGCAGTCCGCCCCATACAGACTCAGAGGTGGAGAACCAACGTGATGGAGAGCGCCCCCCCCTCCCCACATCCTTGTGGCAGTTCCCGTCTGAATCTAGCGGCAAGAGTAGCGCCGCCCTGAGCAAGCCTCTTCTGAGTCCAGTTTCCCCCGTGAAAAGCTGGGAGTACCAATACCTGCTCCCCTAACTCCTCTGCGTCTTCTCAAGAATGTGTGGATAGAGTGAGCACCCGGTACTGTGGAAACTGCTCACAGCTGTATAGACGCACCGGGTGCAAGCCAAGAGGGACTCCCTTCAGCCTTCTTGCCTGCCTTCGTTCACGCGTTCATTTATTCATCCCACCTTATTCAGCACCTAGTGAGCCTCACGGAGTTGAGAAAGCCCTCTGAGCCTCTGTATCCAGACGTCCAAGGGTTAAGCAGGCGGCGCGGGCCCCTGCGTCCCCGCCCCGGCCACCCCGGCGTGGGGAAGGCGGGAAGGCGGCAGCGGGTGCCAAAGTCAGAACCTGCTGGTCGGCAGCTCCCGGCGCTGCCTTGACTCGGGGCCAGGCCTGGCGCGGCCGCCGGCTGTGGAATGTGTTAGCGCCATGTGTCACCGCCCCAGACTGTGGGAAAACGCTGCTCCGCTCACCTCCCAGCAGCTGCCCCGCGCCCGCCCGGGCTGAGCCGGGAAATGGGAGCTGCCTGCCGCCAAGGCCCCCGGGGCATTTCGAGCCTCTGCGGGGCCCACACCCACCGGCGCCCCGTCTGCTCCTGGGACCAGCGAGGGATGGGGCAGCCCCATGGGGCCTCTCCTGCCCTTCAGATTCCGGCGGAACGATCTAGTCTCTTTCTGTTTAATTAGGTTAGTGCTGTTAATAGGGTGGTCTTGAAAGTCGGACCTCACCCAGAGAAGGGCTAGAGGCCCTCCCCACTGAGCACCGAACTGGCCTCACACCAGGCACCCTGAGGTCACGCTCAGTCAACTGAGAGCTCTGAGTGGGAGGCCCTGCTGCGCCTACTTCCCCCAAATCAGAAACGGCTTCTTCCAAGACTGCACAGGTGATCCGTGCCACCCTGCAGAGTCAGGCCTCCACTCTGTGGCCCAGCCTGGCACCTGGTGTGAGTGGGACTCACGTGGTGATCAGAAATTCCGCAGATGAGGGCCTTCTAAAGCTAGCCACGCTGGAGGCTTATCCAAGGTCACCCTGCTGGGTGGCAGCAGAGCTGCTTCTAGAATCCCAAGTCCAGTGCCCCTTCTGTGCCACACGCCAATGCTCTCCTTCTAGGCCTAATGTCCCTTCTCAGCAGCTTAGTGCCCCTAATTGAGTTCACTGCCTAAACTAGAGGAGTTGGGGATAGGACGCTTGGGGATGAGGGTAAACCAAGTATCATGGGGCTCTGGCAGCTTTGTGTAAAGGTGGCTTCATGCTGCCAGAGGTCCTACTCCTCTTATCTTGGCCTGTCTTCCTGGGGTGCACCACCTTACAAGCCTTACATCCTGTTTAGTGAAAGCTCTGCCAGCACTTTCCATTTCTGCACTGGGCTCCTGCTTGTCCTTCAGTGTCCACTGCCAAAGTCAGGGTGCAATGGGGTCTCTCTCGAACTCCTGAAACACTTGGTCCCTGTCTCTTCTTATGGCATTTGTAACCACTTATAACTCATCATCTGCATGTCCTCTTTTCCACAATTTCTTAAGGACTGAATCTATGTTGGTCTCCTTTCTCTATCCTCCCACAAACAATAATTTAGGGGTTCTGCTTATGGTATCTGCCCTACTCATTGGCTGAAAAAACTAGCAAATGAAAGCTTTTCAATTCAATTTCTCAATGGCTCACAATTTCACTTACAAGGTTTGTGACCTTGGCAAGTTACTTACCCTCTTTAAGTCTCAGTTTTCTTACCTGTAAAGTGGAGAAAAATTCGTTTGGTATTGGGTCTGATTTACGCAGTGGCTGGCATGCAGCAGGTGGTCAATTATACATACATACTATTTCAATATGGTACTTCTCTTTGTTAGCTGAGTGGCTAGAGAAACTCCTTGTCGCATTCGTGTGGATTGTCATCTGTGTGTTTGCCCTTTCCCAGTGTTCTGCCAGGGGCTGTGGAGACAGAGCCAAGACTGGACACCGAGAAGCAAATGTCTGGGTGAGGTAAGTGTGTGCCTTTGAAGATGTCCCACAGTCAACTGGAAAACTCCTGTGCTCTCAGGACCACTGGTCCTCCTCTATCAGCACATGACTTTTAACCAGCTAAACATGTCTTGAGCTGCTGTGTGCCATGCTTTGTGCTGGGCCTGTGGGTAATGCAAACTCTTATGCTTCTACCTACAGAGAGCTCTCCTTAATGGAGGAGCAAAATGGACAGGCACATGGAAAATCACTGAGTCGGCAAGATAGAGTGTCATTCATTTAGGACTATCATGTGAGGGGTAGGTGATGAGTGACACAGGGTTCTGAGAAAGGAGAGGGCAGTGATGGTGAGTGTCTTAGCTCAAGCTGCCATCACACAATATCAGAGACTGGCTGGCTTCAACAACAGCAATTTATTCTCCCGCGGTTCTGGAGGCTGGAAAGGTAAGAACAAGGGGCTGGCCTGTTTGCTTTTTGCTGAGAGCTCTCTTCCTGGCTTGCAGATGGCTACCTTCTTGGTGTGTCCTCAGGTGGCAGAGAGAGAGAGAGAGAAAGCGCAAGCGAGCAAGCTCTTAGGTATCTCTACTTATAAAGACACTCATGCTATTGGCTTAGGCCCTTACTCATAAACTCTTCTGTCACTACTTCCTTAAAGGCCCTATCTCCAAATACATTTCACATTAGGGAAGTTAGGATGTTAACACATGAATTTTTGGGGGAGACACAATTCAGCCCAGAGCAGTTGGTAATGGTGTGACTTGAAGGTCCTTGGATAGCTGGGTGGAGGGCCTGCCTGGGGAAAGGAGTAGCTTGGGTGGAAGTGCAGGGGCAGGGGAGTGAGCAGGCAGGAGCCCGACCTTGCTGGTACCAAAAGCTGTGATGGGTGGGAAGTAAGTTTGAGATGCCTGAGGTATGACCAGATTCTGGAGAGTTTGGGGTGTTGAGCTTGTGCCTTATATACCTAGAACAGGAACTGAAGAAGGTTTGGGAGGGGAGGAGTAAATGCTTGTTAAATAACATGGCAACAAGAAGGCTCTGAAAATGCTTCTTGTGGGCACAACATGTAGGAAATCTTATCCCAGTTTTCACATGAGGGCCCTGAGGCTGAGAAAGGTCAAGTGATCAGAGGCAGGTCAACAGCAATTAGTGGGGTGCCAGGGTCAGATATGGTGCTTGGCTGGCTCCACAGCCAAACCCCCTTCCATTGTCTGCCTAGGCCCCTGAGTACTAGGTGGGGAGAGGGGTCACAGGCAGGTCCACATGGTGGGCTTGTGACAAGTGGATCAGAGGGAGGAGAGAGGAGAGGCCAAAGCAGAAACAGTCTAGATGAACCCCCTGACCTGGCTATGAAACTGTTAGGGAGCAGTGGAGAGTGAATTTGAACTGAGTCTTGAGGAATGAGGAGGATTTGGACTGGATGGGCAAGAAGAAAGCAAGGCATTTTATATCTGTTGGGATATTTTGGTTGCTGTTATAGTAATTGTTTAAGATGGCACTCTGAACCATACATTTAAGCTAACGCTTTAAATAGTAACACACCAGATTTGACCTAAATTCAAACAATACAATAGTACAGACAGAAAGACAGAAACATCTGGAAGATATTGTCTGTGAGCAATGGTTTTTCTGATAAATCAGAATCCATGGGTCTGACTTAAAGGGAAGCTAACCATTTTCTAGATGAAGAAACTGAGGCTCAGAAAGAACAAAGGCTGTCTAAAGCTACACAGATAGTAGGTGGCAGAGCAGCTGACCCAAGATCCATCTGGCCCCCGTATTTGTCCTCTTTCCATCGCCATGACTCTGACACCAGGTCTGTTTGGCACCTGGATATAGGGTATCCTTGTAGTAACTATATTTTCCAAACCCCAAACAGGGATACATGGTCTGACAAGTGTGAAGATACTTATGGGCACAAGAGGTTAGAATGTTTTAAATTAGGACCATCCCAGCAAATCCAGGACATCTGGTGATCCTAGATATCTAGGGGCTGCCCGCACCCTTGGCACGAGGCTGGCTTTTGCCATTTAATACTCTTTCCCATCCTGAATGCCCAAGGTCTATTTTTTGGTTGGAGCATATGCCACAGACAAGTGAGAGACATTTAAAAAGATCAAACAGCTGCAGAGAGATTGCAGTGGGCATTCTTTTTAGGGCAGCCTAAGCAGGGGAGAGAGCAGGATAGGGCAGGGAGATGGCAGAGGGTCAGAAGAATAACCCAGAGGTTCTAAGTCCTAGAGGTGTGAGGCGCTGTGAGCTGAGGGCCCATCGGAGTGGAGGACCTGACACCAGGGTCAGGAATGTAGCTTGCCCTCCTCTCTGCCTTTCTCTTTCCCCATCTCTTCCCTTTGCTCTTCTCTCTTTTTGAACTTCAACCATTCCCTTCCTACCTCCCACTGCAGAAGAAGGATCTGTAGCTCTGCCTGTGGCACCCCAGGGAGAGGGTATTTGGCTTCTGTGGAGTGGAGACAACTTGCTGGCTAGCTCTGTGGCTATTAAACTTCTTCTGTAAAATGGGCCCAACAGTAACAGGCTACTGTAGAATTACACCACTCTATTTGGGATTGTATGTGAGACTGTAATCTGTAAAGAATTGGACACATATTGTGTTCAGTTTTGTATTCAGTGGGATTGGGTTCAATGTGTTGATATTGTTAGGATAAAATGTCAGTTTTAGGAACATTCATTTGGAGAGGCCTAGCAACAGTATTTGAGGTTGTGTATTTGTCTCATTTAAAAAAGGAGATATAAGGTGGGAGATGGTGTGTGTGTGTGTGTGTGTGTATGTGTAGAGAGAGAGAGAGAGAGAGAGGGAAATATTTGGCATTTGCTAGAAAACATAATCATAGAGTATTAGGAACAGGCCTAAAAGAAATATATAACCCATACTCTTCACTTTGTAGATGAGGACACTATGTCCAGATAGAAAGTTAGTTTTCAAAGGTCAGTAGCTGGTCACTAGGCATGGTCTCCAGATCTTCCTGTCCAAGTACAAGGCCTCCCCTGTCAGGCCATGTTCAAGTCATCTTATACAAAGAGCCCTGCGCCAGAAGCAGTGGGGGAGGCAGAGGGGAGAGAAGATGTGATCTCTAGTGTCGGTCTCACAGAGCAATCAGGAGGCCCGTGACCCAGCCAGAGAACAGCTCCAAACTTCACTGGCTGGGGCGTGAGATCCAGGGATACAGCCCAGGGGCCTGGGAGAATTTAGGAACAGTAACAGCCATCCAGGGTGGAATGGTTGGGGAAGACTTGAGGGAACAGCTGAGGGAGTCAACATGGATAGTTGCATTGAGGTAACATTTCCTTCAGTTATACTTTTTGCCCCAACTCTTGTCTAGAAGTCATTGGTAAGGCTTTAACAGCATCTTTGTTCTCCCTGAAAAGCCCATTAAATTACAAATTGGTGGCTCCTAAAACCTCTGCAATGGGTTAAATGTCTGTGAGAGACAGAGAAGCCTGCCAGTGAATACCTACTTCTTAAGCAGCCCAAGGCCAGTCACTAAATGACTGAAGAGCTGATTTGTCCTTCTGCTGTTTTAACCTATTGTGCTTTTAAAGCATCATTCTCACAAAGCATTTCAAAAGTTTCTCTATCTAGTTTCTCTTGAGGAGAAACACTATTTACTTGCCCTTACAATGAATTATCCTTAAAGTTACTCATTTAGTTTTCTATTTCATCTGGAACCGTGGTTGGGAGCCCTTTGGAAAGCTGGAACTTGTCTTACTCATCCCTACACCCCCCATAGCACCTCCTGAGTTCCTGTCTAGGGCTGGCTCTGAGGGGACTTCTGTTGGATTGAACGGATGATCAAAGCTGGTGACATGTTCAAATTACTACCGACCCTCTTGACCTCTGAGCCTTGAGCAACTAGGCTCATCTGCCGTGAAACTATGGTTGTGCTAATACTTGTGTGAATTTTCACAGTAAGCAGTGTCACCTAATGGTGGGTGTCTCGTAGAAGGGGTCTGAGTCTTACTTAGCTTGAGATCATTATGCTCAGCCTAGTGCTTGGTACATAGTAAGTGCAAAATGTTTTCTGGATTAGACAGAAATAAAACACAATTATTAGGCTACTTCTGTCCCCAAACTCAAACTACATATCATTACATGCAATAGAGATTTTAAAAAATCATTTTCTCCATTGGAAACTGTCCTATATTAGCTTTTTTTCCTCAAGGCAAGCATTTCTGATCTGATTTCTGTAGTTCACAAAAGAAGTGAATACTTCCCTGTTTTGAAAGTCCATGTCTCTTGCCTAGACTGCTTTTTTCTTTTTAATTTTTAAAGCACAGACTGATATCTGTGCAAGACAATGTATCTGGGGTGACAAGATTTCCCCCCACTTCTGGTTTTCTCATTTAAAGATTTAGTTCATTCCTGCCTTGTTCCTGTCCTGAAAAGACTTTTTTTTTTCAACCCAGAGTTTATCACGGAAATTCACATTAGAGAAAATTTCTGTGTCTTTCTGGGATTTTCATCTTTAGATTATTAGGGTAAGCCCCTCTCCCCATTCTTTGGCTGATAACCTTATTTAAAAACATGATCTTGGGTTGCATATTCATTCATGTGACTATTAACTGATCCAGATGTACTTTACTGGAATGTAAATACTGTAGCTGGAAGGCAAGATCAAAACCGTTCCCTTTACAGAGCTAATCTTTCTATTGCCAAGGGGAAACAGCAGTTTAACATGTAAGGCGATTTCACACATTTTACATTTAAGTAGAATCTTGTGTCTTTTGGTATGGTAGAGATTGTTTACAAGCAACAGGTAAAGGCCAAAGGTCCACAGAATTGCCTGATGTTCCTATTTGAATGTCAGTCCCACCAAAGATGTTTGGAGAAACAACTCTCTACCACAGTATCAACTAGTACCACCTGCTAGTATTTCACCTACCTTAACTTGTCACCAGAGGCTGAATGAGAAAACAGCATTTCTGCTTGTGTGTGTGATGTGGCGCAGGGAGTCTTGCAAAACAGCAAGAGAGAAGCTTAAGTTTAACAAAGGAACTGTAGCAGACATTTTAAAATGAAACAAACTCTAGATTTCTTCTAGAAAGAAATCAGCAGATCCTTCCAAAAAGAAAAAAGCAAATCTGTTTTGAACTCATAAGAATGTTTGGACTTTCTCTGGGTACTTACTGTCCCTGGGTCACATTTAGATGGAATCTTTGGAAAGTTCAACTCCCTCTAATAGATACCAACTTGAGAGACAAATAGCACACAAAACAGCCTAGGGACTTTCAAGATTCAGATGGCTGCAGGCTGACCTCTTATCCAGACTTCCATTTGCCTACCCCCTCCAGTTCAGGCCAGTCTTTTAGGCCAGGTCTCAAATAGGCTGTTTCCAAAGAATGGGTATTACCCTTGGGTTAAATAAATATTTTGTGTTATTTCTTTCACCTGGCCAATCAATTACTGGGTCAGAGTGACCTAGAACCTACTGGTTAGGGTGACACTCTTCTGTCTCTACCCCTGAAGAAAAAAATAATCTATTATCTCAACAACAACACGCACATAATCTTATAGCATTTTGAAGCTTTGGCAAGACACTTAACTTATTTAAGCAAATTAACCAAATAAAGTAAAAGCTCACATCTGTTTTGAGATCAGCTCTGGTAGGGCTAGTATTATTGGATGTTGTAAAAAAGGAATTCCAGTTACAGTAACTACATTTATAAAAGCACAACTAGGGTAGATGAAATTGGAGTAGTTCACTAGGTTAGATCAATATTCAGTCCTGGGTACATTCATCTGGGAAGCTTTTGAAAAATACTGATGCCTGGGCCACACATCAGACCAATTAAATTAAATCAGGATCTCTGGGGGTGTGGCCTGAGCATCTGTATTTTCCAAAGCTCCCCCAGCCAGAAGCGTGTAATGTGCAGCCAGTGTTGAGAACCAAGAGTTAGACGAAGGGAGTTAGAGAATCAGGAAAGTAGTGATTAATATTATGCCATGTCTGATAACAAGCTGAAGAGTCTGAGCTTTGAGGATAAATCTTCAGATGTCGGCTTGGTAGAACTTTAGAGATAATGTCTCATGTTGTGGGGATGTCAAGGCTCAAGGCTCATTGAGGTCGGATGGCAAGATAATACAGGCAGCACGAGCTCTAGAAACCAATGCCTCTTCCACTAAAAGTTATACTGACAATTAAGAGAAAAAATCAGATACGCCTCTATATTCCTAACCATTTATTTATGTAGAAATACTGAAACACCGAAGTGGTTCACGGTGGTAAAAGCAGCACAGCTCTGCAGCTCTCAGACCTGAGCGTCACCAACATAAAGGCTGCTCACTTATTAGCTACTGCTTGTTCTCTCTGAGTCTGTCTTCTCGTCTGTAAAATAGGAATGAGAAGAATAACTACTTCCCAATAGTATCACAAAACGAGATGACAAGTCAAACATGTAGTATGTGCCATAGCATTTGCTCAGCAATTTAGGTGGTGATTGTGATTATTAACTGAATTTTACAAAACTTGGGGCTTTATGTAGGAAATAGCTGCAGAGGGGATTAAAAGATGTTTTGGAGTTTCTTCACATGAAATATCTTAATCTTGCAAAGGTTGTTTTTGGTTGCCAGTGATTGAAAACATAAATAAACCCCACCTGAAGCACTCTTTAGAAAGGAATGAGTGGATTTCCAATCTGTGTTCTCTTGTTTACAATGGATAATACGCAATCCAAGGAAAACACAGGTGGTGAAACTGTTCAGACCCTCTATTTTTACCATATGTAGAGGGCTTTAAGCATACAAGTGCAAATATTTTAAGTAATAGAAAATGAAGATTAATTTCTCAAGGTTAACCGGCTTCAAGTTTCCTATGGCAAATTTAGGGTTTTCTCTTACGGCCACTTATTGAAAAAGAACTCCAGATCCAATATAGGCGGAATTCCAAAACAACTGGGGGAAAAAGCTCACAATAAGCACTTTTAAAGAAGCATTTATTTTCTCTTAAGGTCTTTTTATTTTGTTTTGCTTTGCATCCCTTTGTGTTGCAAAAATAATCTTTGTTGGGAAGGGAAAGCATGATTGTTAAATGAAGCTGGGAACGGAGACTCGGCAGGTCCCCGGGGAGGGTGATGCACCCCCGCGTCCGCCGGCCCTTGCAACCTCCCACCCCTCCCGTCGGGCTTGTGCGGACGTGTCTCGGGCGTGACCTCTGAGCAGCTGCGCCACCGGCTCAGCCTCGCGGCGGGAGAAACCTGAGCTCCCGACAAAACAGCTCCGTCTTTGGCAAGTCCTCTGGTATTTAAGGCGCTGCCGGTGGGGAGAGATGCCGCGTGCCTGAGAGGCCCTGGGAACTCACAAGCTTCCCTTTCCCTGGTTTTATATTTCTGAAGGGTCTGAACATCTGCGGTGCAACCTCCAGTTGATGGCAGCGGGTGGGGGCTGGCGCGAGGCTGCAGGAACGCGGCTCATTCTCCTCCCTGGGGTAGGTCCCGGGCCTTGAGTTTTCTTTTTTCTTTCTATTCTTTTCCCATTTTACGCAGATACGTGTTCAACAAGGGCTGAGAATATTTAAACCCTTTCCAGATGAAATATCCATTCTGTTACCATTCTCCCTCCTCCAAGCCAATACAAGTTCTCACCATACTGAGCTGCCTCTACTTGCCTGCAGTGCTGGGGTGCGAAGGTGAAGTTGGCAAAAAAAATAATGGATTCTTTCAGGGGAACACGTTTCAAGGCCACATAATAGTAGTTACATTTATTCAGCCCTTAATCTGTGCTAAGCACTTTCATGCAATAAGTCGTTTAATTCTTAACAATCGTATGAATCCTAGGAAGTAGGAATTCTTATTATCCCCACTCTTCAGGTAACAAAACAGTCACAGAGAGGTGCAGCAACTTGCTCAGGGTCACACAGCTAGTAAGTGGGAGGGCTGAGGTTTAAATTTCCACAGCCTTGCTCTAGAGCTAGTGCTGTAACTGCTGTGCTCACCAGGTAAAAGAAGAGGCTGTCTTCTAGAATTCCTCTGCTTGTGCATCAGACCTCAAAAAGGTGGAGGAACAAGCTCTGGAAAGTTTCGAAGTCAGTCATGGCAAGTCAGGACCTTCCCACGTGTTCTGATTTGGTCAGAAAGAGTTGGGAGTCATCGGGGTGGCATATCCAGCTCTCACCAGGAACGGTGTAAGTATGTCTGTCCTGGACATGTTTGTTAAGGCTCATCTTGTCATTCTCAGTGGGGTTCCCTGGCAATTTCACCTATTGGAAAGGGAAAGGGTAAGGCAGTGACGGGAGGTGGAGATTGTAGTCAGTCTGCTACCAAGTGTTGGTCTGAAAAGAGGAGAGGTTTGGGAGCCACATACCACCTGTCAGCCCAGCCAGGGCCTTACCTGAGAGTCAGGGGAAGGACCAGGTCTCACTTTCACTGCACCGGGAAGTATGCCAGGTCCTTGGAGGCCTCCTACTGAAGCCTGAGTCAGGCAGGCCAATTTCTTGGTGGGCAAGTTTGGCATGACTGCCACAGGAGTTACAATTGGGGTCCCCATTTGGGCATCTCCCTCCTGGTATGTAGGTATGAGGCATGGAATGAGTTATTAGAGGATGCTTTTGGGGAGAGGGTAGTGGAAAAGCCAAGGTTTTAGGATGGTTTGGAGACTCACTTCTCTGGAGTGTGGAAGAGCTAGATGCAATGCCTCCCCCACTCTGTAGCCAATTCATTTCCGGCTAGCCTAACTATCTCTCTAGGCTAATTCATGCTTGTGGATTTCTACCTTTGTGCTAATAGCCCCTCTGGTGCTATTTCTGCCAGCAACAGTATCCACCACATTTGCCTTTGGTTGGGCAGGAAGGCCTTTCCCCTGCAATCCCCTCTCCTGGCGCCTACTCATACAGTGAGTGGGCTGGCACACAGCAGTGTACAGAACGTACACCCCCACTGTTCCCAGGGCAGGGATAAGGGTACAGAGCAATCCTGGGGCTGTACCTGAGGCATCTGTACTATATCTGGGTGTTCCCAGGCCAACCTACAGAGTGGTCTTCCTTCAGATGGCTAAACTAGTGTGGTGGGACATGTGTAGCTTTGTGGGTTCCTAGATGGCTTTGCCACTGACTTGCTGCATGACCTTGAGCAAGTCACTTTTCTGTGCTTCAGTTTTGTTATCAGCAAAATAATGATAATACTCATAACCAGTTCAGAAGGTTTTTGCAAGAATTAAAATCTGTCAATAAATCTAACATGCCTGGCACATGCTAAGTGTTTAATAAATATTAACTTCTGCTTTTACTACAACTATTATTATTTTATAATTCTAGGCAGCTTACTTTACCTCTCTGAGTCTTATTGTCCTCATATATAAGATTAGTGTAATTGTGTTTTATAGGATGTTGTGAGAATTAAATAGTGTTAATTACTATTGTAAAGCTTGCAGTAAATGACTATTCTTTATGTGTTGCTTTAGCTTAGTTTACTTCCCAGGGGACTTTATCTTCAAATATGAAGAGGCTTCTTGTAAGAGCTCCAAAATACTGACCATAGCCAGGGAGGGCACTTGGACACTTGGCTTAACCTCAGCCACATCCCCTTTCCCAGCTGTAAAATGGTATAATAATAACCACCCTAGGAATCTCAAGGATATTATGAGGGAAAAATATACAACAATATACAAAGCACTTTGAGTTCCTCTGAAGAAAGACGCACATAAATGGAAGGTGGTATTATAAGGTAGAGTAATCATTGGTTTCTCTCCCTCCTTTTTATTTAATTAGGAAAAAACTAGTAATTAGGAAGCATGGTCTTGTTAAAGCTGTGGCCTGGGAAATTGTTCTCTTGGCACCTAATCAGAGCTTGTGACATGGCAAGTTTCTGCAGAATGTGGGCAGCAGGGGACCTTTCCCCAGGCTCCTGGGATGGGGCTGCAACCTGTGAGGAATGTGCTGTCTGAGGGCCAAGGCCTGAGGTGGCTAGCACAGAGCTGGCCAGGGAGTCTCCTTGGTCTCTTGCTCCTGAGGAAGTCTCCCTGCAGGTCAGCAATGAGACTCCACCCAGCTCAGTAGCTTTACTGCCTGGGGGCCTGAACTCATCTTTATCTGCAGGTTTCAGCTTGCTGCAGACTGGATCCAAATTTTTCCCCCTTAGCCCCACTGAGGTACTGCAGGACTCCAAAATCACATCCCATCTGGCCTTTTTCTCTAATTCGGTATCGGGAGGAAGAAATCTGCCTGTGTTTCTTAAAGCGAACCGCAGCAGGGTAGGTGCTTGGGTCCTGCGTTTGCCCCCACTGTGCTTCTGTTCAGGATGCAGCCTCATGCTGGAGACTCCCTCCTCTGAAAGTCCCAGGCTGCCGGCTCTCCTGGGTGCTGCTGAAAGGCTGTCCTGCTGGGAGGCCTTCTCCAGTCTTCCCAGTTACCATTCCCCTCTTCCTTTTCTAGATTCTATTTAGCATGGTGGGGTTTTGTGCTAGTCATTGACTTTCCTCGCTTTGGAATGTGAGCTGTAAGAGAAGGAAAGTAGGTTAGAGAAGGGAAGTGTGCCCAGGCACATGTCACAGCCAGAATTATCGGCAGAACTGATGGTGTTCATTTCCCTTGCGGCATGGGCAGAGCTAGTGGGAGGCTCTTCGAAAAGCCCTGAGATGGGCAGCTCTTTTAAAAATTATGAATTATTTTAAATATACAGAAAATATTGTAATAGACACCTGGGTATCAACCACTGCAAATTACCACATGTTAATATTTTACCATGTTTGCCTTAAATATCTTCTTATATATTTTAAAAAACAAATGAAACTTTCAGATACAGCTAAGGCTCTCCCTCTCCACTGGGGTCACCACTTTCCACTCCCTCCTTGAGGTCATTTCATAAGGGGCCTTTTACTTGCATCCATGGGTAGGATTTAAGAGCTTGGGAAACTGCTGAATTGTATGTGAAATATATATGCACATCTTTCTTGCATATACCACAGCTACTCAGGAAATCCTCTTGACTCAACCTTCTTTCAGTCTCCACTTCTACCACGGGTCCAAGCCACCATTATCTCACACTTGGACCATTTGCTGCCTATGACAGCTATCTACAATTTAGTCTTAGTTAGATCATGTTACCCCTTTGCTCAAACCCCACTAATGGCTCCTGATTTAACTCAGAATCAAAGTCAAAGTCCTTGAGGCCTATAAAGTCCTGTGTGATATGGACCCCTCCCCATCCCCTGCCCCTCTGACCCCATCTCCCACTGAGACCGCCTCCCTCTCGCTCTCTCCAGACACACTGTTCTCACTTCTCCCCAGACCAGCGTGGCCCTTGCCCTCAGGCTCTTCCCTCTGGCTGATATGCTCTTTCTCTAGATACACACAAGTTGAAACCTCTTAAATTCTTAAACTCTTTTAATGTTTCTCTTCTTAATGAGGTCAGGCTGGCATACCCTATTTAAAAATTCAGTCACATCACCACCGATCTGTCTCTTATGCTGCTCAAATTTTTCTTTTTCCATAGCACTTATTTTCTAACAAATTGTGTATTTACTTATTGTATTTATTTATTGCCCATCTCTTCCTGCTAGAATGTCAGCTCCATGAGAGTAGGAATTAAAAAAAATTTTTGTCCACTGATGTTTCCTTCGTCCCTGCAATAGTGCCTGGCACATAAATGCTCCATGAATATTTGCCACCATTATCTCACACTGAATGATTAAGTAAATGGATAAATGAATATGAACATTTCTTGCTGGAGAGGGTCCAGAATTTTCATCAGTTTTTCAAAGGTGTCTGTGACACAAAAGAAGATAGGAACCACGAAAGAAGTAAATCATCAAAAACTTTGCAGGAAATTTTTTCTTTGCCAGGGAGCCTGCCTAATGAAGCAGGAGGTCATGAGGGGTTTTTCTCCTTCTCCCGCTTGGTCTCCCTGGACAGCTACTGGTGGCAGCTACTGGGACCTCCCTCCTTAGGACTGGCAGAGTCTCCCTGGATCCAGACCTGGCCTGGCGGAGGTAGGGAGCTAGCAAGGCACCGAGGAGAGGATGGCAGGAGCTCTGGCAGTCGGCTGGTTCTGGAGAAGCTGTAATTTTCTTTACTCCTTTTTTGTCTGGGGGCAGAGGCCAGCTGTGGTCATAGCCTCCTAAGCTTCCTTGGGGGAATTAGGCAACATGGCCAGACCAACGGAGCTACTACTTCCCTTATAGGCTCCAAGCTGGGAAGAAGCAACACCAGGAAATCTGCTAGGAGCCCCAGTGATGGGAGAGCAGACATTGCCCTGTGACACAAAGAGAGACAATAGGTGAGTTGGGGGAACCTGGAAAGCAAAAAGATACCAAAGGCCATCTGGAGGTGATAGTGGGAGTGAATTGGAGATGAGTTAGCCAGCTCTCAGGGCAGTTAAAAGACAAGTGGGTAATTGTGGGTGCAGTTGGTGGGGGACACACAGAAAATGAGGAACAAGTGGTTAATTGGGCCCACAAGTCCAAGACCCCATCTGTAATTAGCTAATTGCAGGGCTTTGATGTTTGCTTTGGTAACAACTTGTATAGTTAACTACAGGGAGGAAAACTGCACCCCCAGCCTGGGAGGTGACCCTGTGTCTATGCCCCCTGAACCATTTTGTCACAAACACTTGGAGGCAGCACTCATATGAATATGCCCCCAGCACTGTGGGGCAGGGAGCTTGCCCCTTTTCACAGGCTGACAGCATCTTGTGATGCTTTCTGTGTTTCCCTTTACCTCTTGCTTAAGTTTTTGCCAACTCAGGGCTGAAGCTGAGGCCTGGTGTGTGCTCCCACTCTTCACTCACTAATTCTTCTGTTCCCTTAAGCCACAGCCCCCGGGGCAGAGCCCCTCTGGCCGGAGATATGACTAGGAATAGCCATGGGAATTCCCATGTCATAGTAGGGGAAGAGGAGGGACAAGAGAGTTCAGTTGCAGTATTTGTAGATAAAGTGAAGGTTCCTGTGGCCAGGATTCTCACCTGGCCCTGGTTGGCTAGCTCACTGCACAAATGTGGGCAATATGTTGTTACTGACTCTATATAAAGAGCTTGGCCCAGCGCTCTGGGTGAGAAGGTGGCATGGTTGCACAGCTGCACAGCTGCAGGAGAGCAGAGACTGGAGTGGTGGCAGCATGGAGGACAGAGACTAAGACGGCTGCAGAGGCAGAGAGGCCCAGAGACAGAGACCGCCTTGCTGCATGCAGACTTGCTCTGAGTGGACAGGATTCTACTGACTGACCTGCCACCGTGGGAATGAAGTTGGGCATAAACCCTTTTACCCCAGGAATGTTCCATTGTCATTTTTCGGTGTCACTGAATCCATACGGAACTTGTCTGTGGCTGAAGCACATTGACAAGACAGCATTGAAATTTTGGCCTGTGGTGGTCTTTGTCAGAGACTGGCCTTCACAGATTTGAGTCTGTGTTTACCTCTGTAAGCTTCTGAGAGGTTCTAACTAAAGTGCAGACCAAAGTATGGGGAAATTGCTTTGGGATTGTCCTAGGAAAACGTATGAACTGCCACAGACACAGAGAGACAAGGAAGTTCAGGTAATGGAAAGAGCACTATGTGAAAGTGTCAAGAGACCTGGGTTTGAATTTGAACCCTCTACTGACTTGTCATTGGATCTTGTCCAGTTACTTAAATATTTGCCCATCAGTTTTATCATTTACTGATGTGTTTATTGACTGATTTTTCTCTTGGTTATGGGTCAACATTTTCCTACTTCTTTATATATCTAGTAGTTTTTATAGATGGTCGACATTGTACATCTATATTGTTAAGTATTTGGCTTTTGCTGTCTTCTTTCAAAGAGTGTGAAACTTTGTTTTGTCAGACAGTTAATTTACTCATGAAATAGTTTGATCCCTTTCAGTTCTGTCTTTAAGCTTTACTATGGAGGATCCAGCATAACTACTCTAGGAATGGCCGCTTTACTCCAGTGTGATTCTCTGGGCCCTCGGTGACTGCCCCAGGGCATTACCAAGGACTTTCCACTTTGGATGGTTGGTGCACAACCATTTCTTCACCTTGTGAGAACTCTAAGCTGTTTAGCTTAATACTCTCTAGTCATTTCTTTTGCCCAGTCTTGTGGAGTTTGTTTATACACATTGGCCTAACACTCGGCGGACTCAAAAGGTGACTTATGGCACTCTTTTTTTGTGTAACTCCCCTCCTTTTTGGAATTGTTATCCTCAGCTCCTAGCCACTGAAGCTTCCCCAATCTCTGGTCTTTGTCTCCTCTACTTAGCAAAGCTGCCAGATTGTGCTTGTGACTTCCAGATGGTAATTGCCTCCCAGCATAAATCCAGTGTTATTTTAAGGTTCATTTCATTGATCCTTTTCCTCAGGGATCACAGTTTTGGACTGCCTATTTTCCAATGTCTTAAAGCAGTTGTAATTCTATGGTCACTAGAAGTTGAAGTCTTTTCAAGTTAATAAAACTTTAGTTTCCTGAGTGTAGGAACAGAGCATAATAATATTTCCTTTGAATTTAATCATGATAGATACATAACTAAAATATATAATAGATCTGAAAGCATGTACAATGATATATAAAACAGGAACTGTTAATAAGACTTAGTTCTACTTTATTTTCCTTTGACACCAATAGTATAAATGGATTTAGCATTTTCATGAAGTCATGTAATTTTATTGCTGCAAGGGATTTTCAGAGAAGATGAGTTGGTCCATATGCCTCATTTTACAGATGAACAGACCAGGCTTACTGAGGAGAAGTGATATTTCCCAAGACCTCATGGCCAGTTAGTAGAAGAATTAGACTGGCACTCAGATGTCCTGGCTTCTAGCCAATGGAGTATCCATTCATTCAGCTTACATTTATTGAATACATACTAAGTTCAGACCAATGAACTAACTAACCTCTATGTAATGTCCTTGTTCACAGAAATGTTTAAAAAACTTATTTTGGAACATTATAGTAGGTTCAATAAATCAGAATATAGTTTTGGGCTTCTCAGGAGTGGGTGGATCTGAATGGCATTAATTGGAGCAGCCTCCATTGTCCAATGCCAAAGTGCAAAATACTTCCAGCATTCAGCTCTTATAGAATATTCCATAATAGTCCTTCAGAAATATGAACATGTCAGGTAATTACTGTGGTTTTAATGGCTCTGTCAGTAATGGTTATAGGGAAACTAAGGATTTACTCTGCAGGCAGCCATTCCAGGACTCAGTACAAAAATGGATGATAACTTGAAGGAAAGTGATCAGTATGTTGTAAGTGAAGAGAGCACTGTTAGGAGGCCTGGGTTTTAGACCTAGTTTGTTACTTCTCTTCTCTTAGCTTAGATTTTCCTGACTATAAAATGAGTGCAATAGACTGGATGACCTACAATGTCTATTCCAGCTTGGAGCATCTTTACATCTGAGCTCTTTATTGAGCTATCTCTAGCAATATGCAGGCTTTGGTAACAGTGCCCTATGGAGCCTGACGTCAGCTGTAGATCTTCGATGTGGGAGCAGCACCAGGCACTGTTTCTCAGGCTCTTGATTCCTGCTTGATTTGCACATTGCTCAAATCAGCCAAATCCTTCCACATTGGCCTCCCCTCTTCTTCTCAGACCAGTGCCCTGGAGCAGGTGAAAAACCCTTCATGCATGTCTTTAGTCATGACCATGAAGCTGAGTATAGAATGTCCACCAGCTAAGCAAAGCTGGGAGCAGAGAACACTGTCAGGAGAGCAGAGATTTTAGCCATGCATTTTTTACGAGCTCCCTGCCTGTGCCGAGGCCACAACTCCTGCAGCAAAGGAGCTGCAGATACGATCTCAGATTCAAAGAAAGCCTGCAGGCTCTGACTTCCCTTCTTTGCTTCTAACCCAAGCTGGATGTTACCCCTGTACACAGCCTATCATTAAGGGTTTAGGTCTAAGTGACTTCCCCTCAAATCTGGGTGTGCTTGTGACTGCTTTGTCAGGTGATAAGGCAGAAGTGAGCCTTTGTGACTCCAAAGCTAGATCATAAAAAGCCATTTAACTTCTACCTTGTTCAGTGGAGACTTGGTTCTCTGATCAGCAGTCCCCGCCAAGCCAAGCCTTACAACCATGTCCACCCATGAGCCTGTTGTGTGAGTAAAGCCCCCTCTTGACCCTTCAGACCAGCCCATCTGCCAGCTGAATATCTCTGAGTAACCATAGTTGTTGCTACGTGGAACACAATTGCTCAACCACATCCAGCCTGAATTTCTATCCACAGAAATTTCAAGATATAATAAAAGGGTTGTTTTAATCCACTAAATTTTGGGATGGTTGAATATATACCAATAGATAACTAGAATACTAGACATCAATAGAAGAAACTTGGCCAATGTCTTTTGTTAAATTTTTGCTGATTTCCTGTGATTTACCCCATCCATTTGCTCCTGACCATAATTCCATTTTGCTTAAAACTTGGATCAAATTACCTCTTAACTGAGCCAAAACTTCACCTGGGTTCACAGATAGCTCCCTGAGTGGCAGCAAAGCTTTTAAGCTTCCAAAATCTGGTTTGGTTGTCAGTAAACTTCCACATCCAGCCATATACTCTGCTTATTCCGACACAGTGGCTGCATGCTACTGTAATCCACATGACTTGCTAAAAATTGCCAAAAAATGGAAGTGTGGCTGCAAAAGCCACTTTCTATGGATTGTATAAACAAATGTAGAGACATTATTTTCTCAGCATCTCCACATACAGAAAGGTTATCTTCGTATTGCTTGACTTGTACCTACTGTCACATATGGAGTATAGGATTTCCACATGGCTGTTTTTCTCCCCTTGTTACCATCATATCCGTCCATTCTTCACAGGGAGAACTCGACTGAGACCTTTTAAAACAAATAGAAGCTGATGAGAACAGAGTGAAACCAAGTCATAAGCCTGTTTTTCAGCCTTGATTTTGGGGAAAGTTGCAGTTTCCTAAATGGGAGAGACATGCTTATGCGTGCACTTCTTTCAGTATGCTGATATAACAGACATGGACTTGAAGTCAGAAGGATGTGGGTTCAGATGTAAGCTTTATCACATTCTTGATATGTGACCTTAGACAATTTATTTTATCTCAAGTCTTAGTTTTCTCATTATTCAGAAGGATATAGTTTTAACCAATTTCACAGGAAATACAAGGCTGCCTCAATTTGGGTTTGGTCAGAAGCTGACTCTGAGACAAGGCTGTGAGTGCACAGGGTCTATTTGGGAGGGGGAGGGAGCACAGGTAGAGGCGTGGGCAGTGCTGTAGGGAAGGGAAGACAACCAGTAAGGGATTGTTATCAAGCCAGTTACCACTGTGGGCACTGCAGCTTGGTCCCTGTACAGACTCTCTCGGAAAGGTGTAAGATACAAGCCTCAAGAATCATCCTCCCTGAGGGGCAAAGGAGCTGGAGTATTTAAAGACCAACTTCTTTCGTTTGTTGGCTGAAGGCTGTTCTCCAGAGGGGGTTAATTTCTCAGAGAGAATTTCTCAGATGAGCTGATTTCCTAGCTCATCTGGACTGCTTTGGTTCTGGAAAGAGCCCTCAGGCCCAGAGACACAGATACTGGTAGTTGGAAGTCCTTGGAACATGCTGAAAGGGTGAGTTTGGAGGGTCACAGGCAGGGCTCTGACAGCATCTGTTAGAGAGGGTCGGACCATATGTATGTAAAACGCTGGGACGCAGCAGGCACCCAACAAATGCTAGCTTATTTCTCTGCTTCCCTTTCTGGAATGCTTCATCTCACAGTGACCTCTGCCTTCTCTTGTCCTTATTGAATACCCACGTCATTTGGCACTTGGTACATTCTATTTTAACCACTGATAGTTTGTCCTCCAGATAAATAGTAACTGTATCAAGGGTCACCTCCTCCCATTTCTTATACTTTGTTTCACCTCCCATAGAACCCAGCTCAGCAAGAAATTATGGTAAATGCTCAATAGTAAATACTAGTCAGACAACATGGGCTGAACAACCTTGGTTTATTAGTTTAATGAGAAGGGGTTTCATATAGGTCTGGGGAGGTGACATGTCTTAGGGTGAGATGACATATATAAAGTATTGTACTAATGTGAGAGGCAATTAATTATTCAGTTGATTGTTCCTTTATTATTTGTGGTAGCCTAGATCATGAGGTTAAAGCCAGCAATAATGCTCTGAGGGTAAAATGACTCTCAAAACGAAGAAGAGAGAAGAATACATTCTGGGAAAACAGTCTTCCAGTCTCCCTTTTATGCTCCCCCAATTACTGGGAAACAAACTAATTCCCTGTTATCCTCTGCTTGGTTTGTGTGATATTTAGATGTTAACATTGACCATGCAGTGTGTAGGTTATGGGGGCAATGAATAATAGTGGATGTTATTTACTGCAGGCACCCTCTAATGATTTATATGTATTAATTCCCATAATAACTCTATAAAAGAAATTCTGTCATTTCCATCTTATAGATGAGGAAGTTAAGGTACAGAGGCAAGGCCACATACCTATTAAGTGACAGAGCTAAGATTTAAGCGGCTTGGCTGGTCTAGTGGCCATAACAATGAATGCGCATAACACTTTCTCTAAATTAACTGTAGAGCAACATAGAGTTTAGGTCCTGAATAATTTTTTCACTTCTAGCACCAGTATTCAGTAAAGCAAATTCTTGCATATGGTCATTTGGAAATCGATACTCATGAATTTAATATGATTGCTTTCTGTAAATTTTCTCCTACATTGATGATATATCCGTTGTGATCTGAAGTTCACCAAACTGTGTAGCTAGATGGAGATTGTTGTATTTGTTCTGAAGAGTCTGATTCTTGAGCAGAGGATGTAGGTGAGTGAGACAGAGACTGAATGGAGAGACAGGTGACATTGGTGTCTGCACAGCTGGAGACTCACTGAGGGGATGAGATGCACTGAGCTCACAGTAAGGTGACCAATTCTCAAAGCTTGCCGGGGACAGAGGGGTTTCCTGGGATGTGGGACTTTTAGTGCTAAAACAAGAATAGCCCTGGGGAAATTGAAATGATTGGTCAACCTAATTCAGATGCCAAAGTATTAAATAAAGATATTATTATTAACCAGAAAACAAGAAGGAAGAGCTCTAAAGATTTTCAAGATGCTGAGAAGAAAGCTTCTAGGTGATCTAAGAAGTCAAGTTCTGAGACTTACTAAGAAATTGCAGTGGAAGGAAATTGGAGCCAGAAGTCCCTGGAGTCCCATTTTTGAACTTTATACCTGTGATGGGAAATTATTCTAGCCTCTCTGATCCTCAGTTTGCTTGCCTGAGAAATGGAGATGATAACCCATCCTGTCTTACTCACAGAGGCTGTGGCTGTCATTAAGCAACATAATAAAAACTGGGAGGTTTATTCATTTGCAGACGCTCACCACATTCCTCCAGGTTGACTGGAAGCTACAGTGAACAATCATCATGAAATACTGTAAATCCAGGTCATCTTGATGAATAAGTGGGTGGTCAGTCCCATGGAGAAATACAGCATTTCCACATACAACTCCAACACCATGTAGAAAAAGTCAAAGGATGCTGTCAACTGGTGGGCCAGCCATGGTTCAGCTGGTATTTGAGAATGCATCAATCCCTCTGAGGTCTCTAAGATTCAAGGTTTGTCCCCAGAAACTCAGAAGAAATTGTATATTGTTTAAAATGAAATAACCAAGTCATCAAAACTCATGGCCCATGAATCTGTAATGACCTGCTTGTTTCTTTCTTCCACGTTCCTCTGATATTGCACCTGTGATCTGGATCGGCTCCCTGTACCCTGTACCCTGATGTCACTCCCAGCCTACTTCCCTCCCTTCAGGGGCACAGTGGCCCTATGCATTACTTTGTACCATGCAGCAGCTCTGCTTCCGTGTGCTGACCTCTGCTGTGGTCTCAAGTCTTGCCCCTGGGCCCAGCCCCTCCCATCTGCCTTTTTCAGAATCAGACCTGTGGATGTGGAGCCTTGGAAGCTGGGGTCACATGATTTGGGCTCCAACAGACTTGTGTGTACTCGAGTCTCTCTTTGGGGGTGCTCCAGGAATTACTGCTAAAGGACACAGAGAAGGCTTGCATGAGTCTTCTGCAGCACATTATGGGGCTTCCAGTTTGTGGCTCTCAAACTTCAGCATGCAGAAGAGCCACATAAAGTGCACGTTAAAATGCAGTTTCTGGGCTCTATCCCCCAGAGTTTCTGACTCAGTACATCGCAAGAATCTGAATTTTTAAATAAGTTGCTGGGTTGCTTCTGATACATGTGCTCTCTGAGTTATACTTCATGGAAGGGAATAGGGGCATGATATTAAATATTCAGGCTAAGCTAGAAATATGTATCTAGAACTTTCAGAGACTGAGAATGCAAAATAATTTAGTCTTTGGAGCTTTGCCCCAAGGTACTGTTGTGGGCTGAGGCAGTCATTGTTTAGAACTGGAATAAGTTTTGGGGTATTTTTCATTTTCTGGTTGTTTGGATATTGGTGCAATGGAAAACTGACCCTGGATCTTGAACACTGTTGTAAATATCTCTTATGTCCTGACATTCAGGAAAGTGAAATAGGGAGATTATTGTGTTCATTTTAAAATGGAGAACTCAGCCAAGTTCCTTGACTTAAAAAAAAACAAACATGGGGTTATCTATAGCTGTGAATTATTTTACTATTTCAAAGCACTTGGATATGCATTCCCTTACCTGACCCTCATAGGAAACTGTTGAAGAAATATTATTGCCTCTATTTCACAGCAGAGGGAATCTAGGCTCAGAGAAGTTATGGAACCTGCTCAAAGTCACAAAGTAAATAAGTGATGACACCAGACTCAAACTGGCTGCTCTGGCTCCTGGTATCACACTCTTTTCAAGATATTCAACTGCCTCCCTAGAGAAGCCAGCAGCACTGTGAAGACTGGAACCAAGACACCCTGAGTGTTGGGGAAGCAAATGGTTTTTCCAGGCCTGTGGACGCTCCTGCTCCCAAGATTTAAGATCCACCCATCACATCACCTCCCAAGTAGGCGAAAATGAAATGAAAAGGGGGCAACTCCCACTGGTTCCTTTAGAACTTCTTGGATAAAACAAGAACACATGACAACTTAATTTAAGAGAAATGGAGGGGGAAAAGGAGGAAAGGTGACAAATGGACGTGAATGGGATGCGAATGTCCAAGACCTGATGGCTGCATGCCTGCCTCCTGTCACAGCTTCCTGTGTCTGGCACCTCTGTCTCACCCCCTTCAGGGCACCCAGGGAGGTGAGCTGGTGAGCGTGACAGTCATCGGAATTTATGGGACCCGTGCAGTCCTTACCAGCCTCATGCAGGAAGGGGAACACGATCCGTTTCCTCCTGGGTAAACATTTTCCCAGGAAGCATTTATCAATGTCAGCAAGGCAGGGGGAGGGGCTGGGGTCAGCCAGACAGGATCTGCTCCTCTCCTGCTCTTGCTGGTGTAGGCTGGAGGTTTTCTCCAGCAACTTCACGTCCTCTCTGTCTCACGTCCCATCTTCTCTCATTCAGCAGATCCAAGGGAAAGGAGGACAGGTCGTAAACTCCCTTTTTGATAAACTGTCGGGTTTATTAAAGCTGGTTTCTGTCAAACTGGGCACCTGTAATGTAGTTATTGCCAAGGTCCTTCCAGAAAAAACGCTGGTAAGGAAATGTCTGGAAAAGAAACTGTACTGGCAAATAAAGCTTCATTATCCCTCATGTGCTGGACTCTGCTAGTCTTGGACTCCAAAACCATATCCCTGCTCTGGTGGGGCCTGTGACTCGTACTTGACTCTTCAGGCTGGGAAGGCTGGCCCCGCAGGACCGCTGGTTCTGGTGTCTGCCCCGCATTTGCAGACTCACTGAGTCCCTCTCTTCCAGTGCAGAGGAAGGAAGCCTTCCCTTCCCTCACAGCGCCCACAGCCCATCACCTTTTCTTTTATGTGAAGTAGTATGAGGCAGTAAAGCCAGAGGGATTTGACTGTCAGTTCTGTGGGCTTCTAGCTGCATGACCTCAGGCAAGTTACTTCACCCTCCTGTGCCATTTCCTTATCTCTCGCTTCTGTTCATACATTTACTGAGCACCATTTCTGTCCTAGGCAGTGCTAGATAAAACAGATGTGTTGTGAGGATTAAATTAGACACTTCAGTAAAACACTTAGCAAATCATCATGGAATAAGTACTCAGTCACTGTTAACAAATACAGTACTCGCCATTATTGTTGCTTCTGTTTGTCTTTGGAGGAGCGTGGAATGTGGAAGGCCATTGCAGCCTCCATGCATGCCTCTGACCCTCTCATGCCATCACGGAGGCTCTCGGGCCCCTTTGCTGGGTAGGGCCACTGTCTTCCCAGACTTCTCTGTGGAGCCGCAGCCAGCTCGCTCCCTCCCTCTGTATCTCCATCATTCCACAAAAGGCAGCTGCTCACAGGGGGCGGGTTGTGGGTGTGGTGGGGGTGCGGTGGAGATGGAGCCCATAACCAACTGCAGCTAAATCAAAGGGAGAAAAGTGAGACTCTGGAAGAGCAGGAAATTAGGCGTCCTTCTGGGGAAGAAGAGGTTATTTCCACCTGGAGTCAGAAGGAGGGTTTCAAAAGGCTTCAGGGAGGAGGTGGCCCTCAGGCCGTGCTTTGAAGAAGAGGGAGGATTTGGTGGGTTGTGTGGAGGTGGGAAGAAGGAACGTGCATGATGTGTGAGGCCTGGTGTCTGCAAAGGAAACCAGTGTAGGCCAAGAATGTGAAACCCTTGGTGTCTGGGCTGTCAGCTAATTGGGCAGACATTTTAAAAGCTTCCACTATACTGTCCATAATACTTCGGGGTCATTTTTTTCACATACATTATGTTGTTTGAATTTCACAAAAATCGAATCAGGCAGAGTAAGAATCATTATGCCCATTTTCCAGGTGAGGAAATTGTGCCTCAGTGAGGTAAAGGATTTTCACTGACTCCATGAAGGTGGCCATTGGGAATGTGGCCTCTGATCTCTTGGCTCCAAGTCCAGAGCACTTTCTCTGGTGTAAAGCTGCCAACTGCTCTCCCCCAGTCCTCCCACTGCCCCCAGGCTGGTCTTTGGAGCAGAAGACCTTGGCGCTGGTCGCTGAGCCTCAGGCGATGCTGCAGCAGCACTTCCCAGGGCTCTGCAGCAGTGTTCCTCGAGGTCCATTCCTGTGGATGGGCTCCACCCTCCTCCTACAACCACCGCTTCTGCACACAGCCACTTCCGAAGCCTGGATCTCATGCCATACACACACCCTTGCCTAGCTGTCCTGCCTCTCATAGGGCCCACCCAAACTCCTCCACCTGTTCATCTGGGCCCTTTGGGAGCCAGCCTGCCCTTTTGGCCTCCCCAGCCTCCTTCCTTGCTTCCTGTGTGTGAGGCACTGAATCTCTTGCAGTTCCCCAAATGCTCCAAGGTGGCCCCTCATGGTTTAATGTCCACATCAGCTCTGGAGCCAGATTTCTTGGGTTTAAAACTGAGAACCACCACTTAAATAGCTGTGAAACTGAGAACAAGCTCCTGTAAACTAAGCCTCAGCTTCCTTATCTGGAAAATGGGGATAATGAGAGGACCCATCTTGTGAGAATTTGTGTAGACTCCTTGGCTAAAATGCAATGATTAGCTTGAGACCTGGTACATAGTAGGTGCTTAATAAATATCCTTGTGGCTGTTTGCAGTGCAAGAACGACTTTCCCTGGCTGGTGAATTTCCTTGATGGTGAACTCTCTCAGGCTCCCTTGTCCTGCTGCTCCCTCTGGGAAGCCTCTCCTAACTGCCTTGAGGTGAGCACCTCCCTTCCTTTCTCCTTCTGTCCTGTGTCCCCAGGGTATCCTGCAGACACATCTCTCATGTGCCTCCTGCTCATCTTAGCTGCCTAAGTTGGCCTCATTACCATAGTTAGAGCTCCTTGTGGTAGGGTCTTGTCATTTCTGAGAACCAAGGCCATGTCTGGGTCACTGTCATGCTTCCCGTGCCCAGCACAGCCCTGATGCATAGCAGGTTCGAAGGCAAGTCTGTGGAGAGAGGAAATGGCATGCAGGGCTGGCCCTGAGGGTATGGCTGGTGGCACAGTCACCTATACATTGGGTGACCACGGGTAGCTAGCTCTCTGAGAAATAAAATGGGCAACTGACCTACCTCCCTGGTCTGACAGTTGGTCCAAAGATCACAGTTCCTGCAGGACCACACAGGCACAACCCTGGAAGGTATGACAAGATTTGGGAATGAAACACTCAGCTGATGTCCTATCACAAGACATTAGCATGTTAATCAGAGTGGACTTAGCAGGAAGTGAGAAAGCACCTCGACAGGGCCCCTCATTTACCCAAGCTCCTTCTAAGGCCCGCACTTCACGTCAGACTTGTCATTTTGTGGTCTTTTCCTAAAAGATGGCTCCCAAATTATCCAAGTTTCAGAACCCCGATCTTAGTGGCCCCCAGAGTTAATCTTTCCACGGGAAGCCCCCTCATCTTCTCTGCCTCCGGGTGCACCGTGCCCTCTCCTGGCTTCTCCACACTTGTCTGTACACGAAGACCGGCTGTGAGAGTTGCTAAAATCCATGCAGAACGCCTCCTATCGTGCACACCCACTGCTCCTCCCACGGGCTTCCTCACATCCTGAAACTCCCTGCTGGCTCTGCTCTGAACGGTGCCACAGCCCTCCCCACACATCTCCCCCACTGCACCCCAGTTGGGGCCAGCCTCCTTAGGAAAGCCTGCCTGGACTTCAGGCACTCAGGTCTCTCCCTTCTAGGCCCTCTGTCTCCATAAACCACAGTGATGGTGAACAGCCCCTGCCCCCAACCTGCACTGCATGCCTGTGGGTCAAAAAGGCCGGCCTGTCCCTTGCCCAGTTCCCATGTGTGGGAAAAGGGAGTGGGGGTTGGGGGGTGATGTTAGACACATTCAAACCATTTCCTCAGGGAGGAAATGTCATTTTCATAAATATGCTATTTGAAGGCTACCTATACACACCCTACAGGGCCCGGTTCTCAGTCCTGGTTGCACTTCTGAATCACTCAGGAGCTTTAAAATATATTGATGCCTTGTTTCCACTGTAGAGATTCTGTTTTAATTGGTAAAAATATAGTGCAGCTACAAGGAATTTTTAAAGCTCCCAGATGATTGTAATGTGTGGCCAAGATTGAGAATTACTGCTTTAGGGAACATAGTCTGTAAATGCAAAGGCAGGCAAAAAGTGAGGGTTTGGAGCCAGATGAGTTGTAGCACGAGTAACAAAACAACACTCAGTAACTTTGGCTCCCTGGTTTGACTTGAAGAGATGCACCACTGCCTCCCCCTCCACCAGCGATGGGATGGGAGCTGGACCAAAGCTCTGTGTGGTAGGTGAGGGCTACGGTGGCTCAGCCTGCTCCCCTATTCCCAGATGGTGGGGGTTTTAGGGGAGAAGCTGACTTTTAGGGGAACAGGGCCAAGTCTTTATTTTGGCATGCACTAGACCTGAGTCAGAGGTCTTTCCAGGAGCTTGAGACAAGGGTTCAGTGTTTGTACTGTTCAGTTTCCAAAACTCACTCACCCTGGACTCTGCTTCCTCTTTCCTCCAAATCCAACTGGTCACCATGTTCTGAACTGTCATCCTCTGGTCATTCTCTGAACCACCCTTCCTCCCTAGTCCCTCTGCCCAGGACCCCTCCTCCTAACCTCGATTGCTCCTTCTACTAGAAGCCCTTGCATTAGCTTCCAGGCTGCTCTGTCCTTGTTTTCTCTCTACCAGATCAACGTTCCTGTCTTAGTGGACCTCTCTCTCTCTCTTTCTCTGATTGAAGAGCCCAAACCCTCTGTGTTTAGGACCAGTGGTTCTTAGAGTGTCTCCTGAGGACCAGCGAATAGGCATCACTGGGGAACTTGTTGGAAATGCAAGTTCCAGCCCCAGCCTAGACCCACTGCATCAGAACTCCTGTTTACCAAGCCCTCCAGGTGATTCTGAGACGTGGCCTGGGAGAGTCGTCCCCATTCTTGTGTGCTGTCCACCATCTCCTGCACCTGGGTTCCGGTTTGCCTCTTTATCCAATTCTCTACTGTCGCATGGCCCACATCTCCTCCCATGGGACTCTGCTCAGACTGTTTCTTCTCCTGGAAAGTCTTTTTACCACTTCAAAGGATCTAAGTCTGTTTCTCCTCCAGGATCCAGCTCCAACACTTATTTTTACAGATCCCAAGATTCCTCCTACATGGACATTTTTCCCCACCCTGACCTCCTCAGCATTCTTTTCTTTTCCTTTTTCTCTCTCTCTCTCCCTCCTTTACTTTCTCTTTTTCTGAGTTTTACCTTCAAAGCAGGGCTTTTGTCAATCAAACTGTGTGTTATAATTACTCAAGGAACTTCAAAAAATATGTATGCCCAGACTTTACTCTAGAGCAATTAAATCAGAGTTTCACAATGAAGCCTGTTATCACATGATTTAAAGTACCCTAGATATTGTTAATATGTAAGTGAAACTAAGTCCCTCTTTCCTGAAGCAACCAGCAGGGAAACCATGATGAAAATCACAGGGACTGGTAGCCACAAGACCCAGTCCTGCTCAGGGCCTCTGTCACCCCAGCCATGTCACTCTGGGCAAGTCCCTGCCCCTCTCTTGACTTCTCTGTCCCAAGCTGCCAAATGGGGCATTGTTTTAGCTCCGTGGCTCTTAAAGTAGCCATGCCTGGACCCCACCCCTAGAGACTTCTATTTATTGGCCTGAGGGGTGGCCTGGATTCCTATGTGTAGCCAGGGTTGAGAACCACGCTCAGAGATCTTACTCAGCAGCTCACGAAACTATGCAGTGGTTGACTTTTGGGAGCAAGGGTGTCTGCTCTTGAAATACTTGGACTTCTCTTCCCTGGCACCTGTTAACCTTTCCTCCCCTAAGGATGAATCCCCATACTGGGTGACAGTGATGAAGGGCCCACGAAATGTCTTTGGCTGATAGCTGTAGAGCCCCGGATGTTTTGAACCCACTGTAGGAGGCCACATTAGGTGTGTTTGGCAGGAGGTGGATCAGGGATCAGATGAAAATCCTCACCAGAAGCTTGGTGGAGGGTCATGGAAAGGGCCCATTCTTCAGCAACCTCAAGGCCTCACCTCATCTCTTGGCTCGAAAAAACCTTGCCATGTCCAGCACAGACCCAGAGATAGGTTTTCTTCATGGTCAGGTCAGGGCATTATTTAAAGGGAGGTATAAAAAGAGAACTCTTAAGTAGTGGAAGACAGGATGTGCTAAGGGCAGCTGAAGTCTGAAATGAGCTGAGAAGTCAGGCTCCAGACTGAGGGAGGCAAAATGGTCTAGCCGCGAGGGGAGAGGCTGGCCAGGGAAAGAGCCTGTTTATTTAAGGGGTGGGCACAGGGAAGGGAAGTGAAGGCTTACATAAAGCACCTCTCTGATGAAGGTGTTACTGATCCCCAGAGAAACCCAGTGGCCATCCACAATGGGCCGCTCTGTTAATGTGCACATCAGGCTTTTGCCTACAAAGGGAACTGGCCCCAGTGCAGGGGAACCCAGCGCAGACACCCTCCTCTTCAGAGCCAGGAGAATGGACAGGGGGGAGATGGAAGAGACACTCCCTGAAATCTTCATTCCCCTGCCTGCCATGTGCAGCCAACTCTCCTCTGACAGCCGTGCTCTTCCTCCATGCCCTTGCCCATGACGAGTCCGTCTCCTGAAGACGGGCTGGTTCCTGAGTCCGGCTGCTGCTGGAGGAGTGGGGAGGGGTCGTTTTGCAGTGAGAGGCCAACAGGCCTAGGGAAGCCTGAGTTGCTTTGCAGATGAGGAAACAATCCTGGGGGAGTGGCGTCTGGTCCAGGCCAGACCATGGGGCCGGGACAGAGGTCAGGCTGTCTGGAGCTTGCAGCACTAGACCATGTTTCCTTTAGTGATGACTTTACAGTCTAAGCCCTTGAGGAATAAAATGCACATGGAAAAGGAGCTTAGTTTTGACTCCTTGACATGGTCTGGGACCAGCTCTCTCTGTAGGGGGATGAGGATGTCACAGGGCATGGGTGTGATGGGTCTCCGCTGCACCCCCTTCTCTTTGAGGTATCTGATGAAGGCTGAGGGGGTGAAGACTCCTGGGGTTGCTCCAGGCAGATTCAAAGTTTTGGAGCTTGAATGTTGGTCAGATAAAGCTTTCTGGTCCCAAGGACGGAGAGAAGCCTTACACGTCATCCTCTGGAAGGCCCAGCATGGCTCTGGAAACACTGGGTCGACTTTGCAAGGCCACTGTTGGTTGCCTTTAGATAAATGGACCAGATGGGTCTGAATTCATTTCCTTGGCCTGGGGCTAGAGTGAGAAAGGAGAGGAGAGCCTGACACTGCATCGAGGTTTCCTGTGCAAATGGGAAAGGCATAGGGGACATCTTGGACCTGTCAATTATAAAGTAGTCAGAGAATCCCAAAGGTGGAAGGGGGCTTAGATCAGTTAAGTATCTGTCATCTCGATGGCCCTCCCTGCTGGTTTTCCAGATGAGGAGACTGAGACCTGGGCTGCAGGGTAAGGGGTTCTCCAGGGGGGTCTCAGCAGAGTTAGGCCCAGAGCAAGCTCACCAATTGTGGATAAAATGAGAGCTCCTGTGGCCAGGATTCTCACCTGGTCCTGGTTGACTGGCTCACTGCACACCTGTGGGCAATTCATGGCTGTTGACTCTATATAAAGAGCTCTACGCAGTGCTCTGGGTGTGACATGGTGGCACGGCTGCAAGACTGCAGGAGAACAGAGTAGAGGATAGATGGTGCAGCACCGAGGACAGAGGCCCAGAGGATGGCTGTGTGGGATGGCTGTGCAGGCAGAGAAGCCCAGAGGATGGCTGTGCAGACAGGCGGGCCTAGAGGCAGAGACTGGCTTGCTGCATGCAGACTTGCTTTGAATGAACGGGATTTTAGTGACTGACCTGCCACCTGGAAATAAAGTTGTGTAAAACCCTTTCACCCCAAGAACGTTTTGCTGTCATTTTCTTTGGTCACACTGAATCCATAGTGAACTTGCCCAGGGCTGAAACCCATTGGCAAGACACAGAGTAATAGTGGCAGCTCCTTCCTGCCTGTCCAGGGCTCAGCTCTTCTCCTGTGGGCTGTTTGCACAGGTGGTGGTCAAGC
The DNA here is from genome assembly GCF_030020395.1 of Manis pentadactyla. Taxonomy (NCBI): domain Eukaryota; kingdom Metazoa; phylum Chordata; class Mammalia; order Pholidota; family Manidae; genus Manis; species Manis pentadactyla. Next base: position 122,691,054 of record NC_080019.1, on the reverse strand, counting down.
CATATCTCTGTGTTGCTCAAGCACCAGTGTGAGCCATCTGCCAGGTGGAAGCATGGGTCAGAGCCTGGCCTGATACTGGGCTAGTCATGAACCTCTGATTGATGGGTCATGCTACCTTTTGAGCTACTGTGGGAAGGTTAAGGGAAGCCCTAAGTCCTGAGATACAGAGCCACCTGAAGGGAAGTGGCCAAGGAGGAAGAGCATTCTTATGGTTAGCTCTGCCACGTGAGGCTCCTTTTCGTCCCTGTCATCTTATTTCAGTATTGGAGTTCAGGTGGTTGGTGAGCAGAGGCCTGGGAACTGACAGATGTATGGTGATAGGATTCATGGCAGGGAGAGGCCCGAAAGCCTGCCGGACAGAAAGAGTGGAGCCTGTGAATGTGTGGAGGTGATGGGGCTGCCCTGCTAGGTGGTCAGCATGGGGGTGGGTCTCGGGGGCTTGGGGGAAACAGGCCTCAACTGTGGACAAGGAGGGCGCAGGTATAAGAAGGTTGGCAAGTAGGGATTCCCCTGCCCCCACACAGCAAATGACCAACGAGTCAGAGCCATGGAGCTAAGAGGTTAAGAAGACAGGCTTAGAAGCCAGACAGAAAGTCCAGGCTCAGCCTCTTTCCAGCTGCATGAACATGGGCACGGTACTTAATTCCTCTGAGTCTTAGTTTCTTCATCAGTAGGATGGGGATTAGAGTATCTACTTCACAGGCCATTGTGAGAATTCAATACTACACATGTCAAATGTTTATCACTGGGCCTGGCCTTCAGTATAAAATTATTATTGCTTTGTTCTTTTGGGGATTTTTTTCCAGTTCCCCAGGGAACTGCTGGTTTATAGAACAGGAGTCTTTTGTTTGGCACCCAGGAGAAATACAATAGAGGGAGGACAGAGTCTATAGTGCTTTTTGTAGGCTATCACCTATTTATCTTACTTTTGACTTTGGCTAGAGTATATGGGGGCAACAGGATGAGATCCCGTGGGCAGCCTGCGACTACATGATCTCTTACAAGCACTTTCAGAGTACACAGAGAGGCTTCCTCCTTCTAGGACGTGGCCTGGAGATGACGTCCCTTCATTCCCCACTCTTACCCAGAAGTCCCTCACACACTGTAACACTCCCTTCCGGTTCCTCACGGTCGGGCCTCAGTGTGGCAGGGGGCTCAGACAGCTGAAGTCACGTCTTGCTCAGGCCTTGCCTGCCTGGGTGTGACCTACCACTTGCTCTGGGACCTGCTAGGGTCTCAGCATTTCCTGCTTGGAGCTGAGAGTCCTCTGTGGCCTCCCTCTGTCTGAGGGAGTGTGCTTGCTGGGCCTGTGTATCTCCTCCAGGGGATTCCTGGTCCCAGAGGTACCTCCTGACGGGCCTGGAAACCCTCCCTTGCCTTTGGACTGCATTATGCCCCAGGGCTCTGATTTGCAGGAGGTTTAGGAAAATGTTGCACTTTCAGTCAGCACTGGGAATCTTCATCAGGTCTGGAGGTGGCAGAAGGACCAGAGCAAAGATTTGGGCAGGATTTCCTGTAGGGAAGGTACAGCTCTCTCCTTCCCTCCCTCTACATAGATCTTAGTTTTACCTCAAAATAAAATGAACAAATATTTAAAGAAGAACTGAAAGGGAGCAAATTATTAATCTTTCTGGGACAGTCATAGGTCTTGGCATGAACCTGACTTCATGTGAGTCCTTAAAACAAACTGTGGCAGCAGCGACTGCTAGCCAGTCAGAGAAATCTTGTTTCTTCTTCCTGGTTGTCAGTAAGACTACATTTCCCAGACTCCCTTGCAGCTAAGCATGGCCATGTGACTGAGTTCTAGCCAATAGAATGTGAGTAGGAATGATGAGAGCCTCTTCTAGGTCTGGTCGGTCAAAACATCTCAGTGCGCCTCTATATGTTACTTTCCCCTGTGGGCCAAATGAAGATAATGCCCAGATACCCTCAAAAGACACACTGTAATGGCTGTGTCCATCCAGCTTGGATTACTGCAGAGCCCCTGGATTGACTCATTGATCACGTCAAACCTGCTATGTGAACATGAAATTGTGGGTTTTGTTTGCTAGAGCAGTGCACTGATACTAACTCATACAGGAACAAACATTTGAGCTAGAGAGACAGTCTCTAGTCCTTGTAATCTAAGCCTATATACCCTCTTCATGGTAATTATGTTCTACAAAGTTGCTGTGATCACTAAATTAGCAAATACTGGATCATTGCTCCTAGGAAAAATTTAGGGTTAGCTTCCTGGGAGCCTCTGATCACAACATTTTTGTCAACCCATGAATACATAATATTGATTTATGTGCGCTTCTGTTTAAAGGCACCTTATTTAAATATGTTATTAATTCATTAACAATGAGCTTACAGCCAATGGCATTTTAGCTCATACCTGGATGAAATTTATGTAACACACACATTTTCTCCATAGGGGCTTCTTACACTAAGGCACACTGGACAGCATGTCAGCAGTATCCTTAGGGATCATTTTAAACAGAGAAATCACTGAGAAAAACCAAAACTATACAAAAAATTTAAAAAGTAGCACTAAATATATTGTGAAGAGGACACTTTACAGTATGAGAGCTGAAACAAGAAGGCACAGCATGGACCGCAGCTGGGAATGTGTGTGTCAAGGGAACCAAAGTTTTTGTCCCTCTGCAAATGTCCATGAGTGACCACCAAAGCGCCATGAGTATTGACTCTGGATTTAATAGGAGAATCTGCAAATGATGAGGGTGAGCTTATACCAGGATCCCGCCAGAGTCCTCTGACCTGATACCACCATGTACAAATCCTGGCTGAGAAGGAGGATTGGGATTGACTCAATGGAAGGAGGTCTTGGGCTAGTCCCACAAGTGTGGGTGGGGATGGGCATGCAGAGAATGTGCATCAGCCTCCCAAAGGCCCCGAGGGGCCAGTACTTGCAGCCTCTACCTGTATTACTCATGCAAGAATGCCTTTGGGCTGATGATGACACCAGGTTCTAACCATCAGGCTACATCTGATGTAAAAAAGATGGCAGGATCCTGGGCAGGCTCCAGGAGAACCACTCTCTCAGTGATTGCTTTTTAACACAGGACCACCAAAGCCTGGGACCATGTTTGGTTGCATGAAAGCAACATGTTCTTTCTCACGGGAAGTCTTTGCATATATCAATATATCATTCTTGTATGAATACTGTACCCTCCTTCTTCTCTTTCTTCTTCCCCTCATATTGCCTGCCTAATGCTTATCCATCCATCAAATCTTGGTTGGTTTTCCTAGTTTGGATTCCAAGCTTGGATTCCAAGTTTGGATTAGGTGGCCCACCTTTATGACTCTCAGTCCTCTCAACCTCCTCCAGTGTTAGCAATCATTATTTACATACTTTTCTTTTTCTTTGGCTGGACTGTAAGCTCTCTGAGGGCAGGAAACTTTTCTGTTATATCCCAAATCAAGCTACCTTAAATAATGAAATTGTATATTGCCTCTTAAAAATAAATGTTCTAGAGGGTAGACCTCAACACTGCTTTAATTCAGTGGCTCAGGAATGTAACCAAGGACCCAGTTTCTTTTGCTGTCTCTTCTCTGCCTTGATCCTAAAATGGATTCCTATTCTAGTTTACCATGTCTGCCAGGAGATGCCAGGATACCAGCTTTCTTGTCTATGTGCAGAGAGAAAAAGAAAGCACAGATTGTTTCTCCTTCAACCATCAAACAAAAGTCCTGGGTTTTCACCTGACTGGATTATCTGAAGAGCCCCATATACCCCCACCTGATCTGTAGAAAACATGAAGAGGATTACTGTGATTGACTTAGATCTTGGAGCTAGTTTGCAACCAGTTGTACAAGACTGAATGACTATTGTAAAGTAGGGGAAGGGTGGAATGGGTGCTGGGGAAGCCAACTATAATGTCCAGGAGAGTAAGGCTGGTGCAGGATGATCCCTGAGAGAGCAAGTCCTAGGTGAGCTGGGGTCTGGACAAGTTATTAAGAGAAAAGCCTCAGACCCACACAGACCAAGAGTAGAACCATTGGCTTCTTACTGAAGTAGGGGATTTGCAACAAGGCAGATACTACTGTTTGAATGAAGGTCATTAGGACCAAAGTTAGATGCCATGATCCAGAGAGAGAGGTTGTGAGGTGACGTTGGAGAGTTGGAGAGGGGCCAGATCATGCAGGGCTTTGCAGGCCGTTTTAAGATTTGAGAGATTAAGCATGAGCACATCATGTTTCTCCAGCTTCCCAGAGACAATGATGAGGAAAGAGAGCCAGGCACACCACCACTGGAGAGCGTCCACCTTTGCATTGAGTTATAGGAATGTTGCTCACCTCTCAAAAACATTTCTTGGTGACAACAGAAAGTAATATAGTGTGGCTGCCAAGTGTGTCTCCAGAATGACTGAATCAAAAAGCGATTGAATGATTGCTTCTAGGAGAGGCAGTTGTTTAAGATCATACCCCTCAAACTGGGTACAAGGTCTCCCTTTGGGTTAGTGACACAGAGAAATACATTAATCTACAGGGTAAACTTGATGTATCTTCCTGGGATATAAGTTCACTTAGTGATAAGTAATTTGAAATATTGTTATAGTAAAACAAAGATTATGGAGTAGTAGGATACAAATTTAGCATGAATTTCTAAGCTTAACCACAGGCCTTAGGGTAAGTTTGAGTTTGAGTATAGGTGGGATGGAGGTTGAGATGAGGGTGTGGCATACCCAGGCCCTCTCTGGCAAGCCCTGGGGGAATGATTTCATTTTCCTCTCCAATCTGGGACACTTAAGGGGAAATGAGAAGCACTGGCTTCAGACAGCAGAGCCGGTAATGCCTGTGCTTCTGGGCTGGGTCCTATCACCACCTTCATGACACCATAATACCACAGAGCCAGGCTGGGGGACAAAACCCTCTTGTCTCCACCATGTTGTGACAAAATCCTTCAGGGGCTCCTGTCAGGTAATGCCCCTTGGATTTATCCAAGACAGAAGCACATGCTTGAGAGTGAACTCTGTGCTTGAGCTGGTTATCATAAGGCCGGTGGGGGCCGGCCTGCTGAATCTCAGCTGTGATACCATGGAAATGGCTGTGTCCCAAGGGAAAAGTTGGGGTGCGGATGGGGCCTGGGCAGCTTGTAACCCTTCTGCCTGTCCTTCACCTCAGGGCAGTAAAGATTTTATTTGTTTGAGGTAGTTGCCTTTTGTCTTTTCTTCTTCTCCCTTTCCTTTTTCATAAATCTCAGCACTTGGCATCCTCTTTCCTCTCTCCCAGCTCACTTACTGCTATCTCTGTGTCTTTTGGACAGTGGATGCCAAACCTCTAATCCTCACGATTTTTCTCTGAGTGCCCACTCACATCAGGAGGGAAGTGTCTATTTGGTTACTCAGAGTCGTTTGTCCCAGAGAGCTACAAGGAGGTAAAAGGCTTTGACTCCTAAAGAACTTTCTCTGTCTTTCATGGGAAGTTCTTGAACGATCAAGTCCTGAGGGTGCTTAACCTCTTGATGTCTGCGAGTGTCTGAAAGTTCCTGTGTGTGCCTCAGCAATGGGCTTCCCCACAGTGTGTCCGTGAAGTTCTGCTGGGTGGCCTCGCTCCCACAAAGTGCGACCTGTCCTTCATGGGCCCCAGAGAGGAAGGAAATGTCAGACAGGTGGAGTTAGTTATGAGAATTACACGGAGGGAATGGTCAAAATGTCACTTTATAACAAATTCAAGTATAATAGAAATTTAATAATGTACAGTGACCCATTTTGCATTCCCATACCATCTTTCATCTGACCATGGAAAGTATTAATCTTTTCAGTTCTATGGTCTGGTTTCTGTGAGGAGTCCCATCTGTGTTTTGTTTTGCTTTTTTTCCTGCTCCCCAAGGCAAAGAAAGAGTAACCGACTTGTTCAAATCCACACAATGGCTCCTCAGATTTGAGAGAAGTTAGTGTTGGTGTTATTTTCAGGGCCAGGGGATAGGAGAAGGGGTTGCAAAACAAAGATGGCTTTTCTCTGGCCAAAGGGTCACCTGGTGAAATCCCTTCCCGACGGGCCAGCTCTTTCAGGTGAGCACACCGACTCAGTTAAAAAATATGAAAACAGAACAAAACAAGACCAGTGTGGCCTGTAGTTCTCAAAAGTTTCTGGTGAGAGGCCAGGGTGTGGCATAGCCTTTTGCCTTTGGGATCCTAACCAGTGATGCAGGAATTTGTCTGGTTTATTTCGTGAATGCTGCTGAAAGCTTGGCAGGACGTATTTCAGGGGGCTAAGTTGGGCCTTCGAAGGTAATGGCATCAGAGTTTGGGGATAACATGAAAATGCTGGCAACATCCAGGCAGGTGGGGTGGAGCATATTGTATTTTGTGGTCCTGTTTCCTCCCCAGTTCTAATTAAACTATGTCTGGGGAATATATTAAACACTTCTGGAAACTAAATTTAGATCACTTATAGATCTCACTTGATAAGATTTATGGAGATCATTTGATCATTTTTCTACTTAATTTGTAATTTACATCTCACCTATTTCCACAAAAGATTTTAGGGATCTTACAACAAACATTTGAAATGAAACCCAAAGATCAAAAGTAAGTAAAAGGGGAGGGAAAAATGTACTTCAAGTTGTGAACTACTGTAGTCATTTTGGTCAGGTAGTAGCTTTAACTGAAACGAAATGCTTATGTGGATAGCAGGGAAACACACCAAGCTATGTGATGCGTTTTGTCTGGTAGAAAGAAATATGAGAGTGGAGTTTTATCTAGCACTCTATTGATCTCTAAAGTAACTTTCTGTCAAAGGTCTCTATATAAGGTGCTTTGGAAAACATGATGACTCTATTTTTAGCTGGACTTTTGCAACAGATGCAGCTGTGTGTGTGTGTGCGGGTGGGGGAGGATTGTGACACTTCATCAGGCACTCGCAGGAGTTCCCTTCTGTCCTCCCTCTTGCTAGGGTTGTTGTGTGCAGGCAGGCGTCTCCATTAGAGGTCTGGGTTGCAGGCAGTAAAAACTGCTTTTGGCTGACTCAGCAGAAGAGGAAGCCTTTCGGAAGACATAGCAGTAAAGCCATTCAGCAGGTCCTTCTGCACAGTCCCTTTGGGGCTTAGCAGCATCACTGTCTTGGGACAAAAAACCCAGAAGAGAGTTGAAGCAACAAAGCGTGGGTCGTGTGGCAGCTTGTTGGGGAAGTTAAGAATTTTGACAGCCTCCAGGAACCCTCACAGAATGAGGGGAGAGGACAGACCCCCCAAGGAAATGGAACGCTGTCATGGAAAGGACTTGCTTCCAGCAGGGCGCTCTCACTCCACCCCATGCTGGCTTTGCAAAGGTCCTGATTCAAAAAGAAAGCTACTTTTTATTGTTTTCCCTTAGCTGAGCTTATCCTAGAGATGTTTCCCTGTTTAACTGACCCTATGGCTGTCTAACGATCAGTCTGAAAACCAGCAGAGTATAATTTTCCATCATCAAGAAAGGGACCTGTTGGGTAGTCCGGTAGGGCTACCACAACACAGCCCCGCAAACTGACTGGCTTAAAACAACAGAAATTTCCTCTCTTAAAGCTCTGGAGGCCAGAGTCTGAAATCAAGGTGTTGGCGGGCAGTGCTTCCCTTGAGGGCTCTAGAGGAGAATCCTCCCTGGCCTCTTCCTAGCTCCGGGGGTGGTGGGCATTCCCGGCGTTCCGGGGCCCGCCCCACCAACCCACAGATCTGCCTCTGTGGGCACCTGGTCTTTTCCCTGCCTGTCCCTGTCTTCACAGGGCGTTTTCCTCTCTGTGTCTCCTCTTCTGTAAGGGCATCTGTGATTGGATTTGGGTCCCATGCTAACCCAGTATGACCTTACCCGCTGTGGTCAGAATGTTTGGGCTCCTCCAAATTCATATGTTAAATCCTAACCCCCAGTGGGATGTTGTCAGGAGATGGGGCCTTTGGGGGGTGATGAGGTCGTGAGGGTGGAGCCCTCGTGAACGTGAATGGATTAGTGCTGTACAAAAGAGACCCCACAGAGCATCCTACCCCTTCTCCCCCATGAGGACGCTGGCCAGGAACCAGAGGAGGGCTGTCACCCCATCCTGCTTCCAGCATCCAAAACTGGGAGAAACACATTTCTATTGTTTATGAACTACATAGTCTATGATATTTTTATTACGGTGGTCCAAAATGGTCTAGAGTAGAAACCAGTATGACCTCATCTTAACTTATATTTTAATTAAGTTAATTTACATTTAACTTATATCTGCAAAGACCCTATTTTCAAATAAGATTGTATTTCACAGATTTCAGATAGACATGCCTTTTGGAGGGACAGCATTCAACCCATTACAGACATAGAATGTAGTTTGCTGCTCTGGTGGTTGATGAAGTCTACTTTAGATACGAAAAACAAATGGGTTTGACCTGGAATTCATTGAGAAGGATGCTTCCTGCTGGGGGACTGCAGTGGCTGGGAATAGTGGTGTTAACAGGGACTTTTATTTTCTGAATAAACACCTTTTAAAATGGTGCTTGGATTTTATAACTGGGGAAAACAGGTATAAAGTTCTTGGACTAGTATGTCAAGACTGAAGTTTTCAGGGACTATGACACTGAGTCAGTTTGAGTTGCTCTGCCATGAGAGAAAAACTGTTCATTGTCTCTGAATGAGTTCATGGTTCGGAGCAAGGCTGTTCCTTGATCTCAATATTTCCTTATTCCAGTGTGTTGTCCCCTTGGCGTCAGACCTTCTTCTGTCTCTGATCTGCCCCTTCTCACCTTCCTTTCCCCAAATGTAGCACTGACAACCCCCTGAGTTACTTTAAAAGAAGAAAACAAGGGGTCTAGTCTCTAAGGGAGATCCAGAAATAGAATAGGAGCTCAGAAAAACGATGTGTTTTGTCTCTCTCAGCTTTTCTGCTCACTTGGGACTAACTCACAGAGGTGCAGTCCCACAGGAACCCACTGGCGTGGCCACAGAGACTGTGCAAGGTGTCAGCTCAGCCTTTTTCTCATCTCATGCAACACAGCAGTCAGAAGGAGAAGTGCAGCTGGGCTTGACTTCAGCATGGCTTTGGATTTTTCCTGACGCAGGTCTGGCTGGCAGGAGCGGGGCGGGGCTTTGAACAGTGAGACTGGAGTGGTGGACAAAGGCCCAACGACTGGGGTCACTGAGAGCTGCGCTAAAAGTGGACTTCAGCTGGGAGGCCCCTCTTTTTCAAATTGTGCCTTCAGACCACCTACATCAGAATCCCTTGTAGGTATGCCTTAAAAATGTAGATTCCTGAGCTCCACCTAGACCTCCTAAACCAGACTCCAGGGAGTGGCTCAGAAGTTTACATTTCTTGAAAGCACCCCCAGGGGATCCTTGTGCAAACTGAAGTTTGAGAACTACTGCTGTAGATCCCTTGGGAAGCAGACGTGGGTTCCAGAAGAGTATGTTGATGTGGTAGGAAGAGACTGAAGCTAGGAGGCTGCTTAACAGTCCAGCCTTTTATGAAACAAGTGCATACTGTGCTCATTTGTGCCATGAACTATTTTAGTTGCTTTAGAAACAGAAACTCATTTAATTCCAACAACTCCAGGAATAAGTTCTGCTATTATCTCCACATTCTAGAGGAGGAAACTGAGGCACAGAAACTTGCCCAAGGTCATACAGAGGTGGGACTTTAAAACACATCCTCAACTACTCAACTCTGCTGAGATGGAAGTGTGGTGACCCTATTGGAGGAGGGACTTGAGGAAGGAGAAATCAAGTAAAACCGAGGGGATAATGGAACCATTCATTAATAAGAATCTGAAAGTGGAGCTGGGTCGGCCCATGTACTTCTGTTACCAGGGCCTCCCCTATTAGTTGTGAGCTCTTTAAAGATACTGATGCTGAAATCATTCACAGCTTCCAGAATGTGGCTCATGTCAGATTGCCCAAAGTTGGGGGTCAACTTTCTAGAATCAGTTCCATCAGTAACTTGCTGTGTGGTGAGTTACCAGATACCAATTTTTTCAGTGGTAAAAAACAAAAGTGCTTCCCCCATTGTAATGTGAGCAACTCTGCAGGGTTGCACAACTCCAGGGGGTGCCACTGGTGCTCTCAAAGTTAATGTGAGCAATGACACCCTGTATTGTACAAGATGGGGTACTGAAGAGGCAGATGATGCTCAAAGTACCTGCTGGGGATTAAATGAATTAAAACAGGTACAGTGTTTAGATCATGCCTGTGATGTGCAAATGTTAGTATTGGCATTATTATCTCTAAACTTTTTCCAGTTTGAACATCAGGTGTCAGAGATCCATTGAATGATTTTTTTCTTTGAGAAATAGGGAAAGTGGATTTGAACTTGAAGGACAAAAAGAACCTGTAAGTAGATAGCTTTCTCTCTTACCTGGTTTGTTGCTCTTTCCTAATTACCTCTGTTGAATTCCTTTGGCCCCCTTTCTAGCATCTTCTTTCCTAAAAATTTCCACCTCCAGATAAGTGAAGAATGCATAGGCCTTGGTGGAGGCTGACTTGGCTAGCACTTTGTTGCCCTGGCTGACTGTGTCTCTGCAGCTGACCACAGTCATCTGAGGACAATACACTGTCCTAGGGAAGGCTGCTTTGGGCAATGTTAAGCACTTGCTGTGGGGATGTCTGTACACTGTTGCAAGAAACCTGGAGAAACAGAGATGGTTGTTCTCAAACTACTTCTATGTAATGCTTTCACAAAGAAATCTAGACTATAGGAAATGCTTTCTGCTGTTCCTAAACAATGTTACTTAGTCAACCATGCTTTCCTGAGCACTTTTCCTGAGGATGTGTGATCTCATACTTAAATTTGGGAACAGTGTCTCCTGAGGAATTTCAAGAAATTCAGTTTGTTATTCATTCATTCACTCAACCAGTTTTTATTTGGTTTTATTTAGCCAAATGTACATTACATATCAGTGACCCCATGTACTATTCATGTAGATTTTTAAATCCTCTGCAACCCACTAACTGTGCCAACTCCATGAGCCTCAGCTTTTTACTCTATTTGCAGAGACATTGTAGGGGTCAAATAACTTCACGGACATATGCCTATGGCAGGTGGCAGAATTAGGAATATTAGGAATGTGCTATTAGGGCAAGTCTGACCTTTGTAGATAGCAATGGAATTCTTTCTTATTAACAACACACTCAGGTGACGTCTCTCAGGACAGGCAACAGGAGAGAGCCTGTGCTGCTGCGGCTGGAAACAGGTTTTAGGCCATTTGCTTGAACTCTGGACATGAATTAAACCTTCAAAACCCTTGGGGGAGTTGGAGATACCCACCTCCCGTATAATTTCCCAAAGCTGGTGATCCTCTAAGGCCATTTGACTTCCTGCTTTTCACCATTGATTTGCTGCTTCTCCATTTTTTTGTCTCAGTGAACATTTCTTCACATTCCATCACTGTAATACATCGGCTAGTCTGCAGGAAATGCATATGGAGATCAGGCTTTTAAAGAGGTGATTAAGTTAAAATGCAGTTGGTGGCGGGGGTGGGGGGGTAGGAGTGGGTAGGGGCGTGGATCTTAATCTATTCTTACTAATGTCCCTATAAAAATAGGAAAGTTGGACCCCAAAGGGGACACCAGAGATATTCATGCACAGAGGAAAGGCCATGCGGGGACACAGTGAGAAGGCAGACAACTGCAAGCCAAGGAGAGAAGCTTCAGGAGAAACCAAACCTGATCTGAAATGTCCAGCCTCCAGGACTATTGAGAAAATTAGTGTCTGTTGCTTAAGCCACCCAATATGTGGTATTTTGTCATGGCAGCCCTAGAAAACTAATACACTAACCTATTTCTTGGTAGAGCTGCAGAAAGCTCTGTGACAAGAGAAAACAATTTTCCCCAGGCCAGAAATCTGGCTTCCTGCAACAATATGTCAGGACCTCGGAGCTGTGAATGTCCCTCACATTGCCTGTGCCCGAGATGGCTTCTGTTCTCCAGTCCCCATGTCCATACTGCATGCTTCTCTGTCTCCTCTTCCATTAATGGTCCTCTTTGTTCTTTGACAGATGATGGAGACTTAAGGAGCAGTAGCATCAGAGAACTGGCATTTTGAAGATTTGAGGGAAGGGCTGACCTTAAGGTTTTATATCTAGGTCTATGTAAACACACAAAATCCTTTTTTTCTCTCTCTAAAATTCTTTTAATGAACTAATTTGAATGAGAGATCAGGTCAGATGTATTATAATATTCATGAGAATCTGAATATGTTTATTGGTAGAAAGAATTTAGTTATCTAGAAAAATATCTGCTAGATAGTGGAGGTACCCAACAGACTGGAAGGGAGGAGGCCAAATGGCCTCCAGCTTTCTTCTAGCCCTTAAGATCAATGAATCTGTAACTCCCTGTCCCAGGGTTCCATCCACTCTGGATGGGAGCTACTTCAGGGATGGAGAAGGAGCCTTCAGACGAGGTACATTTTGAGGCTGGTGAACTTCTGTGGAAGCTTCATCTTCATAGACATTTGCCCTCTGGAAACAGAGTTAAGATCAATTCCTTTGCCAAGAAGTCCAAAACTGCCTTCTCAGCTAGGTCAGTAGAATAGGCATTAAAAGGCTCAAGTAAAATCAAGCCTCCTTAGAGAAACTTATTTGAACTTTTGGAACATGCTTGGACCCAGAATTCACTGAAGAGAGAAAAAAATACAAAGACTATGATTGACCCAAGGATTATCTTCTTGGTGTTCCCTAGAACAGCTGGCTGGCAAATGTTACGCCATGTCTGAGATTATTTTGGAAACTTTGTCTTGAAGAACATATAGGGAGAATACCAGACAGCTTTGTCCCCATTTTTTGGTCACAGAATAAGAATTTCAGTGCCATTTTTACTTTCAGTGAGATCATCCTGGCGATGGTCTTATCATTTTTCAAAACTTAAATCATGTCACATCTAATAAATTTATAGCCATGTGCAGTTACAGCAAAGAGTTGATACCAATAGCTGTTTAGGTCTTCTTCCTCCTCTTCCACTTCCTTTTTCTCTTTATCATGATAGGTACAATATCCTAAAGATATTTTATTCCACCAAGTATCAATAGAAACCCATCCTAAAGGAAATACATATTTAGTGGTAAAATGATCAATAGTACCTGCTTTCTTAAACTTCCTTTCAAGCCTCATTCTCTGCCAACATGTTGTATTTTCTGGGCTCAGTGAAATAGATTATGACAGGCAGAGAGTGAGAGAGTACAAGATTGAGAGGAAACGGAAGCTGTGGATGATGGGATAAAAATGGTCAGATAATGATGTACATGGAGTATAGTTCAGTGTAGGTTCTTGGGGTCTGAACGTGTGGGCAGGAGTGAGAGAGTGGCCTAACTTGAACCCCTCACCATGTTGGTGTTCACGTTGGAATTCCTAGTAAAGGAGTCATTTGCCAGCATGTGTCACTTACATCATGTAGTATCTGAACTATGAATATTTAACTCACAGCCATTACCTGAACATGCTACCTTAGTAGTTCTAATGATGAAGTTGTGTGTGTGTGTGTGTTACTTCATACACTAATTATGGGGAGATTTTTGTTAATCTGGAAATCAAGCTATAAATTGTAACATTGTTTCCAAGCTTTAAATAATAATTCTGGGGAAGTAACAAGATTGTGAGTAGGGGACAGTCTGTTTTACTTGGAGAGAATGGAGGGTCAGTGCAGTTTTCTGTGGAATGGTGTGGAAAGGCACCAAGAATTCCCCAGGTGTGTCATTTCTTTGAAAAAGATGAGTTGAAATAGCTGGAGATTCATGTTAAACCCAGCACACATAAAGACACTCAAAGTTTGCACACTTTATTCATGTTTTCATAAAGGAAATGGGTATGTACTAACTGTATGTCTCCTCTTTCTCACAGCTTTCATTTTCCTTCTCTCTGCCTTCCCCAGGTTATATTAAACTTAATTATAGGTTCACTAGATGTAGATTTCTAAAGTCTAAAAGAAAAATAGACTTTCTGATCGACCCAGACACTGGTGAGTGCATTTCGACAACGAGGCAGGAAGGAAGGGAAGGAGGGAGGGCGAGCCAGCCATTGGTAGGCAAGAAGAGACATACACTGTATACTCTATTAGAAGTTTATCATTTAGTGGAAAGGCAGTAGAAAGCACAAGAAAAGCCAACACAAGGAAGGTACATTGTTCTGTGTGGCCGTAAGTTGCTGTTGCTTTTGGTTCATCTTCCACTGTAATGACAGCACATTCATTTCTGGTGTGTCCCCCTTGGAAGAAAACCAGCATTCACATTACAAAACTAGATCTTGCTCTTTTTAAAAAAAAGACATTAAAGTGTTCATTTCAATACCCTTAAGTGTTCTGTTTTTCAGAACTTTTTTTTCATTGAATGGGTTGGATTTAAAGGTAAAGCGAAAGAGCCATTGCTAACTGAAAGCTGACTGTAAATACAATCAGGCATCATCAGTTTAACCTAGTGAGGATACAGGACTGGTTATTGGGCATTCAATGCATGCAAGTCTTTCTAGCAATGTACCAGGCTGCCTTAACTGACAGGTGACCAGCCTGTCCTAGAGGGAGGCAACTGATTTCTTGGAAGAAGTGATAAAAATATGTTTAATATTCACTACTCTGACTTGCTTGTGTCTGGCTTTCTTTTTTGAATTTTCTGTTTTGGAATAATTTCATATTTGACCAAAAGTTGCAAAAATAATGAACTTTTTTCCCGAGCTTGACTGCTTGAGTGTGTTATTCCTACAAATAAGGAAATTCTCCTACGTAATTATAATGCAATCATCAAAATAAGGAAATTAACATTGATACATTACTATCATCTAATTCTCAAATGTCATTCAAGTTCTGACAATTAAATGATCTTTGTTATAACAAAGGATCCAATTCAGGGCCACCTGTTGCTTTAGTTTGTCATATCACTTTAGTTTCTTCATTCAGAATAATTCCTTAATCTTTCCTTGACTTTTATAACTTTGACACTTTTGAGTATCACATTCTGATTATATTGTAGAATGTGCTTCAGTTTGTATTTATCAGATATTTCCTCCTGCTTTTTCATTGTAAAATTGCTTCTCTTTGTAGTTAATAAGAATTTTATGTAGAGGTACTCTGAAACTTCGCAAATTTGCCATTTCTTACCAATCTTTCACCCATGAGTTTTAACATCTACAGATGTTTCTTGGATGAGTTGATTATTACTATGCTGGTTGCTAAGTGGTAATTTTTCTAATTCCATCATTTCTCCCTTTCTTAGTTGGTATTTTACTGTAAGGAAAAGCTTTCTCTCCTATTTATGTTTTTGTACTAGTATAGACTTATGTATCAGATTCTTATCTTACTCAGTTATAGTAATCTATTACTATCATTGTTTATTTTGATAAGTAAATGGCCACAAATGTGACGGGGGTGGGGGGATGCCTTCAAGCTGACTTCTGTGCCTCTGTGACGGATCCCTGTCATCCTGGGAGGTCTTTCATGCGTCAGCTCTGCTGGGCTCAGTGGAAAAGGGGCTCTTTCTTAGAGTCTGAAGACCTGGGTAGCAGCGTTCTTGGCTTCTTTCATTCCTTGTTGGGCATCGCTGGGAGAGTAGCCCTTCTACTCCAAGGCTTAAAATGGAGATGATCAATACCTGTAATATCTGTACTGGCTGAGTTGAATCTGTACAAAGGAATCATGATCTCAGCTCTTATTAGCCATGAAATTTAGTATTCATAAAGATTTCACTGCATTTGAAAACAATCTAGGGTCTGATGTTTCTGGGTCTGTATGAGGATTGCTGGGGACACTGTAGAAAATCTAAAATCAAATGAATTATTCATAGGCAATTACTTACAAAAGCTAAAATTATAAAAGAACCATGAAAACTTTTTAAGTAAAGATGATATTTGATGTGGGATGAACATGCATTTTAAGATGTTTAAAATGACATGAAGTAGGGACACCAAATCAAGAGAGTTGAGGGTTCACAAAGGACCTAGGGCAGCCAGACCAGCTAGGTAGTGAGCTCCTGTTCCTGGTGTGTTAATGTGGGCTATGCCACACAGGCCGGACAGCTGGAGTTGTGTGGAAAAGTAAGCTCCTTCCTGTGCTGGGTGGTGGGGAAGGAATCAACCTCTAGTTTGTGATCTTGGACAGATTGCACCCCTCTCTGGGCTTCAGAGTCTTTATGAAAACAAAACAAAATTCCCCCTCAATGTGCAAAAATCCTTTAAGCTCTCTTATATCTCTAAAAACTGTCTGTAGATGTTGGGTTACATGATCTCTCCATCCTCAAGACTCTAAAATTCTATGCACCGTCCCTTGAGCTTTGATTCCAGGAGCTACTTATTTTCAGCATCAGTTTCTGCATAGCCCATAATCAAGGATTCAACCTCTCTCACTGCTGGTGTCTCCTCTGGAGAGGAAGTAGACCAGTCAGGTTTTGTGAGCTGGCAATTTCCCCCCTTTAAACATAATTGAGGCCTTGCCCTAGGGACTGGGTAGTGAGAAAGAGAGGCTTTCTTCTGCATCCATTAGTATACTGGTGTATACTTTTTACCTTTAAGAATTATATAAAAGGGAGGAACTTGTGAAGAAAAGGTTATTCGCTAAGGTGGAGTATTAGTTTTCTATGTTTGCTGTAACAAATTACCACAAGATGGAGGGCTTAAAACAATAGGAATTTATTTTCTCATAGTTTTGGAGGCTAGAAGTCTGAGATCAGGGTGTCTGGAGAACTGCAGGGTCCCCCTAAAAACTCAAGGCGAGAATCCTCCCTTGCCTCTTCTAACTTCTGGGGGCTCCAGGTGGTCTTTGGTGAGTGGCTGCATCACTCCAGTTTCTGCCTCTGTCTTCCCTTCATCTTTACAGATTGGATTTGGAGTGCACTCAGGTAATCCAGGATCATCTAGGTCCATACTTAATTACATCTGCAAAGATCTGAAGTTAGGATGTAGACACATCTTTTGGGAGGCTTTCACTGGATCCCCTTCAGGTGGCATGGCTGATGGGTTGCTGGCTCTTTGCTGAGCTCTCGAGCACTTGAGTGATGGACTGGGGGCGCAGTGAACTGAGACGGAGGAGAAGGATGGAAAGAGTGCGAAGCACATGCATGGCCCTGCTGACACCGGCTGGTGGTGTCATCAGCAGCCCTGCAGGTTAGTGAGGGCCATTCTGAGCACCCGTCCCTCTTCCTTTCCAAAGCAGGATGCTGTGTCAGTAAGCTAGCCTGGCTCTGCTACAGTTACAAATGACTCCAAAATCTCATTGGCTCACACACCAAACTTTTTCCTGCACTTGCTTCAGGTTTATGACAGGTTGACAGCAAGACTGCTCCAGGTCACCTTCACTCTGGGACCAGGCTGGTGGAGTGGTGGATTTGGAATATGGGCAGTCCTGTGGCAGAGGGAGAAGAGTGCATGGTAAACCTTGAGCTGGTTTTTAAATCTTCTGCCTGGAAGTGACAGGTGTCGCTTCTGTTCATTTTACTGGCCAGGCAAATGACATGGCCAACTTTGATGTCAATGAGGAGGAGGAAGTTATTTTTTTCTCAGTGAATATTTATGAACCACAGTCAGGTAGGCTACAGGTGCTGCAGGAGGAGCCTCTCTGTCTGTTGAGAACCTCCTCTACCACTCCCCACATAGGGAAGGCTGCTCCTCATCCAGCCTTTTGCAAAACCCTGAGCATTCACATCTCCAAGGACTACGCTGTCTGCATGTTCTGACTACAGCTTGCTCTTTATCCCTCCTCATTCCCCATCTCCCAGGACAAAGGCACTGAGTTACAGTTTCATGCCATTGTCTGGAAGAGCTGCTGCTGGACTGTGCTTCCTTGACATAATCTAGATTGAGTGCATCAAGTATGGCTATTTTCACAGCAGCCGTATGAAGAACACGTTGCTCCTTCCTCTGTTTGCAGAGGTTCTGAGAAATGGTCAAGGACTTGGCCCTGCAGCCACAGATGAAATCACCTGTGGATCCCAAAAGTTTTCAACAATGAAGGCAGAAGAGGCCTTGGGAAGGCAGAGTGCTGCTTCCATGAACCTAGTGGGCCACAGATGGACTGCCAGGGCTCTATAAACTCTCTAAATTGTAAGTAGAGTTGTGTGAGAGTACATGTTCAGTGCATGTGTATTTTCTGGGGCCAGGAACTACAGCTTATGTCTGATTCTCAAAGAATCTGAGAACTCAGGAAGATTAACAACTATGGAATCTAAACCAGTCCCTTCATTATGCAGGTGATATAGAAATAGAGGTTTGGTTTCTTGCACCAAATGGACTGACTCTATGTAATATATTAGCTGATAACTTCATCAAAAGCTTTCCCCCTAAACTTTGGTTTTGTTTCAATGAGTTAATTTCTGTAATATCACAACCTACTCTAGGAGAAAGGAAGACTCTTCTGAAAGTCACATTAACTTTTAAAGTCACAAGGGTGACATTTGGTACATTCCTACCCCACCAGCTATCACCCTTTGAGTGCAGGCCACCTCCAGCCTTCCCTTTGGTCTCTGTGGGGACTCATTATGTTTCTAACAGGCAAGTATAAAGACTTACAGTGCTGGTGTCCCAGAAGGATTTGCTTAGGGAGTTTCACAGACAGGGCTGCTGCTGTCTTGTAAGGGAATTTACATCCCATAAAGTAGGATAGGGGATGACTATGGCAGCCAATGGTAATAGGATGCATCAATATTACATGGCTACCAGGCATAGAACCAATGTGTGTTAATAGCACAGGTCTATTTATCCTCCTCCTCCTCCTGCATGATGCTGGTTGGAGATGTGTAGTATTTCCTTCTTACAGATGAGGAAACAGAGCACCAGTATTTTATTAGCCTCTGGAGCACAGATTCCTAACAGAGTCTTCCTATGGGGCCTCATGGCTCTCTGAACCCCTGAAACGATCTACAAAGACAAGTATGTATTTGCGTGTGCATTCGATTGGGTGGGGGGGCATGTGAATTTCATCAAATTCTACGAAGTTCTGTGATTGCAAATGGTACAGACCCACTACCCCAGCCAGGGCTTCTCTTCCTGTAAAACAATTGAATTGGCAGATTAGCTCATCTTGACGCTCAGCTGTACCTGTTCTGACGATTCTCTGCTTTCTGGTTGTTGACTCCCACAATAGCAGCCAGAACGGAAAGTAAGAACAATGTGGAGAAGTCACTTTTAGATGTTTCCCTTTCCTAACTCTGTTCTGGACAACTTAAAATCTTGCTTCTACTCATGGCAGTCCATATGTGTTAGAGTCCCAGTAAGACAGAGCAGAAAGAAACCTTAAAAATCCATTGGGAAAACTGAGGCCTGGAATGTCCATCACACATTCACACAGTAAATCAGTGATTGAGTTAGTGTTCGTTCCTTTCTGAGAAATCAATGTCAGTCTTAGCCGCAAACCTCTTGCCAACCTTTCTTAACAAATGACAATTCAGGATGACTCATTTTTCTTGACATTATGCAAATGAGGGAAGCAAGACTGAGTGGCTTTCTGTCCAAAGAGCAGGAAATGAAGCCTGTCTGGGGCCACACATTCCCTTGGGACATGTTGTAGTGTCCTAAATGGGTCCTGGAAGAAGCAGGTCTTTGTCCACGTCTGTTACATAAGTGAGCTCCTCCTCTTGGCTGTGGCTGGAGGGGCGGCTCCGAACACCCATTCCCCGGGAACACTAAACCAAAGAGCAACTGACTCCCATCTGCTATCTCTAGAACTTCTGTCAGAGGCTCCTTTCCTCTACAGCCTCGCTTTCCACTGAGGGAAACATTAATTCTTCTGGATTAGCTGTTCTGAGCCAGCTGGTCCCATCCGTATGAAGCAGAATCATAGTCATAGTAGGCCCCTTACACTTGGGGCCCGGGAAGCACTGAGCTAATACTATTAGTTTGCTGGATTTTTAGATGTCTTTTTACCTCAAAGGCAGACTTCATTCTGGCTGAAGGGACCCTGGACCCCTGTAACCTCTGTGAGGGGTAGGGTCTGGTGTTAATCTCACTAATGAAGAGAAAGTTACAAAAACTGACCATGCCCCAGTTTCTTTCAAGGGCATGGTGACTGTTTCTTCAGAAGGGCCACCGATAAGACACCTCAGAAAGTAGTGATTTAAAAGAAGGATGCTATTTCCTACAGAGTAGGAAAGCTGGAGGATCCTTTTAGATATTATTCACCCATGAGACAGACAGATGAGGAAACGGAGGCCTGGAGAGAGGCAGTAGTTGCCCGAGGCCCACAGTCAGGTGGGAGCAGAGCTGGGTGAGAAGCCTCTGTGTAGTTCGCGTTTTGGGCTATTCTACACAACTCTGCCTTTCTCTACTCCTTCATCTTCCTGGCATCCTCAAACTTCAGTCTCCAAATCAATTTATTTGGGGGCCCCTGAGTCAAAATTTCAAGAACCAAAGAATGCAGATCATGTGATCTTCCAAATAACATTTAAGAGACATTTGCTTACACTATTATTTAAGTGGAGAGGGGTCCCTCCCTCCCTCCCTTTGCAGAGTATTGCCTGTTCCCTCTGCCTCTAAACACGCGGGGTGCAGCCAAGCCCAGGGCCCAGGGCTCCTGGTGTGACTTGGCAGCAATAAGCTATCCGTCCACACATGTTTCGGGCTACTTTTGTGGGAACCAGTTCTCATCACCTGCCACTGGAGACTTTTAAGTCACCCCTCCCCACCTGGCTCTAGCGCCTGGCCTCCCGGTTGAGCAGGAGCCAGAGAGGATTTGCGATAAGGAAGCCACAGGCACAGGCCCAAGGCAGGCCTGAGGAGCTTGACCGGAGGCAAGAGGGTAACCGGGGAGAGCACACTCTACGCCCCAGCCAGGAGGGGTGGCCCGGCAGCCAGAAGGAAAACTCCCGGGCTTTTTATTGAATCCATGAAACAAAAGGTGAGGGGGTGCTGGGAAGGGGAAGAATTTATGATTATTTATGGCGTTGGTCTGGAGAGGCGGAGAGCATGAAACTCTTTCCAACTTGGCGGGTGATTCATTCCCTCGGGAGCTACAGGGCCGAGGCGGGCGTGCGCGCCGGCAGCCTGGGGCCAGCCGCACACTCCGCTGTCGTTTATTTATGGTGGTTTATCAGCCGCTGTGCACAGCGATAAAGTTTATGAAAAGAGGCGGCGTCTCGGGCAGGCGGGCGGACCCGCGATCGTTTCCCACACTGATTAGGATCAGCCTGGGCTTTGCAAGCTGCAGTTAAGGATCTCGGGGTCGGAGCCGCGTCTCCCCCTTCCTGCCCCGCCCGCCGGCTGGCCGGCTGCTGCCCTGCGTGGGAGCCGAGGTCAGGGTCGCGGTAGTCCCAGAGGGGGAGGGGTTAGGGGAGGGGAGACCCCGGGAGGACGGCCAGCCCGGGGAAGCTGGCAAGGAAGAGGGCAGTTACCATTCAAATAAAAATGCGTAGTCCCCATGCGGAGAGATGGCTGAGAGGTGATAGGAATTTTCCTCCTCTGGAACTGTGGCAAATTCTCATCCCCCGCATTTACTTTTCAACATTCCTTTCCCATCATTTCACCTATATTACTTTGTCTTTGCATTTGTACTTGACTCATTGTTCCTTTTCGTGATCGCGTTTGGTTGGTCCCTTCAGACAACAGTAATTGGACCCCTACTTTGCCGGACACGTCTAAGCACCGCAGAAAGAGCAAGAGCGATTCAGAGGTGAAGAGGGGGCCCTGGTCCTCAAGGTTCTCATGTTCACAGAGGCAGACAGCCAAGTGGAGGGCCTCCAGCCCAGGGCTGTAAGCAGCCCAGAGCACACACTGAGGCGGGGCCTGCTCTGCTGCATCAACTTGTCCCATCTTCACAGCTACCTTAGGAGGAATGTGCCATTGTTATGTCATTTTACAGATGATGAAACTGAGGCCCAGAGAGGGTAAGTGACTCGCCTGAGATGACTCAGAAAGTCAAAGGCTGAGCCAGGATTTGAACCCAAGCAGAATGGCCCCAGAACCTGTGCACATCCTCTAAATTTTCCTGACTCTCTAGAACAGTGAGCAGTGGGAGGGCAGCAGCTGGGACAACTAATCCTGCTTGGGAAAGTCGGAGTGGGCTTCTGGGGGAGGGGGTGTTATTAGGGATGGGCTTGAAGAGAAGGTGTTGACAAGACAGACATGATGGTAGAGAAAGGCAGTTTTACACAGAAAGAACTAATGTGGCCTCGGGTTCTCAGGACCAGCACCTTTCACCTTCCATTTTGTGTTCCTTGTCCCAGGAATGGGAGAGCAGAAGTACAGAGCCTTCCCATGCAGGCCCCCTTCCCAGCCACAGCCTTGATCTGGAAGGCTCTGTCTTCAGCTCCTGAAATCCCAGGAGCTCTCAGGTCTTCACAATGTCGTCCCCTCCTAAAAGCTTTCCTGGGTTGCTCCTTATCTCCCTGCTGATGACTGAAAGCAATCCTTTCTTCTCTGTTCCTCCCTCACACTTACCTATATGCAGTAAATCTCCTCGGTTTGGGCTCCATCTGTTTTTATTACTAGATTACGAGCTCCCAGAGGGCACTGGTCTGTTCCTTTCCACTTTACCTACTTCTTCCCCAGGCCTGGTTTAAGCTCCCACCCAAAGGAGGTTCTTAGTACCTGCATGTGGTGAGTAAATGGAGGAGAGTAGGGACACTGCTGATCTCAGTGATACCTGCTATCCCTCAATGGATTTCATAAGCAAGCAATGTAAAAATGAAGATGATGTGTATCCCCACCAGGGGATGTCTGGACCACCCTCTGCCAAGAGAGCACAAAGGCAGTCACCCAAGCCTGGAGTCTCTTGAAGTCCCTGCAGACTAGGGGCAGAATTAGTCCTGGGGCCTTGGGCATAGCAGGAAGTCTTGTTGCCCCAGTTATGGGGAAAGGGCTACGACGCCAGGAGCCAGGCAGGTCATTGCATGATCCTTCACGCTTTCAGTGAGGCATTCCACTGGGCCAGTGGCACTGTGTGGACATTTGACTCCATAGTGTATGGTATCAACTATGAGCACCTGTCAGCACCACTGATCAGGGGTCAGAACTGTGTCTTGTTCTTTGCTGTATTTTTATTTTTTCAGAATTAGCCTTTTAAAAATTTAATTGGAAAAGTAATACATGCACATGATTTAAAAATTAAAATGATTCAAAAGGGTACAATGAAAGTTGTGCCTCCAACCATCAACTCCCTAACTCATCATTTCCCTCCCCAGGAGCAACCACCATTGAGTTTCTTTCCCAGAGATGCTATATGTACACATGCACAATATTTTTGTAACTCTTGTGGTGACCTAATAAGGTTACTGTGAACATACTCAACACATTTGTGGGTGATGGTGACATTGTTAAGGTTCAGTGATCTTGAGAGCTGGAGAACTTGCACATTCTGAATGATGTTTAGTAATAAAAACTGTGTAGTGATAAAATCTGGATATGTCAAATACAACCTGGCGAAAGATTGGTCTGGTCAAGGGTAGTGGAAAAAGGATCTAAGGAGACATGGTTGACCACAGACTCAATATGGATAGCAAATATTAGGCCATTTTGGCAAACACCAGTATGCTTTCAGGGTGTATCATAAGGAATATAGCTAATGGAGATCAGCAAATTGTTTACTGGATTGGACTCTCATTAAAGTATTTGTAATCTGTCATTTCTTGATTACTCTGCTATCATTGGTAGGAGGAAGACTCACTGAGATAAATAAAGTAACTTTTCATTGAATAAGGAGGACCTTATTCATATCACATTAAATAAAAGATACCCTCATTAGACTCCTTGTCTAAGTAGTGTCATCTAATCTAGAGATGGAAAGGAGAAAAGGTGACTTAATTATTCAAGTGCTTGGCAAAGTAAGCTGAGTGCCCCAGGTCTCACTGCCTGAGGACAGATAACTTCTTTGTGGTCCCATACCCTAAGGCTGCCCATAGGGAAGGATTTCCAGCCCTTTGCAAAGCCTATCCAAGTAGTCCCAGAAGTCTTTGGGACCTCTTCCTGCTGGCTGCTTGGCTCCTGCTGGGCACCTCCAGGCACTCTGGAGCCAGAGCTCTGGGGAGTGAGGAAGGTTCTTTGCTCTTCACCTTTCCTGTGTGATGTTCCCATGTGCTAAGCTCTGCTGTCTGCTCAGATTTCCCACAAAACTCCAACATAGTGGTCTCAGTTTTTCCATATGGTCCTGCTGCTCTTGATGTCCAATACATGTTTGGCCAAAGGATTCTCAGAATTAATTGCTCTTGTCCAGTGAACAGGGCTGTCCTTCTGAGTCAACCTAGGTCTCTTGGTCTCCTTTCCCAAGAATGAGCTCCCTCCCAGGAGGCTCCCGGCATCTCAGGCAGTTGTCAGACATGCTCAGACATGTTAGAACTCCAGCTCAGGTTCACACTAGGACCTCAGTTCCCCCTAATAATAACTAGCAAGTGCTCTGTTTTGATGAAAGATTCTGATGAATTGTTGTATAAGGAAGGCCAAACAAGAGGCTGTGAACATAAACAATAGCACAAAGGGTTTTCATGGGCGCAAAGGAAGGATTTCTTGCATCAGGACAATAACAAGGAAGGTTCTTTTGATCTTCCTAGGGAAAAGCCAATGGTCTTTCTCGAACATTCAGGAATAGGAGTCCTTGTTCTCTCCATGCTGAGCCCTTGATATTCCTGAGGTGGACTGAGATGTTCCACCTTTAAAATCGAATAGTAGTGGCCTTTCCCCCAATTCAGGTAATGTAATTTTTCCATGTAAATTTTTTTCTACGCATTTTTCTTAAGTCTTAAACCTTTTGCACCTGCAGGCAACAAAACTAATGAACAAGTAGTAAACAGATATGAACTGGAAAGCTTGAAAACCACCGATCATGCTGAGTTGCTTTTTTTCAGAGAACACGTGTGCTTGTGGTTTTATACTGCCTGCCCATAATGTAGCCGTTTTTTCTGCTATTAAAATTGTTCCTAGTTCATGGATGGAATGAAACAGACCATTATTCCAGGGTTTTCCCGGAAGAGCCTCATGTTTCAGGAAGCACACCACGACTTTTTGTTCTCTTCCACCTTAGTACACTTGAGCACTGCTATTGTGGACTCTCCAGTATTAGTTTCCTTTCTCCCTTCTCCCCTCCCTCTGCTGTTTCTCTTCATGGACCAGACTGCCTCCCAACCTCTGCTAGGCTAAAGATAACCTCTCCTTCTGGGATATCACTCACAGGCTAAATTTACTCTCAGGGGTGAGTTGGGGCTACCCCGACCAGAGATTCCAGGCAAGCATTTCAGCACCTGCAGCTCTGCAATGTTTTCAAAAGTGATGGAAGGAGATTGGGAAGGAGGAGGAAGGAGAGATGGGAGAAGGTGGGAAGGAAAGACTCAGAGAGAGATCAACAGAAAGCTGGCAAAGGGGCATCAGAGGAAGGACACAGTGGGACAAGAGCTTAAGCTGAGTTAGTCTGAGGGATTTGACTGCTCCCAGGAAAGATTCCTTTTTTGTCAGTTATAATGTTACTGTAATACAACCCCCAGAGGGAAAAGCCCAGGCTAATCAGGGCTCAAGAAGTCAGTGGACTTGATGTACAGAATGGGGTATTTAATTTTATGATGTGGCTATGGGTTACATGAGAGACTAATAAAAGAACTCCATAAAATGTGGCTTGGAGCAATGGGGTTGCAGCCTCTGCCAGAGGGTCACCCTGCTCAGAAGTGGTTTTAGAGCGTGGCTGGTATCAAGCTGGTATGCACGAGGATGATCATGCTGGTTCTGAAACTGTTGAAAACCTTCTGTGCCAGTTGTGAAAGAGCTGCTGCTTTTAGCTTCCTAGGTGCTCCTCTGGCTTCACTGGCTGCCCACCCCTTCTCTAGGGCCTCCCCAGGATCCAGCAGCCAAATGCAGAGAGCCTGCAGATCCTGTTCTACACCATGGCTCCGCGTCACATTGTTTCTCAGTGGCGGGTGCTCATGCAGTATTGCTTGTGAAATACTTACAATGTCACCAGTCTTACAGCATGTTTTCCCAGGGGTTGGGGCTGTCAGATGCCTGTGGAAAGGACCAAGAATTCAGTTCCTTAACACTGTCCTGCATAGATCCCAGGCCAGTCCAGGGTGCCCAAAGGAGACTTTCTTAAATATTGCCTGTTTCTCCTCTGGTTGCTGCAAGGAGACACCCTTCCATTCCTTTGAATCATATTTGGCTGTCTCAAAGGGGAGTTTTAATAAGCATAGGAATGACTTCAGGGTTAAAGAATATTTTTGAAAGAAAGAGACAAGTTCCCTTAAGTTTTCCCAACCAGGAATTGCAGTCGCCATAAAGTTTGAATTGGAAGGATACTTAGGGAACATCTGGTCTCTTTTCACAGCCAGCATGGGACCCCTTCTATATCAGCCCCTTCTAGATCATGTCTATTGACTGGAACTCAGCTCTCTGCAAGAAGCCTTCTGAATGTATCAACAGGAGCTGAAATCTTCCTAAACAAATCAAAGTGTGAGTCCTTTTTGTTGAGCTGAAATCTTCATTTATATCTCAAATTTTGGTCCCTCACTTAGATGGAATTGCTAGTCCAAAGATAGCCCCAAAGCAAGAAATGCCATCTCACATGTCTTGTACAAGTGAGCTGAGAGGTCATGCAATCACTCACACATTCAACCAGCATTCACCGAGTGGCCACTAAGTGTCAGATATTGTGCCTAGCACTGAAGATTCAGCAGTAACCTGGGAATGGTTTTGCTCTGAGAGACTGTCCAGTCCGCTGGGGCCAGGACTAGACAGCTAGGAAGACAAGGGGAGTCAAGGGTAGTTGAGCTTTTCTTCTGAACCCCATTTCAGGCCTGGGTCCATCTTTGGTCCATTCTTCAGTAAGAAACTTCTGTTTTCCTTTGCCCCCACAGGTTGCTAATAGCCTGGCAAGTCCACGGAGAGCCTGGAGCTCTCAAGATCGGCTCTTATGTACAGACACTGAGACAGAGAGGCCAGGGGCTGTTTGCCATCTCCTTCCTCACACTCTCTGGAAATGCTTGTGAGCAGCGAACAACATTTTATGATGTACTTTGCTGCATTAACAATTGAACAGAATAATTCTGTTACCTCTCATAAACTAGAAATAGTAGACAATCTAGATAAAAAGAAAGACAATAAAAATCATTTATAAATTCATCATCTACAGATGACAATCTGGTGTTGTCCATGCAGACTTTTTTCCTCAGTGTATTTCATATTTCTGTGGCTAGGGGAGATACATACACACATCTGTACATGCATATATGCATTTTGTCCTCTGCCTTTTTTACCCAGTTATTTTCTCAATGAGCACAATTATAAAGTAAATCCAATTATTCAAAAATATTCCATTAATAAATACAACTTTGAGAGACATCCCCAAAGAAACCAGTAGAGAGCAAAGGGTTTAATCATCTCAGAAGTAAATTAGGCTTTTGCCAGGGACAGCAAATCAAGTTTGTTCTTATCTATATGAAGAGATTGGGGGTGGAGTGGAGAATTCTGTAAGATGGTGCGCTTGGTCCCGGCTCCAAGCTAGTACTTCTGGTGAGGCCACCCCTGGGAATGACCAAGGCAGTGCCTGGAGAGGGGAGCACAAGCATGGCTCTGTCAGAGACCTGGGGAAGGGAGCTGGAGCAGGGCTCTCTCCCCTTTAGCCAGAGAGCTGGGGATGAGGCTCTAGCTGTGGTGGGTCTGGGGCTACATCAGCATTCCTGAGTGGGTCTCCCTGTCCCACAGAGTTGCAGATGAACCTGGGGGGACCGCAGAGCCCAGAGGCTTCCTTTCTCCTGGTGCCTTGATCAGACTGACTACCTATATGTAACTATTTAAAGGACTGCCGTCACCTAAGGAACCCTCAGAAGCTGGCCCTGAGCTTTTGATAAAGAAAACAGATAAAGGAAACTGTGTACCTAAAGGGGCTCAAGAGGCACAGAGAGGGAGAAGGGGAACTCAAAGAACAGCCCTTCAAGGGAATAAGTAACCCTGCTGGGATGGACAGCTGGAGCAGAAGTAACCAGGACATTAACAGTGAAAAAAAAAAGAGGGAACCGAAACATATTTTTAACTGAAATACTCATTAGATGAATTAAAACAGAATATTGACTTAGAGGATCAAGGGCAAGAATATCCCAAACAGAACAAAAATACAAAGAGATGGAAATCATGAGGCCAAAATAAGAGACTAGGAATGCAGACCCAGGAGACCTCAGATGTCAATAATAGGAGTTCCAGGAGGAGAAAAATAAACAGGAAAAGGGGAGGGAGTAATTAGACAAATGACAGAAGATAATTGTCCCTGAGTGAGAAAAGACCTGGATCTGAGGTTTAAAAAAAAGAACTTGTGGCGTCAACTCAGACTGAAGGCCACATACTTAAGCCCATCCAGATAAAATTCTTGCCGAGCAGGTGTAAAGAGAACCTCTTGCCCCTTCAGTACAAAGAGGAAAACATGAATTACAGAGGAAAGGAAAGAGGTGGGTGTCACATTTCACATGTATGATCATGGGAACTTGGAGATGTCTATAAAATACTAGAGCCACTCAGAATACTTCTTGATGGTCAGGATAAAAAATAAAAAGTATTACTCAACATCCGTCTGAGAAAAACACTCTGTAAAGAACCTTAAGTACATGAAACAATGAACTGAAACAGATGAACTCAAGATAGGAGAAGAAGAAAGAAGTTGGTGGTGGGCCTCTGTCTTTGTCTCTTTCTCCCTGTGCCCCTCTCTCTCCTCTGTTTCTGTCTCTCCTGTCTCTGTCCCTGTCTCTCTCAGGAAGTTGCAATAAAGGCCTCAGCTGAACCCAAGGGGGAACTTCGGAGCTGGAGTTTTCCTGAACAGGACCTGTTTCAGGGCAGCCCTGAGCAGCAGGTGCACAGAGGGTGCTCCTACCGAAGGGAGCAGACTAGGGTGTGGCAGTTTCCTTCAGCTTCGGGCAATTTCTGATTTCTGGAGAGGAAGAGAGACTTCATGGGAGCTGTGAGCAGCCAACAGACCTTCAGCTGCAGTCTGGGGCTTGGGGTGGATTGGGGCAGCACACCTAGCATCCTCCACAAAGCGTGCATGGTGCCACGTACGTGAAATTATATGTATATACTATGTAGATACAGGTGCCATGGCATGCTGGAAAATGTTTAATAATCAGGTCTTGGGGTTAGGGGATGGAGCTCTGGTTTGTAACTTCTGCTGGTTTTTGTGGTATAAATAGTCCTATCGTGGTTGATATCCATTTACCAAGGTGATGTCACTGAACATAGCTGAGGTAAGATGCACACAACTGCCACTCCTGAGCTGGTGCAAGGTGGCTCCTGGTGGGGAGGTGGCACGGCAGGAGGAGCAGTCACAGCATCTGGGGGCTTGTTCAGGGGGAGTGTGCAGACACTGGAGTTTTCTCTCCATTGACCTGATTTGCTTTTTTGGTCACTTTTCTATCCGTTGTCCCACGGTCCCCTTCCCTTCCCATCCCCTCCCCATTCACCCCAGTAAGTTGTATTCTTTGCAGGTAGTATTCCAGAAGGAATCCCATGAACAATTTCTTGTCTTTGCTGAAGTCCCGGTGACTATCAGAATAATAGTGCTGTTTCTTGGTGGGTGGCTCTGAGAATGAAGGTGAGGGGGCATGGATTGGCTGGCAAACCTCTGCAAAGGGCCAGTCGGTAAGTATGTTTGGCTTGCAGGACACATGGTCTCTGCTGCTACTAGGAATCCCCCCGCAGGACACAGCTTGCTGACCCCTCTGCCTATGATACCACTGGATCATAAACCTCTACCTCCCTCATTGTTAATTATGGCTATTTCACAGCGCCCAGAGGAAAGAACCCCTTGACTCTAGACATTCAGGCCGTGAATTCAGAGGAGAGGTTTAGGCTTGGGGAAGGTTTTGTGCTTCCGCTGGCTTTGTGAATATAGCTTACCTAGGAATATTTTTTAAGTTCTCTTTCTCCAGGGTTAATAAGGGAAGGAAGAGAGAACTGCTGGATTAAAAAACAAAAGCCCCTCCAAACCCCCAAACCCAATTCTACTAACAAACCCCTTTATTTATCAGGAACCTGTTAATTCTGAATTTGGAAAAAGATACCTGAGAAGGAGGCAGACGCTCACCACGGCATTTTCTCTGAAGAAAGATAAAGAGATTAACAGAGTAAGCCAGGTAGGGCAGGTGGAGCCTTTTGGAAATTAAACTCTTCTTCAGCTTTCTAGAAAGTGAATTACTTGAATGTTAATATGACATTCACGGGTTTTCTATTTATGAAAGTGGATCAGGTAGGAGCTTTTTGGGGCAATATTTGGTGAACACCACGAGCTTGTTGGTGTGGATTCTAAGCTACAGTTTTCCAAATGTATTTGGGGCAAGTCTCTTTTCTCCTGGCTTCAATTTTTTCATCTTTAAATGAATACTTTAGATTTCTTGGACAGCTTTATGAATTTCTTCATCTTCTATGAATTTGTGTTGGTATATTCCTGAATTTCACTAAAACAATTAAGCTCATCTACTAAAAGGAAACGGCTTCTCTCCTGACCACTTCTTGCCCTGTAACTTTACAAGGTTGACAGCATGGGAGGCCAATTCTATTTTGGTTTCCAGTTGTCTTGGAATGTGTATGTGCGTGCATGTCTTTTGGTGATGAGAGAGTTATTTTCTAATAGAAAGTCCTTGCCTTATCATTACTTTGTTGATTATCCTGTGACCAGGAAGCTCAGAACTGAACTGAGTGTCCAGACAAGCCCACCTTGGTATGTTGCGATTAACTTTCAGTAATTTTTCATCTTTTCTGATTCACAGATTTCTATGGGATTTGATGGAAGCAAAGAGGAGCCCCCCAAGGAAGCATTCATACCTGCCAACAAACCAAATGCACAGAATGGGGTTTGATCTTCCCTTCTGGAAATCTTCAACTACCACATTTGATGTTTTGTATGACTTTCTGGCCCCCCAAATGCTGATGGACATAGGACTTCAAGACACAGAGGAGAGGCTGACATGAGATGGATGGGCTTGTTTGTTTGCTTTAATGCAGACAGAAGAGATAGTCAGTGCTTTCTGAGAAGAGTATTTCCCCAGGAATGTATCTCAGCTTCATCCTGGAGTAGAAAAGCCCTAGGCTGACTTGAAGCCCTAGGCTGACTGCTCAACTGGCAGCATCTCCTCTCACTTCAGTGGGCCTCCATTTCCCTACCTGTACACTGAGCCTGCTACACAGAATAGTGGGAGATTAAGTGCAAGGCTCTGTGTTGAAGTGCTGGCTACACTCTAAAGTGTGGGGCTGATGGGATCAGGTAAGACTGGGTCTTCAGGATCCACTGTAATCAGCCCTCAGGTTAAACCATGACCAAGGGATGGACATGCAGAGCCTATCGCCTTGCCTTATACATCGATTGCCACTTGCTGATGACCTGACAGCCCTGTGTCTCCATTTGCTTCTTGCTGCTCCAGAAAAAAGATAAACATTTAGGGAGGCTCCAACATGGCTTGAAATGAGCATGCAGAAACCACCAGGCCAGTGAGGCCATGGGCCTTATGTCTGGGGTGCCCCTGAGAAATGCCTGTATTTTCTTCCCTCCCCCATCCTCCACACCTGCACACAGGTAGCCCCTCCTTTAAGCTCCAGTGCAGGCACCAGCCCCTCTATGGACCCTTGACTGTTTTTTTCTCTTCCTCAGGCCACAGGATTCACATCCATCTGATTCCAGTAGTATTTACTGCTTGTTCTGTTCATCTGTTAATCAAGTTAATTAAATCATTTATTGAGCACCTACTATGTGGAAGGCATTGTGCTGATCATAATCCTACATTGCCTCAAATCTTGTTTATCAGTTGTTCGTCTCTCTGTATGTGTTGTACCTCTTAGTGAATGGAACCACTTGTAGTACATGCATCCTTCCCCCATCTAGCACATCAGAGTTTACAGCTAACTGTCGGTGCATTAGTCAATCCACAGCCTGCTAGAACTCTGCTATAACGTGGTAGTGAGTTGAATACATAACTTTAAAAGTTATACATGTCAAGTTATAAAAGCTTGGAAAAATATAAAGTATAAATTTACCTATAATACTATAATCTTACCATCCAGAGACAACTGCTATTGATATTTTGGTATATTTCATTTTAACATTCTTTTGTCTATGTCTCTATTTACCTAATTGTATACCTAATCGTATGTGCAAAGTTTTATACCACACATTTTCCCTTGCCATTAACAATTTTGAGAATATAATTGAAATAGCTATATAATATTCCATTGGTGAACTATCATTTATCAATTTCCTTAATAGGCATTTGGGCTACTGTCAATTTTTTCAGTATTACAAAAATTACTGTAATGAGAATTTTATACATATGTCTGTATATCTACATGCCTACGTATCAGATCATTTCCCTTCAATGTATTTATGGAATTTAAATTACTATCCAAAAAGTATGGAACTTCTAAAATGGTAAATTTATATTACCAAATTGCTGTGAGAAGGTTTTTCTTCTCTAATCCCATCAGTAGAGAAGAATGCCCGATTTATCATTTCTACCCTAACATTAATTATCTTTCTCAATATTTACAAATCTGATTATAGTATATGAGTTTTCAATTTTGTTTTTACATATTTCTTTGATCATTAGTGAACTTCACCATTATGTATTTATTGGCAACTTTATTCTTTCTCTGAATTATCTATATATTTTTGACCACTAGAAAAAAAATGGGTATATTCCTGTTTTTCTTGCTGGTGTGCTACAGATGCGTTACTGAAGGTTTTAAAAAACATTTTAAAATCAACTGCATTTTTTTCACACCACATCATCCATGGCCACCTTAGAAGGAAGATCAATCCCAGACGTAAAGGGCAGTTCCTTCAAATGCATCTTTGGTTGTTTTGAGTTTGAATCATTTCCTCTTTGGATAAAGAATGCACAAAAAAATATCAGTGTTTTTCCCTTAGCAGACTTGCCTTCAGCTTTTGTGCTAAAACAGATTTGCCAACTGGCAGACCAGGCAAGACAGACAAGGCTGCTGGCAGAAGGCTGCCCCGGGGCTGGTGTTACTGCACGAGTGAGAAGAGACTGTGGCACGGTTGCTGGAGGCCAGACTGCACATAGCATAGCATTTTCTTTCTCTTCTTCCCTTCCTTCCATAGTTCTTTTTCTGCTCTTGTGTCATTCTAAGGTGCTGGGAATGGCTTGACTCATTAGA
The DNA here is from genome assembly GCF_030020395.1 of Manis pentadactyla. Classification (NCBI taxonomy): domain Eukaryota; kingdom Metazoa; phylum Chordata; class Mammalia; order Pholidota; family Manidae; genus Manis; species Manis pentadactyla. The sequence continues at coordinate 122,658,086 of NC_080019.1, read as the reverse complement.
TGATGCATAATTTTCAGAAAGTCTCTGTGTTTTATGTTTCCCCAGGTCATATAGATTGCTGGAAGCACTGAGAGAATGAGGACTTTTTTGAAGCCCATTCATAAGATGCACCAGAAGGATTCATCTCAGAAACTTCAATCAATCTTTAAAAAAAAAAAAAACTAGCTTCAACAACTCCCTTGAGATGGGTGTTAGCATTAACTTGATTTTGCAGATGAGGCTTAGAGAGGTTAAGCAATTTGCTCAAGGTCAACAGCCAGTGAAGCAGCAGAACCAAAACTTGAACTTAGTTCTGCCGATGCCAAGTGCATGCTCCAGTCTATACCACTCAGCTAACCTAGTTAGTTATAGCTCTTAATTATGTGCGATCAGCAAACTCTAGCTGCCATTTTTATCAGAAAGCCAGGAGCAGATCCACTGAGTCAAGCCCTGCAGGGGACAGGGCACAGTGGTTGGGACATTGGCCAGAGTATTGGACCATGAGGCTAGGAATTCATGGATGAGAGAGAATCCTTAATAGAGACTGACTGTCTTCTTGGCAAAACAGGAAAAGGTGAAATTGGACACTTTGTCATACAAAGACAAAGGGGATGGTTAGTGAAAGGAATCAAGGTGGTTCTTGTCCCTCCTCAAAAACTTCAGGAGCTCCCGTGTGTGAATCTCTTTCAGAGGAGTTGTGAAAGGCTGCGGAGTTTCGAGGACTACAGACTGGAGCCTAGGAGGAAGGAAGTGAACTTGGTAAGATGGATGCATGCTGATCAGGTAAGGGGGCCAGGCTGGGGCCTGAGCAGGAGGAAGGCACACAATGGCGTGACGGGAGTGAATGCTCCTTGGTCATATGTGGCAGCCACTCTCATGAGCTGTGTGATGAACTGCTCCCATTCATTCAGTTCCCCTCATTACTGCAAACAATGCTCTCAAGGCCTAGGATGCGACAGGCGAGAGAGTGCTTTTTGGTTTGGTGCAAGAGATTCTCTAAGACAGTGGTGTCATATTGTTTGGCTTATGACTGATTACGGTGAGAAGTACCTTTTCTGCCACAAGCTGGTGACACATATGTACATATATAACTAAAGCCAGATTTCATGACATAATACTTACCTTGCTAGGCAAGATATATTCTGATATTTTCTATTCTTTTCTACTTCACTTAAGCAAAAGTGCTGGCTTCTCTCACTTAATTGCAATTCATTAAAGGCTCATGACTTACTGAGTAAAAAATAACTGTTCTGAGTTATCAACAAAATATCAGCCATGTATCAACAAAACAATGTCCACAGAAGTCATAATTTCAGCCCTACTAAAGCCCAATCAATAGCATAGAAGTGCATAGAGAAATTTTTCCAAGGAGAAGAGAGAAAAAGTACATGTTTTGATTCTGGATAACCTCTGTCCTTAGAGCCTGCAAGTAACTTCCACTGCAGTTGATCTGGAATTGTCCAGAATGTGACTCTATAAGGCCAGTATCGGAAACCTGTCCGGAATCTGTGCAGAAGTTCCCTGAGTTCAGTCATGCTAAGGCTGAGATAAGGTGTCATCCTCACAAGCTTCCCAGGACCCCTTGGCTGTGCACACAAAGGGAACTCGGCTTTTCTTTGGGCCTTTGCTCCTTCCTATTTGATTGAATTTGAGGAGGAACTGTTTGCCTTTGGCCGCACATCCTGAATCATAATCAGGATGCTGCTGGCATGAAAAACCTACTCCCACCCTTGCCTGAAATAACTGAATAGGGAAGTAGAGTTCCTCCCCTTTCCAACCTTAAAGAAAAAGGCTCATAATTTATGGTGTGCTGGCAATACATCAAAAGTCAATCCAGTCACTTACAGTAAAATCAAGGAGGGCAGAACAATGAATATAAAGTGAGATTAAAACACTTCATTAAAGGTACAAATTGTTCAGTTGACACCAGAATAATGATGCTTGTGTATTTGTTAGCCAGAGTCCAGTGCCCTGCAGAGATGCTTCTCTGTCTGTGGATATGAAAAAGGCATAAAGCCACACCCTCAGCTCCTGAAATTCTCCAACCACGAGGCTTTGCTCAAGACATCTACCGTGGGTGGAGCTACTGGAGTATACTGGTCTCCTTGGGCTGCTGTAACAAACTACTATAAGCTTGGTGGCTTAAAACAGCAGGAATTTATGCCCTCACAGTTCTGGATGCTAGAAATCTGGAATCAAGGTGTTGGCAGGGCTGTGCTCCCTCTGAAGACTGAAGGAGAATGGTCTTTTGTCTCTTCCTGCTTCTGGTGGCTCCCAGTTCCTTGGCTCGTGGTTACACTGCTCCCATCTCTGCCTCTGGCTTCATCTGGCCTGCTCCTCCTTCTGGAGTGTCTCTCCATCTTGTGCCTCTTATAAGGATACTTGTCATTGGATTGAGAGCCCACCTGGGTAATCCAGGCCCATCTCACCTGGAGATCTGTTACTGAATTCCACTGTTGAAGACCCCTTTTCCAAATAAGGTCACATTCATAGATAGTGGGGGTTAAAACTTCGATATATCTTTTTGGGGACCACTATACAGAGGGTAAAACGTTGAAGAGGATAGGATTATTGTCCTCAAGTAGCTCCATCTCTTGGTGGAGACATAGGTAAATAACAATGTCAAGGGAGTAACCACAGACAGAGCCGTGTTCCATGTGCTGAGAGTTCTCAAAAGATTGTCCTGGGAGTTGGTGCGGAGGTTTTGGTGGGGCAGGGATGGGGTGTGTGTTTTTTTAAACCTTTGAACTCTACAATTTCCTGGCATCTAGAAATCACTGTAGAAAGCCATCAGATTGAGACAACAAGTCCAATTTGAAGAGAGAGGATTAATACTCGCCCAACCAGATCTGTTGGGTCTGGCTGAGTTCAACCAGGCCTGTTGGCTATCTCGAGGTTTGAGGGAGTTGGCTGAAAAGTGAGAGAAAGCCAAAGTCCATGAGTTGGATGAGATCTTTGATGGCTATATTGCTGGGGGGGTGAGTAGCTGGGCACCATGACATGGGTCATCCCGTGCTCTGTGGTAAAGAATGGACTAGAGGAGCACCTGCCGGCCCCCCCAGGTCAGAGCGTGTGCGTTGATGCCACAGGCCTGGGCAGCTGCCCCCCTGAGTCTCCTTTGCCCCAAGGCCTTGGGCCATGTGTTCTCTCTGGGCCTGGTGTGGTGTGGGAAGGCAGCTACTGCCCTAAGGCGTGCTGGTCAGACAGAACTGGGTTTTTGCTTACTTCTCTTGTTGGGACAGCGTGTTTACAATCATCTCAGGGCATCATCCAACTCTTTACACTCTCCTAAGACTTTACCTTCTTCCTGATTGTTTGTTACATTAAAAGTTTCTTGATAATAGATATGAAATTATTGTTAATATTCTCGGGCATAAACTGCTTGTTGTTATGAGAAAGAACATCTTTATTCTTCCAGAATACATGCTGAAGTATTTATGGGTGATGTGTTAAGAGTGTTTACCATTGTCAACTGCTTCAGTGAAGATGTAGATAGATAAACTTAAAACCATAAAATTGCTAAATGTAAGTGAAAGGTTTGTGGATGTTCATTGTTCTATTCTTTCAACTTTTCTCTACGTTTATAATTATTCATGATTAAAAACTTGGGCAAGATTGAGAGAAGAAAATTGTTGAAGCAGAGTTTCTTGATCTATATTTCATGGACTCCATGGGGGAGAAGTGGAGGGATGTCAGGGACCAGGATGTGTCCACATTTATAGGTAAACTTGTGGTGTGTGTGTGTGTGTGTGTGTGTGTGTGTGTGTGTGTGTGTATCCTCATGGGGGTGGAGGAGGGGAGCCTTATTGTTTGCTGCTCTCCTCTGATTCTCAAATGGATCTATGACTTCCCCTCCTCAAGGTTTAACCCACTGTTTATAACTAGAGATAAATTTGCATGCATTATACCTTTTTAAAATGGATACAAGCAGCCAGTGTGTTGATGATGCATCATTAGTATTTGTTGCAAAATTTGAATTAGAATATAAATATGAATTATATACTACTCTCCCTTTATATTCATTAACTCATTTCTTGATTTTTCTTAATTAGTTCTTTTTCTATTCTATTTGAATTCTTTGACTTTTTGATGGATTTGAAATATTGGTTGCTAATATGAACTAACTTGTTTTCCCTTGTACTGATTTAAAACAAATAATTTTGGTATCTTTTTAGATCATAAAATAATGTAAGACTCACTAAATAAAACTAGTAAAATACAGAAATGTATAAAGAAGGAAATAAAATTAACATTAACCCATGCTCTAGAGGTAACTAACCATTATCAATATTTTGTTGTATTTCTTGCTTTTGGTATGAATGTACCTATGCATTTGCATGTGTATATGAAACAAAATTGAGTAAGATTAAATGTGCAGGTTTATGTTATGCAAAGAAGAACATTTCAAACTTCTTTACATTTTGATGCTTTCCCGATTTTTATAAAGAAGCATTTGAATGGATTTCTCCAGTCTTTGAATTAAACATGATTGTTCAAGTCCATGTTTTTGGGTTTTAGTGAAGACACCTTTCCCTTGAAATCTCTTATCTCTTCTGAGTACTTAGTACCTGGAGTGATATTATTTGTTAAGTGCCTAGAGTTACAATTTAATTTGCTCCCTTGAGTTGCCCCACTGACTGGTTATTGAGGATAGAGCCCAGGTTCAATGCGACCAGCTAACCTCAAACTGTTGGAAATCTGGGTGGTTGGGGATGGAATGGGGAAACCAGAATAAAACTTATTTGTGGATAGCTTGTTCTGACAGGTTTATTATTTGGTGAATAGTGCCAAGGAAACATGCCATGGCTGCCTGCACGAGCCCACTTCCAGGGGGGACAGGAGGTTGCCTGACTTTCTGATCCACAAAGACATGACAGTAGCAGAGGCGAGAAGAGGGACCCCAAGAGGAAGAGCAAAGCTGGCGGGCCCGGAGATACTGGCAGTGTGGCACTTGCCCTCCTCTGACCTTCAGTGACCCTTGGTGAGGCCCTAATCACATTTTGATTTGAACTGGAGTTATTTGTTTACTTAGGTTAATATGTGTAAATCCCAACAAAGTGTCTTACACAGGACAGATACTAATTCCCTCCCACCACGTGAGATCATGGGTTCTTGGAAGGCATTTGCATTGTTCAGTGCAGTAAATAAAAGCATGGGGCTTGGATCCAGATAAACCTATTTAGGATCTTGAATTTGTCTCTTATTAGCACAATAACTCTGGGAAACTCTAAACCCATTTTCTCACCTGAGAAGTGGGGACAGTAATAGTTCTCATCTCACTGGGATACTGAAAAGAGTAAGTAAAAATATTCCTGTAATAATGGGTAACATTTCTCAAGGGCTTACCATTTTAAGTGTCAAGTATTTAAGATAGTGTGACCATCTTATTTAATTCTCACAACTCTCTGAGCTGTCATCCCCATTTTTCAGAGAAGAAAACTGAGACAGAGAAGTTGAGTTACATGCCCAAGGTTGCAAAACTATTAAATAGGTTAACTGGCATTTGAACTGAGGAGGGTTAGATATTTTCTGTTATCCTTCCATCCCATTTTACACAGCACCTTGCCCGTGGCTATCCCCCTTTATGTGTTTGTGTGATTACATGCCTGGCAAATGCCCACTGACTGACATGTAAAGGAATGTCTTTCCAGGTTGCTAGTTTGAGAGCACTAAATGTATTCCTGTTGTGGATGAGAAAATGAATTTGTTTAGAAAAGAGACACATTATATGAGCCTGATGTTCAAATCTTTGAAGTAGTAGCTTTAAAACTCACATTTGACTAACCTCATGGAAGAACGGTTGGTCGGATGATTTCTGCTGTTCCCTGTTCCAATCAGCTGCTGAGTTGGGCTGCTGCCAGATTGATGACTCTGCTCCCATGTGCAAGAGGGTGAAACATGAGGGTGTTACCAGGAACTGAGACCTGGACAGGCTTGCAGGGCTGGGCATACAGCCGAGTCACACCCAAGTTGTGAGCACTTGCCAGCTTTGGGGCTAAGCTATTGCCCCTGAGAGGCTGGGCAGGGCAGGCATCTCTGCTTGCTGATTCTCTCGTCTCCCAGGGCAACAGCCTCAGGGCAGGCTGTGGTCACCCGTGGGAATGCTCCTCCTGAGTCAGCGGGTCTGCCTGCCCCAGGGTGTGGCTGTGTGTTCCTTTGGGCCCCACACAGATGGCTTTTTTCTCAAAGAATGTCACTGCACCATCATGAGTTGAGGGCTGGACCTGCAGGACTGGAGTTTCTTGTGTTGAGCCCTATTAGATCTCCACAAAATGTCAACTTTTTGGGCTTTTCATTGTGTGCATAAAGTGATTGAGATGGGGACACTTTAAGGCTGTTAACATATCAGCACACGACCATCAAAAAGAGCCTGGAGACCTTGGTTCTAGAATCAAGTATTTCTCTGATTTGGTCTATAAATTGGGATGATCACTGTCTCTCCTCTAGGCCTTAGTTGTCTCAAATGAAAAATTAAAATAACTCCTGCCCTACTCATATCACTGGATTACGCTGAGAACCAAATCTGATAATGGTCCATAAATGGCAAAGCAAGGAGCCATTTCTTTTCAGGCAGTTGGATCCTTCTAGTTGTTTTGTGAAGAGTCTCTGGCCATGGCCAGTGTTGGAGGGCTGGTGTTTGATTTTATTAAGAGAGTTGCCTGGATTCCTGATCTGAGATGCCAGTGGGGATCTCCAAGAGGAAGGAAATTCTTGGGGAGCCAGTGTTGAAGGCCATGGGATCTGGCCATGCCTCTGTGGTCATATCTAGATACAGCTGCGGTTGCACCAGAACAGCCCACTGATGGCTGCACAGTAACAGACAGGTGGGGCCCCCAGGAGTTCTGCACTCAGTTCCCACCAGAGCATGTTCCCAGGAGAGTAACAGACTGGAAGTCATGGCGCAGAAAGTAAAGGGATGTTTAGTTTGGAGCACTTGACTTATCTTCATATATCTGAGGCCCGATCATGGGAGTAGACTAGCTAACTGTGAGTTTCCAACTTTTCCTCCTCATTCCTGACTCTCCAGGGGAAGAATTTGGCTCATTATAAGAAAGTACATTTTACAAGTCAAGATACCAGACACTGGCTGCCCACATGAAGGAGCCCATGTGGAGGGGACAGAGTGGGGGTTGACCTAGATGATTTCCCTCCAAGTACTAGAGGCGGTGATCTCAAAGACTGATCTTGCCATTCACTCAGCAGCACTCTCGGTGTTTTCTCCATCATGAAAATAGCCCTTAGGACTGTTTTCTAGATCTTTCTCCATAGCAATAAACGTGTAAGGGTGCTGTGAAGTTCCACTTCCCTCTGGATTTGTTGGGAGGGGAGGATGGCCCACATTCGTCTTTCTGGTTTCTGACTAGCCCCCTTTCTCATTTGCCCCATTCCTTCTTTATTCTCAGTTTGTTGCTCTTGGCACAAGAATTAGCGTGGATTTGTTCATAACAATTATCCTCTGCCTTGAGATGCATGTGGAATGTTTTAGGGATATTTTTACCAAGTCTTGGGGCATATTTTTATGGCTGGAAATTAATCAGAGCACTGCAAAAATACAGGCTTGCTTATTCAGCTTTATATCCCGAGGGTGAGCTCTTCTTGCCTCCTACTGCTGTATTCTAGATCTCTGGGCCTCTCTGACAGGGCTTTGGTGCTACCACAGCTCAGTGTTTTTATTGTGAAGTCTTCTGGTCCTCTTCTTACCTCCCGGATATTGTCCTTCTCCTTGAGTTCCTTAGAAATCCCTACTATTTGAGCTGAAGGTACCTGTCTGCCTCAATGTATACACCTGCTTCCTGGAAAGAATCATGAATATAGGGTGGGTGAGCTATAGTTCCCTTTGAAATGGATTTAGTCATTCAGGCTACCATTTCTCTTGGGGAATGAATTGACAGGACGGTAAACTCCAGTAGACATCCTTTTGTTCAGCCATGGTTGTAAAGTCCTAGTCCATTTCTACATTTTAATCATTCTTTCTAGACTTCAACATAAAAATGTGTTTCTCGTGCCTTTTATTTTCAAATTTAAAATGCTAAAGCCTTAGGAGAACTGTCTGAATCTTGAATGTAATTCTACAGAGTTCTGTTTGTTGCTCCGTGACCCCACACTAACCGGGCACTGACTTTGCAACAGACTCTGGGGAAGGCATGAAAGGACAAGGAATTGGTGTGAGTGCTTCCCCCCCTCAGGCACTCTGAGTCTGGTTAGGGAGACTTCCCCATGGCATGGTAAGGGCCAGACAAGGAGATGAGGGTACCCTGAGCAGGAAGGCTTGAATGCTGCCTGAGTGGGGATGGTGCGGGGCCAGCGGGGAAGCCTGTTGAGCTAAAAAGGTGAAACCTCAGGTGGGTCTTAAAGTACATGACTAACACTTTGGTAGGGAGACAAGAATATTATGGGCAATGAACAGTATTAGGAAAAGCAGGAGATTATGCGAAGAGTGGTATGTTTAGGGATCAAAGAGCAGCTGGGTAGAAGAGATGTAGTTGGTGGGGGCAGAAGAGGAGGGAAGGAGGAGGGCTTGGGCCTCATCCTAGAGTGCTGTCATGCAGGGCCGTGGAACCTGTGAGGTGGCTTGCACATTGATGATGGGATCACTGGTGTCTGTCCCCAGCCCACATCACCAGGACCTTCCTGTGGGGCTTTCCTGCCCACCAACTTACTTCACTGTGAGATGCTCTCAACCTGCAGAGTTGTGTGCTTCTGGCTGTAAAGTCAAGAACAAACAGGAATAGCAAGAGACCAGACACCAGGAAATGTCCCCAGAGGTTTTATGATAACCCAAGTGGGAACTGTCGAGTGTCCAGGAAACTGACAGCCTCTGTCTCATGGGCTGATGTCAGTGCTGCGCCTCCCCCCCCAGTGACAAGTGCTCCACCAGGTGCCTGGGCCACCTCTGGCTCAACACCTAGCCTCTGTGGTCACCCATCCCCTCCTTACCAGAACCCCTCATCTCATTTAGAGTGGCCCTGACTGGGGCCGCTTTGCCCACACTCTTTTGGGTCTGCCTCCTGGGACGTGCAGGCCAAAGACATGGCAGGAGGATGAGATGTAGTTTCAGGACCCCATGGAGGAAATGTGTACAGGGAAACAGAGGCTGTCTGTGTGTGTCTCAGCTAATTTGGATCAGGCTCACCATTTCCTTAATATCAAATGTAGTCCTTGCTGCCACCCTGTTTGAGGAAATGTGTACCAGGGTGGCCTGCCTGCATTAATATGAACTCAAAGGCTTTCTGCTGGCAGTGTGGGATGGTTTCAGACATGTTTCTGCAGGCCTTTTGGCTGTGCCATGGTAGGTTCTTATGTTACCTCACCCTGCGGAACACTGGCTAGTGTCATCCTCAGGAGCAATGGAAGCTCCTGGATCCTCTGCCAGCCTCCATCTCCCAGAGCAGAAGGCCTGTAATCCCAGCCCTGCTCTCCACACTTTGCCTCCAAAGGTTTAGAGAAAGATCTCATGGTGGTTAAAAACCTTTGGGAAAAACCCTCCTTTGGAACAATGCTAAGTTGTTTAATTTACTGCAGGCCTTCTCAAGATCTCTAATTTGCTAGTACAATTGACCCTCTAACAATGAGGGAATTAGGGGCGCCAGCCCCCTGGTGCAGTAGAAAATCCACATATAACTTTTGACCCCCCCAAAACTTAACTACTAATAGCCTGCTGTTGTCTAGAAGCCTTACTGGTAACATCAAAAGTTGATTACTCATATTTTGTATGTTATATGTAATATATATTGTATTCTTACAATAAAGTAAGCTAGAGAAAAGAAAATGTTTTTTTAAATTGTCACAAATCTCCAAACATTTTTCTAGTATATCTATTGAAAAAAAATCTCTGTATAAATGGACCCACTCAGTTCAAACCTGTGTTGTTCAAGGGTCAACTGCAGATGTATTATGAGTCTCCCAGAGAGGGTCAGAGTATGAACAGTTCATTTCCCACATTTAATTGACCAGAGCACTTCCTCAGGCCCCACTCCTTGCCATTGTAGAGGCTCTCCCCTGGGGAAAGGAGCTGAGCTGGGGGCCCAGGCTTGTGTGCAGTAGATTCTGAGGGCAGCTCAAGTTTATCTCCTAGACTTTGGAGGGATTTGTAATTAGAATCAGCAACTTCCCAATTTGCCTAGGGCAATCATGGTTCATGCAGGTTGCCTCAGTCATAATTCTGATAGACACCCCACTTTTACTCTTAAAGGTGCCCTGATTTGGGAGATAAATTATGTGGTCATACCTATCATAACCCACTGCAGACCGCAGAGCCCAGCCACTTGGCATTTTGGAGCCCAAAGGGCAGCTCATTGTTAAGCTTGCTTCTGTTCATAACACAGACTGATGTCACCCTTTGACTCACCACTTGCTCTCTAACAACCTCTGATATTTGCCAGTGGGTCCCAAATTCTTTCCCCTTTATTCAGCCACCATATTCAGCCTGGCAAAATGCCTCACCTTCTCAAAAGTGGTTCTGCAAGGGGGTCAACAGAAAATCAGTGCCCCTAAGAAATTCAGACCTTTTGTGTTAGGTGTCCCTTGACAATGCATGCCTGCAAGTCGTGGCATTTCTTGACTTCCTCAGCTCGTGAACTTTTGGACTTCGTTGCTGGTTTGTTGCTGAATTGTTTGTTTGTATCATTCTTTCTCCTCCTTCTCTTGTCTCCTTTTTATTCCTGCCACTGAAACAGTTCACCTTCCTGCTGTCAGGTGCTCTCACGGGAATTTGTGTTAGAAAATACCAAGAAACCATTCTCATCTAGGGGTTGATAGAAATAGAAGGAAAAAGGCCAAGCAGGCAAGACAGGAACCATGTAGTCGATGAATTGGGGAGATCACAGAATTTAATTGAGAAAAATGAAATAATTAGAAATGTTCTTGATTCTTTGGAAGGGGCAATTAGTGGCTTCTAGGATTTGATTTTGACTTTGTTCACTTTTTTGTGGGGGAGGTATTTCATGGACAAATTCCTTATCAAAATGTTAGCAGTTTGGCTTTCCAGAAGTCTTTATCTGGAGACGCAAAGTGGAAAGATGAAGATTTATTGAAGAAACGCTTTCCTTTTCATTTGACAAAGTAAACACTGAGGCACATCTGTAATATCTGCATAGCCTCAAAAGAAAAACAAAAAAACAAAAAAAACTTAACCAGTTAGAAATGCAAAGGAAGCTAATGAACAAGTATTTGAAATCTCTTTTTTATTACGGGATGTTTTGAATTTAAATCTGCCATACCTGAGTTTATCTAGATGTAAATGTCCCAAGCAATAGGACTGCTGTAGTTTCTTCATGAATATTTTGCTTAATATTCTTAAAAACATCTAGGACAGACTTTTAGCACCCTCTGTCTCAAAAAAAAAGTAGCTATTTTGTCTTTAATCATTTAAAAGTTGGGCAAGTTATAGATCTTAAAAACTAACTGCTCTTTTTTTGGTATCCGTTTTGGCACTTTTTTTCTTTGCTCCTCCACCTCCAAACAGTGCATAGTTTTGCTTTGAGAATTTTTTTTCCTCCTTATTCTTTTGAAAGCATGGGGTTATTTGGCTTTAATACTGTCATCGAGGATTTTCTTGCGCGTGTGTGTTTATAGCAGTTTTTAATTGGCTTGACTATCATGGTTTTCAGCTCATCTGCCTGTTGTAGTCTCATGATGATTTCCTCTGCTAAGCCAACCCAAACTAAAATCAGATTAGAGCCCACTCTCAAAAACACAATACTGTCCCTCTGGGTCTCAGGCAGTAACTCAAATTGTGTTGCTAAAGATGCTTCAACCCTATTATGTAAATCCTGACTGAAGATTTTAAAAGAAATATTTGTAGCTAGACATTAAAATCAAACCTTGCCTCCAGAAGTTCCACCTTATTATGTTGACTTTATTTTTAAGAGAGAAGGCCATTTAATTAAAAAACCTCTCCTATTCTTTCTTTCCTTCCCCGCTCCCCTCCCCCACCTGTGTGATCGTCTCCTAGGACCAGGAAGTTTATATGTAAACAGAAACCGTAATCAGACCCCTGACCTCTTCTGGGCTTTCAACCCGGTGTTTCCACAGAGGGATTAACCCCAAATACCAGCTTGTTCTCAGAGGCAAAATTGTTCCCGAGGCAGCATCACCAAAGGGTTTTCTTCTCTCTAGGCTTTCACATTCACCCTGCAAATAAGGTCTTCTCAAAGGGAGGCTTAAAGGCAGCCAGTGGAAAGCAAATTGCCGGGCAGGCTGGAGCCAGGAGGGATGCTAAGAATTCTCTGGGCTCTCAAGCCTACAGTCTGGCCTCCTTGGCCCTCCAGGCGGTCATAACCTTCCAGCCCCACGGACGCTGTGGGAAAGGGCGGGGTCACCTGGTCTAATAACGCATCGGTCTGTGTGTGTGCTGTGTGTGCGTGCCCCCCTCTTTGGATTTACACACAGGACTCCAGGTCCAGAGCATGAGGACTCTGGCAGAGGGGGCTCTGGGGCGGGCGGAGATCAGGATTTCCTTCTCGGGGCGACATGAGCCACAGGACTGGCTTGTTGTGCGAAACCACAGCTGTGTGCCCACAAGGGGATGCTGGCAAGTCCTTGTGTTTTATTTTTTGCTGTGGGTCTCAGAATGCCCACTCAGGAGGGAACGCTTCAAACTGGCATCGAGTTCTGGGCCTGATTCCAAGTCAGCTCTAAAAGCCGTCCGAGCTAGCCCCTGGTCCCCGACTTGCTGGGCAGAATGGCCGACAGAGTGGGCTCTCCCTTCCGCAGGTCCCCCGCCCCAAGCTGGGTCCTCTCTTTGTCTGAACAGCCCTACTCCAAGGTACCCGCAAGACAAGGTGCTATTCTTAGGGCAGAACATCCTCTCCCCACCCAGACCCCCAATAATTTCTCACCAAAGAGACAAAGTATCTATTTTAAAGGCTCCATGTAGCATGTCCAGAAATTTCTCATGTTATTAAGAAGGGGGTGGGGGTGGGGAAAGGGCCCAAGGAAGCCGCTTACTTACTAGCTCCTAACAGCTGTGGAAAGTTTGATGCGGCAGGAGCACCCAGACAGAAAATTAAAAAACTAATAAAGTCCTCAGTGTGGGGGCGCTGGCATCAGGACAGCTTTACTTCTCCAGACACCTAATAAAGAGACATTCCAGGACACTCACTCATAAGGGGAGTCTGCGGGGGTCACCGCCAACAGTGGAAAGGAGCCATGGAAACACAGCAGTCACTCACATCACTGCGGAACGGTTCGTCTGCGTCTCTTTTTCCCCCTTTTCTCCATTTTAGGAAAATGGTAGGGTGCTCATCAGGACCAAAGGAAAGGAAAGAAAGACTGAAAGGAAATAAATAAAAATAAGAAGGAGGAGGCTGATGGATTGCAGGCTCCCTGGATGCAGAGACCTTACTTCCATGAACAGCGTGAGCATGAGACTGATGTCTGCCAGTTTAGACATTAGAAGGACAGGAGGTGCTCACTTCAGAGGCACACGCTGAGACTGGGAGGTGGTCTGGCTTCTGCAGGCAGCAGAGAAGGGGGTTCTGAGACTTAAGGTTTCTTCAGCGGGCTTTTATGAAGCATGCTCCTTATGACAGGTTTCCTCCTGTGGGTTTTCCACTGCCGTTCCATGGCCGTTTTGCATCTGAATTTCTTGGGGTCTGCTAGGTTTGGGAGTTGCTGGTTGAAGTTTCTGGTTTTCAGGGCCATTTATGTTATTCTGCCTTGGTTCTCATGCTGGGCTGTGTGTATGTGAAGACAAAGGGGTAGTGGCTGTGGACAACCAGCCCATCAGTCAGTTGTGGAGATATTCCATTGAGCTGGTGGTACCAGTCTTCTCACACAAGATAATGTGCAAGTGCAAAAGCTGGACCAGAGCAGCATGTTAAGCGAAGAGAATAAAGTGAGCTAAATCAGACAGAGAGAGACAAATACTGTGTGATCACACTTCTATGTGGAGTCTATAAAAACCAAACTCACAGCAACAGAATTGATTGGTGGTTGCCAGGAGAAAACGAGTGGGGAATAAAAGAGAATAAAAAGGAAGGGTTGGATCCATTTCCTAATTTGATGACAAGTTCAGTTCACTTTTGAGAATGGCTTGGGTTAGTTCTCACTTTCTGACTAATATCCCAGCTGATCTGTAATCTGGGGACCAGCAGCCAAACTGGTTTCCCAGGATTAAATCTCCACAGCAGCGGTTGCAATGGTGAAATGTTACATTTGCTTTAGAAGAATACAATTTCACGTTGTGCAAATTTGTGAAATGGCTTTCACACATCCTCCTGGAGGAAGTCCTTGCACAAATTTCCCAAGGACTCCTGGTGTGATGGAAAGAGAACTGGAGACAGGGCCTGGGCCCAGTCCCAGACTGCTCTGCCACAAACGGGCACAGTTTGCTTGAAAAATCACTTGCCCCCTGCAGGCCTCAGTTTCTTGCTCTGTAGGATGAAGGGGTGGGAAGTGACTTATAAAGCCTCTGCCTGCTCCCACATGCTGTGATTCCATGAGGTTAGAAGGTTGGTCTCTGTCTTGGTGTTCTTGGCTCTGCTGTGTCAGGAGTGTTTTCCTTCTGGCTTTTCATGTAGCTGTGGCTTGGCAGAGGCAGAGCTGCAGCCCTTGGGTGTGATGCTGGAGAGATGGCTGGTTATGAGTAAAATGAAACACGGGCTTTTGAACTTCTCAAAAAGAGTTCAGAAACTCTTTCTTGTTTGTTTGTTTTTTCTGTTTCTTTGGGATTTTTTTTCTTTAGAAGAACAAAAAAGTTTATTCTCCCATGAGAACAGTTTCACATTTAAGAAAAGAGATGTTGCCACCAGGGTGGGCATGGGTTGGCTTCTAATGGGTAGATCTCTGTGAGAGAGGCCTGGGAAGTTCTGATTTATTCTGGAATGATCTAGGCTAGCTTCTCAAATTTCAAAGTACACAGGATCACTTGAAGGTCTTGTTGGATCCAGATGTGATTCACTGGGTTTGGGGTGGCATGGGAGTCTGCATTTCCAATGAGCTCCAGGTGATGCGGCTATGCTGGGCCCTGGACTACACTTTTAGTAACAACGCTAGATGGTCCCAAGTCAGAACTCCCCTAGACTCCCCCAGAGAGCAGCAGAACTCACAGGATGGGGCTACTGCAACCAGGCCTTCCAAACAGGGCCCTTCAGGCCTCTAGGTTCAGCTTAAACCCAGAATGAATCTGCAAGGTGCTCTCTCAACATAGGGAGTCCTATCTCTCTGTAAGGTGGGGGTGTCACAATGTGGCTGAGAATCAGTCTTCATGTAGGTTCTCTCTTTCGCCATCTGACACTTGAGTGGTTCTTGTTCTCCTCTCTCTCTCTCTTTCAATCTGTTTTTGTGTGTTTCCAGCATTGGGAGAAGACTGGACAGTGGGGATAAGGAATAAGAATGCATCAGTTAGAGAGCCAAAGTACAGAATTAAATGAGCCCTATACTCCAGTTCATTAACACATTATATTACTTAGCAAGTCTGGAACTAGAGTTTCAGCTAAATAAAAGAAATGTAAATCACTTAATATATCTTCTTAATTGAACCGCATACTAGGGGCACCTTCTATGGCACCTATGAACTCATTAGGAAAGAAGAGCTGCTTTTGTGACAGGTTTTGGAAACTAAAATGGCAGAGGGATGTTCTTCAGGAGGGCTAATTCTGGGCTGGGATGAGCTGAGAGATCAGCAGGGCTTAGAAAGGCAGATGGGGGCCTAGGGACGGAGGGCCAGGGGAGGATTCCTGTCCAGTCTGACCCCGGGCTTGGGGACGAGCTCCAGATCCACTCTTTGAGTGTTGTTTGTCAAGAATGTAAACCCCAGTGGCTTCTGTATTTGAGTTTGTTTGGGATCCACTGGGGAGGCTTGTTAGGAACTCAGGTTCCAGGGCTCCTCTGGATATTCTGACCCAGGAAGTCTGGGAGGGCCTCCAGCCAAATCATGCTTGGAATAAGGCCCCTGCAAAGAGGCTTGTAGATGCCAAATCTTTTGTAGAAATTGTACTGAGGGTCCCATCGACTTCACTCAAAACCCAGCTGAGTGTATGCAGGTTTTCCAACCCCAGGGGTTTTCATCTTCCAGAGAAAAGACCAAATAAGATTTACATGGGTTTGTGTCTTTTGACACAATACAGCAGCTTTTCTCTCTTTCTGTCTCCCATGCTGTGGTTGGCTTGTGTGGTTGAGTAGCAGGGCAAACTGGGTCTTACTACTGGCTTGGATGCTAACCTGCTGTGTGACTTCAGGCAGGTCGTGATGCTCCGGGGGCTACAGTGTCCTCCACTCCCAGTGGACACAGATGTGTGGAGCTTGTAAAGTACCTGGCCACGCTACTGGTCAAGCCATTGTTGTCATTTGGCAGTTCAGTTTCATTTCCTGTAAGATGAGACTGTTGTGCTTCAGTATAAATTTGGCGAGTCTGGGTAGCAAGTGGGCTTCTCTTTCTGGCAGATTTTCATGTTTTCCTTCCCTGTAGTAACAAGAACTTCAACCTCCAGATTTCGTGTAAATATTGAATTTATAGCAATGGGTTTGTAGAGTGTTCCAGCTTCCTGGGTTGATGATTAATGTGGTTTTCTGAGAGTGCATTGTAGCTTCTCAAAAGGTTTTTCCTGCTAGTCCTGCGAGCTGCCTGTTGCTGCTTTTTCCTTTGTTGGCATGCGGAGGAGGAGGAGCAGATGCATTTTGTGTTACCCCACAGGGCGGAAGAAGCATTGGCTGACAGACACAGATAGAGGCAAAACTGGGCTAAAAAATTGGAACTTCCTATTAATTGGAATGACTTTCCTGATCCAAAAGCTTTGCTGGCTTTTCATTGCCGACCCTGTCCTGTGCAGAACTTTCTGTCATGCTTTCAACGCTTCCATCATTTGGCTTTGCAGGCTGTGCTCATCCTATCTTTGCTCCCCAAGTACCTTGAATCCTGTGGCTTTGACTCACTTTTGCAATGCTTACTCTCCAGTCCACGTTGATGATCCAGAACCTGGTACATTTCCAGCAGCCTGCATAGCATCTACAGTGGGCTATCTGGTCACTGCTACAAATTCAAAATGTCCTCATGTCCGCCCACCAACTTTTTCTTAACCTTGCTGCTCTTTCTATCTCTTGCATTGTTGTTTGAGGAAGCATGTCTTAGGGGATGAAAACTGGCTTGGAAGATCTCTACCTCATTCTATCATCTGATTTTTTTTACCAGGACTTACTCCTTTGAAATACCTCAGAGCTTAATAGTCACAAGACATCTTTTCCAGTTCTTACAGCCCACACTATTTCTTCTTCCTACAGATCGGCAGGGGAAACCTCTCTAGATTTGATAGCTCACACGTCTTGATAGATCTCACACGTGGAGAATGGTTTGTTAGCATCACATGTGCAAATGAGGTTTGTAGACAACATAAGCCAAGTGTAACTCCATGGGATGTGATGCCAAAGAAGCCTGCATACAGTATGCTTTCGTTGAGAAAAATGCAGTGTCTAGAATGTGCAGATAGTGTCCTGATCAGCTTGGTACAATTGAAACACACTTGGGGGTGCTTTTTAACTTACTATTACATCATTCTATGTGTATTCCCTTTCTGAGCTGTCAAAGACATTATCTTAAAGTCTCCCATTACTATTACATTTCCATCAGTTTTCCCCTGAATTTCCAAGAATTCTTGCTTTGTTTTTATTCTCTATTATGTGGTATTGAAGGTTTATGACAGTTATGTTTTCTTGATGAGTTGTTCATTTTGTCAATATTTGTTATTTAAATTTCACTTAAGCTTTTGCTTTAAATTCTGCTTGGACAAAAATATTGTGATCCTGATTTCTTTAAAGATTGTGTGTTTGTATGTGAGATAGATTTATTAGTTTCTTTCCTTACTTTGGTAATTTCCTTTATTTTAGTTGTGTATCTTGAGATAGCATCTTTCTAGGTTTAGTTTCAAATATGGGAGTTCGAGCTTTTTATACTCATTATCATCATTGCTATGTTAGTTTTTACTCCAGTTAAGTTGCTTGTGCTCCTGTTTTTTAAAATACTTTCTCACTCTTTACTTAAAGTTGTTTTTTGTGGTGTATTTTATTAAAAATTTTGTTTCCTGCTAGTGATATGGAATTTATTGGTCCTATTTAAAAATTCTATTTGAATTACATTGAGAAACTTATATTTTCCTAGTTATTGATTTTTTTTAATGCTGCCTATAAACTGTCTCCTCTATAAGGTTAAGAAATAAACACTTTTATTTCTCTTTCTTCCCTATTTCCCTGTTTTATTTATTTAATCTGGGATTTTAGACTCATGTATTACTTTTTCTCCCAACCATTTTGTTTATGACAATTTTCAAACTTATAGAAATGTTGAATTTTATAGTGAATGCTTGTATACCCACCATCCAGTTTCCAGTATTGCCATTTACCATGCCTGCATTATCATGTATCTATTCTCCTATCCAAGTATTCATCAACCCATCTTTTAAAAAATGCACTTTAAATAAATTGAAGATACCAATATACTTTCCCCCAATACATTGCCTATTGACTGGCAACCTTTTGCACTTAAAACTACAGATGTTTATCTATTGTCACCTGTTTTTAATGTTATATGGTATCTGAGGCTAACCTGATTTTTTTCTGCCTGGATAGTTGTAAAATTCTTCTATTGTTCTTGAACTTGAATGTATCTAGTAGTTAAAGTCTTCAAGGCAGTTTACCAGGTACTCAAGGAAATCTTTTGATCTGCATGTACTTTCTTTCAGTTATGGTGGAGGCTGATAGTGGTTCCCCCAAATCTGCCTTTTCCTTCTTAGTAACATAATACTTGATTTTCATATGGGCACATAGCTGCTTGGAATAAAAACTGTTTTGCCATATTCCTTGAAGTTTAGTATTGCATTTTTGCCACAGGCAGCTGACTCTGATCCTTATGGATATATCAGCTCAGGGAAGATTTTTCTTTTGTATTTTTGGTTATTTTGTTTGTTTTTATTTATTCTGCTCCCCTTTTCTTTTTCCAGAAATATTCCTTATCTATGTTTCCTGTATCACATGTTCTTTAAATCTAACAATTCGTTTCTCATTCTTTGAATCACTTTGTCTTTTTCCTCCTCATTCCATGGCAGCTTTCGAAGTTTCTCTTCTGTACTACTGATTTTGACTTTCTGCTGTGCCCTTTCTACTCTTTTTTGCTTTTAACGAAAATTTTAATTCGCTATTGCTTTTTTAAGTTTCCTTAACTTTCTTGTAAAATTTTGCCTCCTCTGAGCCAGCACCCTTTTCATTGCTGCCTCTGACCCTCAAAACTTCACAATTGAAAGGGGGAGCCAGTTGGGCTTGGTGGGGATGTCACGGTCCCTCCACTCACGTCCTGTGCCCACAGCTGTTTCACAGGAGGTGGACTTGGAGATGATCTTTAGTGTCCTCCTTCATCTGGTGCCACCTGCTCCATGTTGGACAGGCGGGTACCGAGCTTTCTACCATGTGGAAGAAACACTTTCCTGTACTTGTCCTCCCTCCCCTGAGAGCTCATTCTTTTTTTTCTTTTCTGTGTCATTTTAGAGGACATCTGCTACAGAAGTTAAACACTGAACTCCAACGCCTTTTTACCTAGGAGTCTGTAAAAGGCATTTTTAAAGGTTTCTCTTATTGTGAGAGTATGTATTGCATGCTATAAATTTATTAAAAACAAATCCTTGTCTTTGTAGACAGAGGGGTAGAGTTTAAGAGCACAGGACTTGGAAGACCTAAGCTTGAGCCACAACTCGATCACTTATAAACCATATGATCCCGGTTTTGGGGTTACTCATTTGTGCAATGAGAGCGATACCTTGGCTTGAATGAGATCAAATATTTGAGAGCATCTTTTAAGTCCTTAAAAGCTAAAAAAAAATGTAAGAAATGGCAGTATTTCTTTTCGTGTTCTTTCTTTTTGCCCCTAGAAGGCTGGGCTCATGGTACGGAAGGTATTCAGTAAACCCTTGTTGGTTAGTTATTTAGAACGAATGTCTGAAAGTGCTGAACAATGCCTAAGGAGACAAAGAATGGCAGAGTGATTGCGTATATTATCACTGCCTTCTTTGATACTTATGTTTTTAAGCCTTTTTTGAACCTGTGATATTATCTGCCTAGAAAGTGCCAGATTTTAGTATACCCATTTTCACATTTTCTCTTTGATCCCTCCTTCTAACCCTCACTATCCATTCTTCCATCACCCAAAATTTATTGCAAAAAGGTATTCTCTTAAAGACTTTTTTAAAGACATGCAATTATCTATGGCTTAGTGTCACTTTTAAAGCCCCTTAATACTTTCTGAAGGTTGCAAAATATATTTAATTTTCAAACACTCTTGGAAGTCATCCAATAAATTCAGGCATGGAGTGAAATGGTCAGGGTACAAAGTGTGTGAGGGGGATCACACAGTGAGTTGGCCAGTATTATTTATTATAGGCCATTCAGCAGGTGCATAAATCACTCCTACTGGTAAGTTTTCCATTCAGCTTCCCAAAGTGGCTCCATTTCAACGTCCAGCAGTGACGCTGTATTCTCAGAATTGGATTAGCTAAACACCAGGCAAGGTAAAATCTACTAGATTGAGCCAAAGGAAAGGTTTGCTCCTGCCTCAACAGCATTAGTATAAAATAAGCTTTTGTTTATTAAAAACGGTAGAATTCATCAGCTAATTGAAAAATCCAGCTCTCTGAAGTGCAGTTGTGCACTTACGTTATATAGTTCAATCCTATCCTTACACTAAGTGTGATACCCTCTGCTGGGTGCTATGAAGGGTACAGAGATGAGAGACTTGCCTTGGTTTTGAGAGTTCGCACATTTGCTGGGAGACAGAGGCATATGTATCGTCTCATCACAGGACAGACTGAGAAATTAGAAATGCACACAAAAAAATGCTGTTGGGTTAGAAAGGAAAATTTGGAGGTACCTCTTGGTAGAGGAAGAATTTGAATGAGGCATTCTTACATTCAATTATGACATAATTATCGAATGCTCAATTGGTTTCATGCACTATACCATGAACACTCAGAGAGGGCCAATTTTAGTTGTTTAATTATTTACAGAAGAATAAAGTTCAACAGGCAGAAAAGGGAGGGGAGGGTATTCCAGGGAGCAGAAACTGAGTTGAGGCCTTGAGCTGCATGGCATGCCCAAGAAATGGGGAGAGGTCGGGTACGGCTCTGACCCCAGATGTGTGTACTGGAGTGGGGGAGGGTGGGAGCTGTGGTGAAGGTTAGGATGGAAGACAGACCAGAGCAGAGCTGCAGAGGGCTCTGCGTGCCCAGTAAAGGAACAGTGAACTTGAAAGTGTAACTTTTCAATCACATTTTTATAAATGGAATCATTCTAAGTTGACCAGGCTTCCTCCATTTTAGGTGTAACAGTTGAAAGTTCACTGGCTTGGAATCAGACCAAACTCTGATTCTGAGCTGCATCATTCACCAGGTGGATAACTTTGGAGTCAGTTAACCTTGTTGATACTCCATTTTCTCATGTGTGAAAATGGGGTTTATGCAGATTAAGCTAGAGACAGGAGAAGGCACCAAGAATTTTGCCCATGTTTAGTAGTACTAGTAAAGGCGAGCTGCTTCGGCTTCCCTCTCCTCTCTCCTCCCCTCCCCATAGGAGAGCTCTGATGAATAACACATTTCAGTAACATAAGTCTTTTCTCAACTTTATCCCAGCAGTTCTCAAACTTGACTGAGCATCTTGTTAGATCTTGTTAAAACACAGTTTACTGAGCACACCCCAGACTTTCTAATTCAGTAGGTCTGGGGTGGGGCCTGAGACTTTGCATTTCTAACAAGTCCCAAGATACTGCTGATGCTGATGATGTGGGGACGACACTCCATGGACCTCAACTTTATCATTTTTACCATGGGGCAGACCCTGTTGGTTGCTTACCCAACAGCCATCCCTCTTCCCTGCTGACAGAGCTGTGAGTTGTTCTGGCAGCACAGGAAGATTCTTTGCTTTGTCTCTGACTCAGTGCCAGAAGAGGAATGATGTTGGGACTATGTTGGTCACGGTAATCTCTGGTCTTTTGTCCACTGACTGACCTGCAGGTGGGCAAGTGCCCTGTAGTGTCTAACGAGGTGTGTGGGTGAATTCGCTGACAAAGACGGATGAGAAGAATGGCTCTGCCCCTTGCTGTTTTTTCCTGAATGTGTACATGTTGCTGAAGCTACAGCAGCTATCTTGTGACCAAGAGATGACAAGCACAAGGCAGAGAACCCACATGGCAGGGATGTTCAGACACACATACAGGAAGAACCTGGGTCCCTGAAGGCATTGCTGAGCTGCAAGCCCTACATTGCCTGCCTCAACTTGTTCTATGGGAGAAAGATACACTCTCATTTGTCGAAACCACTGTAATCCATTTTTGTGTTACTTGCAGCCAAACACACTCCTAACTGATGAAACCTATTATAGTTCTATGATGTTGGTGGCATAGTTAGAACTGACCCCATTTTATAGATTAAGACACTGAGGTTCAGAAAAATGAATGTGACACATGACATATACTGGTAGAACTTAAATTCCAATTCAAGTTTCTTGATTATAAGTCCTCGGCATTTTCCACTAACATATAGCTTAGCCATTCTAATTATTCCTTCCTACCTGTATATGTTATTCTGCTTTCCCTTCTATTAAGGAAGAAGGAAGTGATAAGTCCTATCTATTCTGAGCTTTACTTGTACCTCTGTGGTCAGCTATCTGACTTCTGGCTGTCATTTATTAATTATTTGGGTAATTAATGCCACCTACAGTTATACATATAAATAAAACCTTTGGACTTTGATATATGTCTTCTGTAATGGACAATCTTGCATTTGTTCAGATTTTGTTCCTTACAGAAAGAAGCAGTTTAAATTAGCTTTGTGTTCTAACTTATGGACATGCACTTCAGTTATACTCCTAAGCTTCTGAAGACCTTGAAGTTCTAATCAAACCAAAATTATGGAGCAAACTAGAAATCTTCCAGAAAATGCATCTGGACCTACACTTCTTTGTAAACCAGTCCCAGCCTCCTACTCTGATATATCTTCTTAGCTCACCCACCCATTCATCCTATGTGGGCCCTTCCAGCTCTGCTACCTCAAGCTGTCACACTTAGTGCAAATATGTTGGAGAGATCAGTCCTCCAATGACACTAACATATATGTCTAATCTCCCACTGCCTGATTAGGGCAATGCACTGATAGCCCTCTGAACCCCTAGGGAAGACTGAAATCCCATTTATTACTAGCTCTTTGATCAGAGATGGGTATTTATGATGGAACCTAAATTAACTTCTATCACTAGCAATATTTCCTTTAGTGTATGAAGAAGTATTATTTGTCTCAGTGAAATTACCTTTAGTTGATTCATTTTTATTGAATGTTCTATGTGCTACAGTGTTATTGATGCCATCCATTTATACAGTTACTTATCCAAGTTTATAAAAGCACTTATCATAGTATTAGGGGCTGAGATCTGGGTTACAACAGAGAGTAAAAGCAGTGCATATTGATAAAATACACTTACCTCATTGTTTATACAGGTTAATATAATTATGTGTACATGGACATATGTGGTTTTGTTTTTATTATTATATGTTAACATAATCATGTACATATATGTGTACCTATATGCTATTGCTTGCATTTTATTACTATTTTCTGGTTAGAGACCTTGACCCCCACATCTTATAACTTTCTTAGTGTTACTATCAATAACAAGGTAAGGAATCGATTTGATGTGCTATCTTCCTATCTACTAAGAGAAAGGAATTGATAAGTACCTATCTGTTCTGAGCTTTACTTGTACATCTGCTGTCAGCCACCTGGCTTGGGGATTGTCTATTAATTATTTGAGTGATAATTACATCCACATTACTGAGCAGATATTATCTAAGTTTGGCACTTTGGAGTAGACAGAGATTAATAAGCTCAGGACTGTCAGAAGGGGTTCATCCTACAGAGATAAAATGTATGAAATATACACAAATGACTGAAAGATAACACAGCAATTAAATTATACATTTAATTTTTTAATTTTACTATAGGAAAAGAGCAGATAGGAGACCAAAGGTAAGAGAGAGGACTTCTACAAGAGAATCAAAGAAGGCTTCATGGTGGGAGAGCTCTATGCACAGGACTGCTAAGCACCCAGAAGGATTTGGGTTCTCTGGATGAATCAGAGACTACAGGGTAAAATATGGAGAAATCTCTCTTCTCTCAGTGCCTGAGAGACCAACAAACCCACCTATTTGATGGAGATAATACTTAACAACCAAGTCAAATTGTGTTACAACAATGTGAAAAGGCTGACCCAAATATTGGGATGTGTCGGGAATAGCTCTTGCACCAAACAGCTTGCTTGCAGAGGTTTGACATTTTCTTGTGTAGAGTTTTGAATGAAATGATTTGGGTGTTTGCTGAAAGGTGGTTGAGCCATATACTTCTCAGGAATGGAGAAAAGCTGAATTAGCTGGCCCTTGGAGAGTGCTGGTAGCTTCTCAGCTCAGAAAGGGTTTGGGGTGTATTTATATAATGCTGTTTCTCTTGCAATTGCACAAAGGAATGACAGTCGTAGGAGGAGAGGACATCAGACTGCAAAATAGTGCTCAGTACCTTAAACCGGCCGTTTGAGTTATTCAAATGTACAATGTGCTCCCCCACCCAAGTTACCAGCAGCTGAATTGAATTAAAAAACAGTCCCTCCTTTGCTTGACCTGGCCTGCCAAATTCTCAGCTGGCGTGAGTTTTTATAGCTCCGTTATAAACCCTGAAAAGTGAGGCATATAATGGAAACATTGACATAACTTGAACTCCTAGGAGCGGCTTGTGCCACTCTGATTATCCTTACATTTCATTGGCAGGCTTCTCTCCCTGCTGCTGGCGGGACCTGCCGCGGCGGCCCTGCCTAACTGTCCAGGGGGCTGCTGGGGAATAATGAGACAGTGTCTGCTGGTGGGAAGCTCCCTGTTCCATACATACTAGCCCCTTCCTTTCCCTTCTTTCCCTTGTTCTCCCCCTGCACCCTCTCTGAACCCCTCCCTCCTCAAAAAGGCAGAACAGTTCAGTTGGTTGTAAAAATTAATGAGTTCAGATACAGACTTGCCTTATTCCGGTCCAGCTGCGTAACCAGGGCGATTCCGACCAGCACTCTAGACGCTGACATCAGCTCCACACCCCGGCACAATGCTGCTCTGTTTGATCTCAGAAACAGATCAGGCTCCTGGGCTTTATACATCCTGTTGCCTCCCTACGTGGACTCATTTTATTACCCACTGGGAGAGCTCATCTCAACTGTTCTCCCCCTGGGCAGCCAATACAGAGGATCAGGCGCTACAGCTGACTCCTCTTTTTAACAGCTGGTCACTTTGATCCAGTTTTCCTGGTCTTCTTGGAGGATCCCCCCACCCTGCCCGCATCCCCCACCTCCACGTGTTGACAACTGGTGGAGGACGAAGGTGATAATGATTTCACCACTTTCCGTTTGCACAGCGCTTCACAAGTTTCCATGCCAGTCCATGTTCTTGTCAATGTAGCTCAGGACCACGCTGGGTGATGGAAGTGATACACCCATTTTATAGATGCAGATTTGGGAGACCTGGTAGGTGGCAAAACCGGGAGCAGATCACAAGGTCCTTGACTCCCGTCCAGAGATCACTCCACGGATTCAAGTGTTTACCTCTCCGTGCAGCCTTCAAACAAGGCAGGTTTAGATTCTGTTGGTGAACTGAGCTGGAAGAAAGCTCTATGGACCCACTCTCTGTCAGACTGAAGGAGAGGGGCAGTGACAAGTCCACAACAGGCCCTTCAAAAGAGTTTCATGGTGTTCTTCATCTGTCTCAGCCAGCCCTTCTGCAGAAAGCTGCTTCCTTTCCAGCTGGCCCAAGAATATGTGCTTCCCAGGAGGACTAGCCAGACGGCTTGCTTATGGTAGTTCCAGGAGCACCAGTCCCAAAGGCGTACTGTAAGCAGTTCCCTAAAGAGGTCTTAACAGAAGTTGCTAAAACAATGGCACAGCTCTTTAGAAATAAAACATTGAGGTATATACTGGATTACAGGTGGAATTTCATTCTGGAGTTTAGAGAGGTCTTATAAGGTAAATGTAACAAGAATAAATGGAGCAGGGCAGAGGAAAATAGATATCTGTATTTGTTCCCCGTAGCTGCCATACAAAGTACCACAGATTGGGTGGCTTAAACAGCAAAACTTTATTCTCCCACAGTTCTAAAGGTAAAAGTTTGAAATCAGGTTATCAGCAGACCATGCTCCCTTTCAGACCAAGTAGACTCTGTCCTGGCCTCTTGCTGGCTTCTGGTGGTGGCTGGCAATCCTTGGCCCTCCCTGGCTGTCCCCTCCATCCCTCCAGCCTCTGCCTCTGTCATCACATGGCATTCTCCCTGTGTCTCTGTCTTCACATGATGCTTTCCTCTTCCTACAAGGACACCAGTCATATTGGATCAGGGTCCACCCTAAGTTAAGACGAGGTTGTACTAGATTGGGGGGTGGAAGGGATCCTAATCCAATGACTCATGTCCTTATAAGAAGAGAGCCTTACCTTACTTCCATCTGCAAAGATCCTGTTTCCAAATAAATTCACATTCAGAGGTACCGGCAATTAGGACTTCGACATATCTTTCCAGGGGACACAATCCAACTCATTACAGGGTCTTGTGTTTCTTTCATGATGGTCTAACTGCTTGTCTCTACTCAGAAGCTAGTGTGGGATTGGTTACCAAGTACCCACTGACAGTGGTGTTCATATCTTTACATAAGTGTTTTCATACACATCTTCATTCAATCCACACAGCAGCCTTGCACAGCAAAGGGTTATGAGTTCCATTTTACAGGGAAAGAAATGAAATGAGACAAGCAGGCGCATTTGTTCAAGGCTGCCAGCCTGGTAGGAGTGGCTTTGGAGCGCCTGACCCCCTGCCGTGACTTCTCACTTGACCACAATGTGAGTCTCAGAGAGGTTGACATTTAGTCCTTTCTGTCTTGCCTTTGGTGGACTTTGACTGTAGCCCTCACCTTGGTGTTCGGTGAGGGTGCTGGGAATAAAGGCGAGCGAAGCCATTCTCGGAAGCCTCTGGAGCTCAGCAGCTGAACTGGAAGCACAGCCTCCTGGTCCGAGCTCTGCCCTCTGGGTCTACCTCAGCATTTATCAGACAGCCTGACTCCCTCTAAAGTTGCCTAAACTCATGTTTATTGTCATCTTCCATCATTTCTGTTTTGTGTCCCTTTCTCTTGCAGAGTACATCAATTTAGCATGTTTAGCTTTAAAATAGATCAGCTGCGCAGTATCATGGTACTTTAGTGGCTTAAAGTATATCATTTTGTGAGTATCTCTGTGAATCAGCAGTGTTCACTGTGGGAAGCAGCAGGACGCCAAGGAGGTCGAAGTTTATTCAATTTTAGGGGGTTTTAAGGCATTCCTGGGACCATACAGATTATATTTTGTCTCACTGTCCCAGAAGCTACTAAAATATTCCAGAAATGACCATGTTTCAGCATTTAAACTGGGCATTTCACATTGCCTCTTGTCCCCAGAAATGATTTCCATAAATAGCCTTCCCTAAGCCACTCTAACTGTTCTGAAATGGGAACGACATGGTCACGCAATCACTAAAGCCCCTCCCGCCCTGAGGCTGGACACGCCTTGCTGTTTCCTGCCAGGGCTCTGATTTGATGAGATGCTATTTGAGTCCTGTGTTTAATATATGCGACTGGCTGCCCTCAATGCATGCAACTTGCTGGTATGTTTTTCCCCCACATGATCAGATGGGTTACGTTTATGTTTTACATTTATTGTTTAGGTATACAGGCAATCCTCTTTGCACTGTACCAGTTAACTAAAACCTGTGCACATGAGAACGGAGTGTGACTGGTTACTACCACCTTTGATATTTGGTATGGCTTGGCTCCCAGAGCCGTGGTAACCGCAAAGTGAGAACACGGGTCTGATATACGCCAGTTTCAGTGAACATGGTACTGTGCCATGTAAGAACTACATGTAGTTGCTTTTGAATAAAATATGGATGAAGAAATGCGACTATAGCAGTTCTCATTTCTTAAATAATTAGTGAGGATTTGCATTGAGTGCCAGGTGTCATGCTTGTCTCTGTACTGAAATACAGCTGACATGGCCCCCACATTTGAGCAGAAGGGAAGGAAAGGTCACACTGTGGACAGAAATGACTGAATGAAGACAAAGACAGCTGAAAGTTATAAGATGAAGCGCTGTAGGAACTCAGAGTAGGGGCGTGGCAGGAGACTCAAAGAAGGCTTATGGAGGAACTATTTAATGATCCTTGAGAGAGAAGTGCATTTGGGAGATAACAGAAGAGGGAAACGGTAGTTGGGCATTCCAGGGAGAGCCAACATCATGAGCAAAAGCAGCCGGTGAGAAATCCTGCCCCCTGAGCTGGGAAGTTATACCTATGAGTGCCATTGACCAAGGAGGGGATCTTGCTTCCAAAGTCCACATACCAAAGGTGGTAGTAACCAGTCACACATCAGTGTCACCTCCATGACCATGTTTGATTCCAAGAACAAACCCTCATAAAGGACAGAACCTGGATGTCCCCATTTTATAGATGAAGAAGCAGAAAGTCAAAAGGCAAAGACTTGTCCAAACCTTCACAACTAACAAGTGACTAAACAAGGAGAAAAACACAGGTTTCCTGAGGTCCAATCCATTCCTTTTTCTACATGGCCACAATGAGTGGTTGGTGCTCATGACGAATGTGTTTGATCTCTGGTAAATTGTCCAGCTTTACACAATTTTGTTTACTAAACACTAATTATTATAGCTAATCTCTTCCTAAGTAAATGCCCAACCTCGGCACATTTATGGTTTAAAGTTTCATTGCTCACTTATTTCCTCTTTCCTTAGTTTTACTTAGAAAATGAATGTCTACTGGATTTTAGAAAACTGTTCCCCACAGGCTCTTTTCAGTTGTTAAAAAAAAAGAATTAAATAACACCCCACTAAAGAGGGTTTTCACTTTGGCACAAAGCTGTCTATCATTTTGGGTGGATTTTCCTTTGGTTTAGCAAGTAATTACTGCAGGATGGCTGTTCTGGGCTCCTCCAGGCAAGGGCTGATGGGCCTCCTGAAAGATGTTGCTTCCACATCTCAGCTCTTCCATCCTTTCAAGTTCACCACCAGCATCACAAAGAAGCCTCTCTATCTATCATTTTCTGACAGATCAGCATGGGTTTAATCCCCATCAGAGTATCTGAGAGCCAGCAAGATGGGGCTGTCAGGAGGCCCACCCTGCTGGTCTGCAGTCTTTGACCAAGTGAACACAATCTGAAGGGGCCGGGGAGCTTGAAAGTAAAACTGTAAATGATCCCATCTGTGATTCTTGGCTGATTATTCTCTGGGGTGGACCAAAGAGGAGGAAACCAGAAAAGAGGTCTCTCTTTGCTTTCAACAAAATATCACTACACTTCTAGCATCTTCCTTGGTTGGGGTATTTTGCAAGTGAAAGTTCATTAGAGAGACACGAAAGCACGTTTTGCTAATATCCATCAAAGAGAGGGGCTCAGTTTCAAAGCACAGAAGAAATACAATAGTATTGAAGTAAACTACATGGAAAAGATCTTATGGCCCTGAGAAGGGAGAGAGAAGCAGGGACTGGTGACCTGGATTTTGTTTTTTAAGCCAACCTTATTTGGGACAAAATAAGTAAGTCTCAGGAAAATGAGTATCTCCTGGGCTCTCTCTTATTTACATAGGGCAGTGTGAACTAAACATTCTGGAATGTTTGTAAATGTTTGGGTTTCCTTTTCCATATTTTCTCCTGTTGGCACCAAACCTGAAGGGCTCAGAATTCCTCAAACACAGTTCTTAGCCACAGTGATGACTATTATTAACATGTATTGATCTAGAGGATATACAGAAACAGGATTAAGTGCAGATCCGGAGCCCAGGGATTAGGTCTGGCTAGTGAGTAGAATGTAAACAGGGACGTCTGAGTTGTGGGGGGAGCAGGCGGGGCTCTTCAGAGGTCTGGGCTGGGGAACAGGGTGGCTTTGTGTCTGTCCTCAAGCCAGGGAAAGGGCCCAGATGTTGGTGAGCATTCACCAGTCTCCTTGGCTTGGTCATTAGCCTGAAGAGGGCCACAATGTCCCTTCCTGGGGCTTTCCAGGGTGTTGGGTGGGTCCCAGGACACCACGCCCCTCTGCATGGAGCGCTCATCCTGCCAGGTAGGATATTTCTCTCTCATGCTGAGCCATTTGCTAAGGAGATCCCAGCTGATCTCAGGAATGCCCCTCTAGAGAACAGTTCTCAGCCATTTCAGAAGGACCTGTCTCCTT
Source organism: Manis pentadactyla (assembly GCF_030020395.1). Taxonomy (NCBI): domain Eukaryota; kingdom Metazoa; phylum Chordata; class Mammalia; order Pholidota; family Manidae; genus Manis; species Manis pentadactyla. Next base: position 122,627,865 of record NC_080019.1, on the reverse strand, counting down.
GCCCTGGGAAGGAAGGGGTGTTGTCCATGCTTCAATCCTTGAGTGCTGTGAACCTCCCCAAAATACTTCTTCTAAAATAAGGCCTTGTGTGGACATCAGCGAAGAGCCCTGATTGCACCGGAGAAAAACTGCTGTACTAATTCAGGCTGCAGTCCTGGGTAATGTTGAACTTGGGCTCCCAGCAGTGAGACTGAGATTGTGCGGTGAGCCATCAAGAGGCACTTGCTCTTGGCCCTGCTCAGGAGACCCAACTGCAGATGGATCCACCCATCTGGAGTTCCTGGGTTTATGGGTTCATTTGGGGAAGTCCTCACGATCAGGGCTTCTCAACCTCATCACTGTTGATCTCATTAGCAGTAGGGATGTAGGAGAAGGAGAGCTAGCTCTGGTACTACAGCAGAGGGATTATCATTATAGGCCTTGGGATGAAAGACATAGGTGTGAACCCTAGCTTTAAATTTGCTCAGTTTTCTCATCTGTAAAATGGACGTGGTATCACCTACCTGGGATGAGTAACTTTGATGAATAAAGTGATAATATGTTTAAGTGGTTCCTTAGCACAGTGCCTGGCACATAGTAAGTACTAAATAAATGGTAGGTTTATTATTTCCCATTGTGCTCTTCATGGAGAAGTACGTAGATGAGATGCTCATGCTCAGGAAGCACCCGCTCTGGGTGACACATCCTACAATTGCTTTCCTGGGCACGGGGAGAATGGACTCTTCCCTCCTCAGTTGTGCTGCCAGCCACTGACTGACAGTGGTGCTGGGGCCTGGTACCAGGAGCTGTGGGTGGAAGACATGAACACCACTTGTTCCTTCTCCTTTAGATCTAATGCAATAAGGCTGAAATATACAATTCTCTGACTTCTTTTGTTCTTAACTGATGTTAGGTACTGCGACCTGCTTTGGCAGCTGTGACGATAACTTCAGGTCCATGAAGAGAGAAGACTTCCATGGTGTCTTGTGGCCAGGCCTTGGATCTTACCCATTTGCATATGCAAGTTTGGACTTAGCTTCTCCCTGGCTCTGTACTCCTGACCACCACCATTTCTTCACAGCCTCGTCCCTCAGACTTCAGGCTCTCGAAGCCCAGACAAGGAATCCTGAATTATCCTTTAGGCAACTCAGGTAAAGGGGGAATTGGTAGAAAAGGTATGTGGATCAAATGGAGAGAAAGAGGCAGGGAGATAACCATTCACTGATCCATTCAACAACCATTTGTCAGGTACACGCTACATGCTAGTCCTTATACTTGGGGCTGAGGTTATAGATGAACCAACTTCAGCCTCTGCCCCCCAAAATATAATGGCCACTTCTTGTTCTGGATGCTGGTTAAAAATTGTAAACATTCAGCAAGTTGATCCTCAAGATCTGGGCAATTTTTGATGTATATAATTTCCCAAAAGAAAGTTAAAAAAAAAAAAAGGATAGTAGCAAACATAAACACAAAAACAGACCATTTTAAGTGCTAGGTGCAGACATGCTCTGGGCTTTGTTGGAGAAGCAGAAGAAGGTAGGGTGTGCTTTGTGTTAGGGTAGGCTTCCCGGGGGGCAGGCTGCGTCCTGGCAGAGCTTCAGTGTGAGCAAAGTCATGGTGGAGAACCCACATGGTGTGGACAGGAGCCTCATGTTGCTGGAGCATAAGCGGTGAGGCAGGAAATGATCACTGAGATTGAAGCGGGAGGTAAGGACTTTATGTCTCTGAGGTAGGCTTTATCTTTTGGGCAATGGGAATCCCCTCAGTGGATTGCTGTCAAAGGGGGAACATGCCCAGATCTGCCTTTTAGATGGCAGTGTGGAGATAGGCATCAGACAAAGGGCAGGGAGGTTTCAAGGCCATTGCCATTTTCCAAATGAGAGGCTGGTGAGAGTTCAAACTAAGATGCCAGTTTTTATGCACAGTATGGACACACACACACACACACACACACACACAATTTTCCAATCAAAGATGTTCATGTATTATTCTACAGAAAAGTCAATTTGAACTTGGTAGACACAATGGTAGAATTATTTAAGAGGAACTCATTTGGATCTTTAAAAAAGTCTTTTTAATATCAGGAGATTTCAAGTGCTAGTTCATGCTATGCATGCCTCCTATGTCAGATATAAGCAGCATGCATTTCGTGTCTTTTGTGGTTCTGTTTTTGGGAGACATCTGTGAGGAGGTAATTCTTTATTCTTCTTGGGGTTTATTTGCTGCTCGTCTCTTCTCTGAAATATTTTCTGTTATCTACGTTACTGGCAAGACTCTAGTCTGGGGAGCGAATCCCCCATATTAGCTCATCTTTTCCACCTTTAGCTAGTCACTTCTTTCCTCACATATTCTAGAAGAAATTTCCAAGCAGCGAAATTCATGAAGAGATTTTTTTTCTACTCTCCATCACCCTGGATTGATTGATGTACTTTTCCACGTCCTATTCATTTAAAATAGGAGGCTGTAAGTTCAATGCTCTTCAGCACCTGCATGCCAGGTGAAAGAGAGAAGGGGAGGTGGGACAAGTACATGGGGTCATCTGTCCAAATGCATAAAGGAACATTGATTTCTTTATCGCCCACGGGGGAGGAGTAAATAACGAGACATTGTCTGAGCAGGTGGTTTCCTGATGGAGGCTAGAATGCTGCCAAGTGTTGGAAGACGGGGGTTCTTGGTCTGTATGAGCCATTTGTGAGGAGTGGCTTTGGGCAAGTCACTTCCCTTTCCCCCTTAATAGCAATGGAGATAATAGATCTTGCCATTCTGACCTTACAGATTGTGTAGTGTTAGGGGTGGAAATATTTTGGACACTGAAAAGTATATTTTGAAATAATGGTCTCATGCAAGAATTGTCTCCTGAGCATTAACCAAAGCACCACCAAAGCAGCTTTGATTATAATAAAGGGATTTAAAGAAATAAGAAGAAAGTATGCAAAATGCTCATTCAATACAGCAAGAGTATATAATAACATCTTGATTACCCATTACAGGAAGAGTTGTGGCAAATGCTTGCTGGCTTCCTATTGCCTCTCAGCATATTTCTCTCTCTCTTTGCAAGGTTTTACAAACTGATTTCCATGCTAGCCGAAGCAGGAACCCACTGCAAAGTGGAAGCTGAGATTCCACATTATTAGAAGGGGGGCACTGCTTTCCATCCTACCACCTGGGTTTGGGTCTCAGATCTGCCCTTTTGCTTCCTGCAGGTACCTGGGTGGATCTCTTCACCTCCTTGGGTCTCAGTTTGTCATGCATATATTGGCCAGGATATAATCAAAGTCCTTTCTAACACTTAAAATGCATTCTGTACTGTCCCAAAGCATGTAGTGAATAATGCTTTCTAGTGACTGAAGAGCCTCGTGTTGCTGAATAACAAGCTTATTGTTGCAGGACCTCCTGTCAGGGCAGTGATCAGGAGGTGATGTCACTGCTAAGTCCCTGGCTCTTGTTCTTCCCAGTGGCATGGGGATTAGACACATCACAGCAGTTGCCTGGGGTCCCAGCTTGCCTCGGATGCAGGAATGTGCCAGGTGCATACAAATACCATATTTTCCTTCCCAATTCTGAAGAAGCAAGGGAAGAGGTTGGGGAGGGGAGTGGTCACTCTACATGGGCAACCAGGCAGACGGTGGTGGGAAGAGATTCATTTGTAAGGTAGGAGGCCACGTGGTAAGACCTACCAAGGGATGAGCATTACTCAGTGGGTGGGTCCAGTTCCTATTTTAGATCCGAAGTAAACTCTCCAGGCCCTGTTGTAGTTGGCTAATAGCAATCCCCAAACCACAGGCTCCAGAGATACGAACCAGCGTTCCCGGAGAGGCCACCACAGGAACAGGGAGGCTGAAGGGAGAAGGCCTGGCCCAGGGTCCCACGGGTTTGGGACAGATGGCTCCAAAGGAAGGGTTAATGTACCTCCTAGTGCGGGGCTTCTTGGTAAGACCTCACACAAAACCCCGTTCGCATTCACAGATGCTCACATGGCCGGGACTTCGGCTTGCCCTCCCCAAAGTCAACATCATGATTGCTGACGGAGTAGTAAGGTCAGTTGGAAGTTCTTCATTATGGTGTTTTTTTTCCTTCTAAACACAGAAAAACCAATCCACCACTTAGGAGGCTTGGTTTGGATGGCTCTCCAAAACCCCTGGTCAGATTGCTATCTTTTAACTAAAACACACAGTTGGTTGAATTTTCTTCCAAACTTTATTTCAAACAGTCATCTTGGCATTTTTTTGGTAATATTTCCTTTGCAGGGGTTTCTTCCATGTTAGGAAAAAAAATTTTTTTTTTTTTTTACCACATCCTGTGAATGATCGGATTGGGAAATAAAACCTCAAATCAGTCAAGAGGCATGAACATTTGAGTGACTCCTGCATGTGAGCTACTCTGATGGAGCCCTCATGCGGGTGCAGTAGCAAAGAGAGACAGCGTCCTAGCATAATGTAGGCCTGGAAGCCATGGGAAGCTTGCAGATTCTGAGAAGGTCTGCCTTTGAAAAGTCACCTGCTCAATTCCTTGCCTATGGTCAGGTCATACTCGAATCTTCAGGTCCTTAGTCCTTGGACATGCACAAACACACACACAGAGCATACCCACTTTAGGCAGTATTGTACCCTCCCGTACGCATCACAACAATCAGGAATTGCATCCCCCAATTTGCTGGGCTGTGCTGGGCTTACCCACCAAGCAAAAGGGACTCTTGAGAAGGAAAAAGGAATTCCACACTGGTGAGATTAGGGCCGTGGTCTTTAAAAGCAAGGGGGGTTTCACGGAGGCTGGCTGCTTGGTAAAGGGAAGGTTCCTGTCGCTCCTGGAGGGGGAATGCTTCAGAAGCCTGGGAGATTGGAGCCGTGCTCAGGAGGGGCTGGGATTTGCAGGGCGCTATGGGTTTTACCTCTGAGCATCCCCATCTGCCCTCTTACACCCACAGCCCAGGGCGCTGCAGTTGCTCTGTTCTCCACCCATCCCTGAAAACCTTCCATCTCGGATACGACTTCAAAGCCCCCTGGGAAAGCCAAGTTGCCAATTAAGCCTCTTTGAGGCAGGTTCTCATTCCTTCCCCACTAATTGAAATGTTACTCCTTTTACTAAACCCATAAACCACCCAAACACGATGGTCTTCCTCATTTGCATTGTAACAATGTCCCTAATGTGCTTCCAAGAGCTTTACATAAAGGCGAACCTTTTCTCCTCTCCCTGTATGAACTGTCAAAAGCAATTCCGAAGCAAAGGCCTTCATTTCCATCCCTATACAGCTGCTCATTAGCTAAGGTGGAATAAATTCCTTTTCTTCTGGATGCATTTCCCAGGATGATAATGTCTTTTTTGTCTCAGGCTACTGTTCCCAAACTAGGCCTTAATTGCTGATAGTAATTGAGTTAATACATATTTACAGCCCAGTAAGGTTAAAGAAGGTCTCCTGTAGTTTTATTTGAGACATTTTATTTAACTTGCAATAAAATCATTAACAAGTTGTTCAGTGTTAATTCTCTCTGTCCTTTATCTTGTCTCTGCCCCTTGGGAATGTTGGATGAAGGCAGATGGCTTTGGCATGGGATTAGTTCCCAGGCTGGAGAGACTGGGTAGCCCCAAACCTCACTTCCTCACCTCCAGGTTCTGCTCTGTTCAGAGAGGAGGGCCTCTCCCGGGTGAAAGCAGATAGCCCGGGGCAACGCTGTGCAGCTCTCCTAGGCACCCAGCCAGGGAGCACAGGCGGGATGATGAAATCCCATCAAAGCCACAGGGTTGGGCCAGACTCCTGAATCAGCTCCCACCAGTAACTTGAGCCCAAAGTGGCCCACAGGCTGGGCACTGAGCCGAGGTGTCAGGCCATGTGGCAACCTGGCCTCGGGAGCCTGCCCAGAAAACAGGCCTGCAAACAGGGCAGGAGGAGGGCCCCAGGGCTAAGGAGCAATGCCAGGGAAAGCCAGGGGATTTCCAAGCTGCACCCTGGGAGGCCTGATGGCTTGTCTGCAAAAAGTCAACCTTGTCACACTCTCTCTCCTTCCCAGTAATAACGGGGAGAGATGTGGAGGCCTCTTTATCCCACTGGAGGGGAAATAGCCTACCAAGAACATGAGTTGGCTGGAGATGACCAGTGTGTCTGACTGCCCCCAGAATGTTGCTCCCAGGTGCCAGAAAATTCCTTCTCTCTCTTGCCTTGCCTGGGGGTCTGGCTACTTTTCTTTTAGATCTATCCAGAAAGAGGAGGGCCTGAGGAATGGACCAGACTTGGCAATTCCCTACAGTTCACTGTCATATGTTTCCTGGGAACACATCTAAACTACATTTTCCAGCTCGCCTTACAGTTAGACATAAGTTGGGGGGGGAATAAAGGGTCATTTCCATGCTCTCAGCCCTCTCTGGCTGCCTGGAGTGGAGATGACTCTTTGGGCAACTTTTGAAGCCAAATGTTAGAAATGGCAAAGCTTTAGTCAGCTCAAAAATTTAAATGGTGGATGAACAGTAGCCACCTACTCATCCTATATGTAAGCATGAAATAAATATCTGTGGAGCTGAAACCAGTGTACACTGGGGGACTATTTGTTGCAGCAGAGAATTTGCTGCACTTTGATATGTCAACACTACGAACTGTGGGAGTTGTTGCCTTTGTCTAGAATGCTCATCCACTAGTGCCCCTTCCACATGTCCCTTCAGATGCAGCTCAGATTCTAACCCCTTTGTGGGACCTTCCCATGGGCAGGGGAAACACACATGTTGCCTCGTCTAGTCCTTAATCCATGGGCTCCAGCCAAAGCCACCTGTGCCTACCTCTAGGTAGAAGGAGTGAAAGGAATCTGGGACATGGCCAACTGGGTGAAACCCAGACACTCAGCTGGAAGGCCACAAGCCTCCAAAGCAAAGGTGGCTCCTCAGGGACTCTTGACTTTGTAAGTTCTTGTTTCTGAAATTAGGCTCAAGAGCCCTGGATGGGGGAATGGGCACTAAACTGCTCCCCAGCGTTCTCAGCATGTCAGCAGTAGTTGGACCCTGGGAGTCATCTGCTCTTGCCTCTTCTCCTTCAGGTGAAGAAACTGAGGCCCAAAGAAGAAGAGGCAGAATCAGCACCCGGGCCTCCTGACCCAGCCCAGTGCTCCTGAATCATCTTATTTAAGCAGATGACAGGTGCGTTGTCATCTCTCCCTCTGCATCTCCCAGCACATGTTCAGAATTATTTATCCTTTCCAGTACCCTGACATGTGCTTGTCTTTAGTTCACTCTGTTTAAGAGTTTTCAAACACTACTCCCTGCCGCCTTCCTTCCTTCCTTCCAAGCATTCGGCGGAGTTCCTGGTGCTGACTCCCGGCGCGGGCATGTTGGGAAGCGCCCCCATGTCCTCGGTGAGCAGTTCAGTTCCCATGTGGGTGGATACGGTCATTCAAGAAGCATAGGCAGAATAATTCCTCTGCTCCGTAACAAGAGGTGGGGGCAGGCAGGCAACGTGGTGTTGCCAAATCACGCCCTGTCTTCTGCGGTGTCTGTCCTTCCTTTCGTGGGATGAAGGGTGCTTGGGGAGGAATGCCATCTCCACCCTCCAGAGAAGGGAACTGAGGCTCAGAGAGATTCGATGTTTAGCCCAAAGCTCTACAAGATGGGTCGCCTTTCTCCTGATCCCCAGCCCAGCCGCTCTGCCTTGTGATCTTCCCACAGCGGAGTCACTTATCAGGCTGAGAAGTTTTCTCTTTTTCTCCTTCTAAGTCACAAGAAAGAAAGTGACACTAAGGTACAGTGTTGGGCAGAGAGTCAGGAAGCCTGGGTGCTGATTCTGCCTCTTCAACTTTGGGCCTCAATTTCTACATCTGGAAGAAGAAGGGTAGGAGCAGATGACTTGATACTAGATTATATAAGCACAGACTTCCTTTCCAGTGTTAAGTTCTTAGAGTTGAAGGAGCTTGCTGGTCAAAACCTGAAATCTGACCGAACTTGGGGTCACTGTAGGTCTCCACAGTGCAGGCTTATCCTGTCGGGGTTTTTCCTACTGTGGGAGCCAGTTCAACACCCACGTTTCTGCTCTCACATCCTTCCTTCCAGGAAGCTGCTGGAGAATCAGAGTCCTGGATGCTGGGCCTGGGAAGAGCCCTTAAGGTCATAGAGTCTAAGCTGTTGAATTTTGAGGGGCCACGAGCCCATGGCGAGCTAGTGGCAGGGATGGCCTGGTGATCTGACTCTTCAGCACAAAATGCTGTGTGGAGAACATGTGATAGGGAATCCAGATTAGTTAGTGTCTCCGTAAAGCAGAAGAGGAACAAGGATTTTCTTTAAATCCCAAAGCCTGGAGCAAGGACAGGGCCATTCCCCTTGGGGAAATAGGGGACATACCACCCTGTCTACACTTGGTTTATGAAATCACCCCCCTTTTGGAATGCTCATGTTTATTCCCTCTGAGATGCTCTCTGGTTTGCCTTGTCTGCTTTGCGGGCAGTTCTGTTTTTGCTTGGTGAGTGTGTATGTGGGGAGGAGGGTGGTGGGAGCATGGGTGTGCACATGGGCAGGTGGGGTGGCTGTCACTCCCACGATGGAGCTGGTGGAGGGAAAGGGGTGTCTGACAAAGTTAGGGTTGTGAGTGCCTACCAATAGCCATTCTTTAGTCTTTGTTGTATGTTGAATATAGTGAAGAAGCGTTGCTTCATATATGCTTTATAATACACTAGGTGCTTTCTCCATTTGGTAACTTTTTAAATTCCTTAAAAAGAAATCACTGGAAAGCAGACAGCTGGAGAGGGAGAGCTAACATGTGTGGGAATCTACAGTTCTCCAGGAAACGTGCTTCTCATTTCCACGTATATATGAGAAAACTCTTCTAATCCCTGATACCACCATGAGACAAGCAATCATATCTTAATTGTTATGGTGAGAGTTCTGTACTCAGAGCAGTGACTTGCCTAAGATCTCACAGCTAATAAGAGGCAGAGGCAGGATTTGAATTCAGCTCTGTATAAGTCAGACCCAATTTTCTTTCCCCAGTATTATGAACTATATAGAATTATTAGCAAAGAGGAGCAATCACCTCCAATTTGTAGCTTGAGCAACATGAGTCTGTCTCAGAAAAGCAAAAAGTACTATAGTTTCTAACACAAAATTGAGACTCAAATTCCAACGTGTGCCAAGTGCAATGGCATATTTTAAGGTGTGGTTCCACCCTCAAGAGGCCGTTTGTCCTCTGGGAGCTAGGTCTGCTACTTGTGTACTGACAGGGAATGGTTCCGGATGTGCCGTCAGGAGAGGGCTAGACTGGGTGGTATAAACGGTGAAGACTGAAGGGTCTGAGAGGCTAATCGGCACCAAGTCCAGACTGCTGCTCTATCTGCCAGTCTGTTCAAATGGTCTATGCCATAGCTCATGGATCTTCATTTATGCCATTTATCAGAACCTCTTGTGATCTGGAAATAAGAAAACCCAAATCAATTGTACATAAATAGTTCACAGTGATTGCATTTACGTGGCAAGGATGGAGCTCTCTCTCCTTGGAAAATGAAGCTGGAGCCAGTGTTTCACAGGTCAGATCTTCTCCTCACAATGGTCTGAGTGGGAGCCTCTCCCCTCGGTGTTACCCCCCAAAGAAACGTATAAACACCCTTGTAAGACAGTTGGTCTCATTTTGTGGATGGGAATTCAATGGCTCACAGCTCCATTCTACTCATCCTGGCTCCGGCTTAAGTTTTAAAAACGAATTCTCTCTGCGTTAATCTGAAAAGATCCTTCAAACAAAAGCTCAACATCTGAGTCTATTTACCGAGTGTGCAGCTGTGTCAATTGGCCAAGACAAAGCCAGGCTTCCTGGTCAGCCCGCAATGGGCTGCAGGTAGTCTTGCAAACAGAGAAACACAAGGCAGGGGCCCTTCCTGAGCCCGCAACTCTCCTTCCACAAGGAAGAGCGGAGCTGAGGGGTCCGGAGCAAAGGAGAGCCCCCCCACCCCCACCCGCAGCACACACACAAGTGGGGACTGAAAGATATGATGGCAAGCCCATCAATTAGGGCTATTAAAAAGGTAATTAGGCCTCTTCCATGGAAACCAAGGACAGAAATGTGAAAACGGGGAGATTCATTTCTGTGTGGTTACATTTTAATGTGACCAGTATACTTTAGTAATGAAGCAAGATGCTGCTTTTTGAGAATACGACTTGGTCAGTCATATTGGGAAGGTGATATCAGGTCAGTTCAGGAGATATCTTAGAATAAAAATAATAACAATTTTTTTATTCCTGTATTTTTTTTCCTGCTATCAATCAAACACTAGATTCAAATCAAGTGGCCAGATTTGGGAGGCCAAAGGGGAGTTGTGTCATTTCCTTTCTAGTTTCCTTTCCGATGAGAATGTGTCAGGAAATGAAATCTTAAAAGTGTCAACAATGAATAATTTGTCTTAGATTTTGGTAAGTGTGAAATTCAGAGTTACTGTTTCTGTTCCCTCTCTTTTCAAACATGTGTGGGTATTTTGGTAATAAAGCCCAAGACAGCAAAAAAAATGAATAGAGGAACTAACTTTCTCATAATGATATTTGAAGATATCTATTGAAATGCACCTAAAGTGTATGGTGCTCTGTGCAACACTGGCCTGCTCACAATGAACATACTTACACATATTTACATTGTGTGAGTGTGGGTGTCCATGCTTGCAAGTATGGGATAATTTAATTTTGTTTTGTTTTTCTCTAACATCTCATTCTCTCCTCTCCTTTACTCCAATTCCTGCAACACTTTATTGATATAAAATGTACATGCAGTGAAATGCACAGATCTTAAGGGTCCGGTTAGCTGTATCACAGCCTGTTAATCCATGCAACAATCAAAAGATACAGTGTTTCCTTTACATCAAAATCTTCTGTTCTCATGAGGAGTAACCATGCCCCCTCCCCAGGCAACCACTCTTTTGATTTTTATTACTATATGTTAAGTTTTACCTGTTCTGGAATTCTATATAAATGATATCGTATGGTATGAATTCCTTTTGTTTGATGTCTTTCACTCAAAACAGTATTTTTTAGATTAATCCATGATTTTGATTGAATGTGCAAGTTCACTGTCTCTTATTTATCAGTATTCCATTGTGTGACTACACCACAATATATATATAATCATTCTTGTGTTAATGGACATTTAGGTAGTTTCCAGTTTGAGGCTACTATGAGTAAAGCTACTATGAACATTGTTGTATAAGACTTTTTGTGGGTATATGTTTTATTTCTTTTAGGTAATTACCTAGGAGTGGAGTTGCTGAGTCACAGCTTAGGTGTATTTTTACTTTATAGGAACCAGGAAACTGCCAAACAATTTTCTAAAGTGGCTGTGCCATCTTATGCTTCCAAAAGCAATGTATGAGAGTTTCAGTAGTTCCACCTACTTACAAACATTTGTGTTGTCAGTTTTTGACACTAGCCTAAGGGGTATGATGGGGAAATCATATGGTGGTTTTATTTGCATTTCTCTGATGACTGTGAGGTTGAACACCTTTTTAGGCGATTATTTCCATTTGCATATCTTCTTTTGTAAAGTTTCTGTTTAAGCCCTTTGTCCATTATCTATTGGTTTGTCTTACTAATTTGTAGTTATTCTTTCTACATTCTGGATAAAAGTCTCTTCCGATATCCACGTATAACAGATATTTTCTCTTAGTCTATGACTTTCATTTTCATTTTCTTAATGGCATCTTTTAGATGAGCAAAAGTTCATTATTTTAAGGAAGTACAGTTTTTCAATTTTTTCTTTTATGATTAGTGCTTTTCCTGTCCACCTAAGAAATCTTTGCCTAACCCAAGTTTATGAAGACATTCTTCTATGTTATTTTTTCCCAATAGTTGTACAGTTTTAGCTTTTGTGATTAACTCTGTAATTTATCTCAAATTAATTTTCTGTGTATGGTTTGAGATTAGGGTGGAGGTTTGTTTTTTTCCAAGCGCTTATCCAGTAGTTCCAGCACCATTTGATGAAGATTTCTCTTCCCCTCCCGAATGTCTCTGATGTCTTTGTCATAGATTAGTTGGCTGTATATACGTAGCTGTTTCTTATTTATGTGCCAATACTATTCTGCCTTGATTATTGTAGATTTTTAATACATTTCGAAATCAGATACTGTGGTTCTCTAGTCTTGCTTTTTAAAAGATTATTTTGGCCACTCTAGTCCTTTGCATTTTGATATAAATTTTAGAATTAACATATTAATTTCTGCAAAAAGATTTTGATTGGGTTTGTGTTGAATCTGTAGATCAACTGGTAGAGAAAAGGAACTGAAATCTTAGCAGTATTGAACCTTTCAATTAATGAACATGGTATAGCTCCCTGTTTGTTTTCTTTTATTTTTTTCAGCAATACTGCATAATTTTTAATATGGAGGTTTTGCTCATCTTTAGTCAAACTTGTTTCTAAATGTTTCATATATTTTGATGCCATTGTAAAATGTGTTTTGAAAAGTTTATTTTTTAATTGTTTGTTGTTAGTGTATAAAAAATAGAATTAATATTTGTATATTTGACCTTGTAGCTTGCTATGTTGCTAAATTCCTTAATTAGTTCTACTAGTAGCTTTGTAGATTCCTTAGAATTTTCTGAATATGTATGCGTATCATCTACAAGTAAAGAAAGTTATTTTACTTCTTTTCACCAAGATGTCTCTTCACTCTGCTTGGCTGAAACTCCAACGTCTTTCTACATTAAGAGCCACTGGCCTGTCTGTTCAGATTTTATCCCCATCAAATATGTCCTTTCATAGGCATGGTGGGGTTTTGTCCTGTGCATTTACAGTCCTTTTCTCAGCCAAAAAGCCAGAGGGACTCCCCTGTACAAACTGCTGGCACCCTTTCTGTACAGCTACCTCTTTGCTGGTACCCCACCCTGCAAATTCCAGCTCCTTCAGCACCCACAAAGTCCAATCTCTGCCTCCTCAGCTAAGCATGCTCGCTATACTCTGCTATTCTCCCCCTCCTTGCACTATGATCCGGTAACTGTCCCCATGCAGAAAGCCAGGTGGCATGTAGGGCTCACATCATTTGCTTCTCTTCTTTCAAGGATCCCAGCCCTACTGTCTGTCACTCAATGCGTGAGAAGAGTTGCTGCATATATTTTGTCCTGTTTAATCATTACTTATTGTGGAAAGCCATGTCCAATACTAATTTACTCCATCATGGGTAAAAGTCGAATTTCACCCATACTTGCTTTTGTCACAAGATCCTCCAAATCAAGAATAAACCTATACCATCTCCCTAATTTCTCTGGTGCTTAGCAAAGGCCAAAAGTCATATCTCAATGAGAAAAATCATTGGGTGATTCTTATCCTTGTCTTCCAACTTCCTTAGCAAACAAATATATCATAATTTCTAAAAATTCTAACCAGCCTTTAATAATCCTTCATAGGCCAGCATTCCACCAACTGTGTTCTGAGGAATGCTGGTTCCATAAGAATTTAAACGTCATCTGTGTTTAAAGGCTCTATGATCAGATAATTGGTGGAAATGTTGTGTCTGATGTTTCTTCCTGGAGAGTCGCTTACACACATTAACATATTAAAGACTCTGACAAGTATTACTGAAAATTTTAATTAAGTCAATGTTACCCAAACTTAATTGATTAGTGGAACTTCTTCAGCAAATATTTATTAATATAGGAGACATGTACTTTTTAGGTTTATGGATTCTCTGACCATTTCCCCATTTTCACCAAAGCTTTGGGAATATACTGTTTACAGGGGAAAAGACAGCTTTTGGGTCTGGCACATCAGCCAAAATGAAGGCTGCCAATATGATATTTAAGCTGAATGTTTTTGGTAGAGCCAGCAATTAAATAATTTAAACCTCTCCAGCAAACTATGTGTCTAGGTTACACATCCTAAATATGCAAACAAGACTGTGTTGCAGAAAAAGATACTTTTTCCTTTAAAGCTGATGGATTTAGATCAGCATATATATATATACTTTAAAGCTATAGAAACCTGAAAGTGTAATGCTAACCTATAAAGTCTTACCTTCGAAAGTACTTCCTATGTTACTGTATTTTTTAGATAATAACTCACATATATAATTTTTATTAGTCATTTATGAACCCCCTAAAATACTTCTGGAAACATTTCCCAGCTCAAACACCTTTTTAAAACCAAATGACATCATGTCTGTTGGTGTACCTTGTTCTATAATGGAGACTGGGATTGCTCCCCCACCCCTCCATAAAGCAATGGCTGAAAAGTTTGTCATCATCCGCCCCGAAAGTAAATACCTGGAAACCGTGAGTGCAATGAAGCTCCACAACATAGACTAAGGATGTCAGCTAGACTTAAAAACCTCTCCCTGGGAAAAGCGCCTTGGTTGTAGCAAGATGCATGTCCCCCAGTCTTGGTAAATCTGGGGGCCCGTCACAGGTGAGCTCGGTGCTAGGCCTTCACTATTTCCTGGTTTCTACGCAGGCTAACTGCCTTCACCTCCACGCTGCTCTTTGTTAGTTCCCTATTCTGACTTGTAGGCAGAAGCAAAGTTGATGCATAAGCCATTCATTTATTAATTCAAACCTGATTTACAATTATGCACCAGGCACTACTAGAGGTGCTAGAATGTACTAGTAGGCAAGACCCAGTCCCTGCCCTCATGGAGTTTACGTTCCAGTGGGATGAGAAACAACCAGCCAATCACAGAGTGAGAAGTGCTATGGGGGTGAAAGAAATCACACTCAGAGGTCAGACAATGGTTGAAAGGAAACTGTATCGCACAGGGTGGGTAGAGGTAACATATATGCAGTGATGCAAATGAGAGGACTAGACAAGATAACATTTAGGGGAGTGATTTCCATGCAGAGGTGGAACAGCAGGTGCAAAGGTCCTGGGGTTAGGGCTTTTAGTTGAATCTAATGGCTCCTAAACAATAACTCGGTGCATCAGACTCATCTTGAAAGCTTAAAAAACAAATATTCCTGGGCTCCACAATATCAGAGCCTGATTCAATAAACCAGAAGTGGAGCCTGAAAACCTAGATTTCTAAAAAAGCTTCCCAAAAGGTTTGGATGTTTAGTCCAGTTTAGGAAACTCTGATCTAATACAATGATCTCATTTTATAGATGAAGACATTGAAGTCCAGAGAAGGGAAGTGATATTGTCCCAGTTATAGAACTAAACCATGATAGAGTCAGGCTGAGAAACCATATTCCCACACTTGCAACTAGTGCTCTCTCTTCTAGATGGCTCTGCTATGCATCTTACCTTCCCCTGCCCTCCTCATCTCCCCACAACAGAAGAGGCCATAGAAATATTTGTTTTCTAATTACAATTATTATTATTACTATAAATAATAGCTACCACTTATTGAGTATTTACTTTATTCCTGGCATTGTTCTAAGCACTTTACATACATAGCTTAATCCTCACAATAACCTTCTGAAATTGGTGTGGCTACTCTTCTCACTTTATGATGAAGAAGCTGAGGCTGGAGGGTTAAGTAACTTGCCCAAAGTCAGACAGCTGGCAAAGGATAGAGCCAGGCTGTCCTGCAGAATTTAGGATCCTGGACTCACTGCCTTATTGCCCCATGCTGACCTAGCCAAGGCTCTGGGATGATCATTATTGCCAGTATTGATTTGCATTGACAGGAAACCTCAGTTCCTCGTCCTGTGCACATCCCAGTGACACCTGCCATGTCAGTGTGCAGGCAGTGTGCTGGGAGTGCACCTAAAGCCAGGGGTATGCAAGGCCAGGCAGTAGAGTCTGTCCCCTGAACAGCTGTGGTCTGAACATGAATTATTTACATTCTAGAAACTTCAGGTGATTCAGTTTTCTTTTAATGATTTTTAAAATGAGGCTCTGCCGAAAAGGCACAAGGGGTAAGCTGGGGTGCTTGCTGCCTGCTAATTGCAAGGCTCACACGTCCTCTGTGTCAGAGCTGCATCCCAGCAGCACATCCCTATGACTCCTTCCCTGAGGCTGGGGAGACTGGTTGTGTCATTTATCCCACTGTGGGGGACCCTGAGAGTGAGTGCCAAAGATGAAGACAGTATGATCTCTGTCTTCTAGGAGCTCACAAATAATAATTCACAGCAGAAAGTGGCATTATTGCAACAGAATGCTGGAGGCATAGAGGGCCATAGTAGCAAAGAGCAGCTAGTATCTCCTGAGAAGAGCAGGAAGGATCTAGACAGACCCGGGCCTTGATTTTTTAGGTACAAATAGGGGAAGGGAACTCCAGGAGGAAGACAGACCCTCAGCAAAATATCACAGAGGTGTGACATGGCAGATAAGTTTTGGGGGAAGGGAGATGAATACAGAGGTTTAAACAAATGTGTGTAGATCTCATTATAGGTGTAGCTAGTATACTTCTGCAAGTTCAGGGTGAAAGAGGCTCCATGATCTACTTTTTCTTAGTTTTCAGTGCATTATTCTACAAATACCCAGACAATAGCACAGAAGGCCTGGCATTGAGATCCTTGTCAAATAGAATGGAGAGTACACAGTTCCCTAATTACTATAATTCTCTTCAAAATACCATGGTGATATTTTATTTTTATTGTTTGTAATAAATTTAATGACAGATCGTATGATGGGGTACAGAAAGAAGGCACTGGATGGGAGACTGGACTCCCATGACCCTTCAAATCCATTCTAGCCCTGATGCTCTGCATCTACACGCCCAGCAGCGATAGGTCAGAACTTCAGTATTCATGTGTCGACACCACACTGCACGATCTGTGAAGTTCTGGTATCTAGATGAATCACCATGGGCCCCTGCCAGTATTAAGACCTTTAGAAAATGATTGTCTATTTCACACCAGTTCCTGTAGGAAGGATGAAAGAGAGGTAAAGACCTTGAAACGGCCAGCCAGCTCAGACAGCACTAGGGAACGGGGTGTGCTGGGGCTAGCTCCTAACCAGCTCAGAGAGTCAATTGTTGACTTTTAGGAATTCTGTTAGCCATTTGTTAAATAGACCCATTATTTAAATTAAATTATATGAATTTACAATTAAACAAATTACATTTTAAAGAAGCACGTACTCAAAACTCATCATTTCCTAGTTATTTTACTATGTTTTACCACAACACGTGCTCTTGAGATTCTTAACATTTATCGTATCTGCATGGTAGATGATGATCCTATAGAATGGTGTGCTACTGACCCTCTTTTCCCAGTTCTGCATTCAGTGATTATCATTGAAATACTCATTAGTGGCATGAGTATTTATGGAATACTCCATGGAAATGGGCAAACACTAGAAGCAAGGAGTGATTTATTGCCTTGTTGATATTTAAACTGAAGAAAGTGATGGAGAGATATTAATAACTCAGGTTAAACTTAAAAGAGTGTTCTGTCTATAGCCATTACATTGTGACTAGCACAAAAAGCTGAGGAAATATTCTTCCAGGATGCAAAAACTATTATTCAATTCAGCAAAGAAGTTTCTCACATCATTGATGAAAAAGTAAAGTTCCTATGTATCTTTATTTTTTACTTTTGTCTTACTTATTAATTTAAATGAAAATATCAACAGTGTCAAAGACTACACACTTGTCAGGTGCTTCCATAGATTGGCCACCTATTTAATATTTTAGAAGCAATCAATGAAAGCATTTTTGAGATTCAACTGGCTAAATGAAATTTACAATGAGTAGTACTATGTGTGTTGTTATTTTTAAACTGTGTGCTATAATTCTTTTTTTTTTTTGGTAGATATTTCAGGTGTACAACATAGTGATTCAACATTTATATACATGATAATTCTAGGTACCAGCTATCACCATACCAAGTTGTTACAATATTTTGACTATATTCCTTATGCTGTACATTACATCCTGGTTACTTATTTATTTTACAATTGGAAGTGTGTACTTTTTTTTTTTGTTTGTGAGGGCGTCTCTCATATTTATTGATCAAATGGTTAACAACAATAAAATTCTGTATAGGGGAGTCAATGCTCAATGCACAGTCATTAATCCACCCCAAGCCTAATTTTCGTCAGTCTCCAATCTTCTGAGGCATAACAAACAAGTTCTTACATGGAGAACAAATTCTTACATAGTGAATAAGTTACATGGTGAACAGTACAAGGGCAGTCATCACAGAAACTTTCAGTTTTGCTCATGCATTATGAACTATAAACAGTTCAAATATGAATACTCATTTGATTTTTATACTTGATTTATATGTGAATACCACATTTCTCTCTTTATTATTATTATTTTTAATAAAATGCTGAAGTGGTAGGTAGATGCAAGATAAAGGTAGAAAACATAGTTTAGTGTTGTAAGGGAGCAAATGTAGATGATCAGGTGTGTGCCTGTAGACTATGTGTTAATCCAAGCTAGACAAGGGCAATAAAACATCCACGTATGCAGAAGATTTCTCTCAGAACAGGGGGGGTGAGGTTCTAAGCCTCACCTCTGTTGATCCCCATTTTCTCACCTGATGACCCCCCTGCGACCGTGCCTGTCTTAGGTTGTTCCTCCCTTGAGGAATCTTACCCGTCTCTGGCTAACCAGTCATCTTCTGGGGCCATACAGGGAAATGTAAAGTTGGTAAGTGAGAGAGAAGCCTTATTGTTTGAAATGGTTAGCTTTTTATTTCTTTGCATATTTATGCCCTGTAGCTTCTATGCCCAGCATTTGTCTTGAGGTATCTTTACCACTTGTAAGAATTATGATACTCGGTAAATTTGAGATGAGGCACGAATTCTATTTAAGGGTTGTAATTAGGAAGGAAGAAGAAAAGCTATAGAAGTAGCAGGCGGAAGAAAACATGGGAAGATTGATTATTTCTTTGACATATCTTCTTGTAGAGTAACTTCAGCATGTATAGGTTTTAAGCTACTACTTAAATTGCGCACACACATTAACATAATAGGAGTATAGTTACCTAACCAAAGCATACCTGTAATTACCAGCCGTCTCCAGTGAAACCAAGAAAACCAGTTAGGCACCTTAGGCATTTGTGAAAACTTATCTATGATATGGTGTATAATTCTTTATATCAGTAAAATTCACAGTAAACTTATGACTATCATCTATTGATCATCATTTATTTATCTGATTTTTCTCCAGAGTTCCAGTTGTTAAATCTTTACCAGCATACTACTGCTGAGACATTTGCTTGTTGCCAATTGACAAGGAGAAAGGATAATTCTCTCATATCACACAAACTGAATGATATCTGGAGAGCAGGACTGACTTGGCTTGGGGGCAGAAGATCTGTTGGGAGCTGATAAAGAGCAGGTCAGTAAATATACAGTTGAATGAAAAGTAGTTTGTTTCTTTATAAAACAGAATGCACTTTGTTCAAAGAGCTCGAAGATTTTAGCAACAATAGCTCCCTGTGACAGCCTCTCAGGATGATAACATTGGATGCTTTGCTCCAGCCTCCTCCTGATGACAGCTCCAGACCGCAAAGTTTGGGGTGGGCATCTCCCAAATTCTCCCTCACTCTTTCCAGCCAGCTATGGCAGACTCCTTGCCGGTCCTCAAGCAGCCAAACCGTATCTTGCCTCAGACCTTTGCACCTGCTGTTCCATCTGCCTGGAGCAGTCTATCTGGGATACTTGTACAACTCACATACTTCATTCAATTGCCACCACCCTAACCCCCAATCTAAAAAACACCCCTTCTTCCTCTCTTCTCTCTCTCTCTGTTTTACCTTGTTTTATTTCCCTTCATAGTACCTATCATTACCTAATAATACATGTTTATTTATTGTTAAACCCATCTTCTAGTAAGTAAGTTTCCTAAGAGCACAAATTTCTATTTTTTCACTCCAGAACTTTCAACAGCACTGGGCAGAGTAAGTGCACAATAAATGTTGAAAGAATGAATGTGACTTGGCTCCAAGTTTTGTTTTGTCTCAAGGATTCTGTTTCACCCCCAGTTTTTGCTCTTCGGCCAGAACCAAACGAGGTGTGTGAGCTAATAAACCCCCTTTCCCCACATGAGGGCGGGCAGTGCCCTACCTGACAGTCCAAGCTGTCTCCCTAGGAGACTGGCCCGCCTTGCTGAGCACTTACCCCCAGGTAAAACCACTGGGTGTGAAGCTTTAGTGCTGGCGTGTCACCCAAGTGTGTCCTTATTCCATTGAGTGTTGACAAATGAGTGCTATCTGCCATCTATAACCTGCTGTCCTTGCTTAACTTTCCGGAAGATGGACAACGCTTTCAATTCCACTTCTTTGACTTAGAGGGGATGAAGGAGCAGAAACAACAAAAGCTGTTAGAATTTAGTCTTCCCAATTGTTTGACCCAGTAAATAGATAAATAAAAAGGGGGGAAGAAAAGAAAGAAAAGGGGAGCCTGGGCTGAGTGCTCCAGCTGTGGTCCCCGCAGGCCCGACTGACAGGAGCCCAATTACTGCGGGGCCAGCGCGCCTGTGAGGCGGTAATGAGGAGCATTCAAAGCCGCTGTTCCCACAAGGGCCGATTAGGACCCCCCAGAGGCCGCGCCGCTCGGCTCCTGGCGGGGCCTAATGATGGATTAATCTTAGCAGCTGTATTTCAAGATGCTCCACCTTTTCGTCGGAGTAAGAGGAGTTACAGGTGGGCTTCCTGCTCAGTTTTCTTAGAGTTTTTACATATCGAAACTGTTTCTGAACTTAATACTAAACAGGCCTAAATAAAAATATAAGCAGGGGCAGGGGGGTTTTCAGTGGGCCATATTCCACAGAAAGTCAGCCTGCATCTATTGGAGAATCAGAGGCTGTTATTGAGCATAGAGTGCAATCTCCTCACTTCTCAGATGGGGAGACTGGGGCCCACAGAAGGACTCTAAAAGGACACTCAGAAGAAACTGTTTCCTTGGGGCAGACAGGAACCACTGTTTGAGGGGCAGTGTGGTGTGGTCACATGGTGTGATGAGGAGAGGGCTCTGGACCAGCTTCTAGCTCTGCTGCTGCTGATGGTGAAGCCTTGGGCAAATGACCAAGCGTCCTGTCCTCCCTGTCCCATATCTGTAAAATGGGAACAAGGGTAGAGTCTGCTCTCAGGGTTGCTGTAAGGTCTAAGTGCACTAATAGACATAATGCTCCTGGAGAGAAGTCTGGACCAAGGCAGTCTTAAGCAAGCTTTAGATTTTATGATTATTATGGTCCACACCCCCTTCCACGGTCCCACTACTAGGGACTGTCCCTTGAAATTAAGGTCAGACTCAGACTGCAGGTGTGAGGGATGGCTGGCCTGATGTCATTCATTTTGGTTCCTACAAAGTCTTTCTGAGCACTATTACATGCCAGGCGTTCTGCTAGGCACCGGCTATGTCAATGGGAGAAAGAGGCCCTGTTCCTAAAGAGCAATTGGAGAGAGCTCCTGGGTGGGATTCAGAAGCCATGACTTCTGGAGGCAAGTCTCTCTCATGCCAGTCACACTGCCTCAGCAGGCTGCTTCGTCTCCCTGAATCTCCATGTCCTCTGTCAAAAGGAGAGGATGAGCTCTACCCTGTCCTGTTCAGGAGTCTAGCAAGGATCATGATATACATGCATGCAGAGGCCTTTGGACACAGTGACATGCTTCTGCTAAGGTGAGGTGACAGTGGCGCTGAAGAATACCCTCAGTGTGCTCACCCAGATGTGGGCCACATGGTCAAAGTGTGGAGGGGCAGCAGAGAGGAATCCTGAGGAGGCTTGCTGGGCACCCATGCAGTGCAGTCAGAAATCAGGAGAAGCTGGGCTTGAATCCCAGATCTACTAACTAGCAGTGTGACCTTGAGTAGTTTGCTTAATATTAGCCATAACTCAGAATCATGAGAACTAACTCATGGGATGGTTGTAAGGAGAAGACGAAATAATGCACATGAAGTGCTTGCTACAGTGCCTGGTATATATTGACCCTATAAGGGTTGGCTGTGCTTTGGGAAGGTCACCCTTTCTGAGGTCTGGTCCTTGTTGAGCCACTGAGAGGATCTGGTCACAGAGCCTGCCATGTGGGCAAGTGATGTGTGGATGAGAACTCCAATTCATCCGTTTATGGGTGGAGCTGACCTCTTCTGGGGACTGCAAACTCACGTCTAGCCCATCATTTCCTTGTAGGGAAGCTCCCCAAGGAAGCCAGCTGGAGCCAGCTTCTTGCCTGATGAGCAGAGTTTCACAGCAAGAGAGGGCAGTGAGGTGATTGCCTTATGTGTGAGGGCAGTACGGACGGCCTGACGCATCCACCCTCACCAGGGTCTGGGCAGAGCTGCACGTAGCCAGGGCTCTTCTGATGTACAAACAATGCCAACTTCCAACACTGTCCTTCCTTTTCTCTGCTGCTTTCTGATGACTTACCTCTCTTATTTCTTTGCCTAAGTTCAGGCCCTTGATTTTACCTGCTCCTAGTGTTGCTCTTCCTGCTTCTGGCCTCTGTCATCTTCTGGTTTTGGGGGCACCCCTGTCTCCCTGATGTCGCCCATCATGTACAGACTCTGATGGCTTAGCTCTGTAAAGCACATGGCAGCGTTCCTACTTTCATGGAGACATGTCGTGGTCTCAGGCAACAGTTTAGCAGCTGCAGACTCCCAGACGACAGGACTGTACTTGTGGAAGTTCTTGTTTGGAAACTGGCCCCTCTTCTCTGCTGTTTAGGAAGGGGGCTCTGAGGGTCATGGGAGAGGTAATTATTACCTTCCTGAGGCAGGGGTCTGTATGTGTTGCATTCATTGATGTATCCCAAACACCAGGACAGTGCCCAGCACACAGTGGGTGCTCAGTCCTGTCTCTCAAATGGATAAAAGCTACTTCTCAAGGAAGTGTCTTGTTTATCTCAGAATCAGTTCTTTGGCTGGTTGTAGAAGGTGGCGTGCCTTGGTTTCCTCCTGGATAGATGATTTTTACCCACACAAGGCTCATGCTCTCCACACTCTGGGTTTGCTCTTCAGGCTTGGATTTCATCCTCACTTAGACCCTGGTCTCAGGGCCTCCCAGGTAAAAACACTGTTCTCATCCCACCATTTCTCAGCTCAAATCCTTACATGGCTCCCCACGGCTGTTGAAATCCAGCATAAATTTGCCCCATTGGTCATTGAGACCTTGGGTCTGCCCCCAACCTCGCCCTCCAAACTCAAGCTCTATTTGGTCCCCAGAGGGGCACTTGGTTGCATTTCAGTTGCATTGCTCAATGGTCTCCAGATGTTCCTCTCAAACCTTTCTGTCGTCATCCCTTTTTTCATGTTGTTCCCTCTGTTTGAGACAACTGTCCTGACAGAATGATGTTCATGAGGACTCTTGAAAGCTGTAAGGGATTCCTCTGCCTGCTGGAATCCCTTAGAGCTTTCAAGCCCCAGCTTCATACCGTTTTGTTTATACTATCTCAAAATGAGGTGAGGTCTTTTCTTCCTCCTATCCTCTAGCATGTGCATCTGTGCGCCTCCTTGTTTTTCACACCTTTTCCAAATGTCTCAGAAATTCTCTCATCCCCTCCCACCCCTGTATGACTGGAAGCTCTTTGAGAAGGAGGACGGCTTTAATTCTTTATCCTTTGCAGCACTGTGCACATGGCACTCTTTCAGGATGTAACTAAACTGAACAACTGCTTGATAAAGTAGCGATTTTGCAAATATTGGCACTACCTGTACACTTAATTCTTGTTTCTCATTTCTTTCTGGGTTGAATGGACTTTACAAAAGGAATGATTTTTGTTGTCATCAACAAAAGCTGATTTCAGCATTTGCTTAAGCTGCCTAAGTAAAAAGCCATCTCAGATCGCTTTAAGCATGCAACTCTTCTTGCTCTGTCTGAATATCTGGAAACTCAACTGCTACCGCTTGCATGTTATTGTCCCCCTGGCCATGGCTTACATATCGATCATTGAGACAGCAGTCTCATGGGGCTTTGTTCAGATCTAGAGAGGCCAAACATGAATTTCTCAAACCTGTCCAACCAATTTCTATTTAGGGAGAAAAGATAGTGGTTGGGACATTTGTTCAAACAATTTGATTAGCTAAAACACACTTTATGCTACCTGAAGGATGACTGAAAGGAGTTCCTGTTTTATCACAAGAGTGCATTCTTGAACTTGTAGAATAAACTAGTTAATTAGCATGTCTTTATATTCTCCCATGCCTTTAGATATACCTATTTCCAGACATGTTTTCAGGATGCATTTGGGTAGGCTGTGATTAAAGGATATAGTCTGAGTTTCTTGACAATGACTTGAAAAAAATAGAATAAAATCTATTTTACATCAGCTGAATGTGTCTAATTGGGTCTTGAAGACCAAACAATTCCCTTCAGGACAGCTGGGGCTTTAGGTAGCCCCAAACCAATTAACTCAAATTATATAATTTTCCTCCCACTCCTACCCCCAAAGCTTGACTTGCTTATTTAGTAAAGAGGAGGATTAGTGCAAAGCACTAAGGAGCCCATTCTCTGACTGCCTGGCACAATATCTGAACTTCATTCTGGGCCAGCCTGAAGCACCCTGGTCGGGAAGAAAGGAAAAGGGAGCTAAAGTCAAGCTGTCTCCTCGGTATGAATCTCCCCTTTCTTGGGTTACAGCACAATTCAGCAGAATATGTTACTATATGGCCAGGCAGCAGAAAGCATCCTAGCCTTTAAATGGAAACGCACCAATCTCTACCCTCCTAAACCTCTGAAAATGTGCAGAAGCTAATTAAGGCAACAGACTTGTGAGGTGATCAGAGAAGGCCAGAGAAATTTAAATAGTTATGGAGGAATCTGAAAAGGGGTGACATGTGAGGGGTAGTGAGCTTAAAGGAGCAAATAGCTATACTATGAATAGATTTCATATTTCTTCTCTTTCCAAAGTTTTTTTTTTAAGGCTCAGATAAACATGGACAAATGACAAAATTTATGTAACAATTCCAAGTGCATATTTTCCAAATTAAAAATAAAGCAAGAATTTAAAAAAGGGGACTAACACTCCATAGTATAACTACATCACAGATATGGTCAGTAGACTTTGGTATGGAACTGCTTAAATGTTTTTTCTGTTTTATATAAAGTGCTGCATTTTGTGATCCTTATAACAAGATAAATTTCTTATTTGACCACTGTGAAATAGAAATGAATTTAAATTAGTTTAATTCTAATTTAAAAAAGGGTAATTAATGGTACCTCGAGGTTGACAGGATTCTTCAGGGAAGTCCTTTTTGGTATTTTTTGGCCTTTGAGATCCCAGCTTGTAAGAGCTGACCTTTTATGCACCGTAAAGGGAACACAAACAGTAGCCGCCTTGAATTCCCTGCTTTCCTGAGCACGTAAAACATGGCACTGAACTTACGCAAGCATTTTTGCACATGTCGCTTTCAGAGAGGACACTGCCCTGGATACTGTTGGCCCTCCAACTAGTAGAATCAGATGGTTTCATGTGACAACCTCCCCTGACCCTCTGGGAGTGTTAGGAGTTATCTTCCATATTTGACTTTTTGGTTGTGACCATCAAAAAGGACCACCTAGTGAAATTAAAGTCTCCAGGAAGCTGCAAGTCTGTTCCCTAAAGCTCTTGTGGATGAAGCAACATTTTGTCTTTTGCTGATGCTACCATCTCTCTAGAATTTTCTGAGATCTATGAAAGAGACTTCAGAGATATGTTTATTGGTTTCCTTTAGAATTTCTGACCATTGGTGTAATTCTCAGAGCTGGAGAATCACGTCCTTTGGCCCTCTGGTCCACAATACGTCTGACCAGGGCTTAGGCCTCCTCTGTCTATCTCTTCTGTCTTTGAGGGGACAGCTTCCCAAATTCAGGGGCCATAGTCCCAGGAAAGGTATTCAGTTAAAACCCAGAATATGGATACCAACTGCAGTAAAGATAACAGGCCCTCAAGTTCAAATTCTGAGAAGAAAGTCCACTCCATCATATTAAAGATGGAGCCTTGGCAGCTGGGAAGGAAGGGGACCTATTCAAGGTCACGTGGTGCCTCAGTGGTACAGCCTGATCGGAACTCGGTTTTTCTGACTCATTTGAAGAATGGCCCCTGGCCATCAGTGCTGATCACACCTTAATCATAGAGGCATGTCACTCTTCTGATCTGACCGATCGCTGATGGCGGGGGGACCCTCTGGGTTATAGGCTGAGGCTGCACCCTGCCGCTCCTGGCTGGACAGATCTGGCATCTGAGGTCTGGTCTGAGGTGGAGAGTGGAGAAGGCCTCTCAGGGCCATCGCCTCCCCTGGATGTAAGAGAGGAGGTGTATCCAGTAATATAATGTTGCTGCTTCCATCTCTAAGCCTAGGCTGGCACTTCACTTCAGGACTCCTTGCCAAAATCAGAACACCATTCTGGTTTATTTTGAAATTATCTTGAAAAGGGAAATGTTTGACCACTCCTCTCCTGGCTTTGCCTCTATGTGCTGTGTGTAATGATCCAGAGAGAATCAATTGGACACTGCATTTTAAAGATAAGGATTGGGATTTTACTTCTGGCTAACCTGGTGACCCCAATCAATCTCTGTCTTACAAACTCTCTGAAGATTTGATGCTCTAGACTGCAATTAAGTCCCAGCTTCCAAGAATGGC
The DNA here is from genome assembly GCF_030020395.1 of Manis pentadactyla. Taxonomy (NCBI): domain Eukaryota; kingdom Metazoa; phylum Chordata; class Mammalia; order Pholidota; family Manidae; genus Manis; species Manis pentadactyla. Next base: position 122,601,506 of record NC_080019.1, on the reverse strand, counting down.
AACAGATGTTACAATCCAAACACCTTTATTAACTATTTATCTTCAGATGTGTATCAACCATCTCTTGGTCAACAGAAAAGGCAGACTGCTCCTTAAATGGAAAATCACACTCTTTCATCTTCAAGCTATTTTACTCTGTAATCCCTTTGAAAAGATAAAAAGAGATATATTAAGAAGGTAGCTGATGATATTTAATTGATTTAAAAATTTGCCTTTTCTAAAAGTCGTTGTCACCAATCTAGTGAAAATATTGCTATTAAGTTGTGTACCCCAACTATACAAAGCATGGTATTTAGGGTAAGCAGAAAACATGCCTAAGCAAAAAATTAAATGTTTGGTTTCTTTTTTCTCTTAAAATTTGCTGATTATATTTTATTTGCCAGACTCTGGCCCTGTTTGATCCATGGCTTCAACACTATAAAGAATGATTCTTGCCACCCAGCTGCCTTGCAAGAATGTCATGAGGATTATAAATGATGTGTGGAGTACTTTGGACACTGAGAATGAAATACAAGGCCACAATATTTGAGGCAGGACTCTGCATAATCCTTTGTATTTGAACTTATCAAGGTTTTGTTCTATACCTGAGTTCTTGTCTGGAGTTTATTCAGATTATTCCATAGAGAGGAAAATATATTCCTGTGGGATCCAGGAGGCTTCTTTACCCTAGATTTAACTCACTGGCTAACCTGGCTAGAACCTCTCACACAGGAGGCATAAGGGGCAGTCCTTGGATTCAAGGGCAGGAGTAAATTCACAGGGAGGATAATGAAATTTTAGCTTCTAATCAGCACAGGCCCTCCCAAGGTATTCTCATGCTATTTGTCTTTGTAAAATTTGCAAAAATCAGACATTTTAACCACGATTGCTATTTCTACTCTAACTTCTCTTCTATCTTAACCCCAAGGGAGTCAAGTGGCATTAAAGTGGTCCCAGAGCAATTGTGCACTTTAGCTGAGAGGACCTTGAGTTGGGATTACCCTAGTTTGGGCTTTGCAGGACATATTTATGTGACTTGCTGTCCCTCTGGTGTATAATGAAGTTACTTCTAGACTTTCTGATATAAGGATGACTTCCAGGAATTGCTTCCTCCACTGTGCCAACTCACCAGCTGTCATGACACAGCGCTGCAGATCAAAGGTTCCATCAAGAGTTAAAATAAACACTAGGTCTTGGGGGGTGGGGAAGAAGCAAGGTCTGTCAGGTATGGAACTCAAGGCCAGCCTGTGGAAAAATGTGTCTAATCATCATGTGTATACAATTGTAAATGGGTGATGCCATTTCAATGATGCCTTGTGAAAGCAAAGTTCTTTCCTGTCAGGACTATACTTAATAAGGTGTTATTTGTAATTACAAGTTCACCATATTTTTATTTGTTTTAAAATGAGACTCGTCTGAAATAGTATTCATCACGATTCTGTGGCTAAAGATGCAGACCTGTAGGAGTGCTACAAAAAGAAAGAGTAACTGGTGAGAAATCATAAGTTTAGGCATCTCGACTTTCAATAACAATAAAGAGACAAACTCTAGTCAACCATACTAGAGGAAAGAGTGAATTATCTTTCCATTATCTCTATTGAATATGTCATAATAAAACTATTGCCATATTAAGAAGCAATCAAAGAGTAGTTAGTAAAAATCTAGGTTAAAAAATATATAAATAAATATGTAAATATAAGTATATAAATAATTGTATACCTTAAAAAGCAGTTAATTACTAAAAATATGAAGCTGTCTTTAGGATTTTGATTGTTTATGGTATTAACCAGCTTCCTAAACAAATATCAACATTTGTACCTAAGTTTTTACTTGTAATCTTTTGTATGCTTTTTCTCATAAAAGGCTCTCAAAATTCTATTTGCTTTAGCCCCCATGTGACTTGGATCTGTCTGGGGGCGGGTGTCCTACAGCAAAACTTGACCCTTCCTCAAAGATTGTTTAATTCAGAGGGACCTTGGAAACTAACTACATCCAAGCTTCTTGTTTCCCCCTCCCTACTATGTTTAAGGAAATTAAGGCTTTGATACAAAACTCTCTCTCTGGGTTCATATAGCCCATGTATGGCAGAAAGTGGACAAAAGCACGCATTACGGAGAAAGGGCGCTGGGACCTCCTGATCATACAGATAGGTTGTCAGCAAAAGGATCGACAAGAAGCTGAGTGATCCAGGTTCCAATCTTGACTGCCACTGGCTCAGATGACCTGGGAAAATGGACTTCCCTCTCTGGCCTTGGCCTCCCCATTTGTGCAGGCCCAGAGGAGTTATCTTCCTATATGGGATGGTTAAGGGAGGCCTGGGTCAAGGGCAGTGGGTGAAGTGCCCATGATCACCTCCACCATGAGGCACCAAGCCAGAGACGCCTGGAAAGAGGCATAGGTTTGTGGTGCGGCCTGAGAAGAATGAGCTGGACTTTATCAAGATAGTGGGCAGAGGGAGCATCAGCTTTGTGGAGGAAGCAGTGTCAACAAAGATACATGTGAGAAAAACAAAGGCAGTGTTCATGGAGTCAGTGCGTGAGGTGCTTGGGATTGAGGGCTTCAGGCTGTGCCCGTAGAGGAGTTACTCACCTTGCCGGCCTTCAGAGTCATGAAATGGGGGTGGAATCATCGTCTTCCTCAGAGAGGCACTGCAGTGAGATGGTGCTTGTGGGTGCTTTGGAGGCACACAGTAGATGACAGCTCTCACTAACATGAATGTATTTTTATTAAATGCTAGAGAGTTCGATGAGGCTGAGACATAAGAATGTGATGGGCAGAAACCTAGAAAATCAGGCTGGGAAGGTGGCTGAGGCCTGGCAGTGAAAAGCCTTGAATGCCGGGCTGTGGAGACCCAGCAGAAGCCCCACCACCCCACCTTTTGAGGGAGGGCTGCCCAGAACGAGCTGGTCGTAAGACTCACCAAAAATGAGCGAGGTTCCCACGCCCCTCCCTGGGATGGAGCCCAGGCAAGTGAGGTTTAGCAGGAGTCCCCAGTGATTCTAATGCTGCTCAAGAAACTTTTCTTAACTTAGGGTTGGAATGGGGATATTGTCAACTGCCGAGGACTTTACTGACTGACGTGTTAAAAGCGACAGTATGCTTTCTTGCTCTCGGTTCTCATGCAAAGTCAGCAATGGCAGAGCAGGAGATGAGGCTGACAGTCATGGCGGGAAGAAGAGTAGGGCATGGGGTTGAGGGAGAGTTCTGGGTGTTTTTTGAGAAGCAGCTGTTCCCAGGTGAGGCTATGCATGGCGGGGCCAGAGCCTGCATCCTCATCCTGGTTCCTGGGAAGGTACAGTGTGCATTTGGGTGGTGCTTGTCTCCTCTCAGGGAGGCAGCTCCTTCTCTGTTTAAAAATGAGTCTAAAGGGGCTGAGCTGGGCAAACTCTAAAGTCCCTCCAGATCCAAGTTTATCTGTTTATCAAACAGCCTAATCTTTACAAAAGCTCTTGCAAGGGCTACAGCCTGGAGACAGTCTTTGCAAACTTTGCGGGCAGACTCAAGGCTTTTGGGGTTACACAAAGGGCACTGAATACTCCTGCCATCAAGATAAGACGAAGGAGCAGTCCAGTCCGAAGGGCCGGTCTCCCTGGCTGCCACGTGCAGCTCTGCACGCATCTGAGCACTCAGGGATTTGTCTGATTTAACCCTTAATGCACTGCAACATTTGGTGGGGCAGACAAGGAAGCAGTTCCATCAGTCCTTTGACTTCCTGGCTCTAGGATAGTGTTCAGCCCTTTCTCTGCCTGAAACGAACTGGGTTTTAGTGCCATCCAGTTGGATGCCTGCTGATCCTGTGGTGTGAAACGCAAAGGAAATAATAAATAAGTGCCTTTGATTTTGGATAAACCACTTATGCATTCCAGGCCTCACTTTCTTCATCTCATAGGTTTTCATTTCCCTGGAGGACACTTCTTTCTTAAGAGTGGTCAAAACGTGTTTTTAGATAGGATAATTCAGCATTTTGGTGGCATAAGCTAAGTCCCTTTCTTTCCCCCACCCTACTGTGGGACATTTTAGGGTTATTTCTTAAAGTTACAGTTTTATCTGAAGTGAAAAGCTGCCTTGGTGCCCACCTTATCTCTGCTAAATACATCTTGCCATTTTGAGGCAAGTATTAGTAACAGTGACCTCGCTAAGGTCCCCCCACCCGCCGCCCCCACCGTGGTTCACGAGTAGCTCTGTGCACACAGAGCTCCCAGACTTGTCTGAGCTCATCCTGATCAGGCTCATCAAGTTTTAAGTGCTTGTATTCATGTAATTTCCATCTAAAGATTCACAATAATTTTTTGATATAGTTTCTAATGGTAGAGGGGGAGTTGTTCACTGTGTAATCACTTGCTAATTTATTTTCTCATTTCCTGACCCAAGGGTGTGAAGATACACATTTGTGAGGGGAAAAATTGCAAAATCATGCACCCCTAAGGGTGTCAGGGGGAGGAGGGAGTATGTGGAAAGTAGCTTGTGATGTCATGATTGATAAACCAAGAAAAGTCAAGGCATAACATTTTCATGAAAAAGCCTGAAGGAAGTAAGCATGTGGGAGTTAGTTGTAGGACTCAGATTGCTGCTGTCCAGCTGGTCCCTTCACCCCCGTAAAGTCAGCTCAGGCACCCGATTCCTTACACTGTCCTGTCTTCTCCAAGGCCTCCTTGTGGAAGGAAGGCCTTGAACTCCTAGCAGAGCAGCAGGATTTACCTTCTTTCTCCACGGCTTTCTGTCTTTGGGGTTTCTGAGCCTGGGGTCTGGTCGGGGCTTTGGGATCTTGAGCAGGGCCTCCAGGGCGGAAGGGAGAGCCTGCTTCTGGAGCCACATCCTGAACACACTTCCATTTCCTCCACCTACGACATGCCGTGGGGCGGCTGAGGAGCATCTTGAAGTAATCTCATCCAAGACTCAACGTGCAGTTTCTGTTTGCCTGCAGCAACGTTCTCATGGCAAATATTTATTGAGGACTCCTAGAAGCCCCATGCTCAAGTATGCTTCACAGCATGAAGAGAAGAAGGAAATGTGGTTTGGTCCTAGGGCCCTGAGGGCTGCTGGGGTAGCCCACAGATTCACCTCGCTCTGTGAGAGCCTAGGGCCAACCACCATGGCTCCTTATCTACTGGGACACTCGAGGCCTGCTTGCCAGTGGCCCAGGACGCCCATGACAAGACAGTGGGGAGGGAGAAAGGATGGCAGAGACCAGCCTGAGGATATTGTAAAGCAGGTGGCCTCTCCTGCCTTGCCCAGGGCCCAGCTCCTCCAAGGCACAGAAATCGCAGGTGGTGTCTGTCTGATGAGCCCCGGCCTTCACTCCCAGCCAGCGCACCCTCGACCTTCAAGCAGCAGCTGGTGAGCACCAGTTCTGCCCTTCTTGCTGGCCTCACTTCTCTTAAAGCAAGACCAAAGTCTGGGCCTTTTTGCCTATTTCTTCCATTTAGCACATACCCTGCTGATCTGGTTTCTGGCCAATATCTCCTATCTTCCCCTAACCCCCTTGCCCCCCACCACCCACCACAGAACTAGCTCATAGGCCCCGCGCCCTACCCCTCAGATACCCTGCCACCCTCTCTAAACAGCTTCCAGCAGCTCAGCAAACTGTCTTCACCAGAAACCCACCTGTGTACTGAGCAGGCTGGCTGGTGTTCCACTGTGGCCAGCTCCTGCCTGGGGGTGTTCTGGCCATTGCCCCAGGGTTTCAGGATGCCCTCATGGCATCATTTGGTCACTGAAATGTCCTCCTAACTGGATAGGCTCACTGTCCTCCATCCTATCAGCAGCAGAAAAGATTGTTTAGCCTGGAAAAGGATATCCTTTTGTGAATAGATGAGAGTGACCGGATAGTGGAAGTGATTGAGTTACTGGGGTTAACATAATTCCCTGGGACTCCAGGGAGCAGGGGAGCTAGCACTGAGGCGGGAGGTGGAAGCGCCAGGAGGCTGCGTCGGCCTCCACAGTAGGAAACCATCCTCTTGGAGCTCTCAAAACATGGGGGCAGGAGGCTGCCCTGTACCTCGTAAGGAAGTGGGCATACCTATCAGGCTCAGGAGACAACCACCTGACTCAGTTACCTATTGTTATATAATAACTCACCCCAAACTTAGTGGCTTAAAGCAATGGTTCATTATTTCTCATGAGTCTATTGGTTGGCTGAGCTCAGCCAGGCCATTTTTCTATAGCTCTTGCCCTGAGTCACTCATGGGACTGGAGTCATTCGACAGCTTGACTGGAACTGGAGGGCATAAAATGGCTGGCTCATGTATCTGGGGTCTCGGTGTTGGCAGTCAGCTGGGCCTCCTCTCTGTGTGGTCCCTCACCTGTCAGTTATCTAGCCCACATTTCCTTACATGGTGTTGGGAGTGTTGCGAGAGAAGAGAAGAAGCTGCCAGCATGGGTGATAGTGCACACACGACATTGCTCATGCCACCTGCTATTGGCCAAAGCAAGACTAGCTCAGGTTCAAGGGATGGGGAAATAGACTTGCTGTTTGACAGGGGGCACCATAAAATATGTGTGATCAAATTTAATCTACTTCCTTCCTGAATTGCCTCTGATTCTGGGTGTTCTGTGTGATCCCTTAAGATTCCATTAGCCCTGGGTAAGGGCTGTGTGTTACATTCCATACCCGTGAAGGAGGGCTTTATGTGGATACTGGCTCCCTACCAAATATCTATTCTCCCTCTTTTATTTGGGGTACCTATTCCTTCTCCACACCATCTCATGCTTTAGGGGAAACTGGCCTCATGCTCACGTGTGCACATGAGTGTGTTCTTTGTTAGTCGGTCTGATAAGTCTAATGCATCACAGACTGGCCCAGGAATCCAGGCCTAGACAAATAAACTCACGGCATTATCCTGCCCACAGAGATGGAAGGGAAGAGGCATATAATCTAGTGCAGGCCAATGAGACATGAGGAGAAGTTTTCTAGAAACTTCTGGGAAAGAAATATCCTCATTCTTAAGAAAGGACTATTGTATGGAGAAGTGAAGCCTGGAACTGCTGCCATCTTGTTACCAAACTACAGGAGGGGACCACAGAGAAGAGGAGCAGATGCCTGACCTCTTCCTCTGGGCTTGTTTCAAGTCCATGAGCCAGTAACTCCTCTTTATTGGCTAAGCCAGTTTGAATGGATTTTCTGTTATTTGCAGTGGGAAGTACCATAAGTAACCCAGGGCTTGAAGTTGCTAGGTGACAAATCCATTCACCCTATTAGTAGGTTACTAATCAGATATTGACTTTGAAAGAGAATAATAAAGAATGCATTTTTGTTTCACTTCCCTAGAAAGTGATGAAATATGATTCATGATGTCAGCATGGAACTAGATTACCCCTGGACATCATCTGTTCACCCACTTTATTCAACAGATAAGGAACTGAGACCCAGACACTTCAGCAGTGTTAGGTAAATGGAAGTTTTCACCCAGAATTTCCAGAATTTCCTACCTGGCCTTAGTCCATTTATGTACCAGTGCATGTTTACCATGGCAGAACCTCCCGTCTATCCAGGTCAAGGGGTGGAGAGAAAATGGCTATCCTCTCCTCCCCTCTGCTCCTAATACCTAAATGATTTGGTGCCCAGCAGTCACCAAGGACCTGCCCATGGAGTTCCTCCCAGAAGGGGAGGGCGGTAGAGGAGAGCATGTGCCTTGGCCGAGGGGACGGACAGTGCAGGGCCTGGCTAGGGAACCCATGAGCTGTGAGAAACCCCTTTTACCCAACCTGCCCCCTCCTTGTCCTCCTTCAGTTTCATCGGATTCATAGGGAACTTGCCTGGGTCCAGGGAACCCCCTTACTCCCAGAGCCACAAGCAGAAACTCCCAGACTAGCCTGTTTCCCCAACATAGCAGCGCTGCCCTTCACACACCTTGAAACATTGCAGCACCATGATAGTCAGAACTCTAAATGTGAACTTCCAAACAATCACATTGGAAATCTTTTTGGCAGTCCCTTAGAAAATTAAATATGCATCTACCCTACAGCCCACCACTTCCTCTCCTAGGTCTTTGCTCTAGGGAAATGAAATAATATGTCTGCACAATGACTTGTACAGGAATGCCCATAGATAGACATTTTTGTTCATAAATACTAAATGCTGGATACATCCCACATGTCCAACAACAAATTATGGTATTTGTAGCATATCCATACATTGGAATACCACTCAGAAAGAAAAGAAAGCTATGAGATACCAATACATGCAACAATAGGCATGAATTTCAAAAACATAATGAAGGAAGTCAGATACAAAATGGAATGTGGTGTGATTCTATTTATATAAAGTTCTAGAATAGCAACATTAATATGTGGAGACAGAAATCAGATCCATGGTTGCTTCTTATTGTGCGTATGTGGAGGGACATTGACTAGGAAGGGGAAGGAAGGAAATTTCCAGGGTGATAGGGGGCATATGTGTGTGTTCATTTGTCAAACCTGATCAAGCACTTAAGATCTGAGTATTTCACTGCATATAAGTCATACCTTAAAAAAAAAATTTTTTTTTAATGAATTTCTAGCCACTGATAGAAATGTACAATACCAATACTCTGGTTGAGAAGAGAGTATGTGAGGTGAGGACTCTGCTAGAGGGAGTTTGCAGTGGTATGTTCTGGAATCCAGAGCTTGGAAGCGCTGCTGTTTGTTCCCGTTTGTGCAAATGGCTGCATCAGCCAGCTTCCTGTGTCCTCTGCCAGAGCCTAGCTGTCAGCCTGGGTCCAGCCACAGCTGCTGTAATAGCAGGTTGGGAGAGTCTTTTCCTTTCAGCCCTGCAGCCACATCACAGGGACTAGCCACACCCTCTGGCCTGCTTCCCCCACCACTGGCTGCCTCATGGAGCTCACCAGGGAACCTTCCCTCCTCACCCTAAGATACCCTTCCAGAGCCTTCCTGGGCCCAGGCTGCACTTGACATCACTGGAGTTTCACGGGTGGTAAACCCTGCTTCTGACGTTCCAGGACTGCTCTGCTGGGCCGTTGCAGCAATCTGTTCTTTAACATTTTTTTTTTAACTGCCATTTGTGTTTTCTTCATATTTCCTGCCAAATTATTCAGTCAGGTTCTCTCCAGATGCCAACATCTGGTATTAAACTGCAAGCCTATATAATCTTCCAAAAATGTTATCTAAGAGCCAGGGCACTTCTTTTGCTCACATTGTTCATCTGTTCAAATTGTATCATGTTCTTTCATTGATTTTCCTACTGAAATATACCTTTCAACAAGTCAAGGCTATCCTCTTTAAGACAGCCTTAATGCTGGCATCAGGCCATAAATGACTTAGAGAATATGTGATCTGTTATTTTGTTGTTCTTTTACTTTTCTATTTTAAAAAAATCAATAAATCACAAGTAAACCCTTCACTGAATAAACATTGAATGAATTCAGCTTTTCCCTTATTATGATACTTATATTTTCAATGTAAAATGAAATCTCTAAGACGCCAGACATATGGCACCCAGCTGAAGTCTGGTTGTCTGAATCTGGGGCTAGAGGTGCTTTTAGAATGTTTCAGCTGCATGCAGAGTATGTCTGCCAGCTGGGAATACGTGCCAGGGTGGGGAGGACCTGCAGTCCTCCACTGGCTTCCTTTTGCTTCTCCTTTTACTGTAGAAACTTCCATTCCTCTTCTGCAGAATTGGGAAATGGAGATACCCAGGCCCACACCTGGCCTGGGTGTTGGTGGGGAAGGTGGAAGAAGTGCCTCAGGCAGTGGCTCCTGGTCATCTCCTACTCCTACTTCAGTCAGAGCCAGTTCACTTTGATCTATTTTATATGTGGGCTTCCGTGCCAACGCAGGCAGAACAACAGTAGCCGCCTCTGTGGGCTATGTCTGGCATAGATGACCCCTAAGGGGCCCTTCCAGGTGACACATGAGGATTTGCTGTTCCTTCTTGAGCCTCGGAGGTTAACTTGCCTCAGACGGGGCTCCTGTCCCCAACACCCAGGAGACCAGACAAGCGTGGGGTAATGGGGTGCTCTGGGCTAATTTGGCAGGCACACTTTCTGCTAAGTGCTCGTTCCTTCCTTGCCTCGCTCCTTCCCTCCTTCCTTCCCATCTTCCTTTCTGAGCACTTCCTGGTGTATTGCCTGCGTGCTACAGACCTTTCAGTGGCAATAAATTTCTTTCACACTTTGAGCTGTTTCAGAGTGAATTTGGAAGGCAAGTGTGCCTAGCCTCCTGTCTAGACACAATTTCAATGTTCAGATGGAGTTGGGCCTGCCTGGGAGTCTCACATAAGCCCACCTGGGCCCATCTGTGGCTTCGTAAATCTACAGAGAGCCAGATTCAACTGCCCACGGGAGGGCTTGCAAGACTCCATGGCTGCCAGCTGTTCACAACGGCCTTCTGCCAGGCACGTGAAGTGCTGAATCAGCAAAAGTGGGTGACTTTCAAAGAGACTGGGAGAAATGTGAATTTAAAAACACAGCACCACACCACCACAAAACAAATGTCGAACCAAAGGTTGATTCCACAGATAGACAGCTCTCTGTGGCGCTTGACTGAGCATCTGGTTCCCATTTCATATGCCATTCTGCCAGATGTTCACCCTTATTAATATATATTCTGCTATAGCCGAGATGAAACACAAAACTAGAAAGCTGCGAGCATTGCTGGCAGCATGATGTGGCAATGCACAGGAACAGAGAAACCTCTAAGTGTTCTACATGGGGCTGCACGTTCCCAGAAAGAGCTGCATGACAGGGGCCCCCGTGTGAGCTGTTTGCCTAATGAGATCTTAATCTGAGATGTTTTAACATACATGTGAGAAGGGAGAGGGTCATCTGATTTTCCATCCTTTACATGTATAGGCATAATTTAAGATACAGATGTGAAGATCATTCTCTGAGTTTCCTCCGTCTGGGAATTCCAGACTCCGTCTCACAGGGTGTTTGTACAAAGCACTCTCAGAGATCACTCAATCATCCATCATGTAAATCAGCATCAAGAACCTCCCATCCATTAGGCATTGACTGTATCCTATTTTGGTTCATGATACCGTCCCTTGTGTGCCCTTAGGGCAAGGACCAAGACTTATTCATCTTGGTATATTCTGTAAGTTATTAAATATAGTTCATGTGATGAGTCATAGACAGATCTTTCTAGTTTTAGTCTCCTTCCACCCTGTCGCAGGGATACAAACCCTTGTCTAGTCCTATGTGAACATTGGAAGGTGAAGATGTTGGCCTGGATGCTGTCCACTGTGTAGGCAGAAAGAACAAAGGCCGCTTGCTCTAGAGGTGTTCTCCATCATGATGAAAACTGTGTCCAATCTCATTGTAGGAAGCAGCAGGTAGCTGTGAAAGGCAGCTCTGGCCCCCATTGTGACCGCCTTGCCTGCAGGTGAAAGGTCACTTTGCAAGCAAGACTCTGACCCTTAACTTTTTTGTTCAGAGTGTCACAAGATAAATTAATCAGATTTATAGCATTAAACTCTGCCAATATCTTTATCCTCTCAGTTCTTTTTCTCCAGCAAAACTCTCTCTCCTAGGAAAAAGAAAAAATCTCCTTTCTAATGAAAGGGGAAAAGTGTTTTTTGTTTCTCTTGCAGTTACAGTTTTTAGTAAAAAGTGAAAATGGTTGTACACATTATAGATAAAGCCTGGAGGCCAGCACAGCCCTTCCTTCTTGGAAACACTGAACGAAGGTTCTTGTAAGTTAAAGTGAGCTTTCCTGGCACTTAATAAAATGCCCCTTAGCATGGGAACAATGAGGAGGGCAGGTTTTGCTGGTGGTGATAGGCATCCTGACTTCTGGGCAGAGCCCTGTGCTTTGACCAGAGCAATCCAGGAAAGCCTATTAGGAAGACATTACCAGCCTGGACATGGGCTCATGTCTCATCTGGACCTGTCTCAGGGCACTCTTGGCCCCATAGCAGTATTTCAGAGGGCCAGGTAGGTTGGAAGTGAAGGAGCAGAGCACCCTGGAGTCCTGGAGCCAGAGGCGTGAAGCTGTCTCCCAGCAGGAATGGGAGGGAGGCTGCTGAGGCTGCAGGCCTTTTCAGGCAGCCTCGCAGGAGAGCACCAATTTCCTGCTGCTAGAAATTTGTCTGCAAATTTTTCTCATTCAGAAGTGACGGGATCCAGGAGACACTGGGTAGATATGATAACTTGATTAAGGCTTGCCCAGGCGACGGGGATGCCTGGGAATTGCCTGAAAGAGCATGCGTTGACTCTAACCTTTCACCAGAAGGAAAGTGACAGGTTGCAACTGGTAGATTTCCTCACTCTAAGCTTGAAGGGGCCAATGTTTTAGACTCAGAACCCTCTGCACTGAGTTGTTTTTATGGCTCCTTTGCACAAAAAGTCAAATAACTGCAGTTGTTTTTATGGCTCCTTTGCACAAAAAGTCAAATAACAGAGGATTGTTTCCCCAAGCCAAATTGTAGCATAAAATAAAGATCGGATCACATTGACTTAGCAAGAATTTACTGAGTACCTACTATGTGCTAGCGCTGTTGTAGGTATTGGAGATACAGCCCTGGATGCTTCAAGCAAAGTCCCTGCTTTCATGGAGCTTACAGACTAATTAAGGGAGACTGACAAATAAATAACTATATAAATAATTTTATATAGTTACTTATATAATTAAACAAAACTATATTTACATATATTTTTTATACATTTATGTCTTTATAATTTATATAAAATTATATAAAATATATTTTTGAAGTACAGTTGATATATTAGTTTCAGGTGTACAACACAGTAATTCAATATTTATTATATATTACAAAATTAGTGTAAGTTAGCATCTGTCAGCATACAAAGTTATTATAATATTATTGACTATATTCCCCATGTGGTACCTTTCATCCCTGTGACATTTTATTTTATTTTATTTATTTTTATTATTTTTAATTTTGGTATCATTAATCTACAATTACAGAAAGAACATTATGTTTACTAGGTTCCCCCCTTCACCAAGTCCCCCCCACATACCCCTTCACAGTCACTGTCCATCTGCATATTAAGATGCTGTAAAATCACTACTTGTCTTCTCTGTGTTGCACAGCCCTCCCCGTTCCCCTCCACACTATACATGTTAATCGTAAGGCCCCCTTTCTTTTTTCCCGCCCTTATCCCTCCTTTCCCACCCATCCTCCCCAGTCCCTTTCCCTTTGGTAACTGTTAGTCCTTTCTTGGGTTCTGTGATTCTGCTGCTGTTTTGTTCCTTCAGTTTTTCTTTGTTCTTATACTCCACATATGAGTGAAATCATTTGGTACTTGTCCTTCTCCGCTTGGCTTATTTCACTGAGCATAATACCCTCTAGCTCCATCCATGTTGTTGCGAATTGTAGGATTTGTTTTTTCTTATGGCTGCGTAATATTCCATTGTGTATATGTACCACATCTTCTTTATCCATTCATCTACTGATGGACATTTAGGTTGCTTCCATATCTTGGCTATTGTAAACAGTGCAGCGATAAACATAGGGGTACATCTGTCTTTTTCAAACTGGAGTGCTGCATTCTTAGGGTAAATTTCTAGAAGTGAAATTCCTGGGTCAATGTGACATTTTATTTTATAACTAAGTTTGTACCTCTTTATTTCCTTTACCTATTTCACTATCTCTCCTTTTCTCCCCTCTTGGATAACCACCAGTTGATTCTCTGTATTCATGAAGTTTCTATTTCTGGATTTGTGTATTTTTTTCATTAGTTTGTCTTGTATTTTGTTTTAAATTATTTATATAGTTATTCTATAAAATTATTTTTAATTTGTTGACAAGGAAATAATTATACATATAAATTCCCCCTATGTCAGGGAGTTAAAATGCTATAACGAACACTCAGACAGGGTCAGAGGATAAAGCAGGATGATGGGGTAGAGGTGATACTTTGGATAGATAAGTGGATAGGAACATCCTCTCTGATAAGGACCTGAGGCTAGAGACTTGAATGGAGAGCATAAACCATGCTGATAAAGGGCAGAGCAGTCCTAAAAGAGGGATTAGCAAGTGTAAGGCCTGGAGGTGAGAATGTGCTTGATATGTTTGAGGAATATTCTTTTACAGTTCTGTTTCATTTATGAATGTAAAACAACCCATTTAACACTACAATAATAGTGGTAAGACTGCTGTGACAGTGCTGTTATGAGGATTAAGTAAAACCTAGCACAGTGTCTTTGCATAGTAAGAACTGAATAAATGTTAACCACTTTTATAATTATAATTATTGTTTACTAAGTGTTTGCCAGTCACAATATTCCTATAAGGTAGGTGGGCTAGGCCTAGTAGCACCACTTTGTAAATGAATCTGAAGTCCACAGAAGGGAAGTGATTTGCCTGAAGTCACATAGCAGGTGAGTGACAGATGGAAGCAATCTGAGTCCCTAAGCAGCCTGAGTCACCCAGAAGAGCTGCTGATCTGCACTAGACTTTTCCTGGGCAGGAAATAAACTTTTTTTGTATTAAGCAACTGTGATTTGAGGGTTATTTATTATAGCAGCCAGCACTACTTGACCTGACTAATACAATGGGCTAGGAGAGGGGCAGAGAGACCAGGACAATGCCCTTCAAATAGCAGAGCTCATGGGTTTTGGAGGAGAAACTGTATTACCCACCAAGGAGGTAGTAGGAGAAGAGACTATGAAGTCTCACCTTTTGGGGCTCATTTAGGCTTGGTGGGTCTTCACAGGTTGTTTTGTTATTTCATCACTGAATATTGCTCTTCTCAAGCTGCATCATTTATAACAGAGGACCTTAGCATGCTACTGAGTCTTATGGTTTGGAAAGCAGGAGGACAAAACCAGAGGTGGATGCGACAGGGAGTAACTGGGACTACAAGGGAAGATGAGGTTAAGGGTAAATAAATATAACATCAGCATGTACAGTATCCTTGATCTCCCATCCCAACATCAGAATTTTCACTGGTTTCCATGGTCTTTCCAGAATCCCAGCCCCTGCACCCCAGTTACACTGGATCCTGAACATGACAGTATTTTCCAGCACCACTTTGCTTTAGTCCTTCTGCTTGGGGCATGCTCTGTCTGCTTCTCTAGCAAAACTTCATGCAAACTTCAAAGCCCTGTTTGAATGCCACCTCCTCCAGCAAGCCACCTCTATTCCCTAGTCATAATCCAGTATTTCTTGCCCTGCACTTCCACAAAATATCCCTGTTGACTGTAGGCCACGTTTTGCCCTCTGTTCCACTTGTATATGTATATATCTCACTCCTGCATGAGACTGCATGCTTCCCGAGGCCAGGCCTCTGACCTCGCTGCTCTCAAAACCAGCCAGGGGCAAGATTCCATTGGATAGATAGAATAAAATGCTATCTTCCAATTTTAAAAAAAGATCATTTTAAATGGTGGGGCAAGCAGTCTAAGAAAATCCTCTTTGGGACAGGTTGATATATTACCTCTTACAAATATTTGCATCTTCAAATACACACATTTTGCACGGGGCCCCTCATTTCCATGGGCAGAAGGCGTGTGATGGTGTACTTTGCCGTTGCCTTTGTGTTGATGCTCACTCCTCTTCTCCCCTCACCCGCATCAATTATTGAATGCCTTCCAAAAAAAAAAAACCTCCCCCAGCAGATGTGTGTGAGCTGTTTGATCTTGAGACTGAATAGGAACGAAAGTATCCAAGACTCAGATTATGGTATAGAAGAGGAAAAAAATCTTAACAGGAGCTCTGTGAAGGAGAAAGTTTAGCTTTGATCTTACTATTGAATTTTGCTAGTGGGGTATGGGTATATCTATTTCCATTTATCTTTTTAGCTCCAAAATTCTGTGCGGCTGTGTCCATCTCTATAACACTACAGAAGGGAGGTTTGTCTGGTTCTGTGCAATCTGGTTTAAGTCATTTAAGGTAAGAATTTAATTTCTCTGGGAAATAAGGAGAGGACTGTAGCTTAATTTATGGATATCTTTTCCTCTAAAGGATTCTAAAATAATTGGGGCCACTTTATCTCAAACCAAATGGAAAACAGTCCTATTAAAAATCAGAGAGGCCATGCTTCCAGAAGAGGAGGTCTGACTTGATCGTTTAATTCCTAATTTGCACATCTTCCTCACTAAAGAAAACCCAGACCTTAGAAAGTTGTCTGACCTCTGCAATCTAGAAGGGAATTGAAGTACATTTGTTTATAGCTAAATTGTATTTCAAAGTTTCCCATCATGGACAGGAATTCTTCTTTTAACAATATGGTAATTTTAATTAAGATAACTTGAGAAATTTTAAAAGCCACATCCTCCTGATATGTTGATAATATAGTACAATGATACTGGAGTGATACATAGAAGGTTTTTAGTTGTTCACAGAACTTGTGGAATTGTGGATTTTTAACAAATTTCAGTGGAAATGGAGTCTGTCCACAGTCTTACTACTGACTTTTCTTAATTCGAAGACTGCTGAAATGCTTATAATAACCTTCCTTTCTTTGCATGCATTCTTCAGTCAATTAATTCAGTCAATATTCATTGAAACAACTATGTGCCATACACTCTGCTTCCACACTTCTAATCTGCAGCAGGCATTAAAAAACATGTTTATTTGTCCCCCAAGGCATAAGTCAGGAAGAGTTCCTAAATTAGGTACACAGAATCTTCCTATACAGCTATTCTCATAATTTGTTTTATTTAGCATTTTCCCAGGTATTTATCAAGCACTAACCAAAAATACAGCACAATGCTAAGCACTGGTATGAGCAGGAAGATGAATCATGTACTGACTGCTTTCTAAGGGGATCGGGAAAGGGGGGACACTCAGAAGCGTCCCTAGGGAGTGAGCATGTCTGGGTGGGCGGAGTGCGGGGAATGCTCAGGGAAAGGGGATCCCCTGGGCACTGGGCTGAAGGGTGAACTTGTCAACTTCCAAATACCAAATCAGAATGTCAGCGTTCTGATGTGGAAGGAGGTGCTATTAAAACGCTGTCCAAGGGGAGTGGTAGTATTAGGGAACCCTTCCCGAGCACTAAGGGAGGAGACCACACTCTGGAGAGCAGTCTCTGCCTAGTACTTAGGCTGCAGGCCTCCTGGTGGTGGGTTACAACGTTCTTGAAGATTCCAAAGAGACTGTTTCAATTCCCTGCCTCATAATTTGCTCTATTCGGCATTTTCCTGGGTATTTATCGAGCACTAGACAAAAATACAGCACAATGCTAATTGTTATTGATATCTCCCCACCCCACACGAAAAGGACTTTGCAAAGTCTCATGTCGGTTGTTGCTCCATTGCCCCCACTCAATCCCCGGTCACGCCACACCCGCTGGATGGCTTCACGACCTTGGTGTGGCTTGCCATTGACTTTGTGACAGGGGTGTGGTGGCCTCAGGAATAAATGGTCACAGTCGGTGAACTACAGGCCTTGGTCTCATGATTTAAATCAGCCTGGGGCCATCATCAGTTGACTGGCTCTCACAGACCCCACCCTCACTTCACTTCATTGGGGCCAACGTGTAACAAACACTGAGCCATGGTGCCTGCCTTATTTGGTGTGGAAACGGTTCAAGATTTTTCTTAGGGAAGTTTTAGATTTTCATGTTTAATGCTACAGTTGGACAAGTGTATTTTAGTTACATAACTTCTGATACGTTCTCTTCAGACTTAGCTAGATAAAAATAAATTAGAATATAAAACGTATTTTGTATCTTTAACCATACACATATCTATGGATGCTTAACCATTAAACAACTATATTTAAAATGCCTACTATGTAAAAAGCAAACAAATACCACAGAAAAATGCAATATTTTCCTCCAATATTTATTTGTACAAAAATATATATGCTCCGATGAGCAAAAGCCTTATTTCTGATGCCACCTTGAAGAAAGTTTTACAATTCAAGTTGCTAGTGAATTGAATAATAATGACTCTGCTAATGTAATATGTATTATAGACTTTGTAGTTAAACACACCTGGTTGAAACTTTGGCTTTGCTACATATTATTTGCATGACCACGAGCAAGTGAAACAGAGATCTCGGGGTTGTTCAGTGAATTAAATGAGATAACATTAAGTATTTAGCATTATGCCTGTCATGTAGTAGGTACTCATTAAATGCTATGACTTTTTCCACTTTTTACATATTTTTCTAGTACCTTTAATTGGAATTTAATAGCTGTGATCAGCTTTTTCTATCTTATATAGAAATTGGTGTTTTCAGCATTTCTCTTAAAAAATATCAAGGTCTGTAAGCCCTTACCCACTGGCAGTGTTGGGGACAGTCTCTGGAACATCCTGGCAATGTTGCCTCTTGTGGATCCTGGTTGTCACATTGTACCCTCCCACAGCCCAAATGTAGCTGACAGGTCCTTCTGTGGCCCCAGCCACTGCCCCCCAGCACCACCCCACTGTTGTCCTGAGGGAGCGAGGTCCCCTCTTCCTGGGTGCTCAGATTACTGGGCATGAGCTGGAGAGGCCAGGAACCCAGGCATGCTCTGTGGTGGTGGCTCTCAGACCCCTCTTTGAGCCTGTCTCTCCCTCCCTTCCTGCCAGGAGTGTGCAGTGCATCTGCCCCTGCCGGCTTCCAGGAACTGAGCTTCTTGAAGCCATTACCTCAGGTCACTCTCTTTGGCCTTCACAGCGACACCCAATCATGCTGTTGTCTCCACTCTGCTTTTCTGAGCTTTTGAACTCCTCCAGCTGCTCTAAGAAAACTTTCACATTTCCTTTCATCTCTCTTAAGGCTTACACATCTGGATGGCTCCTGCTGATGTCCAGTCAAACCCAGCCAGCCCGGGGAGGGCTGTTTTGCCTGTTGGCTCTGTCCACACATGTCTGGGAGCCACACCCAATTCTGTGTTGAGCAACCATCCAGGACCCACTGCATGCAGTCTTGGAGGAGATCTGGGACCATCAGTCAAGGGGTCCTGCCTTCCACCGGCCAGGACTTGGCACTTGACTCTGCCTTGACCAGTCACATTCTCTCCTGGGAATCTGTGTCTTGGGCCCAGAAAGCCAGGACGTCTCTGATCCCTGCAGCACTTCCCTACCCTGACTGCCCATTAGGCCCTGCTACCTGCAGCCTGCCTTGGCTCCTAACCGTCTGAGACTGATTCTTATGATTCTTACTCTGTAAGAGGTCCTGGATCTATTACATCCTCTCTGTGTTTAAGCTAGTGGGATTCCATTTCTCTTGCCTGCTATCAAAGAATTTTAACTGATTT
Organism: Manis pentadactyla; assembly: GCF_030020395.1. Taxonomy (NCBI): domain Eukaryota; kingdom Metazoa; phylum Chordata; class Mammalia; order Pholidota; family Manidae; genus Manis; species Manis pentadactyla. The sequence continues at coordinate 122,582,436 of NC_080019.1, read as the reverse complement.
AGTAGGTCAGGCCAAATATCTATATTTCTAAAGCTTAACTTACATTGTGATTATTCTTGGCTGATCCACAGTGGAACTCTCTAAAAATCTTCTCTATTTTGAAATGAAGGCTTTGGCAACTGTGTCTTTGAGTGAACTTCCTGTTGCCTTGAATAGAAATGGACTTTTTCTGAATCACATGGTGAAAAGTAGCTCCAGTGCTGTGAGTCAGCTCAAGAGAGGCTGCTGTATTGGCACTGTGCTTTAAAGCAACGCTTCTCAAACTTTGGGTGCCTAAGAATCACTTGGAGAGCTTGTTTGAACACCAGTTCTTGGCAGCCACCCCCAGACACTCTCATTCAGTAGGTCTGGAGTAGGACCCTGGAATCAGCATTTTGAGTAAGTTCCCAGGTGACACTGTTGACCTAAATAAAGACCACATTTGGAATAGCAAGCCCTTAAATATTATCTTTTCCCTAAGCAAGAGAGACTTTGGAACACAAAAATATTTCCTCCAGCTCGTTAAAATTAAAAGACAAGACACAAGATGAAGATTGCCTTTCCAAGTGAGCTTTGGAGATGATTGCCGCTCACTGACCTCACTAATAAGCTTTGTCCCATTGAGCCCTGAGCAGGATGAGATGATGGCTGGATTGGAGGGTGTGTTTAAGGGCAGGATATCTCATGAGTTACCCTGGCACACCCCCCAGGGCTTCACAGGCTGCTGGGCAGAAGGCTACTTCAGTGGAAAGTTAAAAAAAAAAAAAGCAAGTAATTGCATAAGATCCAGAGGAAATACAAGACTGCCCCCTGGGACTATTCAACAGTGACCACAACTAGAACTGGGGCCTGGAGCTGAACCTTCTCCTCACCGTGTCCTCATGGGCCCTTATTTCCACCTCACACAACCTCTTCACCTCTCTCTTCCAAACCTTTTTCTTCCCCTTCCCCCAAATCTAGCTCTGGGCTGACCTCTCCCCAGATCCCTTCCCTGCCATCTTTATTCTGCATTATCTCAATATCTACATGTTCAGCTTTGAAATGTTAAAAATCCTGTTCTGATGCTAATAACAGCCGCTATTTCTCTGCCCCTTACTGCATTCCAGAAGCTTTATCTCATTTAATTCTTGCAACAGCATTATAAGGTAAGTATTATTACTTCAGCTTATAGATGAGAAAACAATGCCAGAGAAGTAATTTGCCTTAGATAAATCACTTAGGAAGAATTGGAGACAGAATTTGAACTCTATTGTCAGACTTCAAACCTGTGTCCCAAACCACTTTGCCATTCTGAATCAGTTCCATATGTGTGCACATGTGACTGTGTGTGTGTCTCCCTGTATGTTTTAGTATTTGGTTCACCTGAAAATGGGAAGTGCACCTAGACAGTCTTGGGTTCCTGGAAGAATATTCTAGTGGTTCTCTTGCCCAGGCTCACATCCTATAGAGTGCTTAGAGCCATATTTCTTTCCAGAGTAATTGTTCAAGAGATATTGTTTACTGCTGATATGTTGTTTTCTGATGGCTGACATTTCTGAACATGGAGGGGTAGGCACATTACTGGAAGTGGGAAGCATTTTTTCCTATTTACCAATCAGCTGTGTTTTCCATTCGTATCTATGAGACAGATTAAAAATCTGACTTCCAAGAGAAATAAAGAGCTCATTATTCATCATAATCTATTGAGAGTCTGTTTTGTGCGACCACGGCTGGGCTCTTGAAGGAGCCACAGAGGACCTTGGTTTGGAAGGCCTTGACCATGGGGGTGTGCTGGGACGCACAGCGGGGAGACAGTGCCAGCAGGGGAGTGAGGCAGGCTCCGGACTGGAGGAATGTCCTGGTGGTAGCACTGGATGGACTTCACGATGAACCCGAAAGTGTATGGGGTATATTGGAAGGGGTGTACTGGAGAAAGGGTCTTGGGTGGTAGAGGAGCTTGAAGTAGGATGGGTGTCAGCACTGCAAATACAGTAGCTTGGTTCATTTAGCCCAGAAGCCCAGGTAGTGGCTGAGAAGGCGTGGAAACATACACTCACCCATTCATTCATACATTCAGTCATGCATTCAGTGTTTATTTGAGTACAGAATATTTATTGAATACAGATTTATTTTTGTAATATTTAAAAAATTTTTTGATTTATAAATTTATATATAAAAATCTTATAATATCTTAAAAAATACTTATTGAGTCAGAACTTGGCACTGAGAATGCAGTTATAAACAAGACAGATAGGGTCACTGCCCTCACGGAACTTGTGGGGAAGGCAGGTGTTAAATATTAATGGCACTGGGATGATTTGATTATAGTCATGATCAATGCTATGACAAGGATAAACACAGTATTACAAAAGCCACTCTGTGGCTAGCATAGTGTAAGTGCTTCAAGCAAAAGGGCAGGAGTTCAGGGCCAGGCTCCAAGTGCCTCTGTGCCTTCAGTTCATTGGAATCAGTTGAAGCCAGTGCTTTCTGGAGGTTCAAACTCCGCCTTGCCCTTGAGGAACAATCCATCTAATTGTAGAGCCAGACCCTGTACTCATGCTAAGAGTGTGGTATGCTGAGTAAGTATTGGACTTAAAACCAGAAGATCTGGAGTCTAGTCCCAGCCATTCCTTGTTCCTGCAGCAGGTCTTAATCAAACTGACTAAATTTTAAGAGATTAAAATTTAATCTTAGTTTCCTCATTTGTAAATGGGACAGCATTTAGTGTTCTGCCTGCTTTATAGGATTCATGAGCAAGAATGTGAAAGGCTTTTATAAACTATGATCAAACACACACATATTTATGCACCCACACACACGCACACACTCTGAGCTTACTGAGTCCAGGATATTTAGGACCAGGCACAGACTTCAGTGCTAATGAAGCATTAAAAGGGTTGGGTTTGGAGAGATTCCCATGGGCAGTCTTCGGAGAGGTGAGTGTGGCATAGGGAAGAAGGAAGTGGCCTGGCATAGACATTCTGCAGGAGTGGCGTGTGTGAAGGCAGGTCATCTGGAGGGAGGAACCCTGAGGGATGGTCAGAGGTGTGTTTGACAAGAGTCAAGAGCTTCCGTGTGGTGAAATCAGAGATTGGGTAGTTGCATGGGATGGAAGGAACTAGTTGGTAATGGATCTTGAAGCACATGATCATCTCTTTATCTTTATTTTATCATCCCAGTTTAGTCAAACCTCACTTAAAACATTTAGATAAATGATAAATTTAAGTTGTTTAACATAGATTAAACTAGATAATAATTCTACCACAAAGAGGAGGGCCTGACTTTTCTACATATAAAATGGAAAAGGAGCAGGTAGAGTTGGGAATATGGGCTATTCTTTGAAGAAAAATAAGGTTAGAATCCTTCCCTTATATTATGTAAAAGGTGAATTTTAGAGTAAAGACCTACATGGAAAGGTAAAATTAAAGATATAAAAAAGCTATAAAATTAAAAGCTATAAAGGAAGCTATAGAAAAAAAGATGAGAGGATACATTTGTGACTTTGGGTGTAGAAGGACTTTTAAGAAGAATCTAAAAGCATAAATCTTAAGGCAAAATATTGATGGATTTGGTTACAATATTAAATTTTGTGTTCACAAAAGGATACATTAGACAAATATCAAAGAAGGACAATAGATGAAGAGATGTTTGCAATGTCTTACATTAATGGGAGTAAATAAAATAGACAAGGAACTCCTGAAGACCAACAAGAAAAGTATATGAAATCCAAAAGAAAAATGGTTGAAGACTATGTGTAAGCAAGTCATCACACATGGGAAATTTTGAGGTTAACAAGTACACAAAGAGGTGTCCTACCTTAGTAATAATCAAAGAAGAGTACAAAGTAAAATTACAAAATTGTATTTAAACTCACTAAATTTGCAAAAACTTAGAGGATCAGATCATAGCTATCAGGGAAAATGTGAACCAATAGGCACACGCAAGCTTTGCAAGAACAGTCATTCTTGAAGACAAACTTCATGTACAGTGTGTACTTAATTGACAAAAGGCTGCAATATCTGGCCAGATCTCACTCCACGGGTAAATACCATAGGAACACTCACATAAGCCAGAGTTATGTTGTTTGCAGTGGCAGGGAGTTGGTGATGATCTCAGAGATCATTTCTAGGGGAATGGATAAATGAAGTGAGGTGGACACATACCATGGAATATTATGCAATAATCAGAAACAGAGAACTGGAAGTAAAACACCAACATGAATAGATCTTAGGAAAATGGTTTTGAGTGCAAGAAAATAAATAGGATGAGATATATAGCACAATAGCATTTATATAAATTAAAATCACAATGGAAAAAATATATATATTTTGCAAGGATTCATTCATATCCAAAGATATATACCAAACATACTAGATTGAGCAGCTAAGTAGGAGCAAGAAATGGGGATAATGTATATTTATTGTCCAATGAAGAAAACAGAAAGCACTCCAGGTATTTTAAACAGAGGGGATTTAATACAGGGAAATAATTACAAGGGGAATGGAAGACCAAGTGGTGAGAAAGGGGTCACTGAAAGAACTAAAATATTATTGATTGCACAGAAAGTCTAACACATCTAAGGCTGGTAGAACAAAAAGGAAGAGATGGTGTTATCAGACATCATCAGATAGAGTTCAAAGGAAGGAATGTCAAATTAGTGTGCTGGCATGGTGCTCAGAGCTCTGGGTAGGGGTACCACAGAGGCTGATGGCTGACAGCTGGTGCTGGGAGCACTGAAGGATGCTGGGGACTACAGCTGGAGGAGGCTGAGACTGGAGTTAAGGCTCTCTCTCCTCTGCTGCTGGAGGGATGCTGACAAGAGCCGGAAATCTGAAAGAGAGCTCTTTTTAGCCTCTTGCTTTCCCATCTCCCACCAGTGTGTCCCATTGGTAGAAACTGCGAGAAGCCAATTGGCAGAAATTGGGAAGTGAATTTAGAGGCCAAGCCCAGTATTATAGAGCAAAATACAAAAATATGGGCTTGGGCTCAGAGATAATAAGAAATACCCAATGCTATAAAAATAATAAAACATAATTAAAAATAGGAGCTTTGTCTTGTACTGCTGGTGATAGTGCACTTATGAATTAAGGAATATGATAAATTTAATTCTATAACTAAGTCCAAAATATAAATACAAAGTGCTCAGGACAAGGAGTCATGTGATATGGGGCCAGCTTGGGGTCTAACTTACCATGTAACCTTCGCCAAGCCACTCGAACACATGAGTCTCAGGTTTTTCACGTAGGCCAAATTATAGACCTAAATATAAGACATAAACCTATAAAACTTTTAGAAGAAATCATAGGAGAGGATCTTAGAGATCTTGAATTTGGAAAGATTTCCTAAATCTGATACATAAAGCGTCAACTATAAAAAATTTAAAAAGAAACAATAAATTGGACCTCATTAAAATGAAGCCTTTTTGCTATTCAAAAATACAGCTACAAAATAAAAAATGCAAGTTGCAAAAGAATATTTTGCAGAATATATATCTGATAAATGACATGTCTTGAATATATTAAAAAACTCTTACAACACAATGATAAGAAGGCAAGCCCAATGTAGAAATGGGCCAAGATTTGAACAGACATTTCACCACAGAAGATTATGGATGGCAAAGAAGCAAATGGAAAATATGCTCAACATCACTAGTTATTAGGGAAATGCAAAATAAAACCATAGAGAAGTACCCTTAACTGCCCACTAGAATGGCAAAAATTAATAAGATTGGCCAAACCATGGGTTTGCAAGGATATGAAGTAATTAATTAGAATTCTCAAATACTGCTGGTATTTGAATGCAAATGGTACTACTACTTTGGAAAACAGTTGGGAAGTTTATTTTTAAAAAGTAAACACATACCTCTCATACGATCCAGTCATTTTCATCCTAGGTATGAGAAATGAAAGTGTATGTTCAGACAAACACTTGTGCAAAATGTTTGCAGCTTTATTTGTAATAGCCAAGAATTGGAAACTGTTCAAGTGTCAATCAACAGGATGACTGACTAAAAAATTGTGGTTTGGTTATACAACAAAATACTATATAGAAATAAAAATGAATGAACTGTTGATATATATATATATAACAACATGGGCAAATCTCAAAACAATTATGCTGATAAAGAAGCCAGACAAAAAGACTACATACTGTATGATTCCACTTACATAAAATTCTAGAATATGCAAACTAATCTCTGGGGACAGAAAGCAGATCAGCAATTGCCTTAAGACTGTGGGCTGGGTAGATGGGGTGTGGGCAGGGAGGAGAGGGAGGCAATGATTATAAAAGGGCACAAGGAAACTTGCAGGAGTAATGGATATGCTAATCATCTTTATTTTGGTGAAGGTTTCACATATGTATACCTAAGCCACAGCTCATCAAATTGTATAGTCTATGTGCAATTTATGCAATTTATCATATGTCAATTACACCTCAATAAAGTTGAAAACAAAAAGCGCTCAGGGTAAGGAATCATGCCACATGGGTTCTACTTCTAGTTCTGAGTCACTAAGGCTCACTTAGCCTGCATCCAGTTGGAGGAGTGGGTCTCAGCCCTGGATGCACTTTGAGAGCTTTGAAAAATACTGATGCCTGGGCCCCACCGGGGGAGAACCGAGTTCAGCTGGTTGGTGGTGGCACTCTGCATTTATTAAGTGCAAAACCACTCCACTAAAGTTCAGTTTATTTAATCCAGTGACCTTCTTGAGTAAGTTTTTTTTGGGGGGGGATTATGGATAAAAATTGAAAAATAAAATGCTGTACTAGCATAAAATTAGACCCCTCCAACTTCATCATCTTAAATCTTTCATGAAGCAAAGGGGGAGAATCAATCAATTGGTCAGTCTGTTGCCCTTTTCCTAAAAAATACTTTCTCCAAATCATTTCATGGAATTGGTAGTGATTCAGATCACACAAATCATCAAAACCCACCAGAACAAAATTGTAAAAATCAGGGAATGATAAAGAAGTTCTGGAGGGAACATGAGTCTTTATTCCATATTCCATGGAAAGAATTATGTGGTGCTAAGAAGTTGATCAAGGCTCCTGAAGTCTCACTGCAGGGGAACATGTTACTACCTTTGGCGATCTCACTTGCTCACGAGAGGAGAGAACTGAGATTAATAACATCAGTAACACTAGCTAACCTATATCGAGTGCTTAATATATTCCAGACCCTCTTCTATGGACTTCATATCTATCAAGATTTTTAATCCTTACAACAACTCTATGAGGTAGTTCTTATTTCACCATCCCCAATCTAAGCATGAGGAAAGTGAGATGAAGAAAAGTCGGTAATTTATCCAAGGTTATGTGACCACTCAGTGGCTGTGCTGGATTTAGAACTGTCTGGTTCTGAGCCTGAGCTCTTCACATTCCACTTCATCCTGGAAGAAGGAAACAAGCAAACAGTGTATTAAGCGCCGGCTACTTTACACATTGATTATTTCATTTAACTCCCAAACACATCCTTGTCCCCATGCTATATATCCAAGGAAACAAGGAAACAGACTTAGAGTCTAGTGATTAGCTACTAAGATGCATAGCTAGGATTGAACCTTAATTTGACCATAAACCTGTGCTTTTGTTCACTAAAACATGGCATTTCAGAGTAGGGTCCATGCATGAAAACACGCATAAGGGAGACAGTCTCTTGCTTAGAGCTTCAACCTTTGTACATTTTTAACAAGCTGTTTACCTGCTTTCCTTGTTGGGAAAGTGTGTGGGAAGTGTGTGGAGAGTTGGGGGGAAGGTGGTGGGTAGGTGAATTGCAGAGGAGGAAAGAGTTGATAGAGAAATGAGTGTCCAAGACAAAGAATTACTAAACAAGCAGTATCCATCTTTGGAATTTTTGTATTAAAAGCTATATGCTTTCTTTAAAGGAGTCATAGGAAAAAGGTTGCATAAGTTCATCAGGTAAATTTTGTAAACTTTCAAAAATTAGTGTAAAGATAATTCTTAAGTTTACAGGCCAAATCAGGTTAGAGCAGTTTTATTTGACTCTAAAAAACTTCTGCTATGTACTCTCAACAGTATAAGAACAATAAAATGATGATCCCGAGATTATTAACGTACAGCGGGAGGTGAGCTGAGCCTGGACTCCAGCTGCGGGGTGAGGGCAGGTGCTGCGCCGGGCGCTCCCTCCCTCCCGGCCTGTCCCTGGGCTCCTCTGCAGGCCCCTGGGCAAGCTCCTCGGGACTCCTGAGAAGCCGGCCCTCTTCCCTCTGCCCCCACCCATCACCACCCTGCAGTTCTCACACTTTTAGAGGGCTTCAGAGCAGAAGAGGGCTTGTTAAAGCACAGATTGCTGGGCTCCACCCCTGGAATTTCTGATTCAACCATCTGGGCAGGGCTGAAAATTTCTATTTGCAACAAGTTCCCAGTTGACTCTGAGGCTGCTGGTTCGATGACTACATTTGGAGGACAGGGCTCCAGAGAAAATTTCTTTCTTTCTCCATTGTTGCCCTGGTCTGTTCAGTTGCTTTGTTTCTACTTCTACCAAGGAGAGAATTTCTGTGTCTTCTCAGGAGTGTTTGAGGTTCCTGAAGGAAGCAGCTGGTTAATACCAGGGTATTAGCGGGTAGCTGACAGGCTCCTGGGTGAATGCCTGCTGAACAGAGGGGTTCTGGATCTGAGCAGTTTATCCAGTAGCTTTAGCCACCTCTGAACAGCACCCAGCCTCAGACCCTGTTGGACTCACAGGCTCAGTGGAGAGTCAGGAGATGTGTTGAACACAATGGGCTAGTTTGAAAGAAAAAACAATGCAGAAGCAGCTCTCTCTGGGCCCCCCCATAACAGAGCATGATGCAGGGAGAGGGGGATTCTTCTCCACTCCCCCATGAACCACTCTTTTGGGGCCCCAAGGAATTCAGGCTGACATTGACAACCCCTGAGTGGGGTGACGGGTCGAGGTGAGCAGGGCCTGGTCCAGGGCTAATATGGTAGACATATTGCATGTGGCTATGTAAACGCAAATGTGAAATAATCAGAATTAAAGAAAAATTTTAATTCGGTTCATCAGCCACAGTAGCCACATATCAAGTCCTCAGTAGTCATAGATGGCTAGTCACCCTACCGGACAGCACAGCTAGAGAATGTGTCCCTCACTGTAGACAGTTCCGTGGGCTAGCAGTGCTGTGAGGGCTTTGGTAATGACACCCCAAGAGGGCGATGGCACTTGGGGCAGGGCAATGTAATGTGTTCGTGGTCCTGCCTTGTGTGCTACTCCTGCCCAAGAGTCTGCAAAGATATTATAGTTCCCCACGGGTGGGTGCCTGAGAATGGATTCTCCCCTCTTCCTCCCCAATTTCCTACACTCCTTGGGCTAGGACTTTAGTGCCTAGGGGTGGTGGCACCCTTGGGATTGGGGGGGCCCTGATGGGAGTGAAAGCAGGATTGTCCCTGAGCAGCATGGGTCATTCCCTGGGACTCCTAGCGGGGCCAGAGGGTCCTTGATGTGGGTGGAGGCTGCCTGACATGCTTGGGCTGAGCGGGGCTACACTCTTCCCGTTGCCATCCATGTCAGCAAGCACCTGGCTCATTCAGCAGCTGGGGCTTTCCTCTGCTCTCTCATAAACTGGGTCAGCTCCTTCTCCTGTCATCGCTCCTTTTAAAAATTGCCCATTCTACCTTAGAATTCAGACGTCTAAAAAGATGGCAAACAGAAAACAAGTTGGTTTATCCAGGCCATGACAGCTTCTCAGAGACTTAGTCTGGTCCCCTGTGTGTATTTTAGTAACAAGGTGTGCCAGCCTGGAGACATGGCCATGGTCTGATAAATCTCTCTCCATAGATGGTTACACGATTGTAGGTAGCTTAAATGTTCCTGTATCTAATTCTTCCTTAACTCATCATAAAATAAGAAAACAAATCCTAATTTACTCCAGGTTGGCTAAAGGCCAGATAAGTAGGAGGGAAAAGCATTCCAGGGTGCCTTCTAGGTTGTAATGGGACTTGAATTTTAACAGACGGGCCCTTGTCTGTTTCTCCATGAGCCTTTCCAACTCCTCAGCCCTCAGGATCCTCAGGGATGACACAGGACCGCAGTACACGGAGCGCACTGAAGGGCGGGGAAACAGCCCAAGAGCAGAATGCTCAGCCAGGTCATAGAAGTGGGTCCAGTTTAAGCCCAAACTGTGCAGGGTGGGAGAAGAGGTGTTCTTTTCCATTTTTCTGGCAGAACCACATACCTTGGGCACCTGAAGAGTTCCATGTCATCAAAAATGGCAGAGAAATGAGCTAAGAGGCGGGAGAGCCCTGGTGGGACCCAGCGGAGACCTCCCTGAACCGGAGAACTCCATCAATCCAGGGGATGTTGGCGCCTACAGAATGGAGGTATAGACAAAGGGGAGAGATGGGACACAGTAACAGGCTAAGACAATGAGCTCTCTTCTTCCTTTCTCTTCTAAAAAATTTGTCTTAGAAGCCATTAAATGAGGTGGAGAAAGGGAGGCCTCTGTACCGAGTGGGGAGGGGCTATGGTGACCCAGAGCAGGCAGGTAGCATCAACTGGGGTGAGGCAGAGGTCCACACAATGTGGGGGGGGTGGCTTACTGTGAGGTTGGGGCCATGTGAAGTGAGGTGGGTGTCCTGATGAGAGCGTGGCCCTGTGTGTGCCAGAGCCCAGGTGTGGCAGGACGAGTCTCATGGAAGGGAGGCCTAGTGCAGGCTGTCAGGTCTCAGCCAGGTGAGAAGACAGTCCCTGTGTGTGTGTCCCTGGCACAGGTCTCAGACCCTCAGTGCAGTGAGGAGGGTCTGCATAGGAGGGTGGTCCCAGCAGGGTGTCAGAACCCAGGGGGTGAAGAGGGTGGTCCAGGCACCCACTCTGGTGACTTCAGTTAACATTTTTAAGGTGAAGTTTCCCTAAATTTTATCTCTACTCTGATCTTGTCTCCTGAACTGCATATCCAGATACCAAACTGACACCTGCAGGTGGCCATGGGATGAGTCTCAGGCCACAGGGTGTCTGTGCAGGGGGATTCCCCAGAACTTGGGGCCCGAGTCGGGTGGGGAGGGCATCTGTGTGGGAGGGGTGGTCCAGGGGAGGATGCTGGTGTCCTTACTGAGGCGGCCTGGTACGGCATCTGGCCTGAGGAGGGTGGGGATATTGTCCGTGGAGTGATTTTGACAGTGGCTGTGAGTTGTACTCTTTTTATCCTGGGCCTAGAAGAGTATAAGGGGATTGATAGGTGCCCAGGGAAAGTGACTGTTGGTTGAATGGATGATGAAATAAATGAGAAAGACCTGGGTTCAAGTCCCACTTTACCACTTCTTAGCTAGGTAGCATTGGACAGGTATCCTTGTCTCTGACAAGGGGACACTGCATATGACACTCCTGTGAAAAGCTGAAGTACTTTGCATGTTTGAAGGATCCAGTCTTGTTCTACCTGCCGGGAAAGAGGGCCATGACATCCTGTGACGGGCAGGTCTGCTGCATACTCCTCTGCTTCCCTTAGCAGGCACCCAGGCACCCAGGCAGTCTGCTCCAGCTGGTCAGGCCTTGGATGCCTCCTCTGTAAAGAGCAGAGCATGGAGTGAAACTCCCCAGAGCTGCCACACTCAGGCCACAGTGGACGCAGAGAAACTTGCCTTGGGACTGAGGAGAGCAGACCTCCCAGGGGTCCCCCTTGCTAAGCCTGTCCAGCTCATTTGGAGTAAGCTCTGCTCTCTCCTCTCCCCATAAAAACAGCACTTTCCCAGTAAAATAAAGTGTACCAGGACACCTTCAAGGGCTAATGGACTGTGCTGCTTCCAGGAACACGTGTGTGAGGGAGGGCACTGGTGGGGGTCAGGAGGCTGTGACCAGTCACACAACCACAGGCAAATGATGCCTCTGGCCTGGGCAGCTGAAGACAGCATGCTGGTCTGTGTGCTGAGGTCTCCATCCTCAGAACTTCCCTCCTGACACTGTGGGCTTACTGTAAGCAGAGGGGATTAACATTGCCAAACAGAGTATGATTTGAAGGGGGTCCAGAAGATGTCTTATCAAACCCTGACCCCTCTCCCCATATATACACACACTCTGGCAGGTATGGATGCCTGCCGGAACACAAATTCACCAAAGAAAATTTCCCTAAATATATGGAAGTTCTTCTAAACCAAATAATTTTGAGCTTTTGTGAAAGCTTTTTTAAAATTTTGTTTCTAATCAATGTCATTATATTTACAGCCCTGACTCAGACTTTCCTAGACATCACTGCATGTTCTTATCTACTCCAGTGACTTCAGTTAACATTTTTAAGGTGAAGTTGCCCTAAATTTTATCTCCATTCTGATCTTATCTCCTGAGGTGCAGTCCACATATCAAACTGACACCTGCAGGTGACCATGGGGAGTCTCTCAGGCCCCTTGCCTCTGAGCAGTGAATTTTAAAGCCATCAGCTCCCTCCCCCAGGCAGCACCTCCTAGAGCTTCTTCCTGGGCTCCAGAGCAGTAGCTCCACCCAACACCCTCCATCTCTCTCACTCCTGGTACCCAGTCCTGAGATCCTGCTAATCTTTTTTTTTTTTTTTTTTTTGTGAGGGCATCTCTCATATTTATTGATCAAATGGTTGTTAATGACAATAAAATTCTGTATAGGGGAGTCAATGCTCAATGCACAATCATTAATCCACCCCAAGCCTAATTTTCATCAGTCTCCAATCTTCTGAGGCATAACAAACAAGTTCTTACATGGAGAACAAATTCTTACATAATGAATAAGTTACATAGTGAACAGTACAAGGGCAGTCATCACAGAAACTTTCGGTTTTGCTCATGCATTATGAACTATAAACAGTCAGTTCAAATATGAATACTCATTTGGTTTTTATACTTGATTTATATGTGGATACCACATTTCTCTCTTTATTATTATTATTTTTCATAAAATGCTGAAGTGGTAGGTAGATACAAGATAAAGGTAGAAAACATAGTTTAGTGTTGTAAGAGAGCAAATGTAGATGATCAGGTGTGTGCCTGTAGACTATGTGTTAATCCAAGCTAGACAAGGGCAATAAAACATCCACGTATGCAGAAGATTTCTCTCAGAACGGGGGGGTGAGGTTCTAAGCCTCACCTCTGTTGATCCCCAATTTCTCACCTGATGACCCCCCTGCAACCGTGCCTGTCTTAGGTTGTTCCTCCCTTGAGGAATCTTACCCGTCTCTGGCTAACCAGTCATCTTCCAGGGCCATACAGGGAAATGTAAAGTTGGTAAGTGAGAGAGAAGCCTTATTGTTTGAAATGGTTAGCTTTTTATTTCTTTGCATATTTATGCCCTGTAGCTTCTATGCCCAGCATTTGTCTTGAGGTATCTTTACCACTTGGAAGAATTATGATACTCGGTAAATTTGAGATGAGGCACGAATTCTATTTAAGGGTTGTAATTAGGAAGGAAGAAGAAAAGCTATAGAAGTAGCAGGCGGAAGAAAACATGGGAATATTGATTATTTCTTTGACATATCTTCTTGCAGAGTAACTTCAGCATGTATAGGTTTTAAGCTACTACTTAAATTGCGCACACACATTAACATAATAGGAGTATAGTTACATAACCAAAGCATACCTGTAATTACCAGCCGTCTCCAGTGAAACCAAGAAAACCAGTTAGGCACCTTAGGCATTTGTGAAAACTTATCTATGATATGGTGGATATTGTCCAACTGAACTTGAACAGTCTGAGAGAAATCAGACAAATTAAAACAACCCATTCCTGGGGAATGTTCACATCCCTTATGTTCTTTTAACAGTAAATAGTCTGTAGTTGTAAGATTTTGGAGCGCTATAATTTGCACTTCTCCTAATTCTTGGTTGAGTTCCAACAGTATAGATCCAGTCAAATTTGTTGTTTTACTGTATGCACAGCCAGCTTAGATATCTCCTTCCTCATTCCCATGGCAAGTCCAGGAACTGGTGGGATGAGTGCATCTACAGCTGTAGCAGTGCGTGGATCTTTGTTGGGGTTTTTTGATGATCATCTTCTGGCATGAGTCTTCCAGAGAGTGCAGATGTTGGAAGTTCTCTTTCATATCGTATCATAGTTCATTTTCGGGGTAGCCCAATTAGGCTTTGATCTTCTGTATAAACGCAAACAGACCCTTTGCCTACACTTTTATATGCCCTTTATACCCTTGTGTAGAACTCATTGGAGGTTACCACACAGGAACTGCCCTTTTTTATTTTTATTTTTTTTGTTTTGTTTTTGGTATCACTAATCTACACTTACATGACGAATATTATGTTTACTAGGCTCTCCCCTATACCAGGTCTCCCCCATAAACCCCTTTACAGTCACTGTCCATCAGCATAGCAAAATGTTGTAGAATCACTACTTGCCTTCTCTGTGTTGATCCTGCTAATCTTATTTCCTAAGGACCTCTCAGATAGGCCCATGGCTCTGGAGTCCACTGCCAATAACACGGTGGGAGGCACCATAATCTCTCATCCATAATCCTGCAAACTGCCTCCCAGCGAGTCTCGCCTGCTGCAGCCTTGCTGTAGGGCATCCTCTCTCCTCTTCGCATCAGACATGCTCTACCACACTGAGCCTGAGAAATGTGACTCCAAACATATTACTTCCCTATCGAAAACTCAAATTGTTCACTTTTGCCTTAAAGATGAAGTCCAAAATCCTCAGTCGTTTATAAGCACCCCTGTAATGTGGCCTCAGCCCCCTGGGTGACCAACTCGACCCGATAAGCCAGAGACTTGCTTGACTGTAGCACTGAAAGCCCTGGGTTCCCCTCAGTCCCTGGAAACCCAGCTGGCCCTTCACTCTGCTCTTCTTCTCCTTCCCCTCCACCCCATCCCCACTATTTTCACCCGGTCTGAATTTCTTGCATTAATGCTGTCTGGCGCCTGGGGCTTCACACTTGCAGTCCTACATCTCTTACTGATAATGGTCTGCTCCATCTGCTTTGTCTTTTTAACTTTTAAATTCCCTCCCTTGGGGAAAGGTGCGCAGGTCCGCTGACTCGCGCCTGCTGTGTGGCACTTTCTAGGTCCCCTTGTGACACCTAAGCACATTGTTTCCACGTGGGGTTATTTGGATGACCACCGTCTGACTGTGAGGGTTCCAGGCAGGGGCTCTATCACCTGTGTCCCTGTTGTCACCCCACATCTGGCACAATGCCTGTGGCACATGCCAGTGATGATTTTCAAAGAATTGTGATTCATCCAGGCATAGTCTATATTCAGAGCATGTGTATTTACCTTACTTTGTCTCTTCAACAGCAAGTGTCAGAAAGAGAAAACAACTGGCTTATAAATAAATGATAACATGTCAGTCATCACTCATAATTAAACAGATGCTAATTAAAATAACAACAAGATTCACTTTTTACCTACTAAATTCATAAAGAGCACAGGGTTGAGAAAGTGGAGAAACCAGGAGGCACTGCCTCTCTGGGGTAGGAGTGTAAATCTGCAAGAATCCTTCAAGAGCCATTTGGCAATCTCTACTAAGAGTTTAACTGCACATTTAAAAAAAAATTCGCTCCTAGAAATCTTTCGAATATTCTTAACACATAACAGAGAAAGATACATAAGAATATTCAACAGGTCCTTGTAACCCTTGAGAAAAAAAAATGAAAAGAAAAAACTACCTATCCATCAAAAGGACACTAGTTTAATTAATTATGAAAGTTATTCTGATGGAGAATTATGACAGAACTTTTTAAAAAATTGAGTTAATTACACATGTTTACATGAAGCAATCCTTGAAACAAAAGGATGAAAAAAAAAGGTCCACAGTATGTGTATTTTAAAAGAAACACACATATATGTTTATATGCATAACATTTCTGGAAGAATACACAAGAAACCCTTATAGTAATTGCCTCTCAGGGAGAGAGACTGACATCTGGGATAGGAAAGAAAGCTATTCACTGTATATTCTCTTTTAAGTGTTTGAATATTTTATTAGAGGTGAGAATTAGCTTTGCAATTATACAAAAAGAAAACTTATTTTCTAAGAAAGAAACTAGTGAATTTGCATCTGCCTGGGATTCTAGCAAGTTTCCTTTCTTCCTTCTTTCCTCCATTCTCTCCTCCTTTCTAAGAAAATTGTCTTTCCAGAATCTTCTAAAATATTATCCATAAAATTAGACCTGTTCCCCATCCCTGAGTTGCTAGTCCATGTTTGACTAGGCGAGTCCATCATTATTTGCTGTTAAGTGTTGATTTCTCTAACTTGATCAATGGGACACCTTTTATGTCTGGTGCATCCTCTCGGTCCACCTTTTTTGTTCCAGTCAGATCTTGGCCTCCAGCTACACCTGCTCCCAGGTGCTATTTCTCACTTGTCTTGTTGCAGGGGTCCTCTGTCACCACCATGTGGAGTGCCTGAGAGAGCCTATTTTGCCATTCTGACACTTGTGGAGACCTGGAAGTAGGAGGGGATTAATAGCCCATGGGATGTCTCGTGATTAATGAGAGCCAGTGGTGCACAAATACTCCCTCGCGGCTCATTAGGGGTCTCTAGTTTAGAGCACTGGTTTCCCACTGGATGGACCGAGTCAGTAACTGACCCTTGGATTGGCCCTTCCTCTTCCCTGTTTACTCTCCCCCACCTCTCACTCATGTTTCTTGGGATCACATTCCAGAATAAACTATCAGCATGTAGAAATGCTGTTGTAGGAACCCAGGCTGGGACACCATCCCCACGGTTACTGTGGTGCTCTGACGTCCTTGCGCACCTGTGGATTGAGATGAGGTCACTATCCCTGTGGTGCTTCTCTTAGTCCTCCTAATGTACAACCTCCATCCTCCAGGTCCCCGTGCCTGTCCTTCCTCCCCCATTAACATGAGGGGGTCGTTCATTATTAACCTAGCTCTCCTTTCCTGAAAGTGCCCCCAAGTCAGACTGAAAAGCACATTACAGAGTTTCCAGACAGAAGTGCCTGTTCCACAAACTAACTATACCATTCCCCTTGGGGCCCCCTGCATCCATTTTAGATCCTTGAACTCTGATTTGATGATTCAAGAAATACGAGAACTTCTGAGTCTAAGTCATCCTGCCCCTGATTCCCTATGAAGTGGAAAGCACGCTTGCTTTGCTCATTCGGAGACCAAGGCTCCAGGCACAGAAGGTGCTAGACCACCTGGTGAACTCTGGCTCCGGGTCACTGCTGTTTCATCACCTTCTGGTCAGTGTTCCCTCAGAGGGCTGCCAATGCCTTTAAACAGGCCTGGAAAACTTGCCCGGTGGCCTCCTGCTCCCTCCATCTGCCCGTCTCCTGGGTGGCGCTCTCTCCTTTCTCTGTGTCACACTTTCAAACTAAACCATCTCCACTGCTTGTGGGAAATTTCAAGTTGGGAATGGTGAAAAGACCTACAGGAGGAACACTATATACAGTCTGTCTTCCGTGGTCATAACATAGTTGCCTTTTCATTACTGTCTGCATTTAAGCAATAAATAACATTTTTATTTGAAAATCAAGCCAGAACAGATTGCACAGGCTGCCAAGATCCAGTAAGGTATGTGTAAATGTGCACCATGGCTCCATTATTTATAGACATGACTATGATTTTCTTCAGAGTAGCTTCATTTGGGTGCTCTATAGACCTGAGTCAACTTAATTTGACAAAATCCAAATTTGTAGTAGGATCCTAGAAATTTAGAGCTAGATGGGTCTTTAGAAATTAGAGTTGAGAGCCCACTTTTGCCCAAGGCCATGTGATGACATAAGATGGGAACATGCAAGGAGGAAAAAGAGATTCATCCTAACTGACCACCTAAAGGAAGGCCCTGGATTCAATAAAAGGTGCTTTCACACATCTTTTTAGCTATCACAATCTGAGATTTGGAGATTGTAATCTCCCTTGTTCAGTGAGGCAATAGGTTCAGAAAATGAAATGACTTGTTCCAAGGTGCACAGCTTCTCTGTGACAGAAATTGGATTGGAAGCTATTCCAGCTCGAGGCCAGTATTTTTCTATCCATCATGACATCTCAGTTGTCCCTGGTTTCTCGAGTCTTGGGTAAACTTTGATTGGCATCTCCAGAACAATAGTTCCACCCCTGCCCATCTATCCTTAATGCCTCCCTCTGATCTCTCTGTCTCTCCCAGCCCAGAGAGACTCACACTGTGGAAGAAGAGAGCTTCTCCAAGCCCCTACCATCACTCCCTCTGGATACATTTCTTGCTTATTATTCCAAGCCTTTGTCAGTTGGTTTTTGTTTTTTTTTCACTTTCTCCCATAAATGGGCCTTTCAAAATAGAGCTGTTTACATTTTCCTACTTTCAAAAAAAAGTTAAAAATAAAACCACACTTTAGGTTCCCTCCTCTTCCATTATGTACATGCTCATTACATTACTTACAAGCTCAAGCCCTTTGGCCTGGCATTCAGGGAGCCCTGTGAACTGGCACCTGCTGTGTCAGTCACCTCCCCATCACAGGCCACTTGTACTTCCATTACAGCTTTGCACAAAGTCAGCCCAGCAATATGGTGACCAAGTTGCACAGGACACTGAATTGATTTTTATGTGCTACAGAACATCCGCCACAGGGTCTATGTCTAGGAGGCATGCTGAGTGAGAAGGACTCAGTCCTGCTCTCTGCATCATGGTCCGTAGGGCCGGTCTAGACCACGTCACGCCATGGGGCACAGGTCTGGACTGCCTTGCTGTGCAGTAGACACTAACTCACAAAGGGATGGGATTAGCTCCCTGTGTCTAGTATTCCAGAACTGGCTGGGCTAAATAATACTTCTGAGGCAACTATGTTTTTCTTAAATTATCAGAACAAGAGACCTAGTGTGTTTTCTACAAATTTTCTGAAATATATCAATGTCTGTTACTGATTCCCCAAACTATAACTGTTTAAGTTACCCTGAAAACCCCACAGATATGGCAGCACTGTGCTGGGGTCCCCACATGCCTCACAGAGGACCTGACAGTCTAGTGGGGGTGGGGGTGTGGAAGTGGTCAGGGAAATGGATCACAGAGAAGTACTGACAATACAGCAAGATGAGAGCATGAACAGGAATACTGTGTAGTAGGTGCGGGTGGCAGAGAAAATGAGGATTCAGTGAGTTTATGAAAAGTTCCTACATAGTACCTGGCACTTAGATGATGCTCAATAAATGATAACAAGTCATATGCTCACTATCCCACGTCCAGGTGGGTGCAGAGAGGAGCATGGCCTCTGCCTGTGTCTGATCGCCATGCCTCCTCCCACCCCTTCCATCTGCTCCAGCCTGATTTCTGATCAATGAGAAACACCCTGAATTCTTTCCTTCATTGGGAGGGGAAAGCTGTTCTTTAAGCTGGGAACCCTCTGTTCCCAGCTTTTGGCAAAGCTGGCTCTTTCTCATCCTTGCAGCCTCAGGGTAAATGCTACTTCTTCAGAAAGGCCTTTCTAGACCACCCCATCACCCCTGCAGTTATTGTCCATCACTGCCTATATCACACTGGCTATTTCCTTCTTTGCAATTACCAGAAGCTGTAGTGATTTGTTTTATTTCTTTGCTTTGTTGACTTTCCTACCAGAATTCAAGCTCCAGAAGGAAAAGAGCCACCTCTGTGTTCTCCACTCTTGCGTCCCAGGGCCTGTAATGGGCTTGTTGCATGATCAGCATGTGGTTGATCTACCTCTGCCTGGAGAAGCTGGGAAGACCTTCCAAATAAAGGTGCATTTGACCAGGGCCTTGGCGGGGGAACAAGAGTCTACCCAGCAGGTGCTGTGAAGATGAAGTGGCATCAGGTCCACTTTTCAGAGGGAACAAAGTACTGAGAATGGAGACTTTGTTGTTATGAGCAGTTCTGTCCAGCAGAAGACAGGGCTCTGAGTCCAAACCTCCACATGGGGCATTCAAATAGAAACAGCCTGGGGGTAGAAGGGAAGGTTAGTGGGCACTGCATCCCACTCTCAGAGGCCAAGGCCCCAGGCCCCACCCTCTGGGCTCTCCTATCAGCCTTCTGAGCTAGGATTTGTTCTCTCACAATGTGACTGCCCACTGGGTAGAGGAACCTTATCAGGGGACCAGGCCCAGTTTTCAAACTGTAATACAGAAAATCAGAAATATTACCACTTACTGAGTTCCTCCTAAGCATCCACCACTGTACGGGGCATTTTATACAGCATATTTACTTCAGCCACAGTCACCACATGGTTGGCATTATTTCCCCCATTTTCTGAGGCTGCAACTGGGATTCAAAGAGGGTGAGTAATATGTCCAAAGTGCCAGGGCTCAGGAGTGGTGGATGGAGTTTCCAACCCAGCTGCATCTGACTACTGCAGCCAAGGCTCTTAACCACAACCTCCTTCCGGCCGGTATATCTTACAGGTGAATGAATTAAGTAGGTCTGGCTCAGACCCTTGGGGGTTGAGTCATCATAAGTCAGACTGCCTGAACCTGTTCCTCTCTGGGAAGCTGATACAAACCCAGTCCCTAAGCTCTAACACCACTAAGAGTGAGACTCTGGCATTTGGTAACTCCACGGTGGGCAGCCGTCCCCCCTCCCCACTCACAGGGGCCCAGTGTTTCTCCCCAGGGCAGGATCCAGAGGTACCATGGGGGTGAATTACTGCAGAAATTGTGATTTTCTCTGCTGTGGAGTGGGGTGGCAAAGAGATTGGGCAGAGAGGCAGACAGACTGGTTTGAAATCCAGCTTCTAAACTTAGTAGCTATGTGACCCCAGCTTGGGCAAGTTGCTTTCTGCACTTCAACCTTCTCCTGTAAAACAAAGCTGAGATCTATCTCCTGGTGTTGTCTCTATGAGTGCTGAGTACATATGCTTGGCACATAGCAAGTCTTCAGCCATTGGCAGCGTTTATTGTTGCCATCATTGTTAATAGTTTTAAGGGGAGGGGTACATAGTAGGGTGAGTTTCAATCTTGGTGGTATCACTTTTTAGTGATGTGACTTTAGGCAAGAACTAAACTTCTTTTGAGATCCTCATCATTCAACTGGATAATTTAGGAAGAGTTAGGGATGTGGAAGGCCAGTGCCCTCATCCTTAAGTAAAAATCAGCTTCTGTTAAGGAACTGGGAAATGCCAGAGATAGGGAACAATTCCTGCCATATACAGACAGCATCTGTCCTAAGCCAGGGTATGTCAAGAGGAGGTCAAGGACTCTTGAATGGTCTGAATCTCAACAGGGAATCCAGGGTGTGGTCTCCAGAATGTGGCTGTATCAGCTGGTCTGAAGCTTTTGACTAGCCTGTTGTTTGGTTTGAGCTGAAAGAAGACTGTTTTAAGTAGCATGGAGAGTATGGTTGGTATAGGAATTAGGAAAGAAAAGGTCACGGAGAAACACCCCGTCCACACTGCTGCCCGGGGCATGCTGAGCCTCAGGGGTTCGGGTGTACAGCCTGTGACAGGCCCCCTGCTGTGGAAACGAGGGCCAGAGCTGCTTGGAGCTCCCTGGCTTGGGCTCTGAACGTCTGGTTCTGCTTCTGTGCCCTCCTACAGCCTGCCTGCCTCACAGGGCTCACCTTCTCACAGGGAGAACAACTCAGCTCATCAGCACCCCAGTCTCTGGTAACATGTCAGACTCTGGGTGTGAGCTGATGCGAATTAGTCCCGAGACACTGACTCCCTCTGAGAGTACTGATACTACGAAGTTTCTGGGCCTGCCGGGCTGAGAGTCTGATCCTGTCACGCAGTGGCCCCGCCAAGTTATCACCACTCTGAGGCCCTGACAGGCTGGCAACTGACTGTCTCTGAGGGCACGGGTCCCCCAGTCACCTGTATCTGTAATGCTTTCTCCCTCAGGCTTGTATGAAGCATTAAATACCTCTACCTGGCATGTACTAGGTTCCCCCCAAAATGCTGATTCTTTCCCCATTTTATGCCAACCCTATGACCTGCCCAGGCCGAGTGAATGTGCTCACCTTAGGCCCGGAACCCTGGGTCCTGTAGCTCAGGTCTCCCTCCCTCACCTCCCATGAGTCCCTAGGACCCAACCTTGCCGGGTGTGCCGGTCCTATCCGTGCTGTGCGTTCTCACCACCTTTCCCTCTGCCCACACATCAGTTTTGCCCTCCAGGTGTTCTCTGAGCCACACAGCAGTAGCTATGAAATGGAGCAAAGCAGGCCAAGCAGCATGGCACCCAAATTCTAGAGCTGCCACCTACTGCCTGTGGGACCCGGCTCTAGTCATTCCCATGTCTGGGCGTCTATTTCCCCATTGGTGAAACGAGGGCATTGGGCTCGCTCCTCACAGGCTGTGTTTGTGTGAATGAGTTACTCCATCCATCGGTGCTGACGTGTGCAAGCTGTGGGCGCATTCTCGCTGCCTCATTGGGGCCTGTGACAGTGAGGGACCGCTAAGCGGGTATGCCCAGGCCTCTAGCCCCTCACAGCACGGTGAAGGAGACGGACCTCTGCAGAGCAGCATGCATCCTCACGGGGCACGTTCAGCGTGAGGAGATAGGGCCGGGGGCTGGTCCCCTCACCCTCGGCTCTGCAAGGTGGTGGTTGCCTCTGCGTCTGGCAGAGACCATTCCCCTCTCCCCAGCATTACTCAGCGCCTTGAAATGTCGGTCTCCTGCAGCCGTCCTCCTTGTCCCCCGGAGCGCAGCACAAAGGTCCTGTTGTGGGCCTGCAGCCCAGGCAGCAGCCGAGCCTCTGGGTGACTCACTATCTTGCCATTTCCTTTGTGTGGCTCCCGGGCTCCTTGCCGGGAGCCCAGTGTGCGTCCGCGGGTTGGGGGTGGGGAGCGCGGCGGCTCTGCAGCGTCGCCCTCCCGGAAGGGGACCGCTCCAGGGCCGGCGCGCCTTTCATGTGGCGGGGGGCGCCCCGCACGCGATGCAAACCCACGCCTAGGGCCTCACAAAGGCAGCGGCTGGCTGGCGCGGGGCCGGCAAGATGTTTGCAGCCGCACCTCGGCGGGAATCAAAGCGCCCGCCGTGGGGGAGGCATGTGTTCCCCATCAGGCAGTCCTCTGTTCCCGGTCTCCTAAATGAACACATCTTTATGAAAAGTGAAAATTAGCCACAGGAGGGAAGGGCCCGGATGGCCTGGGAAGCAACGTGAGCTGCCGGCCTCCCAGCGGGTCTTGGTCTCCGCTCCGATGCCATCAGTAGCGGCAGAACCGTCTGTGCTGGAGGCAGCTTCCCAGCCTGGCTGAGGGCTCGTGCTCGCCGCACCCAGGCCCCTGGCCCAGGCTGGGGGTGGCTGCGGCCCAGGCAGCCGGGCTGCGGCGCTTAATGAATAGTGAGGAGCGAATGAAACCCGGACTGGACGCCGGGACACGGGTTCCCCCGCAGGTTAACTGCGTGACCTACAGCAAGTTTTAACAGTGAAGGTCAGGCCCCTTTCTAAGGAGCTCCCAAGACATGGCTCCTAAGAAAGACCATTCCTAGTCTGCCGCCTGCATCCTGCTCTGCCTGTGCACCCCTTATGCATTTCCCTTGTAGCTGCTTTGGACAATTCGATCTTTTTTGAGCGCCCCGTGTTCTCATCATCGCCAGGTCCTGCACAAGCTGTTCCTGAGGCAAGGGAAGCTCTCCTCATGCTCCTCAAGGGCATCTGGGTAGTGGTCCTTTTCTTCAGGAGTCAGCCAAGGAGTCGCCTTGCACAGGAAACATCTCCCTGGAGAAAGGCATAAGTGTGTCTGCTTTGCGTTCCTGTGAGAACCTTTGCAAAGCCCTGTAAGAGCACTTACCACCCCATATTCTGCGGTTCCTGCTTGTTTACATGAGGGAGGGCACTGAGGTAGTGAGTGAATGAATGAAGGAAGGGCTTGGGAAAGGAAATTGCTCCACACACCAGTGCCCCACGGGTGGGTACTAACCCAAACTCTACAGGAAGCCTAAGAAAATGGCTCTAACCCTGTCCTTCCCTTTACAATTTTTAGACATCTCGTGTGAAACTGCAGGTGCTGTTGTGAGGTTATTAGGTTATTGCCCTGGACTGAGGAGGGACCCACACAGGCAAGGGAGGGTGCATCTGGCATCAGTATGCAGGGTTAGAGCCAACTCACAGTTGAGCCAACTAATCAGACCACTGACATAAAGCACATGTGGCATCATGATGTTACATCTCGGGCCAGGTCAGCAGGCTGTCCCTGAGAACAATATGGTAGGCATAGAGAATAACCCCTACTTATCACTGTAGTTTTTTTTTAGGATTTGCAAAGCTTTCACTATCACTGATCTCACTGGATTGGAGTAGGCGGGGTGAAGATAATTTCCGGCTTGATTTTAGGGAAGAGCATACCAAGCTTTAGGGAAAGTGAATCTTGCATAATACCCCACAAAGAGTAAGTAGGAAAAAAAAAACCCAGGCCTTCCTTCAGCTAACTAGGGGCTAGTGGGTGCCAAGCACCATGAAGATGAAAGAGAGGTAGTTCCTGCCACCATGGAACATCCAGCTTTGTCCGGGAGACTCAAGTAGAGCCTGACAAGTGCCACATTCATGCTAGGAACAAGGGGACACTGGAGTTCAGAGGAGGAAGAAGCTTGTTCTCACTGTGAAGTCAGAGAAGGCTTCAGAGAAAAGGAGATTTTAGATGGGGCCTTGAAGGGTGGGTAAGAGTGTCCTGAAGATGGGAGAAGATAGGGAGGAGAGCACAGTGAGAGGGGGTGGTGCCACCACATGGGTCGCTGCCTGGCTGGAAGATAATAATCTTTCAATGTTTAAGGAAATAAGGACAATAAGAGCAGGTGCAATGGCTTCTAAATTTGAAGGTCTTAGAAATTCCTATAAGGCACCATACTCTGGGCTTCACCAAATCTTTGTGGCAAAGAGCTGATCCTCATATTCTGTGGGCAGTCTCCCAGAGGGAGTGTGAATTTGGAAAGCATCTTCAGGTAAATAGAAAACAGGTAGTAGTTAGAGAGGGATGCGAGGGGTTAGTAGAGTAGTATTTCAAGATGGAAGATTCTATTGCATGTCTTAGGCTGAAAGGGATGATTCAGAAGGAAAGCAAAAGCAGTGCCCAAGCATCACCCTAAGGCATCAGCTGAACCTAGTCTGACATTCAGTTCCCTCCTCCAGTGTCCTAGGTGTGGCTTAGTGAGTGTGCACCTGGCTCCTAGGACAAGGTTCTTTGCATCCGCATGCCCCCCACCCCACATCACCACTCTTCCCTTTTCCCCAGTTCTTCATCCTGTCGACCCCAGCATCACCTCTGCTGGTTACTGGGAAGGCAGAGCAGAAATATCCTCTGGTCAGGCCTGCCCACTCCATTCATATGTCTCTTGGGAAGTAAACACAATTACAAGTAAAAAGTTCTAACAGAGATTGAGCCAACCTGCAAGTAGCTTTCAGCTCCCATGGGCTCCATATTCGGCATCATCCAAGGGCCTTCTGGGAAACCACTGGGAAACAACCGGCACTTGCACTATTATGTCCACGTTGACAACCCACATTGTAGTCTCTGTGGATTTCTTCACTGCTTTTTGTAGGAGTTGTTGTATGAGATTCATTTAGGATGACAACCTAACCAATGGCCCATTATTGGGAAATAATGTAACCTTCCCCTGACCTCCTATCTTGCTGAAAGGATGGGACCCAGGAAGTCATATTGGTATCATGTGTCACTACTCCTTGTCAGTTAGTTGACCCAGGGATGGATATGTGACATTAGGCTATAGTCTGGACCAAGCAGGTCACCTTCTTTCTTAAGAAAATTTGAGGTAAGAGACAGAAATTCAAGTTAGGATTATGCTTCAACTGAAAAGTCTTGAGATACCAGGACAGTAGTTCTTACTATGTGTGACAAAGCAGGAGTCACAGGCAAGCCTAAACTAGCAAGACAGAAAAATAAGAATCTTGCAGAGTGATCCAGTCTGCCAAGAGGAGAATGGAGTTGACATGAGTGTTAGAGATGAGAGATCCTGCAGCCCTTGAAGGAGACTTTGCTGATGAGAGAGGAAACTTTGCTGTTCCCTTGCAATCCAATATTACTCCCTTCCTGTCCGTGGAGGTCAGTGCCAGTCCCCTGTATTTTTTCAGAAACCCCCCATCATCTGAAACTGTTTGACAGGGTACTTGATCCTTGTTGCCAGCCCGCCCTAAGTAAGAAAAATACTGAGATCAGACTCAGGGTATGTGAGTAACACTTGGAATTCCCTGGCTCAGTTCAATAAACCTTCCATGAACAACTGCCGTGTGTCCCATGCTGGGTCATTCTGAGAAAAACTGAGACCCATTATCTATCCTCAGAGAGTCCTCAGTCTGGAAGAATGTGCATATACCTAGAACACAAGGTAGTTTAATATTAGTGTCTTGGAGAAGTGCAGATGGAAGGCAGAAGGGGTGGAGTGAGGCAGGGGAAGCAGGGGCAACTTGGTGGAAGAGGACCTTCAAGAATGGGTGGAATTTCATCCTGGCAAGAGGAAGGAAGGATGGAAAGTATGAGAATCAGAGGTGTGGTGGCAGACATGATATACATGGGACATAATAAACTGCGTGTCTTGGAAGAATTACGGGGTTTAAAGGAATAATGTTAGATGAGTCTATAAGACAGGATGACTGTGATTACGAGGGGCCTTGAGTGCTAAGTGAAATTTGTTATCACAGGACCGTAATAATGGGAAGAACCTTGGATGTTATCTAGTCTAGCTCAGGCAATTTGGTCCCTCTCTCTTAAGGTGACCCTATGACTGACGGCATCCCAAGTGTTTGTTTGAGATACTGTCATTACAAAGGTGATGATTCAAGAACTACTCTTCTCTCCCCAACAACTCACAGTTCTTCCCAGCAGGGCTGTCTCACTATTAGAGTACAAGGAACTAGGCCTAGAAATTTTGCAGCACATCGATCCCAAATTGCCTTTTCTGAAGTTAGGGAACCGGAGTGGGATGTGCACTATGTGTCAGCATTAGGCAGGTGTTTTTGGCCTTATAGCACTTATTCTTCAAAGGACATAGGAGATTCCCTTTCCAGATGAGAACACTGAAGCTCTAGGCAGGAGCAGGAAAACACTCCAGGTCCGACAGCTCCAAGAGGTGAAGCAGGAATGTGACCCAGACTTACCATAGCCATGTGTTTCCTCCTTCTGTGCTTCCTTTAAGGCTAGGCAGGCCTGCCTTCAATTAAATATCACTCATTCACAAAGGCATTTTGAAATGACCTTCTCTTAAATTAACAGCTGATGGCTGGAAGAGGGTGGGTGGAGGGAACAGATTATAACAAAAGCTTCATTGCATGAATTAAGCAGAGCTCTAAGCCATACACATCAGATGGCTACAGACATTTGGCAAAATGGTCATTTCTTTTCGAATAGTCGAAGGACTCGATTTATAATAAGCCTTGAGCAAGTCCCTAAATTCAAAACCCTGTATCACCTTACAAACCTCTCTTGAGATCACCAGTGCTTCTGGCTTCTGGAAATAGCAGGTGCTATTGCTTCCATGAGTAATGTCGCCACTAACATGCACGGTGGGGAGCAGGGAAGGAGGAGGTGGCAATAGACCCTTTCTGGGGTCCTGTCCACTGGAACACTCCTGGGCTTAGATGGGGGCAAGGCTGGCAGTTTGGGATGCCAGCAGCCTTAAATGGGGCAGGGAAAGAGGGCAGGGGAGAGCCCTCAGGGAAAAGAAGTGGTCTGGGGGCAAGGAAGCCTAGGATGGACTAGTGCTAGATGGATGGCAAACAGCCGGAAGCCAGAGCAGCTGAGGCCTGTGGGAAGGCTGGCCACAGCCTTATGTCTAAGTCCAAAGGCCAGAGAACTTAGCATGGCTGCCCAAACCCAGGGCGCATCGGAATCACAGGGGCAGGTGGTTAAAGCCCCGCTTCCTGGGGCGACCTAGAGAGCCTGCGTCTGGGATGGACCAGAAACAGCATTTGCGCCCAGTCCCTTGGGTGAGTTTGTTCGGTGGTCCTTGGGAAACACTGGTGACAGTATCTTCCTCTGGGAACATCTGTGACCTACTCTATGAGCTGAGAGGTTTGTTAAAGACAATTTCTACTGTTCCTGCCAAATCCGATGCTGGGCTTCTTGGAGGCTTCCACGTCATCAGTTTGCTTAAGCTTGCAGACCTCATTGTTTTTCTCCACATAGTTGTTTCCTGTGCCTTTTTTATTTACAAGGAAGCAGATTGACAGGGCCCGCTCAGCTCTTGAAAAGGCCTGCAGATAACAGACTCTAGCAATTCCATCTAGTCTTCCCATTTGGGTAAGAACAAGGCAGTGTCATGTCTGTTCATGTGAGTGTCCAAATGGAACAGAGTCCCTCTCTCTGCAGGCCACGGCTAAGGGCCAGGACAAAACCACTTCCAGGTCTCAGGTCACAGGATCACGTAGGATGATTTATTTAAGGAAAAAAGCTTCAAGGGCTTAAAGGAAATTAAACATGTATATTTCTCCAGCAATTATGCATGTGCTTTCCCTTGAAAAATAGACCCCATGCCCTGCCTGGAAGAAAAGCCAGATTCTCAATGAATTTATGTTCTGAAGGCATCCAGAGGGGGACAGTGTTTTTCTAGCAGTGAGAACCACATGAAAGTCTTTGTGGCAGCTTTGCACCGTTCCTGCTACAGCTCTTTCAGGGCAGACCAGAGAATCAGGGAGTCTTGTCTGGGTAAACAAGACAGACTTGGGCCTGAAACATTGATTTCTGGTTCAAGTTTCTCAGAGAAATGTGAATGAGGAATTTTCCATTTCTCCCTGTCCCGCCTCACTGTGGCGGCAACTTTGGAGTCCCAGACAAGGGCAAGGAAAGTCTGTTGCAGGTGGGCATCCAGCCAGAGTCACACCCCACATGAATAGTCCTCTGTGCTGTTCCAGGGCCATTTGTCTGCTTTTGGCCAGGAGGACTCCATCCACCTGATTTCTGCTTTAGCCATTTCGCTCTGGGAGGAACTAGGCCAGAACGTCAGGACAAGAGAATGTCACAGGGCTATGGGAGTCCTCCCCACTGGATACAAACTTAAATAGGTGATTCAGGTCCATTTATATTAACCAAATGGTTAGTATATGTCAGGCTCTGTGCCAGACTTTGGGGATCAGAAGATAAACAAGACACAATCCCTGTTCTCAAGAGTTTACAGTCTAGTCAGGTGACAGCTGTATAAATGTCAGCCAGGGCAGACGTGATAAAGATGACAAGAGACATGCAGAGAAGTGGGGGCGATAGGTTCTGTCTGGATGGCATCAGGGAATGCTTCCCAGAGAAGCTGGCATTTGTACTGGATCTCAAAGAGTGAATGGGACTACAGACATGGTGGAGGTGACAGGGGACAGGGCTGTCAGAGAAAAACACTGTGGCTGGGACATCCCTGGTGCATGAGGGTATAGTAGACAGTCTGAGGTCACTAGCAGGCAGATATGCAAAAATATGGATAGGAGATGACACTTGGAAAGTCAGGGGCCAGGCCTGGAAGAGCGTCCTAAGTCATGGTAAGGGTCTGCATCTGGCAAGGCCGGCAATGGGCTTAGAGCTGGAGAGAGAGGACTCGGATGTAGAGAAAACAAGTAGGAAGTTTTTCCAATAAACCAGGTGAGGAATTGGGTTGGTTAAGTTAAGCTGAGGAAATGAAAAGCCAAGGACAGAATCAAAAGATATTTTGGAAAAGGGAAAATAACAAAAAGGTTGTTTGACTATGGGTTGAGGGAGAATTTAAAGATGCCCAAATTTGTGCTGATCCCCAATTCAGACAATGGTTAGGGGACAGTAGGACTGTTGGTGGTCACACACAGGCTCTGTGTGAGTCAGAGGGCCTCTGTCTCATGCCTGGGTTTTCAGTTTTTCCTAGATGGAAATTGACCAACTTCTCTGTCCCTCAATTTCCTCCTCTGTATGAGGAAGCATGAACAAACTGCACAATAAATCTGTTGGCTATCACAGTATTGCAGGCCCGGTGCTTTCAGTATCAGTTATCTCCAAGGGCCCTGGCGGGTGTGTAGACTTGGCTGTAAGCAGGCTGTGCTGTGAAGTGGGTGTGCAGTAAGTACATCACTTGGCTAGTGAAGGTGAGGCTCACTCTGTCCATTTCTACTCTCCATCTGGTAACATGTACGACAATTCTGTTAGTGATAAAATCTTTGCAAAATGAAATGAGACATAAGTGAAGAGGTCTAAGAGTGTTGTCTTGGGCAGAAAATGAAGCTTTATGGGGGAACTGACTACCAAAATGGCATTGAAGAATTTGAGGTTTCTCAGAAGAAGCCTACAAACCACCCTTTGCATTCTCACTCTAAAAGTACAAGAGAGCTGGGGTATGCGGGGTTCTACAAACCATAAAGAACATGCATACTGAAAAAGTCCAGCACCATTATAAGATGAATATTTGCATAACCACCACTCAGGTCAGCTAAAAGAACATTGCCAGCACCCCAGGCCCCTGCCTGTCACACATCTTCCCACCAAAAATAAACTTTTGTCTTGAATTTTATGGCAACTCCCTCCCTGCTTTTCTGTCCTCCCCCTGTCCTGGAACACCAGGATTGTCTTTGACCTCCATGTGCTGGAATCATGTGGTGTACTTTTTTGGGTCTGGCTTCCCTTCCTCAACATTAGGAACACTGCCACCCATTCTGGTGTGAGCCTGCAGTGGCATATTTTCATCACCGCACTAAAAAAATATACTACAGTTTACTTACTCATTTAACTTCTGATGAGCATTTGTGCTGCTCTTTTGGGGGACTATTCTGAATGATACTGCTGGGAACAGTCTCTTCCATGTGCACACATTTTTACTGGAATATTCCTGGGAGTAGAATTGTTGGGTCATAACGTGTAGGCATAGCTTCATCTTCAGTGAATCCTGGTAAACAGACTTCTACCAGTCTGCACTTCCACCAGCACAGCCCGAGAATCCCCACCTCTCTCCATACTCACCCAAACCTGGTATCACCACTCTTCTATATGTTTTATGACTAAAGGAGGTTTGAAGGGCATCCCAGATTAATAATCCAAAGTTAAATACTCCCAGATCAATTTCAGGTGTAAAGAGAAATATTGTTTCTAAAGAAATACAATGAGTTATTTTTCAGGGGAAGGCCCCAATTATGCTTTAACATGCAAACGATTATTGTATGTCTCTTGTGGAAGCAGGCTGATTGTGTGTAGACTACCAGTGCCAACAGGTGGAGTTACCAGGAGATAAAACAGTATTTCAGAAAAGTCTTTGCGTTGGAAATGGAGGCAGAGATGGAGAGAATCAAGGATGCACTGAAGCAGGGTGGAAGCCCTGAGGAAAAAGTTTCAGAAATAAGTTTCAGGTTTTGGAATCATGTATTGGTATGGGTCCTTTGGTTTTAAAAATATACTTAAATACTATTATACTGTTCTTTTCACTTGGAATTTGCCTTTGCCCCTCAAAATATTGATGTAGTTTATCAATTTTAGCTACTGTATGGTATTAGTTTGCATTTGAACATCACATTGATTTATCCCATTCCTGAATGGGTGGATATTTGTAAACAATGCTAAAAAAATTTATTTTAAATATTTTTAAGATATGAAATAAAGTTAAGCTGAAGCAAATATGGCAGTTTTTAATGTTGAGTATAAGAATGTCCCCTATGTTATTTTCTGGACTTTTCATATATTTGAAACATTTTATAGTTTAAACATTAACTACAGAGAGAGGAAAACACTTGAATAGGCAGATCCCAGAGTTTTATTGATTGGGTTGATCAAGGAGCCTGTGGCACCTGTGTGAATCTTGGCAAAGACCTTGTGCTCTGCATGCACACCCCAAAGGTGGTACAGTTCTGGAATCAGATGGACATGGGGGGGATCTGATTCCAGTGCTCACAGAATGAGACCCTTGGCAAACTGTTTAGTTCTCAGCCTCTTCATTGGTAAACTCCAATAGACTTAAGTCTATCAGGCAGGGCTATTATGAAAGTAAACACATTCACGTACATTATAGGCAGTTACACCAGTGTGGGTTTGATGAGGAAAGCAGAACCACTATAAGTGACAGAGAATGAAGGATCTGTTATAGGAACTTAACCATCACAACCGTGGTAGAGGCTGGAGAAGTGAAGATCTGAAAGGGGACAGTTGGAGGTTCAGAGAAAGGTCACCCACCAGGGACCACAAAGCAGCACCGGTAAAAAAGTCTGTGCAAGGCTCTGCATTTGATGGTGGCCTGAAGTTACCAGAGGTCAGCAGGAAGGGCAGTTGGGAATAAACTCTGGACATGAAAGAGAAGAGAGCAAGGACGAACTTGAGTTCACAAGGACAAAACTCAGTTCATAATGATCAGCTTAGGTCTCAGGGTGACTGGGTGGCACATGGAAGGCCCTCAGTCTCAGTTAGGCCCAATAGTAAGGTAGAAGTATACTTAAAAGGAGAATAATTATCTGCAAAGCATGGCATACTTTTGCTCTCAAACCCTAAAGGTCTGTATTGTGGCTTTCCTATCAGGATGTGCTAAAGATTCCATGCAGATTCCTTATCTGCCACAGATACTTCTAGCACAAATGCACCTGCTGACTCATATATTCCATTCAGGTGACAGAGCAGCTTGCTGGACAGGCTGGATCTGTTGCAGTTTCCTCATTTTCTGGACCCCACACAAAAGTGGCAGCCTGTCAGGTTATTCAATACATGAGTTTGAAGTAGCCTGTCCCAATGAAGTAGTTGCCTACAGAATCCAGAGGTTCACTAGTCGTTCTGCCATCTCCTCAGCAGTAAAAGAGGCCAGATGCTACATCTTCTTCACTTTGAACAGAGTATCTCAACATACCCTGATCACTAAACTCAGAAATTTCACCAAAATATCTGGCCCTCGATTTTTTGTGAGATTCATTTTCCTCCACCTGCTTCCATTGTTCTTACCCAGGTGCTCACAGTAGCAGCTATTTCTTTTTCCCGGACCAATTAAACTGATATCATTGCATAGTAGGCCTATATGACATCCGGTGGAATGGAGAGGCTACCAAGGTCCCTGCGATTTTATAGCAGTAGACTGGTCGGTTAATATAGCCCTTAGCAGGATAATGACATATATTTCTAGCCTTGCTAGTAGAAAGCGAACTGTTCCTGGTGGTCTTTAAGAGGTAGAGAGGAAAAAAGTATTTGTCAGATCAATAGTTACCAGAGGTTGTATTGATTTTTCTTAGCAGAAAACCACATCTGGGAAAGAACTTGCCACAATTGGAGTTGCCACCAGTTGAATATGATAATTCACTGTTATTCTCCAAGATCCATTTATCAGGCCAAATGCACAAGTTGCATGGGGATGTGGCATGATTCACCATCTGTGCATCTTTTAAGTATACATGGGGGTACTAATTTCTGCAATACCTCCACTAATGTGATATTTCTTTAGTTTAATCTTTTGTAGCTAGAGGTGATTCTAGTGGCTTCTACTTGATTTTTCCTAGCCTAATAGCCCTTATTCCATGGATTAGAAAACAATGTGGAGAGTTTACTGGTTGCTGAGTATGTCTTTTCCTAAAATGATCAGTTCTAGAGCTGGGGAACTAACTACAGGATATTCAGAGACACACTGAGCCCACTGTGAAATGGACCCAAGCCAAAACTCCATTTATCACTTGGGGGTAATTCCCTATTCTAACTGTGGACCACAGTGGCATTTTCAGTCTCTTAAAATTAGTGTCAGTTCAGAGCCAATGCCCAGCAATTTCTGAAAGGTGTGGTAATTTTCCTTTTCCCAATACAAAGTCACACTGGTGAATGTCTTCATGAACCTTTGGAGAAAGCCAGAAGAAAGATTTATTGTGTAAATTTTGGGCGGAGTAGTAGTTCCTTCCTTACAGGGTCTACTCTCTTTCATTCAAATGGCTGTGGGACTGAGAACTGGCTCAAGTTTGGGAATTGATTGAAGGACCATGATTCTCCACTGTGATCAAGTCACCTCTGTTCACCAAACCTAGAGCTTTTCAATTTATATAAATCAAATAAGACTTGAGTAGGCCACTCATCAATTTCAGTCTTCAGAATACTGTGATTAATTAGCCAATGCCAAAGAGCTTTCTGCAGGTCAAACCCTTCTGATTAATGCTTTGGCTCTGCTGCCCATTATGGTAACTACCTCATCTCTGGTGATTAAGTGTCTTACACTTGGCTTCTGCCACCTGGGTATCCCATTATCTCCATGAATTCATGGAGCCCACTTCAACAGCAGTGTCAGTGTAATTCCTGGTCTATACTTATTAGCTACCACAGGATCTGTGAAGATATTGGGGCCCCCTTTGTGGTATTCATATGATATCACAAGGCCTTGGTGAAGGAAGTGTCCTCTGGACACCCCTGGGGACATAGAAGGTGGATAAGAAGGACTCACATAATAAATCTCCCCCAGAGTTCTGATTTTCTTACACCTTTGGCTACCTTATATCAAGAAAGTTCTAGTGTTTCAGTTGTAGTAGGTGTAAGCAACTATGGGGTCTAGGTTTTAGTTCCATGAACCAACCAAATTATTAGAGTCACTCTAAGCTACTCAGAGTAACACACTGAATTCAGAATCTCTGCTCAGGGTACCTATATTGATGTATTTGGCCTGATCCAGTATCATATTCCTTCTACTCTGATTCAACATCTTTAAGACTCACTTCTAAACATGTTCCTCAGGTTTCTGTGAATATAAATTGGCAAGACTTCACTATTATTTTTTTGTATATGACATTTTCACATGGCTCATAAGCTATAACCCCTGGGGTCTGCTGAAACTTGAATCTAGTTGCGGAGGGGTGGGGACAGGTCCTGAGGAGGACCAGCAGTTTCCTGCAAGGCACCTTAGGTCCTTGATCCTGGTCCAGGTTCAAAGAAAGTTTCTTCAGAAAAGAGGAGACTGAGCTCTTCAGTTAGGGGGGAATTGCTACTATTACTGGCAAAAGAGGCTCAGCGAAATTAGGAGTTCAGGCTCCCCAGCTTCATCTGAATCTGCTGTATGTCTCTTTCCTGATCTTCATTCTTCACAGTCTATGTCCTGACTTTAGCATAAGAGACCCTGTGAGACTGTGACTTCAATTTGCATTATCCAGCCCAAGACTAGACTTTGGGTTTGATTTTGAAAATGCAGTGATGGGTTTTCCTTAGCAACACCTTAAGATGGAGACTTAAAGCCCTAAGATACTTTACATATGTTTACATACAAATGATATCTCTTATATATTTCACTGTATCTCTCTGATGAATGTATTGTTCCTATTTTACATATAAAGAAATTATAGCTATAACTTTAGGGGATACAGAAATGGAGAAGACCTTGTCCTTGCTCTCCAGAACAAGATTCAGCAAATTTTCTTTCTGTAAAGGGACAGAGAGTAAATATTTTAGGCCTTGTGGTCCATGCTATCTCTTAATTGCTCTCAACTGCTCAATCTACAGTTTTACAAAAAACAGTCACAGACACTACAAAAATGAATGCATATGACTGTGTTCCAATGAAACTTTATTTACAAAATCAGGTGGTAGGACAGATTTTGTCTCTGAGCCATAGTTTGCTAACCCCTGCACTACAAGGTCACGGCCTGGAGGAGAGATTAATGCACACAGCTCATGATGAGATAATGTGGCAATGAGTTATATACAAAGAGCTGGGCAGAAGGAGTATATAAGTGGTCGGGGAACTTGGCAAAGCCTTCACTCAGCCTTTTTAGAACCATGACCTCTGTGGCCTGTATTTTCAGGTCATTGCCATCCAAGAACCAGAAAATGGTTTGCAGATATGTAAATGCAGGGTAGAATCTTGAGTTTATATCTAATCAAATCATGTGTCTCCCTCCCGAGTTGACTGTCTTCTGATGAATGAGCCTGTGATGTGGTGGTTGTGGACCACTCTCTGCTTCCCCCTCCTGTATTAATGACCCCCCAATATTTCTTGAAACACGGAGTTCCTTATCCTTGCCAGTGCGGAAGCTATGGGCTTGGTGCAACACCACCCTAGGATAATATTTCCTTGTATGCCACT
This sequence comes from Manis pentadactyla, assembly GCF_030020395.1. Taxonomy (NCBI): domain Eukaryota; kingdom Metazoa; phylum Chordata; class Mammalia; order Pholidota; family Manidae; genus Manis; species Manis pentadactyla. The sequence goes on along the minus strand of NC_080019.1, from coordinate 122,546,709 downwards.
GTCAACTTCTTCTGAACTGTAGCTTGGAAACAATACTTCCTAGTAAGTGGTCACCAACTTACACCTCCTAGAATGCTTTCTGGGTAACATCTTCAATGATAGCTCTGGTTCCTGCTAGAGGTATGTCATCACATGGTTGGATGTTACAAGAAGATAGGCTTCAGCTCAGTACAGGGAAGAACTCTCTAAAACAGAAATGACCTCAAACTGGAATGGGCTGTTGAAGGAGGTCAATTTCTGACCAGGGCAGGGTGTAAGCTATGGTGGAGGACGGTCTGCAGGATCGCTCTGCTCTGCTGTCCTATTAACTAGCTCTGTTACCTGAGACACATTTCTTGACCTCTCTTAACTTGGCTTCATCATTTGAAAATGGAGATCACACATCTTTCATATGGCTGTTGTGATAATTAAATGAGAATGCAACCCAAATTCTTAGCATGCACCAGCCTGGCACATAGTTTAGGCAAGACAGTCTTAGACGACTTCTGACATCAGAAGGGGTGGAGCAAAATAACTTCCGAGGTCTGAGGTTTATGATTCTCTGATACCTATACCTAATGAGAATTCCTTTCCTTATATTTTAAAGGGATTTCATGGAATCCCTTTAGGGGATTGACCTCAGAGGATCTCTCTGTGAACTCCCTAAAACTGGATCTACTGAAGGCACATTTATTAACACAAAACCATCTTATTTGGAGGAAAAAACAATTGTAGGATGTTCATGCTTGCTGTCTTTTCTTATGTATAAACCATTTTGGTCAAAAGATATTCCAAAGTAAAGTGTTTCCACTTCAACCTGAAGAAAGTTTTGCTTTTAAATGTCTGTATTAACAAATTGAAGTGGTGGAAGGATATTCCTCTTTAAAAATTTCACTTACTACCTGTTTAAAATATTGCTTAGCAGGTTGGTATCAAGAAATAGGCATCCATTTTTATAAGTTCTCCACAAAAAAACAATGTGACTTTTTGGGCAGAGGAAGTGCAACGATTTTCTTAATCAGACAGAAAGAATCCCAAAAAGCTAGCGAAGCAAGAAATAATCAAAGCTGTGGTATTTGCTAAGTAACCTCGTGCCAGTGGCCAGCAAATTGCCACCGCGGCTGCCAAGCCCCATCGCCTGGCTGACCGCTGCCGAAGAGGCTCGCTGCCCTGGGACAGAGGAAGCAGGAAGTTTGCTGAACCCAGGCAGAAGAAAAAGAACTCATTCTGGAGAGTCCCAGCAGGTGGGAGAGCCCCTTTACACAGCGAGGCTCTTTTGACCCAGAGGGCACACAATGGAGCTCTCTCAGGAGAGAGTTTTTTTTTTCCACGTGTTTCTTCTTGGCCTTTGGAATTTGTTCTAAGCTGGCTTTCTCCATGTGTGAGCTGTCTTGGCCTTTCTGACTCTCTTTCTCTTTGGAACTCTCAGATCTTTCTATTGTGCGCCATGGCCCTGTTAAAAGGCTGGGTCACTTTGTCTTGCACTCTGCAGCCTCGACATCCCCTCTTTGAATTGAAGTAAGCTGGCAGATGTCTGCCTGCTTGATAGGGAAAAGGGCACCTTTATCACCCTGTCCCGGCCCCAGGCACCTCCTCAGGAGCATTGAGGATGGACACAGCTTTCAGATAAGGAGGTGTCTATAAAAGGCTGCTTAGGCCGAATTAACTTTACAGATCTTTTCCAGTTCTGAAATTCTAAGATTCTAATATGGTGTGTGGCACCCCCAGCACTGCTATTTGAGGAAGAGCAGATGGATTTGAAGATGTGTATAACTAAGAGGAGATATTAGAACTGCTTTTAAGATCCTTGGAATAGGAACATGAATAAAAGAGGTTAGTCTCAGTATATGTGGCTGAGAGGCAGAAACTTTGGCTGGGATTTTATCACAGGATGGGCATGTACAGTTCATATAGAAAAGGAGCTCTGGTTTAGCAGTCAGGGCCCCAGCTGTAAAGCCTAAAGACCTGGTTTCAAATCCTGACCACTACTTACTCTCTGTGAGACCCTGTGCTGGCAGCCGTACCTTGCTGACACTTTGTTTTCTCAAGTCAAATGGTGGTGAGATTGGGCTTGCTTCTACCGTTGGGGTTTTGTAAGGATGGAATAAGATATGGGAAAGTGCTTGTAAGTTTTGATGTTCTACAGGTTTCATCTCACTGTCCAACCCCCTAATTTTATAGAGTAGATAACCAAAGTCTGCAGAAGTTAAGAAACGTATACAAAACCGTACAATATTGCTCTAAGGCAGTGGCTGATAAAGCTTCAGGGATAATTATATGGATATAATTAGCAGGGATAATTACACCTGCTCACTGGAAATCTGGGGATAACAGGTATTTGGGGAACCTAGGGGCCATGATCCTCCCCCAACGTCACAGTGGAATTTTATCTCACTCTTATTTTTATTTTCTGATTAAAAAAATAGTATGTTCTCACTGCATGAAACTTGTAGAATACAAACAGCACAAATAAAAAAACTTTAAAACATTTCTTATTACTCTGCTCTGTTTACTATGTTTACTCTTGAAATTTTGATACAGACCTGTTTTTTCTTCTATGCCTATGTATATTTGAATGTAATTAGAATAATATTTTATGCAGGGTTTTACATGTTGATTTTTCATCAGCTGATGTTTGTAGTGCAGTCTGCTCACCCTCAGGGAGCCCTGCTCTCCTGTGAGGACACATGAGACTGTGGCCTGATGGGATCTGATACACAGGAATAGTGTGCCTTGTGGTGGCCTGGTGGCTCTGCCAGGGGACCAAGTGGTTCTCCTCTAGAGTAGGGAAGGATTTTCTGAAAGGATGACATTGAATTGCATGTTGAAAAATGCCTGGGAGCTCACCAGGAAACATGGTGGAGGAGGGGCACCTGAAGGAGACCCATGTGCAGAGAGACATACCCTGGTTGGGGAAGAGCAGGTAATAAAATCAGTGGGAGAGGCAGAACCTGATCAAGACAGCCTCATATGCCAAGTCATAAAACAGAATTTTGGTCCAATGGAAAATGGGGAACCAATAAACAGTTTTAGCAGGTGAGTCGCATGATGAGATTTGCTCTTAGAAAGATCAGTTTGGCTACCTTCTTTCATCAACAAAAGTTTGCTGAGGATCTACCTGTTCACTGAGTCAGTAATGGCCTAGAGCAGTGATGTCTAATAGAAATGCAATGTGAGCCATGTTCATATTTTTAAATGTTGTAGTAGTCATATTCAAAACAGGAAACGGTAGCAGGGGAATTAATTTTATAACAATATATTTTATTTAACCCAATGCTACTGAAGTATTATCATTTTAATAGGTAATTAATATAAGAAATTATTGAGATTTTTATATTATTTTATTCTAAGACTTCAAAATTGGTGTCTGTTTTACTCTATTAGCACATCTCAGCTTGGACTAGATACATTTCAAAAGCTCAGCACACACACGTGGCTTGTGGCTCTAGATGCAGGGGCTGTGGAGGGGAACAAGGCAGGTGAGGTCTCTGCTGTCATGGAACTTACACCTAGAGTGGAAGGGTGCAGAGAATAAACCAGTAAAAAACTAAAACAGCAAGATTGTTTCAGATAGTGCTAATCAGTGTGAAAAAGAGGAAGTTAGTAGGATGGAAACATTAAACTCTGGTGTTGTGTGCCTGGCAGGCAGGTGGAGATGGTCAGGCAAGGCCTTGCCATGGAAGGGACCCTTAGGCTGACACCTGAATGACAAAGTGGTGCCAGGTGTGTAGGGCTCTCAGGATTGAGCATCTGCAGATCTGGAGGGAGCCGTGGAGGGAGGGCAGCAAGAGAGGAGGCTACCACCATGATCCAGGGGGAACAGCCAGGATCAGAGCAGAGGCTGCAGCAGTGAGGCAGAGAGGAGGAACCAGAGAGGTCAGTAGGCAGTAGAAGGGACAGACTTTGAGACCCACAAGAGGGCTGGTGGAAGGGACCTGGAAGATGGTCAGGACTTGGGCTCGGGTGATCCATGCATGGCGGCACTGCTCGTTTCTTTTTTATTTTTCTCGAGGGTGTGAGGAAAGAAGTCAGATATGCATGTGCACTAGGCTATGATGAGTTGGAGTTGCCTGTGGGATATCTGAACAGAGATGCTCAGTGTTAATAATAAAGGTGCCCAGAATTGTCATAAAATTGTTCGTCATCCTCCTTTAATCAGTGAGGAAAAATCCCCACTTTCCTTCCTAGTCTTAATGGCATCTTAGACAGACTTCATCATTTTCCGTTAATTAGATCTCAGTCAAGTGAATGTACTGAAAGCCATTTAATTGTATACTTTAGAATGATTAAAATGGTTAATTTTATGTTACCTGAATTTTATCTAAAACAAATTATTTCCAGTTAAACTTCCTTTAACTCATCCATCTCACATGTGGTTCAGAGCTTTCCCTCCCCCCCCCCCCCCCCCCCCCCCGTGCTGGCTCTCCCCATGCCTTGAAGAGTTTGTGGGAGGAAGGCACAAGACCAGTTCTGTCCATCCTCCTCTTGCTGTCTGGGCCTCTCTGTGGACTGGAGCCAGAGGGCAGGTGAAGGGAAGTGCAGGTCACTGTGTTTCTGGCCTCGTGTATGGTAAGAAGGTGGCCCTGGCCTCACACTGGGTCTTTGAGCAGCTGGTGGCCTCCACCAATATGGCCATCTTTCTAGGAAGAGTGTGTTTATTATTTCCAGCCTGAAATAGTTAGAGATTGCTTAGAGAGAGGGATGCTAGGGGCCTGGAATGGATATAAAAATATATGAACCAGGAAAGAGCTATGGACTTAGAGGAAATGGGGGCCCCGAGGACCTGGACATCTGAATGAGGTTTTCTAACAGGTGCAATAGCAGGTGAAAGAGTGAGGTGTTGGGAAAGTAGGAAGGAGGTCATGGTAAAAGAATGGACTGGACGTTCAAAAACCCAGAGTACAGCAAAACAGGAATGTTCTCAAAGCTGCCCGGGTGAGATACCGGTCCCTCAGGTAGCTGTGTGTGGTTTGTAGTGTTCCACCAGCACAACCTTTGACCCTTTTCCTAACTGCCTCACTGACTTATCAAGGCAGTGACTCAGGCCTAATGTGAGTTCCAGGGTTGCCACCAGCCAGGCGATCATGCTAGGTAAATGGCTCACCCTATGGGGCTGTGGGTTGAAAATTCATGAGTTCTGGTCAGATTAAAATAACTTCCCACTGTGCTCTGTGAAGACCCCAGGAGTGCATCTATAAGCAAGGCAGGCTGGGGAGAAGGGAAAAGAGAGATTGTTCTCTGCTACTCTGGATTTAACCCGGAATTTGATTTTTAATTGTTTTACACACTGGATTCTGCAGCTAATAGGAGCTTGAAAACCATGGATTTAGTTATTTTTAAGGTTCCTTTACGTGCTAAGAATCTGAATTTCCTCTGTCTCCTCAGTTGGGAACAAGTGAATTAAGACTCCTGGCCCGCCTGGGAACACAGCTGGCTGGCCAGCGTTTTAACCCTTCAGAAGCTGCCCCTTGTCCTCCTCCCCCCAGCAACTCAACTTCAGAAGGAATCATGTTTGCAGCGGCCTGTGAGGCTCCTGAGCCTGGTGCTCTCAGAATACCTGAGTCAGTGTGTGGCCCTGCCCAGCTCCCCAGGGATATCTGCTTATTCTTATAACTGCACAGAACAAATGGAAATGAAGATGGGACCCTTGTAAAGACCTTCAGCCAGGGTAGCAAGGCTGGTGCTGGGAACTCAGCTGGAAAAGGACTCACTTTGGAAAAGGAAGCAGGGCCAGGACTCAGCAGGATAGTCCAATGTATCCCCAAACTGAATGGCTAGTTCCCTAATAAAGGGTGTTGTTATTTCAACTTCCCAAAGCAAAAGTATGTTGCGGCCCACTAAGGAATAAAGTCACCTGTTCACAGACCCACATGTGGAAAACGTTTCCAAATAATATTACTCAGTTCCCTGGGTTTGAGAATACAGGTACAGAAAGAAGTAAATTGCCTGAGGTCACAGAGCTAGTTAGAGGCAGAACATGTGGTTGGTGGAAAGAACACTTTCTCTGGGGCTGGACAAGCCTAGGTCTGATCCAACTCTTCTGTGTGACCTTGGATAAATTCACTAATCGTTCATTTTCTTATCTGTAAAGTGGGAGTAATAAGACCTAAACAGGGAGATCATTGTGAAGACTACATGAGAAAACACAGATAAAATGCCTGACACAAAATAGGTGCTAACTAACTAGTAGCTGTTTTTAAAATACAGTGTAACTATCTATAGATACAGAGTCTCCTTAAGTGAGAGAGGCAGAATCTCCCCAAAGGGCTTCCGTTGGCCACATTCGGGGTGTCACTAGGTGCTTGGTGGAAATATTACCCTTGGGAGGGCTGTTTCTCTGAAATTTGTCTCACTGGTTCAGGAGAGGGCCCCTCATCTTGTCCTGCATGAAGTTTGCCTTGGGGGCTCTGTCCCAGCTAGGGAGCAGTTTCTGAATGAACCACTGTGGGGCCTCCATCACCCCCTGAAAGACGAGTGATCAGGCCACTAATCTTGCATGTGTTCATTCACTCATTCATTCAAGAAATATTTGAGCACCTGCTCCATGTCAGACACAGTTCTAGGGGCTGGGAACACAGTAGTGAAATCCCTGGACTGGAGCCAGAGGGCAGGTGAAGGGAAGTGCAGGTCACTGTTTTCCTGGGACTTCATGGAGCTTGCCTTCTAGAGGATTCTAACAGTTCAAAGGAAAGTGGTAATGGTGCTGATGCCAGGTTCAGAAGGCTCTTCCCTAAAGTTATCACAGACCCTCTCTCTGCTTCCATTCCACAGTAGCTGTCTCTATTCCTTCTCCATTTCCCTAAACCAGTGCTCATTAAGTGAGGGGAATTAAAGCAAAATAGTAATTGTGTTTAGAAGCAGGAAATATAATACTTTGTCCAGTGATTGAGAAAGCAGATAAATCAACTATATTAATCTCTTCTCTGTCACCACATTAATTACATTAAGTTACTTTTACCTTGTATATATTGCAACTGATGTATTTCTGAGTATGGCAGGTCTGCATGGGAAAGGCCCCCTCCCCTCCTGGGGCACAGGTTTTGGGGCGTGTCTTTTATAGTAAACACGGCACCCCTGACCCCACCTCCTTTATCACTCGATCCTGACTGTGAAAGGAAAGAGAAGAAAAGTAGGTTTGTTTAATGCGAGCTCTTTTCTGAAGCCAACAGGGAGAACAGGACTTGAAACAAGAGGAGGGTGCATTTGGGGTCAATGTTTAACCAGTCAGATTAATAAATGCTGGAAGGAGGAAGTAGCCAGTGAGTAAAGAGGCAAGGAAAAAATGTCTCCCTGTGGTTCAAAAGCCAACTGAAGTTTACCAAGATCTGTGACCTGTGGTTAAAATGTCCTCAGAGGCCAGCTGTCATCTGATTCTCTCCTGAAATTCTGCTACCTTTCAAGGGAGCCACGCTGCTGCTCTTAGGTTCAGCAGCACCGAGCTGCAGCCTCCCCACGCTGAGCTGGTGCATTCCCTGCCACCCAGAGCTCACCAGGCTGTGTTTGCCACGGAAGTCTCTAAGCTGTGCCCCAGCTCCACAGACTTCTTTCCTGGGACCGCTTCCTCTGTTGCCACAGGCTTTCTCCCCCAACACAGATTTCACCAGTATCAGATAGGGAGCTTTGGTAGGTGGATGGGAAAGCTGGGCTGTCCTAGCCTCTGCCCTGACTTGTACTCTGAATTCTGGCAACTTACTTGCCCTGTGTGTGCCTCAGTTTCCTTGCTATTAACATTCCGGTGTAGGTTTAGAGCAGTGGTTGGCAAATTTTCCTCTAGAAAGGGCCAAATAGTAAATATTTTAGGCCCTGTGGGCCACACAGTTGGTGTCTGTCTCCACTACCCACATCTGTCACCTAGTGTGAAAACAGCCATTAAACAAGAGGTAAATGAATGGGTGTTCTAATGAAATTTTATTTGCAAAAATTGGCTGTGAACAGGATAGGCCAGTAAGCTGTAGCTTGTAGACCCTGGACTAGATCTCAAAGTGTTTTGCAATGTACAAATATCATTTAACCCTGGGTTATTTTATATAGAGAAAATTCAGGCCCAGAGATGCTATATGACATTCCCCAAGCCACCAACTACGTTAGGGCCCGAGCTGGAGCTAGAGCTCAAACCTGGCTCTGGTCCTGTGGCTCTAGTTCTTCCAGGGGCAGTGCACAGGAGCAATCCCCCTGGGGAACTGCTCTCCTGCTGTTCCTGGGTGCTGGGGGTGGGAGGCAGTGCTCTCACTGCCTGGTTTAGAAGGGCGTTCTAACTCTGCCAGGGCCCCAGACCAATTTAGATGAGGTAAAGGAGACTACCAAAAGCAGGTAGGGTGCAGAGAATATTATGACATTCATTTTGAATCTGGGAAAACAGTGGCTTAGGAGAGGGAAGTCCCTGAACACTCCGTGTTGTCACCTCTCGCTTCCCAATCTGCACATGTTGACCTCCTTTTCACCCAGATGGTGCTGTGGGGTGTGTGCCCTCCCTTTGTGTCTAAGTGTTCTCAGGGGGGCTCCTTCCAGGATACAGGCTCTTGGGCCTTTTCTTCCGTGGCAGAAATGGCATGGCTGGCTCAACACGGTTGTTTATTGTTATGCTGCTGTGACATGCTTCCCTTCAAACAATCTCTTGTAAATTTGTTTGGGACTTGCTGTTCCTTGGCTGAAGACCCAGAAACTTTTACAATACTAATCTGTTTTCCTCTTTACCCTGAGCCTTTGCTCTCCAGCGGGAGAGGCCATGAATTAGGTCCAGTGGGGTGACACATTCTTCACTCAGAATCTCAAGGGCCCCCACGGTCTAGCCAGTGTGATCCTCTGCCACATCCCAGTCTTTATGGGGACCCTTAGCCAGGACCCTGGCCACCAGATTCTGGAGCAACAATACTGCCCCGTCAGAACCACTGGCACTAGACTTTTGGAGTGAGACACTGCACCCTGTCCACAGTCACTGTGCTCGAAGGAGCAGCCCAGTTCTGTTTGTTTTGCCATTAATCTACAGATTCAATGTACATCATCAAAATCCCAGCTGAATTCTTTGGAGAAATCAATAATCTGATCCTGAAATTCATATGGAAATTTGAGGGACTCAAAATAGTCAAGAAAATCTTGAAAAAGAACAATATTTGAGGACTCACATTTCAAAGCTTACTATGAAATTACAGTAATTAAGACAGTGTTGTACTGGTATAAAGACAGACATATAAATCAGTGGAATAGAATAGGGAGTCCCAGAATAAATCCTCACATTTATGATCAATTGATTTTTGACACAGGTGCCAAAACAATTTAGTGAGAAATGAATAATATTTTCAACAAATGGTGCTGGGACAACTGTATATCCGTATGCAAATGAATAAAGTTGAACCCTTTCCTCATACTACACACAAAAATTAACTCAGGATGAATCAAAATCTTGAATGTAAAGCTAAAACTCTAAAACTATGAGAAGGAAACATAGGGGTAAATCTTCAACTTGGATTTGGCAGTGGTTTCTTAGGTCTGACACCAAAAGCACACACAACAAAAGGAAACATAGGTAAATTGGACTATATTTTGTACGTCAAAGGACACAATCAAGAAAATGAAAAGACAATCAAATATTGGGGGAAAATTTTGGTGAATCATATATCTGATAAAAGATTTGTATCTATCATATATATAAAGAACTCTTAAAACTCACTAATAAAAAGGACAAATAACACAATTAAAAAGCAGACAAAGGATGTGCACATTTCTTCAAAGACTATTTACAGTAGTCAATAAGCACATGAAAATATGAGTAATTAGTCATCAGGGAAGCAAATAAAAACCATAATGAGATGCCACTTCCTACTCTCTAGAATGGCTATAATAAAAAAGACAGATAATAATAACAAATATTGATGAAGATGTAGAGAAATACGAATTTTCATGCACTGCTGGTGAAATAAAATATTGCAGCTATGTTGGAAAAAAGTCTGGTAGTTCCACAAAATATTTAAACCTATAGTTACCATAAGACCTGATACATCTACATCTAGGTATGTACTCAAGAGAAATGAAAACCTGTGTCTATACAAAAAATTGTACACAAATATTCGTAACAGCATTATTCATAATAAGTAAAAAATAGAAACAATCCAAATATCCATCAACTGAAGTGTGGATAAAAATAAATGTGACATATCTATACACTGGAATATTTTTCAGCAATAAAAATGAAGTACTGACATATATTACAACATGGATGAACCATGAAAATATTTTGCTAAGTGAAAGAACCTGGTCATAAAAGACCACACATTACATTTATATACTATACAATTTATATAAAATTCCAGAATACACAAATTTAGAGAGGTAGAAAGTAGATTAATGGTTTTCCAGAGGTGGTGGGGGGCAGGGAAGGGGAATCTAAGGGGTGACTGCTAAAGAGTATGGTGTTTCCTTTTGGGGTTAGGAAAATGTTCTAAGTTTGATAGTGGTGACAATTGCACAGTTCTGTGAATATACTAAAAACCATCAAATTGTACATTCTAAATGGATGGATTTTATAGCAGTGAATTATATTTTGATAAAGAAATTTTACATATATACTCATATAAGAAGATTAGAAATAAATACCCCAAAATATGTGTGGGTTATAGTGATCTGTATTTTCTGCTTCATACTCTTCAATAGTAACCGTATTTGCTTCATTGCCTGTGGTTTACCTTTTCTTCTTATCATCATGATAATTAAGATTACAAAAAATTAACAAGCAAGAGACTAGTTGGTTCTCTTCCTCACTTTCCCTTTCCTTTTCTTTTCTCTTATGGAAGATTAAGTACTAAAATGGCATCTGAATTGTACTGAAATGCAATTAAAAATGGAGATATATCTTAAAAGCAGTCACCTTATCTAGTGAATAGATCCTATCTGCACAGCGTCCTTGACAAAAGGGTCCAGCCTCCACTAACCCCAACAGGGACCAGGAGCAAGCTCACTTCGTCCTGAGGCATCATGCTCCTGAGGATTAGGTCAGAAAGTCCTGCCTTGTGTTGAGTCGAAATATTTCTCCCTAAAGCTTTCCACGTTGGTCTAGTTTTGTCTTCTGATGCCACACAGAAGCAGTCTGTTTCCCTTCCACATAACAGCCCCTCAGATGTCTTTAGATAAACAGCAACTCCCTGAGACCTCCCTGCTTCAGACCAAATACTCACAGCTCTTTCAGTCATTCCTTACATGCTATATGTGTCAGTTAAAGTTCTGAGTTACAAGCAGTAGAAACCCATGGTAGCTGGCTTAGATAGAAATGACACTGCCATTAAGAGGAAATGGAGGTGTTCACAGGAATGGCAGAGAAGCTGGAAATTCTGTATCAAGAAATGGGCAGGACAAGGGGTATTTGGACAGCCAGAACCATGCTGACCCTTGTGCAGAAGCATCCTAGGAGGGCACACTGGCTGCCTGATGGAACTCACACCACCATGAGGGGCTTCCTAAATTTTAAGTGCTGAAGAACCTGTGTAACAGTGAGCAGTGGCTACTTCTCAAGGACTTACTGGGAAAAATAGGTAATGGGATTTGTCTAGACACCAGTTTGCATAGTTAGATCGGCTCTGCTTTCTCTAAATCATCAGGCATAGATTGGTATTATGGAAAAAATTTATGTCTCTTACCCTCTCAGGCCCCAGTGTGTATGTTAAAGCCCTCGCCCCCACTGTGACTATATTTGTAGACAGGGCCTGTGAGGAGGCGGGGAAGGTTAAACGAGGTCACAAGCGCAGGCTTCCACTCTGATAGGGCCGGTGTCACCATGAGAGGAGGAGACACCCGGGTTCTCTCTCTCTCCCATCAGAACACAGCGAGGAAGAGCCCATTCGCAGGCCAGAGGACGGCCCTCACCAGGCCCTCCAGAACCGTGAGAAATGATGTCTGTTGTGTAAGCCTGCCATTCTGCGGTACTTTGTTATGGTGACCATAGCAGACAAAGACAGATGGGTTGGTGGTAGTTATGTGTTTTCTGTTACCTGAAATTGCTGCACCCAGTAGCCCCTGAGAGACATGAAAGCAGTCATGATCCAGGGGTTTCCCATTCAAACACCGACTTGTTCCCATGGTGGTGGTTTTGATGTGGTTTATTCCAGGGAACATCAAATTAAGAAAAAAAAAAGGATCATTCAAGAAAACACAAAGTTGTAGCATTTTAGGAGATGTCTAAGGTAATGGTCCAAAGCTAGTCCTGAGACAGGCACCAGAAGGGCTGTGTGCAAGTTACCTGGGAAGTTTTCTAAAAATATAGACTCTAGGCCACACCCTCTAAGAGTCTAATTTCATCAGTCCTGGGAGAGAACCCAGCAATCTGCATTTTAAACAATTGCCCCAGGAGATGGGGCTAGATTTGGGACTGGGGACCCGCTCTGGGCAAGCTCCTCATTCGCAAGTAACAGGCTGCAGAGAAGACCCAAGGCCAACCCACCTTTTCCACTCAACCTGGACCAGGACCTGGGGATCCGGGCCTTTGGGTGTTTGTCTGATTGGCCAGAGACACCAGGTGGTGCTTTAAGAGGGTCACAGAAACCTGTGATGGCAGCCAGGAGAGGAGGGGTAGGCACTCTGACTGGGGAACACAGCCCCAGTTTGCTAGTGACTGCTAACCTAGAGCCAGGCCTTTAGCCTAGAGAAGAATAAGCCAGTGGCTCTGGAAGGGGATTCCAGCTGGAAAGAGCTTGAACAAAAACCTGGCTGGTGGTGGAAATGTACAGGCAGAGAGGGAAGATAGGCAACCCTCCTGTGGCTGTGGCTGCCCATCCAGAGCACTGGCATTTTGGATGCACTTGGAGTTGAGGCTTGCATCAATGATGGTTGGAGCCATAATTTTTTTGCAAACCCTAAAACACCACTGGGCACATGGAGATGGGCAATACATACTTTATAAAGTCATTTGATAACTTGCCATCATTTCAATAAAGAGGAGTTGAGGTGTTGATAAACCAGCAGAGAGATATGGTTTCCTGTGGCTCATGTCACTAGTTAGGAGGGAGATTTGGACCAGAGGGAAAGAAGCGTGTACGCCAAAACCCTACAGAGAGAGCTTACCTCATTCCCTCCGAGTTCTCCCAGCTCCCTGGCAGCTATATATTTTGGCTCCTGCTGCTTTCAACACACGTGGGAGAGGTCAAAAAACCACCAGGCAGAAGGGGTGCCTCCCTGAGTGACTCAGAGCTGAGATTGCCGGTTTGACTGCCTGAGGAGTGAGGTGAGTGGAGCCCTCACTGGAGGCCTTATCAGCACTCAGCCATCAAATCACAGGCATATCTTTAGGGCAGAGGAGGCAGCTGCCAAGTAGGCACAGAATCAGAAAAGTACAGCCCCAGGTAATGTCAGAGGCTCTCCCAGGCCCCACCCAGGACTGCACCCACCCTCCACCCCCACCCCCACCCCCACCCCCCGCATACAGCTCTTGGGCCCAGGAGGGGCCAGGCCTCTTTTTAAAGCTACTATATCAGCAGCACACACTTCTTAAATTTAGGTAGTATATGATGGTTGCTGTTTTAGGGTCTTGGAGGGTGTCAAGAGGGAAGAGGCGCTGGGAGATGCATGAGGGATTTTCTCTCTGAAGGGCAAGAAAAGTCAGTTCATGGAAACATGATATGCATGCTGGGGGTGTTCAGGGGTGCAGGGGAGGCAAGAGACAGCCCTGATAAAGCTCCCAAGTTTCAAAGAAGCAGAGCCTATTTCGGATCCTGATAAGTCACAGGGCAAAGTAGCATTTGAGTTGGGTCCTGAGGATGGGGGTTTGGAAGTGATGGAGGTAGAGAACCACAGATGGTAGGAATGGCCAGTGCAAAAGCAGAGAGGATGGACATGCCAGGGCTCAGCCACCGCTTCCTGGTCCAAGTCCTTCCTCTTGCTGGGCTCAGGAGGCAGAGCCCGTGAGATTCTCCTAGCATCTCTGAGCATTTGTGCTGTGCAGATCACCGTTTCTGGGTGCTGACACCGTTTAAAGGTGGAGATGGAGGAGTGGCTAGACCCTGCCTTCTGGGAGCTCACAAGCTTAGATGCAGGAGGAAAGCTCTGCATGCAGCCACAGTGGTGTGGTTCCCTCTGGGACGATGCCCCATCCCCTCAGGCTCACCTCTCAGAAGCCCATGCCAGCTCAAGCTCTCTGGTCGCCTGCATTCTGGATATTGCTCTGCTGTTCCCTGCATCTGGAATGTCCTTCCTCCTACTGGCGAGCGCCCAGATCTGCCCAGGAGGCCTGACTCAAATGTGACCCCGAATATGACCCCACTGTGTTGATCTTCATCCCTTCCCCAGGCGGAAGGGGTCACTCCCATCCTTGAACTCCTACCACACTTGTATCCTCCTCTTTGTGTTGTAACAGTTCTCTGCTGACTCAGTTTATGCTCCCCTTGACACTAGACTATGAGCATCTTGAAGGCAGGGCTATGTGCCTTCCCATTGTCTACCAGGACCTCTGACACTTAGTAGGTGTTCAAGAAATGTCTGTGTTAGCATTGGATGGTTGGTTATAGAGATCTCTGAAAACATGGGGGTGAGTTCATCAAAATGGGCTAAAAGCACTTCAAAAGGTTAATTGGAAAGGAAGTTTGGAAATTTGTGGAAGGAGTGAAGTGCTGTCTGAGAGTGGAGAGTAGGTGAAGGGCTGTGCATAGGAGTGAAAGGAGCTGGAGATGGGTGCTCAAACTGTGGATTCTTCCAGGTGCAATGGTCTTACAGACTTCTTAGCCCTCCTGTCCATCCAAGAAGCCCCAACTTTCCTCCCAACTCAGACACATGCTCCAGCTGGATCCTGACAGAAGCCTGGAATGTGAGGCAGAGAAACTTTGGCTCATAGGAAGGCACTAATGGTTCTTGCAAAGATTTCTGGTAGGATAAAAATTGTATTTCAAAAAGATAGCCTGGATCATGTCACTCCTGACTTATCCTTCAGCAGCTTCTCATTTCTCTCAGCATACAGAAAAAAACTCCTTTGTGTGGCCCTCAAAGCCCAGAGTGTCCAGGCCCCATCAGTGTACAGAGCTCAGCTTGCCCTGAGACAGCCACTGTGCTGTTTCCTCTCTCAGTCCTTCCTTCATGCTCCCTCCTGCCACAGGACGTTTGCACATGTGACTTCCTCTAACTACTATACTACTAAAAGTGGAAGTAACGGGAGTTGGGAGGAATGTCAGGAGCCATAGGTATCTCTGTGAGATAAGAAGGATAATTGTGAAAACATGAAGTATAGGTAGATGTTGCTTTTGGACACCAAATTAAAGAGGGAAGGAAAAAGAAAAGAAACTGACATTTATGCGGATGAAAGGATGGACATGCCAGGGCCCGGTCACCACTTTCTGGCCCAAGTCCTTCCTGCTTCTGCAGGGCTTAGGAGGCAGAGCCTGTGAGATTCTCCAAGCATCTCTGAGCATCTGTGCTGCTCCGATCACAGTTCTGAGGCTCCACTTGGAGCTGGCTCCAAATCCCAGACATAGTACCTGATGGCTGTGTGGCCTCGGGAAAGATGGAACCCCTCTCAGTCTGGTGTCTGTAGAGGCTCTCTACAGAGGTGGAAACTGAGTTTGGAAGTGGTTCAGGAGCCTGCCTGTGGTCACATAGCCAAGCCAGGATCTGGACACGGACATTCCTGATTTTTAAGCCCGCACGTGCTATTCTGCCTGCACTGTGCTGGCAGAGACCTGAAAGACTGGTACAGTCCAATCTTCTCATGATAAAGAGGGGGAAACGGAGCCCTTGAGAGATAAAATGACTTGATCCAGACTCTTGCCCTAAAGCTGTAAGTATCAAGGGATCATCCAAGATGAGCCGTCCCATAGCTAGTTGGGAATGCTGGACCAAGACTGGGCAAGAGGTACAAGTGACTCCCAGTATCGGTTGAATCCCCACGGATGGTTTTCAGGGCCTTGAACCATCTGCCCTGGCAGAAGTTCACTGACCTCTGTGCTCTCCTGGATGCCTGGGCAGATGGGAGCTCCGGCTGCTGAGGAGCCTTGGCTGGTAGTTAGTTCAGACCGGGGCCACGTCAGTAGTCCTGCCCGGTGGCTTCCCACATCCTTGAGTAACTGCTGCACAGAGGTGCTGGGCATGGCACCAAGGGTGTGGTGGGGACCAAATTAGTAATGCACACTTGGTGACCCCCTCACTGAGCCAGGTTTCACTGCACACTTAGGACGAACACAATCCCTTACCTAGCATTTGTGGGGTCACTAAGGTCTCAAGTAGAAAGGTAAAACCTCTGAAGAGAATTGGGAGGGGGCAAACTGACCTGGAGTAAAGGGCCTCTATGTGTTTGACTACTTACAGGCATGATGTATTAAGTGAATCTGTCAAAACTTGAAAGCAGATTATAGCAGGACAGGCCATGAGCAGAGGGAGGCAAAAAGGTGTAAATAATCTGAGGTGCATGTGGGTCGTGCTGGCATAGTAGATTTATGCCCTGTCCTCATAATGCACTCTTTCATCTGGGGAGCTGGGATTCCAAAACTCGAGTCTAGACAGGAATGGATGGCGCTGCCTCTCAGCTTACACCGTTCAAGGTTTCTCAGCCCCAGGACTCCTGGATACAGATGTGAACAGCCCATTCGGCCAGGGGATACTGCTCAGACCCCAGGAAGCAAAAGCCTCATTCTTACAGACCATTTCATGAGTGAAAGCATGGCCCACAGGAGCTCCCCAGAGGCACTGTCACTCATTCTGGGGATGACGCCCTCTTTGTCTCTAACTCCCCAAGTGAGAAACAAGCCCAATCACGCCTGCGACCCGGCAGTCAGCCTGAGCCTCTTCTTTCCTCCTTTTCATGTACACTTGGTGCTGGTTTCGGTGGCTTTCATCAACAGTGGCTGAAACCACCCCCACCCGTAGCTTCCCAGGGACTCGGGCAGGCCTGGGCTGACAGGGCCAGGCCCGGGAGTCTGGGCAACAGTAAACAAGGCTGCCAGAGGCCCTCTCCAAGCTGCTGCTGTGCCCAGGCAGGCCCTGTCTCCTGGGTGGCCAGAGCCAGGCCCCAGGAGCCCCCTGCTGCAAGAACTGAGGGTCATTGGCTTCACTCCCGAGAGAGGCACCCTCCTTTCCTTCCCTCTCCCTGTGGATCCTGCAAACTCAGCCTGGGACTTGGGAGGCTACGCAGGAAGGGAGGGTGGAGCAGACCAGGAGCTGGAGCATTATAGTGGAGCATGTGAGGCTGAGTAGTGACAGAGCTGTGGTTCTGAGACTGGGAAACAGATTAGAAAAGACTACGATTAAGTAATCTATGGTAAATGGACACACAAAAATTACACACACTCAAAACAAACAAATAAACAAAAAACCCACAAGGGCTCAGAAGGTTGTTGGTCATTCTTTTTGAACAGCTGGGGATCTCTGACTCATGCACTGGCCGGCCCCTGTTCTCCGTGCCACAAGGGCCAGCCAGGGAAGGGCCGGATTCTGTAGGTGACAGAACAGAGCGCTAAAACAGTGCTGCTACTTATTGACTGTGTGACCCTGGCCAAGTTAGTGGGCATCTCTGAGCCTCAGCTTCCTCCTTTGCAAAATGGAAACATACCTGCCTCCCAGGGTTGTTGTGAAGTTTAAATGACATGGTATATCATATTTCTGGCCCATAGTAGGCATGAAATAAATAGTCACAATTATTATCCCTGATCAACATAGCTCACTCACTCCCTTTTAAAACCTACCCTCAGAAACCAAATTTCCATATGGACATGAGTCCTCTTTCTGAATGATTTCACCTTATCCATAATCTTAGACAACATATGTGTGTGTGTAAGAGACCAGAAGAGACAAAGAAAAAGTGGACACATAGTGACCATATTTTCCCTATCCTATAATAGGTGTATACATATGTACATACACACACAGCCCTATGAGTAGATGGGGCACTGTTACATTTTCCTCCTTTTAAAGGTGATGAAGCTCACGTCAGGAAGATTACATGACCCGAACAAAGGCACACAGCCAATGTGTTTCTCCAAAAGAAATGACTGGGAGTCAGTGTTTCTTTAAGGCATTTCTCCACAAGCACACACAGAGAAAAACATCATTAAGAGACACTGAAATCATACTTTTACTGCTATTTAAGTTCCTCTTGAAAGTATCATCTAGGTATCTGGAGAAGGCAGGTTTTAGTTCTTTACCCATTAAAGAAATGTGTTCCTACCCACCCTATGATAACTTCAGTGATTCCATATGCAAATTCCATGAATGGATTGCTAGGAAAGTCAAATCACAGGAAAGAACAGCTGTCACCCTGAGAAAAAATTTATCTCCTAGAGACAGCACTGGGGCTCAACAATTCCTTCTGTGCTGCTCTGCCTAATACATGTGCAGCTTCAAGTCACATTCAAAACAGTAACAGATCCAGTGACCATGACATCCCTCATCCACGTGGACAGCAGTTTTCAATTCACAGAGCATCTCCCACTCATCAGCAACCTGTTCTTTCCAAAGGCCTGTGAGGTGGGCTGCAGGCAGGCTCACCACTCCCATTTCACAGGAGAGAAAGTCAAGGCACAGAGCAGTCCAGCATACCACCTTAGGTCAGGCATCAGCCTTGCACCCACATGGGGCTCTTTTCTCTGGACCATTGCACCTTTGAAAAGCACTGTGCTGAGAAATGTGGACCGACTTCACCTGTTGTTATTTGATATCACTGAAATTGTCCTCCCTAAACAGACTTAATAACTTAAAGTTTTGCTTTCTGCTCCACTGAGAAGAGGGGACCCACTCTGAGGAAGGAACTCAAACACGAACAGTCATATTTTGTAGACATTAGTGTTTATTTCCCTGTGATACTGTAGCTTCCTCTGGAAAAATCCAAGCACACATCCGTTTCAAGCCCTGAGAAACTCTCAAATGTTGACCATGTGTCTGACTCCTGTGTGGTCAAAGGAGTGATGTTTTGGAATGTCCACAACTTATTTCCATGTTAAAATAACTCCACGCTCGCCTAAATTCCACTTATACACAAGTGTGCACCTGTTAAAATAGGTCATTTTTCACTGTTAAATCTTCCAGAATTCATGGTTATGTGTGGGAACCCCAGACAAATGCAACCTGAATGTCACAAAGGGCATTTTTCTCTGCTGAGTGATCCTGGTTGGCCCAGAGCCCTCAGGTCCCTCACTCCCACAGATTTGTGAAAGTAAGGAAGAACAATTTCTGCTGAGAGAAGGGACTGGAATCAAATCCTAGCACTGAAGGCCTTGTGTGAAATTGCATGGGATTTTTGTTTTACAACCGTTACATTTTAATTAGGTTTCTGTAGACCTTTTCCGTAATCTAGTACAGTACAGAGTGCAAACTCAGCAACTTTCCCAATGCCCCCCAAAAAGCTAAAGGAAAAGATGAAAGAAAAAAATTATTTTTAGAGTAAGGAGCTCTACCATCTGAGGTTTTGTTACGCTTATGGAGTAAGAAGGTTACCTTTCCCACAACTTTGATGACTGAAAAGTAAATGCACAAGAGTATTTTTGATACTGAAAGTTTCATCTTGGCAATGAGATTCCCCCAGACCCTTCTTCATATCTGGAGGCTTCCAGAAGCTCAAGTGCACTTAACCAGTATCAGGGGACTACTCCCAACTCCTAGAAGTCTTTGGGCCCATTGCAAACGCAGGCCCTTCCAGAGAGACAGGCCTAAGGTCTCTAGGGAATTTGATGGCACCCACAGGAAGCCCAGGCCCCATGGCTGACTGCAGACTCAGAACCTGCTGGGACAGCCCTCCTCCCCACATGACCTGGGAGGGCCGGCCATGGATTGCTAATCTTGGAAATTTATTTGGCAGAGAAAATCAAGGTCTGGAGCCCAGGGGAGGGAGGCCCTGGGCCCAGTGACCTTGTAGGCTAATCAGTTGGGCCATAGATCTCTTGGCAAATCATCCGTCTCCTCGGGGAGGCAGATGCCAACCCCTTGCCTTTCCAAACAGGGCTGTTAATACACGTGTGAGTCCCAATCTAAGAATGGGCTCTCTGAGCTGATTTATTTAAATACTTTTTCTGTGACATGTGTTTCAAAAAGGAGATAAAGAAGGCAAAGATGTAGGTCCTGAGCTGCCCTTGAAGAAGGAAAGGTGAAAGCCTATGTCTCTAAGGTAGAATCTGGCATAGAAACTGGCTCTCAGCAGGCACTCCGCAGACCTGCCTTAGTTCAAAGGACCTTCGCTGCCTTCCTGTCACCGCCTAGGGAGTGACATTTTGGTGATGAGAGCTGGGGCCTTAAAAAAAAAATCCATCTGGTCAGTTATATAACTTATAATCCATGTGACTGTAATCTTTCCAAGTTTCCAACCAGCTCTCTAAATTCATTCACTTTGACAAACATTTCTTCAGCATCCACCATTCCCAGGGACTGTAGTGGGTGCCATGGGAGACAGAGGTGAAGGGGACACAGTCCTTTCCACTGCTGCTGCAGCTGAGTAAGTGTATAGCCGGTGTCTATTTGCCAAGAGCGTGGCCAACTAAAGGAAAACAAAACCAAACCAGAAAAAAAGCTGATTCTGTGAGATGACCAGCCTTGGGAGGGTGAGGAGATGTCCAAGCTCGGAACCCCCTGGAAGCCAAGGAGAGCTTGCAGGTGGCATGGTAACAGCAGAGCGGTCGCTGAGGGACCCTGCAGCCATGTCACAGGGAGAAGATTTGTAGGAATGGAAGACCTTTGGCCTGGAGAATAAAAGACTGGGCAAACGGGAGAGCTATTCTCACATACCAGGGAGAGAGTGCCATGGGGAGGGCCCCAGGGCGAGGCAGGCTGGGTGGGGGCAGGGCGTTCAAGGCGGAGGGTCCTCCCCAGCTGGAGCTGCCCCAAGGCAGACCCGGATGTGCTCCGAAGGGGCTGAGTTCCCATCCTTGGAGGTTTTGAGTGGGTGATGGAAAGCCCACCAGATAGAGATGCTGTAGACAACCAAGCATGGGTGGGGAGGGAAGCCTAGTCCTTAAGGGAGGAGAGGGAAGCTTGATTCTTTAAGCTTCACTCTCTGTCTGAGCGCCTTGGGTTCCCGCTTCTCCCACTCCGGCTTAATGAGCTACTAAGGCCGACCCCTGAGTTTTATTCATGCGTGCCTAGGTGTGAAGGGGAGGCCGGCACCGCAGGTGCAGTTGTTAATAGCAAACTCCCACGGGCAGTCTCTGGAACGAGGGAAAAGGTAGGAAAGCAGTCGTTCTGCAGGCCTGGAGGTTGCCGCTTGAGTCTCCACCTTGCCCCATGCCCATGTCCCTGGGGCTGACAAACCACTCCAGCAAGAGGGGGAGTCTCTTTGCTGTGTCTTTCCCAAGGTGACAAGCAAGAGGGAAGGCAACAGATCACCTTTAGGTCCAAGAGTCCCTTATCATCGACTCAGCGTGAGGCTGATGAAACCAGGGCAGTACAAACGCCGAGGGAGCCCCTCCACAGGGCAGGCACAGCGCACGGGCTCTTCTCCGCCTCTAGTTTCCCCCACAACCCCGTGCCTGCCTCGCAGATTGAGGGAGTTTTACCTGCCCCCTCATTCATCCTGCCTAACCCTCCCCATACAACTCTTTGGTTAGTTAAAAGTGTGAAGAGCTTTTTCCTGATATCACCATCCAAGAAATGAATGAATTGACATTGATTCCCTTAGTCAGGAGGCATTTCTGAACTCCTATCACAGGTTGGGGTTGCAAGTTCAAAGATAAAGAAGAACCCACCTGACCCCTGAGGAACAGATAAGAGGAGCGGCAGAAACAGAAGATATCAGCACACATAGGGTCTGCTTGGACAGATGGGCACCCCGCGGCTATGGGAGCACAGAGGCAGGAGGCTTAAAAAGGCTTCCCGTGAGAGATGCCATTTGACCTGATTCTTAAAGAAAAAGAGAGGGTCAGAGAAAGAGAAGTGGGGAGGGCATTCTAGTAAATGGGACAGACAGCACAAGCCAAGGCCCAACAGTGAGAAACTGCATGGCAGCCATCACATGTAATTAATGCTTCTAGTCTGCAAATTAGGAGACTGGGAGTGGAAGGAGATGAGGCTGAGAAGTCATCTGGACACATACAAAGAGCTTTATGATCATTCTAAGATGCTTGATGTTTTCCTGTAGGTTGCAGGGAACAGAGGCATGATGTGGATTGATTTATAGAGATTTTTCTGCCTTCATCAAAGATATAACATAAGGAGATAGAGCTAATGTTGGAAACACTAGTCAAAATTCTACTGCAGTGGTTTCGTTGAGATATGCAAAGAACCTGAGTTAGTGCAATTGTAGTGGGTGGAAAGGAAAGGACCAAACGGAGAAATTTTAGAATTTAAAATTCAACAAGACTGCCCAACAAATGAAATCTTCAAAGATGAAAGATCCAATGAAACAAGGGACAAAAGATTTGAGTAGACACTTCATGAAAGAAGGTATATGAATGCCCAATAAGCAGATGAAAGACTGCTCAACACCATTAGTGATCAGGGAAATGCAAATTAAAACAACAATGAGGTATGACTTCACATCCTCTAGAATGGCTGTAATCAGAATGGCTGACCATACCAAGTGCTGGTGGGGATGTGGAGAAACCAGCTCTCAGACATGGCTGGTGGGAGACGTGAGTGGCACAAACACGTTGGAGAACTCTGGCATTTTCTTACAAGGTTAACAATACATCTATCTTAGGACCAAGTAATCCCACTTTAAGATATTTGCTCAACAAAAATATGTTTCCAAAAACTTGTACAAGAAAAATGTGTTCCAAATAAAATTGTGAAGAAAGTTTAGAGGAGCCTTATTCATAATGTTGTAGAACTGAAAGAAACCCAAAGGTCTATCAACAAGGGCATGGATAAATACACGATTTTATATCCATATGGTGGAATATTACTCAGCAACAAAAAGGAACAACTATTGACACATGCAGGACATGGATGAAGAGCAAAAACATTATGTTAAGTGAAAGAAACAGGCACAAAACAAACAAACTGCATGATCTTATATATGTGAAATCCAAATACAGACAAAAATTAAACTATCATATTTGGAACCAGATAGTTGGTATAAATGTGCTGGGGCTGGGAAGACTGAATAGTAAGAGGTTGGGGGAATTTTCTCAAAAGATAGAAATAGTCTATATCTTTTGCTGACATTTCGCTGATGATTACACAGCTGTCAGAATTCATCAAACTAAAATCTGAACATTTTTTGGTATGTAAACTTTCCTTAAAAAAAAATAGATATGATGATTGGTTTATATTTAACCTCACAGTTATGGCTTGAACATTTGTGTGGATGGTGGTGATGCTCAGGCAGATGTGCGAGATGGGCAGGTGAAGGGAGCAGAAGATGAGTTGAATTTTTCATATGTGAAGTACATGGTATTGGTTCCCATAGGTGCTAGCAGGTGGTACCCTACAGAAACCCCACAGTCAATGAGTCTGAAGCTTGGGGAAAGGGGCAGGATGGGATGTACCTCCGGAATCACTTGCTCACAGTGGGTAATTAACGCAACAGCATGAATGAGACCTCTCAGAGGGGGACTTTGGCGTGGAGAACAGGGGCCAATGGCCAGCCCCAGCAATGGCCAGCCCCAGGGGCTGTGACTGCTGCTGGGTGAACAGTGTGCAGCAGGCTGGAACCCATGGTAGAGGTAGGAGGAAATCCAGAAAAGTGCAGAACCACAGTTGTCCACAGCAGAGAGTTGTCGGGTGGGGGAAGTGGGGGCTGGGGGGCATTGTTATGTGGCACTATTTTGTTTTTGTTTTTGTTTTGGCTTGTTTGTTTTTTAAGTAGATAGGTTTTACATATAAAAGAGTTTTTTTCTACAACTTTATTGTGGTATAAAATTACATATCATAGAATTCACTCATTTAAAGTGTGTGGTTCAATGAGTCTCAGTGAATTTATATGGTTATGCAAGCACTGTCACACTCAAGTTTTAGAACATTTTCATCACTGCAAAAATTTCCCTTGTGCTATTTACAATCAATCCCCTATCCCAGGC
This sequence comes from Manis pentadactyla, assembly GCF_030020395.1. Classification (NCBI taxonomy): domain Eukaryota; kingdom Metazoa; phylum Chordata; class Mammalia; order Pholidota; family Manidae; genus Manis; species Manis pentadactyla. Next base: position 122,522,827 of record NC_080019.1, on the reverse strand, counting down.
CCAGGCCCTAACAACAACAGATATGCTTTTGTCATAATTTTGCCATTTCTAGAAATTTTATACAAATAGAATTATATTGTCTTTTATGCCTCACTTCTTTCTCTTACCCTGTTTTTGAGATTCTTCCATGTTGTCGCATGTATTTGCAACTCATTCCTTTCTATGCATATAGTATACCACTATATGAACATACCGTCAAATGTCCGTTCACCAGTTGCTGGACATTTGCACTGTTTCCAGTTTAGGGTTATTATGAATAGTGCTGCAATGGATATGCACTTGCAACTCTTTAGGAGGACATACATTTTCATTTTTCTTAGATAAATAATACCTAGAAGGGTGATTGCTGGATTTCATGGCAAGCATCTGTTTATTTTTAAAAGAAATTGTTACGTTGTTTTACAAAGAGGCTGTACCACTTTACATTTCCACTCGCAATTTATGACGGCTCTAGTTTCTCTACATCCTTATCAACACTTGGCATTATTGGGCTTTTAAAAACTATTTTGGTGATTATAGAATAGTATCCCACTATGGTTTAATTTGTATGCTCCTAATGACCAGTGATGTTGAAGATTTTTCATGTGCTTATAGACCATTCATATATCTTGGGGAAATACTGGTTCGAACCTTTTGCAAATGTTTTACATGGATTGTTTGTCTTCTTATAATTGAGTATTAAGAGTTCTTTATACATTCTGAACACAAATCAGACAGTTTGCAAATATTTTCTTCCAATCTGTGGTCTACTTTTTCATTTTCTTTTGCCAAGCAAATTAAAAAATTTTGATAAAGTTCAATGAATCAGTGCTTTCTTTTGTGATTTTTACTTTTTGTGTTCTATGTAGGAAATTTTTGCTTACCCCAAAGCCACAAAGATTTCTTCTATGTTTTCTTCTAGCAGTTTTATAGCTTTAACATTTCCATTCAGTTCTGTGATCTACTTTGAATTAATTTTTGTGAATAGTGTGAGGAATGGTTAAAATAAATACCTTTTTTTCATGATTGCCCAATTACTTGAAAACTATTTATAGAGACTAATCTTTTCCCTACTGAATTATCCTGGTACCTTTATCAAACTAAATTGACATGTAAGTTAAGGTCCATGTCTGGATTCTCAATTCTGTTCTAAATAAAACTATATATGTCAATTGTTATTCAGTATCATTCTGTGCTAATTACTGTGGTTGTACAGTAAGTCATAATTATGTAGTATAAGTCTACTACCTTTGTTCTTTTTAAATCTGTGGCAAAGGACTTGAACAGACATTTCTCCAAAGGAGATGTACAAATGATCAATTAGCATGTGAGAAGATGCTCAACATCCGATCAAAATAAAAACCACAAGGAGATATAATGTCACACTCATTCGGATGGTTACTATCAAGGCAAAACAAAACAAAACAAAACAAAAAATAATGTGTGGTAGCAGGGATGTGGAGAAACTGGAACTCGAGCACATTGTTGGTGGGAATGTAAAACAGCATAGCTGTTAAAACGGTATGGTGTTTCCTCAAAAAATTAAAAATAGAATTACAACATGATTACATTACATTTCTCAGTATATACCCAAAAGAATTGAAAACAGAATCTTGAAGAGATATTTGTACACCCACATTCATAGCAGCATTATTCACAATAGCTAAAAGATTAGCAAACCAAGTGTCTATTGATGGATGAATGGATAAACAAATGTGGTGTATGCATATAATTGAATATTATTCAACCTTAGAAAGGAAAGAATTCTGACACATGCTTGAGGATATTGTGTTAAGTGAAATATGCTAGTCACAAAAAGATAAACACTGTATGTTTCTTATATGAGATTCCTAGAACATACAAATTAATTGACAGAAAGTAAAATGGACTTGCCAGGAGCTGCCAGAAGCTGCCAGGAGCTGGCAGAGGGCAGGAATGGGGAGTTGTTTGATAGGTATAGGGTTTTAATCTTGCAAAATGAGGAGTTATGAAGATTGATTATAAAACAAAGTGAATGTATTTAACACTACTGACTTGTACACTTAAAAATGGTTAAGATGATAAACTTTGTTATGTGTATTTTATAATTAAAAAAGAATTTTTTTTTACCAGTGTATAAAATTTATTTATTTATTAATTTTTTTATTAAGATGTCATTGATATTCAACCTTATGAAGGTTTCACATGAGCAACACTGTGGTTACTACATTCGCCCATATTATCAAATTCCCCCCAACCCCACTGCAGTCACTGTCCATCAGCGTAGTAAGATGCTATAGAGTCATTACTTGTCTTTGTGACCACCCCCCAACACACACCATGTGTGCCAACCATAATGCCCTTCAATCCCCTTCTCCCTCCCTCCCCACCCGCCTTTGCCACCCCCTTCCCTTTGGTAACCGTTAGTCCCTTCTTGGGTTCTGTGAGTCTGCTGCTGTTTTGTTCCTTCAGTTTTGCTTTGCTGTTATACTCCACAGATGAGTGAAATCATTTCGCATTTGTCTTTCTCCACCTGGCTTATCTCACTGAGCATAATACCCTCTATCTCCATCCATGTTGTTGCAAATACTAGGATTTATTTTCTTCTTATGGCTGAATAATAATCCATTGTGAATATGTACCACATCTTCTTTATGCATTCATCTACTGATGGACACTTAGATTGCTTCCATATCTTGGCTATTGTAAATAGTGCTGCAATAAACATACGGGGTGCATATGTCTTTTTGAACCTGGGATCTTGTTTTCTTTGGGTAAATTCCTAGGAGTGGAATTCTTGGGTCAAATGGTATTTCTATTTTTAGGTTGTTGAGGAACCTCCATATTGCTTTCTGCAATGGTTGAACTAGCTTACATTCCCTCCAGCAGTGTAGAAGGGTTCCCCTTTCTTAACAACCTCACCAGCATTTGTTGTTCCTTGTCTTCGATATTGTCCATCCTAACTAGCTTGAGGTGATAACTCATTGTGGATTAAATTGCATTTCCCTGATAATTAGCAACATGGAGCATCTTTTCATGGGCCTGTTGGCCATCTGAATTTCTTCTTTGGAGAAGACCACAATTAAAATTTTTAAAAAATGTGTAATCTAGGTAACTTGTATTCCAAAACATTTAAGAATCAGTTTGCCAATATCTACAAAAGAGCCTGCTGGGATTTTCACTGGCATTTCACCAAATCTGTAGATTAATATAGGGAAAATTGCCTTCTCTAATTAACAATACTGAGATTTCTAAACCATGAACATGGCATATCTCTCTGTTTATTCAGGTCTTCTTTAATTTCTCAGCACTGTTTTATAGTTTTCAGTGTACAAGCCTTAAATATATTTAATTAATTTATACCCAAGTACATGTTACTATGAATGAACTTTCAGAAGTTTTATTTTTTTGGATTGTTCTTTGCTAGTATATAGAAATACAATGATTTCTGTTTATCTCATATTCTGTGTCCTTGCTAAATTCATTTATTGGTTCTAATAGCTTCTGAAGATTCCATAGGATTTTCTACATACACAATACCTCGTTCACAAAAGACAGTTTTACTCCTTTCTTTCCAGCATGTATGCCTTTTTTTTCTTTTCATACCTTATTGAAATGCCTAGGACCTCCAGTACAGTGTTGAATGGGAGTCGGGAGAGAGAGTTTAAAAATGGAATATTTTACTATATAAAGGTCACCTCTGGGAGATCAGTTTCAATAGAACAGCAGGGGTGTCACCTTTCATGAAGATTGAATGAAAAAAGGAGAGAGAATGGTTATGACACAGTCTCTATTCTCAAGGGGGTCCCAGCGTATCAACAGGCCAGTTCTGTATATACATTTCTCCACCTCTGAATCTACCAGCACAGATCCTGGCACCCTCACTCATCTGGATATTTTAGCAGCCTCTTTCCTCTCCCCCTTCCTTTCACTCTCCTTCCCTCACACCCCAGTCTATTTGCCTCTTAGGGAGAAATCAGCTTCTACTACTCCTCTGCACAAATCTCCCATGGCGGCTGCGGGCAAGCGCGCTGCAACTCCATCCGCAGGCCCTGGAGCTCTGCACTGCATGGCCTCGTCTGCCTCTCCGGCCCCACCTCTTGCTGGCCTCCCCTTCACCGCTCTGTCCGTCTGATCCTGAGATTTTGCTTCACTACCACTCAAAATGCGGATATGAACCCTGGGAGCTTCTTAGAAATGCAACATCTCAGGCTTTGCCTCAGACCTGCTCAATCAGAATATGCATTTTAACAAGATCCTGTGCACACTGAAGGGTGGAGGGGCACCGCCCTGGAACCCACCAAACTCCATCCTTGCGAGTTGCCATGGCCTCTGCCTGCATGGTTCTTGCCCAGATCATTTTACAGCTCAGTCCCTCACTTCTTTCAGGCTCCAGCTCCAAGATCACTTCCTCAGAGAGGCCTTTTTCAAAAAAACACCAGTGTCTAAAGCCCTACTCCCTTCATTCTCTATCTTTCTATCCTATTTTGTCTTTTCAGCACTAGGCCTGTCTTGTCCTCCATTGGATATTTGACACCAAGAACAGTGCCTGAACATGGCGGGATGATAAATATTTTTTGAATGAATGAACAAATGAATGAAATATTGAACATAAAGGTTTTATAATAAGGTGGGATGTGTTATGTCATAAGAGAGCTTCAAAGCATTATGGAAACAAAGAGGAGGGAGCAATCACTTTGGATAGAGATGAAGGGAATTAGAGAAGTTTCCATGCAGGACATGGACTATAAGTCAAACCCTGAAAAATGGACATGATTTCATCAAGAGGAGATGGCAGGGACTGATCCTTGGGAAGAGAGAGAAGGTGAGCAAAAATGTGGAGGACACACCAGCTTACAGGGGAGAGGAGCCATTCCTAGCGACTAGAGCCAGTGTGCAGAGACTGAGAATGTTGGAAAGGACAAGCTGCCAGGTAAGGAAAGGCTTCAATGCCAGGCAACGGGTTTAGACTTCATTTTACAGGCCACAGAGGCTGTTGTAGGCTAGTACCTCAATCAAATATCCCTCAGACCTACCAGACTTATTCTGGTAACCATTTGGCAATATACACACATATCAAATCACATGTTATATACCTAAAACCAATATAATGTTCAATTACATTCCAATTTTAAAAAAGAAAGAAAATATAAAGGAAAGTAAGGGATATGCAAATAGATATAAAAGGATCATTTCAGACTCTATGAGTCCCAGATGGAGAAAAAGATTAAAAAATGAAAAATCAAACCTCACTCCATGTAGTCGTACACTTTCCTGTTCTTTAAAAAAAAAAAAAAATGCAGGCTATCAGTGGAAAAAATGGTAAAATTCCAATAAGGTCTGTAGTTTAATTAATGATATTGTACAAAGGTTAATGTCCTGTTTTTAATCTTTGCACTATTACTTTGTAATATGTTCACATTAGGGGAAGCAGAGTGAGAGATATGAGGGAGCTTTGTACTATTTTTATGACTTTTCTCTGTATAAATTAGTTCAAAATAAAGTTGTTTTTAAAAAAAAAAAATAACCCTCAGTCCAATGATACCTGTGTCTAAATCAAGAGGTCTCACCTGTCATTAGAGCAAATCAGCAATTGGCTTACAAGTCTACACATGCACGCACTCTCCCCCGCCCCCCACACACATTAATGAGACTGTAACGGAGCTGGGCTAACCTCTGCTGACTTCTGGTTGGCTTCAGGTCTGCATGTTCTTTACCTTGGTTCCATGGACAGTGGCCCTCTGCCCCAATATACTCTGAGATAGATGTCAGTTTGGGCTGTACTGTTAGGCCTAATCATATGAAAGGGTCCATATTCAAATGGTTTTCACCTTCAAAAAGGGAAATTTCACTGGGTCTGCACTGATTAATAGGGAAATCAGATTCACTTCAGGGACATTAATGGAAGGTCTTAGTCCTCAGTAAGCAGGACCCCTTCCTAACTAAGCATTTCCTTTCGTTGGCACCCAGGTCCTCCTCTGGAATTCAGACCCTGTGTTCTGGAAGCCCAGCTGTCTAGTCACCTGGGAGAGTCAGCACTCTCTTCAAAGCCATGGCACCCTAACCTGGGTGAGTTAGAGCCCACAGCAGTCGGGGTATGTGCAAGCTGTGTGAATCACGGCCCATGCCAGGGTCTCCTCCAAACAAGGCCAAGCTGGGAGGAGGGTGGGGTCAGAGACTGGATAGGGGTTCTTTAGCTAACCAGCATTTGTAGAGAACATGGCTTCAGGGATTGATGACAAAGTGCTCCTGAGCAGAGCTGTGGGTGCAGACATGTGGATTTGGGTGGGGGGAGGGAGCAGTCTGATGGGGGATGGGCACATGTGAAAGAGAGGGGCCTGGAAGCTGAAAAGACCCCCTCTGAGGATGTAGTTGCATTACATACCTGCCCATGGGGCTGCTTAGAGTGTGGGCACATTGCCTGAATGACTATTTGGTCTCCCAGTGCTCTGCACCGTGGGTAATTGGGTGTGTTTCATGTGTTCTCTAGAGCCTTGCATCTCAAAGTGTGGTCTGGGTATGACCTAGCAACCCCATTTCTGGGTATGTATCTGAAGGAAGTGAAATCACTATCTCAAAGAGATATCTTCACCCCCATGTTCATTACAGTATTATTTACAATATCCAAGACATGGAGACCCTTGAACTGTCCCTTAACAGTTAAATGGAATAAAGAAAATGTGATATATACATACGTATATATGTGTGTGATATATACATATATATGGAAAATTATTCAGCCACAGAAAAAGAGGAAATCCTGAGCTTTTTGACAACATGGATGAATCTTGAGGGTATTATGCTAAATGAAACAGTCAGTAACAGAAAGACAAATACTTTATGATCTCACTTATATGTGGAATCAAAAAAGAAAAACCCAAACTCAGAGGTACAGAGAGGAGATTGATGATTGCCAGGGGCAGGGTAGATGAGGAATGCGTGAGGGTGGTCACAGGGTACAAACCTCCAGCTATAAGACGAATAAGTTCGGGGCATCTTATGTACAGCATGGTGACTGTAGTTATTGTGTACTTGAAAGTTGTTATCACAGTAGATCTTAAAGCTTCTTGCCACACACACACACACAAAAACTGTGTCTATGTGAGGTAATGAATGTGTTCACTAATCTTATTGTGCTATTCATTCCACAATATATATACATATATCAAATCATCACATTATACACCTTAGCACTGGCATCACCTGGAAGCTTGTTAAAAATGGAGAAGCCTAGACCTCATCCCAAATCTTTGGATCCAGAAACTGTGTTTTATAGCAAGACATCCAGGCTATTCTTATGTACATTAAAGTTTGAGAAGTGGTGCCTTGCACCATAAAAGACACTTTTCCTAAAGCAGGATTTCACTTTCTCTGGTAAAGAACTTTAATTATTTGTGTATGTCGATGAATGAAAATTTTAAACTTAGGGAAAATGCAAGGACTTGTCCATTCAACTAGTAATTAACCAAATGGCAGGGAAAAGCCTAGTTAAAGAAAGAGGAGAAAGGGTGTTGATTCATAAAAAGCAATTTGGGAGCTCAATGAGATTGTTAGGGAGGCACCAGTTGAACGATGCAGTGAATGGTCACCTTTCTCATCTGACTGATAACTGCCTACTTTAGAATGTGGACTGGCAGGTGAAGGTCTTGACTGTTCTGTCACTTCCCTCTCAGTGGCTTGCCCATCCCACCGCCATGCATATGCTACACAAGGAAGCTCAGCAAAAGCCACACCATAAACAAAAGGTTTTGCGGGCACCCTGTCCCAGGCTACATTTCAGACCATGGCAGGCCATCTTGGAAATACATACCATGAGTCATCACTGAGAACAACAGCATGTGGGTTTCAACACAACCTAACCCCTCCTGCTGGGAAAACAACCCAGTCAGTGCACGCAGGATACCAGTGAGCAGAAGTCTTTGCAAGTGGATGAGTCTGGGCCTGTACTTTCTGCACCATTATCAGAGGAGGTCTTTGTAACGGTTTTTCAACAGTGTTTGGGTCCCTTGAGCCCAGTGTGGACAGTGCTACCCTGGGCCACTGTCCTCTCACAGTGCTTCTCCTACAGTCCTACTATAAGCAGAGACCCTCATGGGTGATAGCAGGTGCTTGTTGCCTGTGTGTCTTAGTTCAGCCATAGTTGCTGAAGAAGAACCCCAATCCAAACCAAAAAATCAAAATATAAAATGTATGCCACTGTGAGCAACGCCACTGTTAGAGCTGAACGAGACTTCATTTATTCCAACAGACCTTCATCCATAATCAATTAAATAGCCACGTGGTCAAGAGCTCAATTTTGACTCCCTGACTTTGAGTCTCCGCAGCTGTGTGACTGTGGAGTAAATATTAACTTCTCTGTTCCTTAGTTTGCTCATCTGTATAGTAGGAATAACAGTGTTTGTTTTATAAGGTTGTTCTGAGGGTTAAATAGAAGCACTGACACACTGACCTAAAACACTCAGGAGAATGCTGGCACACAGTACATGCTCAGTAAATGATAGTGATTGCAATGATGGAAGCTGCTTCCAGCATGGAATCTCAAAGAGGGGCAGCACTAGGTGCTTGGAGGAGCAATGGGGAGGGGACATCAACAGACTGGAGGTAGGTGGGCATCATGCGAGGCTGAAGGGATGTCTTGAAATCTAGTAAGAATAGTAACTTCATGGTCTCTGTATTCCGCCTCTTGACCTTATTTTTTCTGCTAGAGGGTGCACACGTGGACACACACACGCACACAGCCAACACGTCAGGAGGTTTGCAGCTGTCCGGGAGGTAACGTGGGAACACCCGCCGGCAGCTGGGATCGCGGCCCCAGCGCCCACTCTGGCTGCTGCAGCTTCAGCTGTGAGGGAGGAGGAAGACTGGAGCCAAAAGTCGGCCTCCCCCACCCCATGAGAAAATCTCCCCAGATTAGGCAGCTGCCTGCTCCATCTCCTGCTCCCCCTCCGTTCTCAGCTGCAGGATGGGAAGATGGATGGGAGGTGAGGAGCAGGAAGGCCAGGAAATTGGCTCTATTTATCCACATCTTCCTGGGGAGTAACCAGAGCCCCCCACCCCCCGCCCTGCCCCAGGATCCCAGTGTCGGCCTTGCTAACAGCTGCTTTGCCCCGTTTCGGAGGAAAGTCCTGCTGCGCTTCCCTCGCGTGTGCGGGTGGCGGGCGCGGAAGCTCCTCCAGCTCTAACAGTGGCTCTCAACCTGGGCGGCGCATCTTCGGGGGAGCTTTTGCCTCTGCCCCACCCCAGAACAACTGATTCCGAGACTTTGGGGGTAGGGCCTGAGCACTGGTACTGTTTTAAAGCTTCCCAGATGATTTTAATGAGTACGCACTGTGAGGACTGACAGATAAGGAAAACTCAGCTCTCAGGAGTCATAAACCTTAGACCTTCAGATCTGAATGGGACTTTGGAAATTCTTCAGCTCAACACCCTTATTTTATAGATGGGCAAGTGTAAGGCCCGGGGAGGGCACCTGATAAGTCCAGCCTAGGGAGTGAGCTGTGGCAGAGCTGGGAGAGAAGCCGTGTCCTGATTCAAAGTCCAGCATTGTTTTCACTGCACATACAAAAGCAAATTTTAAAGGTACCCCTTGAATACTTAGGCCTTGAAAGACAGCGCTAGGTGCTACCAAGAGTGTAAGAATGACATGACACAGTGGCTGTCATCAAAGAGCTAGGTGGAGGAGCAGACATGTTACCTGAATGTTACCATCTGACTTTGGGGCAGATGAGGCAGCTTTAGATGGAGGCCCACATTTGTGGGCTCATTGGTTCCCCCTTCCTCAACTATGAAACTTAGCCCCTTAGGCTGCTACCATGCGGCAATCCCACCCTTAGGTCTGTTCAAGAGGGGTCCTACACTTTACACTGCCGCCCCCATCTCCGAGAGGCAGGAATCTAAGAGGTCAAGGGCACATGGCCATCAGGAGCCTGTGCTACCTATTCTAGGCCTTACTCTGAATTCTCTGCAAATGCCACTTGCACTTATTGGGCCTGTCATAGGCCTCTCCCCAGGTTTGTCCTCCTGAGTGTGGGTCATGCCACAAGTATGTGCACCTCTTGGCCCAGGAATCACCAAGAGGTACATTCCCAGTGTGTGCACCCTAATCATGCATTCCCGGTGTGTGCACCCTGGGGAACGTGTTGCCACTGTGTGTAGCTTTAGGCCCAGGTATAGCCAAGGGACAGTTGCAGTCAAACATGAACATCTGGACCAGGGTTCCAGATTCGGGGATAGATCCCCTGGTGGACAGGGATATTAGTGGGAGAAGGATGGAGAGTGGTCTGATTTTATCTCTTACTTGGCCCCTTGGACTGTGCAAACCCCGCACAGCCTTACCTAGCTGTTGGGTAGGAAATCACCCTTAGTATAAGGAGCAAGCATGGGGACAAGCACACGGGAGGCCACAGTGGAGCATTCTTAGTCCTTTGGTGTCTTTCACAGTCTAAGCTTGCAGCTTTTCTCCACAGGGCGCAGGCTCTTGAATTAACCCCACCTTGTCTTCATCTCGATAATTTGCCTGGAAACCAAAGTACTCAGGGCCGCTTTCCCCACAGTAAGTCAGCTGGTCCACATAGATGCTGGGAGCCAACTGGCTGCCTGACCCTTCTGGCTGCCAGACACTGTCTCACTGCAGGCTTGTTGGCCCCACTCCACGTCAAAGGCTGTCATTCACAGAGGTACAATCATCAGGCTGCATTAACACAGTGGAGAGAGATTATTCTCAAGTGGAGGGATTGGGGAGAACTTCATGGGTGAGGACCTTTGTAGGTGGCTAGAGGTTGAACAGGCAGAGATAACGGAAGGTCATCGGTGAGACAAGTCAAGGAGGTGGGGAAATGCAGAAGAGAGTGATAAAATCGGGGAGAATGTATGGGAAGAGCAGATTAGCAGTGGGGGTGAGAGGAGCGGTTCCGAGGAGGAAGCAGGAAAGGGCAGGCGGGAGGCAGGCGGTGGGTGGTCTTGAATGCCACCATAGGCAGTTGAGATGGCCGCCCTGGTCTTCACACTTAAATTCTCAGCCAGACTTCTGATGAAACCTCTGATATTAGGGCTGTTGGTAATTCTTGCCACCAGATTAAGTGCAAGCTCAAGAATCTAAGCTCCGTTCTCACCTATGCAGAAGGCTGGACTTCTCCCCCATCACGGGACTTGCTCTGAGTGAAGCCAGTACAGTGCTCAGAAGCATGAGCACCCATCTGACTCTGTTTCAGCAGCTGAGTGTGTGACTGACCACTCTGAATTCTGCCCCCTAGAGTTCTTCTGCAGCAGGGCCACGATAGGCTCATCTTTGTTCATTTATTCATTCACTTGTTCATCCTTCATCTGTCAGCCTCCAGCAGAGGTCTCCTCCATAGCAGGTTACCACAGAAGCCAAGGACAAATCAAAGCAGCAGCAGACGAGGTCCAGGTCTGCAGGAGTCCCATAAATTGCTGCTGAGAGAATGAATAAAGGCATGAATATGTTCTGCTTACCTCTCTGGCAGGTGCTGGTTTGGTGTTCCCTTCCAGACTAAGGTGCATTACAAATCTTTCAGGAAAGCTGTTAGAATGTCTTGAAAAGCCTGAGGCTAGAAGTGGGAGGGCCAGTGGCCTGGAATGCTGGCTGACATTGCCAGGACAGAAGCCCTTTTCCAAACTTCTCTTTGGGTGCCTGTATTTAACTTTGCAGTGTAGCTATGCAGAGCCCCTCTCTTCCTTGGTAGCCTCTGTGTCTTGAAGCAAAAACCCACAGGCCCCATTGCCTCTCCCTGGGCTCCACCTGTGTCTAGCACCCAAAGTAGGTGTTAAGTCAATGAATGTTGACCTGAATAGCTCAGATGGAGCTCATCCTTTCATGCCTCTGGAGTAATACAAAACCCCCCTGCCCTCACACCTCCACCCCACAAAGACACATTCTGACACCTCCCCCCTGTGGGTAGCCCTGGAAGAGATCTGAGGTAGTGCTGGGGCCTTGATTTAAACAGACACCTTCCTGCTATATTCTACATCAGAAAACAAAATCCTGGATTTCGTTCAAACCCCAAGTCATCCGAACTGGTGCCCTATCCCTGGGAGGTTAAGAAGGAACAGGCAGACAGGATTAATCCTTGTCCACAAGATTGATCTGAGATTAAGAAGTATCCATGTCAGAGCCCTGAAGTCTCACCAGCTAACAAGAGCCCCCACAAAAGTGTCACTCAACAAGCCCAGACAGCCATGCTGTTTTGCAAAATGTGACTTGCATTTGCCTAATCCACTAGTCTGGGCAGATGTGCATATGAAAGGACTCCCCAAGACTGCAGGAAGCAAGGCTACTCTTTTGTGCATACAAGGAAAGGGGGTCCCCTCTCCCCTGCCACAGCCAGAGGACCCCAAGCCTTTCATGCGCCCTACCCACACACTGGCAGCCTGCACTTGGTTTGGAAAAGTAGAAGGGGACTGGAGAATAATATTTCTAAAGCTCTAGATGCCTCTAAACATCACTGGCCTCGTCTTCTGTACCAGCTTCTACTTTCTCTCATTTCATCCTTACAATCACTCCCCAGGGTTGGTGTCCTATTCTCATTCTGTGGATGAGGAGACAGAGGTTAAGACAGGTTGAGTAACTATCTCAGGTCCTATTGCAAGTAGATAGCAGAGCCAGGATTCAAACCAAATCATGCCTGGTGTTCAATCCCATAGTCTCTCACCTGCAACACATGTACTCCCCATGGGCACAATCCAGGAGTCAATTTGGTGTCCCCACCAGAGCTGCCCCGTCTGAAGCTTCAGTCACTCCATATCCTTATCCTTTTCCTCTAGCACCAGCAATTACAAAATCTCTGTGTTCTGTGCACAAAGTGAATTGTTAATTCCCGGAAATGTGGGTATGGTTCATCATCATTGCTGGTACAGACATTCCCAACGTGAAGAGGTCCCTTAACCTTCTGTTAGTGGAGGGAAGAAAACGCAAACCACGGTTCTACTAGGGAGGAGCCGACTTCAGTGAGTAATTCTCCCAAAGCTTGGCTGTCTTAAGTAAGGGACATCTGATAGTCATTCTGCCATCTGTTTCCTCATTTAGTGAGCTTCGAGGTGTGTCGGGTGTGATTATGATTCTTGAAGCAGTGTTTTCTCATGGTATCTCTGGGATGTAGCATTACACTTGGAGGTGGTATTCCAGATCCTGCAATCCAATCTTCCTTAGTTTACAAAGGGGAAAACTAAGATCTGGTAAAGGAAAGTGACTTGTCCAAATGCATGGCAGAAATGCAATCATATATTCCTGAGTCCGACCCCAGGGCTTCCTCCACAAACCTGTGGGGCTGGCTGATGAGAATACTCAACACCATGACCTCATGACCTCATAGTCCTCCTGTGGTCTAGGTAGCAGCATTTCCTGTGTAGGTGAAGGAACCAGGGCAGAGATGTTGTGAGGGGCAAATCAGACCACTTACACTCCTATTGGGTTCTCTGCCCCATAAATGTGGCTGCCTTCCCTCCACTTACATCACTGATTTGCAAATGAATGTCTACTGTCCTCAAGAGAGGGAGAAAGGAAACAGGAGAAATTCTCAGTCTCTGCTCATGACCTCCAGGGCTAATGGGGTGACTGTGTCCATAAGAATCCACAGCCTGCTGGGACCTCAGCTGCACATGCATAGGTGTCACTACCCATCTCTGTCTTCTCTCCCCAGTTCTTAACCACAACATGTGCAGGAATGAGCACCTCAACCCTCTCCTCAGACCTGTTCCTGCTCCCACAGCCCCTATACCAGTGGGCTGACATCACCCTCCACACAAGAGCCCCCAGCCAGAAAGCTTGGGGTCTTGGGGGAACAGAGTCTCTGCTGGCAACAACTACTTCCTGCCCATTCCAGCCCACATTCCTCCTCCCCTGTGCTCCTTCTGTTACTCCCTTGAGGAGTGCCTTAATATTTTGCTGGAATTACTGCAATAACCTCCTAATTAGCCCTTTAACCTTCACTTTGGCACCATTATTACCCTCCCGCCCACACTCCCACCCTCACCAAATCTGTCCTCCACATAGCTCCAAGAATAGTCCTGAATACACAGATCTGTTCCTATCACCACTTCCTCTTTAAAACCTTGCAATGACTTCCCATTGCCTTCAGAATACACTTTAAATCTTGGGCCAGTGGCTATTCTGCTATAACCATCTGTCTTCTGACTTCCACTCTGAGAGGTGAGCTCCTTGGGACAGGCACTGTGGCTGGCACATAGAAGGCATGTGGTAAGTGGTTGCTAAATAATAAATAGATGGACTCACAAATGGATGGAGAGTCAGTCAAGAGGCAGGAGGTATGTTCCATAGAAGACGCAAATCAGGTGCCTTTGACAGTCAATGAAGGAAACAGACTGGAGAGGTGCAGGACTGCTTTAGGGTCTTGAGCATGGATTTAGGGTTTAGACAGGTAGAGACAGACACACTGGGTGGGGGTGGGGGCAGGGATTTGGAGAGGGAGGAAGAAGAGGCAATTCTAATCAAATAAAAAACAGGCAGTAGAGATGCAATGTGCACTAATGGAATGCGTGTCAGCAAGGCATGGTGTGAAAACAGAAGGAGAAGCCACTAAGAGCTGGTGGCTGGCAGACCTGGGGCAGGCTGGGTGGGGGGCCTTGAAGCCAGACCAAGAAATGTGAACTGAACTTCTGTTTATCACAGCGTCTGTGCTTGCATTGGGGATATAGCTCAAGCAAAGTGGTGACAATCAACACCCATAAATTGAGAGTTGGTGTTTAATTTGGCTCTTGTTGACTTAAGTTCCACAAGAATCCAAGTATCCTTATTTTCTCTCACTTATTTTTAAGACACTAATTGAAGTGAACACTTGGGCCTTATAACTAAATGGTGAAGAATGAACCAATTTTTGTTTTAATGAGAGGTTTAAATTGGTTCATTCTGGATTTGTAGTTAACACCCAAATCCATTTTTATCTCTGTAGTACTCCAAGAGATGTGGTCTCCAGGAACTGTGAAGTCGATGCCATCGCTGTGGACAGCAAATACTGTTCTGGGCAGAAGGCCCTAGAATGGGGACAGTGCCTCTTTGAATAGTTAGTGTTCTTTTAAATGGAAAGAGACAGAGTGGAGGTTCAAAGAAATCTTTTCAGTTTGTTCCACTATTAAATAGCTATTAAATCTTAATTCTTCCTGGAGGAGACAGGCAGACAAGTGTGGTTAGCAGGAAAGATCCTTGGTCTGGGGTCAGAGAATTAGGCGTTATACTTTCTCTTGACAGTTTTCTGCATGATTATGGACAAGTCTCTCTCCCATCCCAGGCCTCTGTTTCCCCACCTATGGGAAGAGGGTTTGGACTTGCCTTCTAGAGAACTTCTGGGATCTGAAATGCCCTTAATACCTACACAGTTTCTCTCCTGACCTCTGCTTTTCTGTGTTTGTCAGTAAGAGCATTAGAGATTAGGAGCCCCAGATGGAGAAAAGGGAGGGCCAATTTTCAAGACACAGATGACTAAGAAGAAAACCACTAGCAAGGAGAGAAAAGCCCAAAGAGCTCTGGTCTTCACACATGCCTGACATTTTTATGGGACTTTGCTGGCCTTGGACCATGAGCTGCCCCCCCACACACAGGGGCACCCACAGCAGTCCCTGAGTGCCACATTGTGGCACTGGGATCCACAGGCGAGCAGCCCGTTTGCAGTCTCCCTCAGGGAAGACTGAGGGAGCAACCAGCCCAGTTGGTCAGCTCTCACTGAGCTTGGCCTGCTGAGGTCCAGCATGAAGACCTCCCAGGGACACTAGAAGAGAGAAATCAGGTTAGAAATTCACTGGCAAATTTATACTTGACCCCATGGAAAATGCTGATTTGTGCCAGAAGAAATGATACATGTTAGCCAGGCTGTCCTGTTTAATCAGACCCATAGAAAACCACAGAGCAATGAGTTAAGCCTCCTATCCAGGACTGGACCCTGGATATCCACTGTGTAGCTGGCATGGGACTTACAAAGATAAAAAGATATGGTCCCAATCAACCTTGCTAAATGTCACACCCGAGGAGTACAGAGGGATTTGGGGGAGCACTGAAAATCTAGTAACTGATTCTGACAGATGGTGGGAGGGAGGAAAAACTTCACAGAAAAGGGGCAACATCCCTTTTGAGTTTTGAAAGATGATTGGGAATTGCCCTGGTGGAAGAGAAGGGACGGAGAGGAGCATTCCTGGCTGGGGGCCCCGCATGTGTGCTGGCCTAGAGAGTGAGAACACGAAGAGTTTGAAGAACTACACAGAGATCACGGAAGGTAGGGAAACAGTATACAGGGGTGGAAGGGCAGCCAGAGGGCCTAGAAGTTTTACAGAGTGAATTGTGTTCCCCAAAAGATCTGTTGAAGTCCCCATTCCTAGTACTTGTGAATGTGGTCTTATTTGCAAGTAAGGTCTTTGCAGATGAGGTCATTAGAGGGAAACCCTAATCCAATACCAGTGTCCTTATAAGAAAATGAAAATTCGGGCAGAGACACCCAGCTGAAAATGACATATAAAGACAGAGGTAGAGATTGGTGTGATGCATCTAAAAGCTAAAGAAAGCCAAGAGCTGCCAGCAGCTATCAGAAGTTAGAAGAAAGGTATGGAACAGATACTTTCCTGAGTCCCCAAGAGGGAATCAATCCTGCTGACACCTTGATATCAGACTTCTGGCCTCCAGAGCTATTTGATGATAAGTTACTGTTATGTTAAGACACCCAGATTGTGGTTATTTGTTATGGCGGCCCTAAGAAACTAATACAGTGGGCATATGAGCCACTCTAAACTCTCACTTGGTAGCTTAGGATGCCCCTGACTTCAGAGATGCTTCTCATGGAACTATTCAAATGGCTTAATAATCCCATGCCCAGGTATCCAAGCTACTGCTCTTCCAGCTTCCTTTTTATACATGCCTGCAATCTGTAATCAGACTATGGATCCTGATTTTCATCTCTTTTTCCTCTTCTCTCTCTCTTTGATTCAGAAAGATTTACTCTCTGTCACTTATAGAGTCATAGTGTATGAATCTGGATGAATCAGCGAACTTGTTAGTGCCAAGCATCCTCTTCAATTTTCCTGATTCACCATTCTTTGCTTGAGATGTCCAGCATTAGATTGCTTGCAAAGTTTGGAAAATGACCTGTGGCTCCCTGCAGACCCTTGTGAGCATGGAACTATCTTGTTTTCAAAACTGCACTTCAAATGCCATCTCAGTAGGGCAAATATTCCCATGACTTCTCTAGGGCCCACCTCCCATGCTTCCTTCTGGCCCTGCAGAATGAAGGTCCATCCAGGATGTGTGCACTGTGTTGGCTGATGGGGAAACTAAATTGAGTAAGGCAGCCGTAAAAAGCAGCAGTCTCATGGAGGCTGGGCTGAAGAGAGGCATGAAGGCCAAGTTGTTTCAAGATGTTGCAGTTAGTGACCCAGTAGATAGATGCACAGGGTACAATAGAGCCCCAAATAAAAGCACAGGGCCCATAATAATGGCTGCCATTCATTGCACACCTACAGTGCTCCAGACACTGTGATAAGGGCTTTACATGCATTATGTCCAATTCTCAAAGGACAGGATGCATATTAACATCCTCATTTTACAGAAGAAAAAATTGGGTTTTAAGAGGTTAATTGATTGCTCAAGGCCCAGCAAGTGACAGAGCCACTTGAATTTAGATCTGTGTGACACCCAGGATCATACCTGGCTTCTCCACTATACTAGACTGGCTGATGCTCAGGACTCAGGGCTTGTTTCATTGAAGTGGGCACTTAAAAACAGTCACTTATTTTTGCACACTGTTTTTGCACTTTCCAGGCCATCGGGTGGAAAGGTAAAGGTTTAATTCAGCAAGGCTGCCAACAGCACAGTCATTGCTGTTCTTATCTTGCCCAACCTTTCTAAGGGTTGATACTGTTCTTGAAAATTCTTCCTCCTTTGCCTTCCGCGACATCATGGCTGTCTGTCTGTTGTTCTTTCTTCTTCTTTAGATGTGCTTTTCCATTTCATCTCTCTGTCTAACTCCCTCTTTAATGTTCTGCCTTCCATCTATTTTTTATTTATCATGCTACAAACCATCTCTAAGAAAATTCCACCTACTTCCAATTAGTTTCTTGGTTATGTTTTCCTCATTTGTTTCTTGTTGATCCCAAATCTCAGTATTTGTCTTGACCTGTCTTCTGAACCCCAGACCTAGATACCCAGTGCTCTGAGACCATTTCCACCTGAGGCTCCCACACACCTCCCAGTTACCGTGTACATATCTTACCTCCATATCTTTCCTCCCAAACTCTGCCGCCCCTGTTCTCTGTCCCCGGGAAGGGGGCCTGTGTCCCCTTGTCAGCCAAAGCATCCCTCTTCTTCATCCTCCCACAGTTGGTCAATCCCTAAATTCTCTTTACTGCACCTCTTTAATGTCTCTCAAATGCACCTACATTAGCCAGCCCTACAATCACATCTTGGGACTTTCCCTTTCTTCTGAATGCTTGTTGTTTTTTTTTTTAAAAAACGTCTATTTTGAAATAATTTTAAAGATGGAAGTGTTGCAGTAATAGTACAGAGAGCTCCTGGATACCTTCCACTCACCTTCCCTCATGTTAGCAGCTTGCATAAAAATGGGCTAGTTATCAAAACTAAGAAATTAACATTGTGTACTGAATGACTTCCATGGTTTCTGTGACAGATACTCCTGGTTGCCTAGTTACCTGCCCCAAGTCCTTTTTACCCCCCTTTTTAGTTTGAGGTAAATATGTGCCCATCCCCAGAGAATGGATCAAGTTAGGTTTCTCCTTCTCACCTTGACTAATTTCCATTCATCCATCAGCATAAGCTGATGCCCCCAAATCTGGGTGAGGTGCTTCTCCCAGATGCTCCCCTAGCACCCTGCTCTTTCTCTGTCATCTTCATTGGACTCATGAGGAGCCTGTGCTTTTTGACTGCTGCATTCTCAGGGGGTGCTCAGTAATTATGTGTGATATGAACGAATGAAACAAGATTGGTGTGGCTGCAGCTATAGGTTTGCAGTTAGCACCCAGAAGGGTGTCACCTATAAACTGAAGGGTTTGGACAACTATTGGGGACCCCAAGTCTTTTATAACACAGAGGCCCATCCCAGTGGACTCTAATGTCATTTCCATCCTCATTCTGACCATTCCGGTGGCGAGGGGCAGGGCTAAGCCTGGTTTCACTGGCTCCTTGAATGTCATGTGTCTGGGAGAGTGCCTTTAATCCAGTGGTTCCCAGGCCTGGTTGGCTGACTCAGAACCTTCAGGGACAGGCCCTGGCACTCTGCCTGTTTAATAAGCTTGCACGGTGATGCAATGCGCTGCAGGAGCCTGGCTCTCATCCAGGAGCTGGCATTCAGAAACTCCGGCTGTAGGCCAGCCTGCTTATTTTACAGAGAGTGTTGAATAATCTGATCATGATGGTCCCTTCCAGATCTGACTTTTCTGATAGGTAATTCTTTTTCTTTAATTTCAAAATAAGCTGATGGATCCAAATGTAACATGCATCAAGGATATATGTATATTATTCTCTAAAAATATGTCTTTTAGAAAGCTTACATATGATAGGAAGTATTTCCAGTTTCTTAATCTTAAAAATGTTTATTCTAAGCCTCATTTTTTATAATATAACATCAGAGATTTTGATTTTACAAATCCTGCAGTAGTATTACATTAGGATCTGACGTAAATTACATGCATTTGAATCTTGATTTAGCTCTGCAATCATAGATAATTCCCACCCTGGCTTTGGGCACTGGCTAGCCTTTATTTCTAATTATAACACTTGCTGGTTTTTATTGCTAGAATATAGTATAGGTTTTTAGACCAAAATAGGTTAGTTCTAATGTTCACACCTCTGGAGGATTATATCTCTCTGTCTAATGAAGCCAAATTGCAGTTGATTTTCCAATCTTTGTAATACATTAGCATTCTGTAATGGTTTGGCTGGTTACTGTATGGAAATAGAAATACTATATGTCACCCTCACCTAACCCCTGCTCTCCCTCTTATTTTAACAAAGTGAATAACGGTAAGTTCAAGAGTAACACAGGCAGTCCCTACCATGCATCTGCATAGCCATGGTGGGTGCATGTGGGTTGGAGGGACAGTTGGGCCACAGAGGCTGACTGATCACCTTGATATTTATGCGTCTCAGATGAAAACAAAGTAGCTTCCAAGTCTGCATCTTTTCAACTCAAGGCCCACTTGCTGAGAGCAACCTGGGGCCACGCATGTGACCAGGCATGGGAAGATGAATGAGCTGGTCAGGACAAGTTCTGGGAGTTCCAGTGAGCTCATTACTATACAGAATGATGATACAGATTTTAAGTTCTTAGGTTCACTTAAATCCTTCAAAGGAAGAGAAGCCTGGATGTTGCACAGTCTGGCGGAAATGATGTCATGGTCTGTGCTGCATGTTTCTCGTTTCTTCTTCTTCACTAGTATGTATTCATTTCCAAGAAACATGTAAGAAACAGTCTTCATGGCTAATCAGATGTGCATGAAAATGCTTTGGTCACCATTTTTCTGAGCCACTAATATGACATCTGTTCCACACTATCAGGCTGTTGGGAAAGAATGATGACTTTCTAAATTCATTTCCACATCCCCCGCTTCCCGTGTCTCTGATTGGAATTGAAGTGGGCCATCCACTGAAAATCTGAAGTTCTTCTGACTTCTCTGGGTAACAGAGGGCAAGGAGACCCTTCTTCATGTTTTGGCTGTGGGGCCCCAGATTTGAACCTTGCAGCCAGGGAGTTCATCAGAGCCGTGACAAGCTCCTTCCTGACTTCCTTTCTCCTTTCTTTCTTTCTTTCTTCCTTTCTCCTTTCTTTCTTTCTTTCTTCCTTTCTCCTTTCTTTCTTTCTTTCTTCCTTTCTCCTTTCTTTCTTTCTTTCTTCCTTTCTCCTTTCTTTCTTTCTTTCTTTCTTTCTTTCTTTCTTTCTTTCTTTCTTTCTTTCTTTCTTTCTTTCTTTCTTTCTTTCTTTCTTTCTTTCTTTCTTTCTTTCTTTCTTTCTTTCTTTCTTTCTTTCTTTCTTTCTTTCTTTCTTTCTTTCTTTCTTTCTTTCTTTCTTTCTTTCTTTCTTTCTTTCTTTCTTTCTACTAATATGTATTAAGCATATCTTGTGTACAAGGCCCTGTGCCAAACTGGTTTAGCTGATTCAGAAAAGCGATGCAGTAAAGTGACTGCTGACAGAGGTGTATTAATAAAGAGACATGTTTAAAATCAGTTAATTCAAGTGTCTTCCTTAAAAAGCTAGAAAAACAACACAATAAATCTGATAGAGAAGAAAAGAAATAATAAACAAGGATAGGAAGCAATGAAATAAAACACATATCTCATAAACAGAAAATGGTTCTTTGAAAAGATTAGTAAAATTTACAAATCCTTATTAAAATTAATCAAGAAAAAAGAGAACAAATATAAATAAACAGTTTCAAGGATGAAAGAGGAAATATCGTTTAGCTCCTGCAGACACTAAAAGCATAAGAGAATATTGTGAATTCTTTATTAATAAAGCCAATAATTTAGCAAAGTAGACAAATTCTTTGAAAAATATAACTTCCCAAAGCTGACTCAAGATGAAACAGATAATCTAAATAGCCCAGTTTCTATTTAAAAATATTCAATTCATAATCTTAGTCAAAAACATTTCTATAAAGATACCTCCAGGACAGGATGTATTCACTGGTGAGTTCTATCAAACTTTTATAGAACTAATAGTACCAAATTTATACAAACTCTTTCAGAAAACCACACATGAAGGCTCCATTTCTCAACTCATTTTACAAGGCTAATATAACCTTCATAGAAAAACCTGACAAAAACATTTTTTAAAAGGAGCATATTATCCCTGCTCCATGGATGATGTCCTGAGGCTCTTCACCACTTCAGGGTGGTGACGTTGCCCCAAATCTCAGGATTTGGAAGTGGCAGTGTAGCACTCAAGCTCACATCTCCAACCACTGGCTCCTTCTACCATGCTGCCTCCTAGAAAGCAACTCCTTCACAATCTGCAAATCCCATTGTGCAGGCAACAGTTTAAGGCTACCAGGGCTAAAAGCTGAAATCTGATGAATCCCCCATCACCATTTCCTCATTTCAAATGAAATAATGGGTGATTTTGTACCTCGTATTGCCTAATCAGGAGTCTCTGGTGTGAATCTCCCTATTTACAATCAATAGCTGTGTGAGGCCAAAGATTTATGTGTGGTTATAGAAAAAAAAATCTCTTCCATATATGGATAAAATGAGAGTTCCTGTGGCCAGGATTCTCACCTGGCCCTAGCTGACTAGCTCACTGCACACCTGTGGGCAATACATGGCTGTTGACTCTATAAAAAGAGCTCCGCCCAGTGCTCTGGGCATGACACGGTGACAGGGCTGCAAGGCTGCAGGAGAGCAGAGCAGAGGCTGGAGTGGTGGCAGCACCAAGGACAAATGCCCAGAGAATGGCTGTGTGGGATGACTGTGCAGAGAGGCCCGGAGGACAGCTGTGCAGACAGAGGGGCCCAGAGGCAGAGACCGGCTTGCTGCATGCAGACTTGCTCTGAGTGAATGAATGGGATTTTAGTGACTGAACTGCCACCTGGAAATAAAGTTGGGTATAACCCTTTCACCCCAAGAACGTTTTGCTGTCAATTTCTTTGGTCACATTGAATCCATAGAGAACTTGCCTGGGGCTGAAACCCATTGGCAAGACATCATATTACATCTGTTTTTGTCATTTGGGATAATAATCCAGTCTATTTCATTATTTATTGCTTTAGGTAACAGATACAGCACAGAAGGAATGCTTAAGAATTGTAACAGGAAAGCAAATCGCAGCCCAAAAAAGATAATGGCAGAATAGTAGTTATAGTAATGGCAAAACTATGTTCAGTTTTTACTTCTGCAAAGGGTCGAGTGTTTAAAGTGCTCTTAATTAATATTCAAATGAGTGACATGTCTTGTATTTTCCCTAGTACCAAAATTTGAAATAACCACCTCAGTTCCTGTGTGACCTTGCAGTTTTGATGTCCTGGGAATGATTTTAAAAGTGGGCATTTGACTGGTATGTGGGGGCTTATTTTGCAGTGTCAGTTGTAATAGGGTGCGCATCATCATTACCTAGGCCTGCTGGGGAATGTGGCTCGGGTTGGCCTTCATATCTCAGCTTTGACATCTAATCGCACCACCTTGTTCAGCTGAGCCTACCTCCCACATATCTCTCAACTCTGCTTCCGCTCCTTATTCATGTCTGTCTTTGTTCAGGGCCTCCTAGCAGGTCCTCTGCTTTAGTCTCCTTGCTTCAGGTCTATCTTTCACAGGATCATTAGAAGCTATATCTCTATGTTGTCTTCAGGTTAAACCAAAAATTATTCTTATGTCTTTCTAATTTCTAGCCTCCAATGTGTAATAAATTTCTCAAATTTAAACTCTCCAAACTGAATTCCCAATGGTCCGACCTCTCCTCCACAGTCTTTCCCATCTCATTAAAGATAATTCCCTTCATCTAGTTGTACAGGTTAAACACGTGGAGTCCTAGTGGACTCTACCTTTTCTCTCTGCCCTACATCCGATCTAATCAGCAAATCCTATTGTCTGTATCTTCAAATGAGACCCAGAGTCCTTGCTGTTCAGCATTTCTACTTCATCACCCGGAATCAGCTCTCCCTGATCTCTCACCGGGAGTATTGCAAGAGCCCCCTTACTGACTCTCTGCTTCATCCCTTTCACTACTACTATTATTTTCAAATAACAGCCAGAATATTCTTGTTAAGATCCAGAAACCAGACCAAACAGCTTGTGTGTGCAAAATCTGTGATTGCCACCCTGCTGAGAGAAAAACCAAAATTCATTACAGTGGCCTAAAAGGTCTTGCTCTATCTGGCCCTTCACAAGCCCCCCCAACCCAACCTTACTGCTCTGTTCCGTGCAGTGCTTCCTCCTTTCCAGCCACACTGGCCTCTGCCACTCTCTAGGCAAAATCCTGTTTCAGAACCTTTATGCCTGCATTCCTTCTACCTGGAAAGCCCTTGCCACACATGTCTACACAGCCCACTCCCTAGTTTCTTTTCAGTTTCTTGTCTCTAGGCCTTCTCTGATTATCAATAGTAGTATCCTCTTTGACCCTTCCTACCCTTTTTTTTCTGCTTCATTTTCTTAAAAGAGCACATATAACCTTCTGATGTACTATATATGTATATAATAATTTATTATTATTTACTATATTCCCAAGTGGAATATGAGCTCTATGAAAGATGAACTTTATTCACTGCTATATCCCCAGTGTCTGCAACAATAAATACTTATTAAATGATTGAATAAGTGAATATGCTTCTCTAACCTCATCTTTCAGAACCGTCCCACTGAACACTAGCTGTTCAGTAAAAATGGTGATGGTAATGTGATAATGATAAAGTATTCCTTGTAAAACTTTGGCATTTACAAAAGAGTATTAAAAAAAACAGGGATAACTGTTTATCAACAAACATATGTATAACATACCAATTAAAACAATCACACACAAAAAGAATATAGCCAAAGCATGTGCAAAATACATCAGTACAGAGTGAAGAAAGAGTTCGTCAGATTCCAAGTCCCGTGGATTTACAGCAATGGCTCCCTGGTCTCAACAGCATCCCAGTGGTGATGTCACATACAAGAAACCAGATGTTGAATTTATTGCTCAAAACTTTGTGGTGATATGGGTGGGGCTCTGTTTAGACATCCCCTCAAGGTTCTAGCTATTAAATGTTCTGATTATTTGGCAAGAATAGAAAGCATTCTTGTGAACCGTACAGAGCCCTATTTGGACTCCTCATTAGGAGAGAGATCACTGAGGCACCAGTGGATCGCTCAGGCCCAAGATGTTTCCGGGGAAAGGAAACAGCTAAGTCTCTTCAGTGCTGTTTGTTTCTCCCTGTGGCTGTGACTGCCAGATGCTTCAGGACACAGGTGCACAGGATGGTCCCATTTCCCGAGGCCTTGCCCTGCTTCAAGCTGTGTTAGAACATCTCATGAAATCAAGATGTGAGCTTCTTCCTGATTATAACTTCCTCAATGTCCCTCATATAAGTGCATTTTCTATCTGTAGATGATCTGCATTAAGTGCAACCGGTCCACCCTGTATGCCTCACAGACAGCGCTGCAAGACATGGAGTCACTCCTACTAAAGACAGACGAGCCAGGCTCTTGAATAGCCCCAGGTGCTGTATTTGCCTTTCAGCACCTCCTTTACCATCGGAGTTTCCCTCTCCTTCTCCCACAGCCTCTGATCTAGTGGTTGTCAAACGGAGGCATGATTCATCAGAATCTCCTGGAGGGCTTCTGAAAGCACAGCTCCCTGGGCCCACCTCTGTCATTTCTGACTCCGTAGGTCTGGGATGGGGCTGGAGACTTACAGGTCTATCAAGTTCCCCAGTGATGCTGATGCTGCTGGTCCTGGGGCCACACTGGGATCCTACTGGTTGATTTAATCATTGTCCAAAGTACCTCTTTTACCCATCCCCTCTCCAGTCCTACTGCCACTGGCTTAGTTTGGGCCCTTACAGATTTCTAAACTTTTAGAACTCAGAGAGACATTAATCATATTAGTAATACGTCAGAGAAGTGAAGTTACAGGCTCAAAATCATACAGCCGGCAGGCAGTGGAGCCAGGACTCACGCTCAGGTCCTTCAGACCTCAGGCAGCACAGCACAGAGATTCAGCTCCATCCCAGGGAGGAGTCGCTGAGGTCCACATCAGGACTCAGGCCTTGCCCAGCAAAGAGGCATTGGGCAAGTTAGTGGAGGGTCAGGGACTAAGACCCAACTTTCTTGACTCCTAATCCCACTTTCATTCAGCAATTCTAATGAGCACCTACTATGGGCCAAACATGAGATCTCCCTATCATTCTGCCAAACAATCTGAGTGTCTACTGGGTAGCAGGTGCTTTCCCAATCACTGGGGAAATGGTAGTGAGTAACAACAGTCATTTGTCCCAAGTTCACAGTCTGATGGAGGAATTAGACATTAATCAAATAACAGCACACAAAATTAAAATTGAACTCTTTTCAGTGCTACAAAGGAAGTGTTTGTGGTGCTCTGAGCACATTTAAATGGGGACTTTAATGTAGAAAGGAGTGTGGAGGACATTTGTCCTGGGGAGTGACAAGTAGGTTGATCTCTAAAGGATAAGCAGGCATTAAGCAGGTGGAGAGGGGAAAGAAAGGTATTTGGTAGAAGAAGCAGCATGTATAAAGGCCCTGTGGTAGGAGGGCCCCCGGTGATGACAAGGGAATAAAAGAGAAGCATGGTTAGAGCAAGAGAGTCAGGGTCCTGAGAGGCATGGAGACACCAGGTATTATAGGACCCAATAGAGCCCTTCAAGAGGTTTTAACTTTTAAGAACAATAGGAATCCAACATGGGGTTTAAATGAGGAGAGATGGCATAATCAGATTTGCCTTCTTGAGGGACCCAGGTGGTTGTCACGTGAAGGAGCCTGAAGTGAATTCAAAGTCTGCATGACTATTAAGCATTTCCAGCTGGAATCAGAGTAAGTTAACTTCATTAGAAGAAAGCAGGGCCAGGATGGAATCTCAAATCTGTGGACACTAGAAAGACCAACAGTTTGAAGGAATCCAAACAGAATATTTTACTGAATTACGAAAGCCCTGAAAGAGAAAAACAAACTGCATGTTCCAAATGTAACTGCTAGATGTTACCAAATGAGGCATCTCTGGCCTTCCCAAATGAAAATACATCGCCACCTGGCCATTGTGAACCTAACTTCATTTTACCATTTTTCCCAGAATTCTTGTACTCTGATGAAAAGTTCAACATGTTCTGCTGTTTATTGATAACCTTGGGGAACACATTTCAATGAACACCTTTCTTCATCAGCTCACACTCTTTAGTCTTTACGTATAATTCCATTTGGAAACATGCTCTTTTTTCAGAGAGGAGATGTTTCCTACCTCACTCTCTTATTTACAGATAAGCAATTTCCTCAGCGACCCCTGGCGACCGTCTCTCCCTCTCATGGATGAGGTGCCCGTCTGATCTGTCATCTGTGTTTTGCTTCAGCTTGAATTCTGGGAAGTGTTGCCATTTCCCTTCCTGAACATTTGCTTTGAAGATAAAGAGAGGATGTTCATCTCCCCCAAGAACCTCCCAGGGCGTTCCTGCCTGTCAGTCTTCCCCTGCCTTGGGAAATTCCATCAGACAAACATGAGCTGTACTAACGACCCATCAGGGGACTGGATGTGGGGGAGCAGCTGCCCATGGAAAGGCCTTTTGTAGCATCCTTTTCCCCTGTGACACCCAGGCAGTGATTTTACTGAGTTGCCTTGTTTTTACTAATGCTCACACACCGGTTTAAGTAGCTTTGCTAACCCTGTTCCAGAACATGGAGAGGCTATAAAAAGCCCCTGGCCTGACGTCTGGATTCTGGGTCTAGTTTTGCCACTGAGCAGCTTTGTGATCTTGGACAACTTTCTTTGCTTCTCTGGCCTCTGGGTCTTCAACTGGAAAATGGGAGAGTTGAATCAAAGTCGTGGTTACCAATGTTTTCAATTACATTTTCAATCTTTTTTTATTATATCCTTACTGCTCTAGGCCCCCATGTTTGAAAGATTTTTAACTTCTAAACACACTGAACTTATTAAGCAGCCTTTATTTTATTTCTCCTTTTTATTCATCAAAGCATACACCAGAGGCTCTGATCAACATGGCTGGTTGATATTATTCTAGCCAAATAAAACCGCATTGTAAGGGCATGTGGTTTTTTTATAGGATGTTTGAAATTTTGAAAATAGGTTGCAAATCCCTTCTGCAATACTCATAGGCCCCTAAAAATCTCAGGATCCCAAATGGAGGAACAAACAGGGTAAAACATCTTTAGAGAAACCATCTGTGTCCAGTGTTCTGAAGCTAAGGCTTGAGGAGATAGAATCCCCAAGTCCCTACAGTAGGGAGAAAAGTGTTACAGAGCCCATTTAAATCGCCAAAGCTCAGACTGTGAAATCCTAGGCCTTTGTCTGTTTTCTCAGCAGAGGGGGAAACATGATGTTCCATCAGCTACACCCAAAACAATGAATACCAACTCATTTATCTTTCTGATGGTTCCATACACCAACTTTCCTAATGCTTGTGATTATTCTAGACTTCAAAGGCAGAAAATCTGAATTCATTTTCTATCCCACTTTACTTTTTTAATATACCAATTGAGTGCTTACTATTTTCCAGGTACATAGTAGGTACATAACACATGCTTGCTGAATGTGTGAATAAGTTATCCAACTCCTGTGTGAATAAACTCTGTTAAACATTTCCACATATTCTGTGCTGTTTAACTCCTTCAACAACTCTGTAAGGTAGGGAGTGTTCTTCCCATTTAACCACTGAGGAAACCAAATCACAGGTGCTGTGACTTGTACAGCTAGAAAGTGGTAAGGCAGAACTTGAACCCAGGTCTTGGCCCATACCCTAGGCTGGTGCCCAACAGGGCAGCCCCCCTGTGGGTTCCTACTGGTCCCTGCTCCAGCATTTCTGAGTGAGCTGAACTCTCCATCACCAGCTCCACCCACTTCATAAAGCCTTCCTTAGCCATCTTCTGTCTTGCTTGTAGCACTTTTCTTTGCCCTGTCTTGCTGCCCCCATATCATCCTGCCACTTCTTATCTGAGCCTGTGAAGGCCTGTGCTCCCAACAGCTTTCACCCTGGAGCAGTTCTCCCCAAGACTCCAGAGAAGTCCTCTGCAGTGTTCTGGTGCGACCACAGAGCATCCCGGCTGGAGGGAATTTGTCATGTCCCAGTCCATCCCCTCACTGTGTAGACAAGCCCTCTGGCTCTGCAAGAGGACACTTCCTGCTCGCCATCTCCCAGGGCACACGTGACCTCACCCAGCTCTCTCTGCTCCTCTCCTCACCTCCAACTTAACACCTCCTTTGTAGGGTTAGATTTGCTTTCTTGAGGGACCCAGGTGGTTGTCACGTGAAGAAGCCAAAAGTGAATTCAAAGTCTGCATGACTATTAAGCATTTCCAGCTGGAATCAGAGTAAGTTACCTTCATTAGAAGTTCACCCCTAGGACTCAGCTTTATCACCAATCAGCTAGGTGATGTTGAGAAGGCACATCCCCAGTTGGGGTTCTCATCAGTTCAGTGGGAGGATTTAACTTGGTGGCTCTAGCAGCTTTGACTCGCAGTCCACAGGTGAAAGCCCTTCCTTCCCTCCCCTCCTACTCTCAAGGCTGCCCTGGCCTGGCTGAGTCCCCCACCTCAGCCGAGGGCCAGGGCACTCCTCTTTCTAGATGACCTCTGGAATCCCAGATCTTCAGAGTCTTTCTGAACCAAGTGGCCCAATGGGGCCATTCTCAGCCCCTTCACTCTGGCCCAGAGCTTAAATATCTTTCAACATTTTGCAAATATCACAAACTCCCAGAGAAACACATAGTATCAGAGTTAATGAGCACCGGCTGCCCCAGGCAAACTGGATGTGGATGAATCCATCCCTCCATCACCACACCTGAGTCACTCCCATCAATTTTGGAACCACAGGTGACATTACAGTTTAGACCTGGGAAGGTCCTTTTAGACCAGGTGGTTCAATGTTACTCCCAACACCTATGCCCACTTTACAAATGAAGAAGCCAAGGCCCCTTAACCCTTGGATAAAAAGTTATGACCAAGAATATGAATGACAGTAAATGACAGATACTTTTTCTTAGTGATCGATGGTGGAGGTGTTTGATTGAATGCATTCCTTTCTCTCTTATAGGCTAGACTGGCAAAGGTCCCACTGGGACAGTGGCCTTTCATTATTCATCCTAATTATTAGTGACAAAGCTTGTGCCTTCCTACACCTATTGTCACAATAGTTCAATTGCTCAAAAACCTGGTGTGGATAAGAGCACTATGGCTTCACCACTTTTAGGACTGACTTCCCTGAGATAAGGGTGATGGCTATACTTCTGGAAGAGAAACAGGAGGAGAAAAACTGTTAGTCAAATACTTCAGCTTAATATAAAGCACCCCATTGGCATGGGCATGCACATGCACACATACACAAACATGCACCCTACCCTGTCCCTTTGATTAATTTTAGGGGGTTTCACACACCCTGGTTTCAAGCTATACTACACACCCTGGTTTCAAGCTATACTACACACCCTGGTTTCAAGCTATACTACAAAGCTACAGTGATTAAAACTGTATGGTACTGGCACAAGACTAGATGCATAGATCAGTGGAACAGAATAGAGAATCCAGAAATAAATCTACACATATATGGTTAATTAATATATGACAAAGGAGGCAAGAATATAAAATGGGGAAAGCACAGTCTCTTCTCTAAGTAGTGTTGAGAATACTGGACAGCTATATACAAGAGAATGAAGCTGGATCACTCTCATACACTATATACGAAAGCAAACTCTAAATGGATTAAAGACATAATTGTAAGGCATGAAACCATAAAACTCTTAGAAGAAAACATAGGCAAGAATCTTGTGAACATCAGCATGAGAAATTTTTTTCTGGATACGTCTCCTCAGGCAAGGGAAAGAAAAGCAAAAATAAACAAGAGGGAGTACATCAAACTAAAAAGCTTCTGCACAGCAAAGGACACTATCAACAAAACAAAAAGACAACCTACTGTTTGGACAGTATATTTGCAAGTGATATATGCAATAAAAGGCTTATATCCAAAATATATAAAGAATTCATACAACTCAACAACAAAAAAACAAAAGCAAAAAACAATAAAAAAATGGGTAGAATAGACAATTTTCCAAAGAAGACACACTGATGGCCAACACACACAAGCAAAGATGTTCCACATCACCAATCATCAGGGAAATGCAAATCAAACCCACAATGAGATATCTCCTCATGTTGGACAGAAAGCTTCTATCCAAAAGACAAGAAGTAACAACTGTTGACAAGGATGTGGAGAAAAAGGAACCCTCTTACACTGTTGGTGGGAATGTAAATTGGTCCAGCCACTGTGGAAAACAATGTGGAGGCTCCTCAAAAAATTAAAAATAGAAATATTATATGACTCAGCAATTGTATTTCTGGGAACTTACCAAGAAAACAAAATCACTAATTTGAAAAGATACATGCACAGCTATGCTCATCGCAACATTATTTGCAATAGCCAAGATATGGAAGCAACCCAAGTGTCCATAGATAGATGAATGGATAAAGAAGATGTACATATACCCAATGGAGGATTACTTGGCCATAAAAAAGAAGGAAATCTTGCCATTTGCAACAACGTGTGTGGAAGAGGGTATCATGTTAAGCAAAATAAGTCAAACAGAGAAAGACATTGATTTCAGTTATATGTGGAATCTAAACAAAACAAAAAAGAAATAGACCTATAAATACAACAGAGTCTTAGTTTCCATAGGGAGGTGGCGAAATAGGTGAAGGGGATAAAGAAGTACAAACTTCAAATTATGAAATAAGCTAGTCATAGGAATGGAAGTACAGCATAGAGAATATAACCAACAATAGTGTAACATCTTGGTATGGTAACAAGGGGTAACTGCATTTACCATGGTGAACGTTTAGTAATGTATATAGTTATTGGGGCACTTTGCTGTATATCTGAAACCAAAATACTATATAGCAACTATTTTCCAATAAAAAAAGAGTGAACCAAAAAATAATAATTTCATACCCATGACACATTTTAATGAAGGGAAACCATACCCTAGTGATTGTGTTTGGGGTAAGACCTTCCTCCTTCTTACCTGGTTTGCCAGGGCTGTGCTGAGTAAAGCCCAGGATTTGGAGTCAGAAGAAACAGGACCAGGATCCTGGCCTTAACCTTGACTCATTGTTCAACCTGGGGGTGAGTCCTCTGTTTCTTGATACAGAAAATGCAAATGCCACAAAATTGTTCACAGCAGTGTTGTGGGCATGAGAAGAGTGAAGGTTGTGAAAGCTCTTTGCACACTGTAAAGTGCTGCTCAAATAGGAGTTGTTAATACCAGGTTTTTTCTCCAGGGATCTTCTGGGAAAGTCACATGGGTAAGCCTGGTCACATGTATGCACACACTGCCACCAGCTCACCTTTCTCAAAGGTAGCTATGCCCTTGTTGCTTGACCACTCAGAAAGCTATGACAACTTCCTTGTGCCTGCTGCCCAACCTCCTTCATCAATGTTTGGGACCTTTCAAGGACTGACCCCTACTGACCAGCCTAACGTGCCAAACAGCCTGTCATGGCTCGCCAAAGAGCCATCGCTTTGCTTCCTGTTTACCTTCCCCCACCTAGAATGTTTTACCCCATCTCCACAGTCTCTGCATATCAGAAGCTTACACATCCTTCTAGACAAATTATTAAGGCTGCCACTTACAGGAACTTTTCCTAATTATTCCCCTACCTACTCTCAACAACAGTGGTTTCCCCTCTTATGAACTCACTTCATCCTTCTCTTTGTGTCCATTTTCTATATTAGAGCTAATTATGGGCATGTTTCATCTCCTTTTACAGAAAGTTTGAATTCCTCAAGACCAAGTTCTCTGTCCTGCTATTCTTCCACCTCCACCCTAGCACCTTGCCAATTCCCAGCACCAGCAAGGGTTTGGTGTTCAGTGAACAAACGAATGAATGCACTCCTACTCCCAAACACGAAAAATCACCAGCAAAATGGACTGTTGAGTTCACTCTTTTCTCCCTGGGTGTCAGTTTGATAAAGAATGTTGCATCTGTTAACAGACAGAACATCTAAGGGTAAGGGATGTCAGCCAATGGAGATCACTGGAAAATGGGTAACACAGACAGAAAGTTAATTTATAACACAAAATCATGTAATACATGGATTGGCAATTAATCACCAATTAACCACAAAGTCCAGGACACATTTTTGAAAGGTAATCAGAGTTATTGGGTATGTCTAATAAAAATCAGAGTAATCATGAACTGGTTTAAAATTTTTTTTATTGTTTTACAGCTATTCTTCTGGGATATTCAGGCAAATATCCAAATGCAAAGGGAGGAGCTAGGAGTGGCAATGTAGAGACCTTGAAAACATTCTTGGCTAGGAAACAGAAGTTCTAGTCCAAGCTGTGCAAACAACTGAGTAGGTTGCTATGTCAGAAGAATGTCCCTTTGGTCCCCTCTGTTCTCCTGTAAATCACATTAGACCAGGTGCCCTACACAACTCTTGAATTAAAGAAGATATACAGTTCCCACCTGCCCTCCCAATGCCTTCGGCCACTTCCCACTGACTTCTAACAAAAGGATCTCTAGGTGAACTCGGACCTGGTGAGCTTGCCAGTAGCACACTGTTAGCCAAAACAAGGTTTCCTGATGACAGTTGCGAGACAGGAGCCCTGCAAAGCAGGGAGGGCTGCTACCAACTCGCGAGCCAGGGTCTGCCCGTCAGCTTTTGATGTTATGGTCCCTGGATATCAGAGCTGGTAAGCCAAAGTCAGTGTCCTGGGCTGGAGTCTGGTCCTGCTGTTTTGCCTTTTGGAGCCTCAGCTTTCCCACAGAGAAACTGGGGTAACACCTTTCAGCCAGGGTCCTGCGATTGTGTATTAGCTGAACTGGCCACCAGTGCCCCTTGGCCATCCTGCAGAGCACAGAGGGAGCAGCCATCTGCAGGGGGTGGGGGAAAAACACAAATGCCCCCACCTCTCTGCCACCCACTGCCCAGTGCAAATATGGTGCTCCTCCCTCAGTAGCAGGTAATCAGGTGTTCCCAGGGAGGCCTGTAAATTCCTGACTTCTCTCTTTGGGAGGGAGGAAGGAAGCAGAGTGCCACTGAATATGTCCCTATTTTCCTGTCTGTGGGTGAGTGTGTATTGAGAGAGAGAGAGAGAGAGAGTGTGTGTGTGTGTGTGTGTGTGTGTGTGTGTAGGCACCCCCACGGCTCCCTGTGACTTACACAACCGGGTATTTGCACACCAGATGATCCCTGCAGGGAAAGACAAGTCCCCAGCTGCTGTGGAATTTTAAGAGATCTCCCTGGAATGCCCTTATGGGATGTCTGGTTCTAATTGCCTCCGTCAGCCGAGCTGGCGAGCTGGCAGGAGCAATGAGAGGTGAAACTGAACAGATTCCGGTTCACATCAGACCCCCAGCCCTGTGAGAGTTCCCCAAGGCCAGGAAAGAAAACAGTGTGGCTGTGGTGGTGGGTGTGCTGGAAAGAACTCGAGGCTGGAAATGGGAAGGCCCGGCTCCTCATCCCTGTGCCTCCACTAATGCCCCGCGTGGCTTTGACCCGTTGCTTCCCTTCTCTGGCCTCCAGTTTCCTCATTTGCTAAATGAGTGGTGAGGGCTGGCTGGCCTCCAAGTCCCCTTCCCAGCCTCAGATTCAGGGACAGAAATGTCAAATTCTCATTGCGGAGCTTAGCAGGGCATTTTCTTCTGAACTTTAGAACCAGATGCTCTGCATTTTTAGATCTTTAAGAAGAATGGGGGAAGGGAGAGGGTTTTGTTCCCACCTATTAGAACCTAGCCTCGATCCCCATTCTTTCCTCTCCCTTTGGCCAAGGGTGACTGGAGATGGAAGCACTGACCCCAGCCTGAGAGGAGACAGACATCCCGTGGTTCCTTAGTGCCCCCTAGAGGCCCAAAAGACAGTAACTCTGGAAGGGGAGTTGTCCAGGCAGCTGCCTGCCTGGGCACCCTAAGGATTCTTCTCCTGCAGAGCCTTGGGTGTTAGAAGCAGATGGGTTCAATTGGCCCCTAATTTAAAGAGGAATTTCTCTACCTTCTCAGCCTGTTGTTTAAAGACTCAGAATAAACCACTGAACTAATGGCCACAACAGGCTGGAGCTGAATACCTGGTGGGCACCCATGGTTCCTGCACAGCACTGCATGAGGTCATCAAGTATCAAGTACCAGGGGCTTGCAGCTCAACACCATGCTCTTACCCGCCCACCTCTCTCTGGCCTCCTCACCCCACTAACCCTACAGCTAATGCCTGCCTATGCCCAGTGACTAAGAGCTCACTACTTTCTGAGGCAGTCTGAATCAGGAATTTTGTTTGGCTGGTAACAGAGTCCAAGTCACAGTGACTTTGTCAAACTGGGGAGTTATTTGCTCATCCTGAAGGTGTCTGCAGATAAGCTGCAGTCCACAAAATCATTGAGAACTAGAGTTCCTCCTTCTAGATTTTTCCTCAATCATCCTGGAGCAGATTTCCTCATGGACCTCATGGGTCAAGATGACCACTGAAGTTTTAGGCATCACCTCTGCACTCCAGAGAGGAAGAAGGGGAAGGTCAAGGGTCAAACATCATCCCCTCACACTAAGTCAGTCCCCTCGAAGGCCTACCTAATGACTTTTGCTTGCATCTCGTTGGCCACTCCAGCTGCAGGGATGGCTGGGAACATAGTTTCCATTGCACTTCAAATATATTTAGGGTTTGTTACTAAAGAAGAAAGGGGAAACGGATATTGGCTCAACAAGGAATAGATGCCATATAGCCCATGAGAGTGTTGAGAGAAGCCATGAGTGGGTGTGTAGCTCTGTACTTGTCTTGGACACTGGTTTCCCTCTCTCTTCCAAGAAGACACAGAGCCCTGTATGCTGGCTCACCGGATCCCAGAGAACTCCTTACCTCCCCACACAGGACCACACCCCTGGTGGGGAGAGACTGTATCTACTAGATCAACTGAAACCTCCAAAATTCTCTGAGCCAGGCCTCTCTGGCACTTTCCTGGGGAGAATCTTGCCAGCTCACTGGAAAGGACCCAAGCTCAACCCCAGATGTGCCGTCCCACAGTGCTCTCTGCCAGGTCTGGGACCACTGAATTTCTCCTTCCCAGCAGGCTCTAGTGTCTTTGTTCCAGTCCTCCTGCCCTGCCATGTTGGGGAAACCCCAGTCCACATTTGGGTGTACCCTCCATTCCAGGGAGTGAGTTCATTGCTGTCTCCCCAGTTTTGTTGATCTGGATGCTAATGCCACCCATTAGCTCAAAGGGCAAATCCTACCTTGTTTAAATTTAATATTTAAAATGACAGACAAAGAATATGGAGCAAATGTCAACTGACTTGGTCCTGTAGCTAGCATTTTAATCAGCAGCTTTTGTGTTTTCTGGTGCCAGATGCCCCGGTCCTTCAGGCTTGGAGAGGAGGCTTGTCCTTCCTTGGCCTCCAGGCCCCAGACCATTGGGTGGATGTGATTTATTCCTTCTCAGAGACTCACAGGCCTTTTCTGGTGTTTTATGCCTCTTCCTTGGACTACTGTATTGGACTATTAATTCCCTGTGCAGGAAACTAAGGCACAGAAAGGTTGTTGCTTACACAGCACCTATATGTATCTGTAGAAGCAGGGCCAGGTGACAGGAGGAGGACCTGAGCAGTAGGCTCCCTCTGAAGAACCACTTTCTAAATCTAGGGGTGCTTCAGCTGCCCACAGTGTGTCCAAATTGGTATTTCTTTTTTATTTCAATGGCCATCTATGTAAAGCAATAGCTGCACCAATTATTGGTTAGAATAAGCTGTATTCTCTTTGGACAGTGTCATCTGAAGCAGGCTTGGGGTCTTGCTGCCCTTGTGAGACACGGCCTAAAGTCCATCATCCTTCCCATCACTTTCATCCATTCGGTTCTCTCATGAAGCTGAATGCATTTGAAGAGAGGCCCTTAACGATACAATTAAAGCAGGATTTCCCTTTAAGATGGAGTTTCCAGGAATGACCTGTGTTTAAAAGCAGGGGCCACCCCTTTGGGATGCAAGGAGAGAAATAATCAGCTTCAATTTGTTAAGAACCATTTATCATGAATGTTCTAAGACTATGTCTGTTTTAGATCTTTTTTCCAGTATAACTAAGTTATTGCACATATATCATGGAAAGTTCCTAGACTCCCAGGCTCTGCTGACAGCCCCCCAGAGGCCAGCTTTTCCATTTCTTATAATACACTCAGGCAAAGACAGAGTGTCCTTCTTAGCACTTTGCGAGTTGGTATTTTTTTTAAATATATTTTTTGTGCTGTTTAATGTGAGGTACTTAATACCTTGGCACACTTAAAATCCTAATTGCAGGTTGAATTATCACTGCTTTGTAGCCAGGGGAGCTGAAAAGAAAGGTTAAAAAAAATGGTCAGGTGATGTTCTGTCTTCAGTTCAAGGTGGAAGCAGGAAGTACAGTCCCATGACTGCACCACATAGGCAGTGATTCCTTCCTCGAATGTCTGTGTATATCTAAGTTATTACTGAGGAAGCTCAGCCAACACTCTCCTCTCTCAGAAGCTCTAATGCCTCCAGATGCCACAAAACCAGAGCAGCTGAGCTAGAGCAACAACTTCGTTTGAATAAATAATTTCAGTCCCTGGAGGCTTATTTTCCTGATAAAGTAGAAGGTACATCCTCCAAAGATTGGTACAAAGTCTCTCAAATTCCTGAAAAATATACATGGGAAATGTAAACAAGAATGTATTGGTCATTCTATCTTAATATCTACACGGGGATTATTTGTTTAGGACACATGGATGGTAGGTTTCATCTGCATTCCATTCTGGGTACACAGAACAGGGTTCAGGTTTACTCCCGGTGTTATTGAGCAGAAGAGGGTGAATTAAAATCCCTGTTCATAAACTGGAAGGTATGAACTCTCAGTAAAAAGAAAACAAGAACAACATGTGGATATAGTACATTGACATTTGTATTTAAAAAAAGGAGAAAAGAATATGGATACACACATCCCTATTTACTTGTATTATATGAGTAATGGATATATCTGGTAACACTGGTTACCAGGAGAGGGGTGATCGGTGGTGGCAGTAAGGGGAGGAAGGAGAATTTCTCTTTTATACCTTTTGGAACTTCTGAGTTTTAAACCAAGAGACTCTATTACCTATTTACAAAAGAATAAAAATCTAATTAAAAACCCAGTGGGACCTGTTCCAAGTGTCAGGGTCAGTGGTGCAGAGGCCTGGGAGTAGGAGAGCAGGATGAGGAGGACCGGTTGTGAAGTCCCCTGACCTCCAACTGGGCTCCTTCTGCTACCCAGAGCCCTCCCCAGTGCCAGTGCCAGTGTGTGTCCAGTTGTCACAGCTCATGCTGTTTCTTCAAGCAAAAAAGAAAGTACATTGGTTGCTAGCTGCCATATAATGCTTCTCAAACAAAGCGACAAGAATGCTTATGTCCCAGCTGGCAGCCCTGCCACACAGGGAGGCAGAGCGACCTAAAGCAGGCCAGGCCTAGGTGGGCCAAGACTGGGGCACATGTGCTGGGAGGGACAGTTGCAGACATTAGCTTGTGGCCTGGGGTCAGGAGGGTTTGCAGGGGAGCCAGGACCCCTGTCTCCAGCTGTTTGAAGGGAAGCCAGAAGACAAGCTGGAAGAGAGAGCCCAAGTGGATGTGTGTCTTGGGCACAGAACTACACACATTTCTGAACTCCCCTTTCTCATCTACAACAAGGGCACATTAACACCTACAATAATACCTCTAGGGTTTTCTTGTTCATGATATAACATACACAAGACATCTAGCACTTAGTAGGCACTCTGCAGAGCAATCTGAATCCCCTCTACCACATATATTTTCCTGTCCAAGCAACTAAATTTGTCCTGGGTGGCTTCGGAGGTAAAAGTTTCAGGCAAATGGACTTGGGGTCTCATTAGGGAAGACTTTCCTATACACAGAACTCTTCTCTCGATGGCACCACTGACATAACGGTGCTTTACCAGCAGACACTGAAGGCTCTGCTTTAGCTGAGTTTACCACAGAAGAGGCAGGACTGGAGCAGCCTGGCCCCTTCCTCCCCACACTCCTGTCTGTTCCTGTCCCTCCTCCAGCCAGAAAGGCTCAATTAAGAAGGCATTCGCAGGCCTCTCTGTGGCTGGCACCACCACATTTTTTGCATTCCCTTTCTGCTACTGCTCCTGGAGCTGTGAGGTGTGTGTGTCTCTTACCTGCCTCAGGAGAATGGGATGTGAGTCCTGTGACCCAGCCTCAGAGGGATTTTCTCCTTTGAGCTCACACTTACAGCTGTTAGAATTT
Source organism: Manis pentadactyla (assembly GCF_030020395.1). NCBI lineage: Eukaryota > Metazoa > Chordata > Mammalia > Pholidota > Manidae > Manis > Manis pentadactyla. Next base: position 122,483,973 of record NC_080019.1, on the reverse strand, counting down.
TCTCCAGGTTCTAGTGATGACTCCGAGGTAAGTGAAGGTTTTCTTAGCATGTCCTTAATTACACTTTGACTCTCCAGGGCTTCAGAGCAGGCACTGTTCTGGGCTCATTGGGGGTGAATGGGGTCTGGCCTCTGGCCTGGACTGACCACAGTCACTGCAGGTGACAGGTGCTTGTGCTGGGACCTCTGTGATGGGTGCCTCGGGGCACTAAGCGCCAAGGAGGCCCAAGGAGGCAGCTGGGGATTGATTCTCACAGGAAGTTTGTGGGTCAGGGAAGGCTTCACACCACAGGTAGGTGAGGTTGAAGCTGGGGTTCAGAGATGAGTCAGGATCGGGAGTGGGAGGAATGGACATGATTTCCAAGCTCTTGGAAGCTTCGATTGTGCTCTTTGAGTCCTTTTGTTCTCCTGGGTTTTCACACCAGCGAAAGCATTTCCCTTTCCAGGGTGTGACCTGCCCTTGCTTCAGACCCCCCCTGGGGTGGGGCCTTGCTGGAAGGCCTTCTCTGGCCACCGCAGCGGGAGCTGTCCTGGCCCTGACCAGACCCGACTCCCACCCCCTTCTTTTCCTCTTTCCCCTCCAGTGCCCCGTCTGGGGAAACTTACGCTAGTTCCAAGTAGAAAATTTAAGGCCTTGGCAGCCCTCCCACAGATTACTCCCAAATTATCCCATTCCGAGGGCGGGGGCGGGGGAGGCCAGGAGCCGGGGCCCGAGGGTTTGGCCCGGTCGGCCCAGAGCCCCGCGCGCCACCTGCTGGCGGAAACTAACCCGCTCGGCACGGGAGGCGGGGACGGCTGGAGTTTACTGAGGAGGGACGAACCTTGTCTCTGACAGCGAAGGGGAATTCACTGCTTAACGACATCAGACAGGAAAAGGGGAGGAAGGACGTGCACACGTGCGTGCCCGAGTCTGTGTGTGTGTGTGTGTGGATTACACGCGGGGCCTGACTGCACGCCGGGCTGTGGGTAATTTGGCGGGTGTCTTGGGGTGGTGTGCATGCTTCTGTTATTGTTCCATAGGGTGAGTAAGTATATGGGACTGTCTCCAGAGTAAAAAGACAGTAAATAAGAAGGTAATCAGGCCCAGATGTATCCCTTCAAGGGAAGTTTCCGGATGTCCTCTCATTAATCCTCAGCCCAAACATGGGTGATGTGTGAGACCCAGTCGGTGGCGTTTTCAGCTGGGGCGAGTGAGACAGAGGTCCGGGCCCAGAGTGAGAGCACTGGTTTTACTGCGAGCATCAGACAGCCAGGGGATGAAGACCCTCAGGGTCATTTAGTTCATCCTCATCGTTTCGTGGAATAAGAACCATGAATTCAGTGAGAGCAGAACAAAAGAGAGAGCCCATCAGAGAACCTTTAAAGTCCTTCTCATAAATTCAGAAGGACAAACCCCCAGCTCTGCCAAACCCAGTATTCGTGCCAGGAGGAACAAGGGCAGCTGCTCCCTGCCCTGCCCCACCTCTGCCTCACCTCTTCTCCATTTACTCGTCCGAAGGAATTTCCTGACCCGTAAATCTTGAGAGATTTATTATTTCCTGTGGCATCCCTTACTTGGAAAATGTGGCTTTCCAGTTCCAGACCCAGAACCACACGGGGGTCACAGCTCTCAAGGGGGAGAATTTCTCCTGGATGGTGGTGGAGAGGACGGCCGCCTTCCATAGCCCCCACAGGGGCCACCAAGGAACTGCTTATTTTCCTGGCTCCCAACTAATGCTGCTGGAATTACCAGATCAGAAGTTTCTCTCTGCAAGTTGTAAGAGCAGTCAAAAATCTTAGGAGAACTGAAGAGCTTGGTTCCTATCCTCATGCCACCTGGAAGGAGAGGGGGGCCTGGGTCTGTTTTCTCTCTAAGATCACTCACTGCCTCTGACTCGTCTTTTTCCCTACACTGTGAGGAAATCTTCCAGAAATACAGCTTAGCTCAAAATCCTGCAGGCAAGCCCTCCTTTTTCTCCTGTAGAGTAAGTCCAGATACCTTTACAGGGTCTTCAAGCCCCTCAAGACATGACCCCCACCTCCCTCAGACATGTGGCTCTCTTGCCGTGTTTTCACACATGCGCTGAGCTCCAGCCACAGGGTCCCTTCCCCACCACAGGCTGCTCTGCATCTACACTCACCCTGCTGTCATACCCTGCATCCTTCAACCTTATGTGCCCTTTCCTCTACCTCCAAGTGTTGAAATCCTTTTTGTTTTCCAAAGGCCTAACTCAAAGGTCACCTCCTCCTGGAAGCCTTCAGGGATCTTATACCTGCAAACGAAATAGAATCTCCTTTGAGTCTCCCAGTACACATTCAGCCTGTACCTCTTCAGGTTCTTAATAAAGGCTGCTTTATTTACAGCCACTTGCTCACACTGGTTACTCCTCCTCGTCATTCTGAGCATCTTGAGGGCAGGGGAAGCATCTTGTCCTGCTCCTCCAGCCCCCTCCTTACCCCCTCCCCGCACCCAGCATGTGCCCAGCAGTGAGGAGGTTGTCGGGAGCTTGTCAGTGGTATTCAGATAATCCAATATTTTGACTTTTCCAATCTCTGCTACCCTTCCTTAGGACATATTAACCCAGAAGAGCAATGTACTTAAGAGAAAACAAAGTTGTCAAGGCAAACTTTTCACTGCCGTCATCCTTCTCAGGAGAGCACATGACCCAAAGCTTTGGGGTTCAGGAAGCGGCTGTGCTGAGGATGCTACTGACATGGCTGGGAGCAGACTCAGGATCAGCAGGGGGCCTCATTCCAGGCTGAGGACCTCTGAGGAGCAGAAAGAAACCTGAACCCTCCGAGTTCACACCTGGAGAGGCCCGGGATTTCTCAATTCCTGCGTCCTTGGCAGGCACATGAAGAGGGAAGCTGTCTTTACCACACTGGTCTAGCGATGGGAGCCAGGAGGCAAGTTCTAGTTGAGGCTTTGCGGTAGTCAGCTCTCAGACTTGAAGCAAGTTCCTTCTCTGCCGGCATCATGGGGGCGCTGGCCTGGATCATCTTTAAGGCCTCTGCGGGACTGACACTCCGGAACCGTAATAAAGACGTGCTGTAGGCAAAGGGCTCTTCATTTGAAGATCTTCACACATTTTGTCTCTATGGTTATAAAATGAAGTCATCCAGAGTTGCACAGGTGTTAGTTTGGGCTACCCAAAGTTTTCATTAAGAACCCCCAGCCAATAAGTCATTTACTGGCCCTTTGAAATTATTGCTAGTTGCCATTTTACAGTGCAAAAACTGAGATGTGAAAAGAATCATATATTCAGAGCCAAGACTTTATTTCCCTTAAATAATTTCTGCTATTTTTCTGATTCTAAGAGGGATACACATTCCTTGTAAGTAAATATTGGAAATACAGAAAAGTATAAAGAAGAAAACAAAGCTCCCCTAGAACCCTACCCATGCCCAGGGATCTCTGTGAACATTTTGGGGTAGGTCTTTCCAGACTTTTGTCTAGACACATTTATGGGTATATTATTGCAAGACTAGTATCAAGTGAGAGGTCTTGTTTAGAAACCCTGGATTTTTGTACAACAAAATACTGTGAGCGTCTTTCCATGCCGACAACACTGTATGGTGTTATTTGGGATAATTTCATAATATCCCATCATATAGATACAGTATATTTTTTTGAGCCAATCCTTTACCTATCATTTTCCCTCTTAAATATCCTTATTGTCATGCATTTATCTAATTATCTTCCTCAAAATAGAATTGCTGGGCCAAGAGACACAGACTTTCTGAAAATTTCTGCTATTTCAAAACTTCTTAATTGACCCTCTTTGCTGTGACTAAGTCACCCACCTGCGTGTGGTATTCCCAGCTTGCTGGATTAAGAGATGTCCAAACTGGAAAGAACCTTAGGCATGAAGATTTACAGATCATTTAGCAGATGGGCAAACAGATGTCTAGAAAGGGCAAGAGCCTTTCTGCAGTTCCCAAAGGGAGTTGGCGACAGAGCAGGGTCCCAGCTCCCAGCTCAAAGAGCTTCTCCGCATTTCCCTGCCTCCTTTATATGCTGGACCCTGAATTACATTGACTTGGAGGACACTTCCCAGGGTTTTAAGTGGAAGTGTAGCAAATTTGCCCTGGGCAAATGTCTAGGCTAAATGCCTGTGTTAAATATAAACATCATCAACTGGGATCCAACTGTCCATTATCTCAACAAACAGAAATCCTCTCTTGGGGTAAGATTTTGGTTTTTTGTTTGCAGGGTGGGTTGAGATGGTGAAAAATAGCTGCACAAGCTGAGCCTCCAATAAAACTGGGTTTCTCCGGGACACCGTTGTAAAGAGGTTTGAAGACTCGAGGGTTTTAAATACTCTCATTAAAATGAAATATCTAGTGTTTGAAGCCCCACGGTGAGTGGGGCAAGCCCCCACAGTGGTGAGGGCCCCTCAGACACCCTGAGCACAAGTAATCCTTGCCTGTCATAGGTAAATTCCCCATGGCTCTGGAGAAACACTCTGGTGGGGACCTGAGCGGGCTGGGGAGGCCTGCTTATGCTAACAAGGCACTAAATTAGTGCATTACATGCCTCATTTAGCACAACTGTGCAAAATCTAAAAGTACTAATAAATTTTCCTTCTGGGGTCAAGAATCATAAAAGGATAGATGATCAACCATTAATTAAAAGAGAAATTAAAGCTTGACAGCTTCTGTTCTATCCCTGCTTTCCCTCAAATGGCACAATTTGTTCAAATGCTTTTTGCAAAGCAGTCTTTCTTAGAAAAAAGTGTGGCACCAGCCAGGGGAGTGGCTTCCCATCCTCTGTGACTCTCAGGGTGACAGGACTTGCATAGCAGTGACTTCTGGAAGATTAGCCTTGGGCATTTTGTCAAGAGAGAAGGATCTTGCCTTCTTTATTACTTATTTTTCCCGTTTCGTATAAAACATATGTTTTGTACTGGGAGCAACTTTTAGAAAAAGGCATACTTCTTCATTATTTTCCCTAAAAAACATAATCACTCTGAAGGATCTCAGTGGCACCTGAATTTTGCCTGATGCTGCAAACAGATATTTGTGGATTGAAGGGAAGCCAGTCTTTTGTTTGGGTTTGCCAATGACTCTAGAAGACAAATCCTTAACAATTAATTGCTCCTTCCTCTTCTTCCTTTTTTAGGATATGTATTTATGTATTACAGAAAGTTGGACGTGAGTCTTCATACAATTATCACCGGAAAGCCTGGAACCTTCTGGACATCCTTCTGCGAGTTACTGTAACCCCAGATCCAGTGCCCTCATGTGCCCAGCAGTACCAGTTATGAAACAAAAATGGTGGGGTACTGGTTATGTAACAGAAGGTTTCCTGACCAACATTACAAAGGTAACGTTTTCAGACTAAGTCTCCCCTTCTCCTCCCCAGGTGGGCAGGCGAGTGTCCCCAGAAAGTGAGGGGGCCGATCCTGAGGCTTTCCACCAGTGCTAGATCCTCCTGGGTGTCTGCAAATAACATTTAAACAAAAGCCAAGAGGAAGGTTCAGCTTGTTCGAGTCCTCATGTGCTTCGGGCATGGCTTTGGAGATATAAATACACCCAGATGTTTTCAACTTTTCCCCTGTTGTACCTAATCACCAGAACAACTGGGGCTTCTGCACCTCCCCGACCCACCCCTGCAGGGACACACAGAGAGCCTAATTAAAAGGGTTCTCCTTTGTTCCCCTAATAGCTCTCAGCCCTGGAAGCTCAGTGCATTTGTTCAAAAAGGGAGATTCTAATGTTTAAGGCCCCACATGTGGGTATGCCTGCACAGGGACCTTCAAATGCAGTTAGGCTCTCTTAGCAGGTGGGGGAGCTAGGAGGGGCCATGCGGCAGGACCAGGTTCCTGGGAGCATCGCTGGAGATGACTGTGGAGGGGACAGTGAGCCGGAGGGAGAGGGTGGAGCCTTCCTAGGACAAAGTCCATTTTCTAATGGCAGTTCCAGGAACTGTTGCTGCCCCTCACTGCTTGTGAAGGATCCCTTCCTCCTCTCCAGGGGCTTGGCTTGAGCATCCTTCTCAGGCCCCTTCTCTCCAACCACCAAGCACCACCCAGTTTCAGCCCTGGCACAGCTTCTACGGGGCCTCCCTCCGGTTCCTTCTACTCCCTGGACTCGCTGCCAGCCCAGTGCATCCCCCACACCACTGCTTGAATGATCTTCCCAAGACGCAGTCCCCTCACTCCCTGACTTGATATCCTTTCCTGCTTCCCCCTCCCTGTAGCCCGCAGTGCACAGCTTCAATCTTCTGGCCCCAGCCCCACCTTCCCCAGCTCCCCCTCTGGCTATTCCACTGATCTCTTGCCCTTCCTGAGCACTACTGCCTTTCTTACTGTGCCTTCTAGTTGAAAAGCACTTCCCGCATTGGGTCTGGAAAAATCCAACTTGCCCTTCAAAATCAAATTAAGTGACCCCTCCATCAAGCAGCCTCCCCGAGCCTCTGCAAACAGAGTATGCCACCCCATCCACCCCATTCCCCATGTCCTGCTCCACTGAAATAATCTCTGTGAGTGTGTTCTCTCCAGTCCATGAGCTTCATGAAAGGAGGGGCTATGTCTCACTCACCCTTGAGCTTGCTTCCCTGGACACAGTGTCATTACCTCTGTACGTGTTGTATGTAGGATTGGGGGTATCATTTTGGGCTATTTCTCAGGAATTTCCTGGGTCACTGAAGCAAGCTTTAACTTCCATCACTAGTCCTGCTTCCCAGATCACTGCTAGTTAGATGTGAACTTCTAGTGTCCACAGAGCTGTCCATGAGGGTCCCAACGCTACAGCATGGAGCCCAGCCGAGCATGAGGTCCCTTAAGCCCAACCACCACTGGAGCATATACCTCCCTTCCCCTCAACACTACTTGTCTGGGACACCTGTAGAACAGGCCAAAACTGAGCTCTTTGAGTAGGGCCAAGGAACACCCTAGCTGAGAATGCACACGGAGAAGAACACAGTATTTGGCCCTGTCTCAGACTAATTAATCACTGTCTCTGGATGGCGCCCAGGCCCAAGTGATTCTAAGCTCTTGCTATGTAATCAAAATTGAAAAACCACTACTTTAGTCCAAAATAGTAAAACCCTTGAAACCCACTTTTGAATTCTCAAGAACACAGCCAAAACAGTCTTTTCTGGAGAGTTCTGTCCAGAAATATTGTCATTCCCCAGCTATTTGAGGAGTCAAATAGAGCTGGTGCAAGTAGCTTCTCATTATCCAAAACCAGCTGACTCTTTGGTCATAAAAAGGCAGGCAGAGGAATTAAGAAGAGCAATTCCAGACAGGAACCATTTAAAACCAAGGTCAAAGGACTGGGATAAGCTCATGCTCCACCATTTACTGACTTTGGAAGGCTTCTCTGAGTTGTTTTCTGCATCCATAAAATGGATTTAGCAATGATTCCTGGTATATTATACACTAAATTATACTACTCAGTATACTACATGTATATGGCATATATAATATACTGTATAGCTATTGTGACAATTGGATAAGAGGTGTGAACATTCTGTAAACTCTAAAAGGCAGATGTTACTAGATGATATTTTTGGTGCTGTAATTATACATTTCTGAGTTTATGGGAAACACGGTCCATGTCTTATTCTTTCTGCACCCTTTGCACTAGACTCCTGTGCTGGGGTCCTCCCCAAACTATGTACTAAGTATGTGAATGAATGAATGAATGAATGAATGAATGAATGAATGAACGAATGAATGAATGAAGTTAAGAATAAGTGAGCAAAGAAGGAGTGAATTAATGAATGGACAGATGAACACTGGAGTTTTTCTGCATCCCCAAATCACACCAAAGCTCTGCAAGGGAGAGGCAAAGCTTGTCCCCTCCTGTACCTCCCAGCCTTCAGCTGACATGATCCACACATGGAGCAACTTAACAGAGGAGCCAACATCTGGGAGCCAGAACCCTGCTACACACACGGCCCTGAACCTAATCCTGAAGCTCAGGAAATGTATGTAGCTTTGCAGTTTCCACTTGTGTGTGTGCACATGCTTCCCTTCTTAACACTGCTGTCATCAGGCCGGAGCTGGCCATGGCCAAATGGCCAAGGACAGGGTCAGGGCAAGGAGCACGAGGAAAGGCGTGGCCTTGCCCAGGCTGCCCTCGCGCCCTCAAGTGGGAAAGCTGACTTTGCCATTTGCCAAAGGAGATTCCATGGGGCCAGATGTGTTGCCGGTCCAGGGGGGCTGGGAGAATTCTGGGGGGTGCTCCTCTGTGTTCCCCATTCTCTCCTATTTCCTTTGGGAGCTGAGAGGTATGGGCAGGGCTGCTGTGGTCTGGGAAGAAGAGCCCCAAACTTGGAATCTAAAGACCTAGATTCAAGTCTGGCCACTGCTCATCTTCCATGTAGCCTCAGGCAAGTCATCTAACCCTTTTATAAAAAGAGGCTAACGGCTCCGTGTCACAGGGTCATGAAGAGGCAATGTCAAAAATATTCCTGGGAACTCTTAGCTTGATGCCTGGCTTTAAACATTCACCCATTTGTTCTCGAACAAAATTCATTCATGCTGACTCTCCAAGTCCTAGACACTCTTCTGGGATACAAGGTGCTCAATAAATCCTTCCTCCCTTTCTTTTTCTCAGAGAGGAAGAGGACTTGGCTGTTATTTGGTTTAAACAAAGGCACAAACCAATGAAACTATCATTGTTTTCCTTAAGAGAGCTTCTCCTGCAGCACCCAAGGGAAAAGACAGAGCCGAGAGCTGTGCAAATACATTCTTATTACCGCAGACAGAAAGGCACACACATCTTCAAGATGATTTTTCTCAACAGACTGGAAAAAGGCAAATCAAATTAAAACCCTCGACTGGAGGAGCCTGCCCTCTGCCACAGGAGCCTCCGTGGGGCCAGATGTGTCGCCGGTCCAGGGGGGCTGGGAGAATTCCGGGGGCGCTCCTCCGTGCTCCACGTTATCTCCCGTTTCCTTTGGGAGCCCAGGAGACACAGCCTTCCCAAAGCAGCCTCTGAGGTGGCCTGTGAAGCTTTTGTCCTTGGCAGAAGAGAAATTTCTGCTTCAGTGGCTCCAAACAAGGCTTGCATTAACTCCGGGCCTGTGAGGAGAGCACGTGCAACAAAACCCAACACCGTGTCCCAGCCCTCAGACAAGCACAGAAACAAATGGTGCAGGAATTTTTCAGAATAGAATCATCCGCTCAATGTCACTGCATACATTTACCTACCTCAGTGCCTATTCACAGCCCCCTTTAAAGGGGGATATCAATAGAGATGGATCAGACAACATCTCTATGGCAACACCTCCAAGGAAAAATGATGGCAGCCCCAGTGAGAGCAGTGATGACCATTTAAAAAATATATACACAGATGCAACACTCCTCACCCCGAAGGACCTATTGGCACCCAGGACTCAGGGCTGTGTTTAAAACAATAGCATAGGCGCTCATGACAAGGCTAATTAGGGGCACAAAGGGGGGCATGCAAACTCAGGACCCAGAGTTTGCACAAAGAATTAAGACCTGGGGCTTCAGGACACTGGAATTTGTCAACAAAATTAACATTCTCTTTCCTGGAAACTCTCAAGCTGAAGGAGTTTATGAGGACCTTATTTTATGTGTCCCACTTGGGACAGGGAGTGAGAGATGGTAAAAACAAATAGCAGTCACCAGCAGGCCCTTAATAGGATGCTACCCTGAGCAGAGGGGTGGAGCGCACTAACTGCCTTCACAGTTACACCCCTTCTCTGAGCCTTTGAAAATCGGGGTATGTGGGAGGGGTGGCCTTCATGACCTCAAAATCAGAAGCCTTGAAGGGACTCTGTGGTTCTGAGGGGTTGTGATGGGGGAAGCCCTAAAATGTGACCACTGAGAACCAGCACCACAGTAACAATAACAACAACAACAATGACAAAAGGAGAGACACGGATTCCATCCACGTAGGTACTTTAAGGAGGTCTTACATTGAATGCTTTAGGGAGAAATTGGGCACTGTCTCTTCTGCCAAGGACAAATAGTATCAGCAAAGCAGTTTTTCCAAATGTCAAAGGATGAGAAAAGGCAAAATGTTTCATTTTGTTCCCTCATTAGCCGGTTCGTGTGGAGAACAAGCTCTGGGAGGAGAAGCAAAGCCCGAGGCTGGGAAGTTGGAAACGGGGCTCTTATTTCCCTGTTCCCTACCAGCTCCCCGTGACCTTAGGCAAGTCATTAATCTCCCTTGCCTCCCGAATTCCTTCCATTAAAGAAAGCACTTGTGGATGGTTAGATGGAAGATTCCAATGTGGGTGCAGAGTTTATACACAGTGCCCTTGATGTCCAACACGTGAAAGAAATTACTTGCTGCAACAGGCGCGGCATCAGGTGGAGGATGTGTGAGCAGCAGTTCACCGTGACCCCATTGTTTGGATTCCGGAGCTTTGAACAGCCTCATTTTAAGAAACTTTGTCAGTTGAAAACGGACTGTGGCTGATGGCGACTGTCATCTGCTGTCTTCAGGGGGCGGAGCTCTCACATGCTGGGTGCTGGACAAGGCCCTGGGTCTGCCGGCAGGCGGGGTCCCCCAGCCTGGGGCTCTGCTTTTTCTTTGTTTTTTCTTTCTGTTCACTCTTTCAAAATACTCGTTTCAGGCAGTTGTAAGGATTTCCGCAATAATTTGTGTTCTAATTTTCAGGACCCATGATAAACATTTCTTTTTTTTTCCTTATGTTAATTGAGAAGCTCTTAAACACATACAAATTAGATCGTTAAAATCATTCCCTTTTCTAGGATATAAACTTTCAAGCAAGTATCTCTTATAGAATTTTAAAATTCTATTAGCACAGCTAAAATACATATTTGATATCCATTTGAGATATAACAAATGTTAATTTTACTGATGTTTTTGATTCGCTATCAGAATTTCTGCAAGGGCTACAAAAAAGGCATGAATAAAGACTTCAAATGTAATTAAATTTTACAGAAAAACATTGTTAAGTTCAAAAGCAATTAATATAATTTTGCTTAATGAATTCTCTTCTTATTTGAATAAATTCCCTCTGACATTATTAAAATATAAATGCTTTAATAAACTACTAGTTTAAATGGCTGGCATTAGGTTGTATAGACTTTATAAGTTTTTGAGCTTATAATGCTACTTTTAAAGGTAAATCATTCTCTTGATTTTTACTCTGTTAGGAGTCAGTTTCAGCCCTGTAGAGAGGAGCATGTGACCATGTGGTTCATGCCCATTGATGATAAACACATACTGAAATTCCTGTTTTTCAACCTTGCATTTTGTTCATTGAACTGATGACAATTGTCATTTCTACAGGGTTTAACACTTTCCATCAACTGTACACTTTTGAGTTTGGCAAAATGATTGAACTTCTGTTTATTTTTATTTATCAGGGTGCTTGTGTATTGAGATGCAATTTATAAGTAAGAGGGGCTATGAACTCATCCTGCCCCACCTTGTGCTTCCCTGAGCTTTTGAGCATGCAGGCAGGGCAGCCTTGGGCCTGCAACTGCCCTAGTAAGCAAAGGACTAGAAGGAGGTGCCCAGCTACTGTTTACTCCTCGGGCCTGACTATGAATGAAGAGGAGGGCTCCACGACTCATCCCCCTGTCCCCTCTCCTTCTGCTGCCAGCAAGGAAATAGTAAGAACATCACATCAAAGATGACTCGATTGGCAGGCTCCACTGGGTCCTCTGGGTACCACTACATTTTACAACCCTCTTGAAGTTCCAGACCTTCATGCACACAGAAGCCATCAGTTTAAAGAAAACCACACAATGAAGTTGTGGATCAAATGCTTACGGCATTGTCTACTGCTTTGCTAACAACTAGGGAGAAGTCCATGAATTTGTTGATTTCAACAGGCATTTACCCGTCTTCAGGTGTGTGTGTGTGTAAGTGGGTTCAACATTAGGTATATAATAACCCTATGATGTTATCTCTTGATATATCCTCAGCCAAACAGCTGGGCAAGATCTTACAGATCATAAATCTCACTTTACAGGTAGGAAAACCGAGGCCCAGAGGGGGCTATGCCTTGCTCAAATTCATTTGGCAAGTGAGACTAGAAGCCAGGTGTGCTGGCTCTGTACCAGGTTATGTTTTGTTTTTTTGGACTAACTCCATCATTTCCATCATGGGCTGTATTAGATTCCTGTTCTATAGTTTTCACACCAGGGATTGTGATTAGGGTCACATCCAATCTAAGCTTACTGAGATTTGCAAAATCCATTTTTTTGCCTCTAGTACTATCCTGCTGACCTAGGCAGAGAGCTGGGAGGGTCATATGAATAATGGATGAGGAAGTGACTTGTAAAGTGATAGGTGAAGTGCAATTACAAAGCGCTATTATTCCAGCACTTCCTAGGTCCCCTAGTCACAAGCCCTGGTTGCAGCCTCTCCCCACACAGCTGGTGGTGCTGACTCAGCTCTCTGGCTGCAGCAGCCAGAACAGAGGCTGGCTGCATCCGAGGGGTGGAGGAGGGCAAATCGTGGGACCATTTGGAAACCAGAAGCATTCTGATGCAGCCGAAGGCATTTTAAAAAGCACACTTCTTTCTCTTTGCTTTCTTCTTAATTACCAAATGACATCTACCACAGTGATTCCCTCCACACACACTGAGGCTCGGGATGGGGGTAGCCTCCCAGTGGGTAAAAGCCAGGATGTCTGTTGCACAGAGTGCCTGGGGCACAAGGCTGTTTTGGCACAGCAACGCAAGTCCAAAAGGCCACACCACTGCTTACTGCTTTATTCTGAGAGCAGGCCATGGCCTGGGGCCCAGCGGACAGGCCAGTCCACCCCTCCCAGCCCTGCCTGGCCAGGTCCCAGCCACTGAGCCACCATCTCTCCCTCATTATAAGCAGGGTTTGCTGGGAGGGCCAGAATAAGTCAGGAGCTGAATGCAGCCGCTGGATGGAAATTGTGGTGTTAGAGAAAAGGCTGAATTGCGGGAAGTGCCCTGGATGAAGACCTGCTTCTGTGGCCTGACCAGGCCTCTCATGGAGCCTTGGATACCCACATCCCCTCTCTGGGACTTTAAAAATTAGTGACCATTATCCTAGTCCTGCCAGGCTCCTGCACCTGCTATGGGATCATTGGGAAAGGCAGTGCCAGCCATCGTTAGGTGGGAGGACATTTTTATTTCCAACAAGCATTTGCTGAGTTCTTTCTGTGTGACATGTCCTGTGAGGGCATAAGAAAAACAGAGAGAAACATGGTTTCCCCAGGCCCAGAACAGCTCGAAGCCTAAGCAGTAATAGCGAGGACGTTCTGTGCCTCTGCAGAGCCGGTGCCTGTGTGATCCTGGGTCCAGGAGTTTTTCTGCCAACGAGAGAGTCTTTGGAGCAGAGGTATGGTCTTTATTTTTCCAAACCCACAGATGGCAGGCTTACAGAGATGGGGAAAGCTGCTCAGTCAGACTGGAGATGCTGAGAGGGCCCATGGTAGGTGGGAGTGGCAAGCTAATCCCCTGGTAGTATTGATTTTTTCACATCCATATAACAGACCATTCTAAGAATTTCACTAATTTGATCCTGGAAGAGCAGGTTCTAATATTATTTCCATTCTACAGATGAAGAAACTGCGGCATGGAGCAGTTAAGATTCTTGCCCATCATAGAGTGAGATACTGAGTGGCAGAGTAGGGATTCCTACCCAGGCAGTTGGGCTCCAAAACAGCTGTGTATAAAGGTATATGTGTAGAATCAGAAGAAGTATAGAGGCTAGAGATGCTATCATAGAAGGAAAAGAGACTTCACAATGTTGGTTTTGTCATTTGGGTGCTTTTTTTTATTATTATTATTATTATTTGCCGTATTGAATAAATAGTATAAAAGTAAGTTCGCAACATTGAGATTGCAGGCCAAGTTCAGCCTTAAGGCCGCTGACTCTGTCCCTGGATCTACTGCAGTGAGCTCAGCCAGGGCCCAGGTGAAGGACAGCAGCCTTCCGAAGTCACCGGGCCCCCATCTCTGCTCCCCTCCTCCTCAGCCAGATCTCTGTGATTTGCTTTCTCTCAGTCCCACCTCCCTCAGCTTCATTGTCTCTGCAAACACCTAATTCCTGCATCAGCCCAGAAGATTTGGTTCTAGGGGTTAACTTACAGAGAGGACCTCTTTGGGACAGAGGCATGGATTTAACTTTTTTCCTCTAAGGTAACTATTTGTGTAATCCATCTCCAGCCACAAGCAAAGGGATGAAAGGTCAATACACTAGTCACCACTCAGTACAGGCAGGGACAGTGAGCTGAAGGTCCTGTACACTCTGCTACTGCATATGCACAGGAATGGTCCAAGCCAGGCCAGGCCCAGGGCCTCCTTATTTACCTTTGTAGCCAGTTGGAAGCAGACCCACATGAGCTAGGGTAGAGCATGGTCACCATCTCCCCAGGGAAAGGGCTGGATCTGATGCAGAGATGGGGCAGGCCTGGGCCTTGGGTCTCTTATGCTCTCCATGGAGTGACTTCAGGAGGGCATTCTGCCTTTCATTCCCACCTTTGAGAATGCCACACAGCAGGTGGGGGCCTTCCACATGCAGCCAAGCCCTCTGCCATGGGTGCCACTCCACGTAGGCCACCCAGCTGTGGCCACCATCTTCAGCCTGGATAGCCACCAATTTTACTTCTTTTGCAGCCCCACAAAATTCAAAGCTGCACCAGACACCCAGGAAATGTTCATTGACTGCCACCATCGCCCCAGTCAAGCGGCACATCGGTACAGGAGCTCCTCCGCATTGTGGCTCAGCTGCATAATCTGCTCAAACCTGAGAGAAAACCTGGTGACCCAGAGAAATCAGCGAGCAAGGAAGAGGTGGTTACAAACCACGGCAGTTAGAAAACCTCATTGCCACTTTATTTCTGTCTTTACTTCTGAAGACATTTGAGTGACTAAAGAAAAAAAATAGGAAATAAGCAATCAAGATGATGCCACTCTTAAGCCTGAAATGGGAACAGAAGGTCAGATTTGAGATAGCCAGGGCAACCAGTCATTGTTTCTTCATGAATCCTATGTCCTCTTGTGTTCAGATGGGACTTCAAGGCCACCAGGAGGCAGAGACTGGGGAGCCATTCAGGGCTGCATGGCCTGTTACTCTATCCTCGCTCTTGAATGACACTCTCTTCAGCCCTCACAACAGAGCCTGTGGGCCCCGCTGGCCTGGCTCCTGCCTGCCTGCACCCCTCCTGGGAGGCTCTGATCTCCTGCCCAGATTCTCTGCACTGACTCGAAGAGATAACATCGTGAAGACACTACTTCTTCTTTGCGCTTACTGGCAGCATTGTCTTCTGCTTGACAGATGGGATCTTCTCGATCCTCCCTCCAGAGGCGTCTGGAATGGGGCAGGCTGAGATGGAGGCCAAGCTCCTCCTAACCTTAGCCTTTATGCTATTAGGCTGGTGGGTGTCAAGGTTACAGTTACGGAACCAGGTTCTATGCCATGCTTTGAGGGAACACCGATGCTGCCTTGAGCCATGGATCCTGAGGCTTACAATACAATTAGAAATCCATCCAGGTACAGGTCCAATGCCACCTCCTCCAGGTCCAAAGCCACTTCCAATCACCCCAAACCACCAGAAAGATAGAATGTGTCTCTCTCTCCTCTGTGTTCCCGAGTGCAGTTTCAACTCTTATTCTAGCACTTTAAATCTGCTTTGTATTAAAGTTAGGTGTTTACATGTCCCGTCCTGACACCAGTTCCAATGTATGGGTTTTTCCCCTTACCACTAAGCAGTTCTCGAACACCAGCTGGGTGTCCTACAATTCAACTCAGCTCTGACGCTATCTACCTGCAGACAATATCCGACTCCACAGCTTAGGGCTCAGTCCCACAGGACAGCCCTCCACAGCGGATGCCAATCACCAAGTCCACAGTGCCATCTGTGTTCTGCCTGACTGGCTATAAATTTGAGATCCCAGGACCCTGTCCTTAGGTTTGATTTATTTGCTAGAGTTGCTCACAGAACTCAGGAAACCAGTTCATTCACTAAATTACCAGTTTATTATAAAGGCTATTAAAAGACACGTATCAATAGCCAGATGAAGAGATACATAGGGCAAGGTCCCAAACAAAGGATCTTCTGTTTCATGGAGTTTAGAGCCCAGCATGGTGGCATGTGGAAGTGTTTCAGTTCACCAACCTGGGCTTTGGGTTTTTATGGAGTTTTGGATCACACTGGGTTTTTATGGAGGCTGCCTTTTGGGGTTTTATGGAGGCCTCATTACATAGGCACAACTGGGTAAGTCATTGGCCATTGGTGATTGAACTCAATCTCCAGACCCTCTCTGCTCCCCAGAACTCAGGGGATGGGACTAAGAGTTCCAGCCCTCTGACCCCATAGTTGGCTCTACTGGCAACCAGCCCCTTTCTCTAAGTGAGGTCCAAAGTCACCTCAATAACATAACAAAAGGTACCTTTATCATTCTCATCACAGGAAATTCCAAGGGTTTCAGCTCTGTGTCCGCATCTGGGATGAAGACCAAATATATAGTTCATATTATAAATCACAATATCATAGCATGCCTATCTCCCCAAAAGACAAGATCACACATACCCCAGGGCCCATCCCAGCAGGGATCCTTTGATTTCCCCTGATTCTCCAGCAGCTTGTCTCTAGTTCAGGGAGCCTGCAGGACAGCAGCCTCCACCTAGGAGGACGCAGAGTTGTGGGATAAAGGCCACTTTGTAGACATGGCCCTGCCTTACCTCTGCCTCACTCTGATAATCCTCTACTGGAGAAGACCCCTCTGAGAATCTTCTAGAATGACTCCATCCCTTTACGTGTTCTGAGAGCTGGGATACCCTGAAAAATCCAGCTCCATCTAAAAATGACACTTCAACTTCATACAAAAACATTTTTTATGGTCAACTACAACAAAAAGTCTGTCTTGTTCTATTTTTCTCCGCTTTTAATGACATCAAGTTGTTGGTTTCCAGTTTCCTTAATTACACCCAGAATGTTTTCCCCTGCCTTTTGTAAACTCCTGCATGTCAATTACATCCAGCATTCTTCATTGCCTCTAACTACATATTAGCGGATATTTCATGAAGATGTTAGATGGCTGCTGGACTCCTGCGTAAGAGCTGACTGTGAACTGGCACATATTCTCCCACTTTCGTAATAGTATGCATTGCATATTTTAAATAATGCATATTCAACATCACTGTCAGGTTTTGTTATATAAAATGTAAACTGTATTAGGATAGCAATAGCTGACAACTTTGTGATGGTCACAGTTAGTAATCAGTGTCAGCAGAGTTCTATTTGCCATAGCTGTGTCTCCTTAGGTGAGATTTTGTGAGAATCACTCTGGAAAAATTTATGGAGATTTCAAAAGACTTTATAAAAAACTGTCCTGGATAGAAACTTTGAAATGGCAACATTATGTCCCTCTAATCATTTTAAGGAACGTTTTAGATTTTTTTTTTCTCATCAAACACAACTCTTATTCTAGGAGAAAAATAGTCATGAATAGTGTTTCTGTGTTTATTTACTGAATTTGTAGATGAAGCCTATCGTGAAAAGGAGTTGACTAGACCTATGTGCAGGTTAGAGAAGAAACTGGAAGTAGAATCCTGATGTCCTGATCCTCAATAGAGGGGTTGTGCAGAAAAGATAACTTTTATCCACTTTGTGGGGGGAAATGGTTTTGAAACTGCATCAGGCTTCATAGATTTATCCAGGAGGTCCCCATCACAAGACTTCTCAGATTGCTTGCTTGGGATGCAAGTTTAGGCTTCTGTATGCATATTTCTCCAGAAACAGGGATGTTTTCTGTTTCTGAGAACATACAGAGAAAGAGAGATTCTATAAATCTATATATGTCCATACACATTTCCTAAGTGCGCTGCTGTTTTAGAATAACAGAAAAATAAGATTGAATGGTAGAGATGATCTGTTCCAGCTCCCTGGTTTTACAGATGGTTCAACTAAGAGGCAGAGGAAGGAAGGCTTTCCTGGCTCATGCAGCAGGTCAGAGACAGCATGTGCCTGGGGCTCTAAACTCCTGGGCTGGCTCTCTCTCTATCCTACCCTGATCTCCACTGAAGCCTTTATTGATTCTAAACGGTATTTGGACTTGTGGCCAAGGTCTCATTGCTCTGGAGATTTCAAACTTTGCTAGGAGTATGTTGCAAAAAAGAAAGGCTTCTTATTTGAGTTTCTCAGATTAGAAAGCATGTTTTTATTTGGGAGTATAAATGATTCAGGCTGAAATGCAGCCTAGCATATTGGCAAGAGTGGGTGGGGAAGGCAAAGGGGAATGGGGACAAATATGCAGTAACAGCCTGAATTAGAGGTAGATGTCCTGGAAACTATCCTTGTGATGCTCCTTACCCATTAACTCATAAATGGTCCATTCTGTCCCATCTTGGTCCCTAGATCAAGTTTCCCCACCCACAGGTTGAGACATTTTGACAAGTAGTCTTTAATGTTATGTGTCCAGGGTTCCTTTGATTAAAAAATGTCCAACCTTTGTTCTAGATTTCTTCTGCCACCATAACCAAAAGAAGGCAAGCTGCTCTCTGAGCCACATGTGGAATCTTCAGTGCCCTGGGAGTTATTAAAACCCATGCAAGCAGAGCCCTCCTCTAGAGAACAAAATGTCCTTCCTTGACATGCTGCTGTGGCCGTTCTGTCTGGGGACAAAATTCAATGTGTCACAGAAACTGCTACAGAAAATTCACATACTCGCATGCCCAGTTCTCAGAAGCAGCATCTTTTGACTGATTCTCCAGGAACAATTTCTGTTTCAAGGAAAAAGTAGCCCCTCATAGTCATCGCTGACCAAGAGGCCATTGTGCCTTGAAGATTAAAAAACTGCAGGCATTCAGGAACTGGTCCTCTCTCTTCTAATCCTTTATGCCATTTTATTTTTCTCACTTTTGGTCTAATTTGAGAGGGTTTTTCTAATTTGGTGATTCATTTGTCTAGTCATTCATTCATTCAACAAACAATCTTAGCTCTCATCTACCAGTCACTCTGCCAGACACTAGAGCTAAGGGAAGGTGTTTGCCCTCAAGGAGCTTATAATCAATCATAAGTGGACTGAAGGTTGGGGTGTGCTAAAAGTAAGCAAGACAGATGTATGTGTGATTACAAACTGTTTTAAGTGCTCTGCAGTAAAGAAGAGGGAACCGAAGGCAAGAATAACAGGTGGGACTAATTTGTACCGGGCAGTGAGGCAGTGATACCTTGTGCTGAGATTGGTTCTCACGAAGACATTTAGTGCTCATTGGTTTCAGATGGATCTTAATTTTCTGTTAACCTGGAAACAGGGGTTCTGGAGGGAGGTGATGGATGTAATGGGAAACAATGGTTTCATGTACCCTGATACACATTTATTTCCTAGGTATAAAAGAGAAAATTAGGAGAGTAAGTGCCACTGCTGAACCCCTCCATTTTTGGGAGTTCTCAGTCAGAAAAAATTTAGTTTAGCAATAAACCAACCATTTCTCTCTTTATAGTACATTTTGGCCAGCTTCTAGTTAATCCTCATAAGTCTTCTCAGTTAAATCACTGTCAGCCAAGGCTGAGTGACACACGACTTCTTGCTTTAAGCAAAGGGGACTTGTTAAAAAATATGATAATAATTTAAGAGGAATTGGACCCTTCCACTCTGCAACATCAGGAGGACTAATGTTGCAAAGAATTAAAATCACACCGGGATTTCTGTTTCTGGCCATGATAGAGTAACTGGCATATAACTGGCCCTCCTACTTTATTTGTTATTTTATTTTATTTATTTATTTTTGCCCTCCCACTTTAAATGACTATAGACAGGGACAAAACATATGGGGCAACTGTTTTTAGACACTGAACAACAGGCAGAGGGAGACTGTGATTTTAAGGAGAAGTGAGCTGTATGAGGAGAGTCAAGCTATCTGCCCTGGAGGACTTCCCCACTACTGAAGGGAGCACCCCCAGCTGAACAGTGGTCTCTCCAGGCTGAGGGGCCCAGACATTGGACATCTGGCCCCAACCTACTGGGGGCACTTTGAGAATATAGTTCAGACCCTAGAAAGGCTATGCCTTAAGAGGAAGAACTATGACTTAGAATGAGGGTCAATTCTAAAACTAATCTCAAAACAAAACCAGACTCACTCTTACAAAGAAAAAGAAACAAGCCTGAGAGGACCAAAAAGATCTTCCAAATCTTTTGACAGCCTTTGAGAACAAAATTTAAAGGGAGACTTCATAATCTGGACTCCTAGTCATCATACTATTCATACTGAGGAATACATCATCACAAATTACAAAACATGAAGAAGTAGGAAAATGTGACCCAAAACTTCAAGAGAAAAAATCAATTGATAGAAATAAACCCTAAGGGGAAAGAGATGTTTCACCTTAAGAGACCAAACTTTAAATTTAAAGCAACTATTAATAATATATTCAATGACTTAAAGAAAAATATAGGAAATCTCAGTAGACAAATGTAAATCATTAAAAAGAACCAAATGGAAATTCTAAAACTGAAAAGGATAATATACAATATAAAAAGTTCCACTGGATGTGCAAAATACCAGAGAGGTAAGAGTTACACAAGGAAAGAACTCTGGTTATTCTCCAAGTCCCCCATGAATCTTTAACTGAGTACTGATCAGTGTATGCATGTGAGAAAAATACCTAAGCTGGGGAAGACCCTCCAAAAATAATTAGTGGGAACAGAATCCAGAGTTCACACAGGGTTGGGAATAGTGTCTGTTCCTGAAAGCAAGAATGGAAAACCTCTAATTGTGAGCCTATCAATTAATGTACAAAGAAAAGTCCACTGAAAGGGTACATCTGGTCCCTATTACTCATCTTGACCAGAAGGGAAAGATTACAGGAATCCAAAAATATCCACCACCTAACAAGATAAAATTCACAATGTTTGACAGATGAAAATATAAGCCATGATGAAGAGAAACTCCAACAATCAAAACCAAGCCAGAAATGACACGGTCTTAGTGAACAGAAACATTTCAAATATACAATCAATTGATGTTTGACAAAAGCACCAAGGCAAATCAATGGCAAAAGGAAAGTCCTTTCAACAAATGGTGTTGCAATAAAATGGACATTCATATAGAAAAAATGAACCCTGACTCCTATCTCACACAGTTCACAAAAATTAACTCAAGATAGATTAAACCTAAATCTAAACCTAAAAGCTGAAACTATAAAATTTATAGAAAAGAGTAAGAGAATATTTTGGGGGTCAGGGGTTCACAAAGATTTAAGATGGCACTAAGATGTCACTAACTGTGACATTGAAAAAATCAATAAACTGGACTTCATCAAAATAAACACCTCTGCTCATTAAAAGAATTTAAAAAAATCATACAAGCCCAACCTGAGACAAAATATGTATAATAAAATGTTTCATTAAGGGAGAAAAGGGACACCCTGTGCACTGTTGGTGGGAATGTAAATTGGTGCAGCCACTATGGAAAAAGTATAGAGGTTCCTCAAAAAATTAAAAATAGAACTACCATATGATCCAGCAATTTTATTTCTGGGTATTAAACAAAAGGAAACAAAAACACTAATTTGAAAAGAGATCTCTATCCCCATGTTCACTGTACCATTATTTACAATAATAGCCAAGACATGGAAACAATCTAAGGTATCCACTGATGGATGCATGGATAAAGCACATGTGATACACACACGTGCGTGCGCACACACATTATTCAGCCATAAAAATGAAGGAAATCCTGCTATTTGTGACAACCTCGAGGACACTATGCAAGTGAAATAAGTCAGAGAAAAAGAAATCCTGTATAATCTCACTTATATGTGGAATCTAAAAAAAAAGAAAACCTGAGTTCATAGATACAGAGAACAGACTGATGGTTGCCAGAGTGGGGGAAGTGGGGGATGGCTGAAATGGGTGAAGGTGGTCAAAAGGTACAAATTCCCAGTTTTAAATTAAATAAGTCCTAGGAATGTAACCACAGTGACTATAGTTAGTGATACTGTATTGTATATTTGAAAGTTGCTAAGAGAAGTGATCTTAAAAGATCTCATCATAAGGAAAAACTATTTCTAACTATATGTGGTGATCATTCTGTAATATATACATGTATCAAATCATTATGTTGTACACCTGAAACTAATAGTGTTACATGTCAATTTTATCTCAATTTTTTAAAGTCCCACTAAAAACTTGTATCCAGAACATATAAAGAACATCTACTAATCAGTATATATGTTTTTAAAAAGCAGCTCTTAACAAAAATGGAAAAAAACTTGAAAAATGGGCACTTGATTTTAAAAATGGGCAAAAAACTTGAATAGGCATTTCACAAAAGAAGATAAACCAATGGCCAATAAGCATATGACTGGTGGGTCAACATCTTTAGTCATGAGAGAAATGCCCTCATAGTATTTGAGGCCCTGTAAGGAAGACAGACATTAAACAAGCAATTAAATGACACTTCATGGACAAACAAAATGATAGCAGTGACATGCCAAGGGGCACATCATGGTGGGAGCAGTCAGTTGGAGTATAAGCTATAAAGAAGTGGATCTTAAAACAATAATAAAATCAACTAAAAGCTGCTTGCTTTTTATTATATGGCAGCAATTCTAAATAATATCAATAATAAAATATTCTTATTCTGACCACTTACCCCTGGTAAGTTAAGCCTTTGTGCTATATGTCATGTGGATCCCATATTACCCCTTAACATTAACCACAAACATATTCCCTCATTAAAAGCTTCCTGAAATAGGAATTGTTAATGGTTGCATGATACTCCTTCGTATTTTGTTAACTGGTCCCCTATCACTGAACAATACGATTATGCCCAATTTTTCAATCTTAAAACTACATTGGAATGACATCTCTGTGCATAAATCCTTGATATTTTTTCAGGTCATTTCCTCAGGAGTGAAATGCCTGATTTTGATTTTTTGATCTTTGAGGACCTTCCAGACGGTGAATTAGCAGGAAGTGTATCAGTGAGAACACCTATGAGAAGAACAAGGGCATGTCCCTTACAGGGCTGAGAGAGGCAAGGGGAGCAGAGTGGCACATGCAGAGCAGCCTGGGGAGGTCCCCAGGACAAGAGGACGGCGGGTGGGCCCCTGCCTGAATGGCGAGCAGGGGCGGAATGCGGCCGTGCCCACCCCCAGAGCAGACCCTGGAAACACACGGGAGCTGCGTGTTCCCTGTGGTGTCAGACTTTACTCCTCTGTGCCTCTTTCCTTACCTTTAAAAAGAGCTTAGAAACAGTACTTAATGCCATACGTTCCTCTGCAGGTTAAGCAGGTTAACATTTGTAAAGTGCCTAGGACATTATCTGGCACACAGTGAGCACTATGTAAGTGGTTGGTAAATAAAGGAAAAGCTACTGTGAGTTAGAGCGGAGCCTAAGGCAGGGCCCAAGTATGGAAGCTTTGACTCCCTTCATGAGGCAAAGTGCCTGGAAGCATTGCCCGAGTCAGATTCCCTCAGAGCAAAGCTGGAAGCCTGTGTGGGGAGCCACCTGACTTTTCTTTCTGACTCTGGTCAGTATCTCAAAGATGAGCTGTGAGAAAGGAAACACACTGAACTAGGAGATAGAAGGCACTGCCTTCCCTTCCATCAGCTCTTTGGGGCACCAGGCACTGCTTATTAAGCAGTTTATACCTTAAGCAGCTCCCTGGGGGTCTGGGGAACCATGGGACAGTGTAGATAATGAAGATCTATTGCATAAGCAGAAAAAATTCAATGCCTAAATGCCTCCTCTCGAGCTCCCTGACTGCCCCCTCCCCAGCAACCCTGTCTCCTTCTCATTAGCAGAATGAGAGGGTTCAACATGGATTTTATTTTCTCACTCCTTGTAGGCAAAGATATTGATCTGCTTAAAAAGCCTCTCTGCATCTGTCCCATGAGGCTGAGAGCTGGGTTCCTCTCTGGGCTGAGTACTCCTCCAGGCACAAGCTCCTCCAGGTTGCTCCCAGGCCACGGTGAGCTCTGAGCACACTTCTGACCCTCACTTCCCTTTCTGGGCTCATGAGGTCAAGTTAGCAACAGCTCTCAGCCCCTCCAACCAAGGAGGACTAGCTGCAAAACTAAGAGCCCACCTGGGAATGGGAACTGGAGCTGCTGATCCCTTGGTTCCTTTATCTTTAACACACAGGGCAAAGATGGAATAAGTGAGGCCTGAGGGCCCTCCAAGCTGGACATTCTGTGAAGAGGAAAGTGGCTGGTTGTTTTGCCAATGGGTTTCAGCCCCGGGGAAATTCACTATGGATTCAATGTGACCACAGAAATGATAGTAGAATGTTCTTGGGGTGAAAGGGTTATACCTAACTTTATTTCCATGGTGGCAGGTTAGTCACTAGAATCCCATCCACCCAGTGTGAGTCTGCATGCAGCAATCCAGTCTCTGCCTCTGGGTCTCTCTACCTGCACAGTTGTCTCAGTCTCTGTCCCCGGTGCTGCCACTACTCCAGACTCATCTCTGCTTTCCTGCAGCCTTGCAGCCATGCCACTGTGTCACTCAGAGCACTGGGTGGAGCTCTTTATTTAGAGTCAGTAACAAAGTATTGCCCACACATGTGTAGTGAGCTAGCCAACCAGGGCCAGGTGAGAATCCTGGCCACAGGAACCTTCACTTTACCCACACTGGTGGTCCAGGCAGCATCTGGAGGCAGGGTGGGCTCAGGCCTGGGAGAGGCCATGAGGGAGGAGTGGGGAGGATCACACTGGGCCCCCAGGCCAGCAGAGTACTGGGTATGCTACACAGTGGTGGTTTATTTTACCCCATCAACCAACCTCGCTCTCAATTGAGCTCAGCTAGTGTTGTAATTGAACAGAAACAGGTAAAAAAGCTCCCCTCCAGTTTCTAGCAAACGTGTCTTCGATGAGTGTTTTGGATCCTGTGTTCTACCTCTCTTCTTCTTGGCCTCCGGCTTTGCCTGTCTGCCCCCAACCTTACTTACCAGCTCCTTCAAGCTAAAGTGAGGGCTGGTAAACCATCTGAGTGCCTCAGCCCCAATGTGGGACTTTAAAAATCTCCCCACAACACACACACTCACACACACCCTGCTGAGTTAATTCCATTCTCATGCTCCACATTGCATCTCATGCCATCCCACTTCTGTCTTTACTCTTACAACCAGAACCCTGTAACTCTATGAGACATTGCATTGTAGTCACCCTGAGTTCACTTTCACAGGAAGAGTAAAGAGCTACAAGTCTCTTTGGTTGAGAATGACATGATCTGAATAATTGCCTGGAGCAAAGGATTCAGAACAGCACCTTTCTCCTGCCTGCTGTGAGCCATCTAGTGAGGTTGAGAGATAAAATCAGAAATACTACAGCTGGAAAACCATTCACACACCAGTCCCACGGGACTGTACTAAGAGCTGAAAGGAGGAAGTGAGCAGGTTATGGATTATTTGGGGAGACAAATTTACTCAGCCCAAACATACCTAAGGTGGGTCAGGAGGACTATGATGGTGTTTTGTCAATGGGTTTCAGACCCGGGCAAGTTTGCTATGGATTCAGTGTGACCAAAGAAATTGACAACAAAATGTTTTTTGGGGTGGAAGGGTTTATTACCCGGCGTGTTCTCCCTGCAGTAGGTCGAGCACTAGCATCTCTGCCTCCGTGCAGAGCACTGGGCCGAGCTCTCTACATAGCGCAATAATAGCTTAATTGCCTGAAGGTGTGGAAGCCTAGCAACAGGCCAGTTACACCACCTGACTACAGGAACCCCAACTTCCCCACAGATGGGTAGCACTGGAGAATGCCACTGAAATGCTGGAATGCCACTCTGAGGCATTGGTCTTTAATTCAGTGTTTGTCATCCTGAGCACTTTTAACATTTTTAACAAATAGGGCCACACCCACCAGGTGCTAGAAGTACCTTCTCCCGGTTGTGACAACCAAAACATTCCAGGTTAGGGACTGGACCTTTTCCCCTGAAGGAAAGTGAGATTAGCCACTGGCGTGAGGGAAAGAAATATCAGAAATTCTATATATTTTTTGTCGGTTATAAAATACAGAATTTAAGTTTTAGTAACATTAATAATGTCTTCATTCAAGTTATGTCAGTGAGATATCCATAGCTTGGCAAATACACAGAAAATTCCTCATTTGCTCTCTCCCTCCTGGCTTATTACAAGGTGTTGCAGTTCACACATGCCCAATTAGGTGTATTTAAGTAGCAGATGGAAAGTAATCATTAAGACTCCCCCAACTTATTTCATGACAAGGCACTTGAAAATGAAGCACATATTTTTTCTTTTACAAAAAAAAGCCCAAATTATTCCAAATTTGCTGCCCTTTTTTGTGATGGGTAGTATGTCAGCAGTATGCCACCTGGTAACTGTTTTCAATATATACACAATTGAGTCTTTCAAAGAAAAGGTGATATTTAACAATAAAAAGAGAAAATAATACTTTTTGAAACAAACTTGTGCTATAATATTTCTGGCAAATAGAGAGCTTGGAAATTCCTCCTGAAATAAAACATACAGATATTCTGGGTAAAATATAACATGCACACATTTAGATTCCGAGCTGAGTTGATCTGAAAGTAAGGAAAATCACAAGGAACCACAACTGAAGAGAGAGTTTGTACTGAAGCTGAAGGTATTCCAAGAGTGTTTGTCAATTTCTGAAACACATTAGAATTATAATGGCCCTGCAGGGCACAGGAGACTAAATATTCAGCCTGAGTAAGCTGGGATATTGGCACTGAGCTCCCAAATAAAGTGGGAAGACTAAGGTATATAGTATCAGTAAAAGACTGAACTAGAAATGACTTTTCCACTGGTAAAAGGAAGATGAGGATGAAATGTATCTGCATGAG
This sequence comes from Manis pentadactyla, assembly GCF_030020395.1. NCBI lineage: Eukaryota > Metazoa > Chordata > Mammalia > Pholidota > Manidae > Manis > Manis pentadactyla. Next base: position 122,457,280 of record NC_080019.1, on the reverse strand, counting down.
AAATTAAATATACATTATGTTAACTGGAAGAATTAACTTTAAAATGGTCTAGGCCTATAGCATCCCAGGGTCACCTGGCAGAAACAAATGCATGTCCTGCTGTAAAGATGCACTTGCAATCCAGACCACATGGATTCCCACAGAAAAACCCAGCTGAACGTAAACTCACAATCCCAAATTTTAAAGCACATGAAAAATCCAGCCGCTATAAATAAGAATCAGAAGAAACAACAAACAGCATAATTAACTTGCAAGGACTTAATATATGTGAATTATGTGACACAGAATACAAAATAATTAAGGAAATTAGAGGAAATGCCTTAGGAAATAAGGGGATAAAAAGCGTGAACAAGGAAAATACTCTCAAAAAGGCCCAGGAATTTGTGGAAAACAACCAGATAGAATTCTAAACACGAGAAAATGTAACTATTGTAGTTAAAAACCAAATGGATTGAGAAAAAACTAGATGGACATTAAACATTAAATTAGCACAGCTAAAGAAAGAATTCGTGAATTGGAAGATAGATCTAAAGAAATATTCAGACTATATATTTTTGGAGGTGACAGAAAAAGTGCTAAAAAAAACAATTGTCAAGAATTGTAAACCCAACTGAAATATCATTCAAGAAAAATAAAAAAAACATTTTCAGACAAATAAAAACTGAAAAATTTTGCCACAAATAGTTACTAAAAGATCTTCTAAAAATTAAGAAGTTCAGAAGAAGAAAATCTGTAAGGAAGTTCTGAGCTTCAAGAAGAAATGATTTTCCATTTAGGATAAGAATTTCTTTAATAGCATCTAGTTATTAACAGTTCATAAATGAATTTATGTTACTTTGTCCATTTAAATGCAGTGCTAGTATTTGAAAAAGAAATGTTAGAAGTTAAAGACTTGTCTTGCCAATGGGTTTCAGCCCTGGCAAGTTTGCTATGGATTCAATGTGACCAAAGAAAATGACAGCAAAACGTCCTTGGGGTGAAAGGGTTATATCCAACTTTATTTCCAGGTGGCAGGTCAGTCACTAAAATCCCGTCACTCAGGGCAAGTCTGCAATCAGCAAGCCGGTCTCTGCCTCTGGGCCCCTCTGTCCGCACAGCCATCCTGCACGGCTGTCCTCTGGGCCTCTCTGCACAGTTGTCCCACATAGCCATCCTCTGGGCCTCTGTCCTCAGCTCTGCCACCACTCCAGCCTTTGCTCTGCTTTCCTGCAGCCTTGCAGCCCTGCCACCATGTTGCACCCAGAGTACTGGGCGGAGCTCTTTATATAGAGTCAAATTTCCCACAGGTGTGCAGTGAGCTAGTTAACCAGGGCCAGGTGAAAATCCTGGCCACAGGAACTCTCATTTTATCCATAAGACTTTTTTCTGCCATTTACCCAGAATGAAAATGGAGGAAAAGAAAGACAAAAAAGACAAAAAAAAAAAAAAAAAGAGCATGTGGGTATCATTTAAAAGCAAATATTTGTTTGGAAATAAAAACATATAGACTGAGGAGGAAGAAATAAAACTGTACTTGATCATAGATGATAGGGTTGTCTATGTAAAAACTCAAAAAGAATGAAGTAAAAAAGAAAAAAAACTCCCAAACCAAAAACTCCTGGAACTAATAAGCAATTATAGCAATTGCAGGATACAAGTTAATGTACAAAAGTCAATAACTTTCCTATATACCAACAGTAAACAATTTAAATTTGAAATTAAAAACATAACATCATTTATATTAGCTTCTAAAAACATGACATACTTAGGTATAAATCTAACAAAATATGTACAAGATATATGTGGAAAAATCATTAAAACCCAAAAGAAAGAAATCAAAGGAAAAACTGAATAAATGGAAAGATATTTCATGTTGGTAGGAAGATTGAATATTATCAAGATGTCAGTTCTTCTCAACTTGATACAATGCAAATCCCATCAGAGTCCCAGAAAGTTATTTTGTGGTCATCAACAAATTGATTCTAAAGCTTATATGAAGAGGCAAAAGAGTAGCCTACACAATATTTAAGGAAAAGAACAAATTCAAAGGATTGAAATTGCCCAACTTCAAGACTTACTATAAAGTTAGAGCAATCAAGACAGTGTGGTTGTGATTAAAGAACAGACAAAATGATCAGTGGAACAGAATAGTGATTCAGAAGTAGAGCTCCATAAATACAGTTAACTGATCCTTGACAAAGGAGCAAAGGCAGCTCAGTGAGCAAAGATAATCTTTTCAACAAATGGTGCTGGAACCACTGGGCATCCACATGCAAAAAATGAATCTAGACCCAGACTTCATATCCTTCACAAAAAATTAACACAAAATGGATCAGAGACCAAAATGTAAAAGGCAAAACTATAAAACTCCTAGAAGATAACAACTGGATGATAATTAATCTGGATGATCTTGAGTTTGGTGGAGACTTTTTAGATAGAACACCAAAGACATGATCCATGAGACAAATAATTGATAAATTGGACTTCATTAAAATTAAAAACTTCAGCTCTGCAAAAGACACTCTCAAGAGAATGAGAATAAAAGCCACAGACTGGAAGAAAATAATGCAGAAGACAAATCTGATAAAAGACTGTTATTCAAAACATACAAAGAATTCTGAAAGTTCAACAATCAGAAAATGAACAACCTTATTTAAAAAGTGGCAAAAGATGAACTGACAGCTGACCAAAGAATATATACAGATAGAAATAAGCAAATGAAAATATACTCAACACTATATGTCATTAGGGAATTGCAAATTAAAACAACAATAAGATAGCACTAAACATCTATTAGAAGGGTGAAAATCAAAAACGTTGACAACATTAAATACTGATGAGGATGTGGAGCAACAGGAACTCTCATTCATTACTGGTGGGAATGCAAAATAGCACAGCCACTTTGGAAGACAGTTTGACAGTTTCCTATAAAGCTAAACATAATCTCACCATACAATTCACTAATCATGCTCCTTGGTTAGCCAAATGAGTTAAAATTTAATGTTCACAACAAAACCCTTCACACTGATATTTATAGCAGCCCCATTCACAATTCCCAAAACTTGGAAACCAAGATGTCTTCCAGTAAGTGACTGGCTAAACAAACTGTTGTATATCTAGTTTGTTGTATATGATGGAATGTTATACATTGATAAAAAGAAGTGAGTTATCAAACTGTGAAAAGACACAATGGCAACTTCAATGCATATTGCCAAGTGAAAGAAGCCAGTCTGAAAAGGCTACATACTATATGATTCCAACTATATGACATTCTGGGAAAGGCAAAACTATGGAGACAGTAAAAGACAAGTGGCTGCCAGGGGCTTGGGGAGGAGAGGGAGGTACAACAGGTGGCATACACGGGATTTTTAGGACAATGCAACTATTCTGTAAAGTTATAGTAGTACTTTACATGACAGTATGCATTTTCAAAATCCATAGTACTGACAACACAAAGAGTAAACCCTAAACTAAGGACTTTAATAATAGTGTATCAATATTGGGTTATCAATTAGAATAAGCATACCCCCCTAACAGAAGATGTTAATAGGGGAAACTGTGTGCAAGGTGCAGGAGGTTCTTAAGAGGGGTATATGGGAATTCTGGACTTTCTGTCCAATTTTTCTGTAAACTTAAAACTTCCATAAAAAATAAACTGTATTAAAGAAACTGTTAGAACTAACAAATGAGTTCAGCAAGTTTACAGGCTACAAGATCAGTCTACAAAAATCAATTGCATTTCTACGTTACAGCAATGAGCAATCTGGAAATTCAGTCACTGTAGCCGTAGTTCAGTTCCTCAACAGCCACACATGAGACTAGTGGCCCCTAGATGGGACAGCACAGGTACAGAGCATTCCCGTCATTGCAGAAAGTTCTACTGGGCAGCACCAACCTAGCACAAAACAAAGGCTCAGTGCCCTCACCAGAAAAGTGGGGATAGTTTCCATCCCACAGGTTGTTGTGAGGATAAAATAGAATGATGTTTGAAACATAGTAGGTGTTCAGTAAGTGATGGCAATGTCATGATTAAAAACCCAGAAGATGGCACTGTTGGTTGTTGGGAACAGCCGTGGCCGGGCAATCCTCAGTGCCGCTACCTGGCCTTGTTGCCTCAGATAACTTATCTCCCCTACCTTGGGCCTCAGCACCTTGGTCTGGAAAATGCAAGAGTTGGACCACATGTCTGTGACCAGTTTCAACATCTGAAGAGACCATTAATCAGAGGATCTTTCTATGATAAATGATTGAAGGAATTTTCTCCCGCTTTCTTCCCCACAGAAGGGCCGTGCTACAATACAGAGAAAAGGAACCAGAGGAAATAATATTTTTTTTTCTCATTTTTCTGAAAGGTCCTAGAATTCTTGGTGAAATTTAGCAATTACAAAAAAATGATTCATTCTTTCAACATACTGAAGAAGGAAGAAAGGGCAGGAGGTTGCGGGAAGGGAGAGAAGCAAATGAATTTACAGGTTGACTCGACCTGTTCTGGCTGGCAGCTGGCGTGGTGGGGCTTCAGACACTTGACCTCGATATATCTTCTGAACAAAGTGGGAGGGAAGGGCCTCCTGCCATCCTTTGTCATCAAGCAGGCCAAGCTTGGCTAATGGGAACTGTCACCTGGGCCTTTCCAGGTCAGAAACGAAGAACAGCAATTAACTCCTCTTGAGGCCTGTGGCCTGAGCAGGCCCTCGTAGGCCAGGTAGCTAAATCATTAAAGACACAGTTCTTTTCAGTGATAAATTGTGCAGGCGCGTGAAACCTGCTGCTGGCCATTAATCTGGGCTAATCAGGTTGAAAGCTGGGTTGTTTTATTTAGTAATTAACGGGTTATGTGAAAAGCATGATCCATGGCCTGGGGTGTGTCTATAGAGCACAGTCCGGGAGGAAAGAATGCAGACCAGTAGGGATTCTCTGGAGAGCCACTCAGCCTTATGCAATTACAGCCATTGGCAAATGCTGAAAAATGACCCTGGGCTTGTATTGACACCCAGGAAAGAAACGTTCCTGCCAACAGCACAGGCGGAGTCTTGAAGGCCGATAATTGCTCTCTGCCTCCTGCCCCTCACCATGGCCTGCTAAACCAAACCAGAAGTTTCAGAGATGCACGTTGATTCTGCAGGCACACACTGCTTCTGGTGGCTGGGGATGGCCTGCGTTTGAGAGTGGGCTTGCTGGAGGGTGGTGCCATTTACAGAAATGGGGGTCCTGAGTGGACAAGGAGGAGGGTGAGGGTGGGAGACACAAACGGTTCCCACTAAACACATTGGCATTGTGGTGCTTAGAGATGTACACTTGGCATCTGGACGGATACAGCTGGAGCTCAGGTCTGGTCTGGAGCTATGAGCCTAGAGAGGGGCATGGGGTCATCCAGGAGAGTGTATAAGAGCAAAGAGCAGAGGCCTGGCTCAGGGCCCAGGTCTGACCGGCTGGAGGTCAGTGCCCATCTATACCCAGTCTCCCTTGCACGGTTCTGCTATCGCTCTACTTCTTTGATTCTCTTTTCCACTCTTGCTCCATGTGGAGTTACCAGAGACCAAGTCCTGCCAAACCCGCTTTCTAACCCACCCTCACATCTTGTTTACCTTCTCCATGATCAGGGCAGAATCATCTCTGTAAGAGTCTCTTGCAAAGGCTACTTTACAGGTCTGCTCACTTACATTCCCATCTCCTCTGATCTAGTCTCCTGAGTGGACCAGGGTAATCTTTCTAAATTGCAAGTTGGCCTAAAATCCTTGGGATGATCCTGGATGATTTAAAGATAAAATCAACATTTTTTTTTGCACCTTGCTGTCCTGTCCAACCACCTCCCCTCCCCTCCCCCTCTGAGATCCAGTCACAGCGCCCTTTACCCTCTTCTTCAAACCTACAATTCTGTATCTTCATCTCAGGGACCTTGCCCAGCCACCACATTAGCACTTGCTCTGCCGTGGGTCTCAGCCTAAAGGTCCCCTCTCTAGGAGCCTCAAGCTGGGTTAGAGGCCTGGCTGTGGGGGCCCCAGCCCTATGCTGTCAGATCACTTTGTGATCATTATCTGTTTGCTTATACTTCCCTCCAAGTTCTGTGAAAGCAAGAACCGAATCCACAGTGTTATTTGCTCTTTCATTTCTAGCTCCTAAAATGTTTTCTGACACATAGCAAGTGATTGATAAAATTTGTTAAATGAGTGACTGATAAATTGATTAACTCAGAAGGCCTCTTAGAGAGCACTGAGACTCAACCCTCACTGTACAAATAAGGAAATTGACCCCAGAGATGGCCAATAACATAGTAGGTCATATGGCAAATTAGTGGCAGATCAGGAAGGGAACATGGGTCTCCCAACCTAGCCCAGAGGTCTTGCCAGCAAACTGTATCACATTTCATCTTTTTTTTTTTTTTTTCACATTTCAATTCACATCTGCCACAGCTTTCTCTTTGGAAGATTTATTATTTAAATTCCCTGTGGAAAGCCCTCGACCTTTTGATCCATTTAAGCAATTTCTTCATATGAGCAGCCTATTGGTGTAAGTGGGAATATCTGACATTTTAGCATATCATCAATGACTAGAAACAATTTAATGACACTCCTGAAAGTTTACAGAAATGTTCTAGGAATCATTGGTAGCAGGTCAGTTGAGAGGTAAGAAAGAGTGTGTGTTTTGGAGGCAGAAAAACTGGGTTTAAATTCTGACTCTATCATGTATTAGCTATGTAATTTGGGGCAATTTGCTGGAGCACTCTATGCCTTACTTTTTTCATCTATAAAATGGGGATAAAAACAATACTGATCTAATAAATATTGTTAATAACAAGTGAGATGCTAGTAATGATGGAAGATACTGTTTATTAAGTGCCAGATTCTATGCTATATGTCTTATCTCAATCTCTGAACAATACACTGTTTGTATCCCCATTTCACAGATGAAAAAATTTACAACATGGAAAAGTTCAGTACACTGCCCAAGGTCACACAGTCAGTGGAAACGCTGGGACTGGCTCACTTCTAGTCGCTGCACTCAGCTTCCTGTGCAGCCCGGGGCCTGGCATACGCGCTCCATCCTTGTTACCCAGCATGAGGAGAGACAGCATCAGAAGCAACAATAGGAATTGCATTTTCTCAAGGGCTTGGTTCATCATAGGTGCTTAATAAATGGTAGTTTGTAGGACTATTATTAGCCTGAAGAGCCTGTCCTGGGAATTTGTTTTCTAATTTTCCTACCCTTTCTTTAAAAAGGACTTAGGAGCCCTTATGAGGACATCTGACCAGCAGGAACCAGTTCCTGTGGAGCTACGGAAGGCATTGTGGCCACAGAGGAGCCAGCTCTCAGCAGGCTAGGACTTCTGGTACTGGCTGGTTTCCAGTCAGTTAGCTGCCAAGTCAAGACATGCCAGGCCCCAGATGGTCTGTTCTCCTTCCAGGCTTGAGGCTAAGTCATGTGCCCAGAAACCAGACGGCACACCAGGTCAGAACACCCAGAGCACCCCTAGGGGACTGTGAAAGCCCTGGGCCCTGGGCCTAGGCCCCAGATGTCAACTGGAAGACATGTCTTTACAGCCCTCTGCCCCTCTTAGACCAGCCATGCAGCAGAAGGGGCATTCATAGTGTCTCCTCTTCCAAGGGAAGCTTACCATCCCTTATAGATGGATCTTTTGTTGGCCTTGTTGTCCAGCTGAGCAAGGGAAGGAAGCCAGTTAGGTACAATTTGACAGGGACACCAGTGGTGCCAGCCCTCGGCAAAGTGGGTAGTCACTGAACCCCAGAGATGGAAGGGGGCTTGCTTAAGATTGAGAGCCTGGACTCCTCCCTAAGCCTCCTCCCCAGGCTTGAGTCCAGGCTCTGCCACTTACCAGCTGTGTGACTGGGGACATGTTTCTTAGCTTCCCTGTACCTCCACATTCTCATCTGTACTAATGGGAGCAATCATGTTACCTAGTTTGTAGAGTTCTGTATTACATGAGAGAGTCCATGAGAAGTATTTAACATGGTGCCTGGGATATAGTAATCGTTCAGTAAGTGTCAACTACTAATTCTTATTACTATAACCCACTCACCTAATGTAGAAATCTTCAACTGTGACTAATGTGCAGCTGCTGTCCTCTTGACCACTTTAGGGACAGGAAGCTCACTACTTTTCAAGGCAGCTCTCCTGTTGCCAGGCATCTCTTGTTATTGGATGATCCTTCTCTGTGCAAAAATTAAAAAGTACACATGGGAAGCCTACACATACTGAAATGGAAGATTTCAAAGATATATTCAATGAAAAAGACCAAGCTGGAGAGCAAAGCACATGTTAAAAAAAAAAAATGGATTTGCCTTACTCAGCCTTGAGACATGTCAGGGGCTGCTAACAGATACTGTCCCTCTCTCTGCATGGTTGGCTTCTAAGAGGAACCAGAGGAAATGCACCCCCACAACACGGTGGGTTTTTGGGCAGGAGGGCAGGCTGGTAGGTAACAGAGGAGAGTTCCTGCTGATTACATCACCCAGCTGCCCGCTAATCCAGCCCCAAAGAGGGTCAGTTCCGGAGTGTGTCCAGAGGACACTCACTGGCTTCAAGAAGTGGGGTGCTTTTTATTTTCTGAATGAAGGCCAGGATCCAGAATTGATGAGAAATCTCAGATTTGGCTTTTCAAAAATCCCCTAAATTCTCAGAGTTGGTCAAGCACCTGTTACACAAAACAGGATGCATGCAAATCAGGGCAATCCCAAATCACCCTCTGTCCCAGGACACCCCAATCCTCTCGCCAGATGCCACCTGTTATCCTCTGACAATGGCCCAGACCCAGCCACAGCACCTGTTTGCTAACCAGCCACAGGAGGAATCGGGTTTCTTCTCCACAACCACTAAACCCAGGAGGCTTGGGATAGTATTATGTCACCTCATCATTAGCATAGAGAGAACACCCATCTTGTCTCTTAACATTGCTGCTGCCAGAGAAGTTTCTGTGGGTCAGTGGCAGACCATGTGAGTGTGCAAAACACCATCATATCTGTTATTCAATCTTACACTAAACCTTATAGTAGGTCTATTTGATTCCCATTTTACAGATGAGAAAACTGAGGCACAGGGAGGGAAGGAACTTGCCAAAGGCCACACTGCTTGCTGTGGCAGAGGTGGGCTTACACCCAGTCTCCCAACTCCTCACTGAAGGTTCTTTCTGGTCCCACTTAACCCTTAGTAGCTTCCTCCTTGTCTCCTGCCTTTGTTCCTGAGGCACTTATGCTGCCCCCTTCAGATATCTGCCATCCTTCAATACCAGGGAGGAAGAGAAATCTATTTCAAGAGGAGGAAGGTGGAAGGAAAGCATGACGGGACAGAGAACTATGGGATGCCCAGGAGAGCAGCAGAAACAGACGCAAACATGAGGCTGTGCCTGTGTGAAAGCTCCTGACTTCTGAGGCTGAGCCCGAGGGCCTGCCTGGGAGCAAAGCGAGGTCCTCCCGATGGAGAGCTGCCCACTGCTCCAGGCTCAACAGAGGCCTGTTGATGAGGTTCCGCAGGGAAGGCTGCAGCGGAGGATAAAGGGATGGCCAGGCTTGCCCTGGGCCCACAGTGCTCACGTGGAGGCCACACGGGAGCTAAAGCCCTGCAGCTGGACTTTGAAGAAGGGTGGGAAGGCAGCCAGACCAAGGAGAAGAGGTCCAGGACCGCCACGGCCACAGCAGCCTCACACAGCTGCATCCTTTTTAAGTAACACACATTGAAGACAGAAAAAGAGAGAAGAAACCGGCCACCAGATGGTCCCTGTGCCTACGTTTTGCAACTGCCTCCAGGTCCTCAGGATTAACAGGGGCGAGGCGAGGCTGGTCTGGGCATCCCTTCCCTGGAAGCAGGGGCTCTACTCTGCAGTCTCCACCTTGGGGTTATGCTGGTGGGTTCCCATCGTCCCAGGTGAACAGGAGGCCACGCGGGGATGTGGCCCCCGGCCTCACCAAGGGGCCCTGTAGAGGGAGGCGCCGCTGAGGAAGGCACCTAGCAGGTGGCTGATGAAGACCCCAGGTGGGACCTGCGTCTGCCCTGGAGCATTTCTGAAGGGCCGCAGCCCTGGGCAAGCCTGAAAATGGGAAAAGTATTTGCCAGCAGGCTTAACTTCAAACTTCAAACACCTGCACAATGGTCAAGCTAAGGGTGCGGGTTGTGGGGAGGAGACGTCCCAAGATAAACTCTTCCTGGGCTGAGAAGGTGAAGGAGGAGAGGTTTCCAATACATTCTTCTGCGTAGGAGTTCTGTTGGGGTCTTTTGTTTCTGCATCGTTAGGAAAAGGGACTGAAGGAACTTCCCAGTCTCTTCATTCTGCTCTCCTGTGACTCTGTCAACTCCACACCTTGATTTCCAAAAAGCCTGTGGCCCCAGGCACAGAAGCGCCAGGTGGACAGAGTATGAGAACTTATCCTAGAGAGGTGCTGCTTCCGGAGGGTTCCCCAGCATCATAAACAAGAAAATATTCTCTTCTTCTGAGACAGACGCAAGTGTGTCTTTACAGCTCCCAAATTCAGCTTCACTCAGTTACATGGTTAATATAATAATTCAGGTATGCTTTCCCACATCTTTCCTTTAATTCAACCACAACTCTGTGTGGAGCACCCCACAGACTCCCCAGGTATGTAAGTGTGCATTTTAGGTCCTGGTACCAGGTTTCTACCTGTTTCCCAGATTCCAACAGCTGAAGGATGTCTTTTTCTTTGGGATCTTCATAAGCTTTTTAAAATACATGTACAGAAACATGGGCGCTGTGGCCTCAGCCTCACCCTGTCTGGGTGCCAGGCCGACTGTCTCATGGGAGATGCAGATGAGACAGAGAAAAAGGGACACTGGGGTCTGACGACATGGACATGCCCCTGCGCCTGGATCTTTTGGGCATTTGCAGGCTTATTTGAACACAGGAGGCACCAGCTGAAAATGGAAAACTCATATGACCTGCTCACAGAGCTGTGGGGGAGTCACAGAGACCCAGCAGGGCCGGGAGACCCCCACTCCCCGACCCAGCTGGCCCCCCACTCACTGCTCTGATCCCGTGCAGCTCCCCAGGGAGCCCATTGTCTGCATGCAAGAGCCGGGCTCCATTGGGGAAACCTGTCCCTGGGAATGGAAAGGGAGATTTCAACCATGGAGTTGGACTTCTTGTGTTAACACAAGTGTGTTTTGTTCGGGAGTTTTGTCCTTTTTCAAATAACACCACACAGAGAACCCTAAAAAAGTCCCCAGGCTGCGACAGACCCACCGTTTCTTTTCATTCCTTCAGTGGGGGGAGAAAAGTAGGAAAGAGAAAAGAAAGGGAAGAAAAGGAAAAAAAGCCCCCAGACCCTCTCCCACATCCTACCCGCCAGCCACGTGGGTTTGTGCCATTAAATCTCAGCAGCTCCGTCCAGGGCCTTGCGGCCCCGACTGCCCCGGGAGGACCGGCACTCCTCACGCGCGCTCAGGTCCCTCCCCGGAGAGCCGCTTCGGCCCGGACCTAGCCTGCACCTCTCCGGGGTGGGCAGTGCTCCTGCAGGGGAGCCCAGGCCAGGCACGAAGCAGCCCGGGCGCCAGCTGAGGAAAACCTGCCGTCCATGAAGAATGCAGGAGAAGCTGGCCACTGGCGTCATATGCTTTTATGTGGCTACAAAGAGAGTTCAACACCAGTGTCAGGCTGGTTTATAGCAGGAACAAGGAAATTATTTGTTTGGCCTTTTTCCTATTAAGCATCCATCAGGGATCATGTGCACTCAAATCATCTAGTAGTTGCAGTTTACCAAAAAAAAAAAAAAATCCTAAACTTTCAATTTTTCTGATAATAAAATTAAGAGCAGGGAACTTAATAAAAGATGTATATTTTAAATCTGAAACTATAGTATCAAATGGGCCTTAGCCCTAGTTAGAAAAGAGAAAATTCAGCTAGAAGAAGGAACTCAGATGGGTAGAAGGAGAGCAGGAGTCTCTGGAATGGGAAGTCCCCACATTTTCCCTCCCGGTCCTCCTGTCCTCTCTGCATCCCAGAGCACGCTGTCCTTGCCTGTGCTCCTCTGCCCCTTCCATACATGTGTGGTTCCCTCCGTCAGGCCCTCTTCAATCCCACTGCCTCCACGCAGCATTCTGGATGCTGTCCCTGTCACCCCTGGCAACACGCCCCCACAGCACCATTGCCCGTGGCCACATCTGCCAATACTATGTTTGTGCCTTATCTTCTCACAGAGCCAATTTGCCTGTCTGGCTTACCCACAGCTACCAGGACTGCTTGCTCCTTGAAGGCCATGGTGGGGTCTCAATACCCCTAAAGACCCCATAGGGCCATTGGCGTGATGCATAACAGGAGTCCTCTGTCTGAGCAAATTGCAGGTGACAGAATGAGGTTGAGTCCCTAGGCAAGATAAACCCAGCTGCCTGCCACCCCTGCATCCACCCTGCCACCCCTGCATCCACCCTGCCACCCCCCTGTACCCACCAGGATGTTGCCGCGCTGTCCGGAAGCTTCTTTGCCACTTTGTTGGACAAAGTCATGTTAATGACATGAATCGCCCCAGTGAAAAAGAGCCCACTTAAGTTAAACTTAAAACTGTGTATGGGGGCAGGGAAGAGAACATGGATATGAGCTCGCAGATCCTGAATTTGCATTTTAACTTGGCCATGTCACTTTGGCTCCTTGATACTGTTTCCTCATCTGTAATATGGGAATAATATTAATAAAAACAATAAGAACAACAAAATCCACCTGGCCTTTTTCCGAGTGATTGTGAAGAGTAAATGTCTGTGCAGTGCACTTGGTAGAAGTTATAGGTACAAATGACTATAAAGCAAGGTCTCCTGTGCTTGGAAGTGTCATTCCTTAAATAATTATTGTCAATAGTTAGAAACTGATTTGAGAATTAACAGAATAAAAGACTGATGGAAAATAAGGGATCTCTATATGAACTTACGGTGTTCTGGTACTTGAAGTGGGGTGGGGCAGGAGGATATTAGGGAAGGGAACCGTGCAAGTCTGAATGTGAAATGGCAACTAGTCTCACCGCACCAAGAGGGCATGCAAGGTAAGTGTGCATGAAAAGGTGGGGGCTTTTTTTTGTTTGTAGAGTTGCACATGTCTATTAATGGAGCCCTTTAGGATTTTTAAGCAGAGAAGGGAAGTGTTGTGGCTCTGTTTGAGCATGGTTAGTGTGGCAGGCCACACTGGACTGGGAGGGGAGACACTGGAGGGAAAGCCACCAGTGAGCAGGTGACAGTAGCCAGATGGGATGTGGACTGGGCTGTGGCAACATCAAGGAGAGGGTAGATTTGGACCCAGCCTGCAGGAAGGGGCCACTGCAGGTGTCTGGTTGGGGGACGGAGGGACAGGAAGGAATATCTGTCATGTCAAAGTGGGATCATCTGGTACTCTGGACACTCCACACATATGTGGCATCATAGCTGCCTGTGGCTTGTTCGTCTCCCACACCGGCCTTCCCATTCCTTGAAAATGTGCCATAGCAATATCATCTGGTCCACAGAAGGTGCTAAGACATATACGTGTGGAATGAGTAAGAGTGACTCCAATTCGACAGCATCTTCAGAGGAGCCCCTTAGTGAAAGCGAGGCTCCTTGTTTGTGAGGGAGCCACATTTGGGAGGTGTGGCCTCTTGGGTCTTCCCCCAGGATGGATGCCACTCTGGGCAGTTCCCGGCTGCCTCTCTCCAGGCTCTACTGTGGCTTTCCCCATCTAATGCAGGTCCTATGAAACACGAGGCCAGCCTGGCCCCCATCGCTGTTCATCACTGGTATCCATCATAGCCAAACTTGTGAAGTGTCTGTCTGCTCTCTGCTTGACCCTGGGGACAGGACATATATCATCTCATTTAAGTCTACTTCATCTTTATGAAATCCTTTAAAAGTGTCATAATCCCATTTATCAGAGGTAGAAACTGGAGCTCAAAAAAGGTCAGAAACTTGCCCAAGACCACACAAGGAGACAAGATGGATGCAAACCACTGTTCTGTGAGCAGCCTGAGGGATTGCCTTGTGCTCACTATTGTATCCCCATACTTTGCCCTCGCTGTGCAATGTTAAGTATTTGTTGAATGAATGAATGAAACTAGATTCTTCTGACTCCAAAGCTCAAATGCATTTTGAACCTCCATTGCCTCATCTGGAAATAATATGAACCTTGTGGGTTTGGTGTGAGTTTACAATGGGTCCTGGCAATATGTAAGGTAAACGGAAGGGTATGCAAATCACTTTCCGTCCAGAATTCCCCATATCCCAGACTTCAGATAACGCTTGCAGGTATCCTTTTGAAAAGGTTTGGCCTTCCGAGCTCAGTTCGCTTCCCACTGGGGCTCATTTGTGGGTCCAATTTGGTACTTAAAACTGGCATTGTCACCTGCCACCAGGCAAGCAGCAAAACTTCGATGAGAAGCTGAACACACTCCCTTTATTTCTAAAGTATCTGAAAGCTGCTCCCAACTCCCAGCCACCATCACCACCCAACACCCCCCCTGGTCCAACCATACCTCCCAGCTCTACCCCCACTCACCTGCAGCTCTTTTTGTCACGGAGCAGAAGTGAAAGGTTAACTGAGAGGGGACGTCTTTGTTGCCAGAAGCAGCTAGCAGTGGGGCTGTGGCCTCTGTCATCGCTGCTGAAGTCTCAGCTGCTGTGGCCACACAGAGCACGCCTTGTTCTTTCATGTAAGTTCTCACCCCAGTTTTGCTCCAGGGATGTGGAGACTTCAGCAGGGACTTTGTGGCCAAAGAAACGTCCTGAACAACAGGGCCACCATCCTCCAAAGGGCTTAATCCCCACTGGAAGGAAAGCTGAGGCTCACAAACTGCTGGCTGCCCAACAGCTGAGGGCCTGGTAAGTTCCAAGAGGCCTAGGAGAAAGGGAGGGCTTGGGCTTCCACTGTGCCAAACCCCGTTAGGCCAGTCAAAACCCCGAGGGAAGCCTGCTTGCCGCCCCGCCTGGTGGTGCCTACATCAGCCACATCCACTCGGGGACAAGATGGGAGATCTAGACCCAGCTTAACTGTCACACTCAGAAGCTGGCTTTTTCTGCCTGGCTCAACTAATAGCCCCTCTTCATCTAGAGTGCCAAGACTGTCTTACAACCAGACAGTTGAATGCAGGAAAGTAAGGGTGAAACTTAATGAGGCATTTACTGAATGCCAGGTGTTGTGAGAAGCACTTCAGAATAATTAATATTTATTAAGCACCTACTATGCTCCAGGCATTTTGTTAAGCAATTTATGTGCACTATTTCATTCTATGTTCCTAATAGCTGTATAAAAAAGGTAAGTATATTATCACCCTCATTTTACAGATGACACATGGAGGTTCAGAGAGGTTAAGTGACTTGACTAAGATCCCACAGGCTGTTAAGTGGTGAGCTAGAATTTTAGTGTGGGATTTCAACCATATTTGTTCCACATAGAAACCTATTTTTCATTATTGAGGTACAGTTGTCATACAATATACTACACAGAGTTTAAGTGTACAATTGGTAAGCTTAGTATATGTAAAAACATCACCACAATCAAGATAGTGAATATATTCATTAGCCTTAAAGTTTTCCCGTACCTCTTCATAGTGCCTTCATCTGTGTCCTAGCAATTACAGATCTGATATGGCTATTTATTAGTTTGCAATTCCTAGAATGCATGATTTCTAGAACCATACAGTATGTACTCTTTTTTTAAAAAATCTGGTTTCTTTCACTTGGCATAACCATTTTGAGATTCATGAATGTTGTATGTATCACTAGTCCGTCCATTTCTTTTGACTGCTGAATAGTATTCCATTGCATAGATTCACCAGGGTGTTTATCCATTTCTCTGTTGGTGGACCCTCGGGTTATATTCAGTTTCTGACTATTAGAAATAAAGCTGCTATCCCACATCTGCACAAATCTTGTCTAGACACATACTTGTATTGCTGTTAGGTAGACACCTAGGAGTGGAATGACTAGGTCATATAGTAGGCTATATATTTTTAAGAAACTGCTAACCCTTTTACAAAGTAGTTTTACCATTTTACATTTCCACCAACAGTGTACCCATACTCACCACAATCATGGGCTCACAGCCAGGTGGTGTGAGAAGGAAGGACAATGCCAAGAGCAAGATGCATGGAGTTCGTGTTACATCCTAGTGCTACCTTTTGAAAGTGACATTAGAGCAGATCCTGGGAGCATGTATAGGAGGAAAGGACTAGACACATGTTCCATGATGAGTCACCATAGGAAGAGAAGAATTCACATTTGTTGAGTGTCTAAATGTTAAGGCACTTTGCATGGGTGTGCTGTAATAGCTCCAGAAACCTTTGAGAAAAGCACATTATCATCTCTAAGCAAACGAGCATTTAGGAGCTCACTGAGCTTAAGAATATTGTACAAAGATCCCAATTACTCCAGATCTTGTCAATACTTGGTATGCTCAATCTTTATAGTTTAAGCTCTAATAGGTATGTAGTATTTTATGGGTTTATTTGCCATTTTATATCTTCCTTGGTGAAATGTCTATTCAAGTTTATTGGCCTTATTTTCAGCTGGGTTGTTTGAGTTCTTACGATTGAGTTTGACAAGTTTTTTTATACCTTCTGAAAACAAGTCCTTTATTAGATATGTGATTTGCAAATATTTATCCCAGTCTGAGGATTATCTTTTCATTCTCTTTAACAATGTCTTTTGAAGAAGTTTTTAATTTTGATGATGTCCAATTTATCAACTTGCTCTTTTATGGATGGTGTTTTCATTGAGGTATTTAAGAAATGTTTGCCTAATTTAAGGTTACAAAGGTATTTTCCTTGTTTTCTTCCAGAAGTTTTAGAGTTTTTACATTTAGGTGTGTGATCCATTTCATATTAATTATATGATGCATTGAAATTTATTTATTTACTTATTACATAGACACTTGTGCCAGCACCATTTATTGAAAAAGTTTTACTTTCTTCATTGAATTGTCCTTGCACTTCTGTCAAAAATCCAGTGTCCATATATCATAGGTTTGTATCTGTACTCTCTAGTTCTTTCCAGTGAGCTGTTTGTCTGTCTTCATGTCAATATCATACAGTCCTGATTACCCTATCTTTATAAAAAGTCTTGAAGTCAGGTATTGTTAATCTTAGTCTGGTTTGTCTTTACGAGGTTGTTTGGGTTTTCTAGGTCCTTTTCACTACCATATAAATTTTGGAATCAGTTTGTCAATTTCTATGAAAGATTTGCTGAGATATTGATGAAGCCTATATCCTTAATTACATGCTGATCATATATAAATTTTACCAAATATCTTTGACCTTGAAATTATTCTTATCATTTTATAGATGAAGAAACCAATACTCATACAGGTTACAGAATCTCAGGGATAAAGTAAAAACTTGAAGCCAGGACTTCTGTAGTTCTTGTCAGAGCATAGTACTTGAAGGAGTTATCTGGGTCATAAATGGTGTCCCAGCCTTCAGCTGGGTTCTCCCATTGGAACATTTTTGGGTTGTATTCAACACCTGAAGCTATCATTTGATGTTTACATGATTGAAAAATAAACCTTCAAAACACATCCTGCACCCTGCCTCTCTCTGTCCCTCTCTTATCCTAAATTCTTCAGTGAATGGTAAACATGCACTTCCATCTATGATATGCTACCTTCCCACTAAGTCTCATTAAATATTATCATTATCACCAGACTTTTTCATAAATGCTCAAATATTTATCTCTTTCAAAGCACATCACTGTCTTATTCAAAACAATCAGTGACTCCTCAGTGCTATTAAAATTAAGGTGACTCATGAAGTCATGCACATTTAGAGCAGAGAGACCTTAGAGATCATGTATACCCCACCCAAAAGTGGAGAAACAATGTTCAGCCCTCTTGTTTCAGATATGAAAGCTGATTGCCAAAGAGAGGAAGAGTTGTTGATTCAAGGAATCTGTAACTCTACCTCTTTTAGGAATTCCGGTTTTCATTTTGTTTTGTTTTGAGCTTTGTGGCAGGATTTTTATTTCAATCCCAGCTTGATGTTTTTTCCTGCAAAAATGTGAAAGACTCACTCTGACATTCCAGGCTCAGTTGCACTCCCATCTATTTCCTTTCCTTCCACCATACTCTGGGCAACTTGCAGCCACATCAGCTGGGCCCTTCCTGACCTCTGTGCCTTGCTTTCTGCCAGTCCTCTATCAATGATGAATTCTCCTTTTTCTCTCTGCATCCCTTTCTTCCTGAAATACCCTCACTCCCCATCATTTGAGGCTGACCTCAAATGCCACCTCTTCCATGACACCTTCTCTGATTCCCTTAGCTCCATGCATAGGTTCTCCCATCATCCTGGGTCTGCGATGAAAAATATACTGGATGGGATTAACAACTGACTGGTGGCTGAAGAGAAGATTAGTGAATCTGATGATATAGCAACAGAAACACAAATGAAAGCCAAAATGGAACCCAAAGAGACGAAAAGAGAATAGCAAGAAAATGAACAGACCATCAGGGAGCTGTGAGACAGCTCTGAGTGGCCTAATATATGTGTAAGTGGGTCACAGAAGAAGAGGAGATGGTACACAGGAAAATACTGAAGAAATAATGGCTGAAGTTTTTCTAAATTTAATTTTTTAAAAGCTTCCCACAGATCCAGGAGGGTCAACAAATGCCCAAGCACAAGAAACATGAAAAAAGTACAGGCATTTCCTAACCACAATGCTTAAAACCAGTGGTCAAAAGAAAAAAAATAAAAGCAATGGAAGAAAAAGGACACAATATGGGCAAAGGCACTAAGTAAATATAGCAGACTTCACACTGGAAACAAGGCAAGTCAGAAGACAGCTGGAGCAACATCTTCAAAGTTCTGAAAAGGAAAATCAACTTAGAATTCTATCCCTGAGAAAATATCTTTTAAAAATGAAGGTGAAAGAAAGATTTTTTCATACTTATAAAAGCTGAAAGTGTTCAACACCTGCAGACACTACAAAAAATATTAAGAGAAATGCATTAAAAATGATTCCAGATGGAAATCTGCCTCTGCAGAAAGGAATAGAGCATCAGGAATGGTAACTACATGGGTAAGTGAATATGATTTTTCTTAATACTCAAATCTCTTTCAAAGATTATTTTTTAAAAATTGCCTATTTAAAGCAAAAGTAATACCAATGTTTTGGGGAAATTTATACCACACGTTGAAGTATAAAATGTATGACAACAGTAGCACATGAAATGTGATGGTTCACTTTTTGAAGAATGCCCTTCTTCAGCTCACATGCTGCCTCCCCCACAAAGGCCACCTAGGTTGCATCTGCTCTCTTTGTGCTACCTTCCCACAGCACTCTGTGCTCCTTTCCAGAGCACTTGTTCTCTAAAGTTACTTCTTGGCTGTGTTTGGGGTTTACCTACTCTCTGCATCACGTTCAGTCCTTACCAAACTGTGTGAGCCTTCCACTGAGGGTGCACATTTTGTTCACTTCTGCCCGCCACCTGCCATCCCCCCCAGAAGTCAGACCTGAATGGAGCAGAATCCTGTCTTCCTGAACCGAGCTCTTCCCAAACACCCACGGTCTCACAGTTTCCCAAGGATTCCTGGTGCAGCGCAGACACCATGAGCCCCTGCCTTTGCCCCCAACCTCCTTCTTTTAGGAAGTCCAGCAACAGAGTCCTCCAAGATTGTTGGCACTATCTTGGAAGGAACTGAAGAGGGAAGTTATAAAATTCCCTAGGTTGTGTGGCTGTTAGGGCATTTGGGTCCCCAGGTGGAGACCCACAGGCTGGTAGTTTCTGCCAAGCTCTTCTACCTCTAGGCCAGGGCCTCTGTTGGCATTCTGGCAATTGCAGATCCAGAGTATATGCTCAGCAGAGAGCATGGGACTCACAGAAACCCAAGTTCTGGATTAGAGCAAGCAGGAAATCCAGAGGCTCCACCCCTTACCCAGCAGGGCAGCAGCAGGTACACGAAGTTCCCCCAGAATCTCCAAGCCAACTCTTTGGCCAACGATGTAATATTGGGCAGCACAATTCAGAACACATACCTCAGGGTGACATTTGTTAATGGGGATCACAGTACAGGTACAGCACAGAGTTGTGACCACAGAATGAGCAGGTTCTGTAGATGCTCAGGGGTCAGGCAGAGGTTGATGTGAATGCACGGGAAGAGCAGGTGAAATGGAGAATTCTCCTGGAGGGAAAAAACTGGTTGTGTTTGTGGGTGTGTTTCCTTGGGGAGAGGGGCAACTGTTGATATTTTTGTCTCTTAACATTAGCAATAAGTCCTTTAAAAGCCTATAGGACTGGGTACAGCAAACTGGAGGCAGCCTGCTTGATACCCTCCACATAGCCTCAAGTAAGTCCCTTTCCTCATTGGGCCTGTTTCCCCACCTGTGAGTGAGGAAGTTGAGTCCCCAGCTCTGGCATGCTTTTTGTCAGCAAATTTACACTCCCTCCCACCCCATCCTAAATGCGCACACACACACACACACACACACACACACACACATGGCTTTAGGAATGCAGGAGGAGTGGGGTACCATGTAGCAATGTGTATGCAGAGGGACGTTTTCAGCCTCTCTCTCTCTCAATCTGCCCAAGACAGTCTTCAGACAGAATAGACCAGATTCAGGACTGGAACAAATCAGGTGTGTTCCTGTGGTGTGGAGGTAATCCTGAGCTGACCTGTGTTCTGAGCTCTCTGGATGTGGTGTGGAAGGAGGAGGTACAGTGAGGTGGCCTCCACCTTCTGAGGACATACACCCCAGCCTGTGCAGGGACATGGGCTTACAGGCAGTCCTCCCATGGTCAGCCCATCCACCCCTTCGTGTGCAAAGTATGGCAGAGCCAAGGGACCTCCTGTCAGCACTGCAAGGGCCCCAAGAGAAATAAGACCAGCTCTGTCCCTTAACAGACTCAGTCCTGATGCCAGAGCATGGAAGGGGCTCCTCTGAGTTAGGGCAGTGCTGAGATCAGCCTGTGATGGGCTGTATGGTGACCATGTCCTGCTGGATACATTCACAGTATGTCGGTTTTGAATGCCAAGGGACAGCATCAAAATTATGAGGCTTAAAAAGGCAAAAGCATTCTATGTTAAGAGTCCAGACAGTGGGCACCCTTGCAGGAAGTG
The DNA here is from genome assembly GCF_030020395.1 of Manis pentadactyla. Classification (NCBI taxonomy): domain Eukaryota; kingdom Metazoa; phylum Chordata; class Mammalia; order Pholidota; family Manidae; genus Manis; species Manis pentadactyla. Next base: position 122,436,278 of record NC_080019.1, on the reverse strand, counting down.
ATGCCTGGGAGGGATCACAATTGGCCTGTGGGATGCTGGGATGTTCAGGTTCTTGACCTGCTTCAGAGAAGAGGGTGGGCAGTTTCTGAAAATTCATCAGGTTGAACAGATCACATGTATACATCACATGGCCATAAAAATAGTTTTATATGAAAGGAACTCGTGAAAGAGGAGAGGAAGCATGTGGCTTAGAGTCTGCATTCAGCAGCCCTGTGAAGCCTATAGGAAAGGGCGGTGTACATCTAACACCCCAGCCCTACCCCTGGGAGGGGGAATCCTGGAGGGCCGGCAGCCCGCACGTATTGGCAGAGCAAACACGTGGGCCTCTGAGCACACTGTCCCCTCTGTGTACACAGGGTGTTAGGCCAGGCTCCACCGAGCTGCACTTCATCGTGACAAAGACGACAATGACACCATCTCGTGATTGTCAACAGTGTCGCTGCACTCAAGTCTTTGGAACAATATTTGCAGAGCCAGAGGAACCAGGTTCATGTTGAGATACTGATTTAGATTCATCACTCAGCAGCAAAAGCAGAGTGCCCAGGCCTGCCTGCTCCCCTGCCACGGCCTTCAGGAAGTGCGTGGCCTTAGGAGAAAGTGCGGGGTCTCAGAAAACCACCCTAGCTCGGTTTCACAGCTGTCGTCACTGTTTCCTTCCCCACTGTTTCCTGGGAGTCAGGCTGTAGAGAGGAGTCACCAATTTCCAGACGGCTGATTAAGATTGTCTGCAGGCCCCTGTAAAGGCAACCTGTGAGATCTGCAGGGAAGACAGCTGGAGAAGATGAAGACTACGGTTCACATCCTTGAACAGAAGTTTTCAGGAAGTGGAAATTGGAAAGTTTTTCTTCAGGAGGAAGTTTTCTTTTTCATAAGGAAAGTAATTTCTTTTTCATAACTGGATTAAACTCTCTAAATGCCAAACATGTTGGCCTCTGGTTCAGCATTTTACTTCGCCCAGTATTTTCTGAGTGAGACACTTTCCCGTGGACAAATACAAGCGCCTACTTGCCAGACACTCAGACACTTGTGTTGCCAGGGGAAGGCCCCGCCGCTCTGTGAACTCCAGGGCCCAGAGCTGTCCACGTGTCCACGACCCGCGACCTCCTGGCTCCTGGCCTCACTCTCAGCTGGAGGAGGTGAGTGGCCAGCCTGCGTCAGCTGGACAAGCCAGGGCCTGGAAACATTGCTGGGAGGCTCTGCTTTCCACCAGGGGCTGACCCCTCACTGCAGGGTCCCTGTCCCCGGGGCAGCCTTGCTGCCCAGTCGGGTGGCCAGGAGCTTCGGTGTCTGTTCTCCGACAGAGCTTCTGCTTTCCCATTTCACAGGCGAGCTCTGATGAGACTCCCAGCCCCATGCTCTCTCTGCCTCTAGGGCCCACACATTCAGTGAGACCTCCAATAACCATTAATTTAGCCAGTTTCCTGGGCCCTGCTGTCCCCCAGGGACCCCACTTCGGTGGGCGGCAGCAGAGCAAGGCTCCCTGCTGCCTCCCTTCCTATATAAAGACATGGGCACAAGCTTCCTTGCACTGACTTTGGGAAGCAAGCCCCGGGCCAGTCTGGCCGCCCTCCACGAAACAATGCACACATGTTCCGGAGAATTCCCTCCTCGCCTAATCCAGGCTGGGAAGAAAAGGGCTTTTCTTCTTGTTGTCAAAGGGGGTCTTCGATGCTAAGATACCATTTTGTGTCTCAAGTCATGTCACGGGACTTCTGCTTTGGCCTCGATGCCTGCTCTTTAGAAATGAAAGACACAGTCCTTGCTTCACCTCGGGACAAGTCCCCCCTTCCCCCCACTTCCCCCTGCCCTCCTCTCAAAATAAAGGGGTTGAGGGCCAAGGGAAGCAGGAAAAGCTCTCAACTCCCACTGTTCCTTTCTCATCCTGGCAACCTCGGCTTTCTGGACTATTTGCCCAAAGGATGAGTAGGGAGGCCTGAGCCTCACCTGCTGATCTCAAGGGTCATGAATATTCTTCTAATCCCCTGGAAAGAAGGGTCCTTTCATTAGAGAAGCTGATTCTTCTGGTGGCCTGGGGGCTTGCTACCCCCTCCTACCCATGGGCTTGCTTGCCTGCTCCACAGCCTCTGGGTCCTGGCTGCCTTCTCACTCTCAGCATAGGCTAGACGGAGAAACCAGGTTTTCACGAAGCTGTGCTATGCTGCTTTCCATCTCTAACCCATGTCCCTATTTTATAGATGAATGAAAGGAAATAGCAACAAAGACATGATGGACATGCTTAGAAAGGAGTTAGTTTCAGTACACAGGAGAGAAAATACCCCATCACTGGTAGTGTTTCCTCTTTAACTCATTTGGCAAAAGGATTGGAGGTAGCTTTTCGAAACACCCAAAAAATTCCGATGAAGAATGAGATCAGTGCAGGAGAGCAGCAACATGAAATCAAGCCAGGGCAAAGTTTAACACCATAGAGATGTCAATGTACGTTTCCAGATGAGAGCAATGGTAAGCTGAGAATTTAGTCTGGGCTTCCTAGCAGCCAAAGCAAAGGGAGAAAAATGGTCAGTAGAAGGTCAGAGCAGACCAGTGGCTCAGGGAAAGTACAGTTCATCCTGATACTGAAGCCTGAGACCTTCTATTAGTGATGGTCCTCAAACAAATAAAACATTGTGTGCTGCATTAAAAATGTCACCTCTAATGCAGTTTCATTCAGCTGTGCTTTAAAGAGGTTTAGCATGCAACTCACCAGTGATCACTGACATTTGCTAGACTGCCTTCTAACACTTGCCATTTTTTAAAAATTTATCTTAAGTTCAGGCTATGAAACTAAGGGGTAATTCTCATGGGCAGGGCATTACTTCAGACTTTGAAACAAAGGGTCTGATTCCACAGCTAAATCTTGTAGTACAAAGCAGTGAATGTCAATGTTTTAATCCCTTAAAAATTATTATTACCTTACATTATGTGGGTTATGTCTGTTGATATTTAATACTTACTATTGATATATTAGAAACAAACAGAAGTATTTCATTGATTTTTTAAAAATAAAACAATTTCATGTTAAACTAAATTGCATTTCCTATGAAAAACAAAAAGTAGCAGTAAAAGTAGCTTTTCCCCCCCCACGTTGTACGTTCTCTTTAATGTCTAGCTTGACAGAAGATAACTAGGTTCTTCTATCTGCTCCCACATTCAATCTTTTGCGGTATGTTGTTTTGGTTGAAGTATATGAAGAAAACCTGGCCCCACATAGTAATGTGATAAGGAAAGAGAAGGAGAATTTAATAGCCTTTTCAGGTAATCCTGAGTCTTCTCTGACAGTGTACCAACACTTGATAGAAGTGAATGGCAATTTGGCATCTGATACCATGTCAATGAGCTTCTCACACTCTGTAATGTAAAACCCACTGGCCCACCTTTCACCGGGAAAGGATCTTTCCCAGGCCTGATTTGGTCCCATGGTGCCTTAGATGTTTGGAAAACACTGGTTTCCTTGGTTATGCAGATCTTCCAACTGACACATTGCTTTCAACAATATCAAAAAATCTCAGTCATTAAAATCATCATCCATCTCATCAAATAATGAGAAGTTGTAAAGCTCATTTATATTTGTCCAATTTCTCACTTCTGCATAAATGTGCAGGTTTTATCACTGGCAACAAATATACCAGAGCAGTTTTCCTTGAAGTGGCGGGCTCACTCTGCTGCTTTCTGAGAAAATGTCTGTCCTATGACTAAGCTTCAATTACTGTAATTCCTCAGTCGTTCTTTTAAGCAAAATGGTACTCATGAAAAAAGTCAGCTTGTCACAAATCAAATAATCCAAAAGGCACAAGTACTTTTCCTCAAGAACACCATCATATTTTGGGTTGCAAGGTATTTTATGTGAACCTCCTAATTCATCACACAACTATTAAAAAGACATGTACTTAAGGTTTGTGATTTAGTAAAATGAAAAATCAGTAAAATAATCAAATAGAAATACAAATTAATAAAGTAAATGAATACTTTTTATTCTTTCATTTCACTAAGTCATTCTTTAACTAAAACAGGCTTTTTCTTCTTTTTAAAATGAGCTTGCCTGGCAGTAAAGATGACAATGCCCATTGGTACAGGTTGGAGCCATTGCCTTGACTCATGCCGAGCAGTCTTTCAACCACTACTTTTGCACAACCGGTGGGTGTCAATGAGTGAAAAGGGTAAATAAAATATGGATGATTAATACAAAATTTTGTTGAGCTTGTGACCCCTGAAAGGGTCCATAACCACCTCTTATCAACTGCTGGTGCAGAGGAAGACTTGGCATCTAAGGAGGCAGTTACCTGAGGAGAGACTCCCCAGAAGCTAAAAAAGAGAAGGCAAGGGTTTCTCTCTGAAAATGTCTTATATCTTGAGTACAGCACTGACAGTGAAAGAAATTAGAAATGCACTGTGCTGCAATAATCAGTATTTCAGAAATTCAGTGCTAGAATCCAACTATTTGATTAAGGTTAGATAAATGCTTAAAATAAGATAATAGCTGGATTCTATTCACTTCATCACAATAACTATCTTATTTATTGTATTGATATATTTTAAACAAGTGAGATAATAGCTTTTGAAAGCTATATGCCAATTAAGGGCAGTTTTACTTACAAAAGGCAGTTTATATAAAAATAGAATTAAAGTTCTCACAAATCTCAGCATTAGAAGGATATTTAGTGAACATTCAATCCAACCCTTTTATTTTATCAGTGAAAAAATTAAGACCAAAGATGTAAAGGACTTTCCAAGTTATATTCAAATCCTGATTATGGGTCCAATATTTTGTCAACTGAAGTGAAAAGTTATTTATAGCAGATAGCAAATGAGAAAAGAGATCACACACATACGCTCACACAGATATCAATTTGAGTAAACCTACAGATGGCACTAAACATTAATTTGTACGTACCTCAATATCTACACAGTGTATGTTCTGTAGATATGAAAGATTTACTCATTTAAATAGTTTTTCCATATGTGCGATGTGTCAGGCGCCTTGCTAAGTGTTCAGGAGATGAGGATACACAGCACTCAGTCCTTACCCCCAGAGACCTCACGGTCCTGTGAGGACACGTGTGGGTCAATCAGCAATTCCAGGACTTCTGCAGTTAGGACGGGGCATATGCTCACTGTGGTTTAATGAAAGACGTGATTCAGGTGGGAGACGAGGAAGGTGGAAAGGGGACATGGAAGTTTCCAGAGGAGGTGGTGCTGGACTGGGGTCCCCAAGGATGTATGGGGGTTGCCAGAGCAAGGACAACATTCCAGATGGAACAGTGTGTGTGCAGGAAGGCACAGCAGGAAGATTCCGTTGCTTCAGATACAGATTTGGGATTTGGGCTGGGGAGAGAGGGGCATACTGGAATTGCTGTTGGAGAGATGGGCAGATCCCATATCATGAAGAGCTATGTGCTAAACATTTTGAACTTTAATTTGAAAACTATCTGGAGACAGTTTTGACTATATGATCACATTTGCACTTTCGCTACTTCTGGCCAAAGTGTGTAGGTTGCACAGGACAGAGATGAAAATAAAGGCCTGTGGCGCTAAGGGTGGCCAGCAAATGCAGGCAGATAATAGGACAGGTGCAAGAGGTATTAACATGGTAACTATGGACATTGGTGATTGGGTCTGTTCCTTGTATCAGGGAAAGGGAGATTCATAGCTGTCTGTTTTGTGCTGTATAGCAGTGCCGGTCACCGAAACAGTGAAATCTGGAGGAGGGACAGGTTTCATGGGGACAGGGTTAGTTGCATTTTAGGCAGGTTGAGTGTAAAGTGTCTGTGGGACATGCAAGTAGATAGTTGTAGATAGAGGTTTGGAGCAAGGAGAGACGAACAGGATGGAGCTAGACAGTGGAGAGTCACACGCGGATATGGCAGGATTGCCCAGCCAGGGAGAAAGTGAGATTGAGAAGAGAGTACTGAGGTGGAACTGTGGGGAAGGCCGGCATTTAGGAAGGTCTGCAAACAGTACTGGGAATCAGCAGCCATTTTGTTACTACAAGGAAAACCAGGAGACAGTGGAAGCAGTGTTACAAAAGTACAGAAGTCAAAGAAGTAAGTTTGCAGAGAGAGACAGAGAGAGAGAATAGATGTCACAAAGCATTAAATGGCCTTAAGGGATCAAGCAAAATAAATATTAAATCATTCTGGGGAAATAGTAGCATGAGGGCCATTGGAGGCCTTAGTGAGGGGCAGTTGGCCCAGTGGCAGCAAGGATGAGGTGGAAAGGGTCCCAACTGGTTAATGAAAATGTCAGCTTGAAGTGAGAAGAAGAACAAATGGGGGATGACTTCTGTTTCAGGGAGCTTGGCTGTGAATGAAAGGGAGGGCAGTGCATCATTTATAGATAGGTAAGATTTACAGAAGGTACCAATTTGTTTCTAGATACTGGGGCTCAAACATATTTTAAGAATTCATTTGTCTTGTTTCCAAATAACTCTATCTGGAGTACACAGAACACAGTTAGTGTGGTGGTCTAAAATGAGAATGAAAGGAAGATCCATTCAAATAAGAGAAATGTAAAAATAGCTAATGCAAGCAACCACACTGAATATCCTCTAAAAGCCCCCAATCCAGATTTCCTTCTACCTAGACAGTAGATAAATGGCTGGTGGCAGGGCCTTTAGTATAATAATAAGCCAACCCCTTTTCTGCCTAGCCAGGAACATAGGTATTCACACAACTCACACTGTGCCCTCCTCTCTCAGACAGCCAATCAATATCTAAAGTCCTACTTTGGTTTTACTTCTCTCTGCCCTTCCCTGTTCCGTATGGGTAAGTGCTCAGGACAGTTCCCGACACATAATAAGCACCCAATAAATGTTAGCTATCATTATTTAGAAAGATTCAGAGAGAAACACCTCGCATCTGATTTGGAGGTAAATATTAGAATGTTTTTCACTTAAAAGAAAATGTAGTCTGGAAAATGTCTGTCCTAAGTCAGACCAGGAGGTATTTTCCCTCAGTTTAGGGAGAACGTGCTTAGATGCCAAATTTAACCAACGGCAGAAACTCACAAGCTCTCTGGGCTGGAAGACACCTTTGGGACGGACTATGCAGCTCACTGTCCTTTCCTGTATCTGGTGTGGAGGGAGTTTCCAATAAGGTTTCTCATCATGTGGGTGGCATATCATGATTAGAAGCATGTCTCTTCTGCTTCATGGGCCTGTGCTTGCTTTTGCCCTTCTAAAGACACAAACACACAGGTCTGAACTCTGTACGTGTACGCATGTCTCTGCCTTTGCCTTCCGAGTGCTGCTGCTTTCCTGGCAGACTTCTCCAAGGAGGGTTACTTTTTCTGGAACCAGAGAGGAACTGTTACTATCCAGGATAAACACACACACACACACAAACACGCACAGGCACTCAGACAACAATTGACCCTCTTTTATGAAGCTCCCTCTAGTTAGTGAGATGATTTTATTCAAGGTGTGCAGTAAATACAGCGTAATTACTAAGATTCTGGGCTACCTCTTCCTCAGTAAACCTTCAAACTAGAATGTGCTTTGACTACTCAGAATTCACATAAAATGTGTAAAACTGGCATGCTGTGTGCCACTTTCCCCTACTGAAGTTCACCAGGTGACTTTCAGGACTTGAAGAAGTTTGATGGTTAGAACAAAAGGCTTTTATCTTAGGGTTTTCTCTTAGGACTGACTTAGCCATTGTGTTGGGAGTACTGCATAGTTATCTCTTTATGAATACACATGTTTTTGCCAAGCAGTTCACAACATGGAAAGGGACTGCCACCTCAGGATACCTGAGGGGCTATTAGCACACTGCTGGCCTAATCAATACCTGCTCTTTTTCTAGGCTCTGCAATCAAATCTTCTGGGAATCCCAGAAAAACTCTGCCAATTAGCCAGCCAATTGGAACTTCAGGCAACCTCTCTGAGCCAGAGTTGACCTGCTGGTAAAATGGTGATGATGCTGACCTTAGGATGTTTTAAGAATAAGTAAGGTAATATATTTAATGTGTCTGGCATTTAATCAATATGACTTTCCCTTCAGTCCAGCCTCATCATAAGGAAGTTAAAGCGCTATGCATTTAAATGAAACTAAAAATCTATACATCTTTAAGAATGACGAGAAATCATGTTATTTTCAGAAGCCCTTAATATTTGAGCCTTTCAGAAAGCTCAAATCCATTAAGGCCAGAGGTGAACAGAAAACTTCACTTTAAATCAGTTTTCAAATGGCGACCCACAGGTGGGCAGCATGCTAAGTGTTGATGTTTCTCTTTGACACACACTGTTTAAGATTTTTAAAATTAGCTTTTAACTTTCAAAAGTAAGGAGGTTTCACATGAGTATCCAGCCACCCCTCCACCCCAACTCCTTTTACAAATGCCTGACTTTGGAGGCACTGAATGTGTGGCCCTGATTTAAATCTTCATGGAACAAAAACAACACTGTAGTCTCCCATTACCCGAGGGGAATGCGTTTCAAGACCCCCAGTGGATGCCTGAAATCTTGGATACTGTTGACCCCTATATATATTGTTTTCTTTCCCTATACATACATACCTTTGATGAAGTTTAATTTATAAATTAGACAGTAAGAGATTACAATATGAGAACAATTATAATATATTGTAATAATTTATATACACGTGCTCTCAAAATTGTACTATATTGTTATTTGCCCCTTTCCATGTGATGATGTGAGATAATAAAATGCCTACATGCTGAGACGAAGTAAGGAGAATGACGTAGGCACTGTGATGGGGCGCTAGGCCACTACTGAACTTCAGAGGATCTGCTGCTTTCAGACCAAGGTTAGCACGGATAACTGAAACTGTGGATAAGAAGGGACAGCCAAAGTTGCCTGGGAGTCAGCGGACAAGGGCTCTAGCTCTGCCACTGATTGAACAAATTGCAGCTTTTCTCTGGATCTTTTTCTTCTTTTTTGCAAAACAAGAGCTATCATTGTTCTAAAACTGTAATTCACTTTCTAGATGAACAAATTAAATCCAAGGGTAAAAAAATGATTTAACTCCCCTAGAAATCATGCTGTACTCCATACAGTTGGCCAGATAGTAGACAGCTTTAATAGTGTTTCAGTAACTGGTTGCACAAATGATTATCCAAACTATAGGTATCAGCATAAAAGCCATGGTAATTCAGAAAGAGGAAAATAGTTCTTACAGGAAGAACTAATCTATCTTATGTACACGGGAAGATTTAAGCTTCCCACTACCAGATGTTAAACATGCAGATGTGCCACATATCCATCTGCTCTAGAAACTTCCCTACTGCCACATTCTCGCCTTGTAGTTCTGAGGGGCTGAGCAGCCACGCCTCGGCTGAGGAGGCTTTCTGCTTGGCTGGCTTCAGACAAAGTTACCATTAACTCCCCAACCTGCAAGAAAATTATTTAACACAAAGGATTTCAAAATGTCCTCCTCTCCCCCTACAAGCCTGCAAACAAATGGTACAGGAATGAGGTCAGAAAGGAATCCCCTGCCCACTAGCCCTCTGAATTCATTTACCTACCTCAGAGCCCATTCAGAGAAAGGGGAGGGACCTGGAACAAGAGATGCTCGGAGGCCAAGTGGAGTTTGGGGGTCGAGCGCTACATTACAAGATTTGACAGGCCTTTGCCAGCCTTCAGCTTCTTTGTGTCTCTCACATAATAGAGAAACACAAACTGAGCAGCACACGATCTGTGGTTATACCCTTGGACAGAGCACACTCTTTGCAAATGCTAATAGTATTGTAGCATCCTGTCACCCAGGAACACAAAAAAGGATGTTGATTTTCACATGAACCAGAACAGGCCCATTGTACACAAGTTTGTGACCAACTTGTAGTATCTGCACATCAAAAGCCCAGCCAATCATGGGGGATACAGCTGGTGAGCCACACCGAAAGGGGTGCCCGATGGGGAGGACAAGATCCAAATGCTCCATCTACCAATACCTTCTGCACCACCATGGCTTTTAAACTGATGCTTACCATATCGATTTCCATTCTAATGGTCTTGGGAAACTAGAAACTCTCAGGGCAAGAAAACTAAATAATCACTATATGTGATACTCCTGAAAATAAATGTAGTCAAAATGATAAAGGCCTATGCTAGTAGCTTTCCTTTCAGGTGTCCAATTTATTAGAAACAAAAAGGCAGTCAAAAAACCTTGGGGAAAATAAAACATTCAATCAAGGTTTTAAAAACTGGGGTAAAAATAATTCTGTTATCTTAAATAGCTGGGCTAACTCAAAAAGATTGAGAGAATATGCACTTTCATAAGATGGGAAAATTAAGATGATTAACTGGTGAGGAAAAATTGCAAAGTACTCATTTTACTCACATTTTACTTAAGGTCTGGGATTGACATGAGATTGTAGCCCCCTGAGTATCAGTATTGCCCTGTCTGCCAGGATCCTACAGTAAACCAAATCTCTTTGCAGTTTTCATAATTGGGGAGCCTTGTATAATTAGGGAAACCATCCTGGGCCATTTCTGTAAAGTTAGCTCATTCTGCACTTTGCAGGAGTATCAGTGCCCTGAGGTACTCCTAGCTTCCTAAGTAAATTCATTTGCCTAAGAGCATCTTTGAGAGAGAGCACATTTTAGAATGCATAGGCTTGTAACTGGGTTTGTTTCCAAATTTAGATTTTGGGACACTAAGAAGGACCTGAGGCAAGTTACTTAAAACTTTCCTGAGCCTATTTCCTCATTTGCCAAATGTATGTATGGCAAAATGCAAATAATACCGCCTGTGATAATGGAGGCAAGACATAAGACTTACAGGTTCCTTTGCTTCACATTCAAGGTTTTCCTAACTTTAAAGTTTAAAAGGAAAACTAAGTTTCACAGGGTCAATCCTTGGCAAGATAGGATACTGGTGATTAAAAAGGCTTAAACGAGGTTACTAGATGGATCCCTGTACACTTCTTTGTTGTGTTCTTAGTCCTTCGAAGACCGTCATAGTGGGCCCTTAGTAAGGGTGTTACTATCCCTGGACTGGCTGCAGACGAGGCATCTATTTGTACCTTTCTACCAACATGTATCAGGAACCTCCTGTTAGTGTTGCTCATGGAAGTGAGGAGGGGGCTCACTATTGTCACTGGGTTTGTGCTGTGTTCTTTGGGGAAAGTTAAGGGGACTTCTGTTTCTTACTATATATAAGTTGATTGTCGAAAAAAACTACATACATTTGGCATGCAAGGAGACTGGCTGTGTACCACCTGGAACATCACTGACTGCAAGTGTGAGAACTTTCATCTTAAGCCCTCTAGACAAATACATTTCTTAACAGAAATAGCAAGCATTGCATTCTGTTAATGAGGCGTGACTGCTTCTGTGTTAAGATGTATGGAAAAGAGAAATTAAAAACAAAAATGGAATCCAAGCTAAGGGAGCAGGAAAATGGATGGTTAATTTCTTAAGTTAGGAGGTGAATTAATTTCAGCATTTCCTGGCAGTTGAAGCAAAGAAACAGGGAAGGTCTTGAGTTCACTTTGACGGAAGGAAAGCAGCAGATGTATTTGTCTGGACCTGGAAACTTTACTGCACTGAACTATCTAGTAATCCTTCCTTTAATGAATTTAAGTGATTGGTGACAAGTCATTTTGCTTCTGCAAAAGATACTCCGTATTATCTTCAAATAGATGCATCACATAATATTTGTCTGTGAAAGTCAAGGGGAACTGAGATAAATTGACAGGTAGGTAACATAAGTAGTTCAGGCAGTACTGCTTTCTGAAGATTTGGCCTAATTCTCATAAACTTTAGCAAAGTAAGAAGATGGATTAACCTAGTGTCTACATACTTTCTCACAAACATTAGAGTTCTAAGTTTTTGCCAAATGCAAGATCATGTAAACCATGACCATATTTTCTGATAAGTAGGTAAAAGTCTAATTTCCATGTTGTTGCTTTGTGACTTAGTTACTCCTAGAGTCAGCAGCAGAATTAGCATTCTGCTCAGAAAATTAAGCAGTGTAACTTGTATAACACATTCATAAGCCATGCCTCTGTGGGGGGCTGCGGGCAGTGCCACAGCATGGTGACTGGGTCTTCAGTATGGCCTCTGGTCTACAGCTTTCTTTTTTTTTAAAACAATTTTTTGAATTTTTTCAAAAACTTGAAAAGGAACCAGGTTACACCTGAGTTAATTATTTAAAAACAAATAAGAATTGTTTACCATAAAGAATGAAATAGCAACTGATTTAAAAACATTTCAATCTAGAAAGTTCAACTCTTGTCATTTTAAGATACATATTTAACCCAATGCCTTATGATTTTCTTTACTCTTTATAAACCATCTTTTTCAGGCTAAAGATCACTCATATTTAAACTTTCCTGAGTCTGTCCTGCTTTTCTTAGTCTTTGGCAATTTCTGTAGTACTTAACTCTTAAGTTTTCTACATCTATCAACTTAGTCTAATATAGGAAATATGATTTAGTTATTACAACTGGGTACGCTTGTTTTAAAACACATTTTGTAGCATAATTAAATAATACACCTGCATTATTTATAAGCACCTAGTAGCTACTTCACTTTGTGAAAGATACTAATTGTTCAACTGGAAGTGTTAGAAGAAAAACAGGTTAAGTTCTCTATTAAATCTTCAGGAAGTAAACTCTTCAAATATAAAGATTTTGCACTTGAATTACACAAAAGATGAAAACTTAATTTAAAATAAAACTCTTTTTGGGCCTCACACTAGGATTGGTCTGGTAGCAGTAGTAGTGAAATATATGCCAATATGATCGAAACATATTCTTCCCTATAAGCCCACTAAAGGTATTCAGATTGTCTCTTGACATTTATTCACCAGAAATATACCAAACTCCAGCTTCTATGTACTTCATGAAACAATTGTGACTTCTGGGTCTTTTCCTAGTTTTGACTCTAGTTAATTATATATATTCTAAGGCACACCTACCTTTTGCCATAATTTACACATCTATTAATCAACAAATATTTAATAAACATGATTGATGAGCAGAGTTCTGGAGGAATAAAAAATTGCAAAACGGAAGTTCACAGTTAGGTGGCAGATAGAATTAAGTGATCTTTAAGATTCCTTCCACTTCTAAACTTAGGTGTGACTTTTTAGTCTGAACATGTTAGGATCACAAATGAAAATGATGGCCATGGCAGCAAAATGCAATCTAAAAACGTTTTTTATATATTTTACCAAAGAAAATACCAAAATGTTTTGATGAGTTTCCAGACAAGAAAAAAAGCACGGTTTGACCATGGATTACAACCGTGAAGTGTGAGGCATGTGCAATTCAAGCCTTCAGAGAAAAGCCACATTCAGAGACTTGATAGGTCATAAATTTGATTATACGTGGTTCAAATTATGACCCAAGGTGCACAGGTATCTCTATCTCCCTCATTAAGACAGAGAAAACTTAAAAGACGCTCCCCAATATAGAATTATAATGTGACTTAAATGTCTTTAATTGTTCATCTACACAAATGACCATAAATCAGGCACAAGCAAATATAAATTCCAGTAACACATACATGTAATGTAAACGTTTTTAAAAATAATACAAAGTTCACTCACAGTGCACAAGTAAAAACAAGGCTGAGTTTTAAATACTTAAACATACAGACAGCCATGATTGTTCAAAAGGTAAGCATATGTGTAAGCACATACCTAGTATTGAAGCCTGAAACTATGGCACATACCAGTTTAGCAGACTGAGATTAAAAGCATTACTTTGATCCCCTTTATTGGAAAATTGCCATATTTCATTCACAGATAAGCACATCTAAAATAAATAAATACAAAATTATTAACCAGTTCAGGAGTTTATCTTTCTAACCTACAACTCTGAATCATCAATTTTCAAATTCCCAAATTATAAGGTTAGGTAGTAACACTCTCTGCAATGTTCCTGCTCCTTGTTATACTGTTCATTTGCATTTGGAAGCTAATTTATTTGTTGGAAGAGTCTGTTGGATTAAAGCCTGGAAAAGGGGGAATAATACAAAGAGGAGAGAATATAATTAATCTACTAAGAAAGGCTGATTGCTCCACTTATAACTACAGCTCAGTTGGTTCAACCATGAAGCAGCAAGAACTGTTAGTTTCATACTGTGCATTGCCTACATATACTTTCTAAAATTGATATCCTGACTGAGTAGATTTTAGATATAATCTATTTACAGTTGTTCAGTCTTCCATACAGAGCTTTGTTCACTCAAGTCTTTGCAGATTCTGACATGAAAAACAAATAATTCCTGGTCTAGTTAGAATTTAACTTCTACATATTGAATTTCTGAAGTGATCTGTTTGAATCATTAATTTTTGTACTAGATACAATACACAGGGTTTACTGTTAAGAATCCAAATTTTGTTTGTTTTTTAGAAACATTTGTACTTAATAAATATGTAGCTTGCAAGGGAAGAAAAGGCATGCTTAGTATGATATCAGGTAAAAAGGAAAAAAAATTATATAATCCATGAAAGAAAAAAGTTCTATCATTGAGTGGGGTGGGGGAATATCTGGACTCTTATGTGGAAATTTTATCATCTATTTATATTTAAATTACCTCAAAGAAATGAAGATAAACTACCCTCCTTTCCTAAAGTTACAAAAAGAGGTATGACAAAAATACTGACTTAACATCAGCCTTTTGCTTGGGAGAAATGTGTAGAAATACAGCTGAGGGCACTTCTTCCTATCTATAGCTCACAGAAATTAATATGGTCCTATATTTTTCTTTAGAAAATAGTTTGTAAAGTGGTTGTTTTACAACTGCAAAGATATTAATAACTGCATGGTGTCTGCTTCAGGGAGGGGCCGGCACTGGCGAGGCAGTCACCCAGCGAGGCCCCCTCTAATCGCTGCAGAGAACAGTGGGAGCTCTACTCCCTTCTGTTCACCCACTAGCCCTAGACCCGAAGGACACATGAAATGTACTTGACTACTCACCCACCATAACAATGTGCACTGCAGCTAGAGGCTTCTGAAAGGATCTAATTTTCCTTTCAAACACTACAAAATAAGTATTTACTGAATTCTCAATTTCTGAAATATTCCGTGATATCCTTCAACCTTGCATAGTGTCAGATTGTGACAGTGATCATAGTGAGGAATGTGTGACAAACAAACAAACAAACATGTGGGTGGCAAAGGAAATATTACCAAAATATAATAAAAAAACTGAAAAATTAAGTATAAACTCTAAAATAAAAGCTGTCACAGAGTGGGCACTTTTATTAGAATAATAAAGGCTTAAGGAAATGGCAGCAAAGAGCAGAGTTAAATGAGAAAGACATTTGTAGTTAAAAATGGCATATTTCTTTGCTTTAAAGTCTTTCAGCCAGTAAAAAAAAAATATATAGAACACATGAAAATGCTGTGAGGGTATTATTATAATTGAACTGCAATGATTTAAACTTTATTTTTCTTTCTTTTTTTTAAGCATTCAGCTTTATTTTTCTTTAAACATGAAAAGAGGGGGATGGTCAACATTATTTTAATTGTTGAAATAACTTCATTTAAAATACAGTCTTAATGAAAGAAAACCTTTTACTGATGCTTAGGTGAAATGTTTGACAACAGTCTAAATGAAATTAGTCAATGGATTATTCTTAATCTTCCTTGTCCTATGTCACAATCTAATAGCTCTGTCAACAGGTAAAAAACACTGTTAACAGAAAGCCTAGCTCAAGCATACAACATCCAAAATGAATGAATTTCAAATGTATACAGTGAGTACAAAAACATCAACTGAATCAAACAGGTAAGCTGCTACTGACTTGGCTTCGAAGGGCGACTCTCCAAGCTGTCACTGAGGATTGAAATCTCATTCAGTGAATGCACACAGAATTGTAATTCACATTAACCTATCTGAGGGGTTCTTCTGTTAACTGGTTTTCTTTCATGATGAATATAAACTGAATTGTCATGGTCAAATAGTTTCCGGATATAGAACATTACAGATGCAGATAACAACTTAACAAGTTACCATTATTTTATATACAATTGGTATGTTTTAGAAAATTGCTGTAAGTTTTATTTCAAAACACCTAGCATTCTTTTTCTGGAGAAGAAACTGCCATCAAATAACATCAACTAATGAATTAGTTGAACCAGTGCCACCACACATGAGACAACAAGGAGGAGAGCAAGTTTCTTATCTTCAAGGACTAAACCTAATGGCCATATACCACTTATATTATCCCAATTTGTCACTTCAATACAATAAATTGGATGTTAATACCATTTCCACTGTTTTTTATTCAAAAGGCAGCTGGTGGTTAAAGTGCCTCTAACACTCATAAATTATTTTTACCCCATGACTTTATTTTATATTTAGAAAGGTGGGCAGAAGAAAAAAGGCAGGACAAAAGACTTTGGAATTTTCTTTCTTCAGTTGTATGCAGAGGTGATTATATTATGAGTAGGATTCTGTAAAAATAAACACATCTGATGAATTTAGGTCTGGGGAGACGAATGCAAAATTTCTAAGTACACTTAATTAGTTTCATAAAAGTGTTGATAATCATTAAAATATTGAAGCTTAACTTCCTAAGTTTGCTAGTTTTATTATATTTAAAATATCACCCTCCATGGCACTAAACATAATTTTATCAAACATGATGTATGAATCAAAAACTACTGAAATTTATTTCTTATAGGAAAAAAAAAAAAGTTAAAAACATACTAAAATTGATCAGTGGGAGGAATCTATGTGTGGCTGTGTTGGATATGAATATCCTTAGCAAAGATCAGAATTAGTTACTTAAAACTATCAGGCTGACAAGCTCCACACATGTTAAAAACTCTCATTTCAGGGTACAAAATAGATCATCTTTTCAATTCAGATACTTGGAACAGTTCAGTTATAAATCCCAAGGGTTTGGAAGGGCCTTAGGGGCTGTAGACAAAAAGGGAACAAAGAAAGTTGGGATGGTTTCCTTATACAAATATCATCACCACGTGGCTCCTAGGACTGCCGGGCATGCACCTGGCAGACACTCTGGCAGGAAATGGCATGTTCCCAGCAGCAGTGGGGACTATAGATGGTACACTGACTAGCTTAGTGAAGTGACACTGACTATTATGTAAAGCACTGGCTGGCTTTGGACTTTCTCATTTCATTAAAAAGAAAGAAATGTAGCTTATATTTTTAAAAGTTTTTGTACTTTAATGAATTTTCTCCTCCCAAAAGCCCCATTTATAAACAAAAATATCAAGTAAACTCTGGTGCTGAAAAGAATCTCCAAATCAAGATGGCTCTCAAAACTTTTCTAACATTAACTGTTGATAGGAATCATGATGACGAAGATATAACACTTTATGGTTTTAAAAGAAAATTTTCATACACTGGAGTTGTATAAAATATTCACAAACATAAACATAAAATAACAATTATTTCTGACCTGTGTTAAAGATGACTGACATTTGTTTCTAGATTTATTTTTGTATACACCTATATACATCTATCTTATCTTATGAAAGAGATAAACAAAACAAAGTAACAAGGTATTACTCTAAAGTTTTCTAACTCCTTCCTCCCACTCATTGCTCGTGAATTATTCTGAATGTCTGTCTGAGCTGTGCTCCCCTTTCTAGCTTGCTTTCTCAAATACACTGCTCTTATAGTAGAGGAAACTAGGGAGTTTCATTAAAGAGCTTTTTCCAAACTGAGTACAGCTAAGGAGGGAATCTTTTATTCTTCTACTAGTTCTGACTGTGTTGCAGGCTGCCTAGAGGATAAGGTTCACAGTTAAAGTGACTAATTAAATATTTTAAATAAATTATAATGTCTTAATTATAGCATTTTCCCTTTCTCAACATCTTCAATAAAAGCAAAAGACTTACTAATTATAATTCTTCAGTGATAATTATCAATTTACTGTGCTACTAAGGGAAGTCTCTAAACATGCAATATTTTATTGGGAACATGCTTAAAATGCCAGATTATAAAATTGGACAAGAGAGTCTACACATTTTGAAGAGTACTAAATTCTAAGGGTATCTTAGTTACTTTAAACAGGAGAAAGTTTCATCTACATGTTTTTAAACATAAAATAATAAGATTAAGAGCAATTATTAAGATTTTTAGTCAAGCCAAATAAAAAGTTTGTGAGTTAACATATACATAATTATCCATCAAATCTGAGGAATAACATGAGAGCTATAGTTCAATTCTTAAATATGCAGAAAACTTATGAGCTACTGTATATTATGAAATATCTTAGCTTTGTGCACCTTTATTCTGTTGGAGGATATTTTTAGTTCAGCCAGAAGGCAATCAAATATTCCAAGGAGCAATATGAAATTTAGAATCTAGTTTCAGAGATCCCTGCCATTCAAGTCACTTAATTACATTAAAATAATTATTAAGGAGCAAGCAGGATAGTCAAGTAGAATGATAACTATTAAAATAAGTTTAAAGATAAACTTTGCGCCTAGTCAGAACCAATGCAGTAAGAGGACTTTTACTCACTTATTACAATTATTTCTCCTGATGAAGAGCTTCAATAAAAGCATCAAGTTTTTCTTGAATTTCTCTAACTTTCTCTGTGGAGACAAAAAGAGACAGTAAGTTGGCTAAAAATGAATTTATTTTTCAAAGGCATCACAAATCACAGGAGATAATCACTCAAATAAGATCTGGGATACTTTAACTATTTGGGAAAGGGGGAAAATGTTCCCTTAGCACACACGACCTCTTATCTAAATAAAGTTCAAATGGATAGTAGTAATAGCTCTTAACAATTTTTTTGGAAAGGGGAGGAGGATGAGGTCTGTGACAGACCCCTTTGAGAATCTTATAAAGGTTATGGAATCTTAGAAAAATGCATGTATAGATACACATACAGTTATGTATAGAATTTTAAAGAGTTCTCAGATTCTCCAGAGTCCATCAGGACTCACAGTTAGCAACATCTGGAACAGAGAAAAATACAAAATAGTGAAACTATTTTTAAAAATTAAATGAGAATATAGGTATTTAATTGGCCTTAGACTGGGAAATGACTTTCGAGGTGTAAAGTAACAGGAATAGTTACAAAGGAAAAGATCAACCAGTATGATCACATTAAAATGTGCACTTTATATATCCAAATGCCCTAAAATGAGAAGACAAAAGAAACTGTAGGAAATATTTGCAGCAAACATGAAAAGGACAACAACACTTTAAAAATACATACAAAAATATACTATACTAGTTGTGAATGAGGAAAAGTTTAAACATCAGAGCCACTCAAAATAGATATACATTATTTTTTATTTTAGTTTTTCATATTTATAGACTTCAAAATAAAATCTATAATTTCTCTCTAAAATATAAAGATTTTCACAAAGGTAAACTCTTCACAGTGCACATCAATCTCCTAATATTAAAAATGGAAAAGTAATGGTCTATTCTACTTCATTGCTACCTTAATCATTAAACTCCTATTTTAAAATGTTAAGCAAATTTAAAATATTTTTGTCCCTTTAACACAATTTACCATATTAGTGGGGATTATCAATAAAAGTGAGGTGACTGGTTGAAAGTTAGTGACTTAGAGGGAAAACTGCAAATCATTCTATGTGATTCTAGAGAAATCATGTAAGATGCTTTAAGATTCAACATTTGTATCTTTTACATTTAAAAATAAATAATCAGTAACTGAAGATAAAAGTATCCCTTTCTATCAGTGAGACAGCATTTGCAATGAGTAGCCAATAAAAGAAACGACCTTTTTATGAATTTTTATTAGCACTGCAGGAACTCAACAAAGCCTACCATGGCTGTATATAAAAAACATGATGTCTTTATCTTCTTTTTCCAGTAACTTAACACTTCTAATTCTTTGTATTACATCGAGACTAACACCAAATCTATAGGAAGAAAATCCCTATTGTTTTAATCAAACTATTTACTGAGAAAATATAATAGCTATCACAAAGACAGCAATAACTCTTTATAATAAAGTAGAAAAACTAGAAAAAAGAATTCCAACATATCTTGGAAGTTTAGTCTGTACTTTTTGGTAGTTTGTACTGTTTTTTAATCTGCAGTCAAACCAGTAAATGTAATTCCTTTATCAAAATATGGTCACATTTTTATTTTTAAAATTAATTCAGCTGTTATTGTTAATTCAATAGCAACTTCATCTATTTTCTTCAATGACTATTTAGAGAGTTAAACAGTACAGTTTATTAGTCAAAGAATTTTTTAAAAGGGTGGGAACATAGGAGGAAAACAAGATTTCTAAATTGTCTCATAGAGTTTTGAAAATGAATGGGATCTTTAAAAAATCTTCTAGCTTAACCAGCATAACACGTGGAAATCTAAAACAGGTATTTAGAGCCTAAGCATTTCACTGAGAACTATTTCTATTGGGGAGAGCTGTACTGTATGAAGAGAAGAAATCTGATTCTATTTGCTTCAAGATCTGAGGGGAATCAGGCAAGCTGCAGGGCCAGCCTATCTATCCTTTCACCCTGTCAGTGACCCCTTCCTCAGCTGGGCACTCTGTGAGCAGGTGGCACAGTAGCATCACTCACGAGAGACTACACGGAGCAAAGTTGGATCTGAAACACCAAGAGCCACTCCGATGCAGGCATTTAACTGGGCAGCTGGAATCAAATTCAAATTCTTCTAAAATCAGAGATAAGCAATGTTTTTTCCAAGTGAAAGGCCTATTTAATATGAAAACCACAGAATAAAAGATTACCAAATTTTCCTTTTAAAAAGCCATTGTTTATGATAATGGGGGGAATCTAGCAACCACAATGTTGCTCATGTGACTGTATATTAATGATACCAAATTTTTAAAAAGCCATTGTTAACAAAACATTTTATAATTGGAATATCAGGACACTGTACCACTATGCCCTCAAGAATGACATTTAAGTCAGTTCCTAGGAAGACAAGAGGGAGAGGGGAGGAGAGCAGAGGATGGGGTAAATGTTAAAAGGAAAATGAGTAATTGTGATACATGCATCCTTTTAACATTAAGTTAAAACATTACTTTTGTTCCTTCACTTATACAATGCACTTAACGGTGGGATGTGGAGACACAGATGATATCCTGCCTTTGAGAATAATTCCTTATTCCCTACCTGAATCCAAGTCTACGGTGTCTATTATGTTTTGAAGATGTCAAATCCCACATTTCATTTGGTCCTCACCCAAACCCTTAGGTATCACTGTCCAAGATGGGGACATTAAGCCTAGAGAGTTAGCCTGGTCCACATTCTTCTGATTCAGAAACACAAACTAGATCTGCTGCCATATGCAGACTCTAAATAGTAACAAAATAAATGCCCTTATTTCAAGTGTATTTGCTATGTTTTACATTTTATGTGAAAAAAAAGTATTTTGGTAAAAATCAGGGAATGGAACAGTTACGAAGCACCTCCAAAGTAATTCAGTGCCTGGGAATGACTAAGAAATGTACAATAAATATTATTACTTCTTGAGGAGACTAAATGTATAGACATTGGAGAAACCCTTAGAAAACAATATAAAGGTACAAAACAAAAGTAGCTCAGTACCTTCAGTGTCTACAACAATGCCTGACTCACCACACATGCTCAATAACATGCTCCGTGATAAATAATAAATGAAGTTCCCCCAAATATGGCACAGAAAGTAAGGGCTATTGGTCATCAAGAAGCAAAACACCACTTGACAGGCTTCCTGGATGTTATACCAGTGACCAAGAGGGCAGAAGCCAGAGGCACAAGAGCTAGAGCAAACCTGGGAACAGGAGGCAGGGAACACATTGACAATGAAGATCAAGGGAAGCTGGTGGGTCACTGAACCACATAAGCAACACAGAGTAGAGCACAGTCAGGTCTCCCAGCACAATACCAGTGTACCAGTGGTACTTAATTTTAACACCTTATTAGGAAGACTAAAATATGCTGACTGTATACACACACATACAGTGTTAGCAAATAAACTGATTCCATGCTTTGCAAGGAAACTATATTACAAATAATAAGCAGCATTATTTCCCACAGTTGAAGTCATTCATTTTAAATTCGGATATAAGTTTTCAGCACTATCTTAAACACTAACTATGCCATCTACTGCACAGTATACTAAGTTATCTATAAAAAATTGAGGTTGAATATTAGCAACTAGAACTTTCTACTTTCTGATCCTTCCAAATTAGTATCTGAATATTAGTGTTTTCAAATCCCAAGATTTTAAATAGTATTTAACTATTTCACCATTAGAAATTACTTTTCAGAGAAATATGTATACAGATTAACATGGTTAATTACAAAACAAACTCCTTTTTCTATTAAATATTAGCATTAAATATTTATAGCTAGCGTATCTTTATAAAATTTGTGATTTATTTGATAAATTAAGCCAACTCAGGAAAGGATTAACAAACTGCTCTTTCTGTTACATTGAAATAGCCAATTCTACATGTAGTGAACACTAAGTCTACCTTCCATTTATCTAATGTTTACTTAAGAGATGAACTATTTCAAACATCAATTCACTGTGCTTCTTGATTAAGTCATGAATATTCCCATAATCCCCAACTCATAAACCACCAGTCTCAGTGAATGAAGTCCCTTCTCTTTTTTCTTTTCTTCAGATGACTTGACACCCATTCATGTTTTGGGTCTCTTTATCTCCACACAAAATGATACTGCTACTCATTTTCTTTTTGAGCCTTCTGATACTTGCTCTAGAAGTCTCAAATACAGACTAATCTGTAATTAGGTTTTGAATACACTATGAATACCAAAAGGCCAAACCTGGGAAAAGGTTCACTTCAGTGGTTAGTAACAGTTTAGAACAGGAACAAAGAATCACACACAAAACATTACCACATGCACTGCAATAAACCTTTTACAACTTTTCATATTTTTAAAGAAAGCATGAAGAAACATGCTGCAAACTTACTAATACAGTATACTTTAAGCAAATCACACATTCAAAGACCCAAAAGTACCTCAACAGAACAGTTCTACAACATGCTGCATACATAGTTTGTACCAAGACTGAGGACACCTTGTAGGTGTGATTCTGCTGTAAAAAGCTGTTCACTAAAGGACTGAAAATTAAAGGAACACTTCTTATTCTATAATATATATTGTTCCTGAAAAGGCTTGCTTTTTATTAGATAATTAGAAGTACTCTTTAGAAGTTCAGTACTTAAAGGAATCATCTAGGATACAGAGAAACAAGAAGATAAATTTTAAAAAGATGAGCAGAAGACCAGATTCAAGATTCTCAAAACTACAGTCAAAATCTTAAATTCAGCACAACAAAAAATGTGCACCTTTTAGAGGTGATGAAAGGAATAACCAAAGAAATGCAGTCAAGGGTGTATAGCTAAACCTAACACTTCTGAATCCTGACCCTGTAGGTTTTTTCCTACCACTAGACATGATTATTTACTTCTACTTGTTACAGAAGGAGGGGGCATCATTTCGTACATCCCGGAAAGATGTTTAAGACTGGTATGGTAATTTCAAAGCTGGGTGGGGTCCCAGACTCCTAGGGGCATCTGTGAAGGTGGTATTAAGAGTTCTTTGGTTTATTTCCACTGATTCAAAAGTTCAAATGGAAACCTTTGTTTGGGCTAGAATTATATCTACTCTCACAACACTTACTTACTTAGGCTCATTTTAGGTGATAAAATTGTAACTCTATGTTTCTAATTAAACAATTAAGTGTATTATTGGAGACAAATGGTGGCTACATAAGTACATACACATGTCAAAATTCAACAAGCTGGACACTATGATTTGGGCATTTTATTGTATGTATCTCAATAAAAAAGTAAATAATCTAAGTGTATTTAAGGGTATTATTGTAGAAAGTCCTCTACTACATGGACTTCACAGCAGTATACAATAATGAAATGAGTGTGTGATGAAAAAAAATGTTAGGAACTCCTGGTCTATCACCCCTAATAATCAGTGAGGTAGTTACTTCAAACAATTTTCATAAAGGCAATAACATAATGTATTAAAAAATATATGATAATGTGATCAGGAGAAACAAGTTTCTAGTCCCAGCTTTGTCTTTAACCTAATTTATGACTATAGACAAGTGTCTTTATTTTAATGAAGTAATATGTCCAGAAGAATTCAAAGCCTATTCTACTTTAAAACTTAGGACTGAAATGTAATATTCTGTTTTAATTGCAGTTTTTAAAATGTGTTGTCTTTTGTTTGTTCCTTAGTACCTTTTTACTTATTTGATGTTAAGCTCCCTCCCAGTAAAAAATTCAATCATAAATGACAACATTATTCTCACAGGGCTACACAATTCATTTTAGAAAGATCAGTTTTATATAGCATTTTCCAGGAATCACTATGGAACTGCTTGTATAAATTATTTACTTATAAAAATGTCTGTCATTTAAAATCAACGCAGCAAAGACAGAGGCACTGAACAACACTTTAGAATAGATGGACCTAACAGACATCTACAGAGCACTCCACCCAAAAGCAACAGGATATACATTCTTCTCAAGTGCGCACGGAACATTTTCCAGAACAGATCACATACTAGACCACAAAAAGAGCCTCAGTAAATTTAAAAAGATTGAAATTGAACCAACCAACTTCTCAGATCACAAAGGTATAAAACTAGAAATAAATTGTGCAAAGAAAACAAAAAGGCCAGCAAACACATGGAAGCTTAACAACATGCTCCTAAATAATCAATGGACTAATGGCCAAATTAAAACAGAGATCAAGCAATATATAGAGACAAATGAAAACAACAGCTCAATGCCCCAACTTCTGTGGGATGCAGAGAAGGCAGTTTTAAGAGGAAAGTATACACCAATTCAGGCCTATCTAAAGAAGGAAGAACAATCCCAAATCAACAGTCTAAACTCACAATAAATGAAACTGGAAAAAGAAGAACAAATGAGGTCCAAAGTCAGTAAAAGGAGGGACATAATAATGATCAGAGAAGAAATACATAAAACTGAGAACAATAGAAAGAATTAATAAAACCAAGAGCTAGTTCTTTGAGAAAATGAACAAAACAGATAAACCCCTAACCAGACTTATTAAGAGAAAAACAGAATCTACACACATTCAACAGAATCAGAAATGAGAAAGTAAAAATCATGATGGACCCCACAGAAATAGAAAGAATTATTAGAGACTACTATGAAAACCTATATGCTAACAAGCTGGAAAACCTAGAAGAAATGGACAACTTCCTAGAAAAATACAACCTTCCAAGACTGACCAAGGAAGAAACAGAAAATCTGAACAGACCAATTACCAGCAATGAAATTGAATTGGCAATCAAAAAACTACCCAAGAACAAAATGCCTGGACCAGATGGCTTCACCGCTGAATTTTAGCAGACATTTACAGAAGACCTAATACCCAGCCTCCTTAAAGTTTTCCAAAAAGTAGAAGAGAAGGAAATACTTCCAAACTCATTCTATGAAGGCAGCATCACTCTAATACCAAAACCAGGCAAAGACACCACAAAAAAAAAAGAAAATTACAGGCTAATACCCCCGATGAACATAGATGCAAAAATACTCAACAAAGTATTAGCTGACCAAATTCAAAAATACATCAAAAAGATCATCCATCATGATCAAGTGGGATTTATTTCAGGGATGCAAGGATGGTACAATATTTGAAAATCTATCTACATCACCCACTACATTAACAAAAAGAAGGAAAAAAATCACACAATCATCTCCATAGATACTGAAAAAGCATTTGACAAAATTCAACATTGATTCATGATAAAAACTCTCAACAAAATGGGTACAGAGTGCAAGTACCTCAACATAATAAAGGCTATGTACGACAAACCCACAGCCAACATCATATTTAACAGTGGAAAGCAGAAAGCTTTACCTCTAAGATCAGGAACAAAGCAATGATGCCCACTCTCTCCACTTTTATTCAACATGTATTGCTGGTCCTAGCCATGGCAATCAGACAACACAAAGAAATAAAAGGCATCCAGATTGGTAAAGAAGTTAAACTGTCACTGCTTGCAGATAACATGATATTGTACATAAAAAAACCTCCTAAAGAATTCACTCCAAAACTACTAGAACTAATATCTGAATTCAGCAAACTTGCAGAATACAAAATTAATACACAGAAATCTGCTGCATTCCTATATACTAACAAAGAACTAGGAGAAAGAGAAATCAGGAAAACAATTCCATTCACAATTGCATCAAAAAGAATAAAATACCTAGAAATAAACCTAACCAAGGAAGTAGAAGGCCTATATCATGAAAAACATAAGACACTTTTGAGAGACATTAAATCAGACACTAACAAATGGAAATACATCCCATTCTCATGGGTAGGAAGATTTAATATTGTCAAAATGGCCATCCTGCCTAAAGCAATCTACAGATTGTATGCAATCCCCATCAAAATACCAACAACATTCTTCAATGAACTAGAACAAACATTTCTAAAATTCATATGGAACCAAAAAAGACCCCGAATAGCCAAAACAATCCTTAGAGAGAATAAAGCATGGGGGATTATGCTCCACAACTTCAAGCTCTACTATAAAGCCATAGTAATTAAGGCAATTTGGTACTGGCACAAGAACAGAGCCATAGATCAATCAGTGGAATACAACAGAGAGTCCAGATATAAACCCTCAACATATATGGCCATTTAATATATGATAAAGGAGCCATGGATATACAACAGATAAATGACAGCCTTTTCAACAACTGGTGTTGGCAAAACTGGACAGCTATTATGTAAGAGAATGAAACTGGATTACTATCTAACTCCATACACAAAAGTAAACTCAAAATGGATCAAAGACCTGAATGTAAGTCATGAAAGCATAAAACCTTAGAAGACAACACAGGCAAAAATCTCCTGAATATAAACATGAGCATCTTTTTCATGAACATATCTCCTCGGGCTAGGGAAACAAAAGCAAAAATGAACAAGTGGGACTACATCAAACTAAAAAGCTTCTGTACAGCAAAGGACACCATCAGTAGAACAAAAAGGCATCCTACAGTGTGGGAGAATATATTCATAAATGACATATCCGATAAGGGGTTAACATCCAAAAAATATAAAGAGCTCATATGCCTCAACCCCGAAAAAGCAAATAACCCAATTAAAAAATGGGTAGAGGATCTCAACAGACACCTCTCCAAAGAAGAAATCAAGATGGCCAACAGGCACATGAAAAGATGCTCCACATCGCTTAATCATCAGAGAAATGCAAATAAAAACATGATGAGATATCACCTCACACCAGTTAGGATGGCCAACATCCAAAAGACAAACAACAACAAATCCCGGCGAGGATGTGGAGAAAGGGGAACCCTCCTACCCTGCTGGTGGGAATATAAATTAGTTCAACCATTGTAGAAAGCAGTATGGAGGTTCCCCAAAAAACTAAAAACAGAAATACCATTTGACCCATTAATTCCACTCCTAGGAATTTTCCTGAAGAAAACAGGATCACAGATTGAAAAGATATATGCACCCCTATGCTTATCACAGCACTGTTTACAATAGTCAAGACATGGAAGCAACCTAAGTGTCCATCAGTAGATGAATGGATAAAGAAGATGTGGTACATATACACAATGGAATATTACTCAGCTGTAAGAAAAAAGCAGATCCTACCATTTGCAACAACATGGATGGAGCTAGAGGATATTATGCTCAGTGAAATAAGCCAGGTGGAGAAAGACAAGTATCAAATGATTTCACTAATCTGTGGAGTATAACAACAAAGCAAAAACTGAAGGAACAAAACAGCAGCAGACTCACAGAACCCAAGAATGGACTAGTGGTTACCAAAGGGAAAGAGGTTGGGGAGGGTGGGTGGGAGGAGAGGGAGAAGTTGTTTAAGGGATACTATGATTAACACACTTAATATAGGAGGCTGAGGGGAAGGAAGTAGAGTACAGAGAAGACAAGTAGTGACTATAGCATCTTACTATGCTGATAGACAGTGACTATAATGGGGTATGTGGTGGAGACTTGATAATATGGGTGAATGTAGAAACCATAACGTTGCTCATGTGGAACCTTCATAAGATTGTGTATCATTGATACCTTAATAAAAAAAAAATCACCCTTGCACAGCACTTGCTATGTAATAGATGCCCACAGACATTCATCGCTCATTCATTGCTGACTGATCTTACTTCACCCATACCTAACTCAAACATAAAAGATGATTATTTTAAAAATTTCCTATTTTCAGACCTCAAAACAGTAAGACTTAGAAACAAAGCTGCCATAAGATAGTCTATGAGGTATACTGTAATTTATGTCTCCTGAATATATAAATATTTCAAACTGACTTGAGGATAAATGTAGCCTTCTTTTCTTTCTTAACTGTAAGCATTTCTATCAGATTCCTTTTAGCTAATATAATCAAAACCTCTTAAAGTTATACTTCTTGATACTTAGAAGCCTATTCTCCAAAAGACTTCAGTATGGGTGACAAAGATTAGCCTTATACACAGGCCTTTACACTGAATAGGCCCTTCAACATTCATAAGTAAATAGCAAACCTAATTTCAGCTCAGCTATTAGTTCTTATCCATCTGCCCTTAACAAAGTGGAGTACCATTCCAGGTGCTTATCAATATCAATGAATGTAAAACAAACTTTCCTTTACTAAAAGGCTCAGCTACAAGAAGAAATAAGAAATAAGATTTATGTATGGGGGATGTATAATGCTCCTATTTCTCTAAACACTGTATTTTATCTTTAGATAAGCCAAACCAAATAGCTATGAATCTGGATTGCAGCATTTTGATTTCACCTAGAATTGGTTGTGTGATCAGCCTACACTGAAAATACTAAAGAGCCCCATGAAACTCTTCATTACATGTAGCCATTTGATTCACTACATCATATAATTCAGCATTCCTTTTATGAGGACTGATTACATTTCTCTCAGGTGTGTATACTGGGAATATCTATAATCTACTTTGCTTTCCATTTTGCACCAACCACGAAGACGCTCAGAGCTAAATCTGCAGATTACTTATAGTAAAGTATACAGAATCCTTGAGAATGTATTTTGAGAGGGTACTAGTCTTATCCCCAAGTTTCACATTATTTTACTTGCCTTCATTTACTCTTTTCTTTCATCCAACTTTTCCACCTAATTATCTTTACTTTTTGCACAGGACAGATCTTTGTAAGCTGTCTCACATCCTTTCTGGGAAAACACAGGGAATTAACACACAAACTAACAAACTAATTTGTAGACGATATACCACTAGGCAGCTGACTCATATAATATATTATATTGTCCTAAAACTGGTCTTTTTATACTGCTAATGCTTTTAAAATCAGTAATTTAAGAACATTCTGGGGGGACACTTGTCACATTTAACCCTCTATGAATAATTTTTGTATGGGAGAAAAAATAAATTTTTACTTCTGCTCAATTCTTAGAAAACCCAGTGGCATAAATATCTTTACTTGAGGTATTTACTTTTAGAAACAGAAAAAAATCATAAATTTTTATGGGATTCATGATCACCTTTTTAAATAAAAAAGTTAGATTCTACCATAAGATTGTAATAGTGTACTATGTATTACTTTATTCTATATCCAGTAGATAAAATACCCCATATTAATTATATCTATCCATTCAAATTATGGTAAAAAAAATATTTAAAAGTTATTTTAATGCTAACCCTTTAATAATACACTGCTTTATTTTCTCCCCACCCCAAAAAGCTTAAATAAATACTATTTCAAGAGGAATACATTCCTTTTGTCCCCACTAAAAACTAAGTATCAATACAACTTAAGAAATATAATTTAGATAATTAACTGGGAAGGCTAAAAAAGCTTTAGCCTAATGACCAATAAAACATTCAGTCCCAATCAATTAAAAAGTTTTTAAAATAATCCACTTTTTTCTTTTCTATTTTCCTCTTACTCTTAAAAGTATATTTTACTCCGAATTTTGTTAAGAGGAAAGTTGAAACAGTTTAAGAAAAAGGAAACCACCCAGGCAGCCCTTAAAGAGACAGGACATCATTTATCACCTACAAAGACAGATTTACAAGAAGAGGGCCCCTTCTGTTCCTTTAAGACTGCAAAACAGATGGGAAGTGAATGGACAGTCAATGGGACAAGAAAACACATGGGAGGTGCTGCTGTATGTATGTTCCCAGCATAAGAAAGAGGTCAAGATTGTAACTGCATGACTGGATCCTGGAAAGGGTCTTTCTTCAAGCTGTTACAAAGACAAACGCTGTTCCTCATCCTGATGTCAAACTGTTATAAATATTGGTTTGTCAAAAGACCTTCAGTGCTGAAGCTTTAAAAAGGAGGTGTAACAGATGAATGAATCATGAGAATGATTCTTAGACAGTCAGCTCATTAATGTAATTTTAAAAGTAAAAGAAAAAATAATTCTGATTTATGAGCCATACCAAAAATTTTAAAGTATGGAATTAAAAATTGTAGACTTTAATAAAGTTATGAATAAAGTGAGATGAAAAACAAAAACGAAATACAATTCCCTCTCTTAAATATGATGCTGCATTAGGACAAAGTATTATTAAACTTGTCACAAGGAGAACAAACAGGCATTCATTTTTTGTTAGGCTGACGTCACAAGTTGTCAGTTATTTCTAACAACAACCCTGTAAGGCTCTCACAACAACCCTATCATTATTGATGTTGGTTCAATTAAGTCATAATAAGGTTCAAATAAATGAAAATAACTCCAGAATTAATCTCACATATTCATTAGCTTAGAAAATCACCTTTAAATTGTAAGCCAGAATTTATTAATTTTTTTATAGAAAAAGAAAATAACATAATTGAAATAGCAGCAAGAATACACAGACTTACAAACCTGGGTTATCTTTGGTGATGAATGAAATCATTACATATGTCTTTAGGATACAAATTCATTGTCCTACATTCTCAATAATTAATTTAACTAGGAAGGCTCTAAAATTAACACATTGAAAATAACATAAACAAGCAAATTATATGAACTTGATTATCTACTGTCAACCACAAGCACAAATCCAAACACCAAAGGTGAATAGAATCCCAAAACAAATAAAAAAAGATACTTTTCTAATATATCTGGTTAGCCCCAGTTTTGCCATAAACATTTACATACTGGCTAAATCATTTCCCTCAGTGAACATCCATTTTCCCATTTGAACAATGGGGTATAATACCTTACAAAGCTTCATATGCCTTGCAAGGCAAAAATGGACAAACACGACACATTTATAAAGTGTAAAATTCTATACAAACGTAAGAGGCAGATCCAGAGTACTGAGCAGGATTTGGGTTCCTAAGTACCAAATGATGCAGTTACATGAGAAAACGTTCTATTCCTGAATGCTTCTTGCCTGGCTCATCACTTTCTCTTGCTCATTGGCAACTTTGGAAAAAACAATTACAGTAAAAGTGAGAACAAAAATTGCAAAGTTAAGAAGCAAGGAGGTAACTAAAATTGGAGCTAGTGGGAGGAACACTCAAAGGTTTTCCTGTGTAAAAGAGAATCAACATCAAAAGTAGCTGGAGTGCATGGAAGAATCAATCACACTAACAGTTTTAAGATGGGAATGACTTGGGCATCTTTGAAGGAGAGGCATAATGAAGGCACACGTATACATAAGAAGAGCCAGGGTCCTGAATACAGGTGGGGGTTAACTTTCAAAGGACAGTGATTTTCAGTACATGTTTTGCAACAAGATAGCCTCTGGAATACCTGACCTATTTAAAGTAACTGGTACCATAGGTTTTATTTTTATTAATGCTGTTTATTCCTCTCAGTGAACCTTTCTGGTATGTTTATGTGAAGAAAAGGAAGAGAAATTTAGCCTTCTCTGACAGATGAGAAATGAGAAATAGGAGCAATGACAATGAACTGAAGATGTGGAGGTGAAGAAGCCCACCTAGCAAGGAGGTCTCTTAATGAAAACTATTCAGACATGTCACAGAACTCATGGCCCTGAGACCATATTAAAAAGTTTGTTAAATGCCTAAGGTGCCTAACTGGTTTTCTTGGTTTCACTGGAGATGGCTGGTAATTACAGGTATGCTTTGGTTAGGTAACTATATTCCTATTATGTTAATGTGTGTGCACAATTTAATTAGTAGTTTAAAACCTATCCATGCTGAAGTTACTCTACAAGAAGATATGTCAAAGAAATAATCAATCTCCCCAGGTTTTCTTCTGCCTGCTACTTCTATAGCTTTTCTTCTTCCTTCCTAATCACAACCTTTAAATAGAACTCGTGCCACATGTCAAATTTACCAAGTATCATAATTCTTCCAAGTGGTAAAGACACCTCAAGACAAATGCTGGGCATAGAAGCCACAGGGCATAAATATGCAAAGAAGTAAAAAGCTAACCTTTTCAAACTATAAGGCTTCTCTCTCACTTACCAACTTAACATTTCCCTGTATGGCCCCGGAAGATGACTGGTTAGCCAGAGACGGGTAAGATTCCTCAAGGGAGGAACAACCTAAGACAGGCACAGTCGCAGGGGGCCATCTGGTGAGAAAATGGGGAGCAGCAGAGGTGAGGCTTAGAACCTCCCCCCTCATGTTCTGAGAGAAATCTTCTGCATACGTGGATGTTTATTGCCTTCATCTAGCTCGGATTAACACATAGTCTACAGGCACACACCTGATCATCTACATTTGCTCTCTTACAACACTAAACTCTGTTTTCTACCTTTATCTCGTATCTACCTACCACTTCAGCATTTTATTAAAAATAATAATAATAGAGAAATGTGGTATCCACATATAAATCAAGTTTAAAAATCAAATGAATATTCATATTTGAACTGACTGTTTATAGTTCATAATGCATGAACAAAACCGAAAGCTTCTGTGATGACTGCCCTTGCACTGTTCACCATGTAACTTATTCACTATGTAAGAATTTGTTCTCCATGTAAGAATTTGTTCGTTATGCATCAGAAGATTGGAGACTGACGAAAATTAGGCTTGGGGTGGATTAATGATTGTGCATTGAGTATTGACCCCCCTATACAGAAATTTATTGTTGTTAACAACTATTTGATCAATAAATATGAGAGATGCCCTCACAAAAAAAAAATATATATATATATATATAAACACACTTCCAATTGTAAAATAAATAAGTAACCGGGATGTAATGTATAGCATAAGGAATATAGTCAAAATATTGTAACAACTTGGTATGGTGATAGCTGGTACCTAGAATTATCATGTATATAAATGTTGAATCACTGTGTTGTACACCTGAAACTAATGTAATGTAATACTGTGTGTCAACTACCCTTCAATAAAAAAAAAAAAAAAAAAAAAAGTTTGTTAGACTGCAATGTTAGATTGTTTAAAAAAATTTGCCATCTACATTGTCTAATTTTGTACAGTGTACACATACTAGTTCTGTGATTTAAAAAGGATTAAAATAAAAACACCTAAAATTCTGGTAGTGTATTTGGCGAAGACAAGTACAGTACAGTCTGTGCCTATGACTCAAAGTATGAAGTGGTGCCAAGAAAAGGAGAGACTAAAAAGACTTTAATTCCTTGGCCCAGAAAAAAGATCTAACTAACTAAAGTGAATAAAAAATAGCAAAGCTCTGTCTACAACTCAAAATACTAAAACTAAATAGATGAAACAGCTGTTCTAAGAAATTAAAATAGACTACTTCAATATGCAATAGGTAGCAAGCACAGAAAATCTATTATCTTAAATGGGTTCTACAAGCTTGAAAACTTCACTAGTTCAAAAGATTTCAATTAACAGTGACAGATCCATGATGGTCAGTTACTGGAAATGAGAAGAATTCAAAGTGAATCCCAACCACTAAAAATGATACCATGAAGAACAATTACTATGTGGTCCCAAGAAATGTCTCTTAGTGTCACAATCACCAAGAGGTTATTTGGGGAAATTGTCACTTTTAAGATTGATTGTATCATGAATTAGCTTCATCATTTCTATGAATACAATAATTAAGAATATAAAATTTTGAATTATGTTCATTTGGGAAAAGAAACCACTTAGAAATGTATAAAATAGTAAAAAATTAAAATTCCTTTTACCCTAAACTCCCCTCTCCAACTATCCTAGAATCCTACACTTCACAGAAATTGCCAGTTTAGCATGCATCAATTTGTCCTTCAAGACAGTTCTCTCTTAAAAAAAAAAACTTACACACATCTTGCTTAATTTAATTTTTTAAATATACTGTTTCACAGGCCAATGGATTGTCCTGTGGTTAGTTTTCCATGACTGGATTCCATTTTTTTTCTTAGAAATGGAGAGAACACATAATTTAAAAATAAATCAAAGTTTAGTCCCAACTCTAATGATGTTACTTCTTTTTAAACTCTCACTGAGGAAATGGTAAACAGCATTAACAAGGGAAAGAAACAGCCCAATTTCTACCTTTAAATATGTGCACTGGCTTTTTTATACATAATGTAAACATAAACACATATCACAATAACACATAAATAAAACCTACTCTAAAATGTTAAACAAAAACTTCAATCCATAAATTATGGAGGAGACCTTATCTTTATCTATACTTTCAATCAGTTAAAACAGGAGTTTAAAGCAAAAAGAGTATACTTGCTAGGGAAGAACTGAGTACTAATAGCGAGTTTAAGATTACAGAGAAGTAAATATCCTTTTTATCTTGTACCAATTTATTAATATCCTTCAATGTTGCCTTTAAAAGATAGACTTAGGCCATCAAAAATGTGTTTGATTCTAAAAGTCCCATTTTGAGTCTGAATTTTTTCACCAATAACCTGGAAAGCACACCACTGAGGCTTGTCATGTGGAATTCTGCCTGCAAATAACTACTTCTTTAACACAGAGGACTCTCCCTGAGGATTACTTTATTCTTTGTATCACCCTCTCTAGCTTTCTCTGGCTACAATACAAAGCATCTATGCAATTCAAGGTAAAAATAATCCTTCACTATCTTTCTTAGTTGCTTTGATCTGTCAATTTCACCTTCACAAAGGCAGAATTTAGATATTCAATCACTTTTACCCTGAAAAGATACATCAAAGACCTCAAACACTGTTAACATAAAATAGAAAGAAGTTATTAAGAAACATCCAATCTTCCATTTTTCAAATATACTCATTTCCATTAGTAACAGTTACAAAAAGGTATACAAATGAAAATACTCCATTCAACTTAAAACTACCTAATAAACATAAAAAATTATTAAAGTGCTTGGTGAATTGGGTGGCTTGGCAATTAGGAAATCATTGGTGACCTAAAAAAGTGGTTTTGCTGGGGGTGAAAGCCAGATCACAAGATGCTAGCAAGGCAGTGAGGGGCTTAGGGGTGAAAGAAGCAAATGCAAGCTGCTCCATCTATTAAGGGATGAGATGGCAGCTTTCCGGCATGACAGAGTACGAGAAAGGTTCCTTAGGATGAGAAGAATTGGGTTCCTTCTCCCTCTTTTTTAAGTCAAGAGTACGGGGCTAATGAAGAGTGTGTACTCAAAGGTCATGATCAGTCACTAAACACATACAATATATAATAGACAAAGTATGGTGAATTTATTAAAGAAATTAATCACGTTGGCAGAATAGATCAAAATAGATTTAAAAAATTTAACTGGTTATTTTGATTTATCTGCAGTTACCTATATTAGGAAGAGTGCCTTCTACTCAACTAAACAACACTGACAGTAAGTACCTCAGTAAGGGTTTTAATTACTGAAGGAAGGTAAATAAATAGGAAGGAGGAAAAAATACTGGTTGAGGAGCAAGCAATAATGAAGAAAGCACAGTGAGCTAAGAAAGATGGAAGACTTAAGAGACAGAAGGAAAAGACAGCTTAGGCTGTGCTATGAGGTAGGAGAGATGAGAAAAGCAGGATTGAGGTCTTATTGATTTTTGGCCAAAGAAACACAGTAACACTATTTAGACACAAATAATTCCACAGGGATAATGGTCCATCATATAGTTCATGCCTTTTCTCCAGAGTACCTCTATTGTTTTTGATTGTGCTTTAAAAAAAAGAAAAATTCTCTCTGGACCTATGTACCTAGAATCTTACAACTTTCAATGCCACCCCCTCTTCCTTTAAACCCCATTAAACTTCTTTTTTTTTTGGTTACATCTATAGAAACAAAATGAACATGTTACTATAAACATAGTTCAAATACATTTTCAACAGTCACATGGCTTATAAGACTTTACTAAAACAAAATATTGTCAATTTTGTCCCAATTAATAAAATTACAAATTATACTGCTGTGAACAGGAAGAACTCTTATGTTCTGGTTTGGGGTAGGAGGTTGGGCAGTGGTGGTGCATCTTGGCAAGAATCACCTAAGAAGACTTGTTGAAATATGCATACCAGAGCCCCACCTCTGGAAAAATCAATTCAAACATATGACCTCCCTTTCCTATAATTTTAAGTTCTAGATTTTGAGTATAATAATCTTCCTAGGATGACGTTCAGTCTTACACACTACTTCATGGCTACTATTATAATCCATAATGGCTCTCAGGGGAATGGCAGGTATAGAAGTTTAGGAATGTGGAGTAACCAGTGGAAGTTAAATCCAAGAGTATCTGGTATTTTTCTTTACTAAATTAAGAACAAAATCATTCTGGCTGATGGATCCATCCAGATATGTTCTGACTACTTTTTATTCAAGTTTTAATGTGGCATGAAGTTATTTCTTAACTATCCTACACATTAAAATTACATTTTAGAGTTAATGAAAGGGTCTTTTTAGATTTAAGCAGTTATGATGAATTTTCCTTCCCATCTTAGCTTTTTTACTGCCATAACTTCAAAAACACATTACTATGTTAATTATGAAAAACAAAGTTTTCATTATAAAAATGATTTCTGTTACTGAATATATGGGAGCTCAGAGAAATAAGAAATTTCCATCTGTAGTTTATATTTCTAAAAGTTTTTAGAGTCAAAACTGAATCTCATGCACACTAAGATGCAAAGCTTGCATCTTTGCTCCTTTCTAATTATCAAGAGAAAGGACAGCATGGAGGATAAGAAGGGATAGGGAAAGTGAAGAGACACAAAGACGAGCCTCAACAGTATTGAACACTCCAAAGAGAAACAACATTAAGTTTTAAGAAACAATTGCTTGCTGTCTGGGAGATGCTCAGGCATCAAACAATAAAGAACAGTCAACAGAGGCAAGAGGCCGAGCACGCTGCTGCGATTCCTACTCTCTAATCCCCCAAGCTCTAGTAAAAAGGCCAGCTGTTGCCACCTCGTGTAGGGAGTCAGCAGAGCAAATTAACTATGGGAGAAAAAAGCTGCGGATATTGGAAAATTCTAATTTACCAGCCTCTTTAAACTATGCTGTTAACATTAAGGACATCAAACTGTAACATTAAAATAAGCCTGTGCAGTGGTAGCCCAAGTAAAGGAGTTTACCACTGTTTTCATATTTCATTAGTAAATGAAATGTAAATATATTCACTTTTTACTGAAGTGTATCTTCTATTCATATAAAGTACAAGAAATATGAAGATATACACTGAAGCTTATTATAAAAATTTAAACACTCACAGACTAGCTCAACAGAAAGCTTCAACTTAGAGTAAGAACCATTGGGCTCAATTAAAGATTCTGTATCTGACAGCTCTTCCTTAAGTCTCTAAGCATGAAAACACCACACTGAAAAGCTGTGTCCGAGTTTTGGGCAACTCAGACAACCACTTAACTATGGTGGAATTTTACGGTATATATCTCAACACATGTTTACATGTCATATAAAGAAAATTAACTTCCTTCAATCTGTTTAGTGGCTTTGTTTAAGTGTTCCCTTATCTAGATGTTGTAATTCTATTAAAGCTTCCATATCATTTGAAAGTTTAAATTGCAAAGCTTTTTGTAGTGTACAAAGTATACAGGATGATAATGATCAGGATCATTATTAGGACCATCACTGATAGATATGTTTCTGACCCACTCCATAAAGGACATTAATAACTACAGGAGCTTCCAAATATAAGGACCATTTTACAGAATTGTATTTCCCAATAGCTTAAGGTTTTTTTTTCAAATGATTTTGGCACAGTAGCTAAAAGACCTGGGCTCAAATCTTGCCTTTACCACTATGTTTTTCTAAGCCTCCATTTCTTTATCTATAGAATAAGAAAAATTGTACCTATGTGAATGCATAGGAAAACTATTCAAATATTAGTTCACATGCATGAACAGTTTCAAGTTCTGATACAAAAGTGAAAAGGAATTTATTATAGATAAGGAGGGAAAGACTCCACAGTACTTAGAAAGAATGATCTAAGTGATTGGTAATGCCCCATTAGTTCCTAAGTATCAATGATTCTTCAATTCTGTACACAGAAACACAAAGTGTGTAACTCAGGCTTTAGTGAACAAGAGTTGAAGAAGAAACACAAGTTCTAAATCCCAAGTAATTGATCCAAAAACTCACAATAACCTACATAACAGCTGATATAATATTCATAGAACAAACAATAAAATAATTCCATGCTGTACTGATGAAACTCAATCTAGCAACATTACTACCAACTGTTACTGGTGCCCAGATACACAGCTTTGGGGGTGGAATGGAGAACAAATTCCAAAAAAGTCTGTGAAATTCTAAGCACCATTACTTATATATGACAACAATCATAAAACAGATCATAAAAGAAAGAAAAACTTTGAATTGACTTATATCATACCAATCTTTTCCTCTCCAAAAAAAAGTATTTTCAAACTGTAGTCTGTTTCAACAAATAGATTGGACACATTATTGAAAATTATGCTGGGAATCCAAATAGGTTTTATCTAAGTTAATGCTATATTTAAACATCTATAAAAAAAAAACCCTTAAATAAAACTCAGTACAAAATCAGAAGATTTCATCAAGGCCATAGTGGACATTTTAAATACCGGACAATTGTAGTGTGACTAAACACTGCAAATAAGAAATTATAGTAGAAAGATGAGCTATGTATTTTAATAAATTGTCCAAGAGGTAGGTAACTCAATCTTTCAACATCTTCGGAGATCATGTTTTCAAACATCTTATTTTCTATAAATTATTTTCATATGACACTTATCCATTATCAGTTATATAAACAAAATTAAACCACTTTTTGCTGTTTATATAAAAATAATCTCAGACTTAAAAGTTGTCAGAAAACTACAAGGAACCTACTTTTCCTGAATCAGTTACTGTCATTATGCCCCATAAACGCTGAACATTCTATTGTGTATTAGCTGCAAATAAGGATATTTTCCTAAATAATCCTAATTTAACAAAGCTTGAAAATTAACATTGATGTACTGCAACCATGTAACCTTAGATCTCACTTGAGTTTTACTAACTGACCCATTAATGTCCTTTAGATCAAAAAGAACAGGTTCAGGAACACACACTGCACTCCACATTCACGTTCTTTAGTCTCCTTGAGCCTGGAACAGTTACTCAGTCCTTCCTTGTCTCTCATGATCTTGATACATCTGAAGATTACAGGCCAGTTGCTTTGCAGACTGTGCCTCAGTTTGGGTTTGCCTGGTATAACTCTATGACTGGATTTAAGTTATCATGTGCAGTAAGACTACACTAGCAGTGATGCTGGGTTCTTCTCAGTGCATTCTAAATGTGGCATGCAGTTCTGAGCTGACCATTACTGGGAATATTAACTTCAATTGCTTGGTGAAGGTGGTTAGTGCCAGCCTTCTCTAGCATAAAGGTATTCTGTTTCCTGTTTTAATTATTTTGTGTGACTATACAAACATCCCATTCATCATCATTGATTTAATTCACTTATTTATATAATTATCAATTTATGGATTCTTGTTTTATTCACTGGGTTAAAACCTGCCATTATTTATTTTGATGCCTGGACTGT
This sequence comes from Manis pentadactyla, assembly GCF_030020395.1. Classification (NCBI taxonomy): domain Eukaryota; kingdom Metazoa; phylum Chordata; class Mammalia; order Pholidota; family Manidae; genus Manis; species Manis pentadactyla. The sequence goes on along the minus strand of NC_080019.1, from coordinate 122,396,508 downwards.
CCTAATTTTGGCCAGCTGGAGCATTTTCAAGCTGGCTTCTGTATCCTGTTGACAATGTCCCTATCATCCTTAAACTACTTCCTTACTTTGTACTTCTTAAGATGCCCCGAGTTCAAGGGTATCACAGAGAAGAGACATAGTGGATCTCTGCCAACTTGCTGCACTGATGGACAGTGACTGCATTGGGGTATGGGTGATTGCAATGGGATAATACGGGTAAATGTAGTAACCACATTGTTTTTTCATGTGAAACCTTCATAAGAGTGTATATCAATCATACCTTAATAAAAAATTAAAAAAAAAAAAAGATGCCCCAAGTTCATCCTGATCCTTCCTTGCTCCAGCTCAGGAACCCACCATATCTCCAAAGAGTCCTGGTTCCTATGTATGACTTCTCTTCCCATGAACCACCTGAGACTAGAAGAGGTGGGCTCTTTTTCCATCTCTTTGATCTTCCTAACTCTAGCTTCATGGCTTCATTTCAATAGTAAACATGGCATATCTTCTTCAGAATATGAGAGAACACTGCACTACTTATGTACTCATCTTAAGAGACAATCAGTTGATGAATCTCCAAATTGAAGTGGAGAAATGATTTAAATTTGGGCAAGTGCTGTAAGTGACTTGATCACTTAAAAATGATTAAAGACTGGCAAAAAACATGATGCATAAAACTTTTATCAATCTCTGTAACACTCTGCCCTGTACTATTTTGAAATTACAGTAAAAAGTCTTTTGACTGCCTTCCTTTCTCTAAATTCCATCAACTAACACACTATATCTAATTGAATATGCTATCCTAGAAACTTTGATTCATATAATACAGTAGTAACTGTTACCTTTGAAAGTTTTCTGGCTGAAAGTATCCATGACCATACTCCCAAGTGTTAGACTGAAGATAAACAGTGAGGAAAAGGTACTCTCAAGATTCTTTTTCAACTAATGGACAAAGTCATGGCTCATCTCATTTAGTGTGACAGATGAAGCTGAGTCACTGGTGAAACACTTGCTTCCAAGGACATTATTTGGTACATTAACATGACCATAACTTTGTATGTATAAAAGTAGTAAACCATTTTAAGGGAGTCACATGAGTACTTTCTCAGAAAACCAGCAGGAGAACATAAGACTTGGCTTGACAGTGCACAAATCTATGTATTAGTAATGCACTTTCTTTAAATAGTCAAATTGGGAGTGGAGAATGATGGGATTACAGAAGGTTCTATTATAAAACATGAGAAAAGACACATTGTTTTTTTATCACTTACAAATGTATATGCTGGTAAAATATGATTAATTAACTATGTCCTGAGTGATACAAAAGAAATCTATCTGTATAAACTATGACACTGATACACCTCTTCCTATAACAGGACTGATTTAGCTTAAGATTAACAAGGGACTTCTAAACATTTTTTTAAACTAATTCTCCTAACAATCCTGTGAAATAACTATTACAGTAGTCAATACAAACAAAAAAACTAAGACTCTGGGAGATACCCTACCTAATACAACACAGCTAGTTAAGTGGCAGTTCCGATTTAAACATAGGTCCTCTACAATTTAGCACAAACTTAGCTGTACTGTCAAAGTGGCATGAAGAACTAAAAGAAAAGCAACAGAAAGGGAAAATAAAAGTTAACATGAGTTATGTTTCAAAAAGATTATTTAAAGAAAGAAAGGAAAGGAAAGGATGGGAAAGAAATGAAGAGCTCAGCAAACTAGAGAGAATAAGAAGACAAATGATAGAAGAGGGCACACTGCTTGGGCACAGGACAGAAAATATGGAAACACTCTGCCTGGCTTCTCATAGATATTCTAGTGATTGTATTGTACACATACAAATTCAACTTAGAAACTGTTTTCAAATTGGAAGAACTTTCTATTCAGCATCAGCTTTCATTAGATATCAGAAAACTCCTCTAGGGGAGATGCCTACAGTGAAGAGTCAGAGCATGATCTTGGTAGAAATCACAGGTCAGAAAGTTGGCACAGGTTAGATCTGACACAGGATGTCAGAAACCAGATGAGGTAAAAAGGTTGTCAACACAGGGGGAGGCACTGTGGTGGTGGCCTGGGGTTGGCTGATGAGAGGTGAAGAGGACGTCTGTGCAATGAAGGGGATAGTGACAAGCCACCTTGGTTCTCAAGGGATATATTGGTTACATATAGAAAGACTAATCAAAATAAGTAAGTATATTAAGGATAGGTGGAGCCAAATTTCTTGTCAGGAAAAGGAGTCAAAAATATGGGAAAGGAGAAAATTAGAATGAACCCTGTATTTTGGATTAAAATGGAAACTGTTGGTGTCAACTTAAGAGTTTTTGATACAGAGAACTGGGAATACAGATGTAAATGTGTGTACATGCACCTATAAGTGTACTCACATAGAAATGTACTCACATACAAGTATACACACGCAATATTTGTTCCCTAGCTCTGACTACTGGGAAGGTCTGGGGACAGACCTCAATATTGGAATATCGATATTCCAATAACAATGAGCATTTCTAGTCCCCAGCTCTTGCTTCTAAATACTATTTTCTAAAAAAGGAAGCTGGCTGAGGGAAAGTACAGGATGAACATGGAGTATCTTGTTACATGGAAGGAAAATATTAGGACACCAGGGGAAGCTTGAATGGGGCCTGAAAATTAGATGTAGTATCAGTGTTAACATCCTGATTTTGATGGCTGTATTATGGTTGCTAAGAGACCGTTCTAAGAAACAGATATTAAAGTATTTGTAAGTGATGGGGCTTCAGGTCAGCAACTTTCTCTAACAGTTCAGGGGAAAAAAGTTATTTGCATATACTTTTCTGTAAGTTTGAGATTAAATGGATGAGCAAATGAATGCAAATGGGGAAGGGAAAGAGGCAGTAAGAAGAGGAAGAACTACTTACTGAGGTCTTCAGCCAGCTGGACTCGTTTACCAGTAAGCAATTTAACTTTCTTCTCACTGTCTTCAGCAAAATCTTCCAATACCTCTTTAACATTTTTCTCTAATCGTCTGACTGTTCAAAGTAACAAAAAAACTCAAGAATACTGTTTTTATGAACACACAAGGATAAAATCAACAATATATGGAGAGTAAGTTATTTTTCTGATCATGTTAGATCTACTGTTCAGACTTCCCACAGTTACAGGGAGCATCGCTGCTGCTGTACTTTTGTTAACATGAAACCGATGCATATGGTCAGAGAAAGTCATATTCTCAAGCCCGAACACTTAAATGAAGGTGCATATTGCCTAAAAAACTAAGTGATTTGTAGGAGTCCTTTTCTAATAGGGTTTTTGGGTAATGATAGTATAGTTCTCATCTTTTTCAATTATGACTTATTTCCACTAATATTTTAAGGGCAAACTATAATTTTTGGTTTTTCTAATAATGGTTTTTAAGAAAGTATTTTTGCATCTTTCTTTTAAAAATGGATGTTGTTACTATTATTTTTGAAAATAAAATTAGAAAGAGGTTCCTCTGTGGCTCACCTTCAGTGTTTGTAAGTTGCTGCCTTAGAGTATTGGCAGTGATAGCAAGCATGCGCTGTATTCGCCAAAACAGGACAACATCATTGCACTCCAACTGAAATATTAGGTAATTAAGATTACCAGATGCAAATTTAAAATGAATAACATGATCAAACACATACAAGTACTAAAGTCAGTATCTATATCCTAGCTTTAATAAAAAAATACTCAGATTCACCTAATAAATATATTCCTATTGTAGATGTAAACTACTGAAATTTCTCTGTATAGGATCCATGAAATTCTGCATTATGTGAGTTCTATCTGCCCCACAGTTATGTAGCTTTGTTTTGATTCTAATGACAAAGCAAATAAACTTCAGAAGTAAAGCGTTTCATTACATTAAACACAAGTAGAAATTTATAGCATATTCCCTTAATTTGTATTTAGTTTCAACTAACAACAAAGTTACCTTAAGTATGTCAAGTTAACGTTTTTGAGTGTACACTCAAGCCATTTTTGAAATTCAGCTACATATGAAAATAAATTAATGATATTTTTAAAAAGCTTATTCTGTAGCAAGCAGTCATCTCAAAAATTAAAATTATGCAAAAAAACTGGCCACCTTTTTACACAGGTGCATTTAAATACAGATTTTTTAACCTGCTGAAAACTCAGAAGTAAATATTTGAGGGGTCTTAAATAAGATCATGATGAATTAGAGCTCTTTCAGAAGGATACTTTAAAAACCACTTTTTACATCAGTCTGCTGCCACCTACGGGTTACTTTGTGAAATGTGACATTCAACTATGTACAACGGTCCATTCTAAGAACTTCTAAATAATTATTTAAAACAAGATTTTAGTGATCTAAAGAAAGGAGTACAATGTAATAAAGGAAAAAAGCATGATAAAAAATTGCTTTTCAGTATGATTTCCACCATGCAAATGGTTATGTTAGACACAAACACACATGTAAGCAATTGTGTAAAGCTGAACAGAAATACACAAAAATATTATCTAAAATTGTGTCTACGTCAGGGGATTTTATGTGATTATTTCCTTTTGCATATTTTTTTTACATTTATTTACTGCATTTACTTTCCAAAATGGAAATAAACAAAAAAGTTAATTAAAAAAAAAATTACTTAAATGGTTTAGTGTCTATTATATGCAAACACAATCTATAGGCACTGGGATGACATGCATGTAAGTTAAGATACAGTTACTACCAAAATAGTAAATATCTTTGAAAACATATGTTAGGCTATTCTTTATAAATCATGCATATTTTTTTTTCCAGCAGATCAAAGGACTTAGAATTAAAAGCTAAAGTTTACTTTTGAGCATCTAAAGAAATATTGCTTCAATAAAATTTCTTTTTTTGGGAACCATTACCTCAGAATCTACAAAATGCCTTTGGTAGTAATAAAAGCCTCTTCGACAAAGGTTACAATGGTTTAAAGCTGTTTTTAAGAAATGTCTTCTATAAATTTGGTGCCAAGTATCCTTAATCTAAAATGAAGGGAAAAAAAAAAGACCAAAGGGTTACTGTACACTTTTACAGATGATCAAACGCATTCTGAAAAGTCATACAAAAAGTTAATTTATAAAAAAATTAATAAAAACCAATAGCAATGTTATTATTGTACCATCCATTTAATAATCTATTAAATTTTTTTCCAAGACAAAGATTAGAATTACTACTACTCTGACCCCTTACCAGTTTATATACTTCAAAATTTGAAGTGTTTTTTAAAAAGTTATAATATTCAAATAATCATCATGTAGAGTAGACAGAGTAGAGACTGTCTTCTCCTAGTTAGAGGTAAGGCTTCCAAGGCAAAAAGAGGTTGTTGTAAGCCTTGTCTAAGGAGAGCTAGGACTAGGAAGCTGGTCTCAGACCATGTTCACCACCTCAATATCTTCTTTCGATGCAATTTTACTGTTAGCACTGTTAGCACATGGCCCCCACCACATTACTGCTACATAGTCTTTTAGAGTAGTCAAAGTTCTTTCACACCATTGTCTTTTCTGAGCATAACAATAATAATGTTAAGTAGATAGAACAAGTATCAATACCACTTGACAGATGTAAAAAGTGAAGCTCCTATCAATCCCTAGAGGTACCAATACCAGCTAATGGAGTGGAATGATACTTGAATTCATATCTCCTTACATCTAGTCCATCCACCATTCTAGTCATAGTACTTTGCTACCTATTTTACAGCTTCATAAAGTGCACTAAACAAAATATCTTTTGGATAAAAACAAAGATTTTTCTTGTTCACAGAATGTAATTAAGATGTACAGCTGATCCGTATCCTAAGATACAGGCAAAGTCCCTTCTACTGTAGTAACCAAAGTGTCAACACATAGAGCCACATCAAGTTTAAAAGTATCAAACTAAATACAACTTATTGTTAATGAGAGCTAGGACAAATATGGATAAATATAAATCTTGGTTCAACTAATAATTTCATGTAATCATTAGTTTTAATTTCATTTTCAGTTTATAAATACTGCCAGATGTATAAAAGTTTTAACTGCATTGAGTTTGATCAGTTTTCTTGTTTTGACCTCTGTAGGAATTTAAAATAAGTATATTTACTTCTCAGGTGGAGAAACATAAATGGCAGATAATCTTTAAATAAGTTTATGTGGCTCTGAAATTTCTTATGTAGTTGTTTTGTCCATTATGATTACTTTTCTAATTGGCTTTCACTTAAGCTAACTGAAGGTAATACTGAAATGAGGTTTTGATCCCTTACACCCTAACTGGGAAAAACAGGCCCAGAAACACAGTTGTCTTTTGTTTCTTTTTTTCCCCAAATAAGCATCATGAAGGTGAGCAAAAGTAGTCTAAGCTATAGTTATTTTTATCCTCATATTTATACAAATGAAGAAAATGAGACAGAATTTGAAGGCATTATCCAATTTAATAAAAATTTAACATCCACATTTTTACTACATCTGTTCATATCTGATTAAGGTACATTTGATCGAAAAACATAAATATAAATGAGCCATATTTAAGCAGAAATTCTATTCTGCAATCTAAAACAGTGTACTGAGTGAGGTATGGAGATCTGATTGGGTCTTATCCCCTTCTGCCAGAGTTAACTGCTGAACTTGCCCAGGTGCTTTACTTTTCTAAGTCTCAATTTTCCCATTTATAAATGAAGACATTGTATTTAAAAAGGCAATACTGAGAAAAAATTTCTACTCTTTATGCAATCAAAATGACTGAGTTTTTACTGTCACCAAAAGCATACATTACCAAGGTCAAGTTAACCATTTAAGTATCTAAGTGACACATTAGAAGTAGTAATATTTTACTATGAGAAACAAAGATTAAGGATGCAAGTGATGCTTTTCAGCAGTATTTATTACCAAGCTTGGATCTACTGCTACTCCTCGGGATTCAAGGTTCTTCCGGACTGTAGTTATCTCATCACTGGCAAGATAAGCTGGGTGCTCCTCATTGCATTTCAACATCTTCTCCAATTCATTCTTGGTTTCATTGTGAACACACTTGAAAATGTTTAAAACAGAATTTTGTTTAGATAGTTCATGACTGTTACACATACAAAAAACGTCCCTATTTAATAAATAAATTGCTATTGCATAATAAGTGACACAATCTCAATCACAACAAACAAGAAGGAACACACCACCCTGGCTTATCTTATGAATGGAGAACAACCTGGACTCAGGAGATGCAAAATAAAAAAAATAATCAGAAGGAATCAGCCCTATCTCTTATATTTTGCTTTCGCTGAAATGTTTTCCTTTTCCAAATTACAGTACCACAGACATCTTACTATGTATGTTCCTTCTTGATATTGAGGTCTGATTTCAGTCTAGGAAAAAGTACCCTGAGTACATGGGAAGAGATAATCTTCTGCATAAGTTCCTCATATCTAAGAACTGGATGACTGTAAGAACTTGCACCTGTTGACATATTTATTTTCTATAAATATAAAATTCATAGCTTGTTTTTAAAATTCATTCATTAAATATTAGATAGATTCTGTGAGGTGCCTATTATTCTTAAACGAATTCTAGTCTCTTTTATATAACTATTCACAATCTCTTCACCAAAGGAGGAAAACAGTTACACACTATTGATAAGTTTGAAATAAGACTTATAGTGTTAAATTAAGTTTAATTTTTCAGTTCTTCCTTCAAAATTGCATGGTAAAAGAAACTAGCTTCAAATCCAATGATTACCCTAAACAAGTTACTACCACGGCGCTTTGTCCCCGGCCATACCAAGCTATGGGATTTGAGTATTTACACCAGAATAATACTTAAACACAAGTAATTGGCTTGAAAATGGAACTACTAATCAGTATTCCCTGAAAACATGACACTTTGGAAGAAATGTTATTCAATAAAGAGAAATTTCACACTTTCCTTAAACATATCTGCTATTTGGTCTGATGTAGGAAGGAAATCTTATGATATTCCCTAACTCATTCTATCCCGTTTGCTTGTTTTCACTTCCACTTGCCTGCCTGTCCTCACCACGCTTGGTCTTCAGGATAACACTACTCTCCCATCTATCTTGACCAAGATCTCCATTAGTTCAGCTCACACAAGGTGAGAATGTTTCAAAGGGGTAGATTTTTCCTAGAAAACTAGGGAAAAAATAACACAACAGCATAAAATAGTTTTCAGAGCATTGATTCCTCATTTTTAACACAGGAGAATCTTGAATTTCTTTTCCTGCAAAATCTGGCCACTCAGAAGACAGAAGGAAATTTTACACAGCTACCTAAATTTGCAATGGAGACCTGGGGATATTCTCAACCTCTTCCAAAACCTGTTTCTCACTGTAACTCCAAGTATGAGGTTTAAAACAGTGGTTTTCCACTGGGAGTGGGAGGGATGGAAAGGTTAGAGACTTGACTCAGTGAGTCTGACACAAACCTTTGTTCTGAAAGAGAAATTAAAACCTACATAGATAAACCCCTCCCCAGGTGATTCTGATGTCCCTTCTCTACACACTCCAAGTTACAGCATCTGTTCTACAGTCAGCCTGGTCTTAAATATGCTGCCCTGAAACCCTGGGAAGAGAAGACTCTTCTCTGAAGGTTTTCCATATTTCTCTTGTAGGCTACTGATCCTTGCACTGACCTTCAAACTAATTCCTCTGCTTCTTTTGAAGGGCTCAGGTTCCTGAGAAAAATAACTTATAACCAAGAATTATTTGTCTGAGAGTTTTTGGCCAAAGCATATTTACCACTAGCTGCTGAGGCAAGCTCTGCCATCATTGATTGTTCTGGAGACATTAGCCTTGAAGGTTCAAACTCCATTTTTCTTTAGAGTTTCTTGCCTTATACCAGTTCTTTCCAACCAATGCCAGAAACTCAGAAACCTCCAACAGACACCCAAGAAATTCTTTCTTGACAGCTCTCCCCATCTCAGTCCATCTATAGAACAATAACTGATGTACCTGAACACAGGCATGATCCAATCACTAACTGTCCACTTGCTCAGCTTCTCTTCAGTCTCTTATGATACATTTTTCTACAAAAATTTTGTTAGAAAAAAGAAGAGGAACACTGTTCCTTCACTATTTTAAGAGAAAGTGGGATTCACACCTTATGTATCATTTGGTAATATTTCATTCTCCTTCTCTCCTCTCTTGATATTTCCATATCTTGGTTGCTGTTCTCTAATTACAAAAATTCAAGGAATGAAGAAAAGAAAGGGGTTTGGATGCCACTTTCTTATTCATTACTTCTTCATTTATGTATTTTGAGTCTATATTCTATTTACACTCTTTTGTTTAAGGAATGAACATTAAGAATGAAGTGTCAGCCAGGAAAAGAAGCTGTAACAATAAGGAATAAAAAGGGGTGTATGTGGGGGATGGGGATTTTAATAATTTACACACCTTCCTTCTATGTACTTACTTGCAAAGCTATTTATGATTGCCTTTATCATTTTGTTCTTCTGAAGTGCTCATTAAATGTTTATTAAAGTGAACAAATTCTACAATTCTGCTTCCTGTCTGAATTTTTATACTTACTTTGTGAACACAGTGAAGCAAAACATGTAGAAGAATAATTTGAATAGACAACTAAGAGAAAAATCCAGAGGTAATAGAAGAGAATAAGGTAAGAAAAAAAGTCATTATATCTTTTATATTATATCTAATCATTCTACATCCACTGAAATCCTTGTCATTTTTTTCTCCTGTTCATAATCTTTATTTTACCTCAAACAGGGATTTGGAATGAACAAAGCAATCAATCACTAAAGGGGCATCTTTCATCAACTCTTTCTTTTAATAACATAACTCGTTCATATCAAAAAATTTTCTTTTTTAGTTTACTGTTTATTCTAAAGATTCATTCATTGTATTTTAGAAAGGCTGATATAAAACATTTGAAATTATTAAGATTGATCTACAAGTATACAAGGTTATATTTTAATGCTTGGATTAAAATTAACAAAATTATATCATCATAAGACCAGAGATTTGTTTGTTTTTCACCTGTTCTTGAGTCCGATTCTTCCAGTATAACCACCTCTTTTTCCAATCTGGACCTACCATGTTTTCAATTGCATTTTCAGCTAGAAAAATTAGAAAAATAATTAAATTCATACAAATTAAAGAACTGTATCGCTTACCAAGTACATAAATTATAAGTAATATAATCTTGCTTTCTTAACTACTTCAAAGTTCTATATCAATATAAAGTCAGTTGAAATGAAGAAAAAATTTACATGACTGATATGGTAATATGTAAGAATTTAATTATATGTTTACAACCTAGAAAAGTACAATTACTTATGAAGTTCCAATAAATACAGTAGCAAACACTTAAACAGTATGAATTATACCTTTTTAGAATATGAATATATACATATATAAACATGTGTCCAATTTAACATTAGTAGTTTTAATTTAGTAGTTACTAAGCAGTTGACTGAAAAGTCCTGCAAATCTATTCCACTATAGTAACAATGACAAAGAAATGGAAATACTTTTTTTTTTAAACAAATATTCACTGAAGTTGGATAATACTTTAAACACTGGAAATACTAAATACTCAAAACTCAATAGCCCATGTCCCTACTTACTATCCTGGAGACGGGCCTGAAGAGCTTCTTCCATAAAATAAATAGCTGCATCCCACTGCTGTTTATCAGATATGGACCGGTCTTCTAAAGCATTGTGTTGAATAACCCTCTGAAATAACAAGGAGAGAAAAACAACTAATTTATGTCTTACCATTTTGGCAACTGAATTCAAACTGAGAGCTTAGCAAATATCCAAAGTAACAGAGTATCTAAAACATAAAAGTATATCCTCCCACACTACTGCAAGACATCCTAGTATGCGCCTGTTTGTCAGCTGTCTAAAAAATAAACTGGAGATTCTCTCCTACCCCACATTAAATGAGCTGATCATCTCTTATGACAGAGAAAGTAGCAGCAGATTTAACATTTAACTACATAGACTCTAATAACTAGAATCCTAGTATTCAGAAAGTAATGAGTCAGATCATCTCTACCTCTCTTTTTGCCATATGACCTATGTGTTAGCAGTTTCAAAAGAGAGGGGTCGAGAAAAAAAGCATTACTGCACTGTTAACAGCAAAGAAAAATGTAATGGAGGGAATGTTAAAAGAGCTTGACAATTGTTAGTGAATATTAGTTATTATAAGAAAATTGGTTTCTAAATTTTATGATTTTTGAATGAATGAATGAAAATGTCACCAATCTTTTCAAGACAAGTCTTAATAAGCTTTTAATAAGTATGGTTTTCAAACATAAAGACAAAATGTCTTCAAAAAAATTATTACCAGCCCTGTGAGTTATGCATTTTCCTACCACACTGCCCAATCTTACCTTTCAACAATGCCTCTCATAACTGTCTGAGCAGAGCAGGTGCTTAATAAGGTTTGATTATGATAATGAGAATATTCTATGTAAAAGATTTATCAGGTGGTGGAGGTCAGGAGTGAGGCATTGTTATTAGAGCAGGGCTTATGTCTCAGCTTTGCCAACATTAATATGATGGTTTAAGAACTAAATAAGATAATGCTTACAAAATACACAGCAGAGTTTCTGGCACCTTGTACGCATCCAGCACATGGCAGTTAGCATTATGATTTTAGGTGTCTAACATTTTCATGACTCAAATTCACTAAAAAACCAAGGTACCTAATTCCTTTAATTAGCACAGAGGTTAAAATGAGAAGCAGCTACCCTGTTTCTGGACCACATAATGGCTAGTGGATGACAAATCTGTGGAAATTTATAGAAACCTGTTTACTGTGAAGTCTGACTTTTTCTGAAATGATAGCCAAGAAAGAAATAGCAGAGAACAACTTTAGAAGGGCAGAGAAATGTCAAATGGTGATTACAGATAGTAAATCTATTTCTTCCCCTCATTATTTTAAATTCAGAATCTCATTTAAATAGTCATATAAAAATAAAAATAGTCTCCTATAAGGCTATCAATTTGAGAAATGTATAAAAATATGAGGCTGACATGGTAATAGACAAAGAACATACCAAGCTGTCCTCTGCAAAGTCATTCCATTTGTGGCGTTTAATACTTTCTTCCTTAACAGCCTCTTTAAGTTTATCAAATATGTCATCATGCTCTTTTCCTTTTGGTTCTGTCATGAAGCGGGAAAATTCTTCTTGGAGGGTCTCCCAAGCAACCTAAAATTATTTAAAAGAAAAAAGCTGTATTTATACTGGTTTTATTTAATGTGTAACATGAAAAATAAACATTTAAGCTAAATGGATGTGATAAATCAGTTTATCAGAAAATACTTATGAAACCAATTTTTTTTTTTTAAAGGCAGCAAATATAAACTCTGGCCTAGAGAAATCACACTGGTAGCTGGTGGGACAGATCTGGCCTCCTGAGACATTTTGCTAGACATACATAGTGTTCACATTTTTTAAATTAGTAGCCGAAAATGTGAGAAACTGAGAGACTCCATATAAAAATCTGCATTTCTAGCCTTGAACATTGGCAACACTGTGCTGACAGGGCTCCATATCACCAACCTTCAGCACTGAATAGGAGCTGCTCCCTTAGATAGGGTATGCACTCTATGGTCAGCCACCGGATTCAGTGCACTTTTTATTTAGATCATTCTATATGATAGCTGAGTTTGCCTGCTTCTTCCACAGTGTAAAAAGTTTAAAATTTCTTAATGCTTTAGTCCCTTTCAGATCTTTGCCTTTATGAAATCTATGAAGCAATGAATGCATCAATACTTCAAAGCACAGTTGAGTATTATTCAGCCTTGTATTATAGCGAACTCCTAATTATCTGAACAGTGAGAGGAAGAGCTGGGTCAAAAGTAATGAAGAACTAAATCTATTTATACTTAAGTGTGCTAGTTAATGCTGTATTTTATATTAAGCCCCCTCTTTTAAACATTAAGATATTACGGCATAAGGAAAGGTGACTAAGAATACACAAGGATGTATTAAAATCTACACTTCCTGACCTTCAGCAGGTCCACATCTTTCTATCACATCTGGACATGAAGGGAGAGAGTGGCAGGAGACAGAATCACTGCTGCTTTTGTGACCACTTTCATTGCCTGAACCTTATGATATGAAAATATCCTATCATGGAACAAGGCCCAGAAAAATGTGAAGGCCAGTAGTGAGGAGAATTGTGAAGTGATGACAGCAGCTTTCTAATTACTTAGGGGTAAATGTGGAGAGAACTGACCAGGGGTCAGCAACATGCAGTTTAGGTAGAGCAGCTGACAGAGTTCTTAGAAAGTGAGGCCTGAGGAAATTGAGAACAGAGGTAAAGAAGCTAGGACTGGGGCAGGACAGGAAAGGGGTGAAATACACCTGAGTAATTAGAAACTGACATTTCTACCGTAGGTATGAAAAATTATTTTTAACATTGATTCTAATTTTGTGAGCAACCTCACACAGAAGCACAGGACACAGTGACTCTTAGCTAGAAATCATTCTTCAGAGTGACAAGCAGGGCAGATCAGCTTGGATGGTAATGATATGACGATAATAACAGCAGCTGACATTTACTGAATAGTTACTTTAAGCCAGGTATTGTGTAAGTTCTTACATATATGAACTGATTTACTCCTTATGACAATCTGTGAGGTAGACAACATTAGCACCCTATTTGATAGGTGAGTAAACAAAAAGCTTATGCAACTAACCCAAGAATCACACAGCTATTGAGTGGTAAATAGTGGTAGCTACTAAGCCAAGATAAATGGGTAACAGAAAATGCTTTCTTTAAGGTATTTTCTTATAATCCCTACTCTAACTTTCTGGTAGGATCCCAACCTAAGGAAATGATTATTTAAGTATAATTAAGGTGTGTAAAAAATAAATAAAGGAAATGCTTCATCCACTAAACTTTTTTCTTATGGAATCGCTTTCCATTGAAAAAGTTAAAAATATTTCACATTCAAGCAAATTTTGTTGGTTTTATTAAATGCTATCTTTGGAAAAAAAAAATCAATACTATCAGACCAATACCATATCAATTAGTACATTTTTATAACCGTAGTAACTGGTAGCAGCATTAAAGTTAATCCCAACACAGAGATGGAGAGTAAAGAATAAATGGAGCATAAAGACCAAAAAGAAAGATATGGCTGCAGTGGGAATTAAACCTAGAATTTATAGCTCCTACTCCCTTCAGATAATGCTTCTTACCCATTTAATTAAATTATATCCTAACCTCTACTGCTTTATTAGGAAGTTGTTTATCAGTCCACTGTTTAAGCTTGATGTCCACAGTAGTATTAAAAGTCCCTGAATTCATGGTCTGTGCAGCTGGAAGATAGATGTTTTCAATCACATGAGTTGATACTCTTTCCCACAAAGACTGTTGAAGGATTTCCTCCCTAAAATTAAAAAAATAAGTTTCAAGAATATCAAATTTAAATATTAAATGTAATATATTAAATATACTATTTATATTAATGAAATATATTTTAAATATTGAAGTAGCCATTAACTTACAATAAATCACACATGAAATTTTGCCATCTCTACACACCTCTGCATCATTGCAATCAAGATAATGAATTATCTATCATCCGCTACCCCTCAAGTTTTAACCACTAGATCTGCTTTCTGTCACTATAGATTAGCTTACATTTTCTAGAATTTTATATAAATGCAATCATATACTATGTACTCGTTTTTTAATCTGTCTTCTTTCACTCTGCATAATAATTCTGAGATTTCATCCACATTATTGTATATATTAATATATCACTTATTTTTATTGCTAAGTAGGATTCCATTGTGTGAATTGTTTATCTATTCACCTGTTGATGCACATCTGGGTTGTCTCCAGTTATTGGTTTTACAAATAAAGCTGCTGTGATCATTCATGTACAAGTCTGTATGGACATATGCTTTTTTTCCTCTGGGCAGCTACCTAGGAGTGGACTGCTGATTAGATGGTAACCATATAGTATTTAACTTTTTAAGATACTGCCAAACTCAGTATAGCATGGAGAAAACAATTAATGACTCTCTAGCATCTTGCTATGCTGATGGACAGTGACTACAATCGGGGGAGGGGGCTGAGGACTTGATAATATGGGTGAATGTTGGAACCACATGTTGTTCATGTGAACCTTCATAAGATTGTGTATCAATGATACTTTAATACAAATAAAATAAATAAATAAAGGAAAATAAACAAAAAACTAAAATAAACTAAAATAAAACAAAATAGATATGCCAAACTGTTTTTCAAAATGGCTGAACTTTTTTACATTCCCACCAGCAGACTATGAGAGTTCTAGATTCTCTACTTCTTGTCAACACTGTATGGTTAGTCATTTTAATTTTAGTCATTCTCATAGGTTTATAGTGTAATCTCATTATGGTTTTGATTTTAATTTGTGTTTCCCTAATGACTAATAATTCTAAGCATCTTTTCATCGCATATTTGCCTAATATTAATACATACTTTATATGTGTTGACTGTGGAGTCCAAGACTAAAAACTTCTTGGCATATCTTTAAGTTTATCAGAGCATAGCACAAAGCACAGAGATATTATGGGGTGCTGCTAAGTAAAACTGTTCCTCTCTTCATGATTAAGGTAACAATATGAAAGATGCATAATCAAGTTGAAAATACTGCCTTAAAAGACATCTTACAGGAACAAAGATCTCTAAATAAGAAAAAGATAACTATTTCAATCAAGAAAAACAATTGAAATGTCAGGAAAATATTTATTTGGTTTATCACTTTCTACTGTAATATAAACTACGACATACAAAACCACTGCTTATCTGGTGGTCAGTCTTAAAAGTAACCCCCATTCCCTAAGGGGCAGTCACACAAGTCAGGGCAGCAGAAACATCCCTGCTGTCCCAAAGCCAAGCTGCTCTTCTCTTGGGTGAGGAGAATCAGTATTCCCTCCTGGCCCCGAGCACTCTGACTCACTCAACATTCTGTGTAAAATTAAGTCTACTGAGTCAATGGGCTTTGCTGCCAATCTATCTCCTCTTGCCAACTTTCAGGTCCTTTTTCAGTGACAACCAGAGAACAAAAGGAAGTGTATGAGGAAGGGACACACCACTGATGACCAGAAGGGAAGTCAATTCAGCCACAGCATTAACGACAGTGGGAGAATTTTAGGAGCAAGATGGAAGAAAAGAAGCTTGTCAGAGCCTCCAGTTCATATACAATTTTAAACACAAACTCAAGATTTCTGAAAGATGAATAAAAGACCAGGATCTACCTACCATCTGACTACCAGCACTTTACTGACATAGTCTGTTATCTCTTCCTAGGAGTCTGTGCACCAGGAATCTACACCCTGACACCCTTTCAAGGAGACCATAACAAAATTCCAGATCAAATTCTGACAAGCATAAGGTAACTTTCTCAAAGGAGGTGGCTGCTTCCCAATCCACCACAGGTGGCTGCAGTCACTTACCCTTAGCCAGCCTCACCTGCCCTTTCATCACCAAGGTGCTGTCCTCTGTCCAGACTCTCCCTGTTCCCTTCCACCACAATAATTTTTATTGTGCCCTCATTACCCTGGTTCCACAACAAACAAACCATTTTCTATTTTCACTCTCTGTTCCTTGCATCTTCAAACCTTTCCTGGCTCTCCCTTAACAACGATTGTCCTCAAATTCTGCTCACTGAAAATTGCTCATCAGCTGAATGTACTTCAGAGTTAGAAGGCAAGCTATGCCTCCTCACCCCCAGTCTCTCTTCTGGACAGTTAGTCCTTACTTCTCAAGTAAAAATCCCTGCACTGTGAGGCAACCACTTCTGGCTATACCATCTGCTACCCTTACTTGTACCCTAAATTTTCATTGACTAATTTCCCCAGCAGATGTTCTATGTGTTTGTAGACTTCTGCTCTAGCCTAAGTTTTGACATTACCCAAGGACAAATTCCACAAATTTACAAAATACAATTAACATTACAGTTCTACTTATTGCCCTCTTACCCTCCAGGAACTTTACCTATACTAAATTTTAATTTTCAAAATTTTCAAAATGGAAATTTCTTCTTTTAAAGCAGAGAACTTACTCCATATAATAATTTCAAAACAATACATAAGAAGTAAAAAGTCCCCCATAATTCCTCTTTTAGTGGACAACCATTATTCACAGTGTAACTTACTTAAAAAATTTAATGCCTACATAAGTATTTGTGTGTGTTACACTATTAGACATACTGATAAACATTTTTTTAAAACTTAAAAGTATATTGTACATAGTTTTCCATGCCAACATCCCATATTTTTCAATGGCTGCACAATAGTATACTCTGTGGATAAATAAAATATCATGTAACTCCAAGTAGCAGTATTTTCTTTTACACTTTCTAAATCAAGTATTATAATGAAGTATTAGGGTGAAGATTCTTCTGTGTTCATCTCTGTCAAATACATCTTGAATTCCATAGATTCCTATCCACGTAATTACTGGATAAAAAGGTACTCACTGTTTAATAGACTCCTCTTATCCATTACCTATACAACCAATCACTTCATCCTGCCAATTCTATCTTCTGGGTAACCTCTCAAATATCTCAAAAATGTCTCCTGTTCTCCATCTGCACAACCACTATTCAAGTTCAAGCCGACATCACCTCTTGTCTAGATTATTTCAACAGCCAACTGCCTCCTTGCTTAGTTTTCTCCACCTGTATTTCACTTTCCCCTACTAAAATGCACATCTTTCTAAAATGCACATCTGGCCTAAGCCTTTTCAATGGTCCTCACTGCTCATAAGATGAATTCTAAGCTTCTGAACATGGCTTGGAAGTCCCTTAATAATCTATACCCTGAATATACCTACTATTTTATCTCCTGTCTATTGCTTCTTTCTATGCTAAAGCTATAGGTAACTGCTTTCAGCTACTTGTGTCACCTTTCCTGATCTCCTGATCTCACTTCTTGACTGTAATATTCCTGTCATTGCCTTTACCTCACACCTATTTGCCCTTTAAACTGATTATGTCAGAAATATTTTTTTCTTCAAATCTGAGTTAGGGGACTTAACTGTGCACATAATAAACATAATACTTTTCACCAAAAATTGGATATACATGCACAGTAACATTTTTTTAAAAAACTGTATTTCTATAAATCCAGCCAATCAGTTTTCCAAATGACATGAAAAAAAGATATACATATAATAATGGTCACACAATATTAATAATATATCAATATCTTCTGCTTAATGTCAGTAGTTGATTCCTGATGATCAGGTATATTGCATAAAAATATTGAGAGCCTATTCTTCACTATAACACATCACAGGTTAAATATAAACCCCCATAACATTCTTAAAATATAATTAAAGCATAGCAAAATATCTGTAAGTAAATAATAAACTATCATGTTAAGACATAAAATGCTTGTAATGATGCTTTCAGATCACTAAATATATATCAAACACTCCTGTGACTTAAATAATTATAAACATTTTTAGGCATGCATCCTAAAATAGGCACATTTCATAAAATGTCACATATGGCATTATGCAGCAAAAACATGCTACCTAAGACAATTGTCAACTATGTCACAAAAAAATAGAATGTTTTGGGTACAAGGCGGTTGAATTCAATGGGGCATGAACAGTTAAGATTACGACCTGCTATTCTGATCTATGTTTGTATTAAGCAACAGAGTCTGAAAAAAGCTGATGAAAAGATACATAATCATCTGATCCTGCAGCTCACAGATTAAATCTCTAACAGCCAGATGTCCTACTTCTCTCTCTTGCCTTTTCAAAAGGCAATCTGGTAATACAGGTTCTTGTCCCTTCACAATTCCTTCCTGCCACCTCAGTGTTAAATAAACCAAATATGTCTCCAAGGCTTGCTTCAGTGTCGGTATACTTTGATTTCATACTTGCTCTGTCCAAACAAAACTAACCATTCCATTTGATGATGTCAGAAATTTAGAGACACCATATGTTTCTCCCGTAAAAAGCAAATCACTCTTTATGTACATTATCCTCATACAATCCAGTAAGGTGTGTTACATTCATTCTGTGTGTGAAATAGCTAAGAGTCGAATTCTTTTCTGGATAATGAAAGATTAAAATTAGGCAAATTTTGATTACTTGAAGAGGGAAAAGTTCACTGCTGAGGAAGTAAGGGCACTGTACTGAGAAGGGGAAAATAGAAATACTGAATGAAAACGTAAGGACCAGACACTAGTGTCCAGGCTTGATTTTGATTATTTATAATTGAACAAACAGAAGACTACAGAAAATATGTATAATGAATGGCAGTAAGGATAATTCGGCTCCAAGAAAGACAGATTCTTGAAAATACTATAGACTTCATTATAAAGATAATTTAAGCACAAGGAATGTGTTAGTTAAAATATGATAACAGGTGTTGTACACCTGAAACTAATGTAATGTAATACCGTGTGTCAACTACCCTTCAATAAAAAAATAATTATCTAAAAAAAAAAAAAATATGATAACAGAAGTTGCAAGGCTATGTATACACAGCTTCCTTGAGGTACATCAAACCTATTTTGGTTACAATGGTGCCCCATTCCAACAAATTTAAGAGTACCAAAATTAACATAAAGCATAAATTGAAGGTTATAGTTTACCTTAAGGGAGTTTTGCATGGGTATTTTTTAAAAAGAATGCATTTACCTGTTATTTAAAAAAGTTTCAAATAGTATTCAATTTGAAATGTGACTTGTACAAAACACATTAGAAACATATTACAAAAAGCATCAACTGTCTTATCCAGAAATGAGAACTTGAAAATATATACTCTTCTCCTTTCACAAACTAATCTCTATAGTTTTGTTCTCTATGATTAATCCAACAAGAGCAACCAGCTCTAATGGACTTTGAAATTTATCTAAAGCATAATCTGATGAAACTTTTGCCTAAATGATTTTATGGAATCAAAATTATGTACTTATTAAGTATAAGGAAAAGAAAAGCCTAAGGCTAATCAAGATTTAAAAAGAGCACGGGGAAAGGTATCTTTCAAAATATCTCTTCTGAAAGAGACTTAATCAATACATAATTTATTGCACTTAAACGCTTAATTGGATAAAACCAGAATAGTGGTTAGATTTTGCAAAAAGACGTACTTTACGTTCTTGTCAATAACTAACTGCTTTGAGGGATGAGCCAAGACTACAATAAATCACTGCCGTATCAATCTAAATTTCAGTATTCATTATAATTCATATAGTAAAGTGTTTGACAAAAGGTCAAATGCTCACCAATGTTTTGCTGTGACCTGGCTCAGACTGATAACTTCGTCGAGGATTTCATTTTTAGCTTTTTCAAATAGTTCATTCTAGGCAATAAAGACACAAGTAAGTAAGACTTTCAGAAGATAGTTTGCATTGCCACGATTTTCAGAAATAACTAAAAGGAAGGCCTCTGACAGGTTAGTAAGGCTGAGCATAGGTTTGAAGCATGCATGACCAGCAAATAATGTTCTTCTCCTCTAGTCACTGTTGTAGGAATGCCAATATCCAGAAAAGGACAAAGAAACTGAGCCAAGTGTCTACTTTTTTTCACTCAATGCTCAGTACAGTTTTTTATATATTTGTTCAGATAAATTTTTCACATAACAAATATCATGTGAAAGTATTGATACATATTAATTTAGTGTACTGGTTACAATAAATTGATGCTGTGATTTATAACTGATGGCCATTTAAATCAAGGAAAACCAATATTTAAGCCTCACTAAATTAGGGGTATATTTCTCCATGGTAAATGTTGAAAAGGTTAAAAAGTTGATGTGTAATTTTAAAAAATTTACATTACATAAATACATTAATTCTAAAGACCTCTAAAGAATATTCTTCACTTTTTAGAAAACATTTTTAAACACTTGTTTTGACATTCTTGCACCTTAACTAGTTCTTTATGTTATGTAATACATAATTTAAAATTATTGTAGATGAGATAAGTACTCTTGGAAATATATTCTTGCAGCTCTAAATTATGATCATGGTCAAAACCAAAGCAATTTAGCTTACCAGATTTCACTCATCGACATGAAATTTATTAGAGAATATTAAATAAGATATATACAAAATGCATGAGTTATACAAATATTACCCGGTCAAGTTCTCGCAGGCGAGGATAGTTATTTTTCCACTCAGTCTCAAGGTTAAAACGTGTTGCTAAAAAAAAAAGAAAGATATTTAAGATGGAGGATTCTCTTTCTTTCTAGACGCAGTAAAGGTCATCTCACATATCGTCTGTGTTAACTAATGTTTGGAGTACATACCTATGGCTCCTGAATATTTTGGTCTCTCAAGATCTCAGAATGTCATTCTTGCAATAGCTTTCCAAACTAATCTCCTTGACTCTAGTTTCTCCACTTTCAGTCCCCAAAAAACACAGCTGAAACAGTTTAGTACAGGTACTAAGAGCATGGGCCATCATGATTCAAATCCTTGATCTATTATCTTTTGCTTTTGCTGTGTGACACTGGGTATATTACATAGGAAGTTACTCTGTACATCAGCTTCCTCTTCTGTAAAATGGGAACAGTAATAATACAAGGTTGCTGAGG
The DNA here is from genome assembly GCF_030020395.1 of Manis pentadactyla. Classification (NCBI taxonomy): domain Eukaryota; kingdom Metazoa; phylum Chordata; class Mammalia; order Pholidota; family Manidae; genus Manis; species Manis pentadactyla. The sequence continues at coordinate 122,374,996 of NC_080019.1, read as the reverse complement.
GGCTGAAACAAATATGTAGGATCTGCAAATGTAGTTGAGGGAATATTCTCATCAAAGACATGGAGCAGGAAGTGTGGGATTCAGGATCTAGTACAATGTAGCAGAAGCACAGGCTGCCCTGCTTCCCAACATGTTTCCTCTCTTCCTCCAAAAAGGGGGAATCTGAGTTCTCTACAGTTAAGTAATCCCTTACTCCCAAACACTACTACAAACTTTCTAATCTGTTTAAGCTCTGCAAGGTGCTCCTTGCAGTGTTTCCTCTGATAGGGCTAATCTATTCTTGTAAAACTGAATATTTGTAATTTTTCCACTTTCCACATACTATCAAACAGTAAATGAACTAAAAAAGAAATTGTTAAAGCAAGGGAATAAAGAATCTGATGGATACCTAAGATTGCCAGCTAAGAAAATGTCTAAATTTGTCAGCTTATTTTAAAAATCCAACTTACCTTTGAAACTATCAGCCTGTTGTTCAACTGACTCTCGTACCATTTTCCAAAAGCAGTCTGATACAGCCAGGCTTAAGTTCCGTGTAGTCACTTGGTGTGCCTTTAACATGCTTGTCCTGTAAAAAATAACTAGGGCTATATATTAAAATGGCAAAAGGGACAATACTTATCACCAAGTCTGAGATTGTGCTTGTTATGATAACAATGAAACAGCCTCTTAGACATTTTATACTAGCACCATCAAACTTTCTGTAATGAAGATAGTGTTCTGGATATGCACCATTCAATATGGTAGCTACTTGCCACATGGGGCTACTGAGCCCTTGAAACGTGTGACTGGTGTAAGTGAGCAACTGAAAGTTTTAATTTTATTGAATGTTAATAACTTAAATTTAAATAACCACAGAAGACTAGTGACTACTATATTAGACAGCACAGTTCTATATACCTGTCAGCTCCAAACCAACAGATATTGCTCAAGACTATGTTTGCAAGAACTGCCTTGAAGTACTGTACTAATAAGCTGCAAACATACTTCTCCATTTCAAGAGACTCTCCACATATAAAGTTTTAATAAAATTCAGTTGCCCTTTAGCTCTTTTTGCTTTTCTGTAGGTATCTTCTGTTGATTTCTGTCGATATTTATTTAGGGATACCTCTCTGACATCCCCCCTCCCCAATTCTAACTTTCCTCAATACTGTAAGAGAAATGTGTACACATATTTAAAAATATAAGTGCTGGTTTCTAAAAGTCACTTTATAAGTAAAACAACTTAAGAGGTGCCCATGTTGTCTTTCAGTGCCCCCATCCCAAAGGGCAGTTTATCATGTCAGCATGTATTGTTCCATGTGAAACTGTCCCCAGTTCTGTCACAGCAGCTTGAAGGCTTCCTTACTAGATACACATCACTATTTGGTAAAGTTTTTGGAAATTCAATGTTAAACCAACAGCTATAAAACAAAGTTTTAAGTGAAAACAATTTTAAATGACTCCTTTACTATAAAATCTTTAAACATTTAAATAAGATACCTACTTTAGGAGTTTTGAATTCTGAAAAAATTCTTCTTCATATTCTCTTATAGCTTCAATGCTCTCAGAGCTGTTTCCTAAGGGAAAATGATGGTGAATTTCTCATTAAGAAAACTAACCCATATTATTTGAAAACAACAAGAATGATAATAATCCATCTTTCATACCTTTCCCTGTAACGACAGCAAAATAACCTAGAGCTTTCATTGGGAAGAGCTTCCCTTCGATTATCTGCTGAATCTGTTTTACAAGTGGGAAAAAAGTGGGAAAGATGAACTTGAGGTTTGGGTTTATATAATTTTTCAAATCATACTATTTAAAAAGCAAACTTAAATGCTGTATATGTATATATTTAGTTAAATACATAAATCTGTACAAAAGTGTTAAAATGTTATTTAAGAAAAAAATACATTTAATTTTACTATATTAAAGAGTATCTTTCTAAAATGTAAGTGCCCAAATTGAAACCTACGGTGATGTGTAGTGCTTTGGAGTCAGGCCTTAGTTTGAATTTCTGCTCTGCCACTTACTAGCTATGTGGCCTTAAGTAAGCTACTTAATTTTTCAAAATGGTTGTTGAAAAGATTATATGAGATATAATACCTAACACAGTGCCAGGCATGAAGAGGCACTCAATAAGTGATAGCTGCTATTATTATTTCCCCAAACTCTTCTTCAAATATTTAAATTCTAACCAGGTCGGACTGTGTTTTTGCTTTTTTGTTTGTTTGTTTGTTTATTTATTATTTTTTTATTTTGGTATCATTAATCTGTAATTACATGAGCAGCATTATGTTTACTAGACTCCCCCCCATCGTCAAGTCCCCTTCACATACCCCATTACAGTCACCGTCCATCAGCATAGTAAGATGCTATAGAATCACTACTTGTCTTCTCTGTTATACAGCCCTCCCCATGCCCCACTCTACATTATGTCTGCTAATAGCAATGCCCTTTTTTTCCCCTTATCCCTCCCTTCCCACCCAACCTCTGTAGTCTCTTTCCCTTTGGTAACTGTTAGTCCATTCTTGGGTTCCGTGAGTCTGCTGCTGCTTTGTTCCTTCAGTTTTTTTCTGTGTTCTTATACTCCACAGATGAGTGAAATCATTTGATACTTGTCTTTCTCCGCCGGGCTTATTTCACTGAGCATAATACCCTCTAGCTCCATCCATGTTGTTGCAAATGGTAGAATTTGTTTTGTTCTTATGGCTGAATAATATCACATTGTGTATATGTAACACATTTTCTTTATCCCTTCATCTACTGATGGACACTTAGGTTGCTTCCATTTCTTGGCTATTGTAAATAGTGCTGCAATAAACATAGGGGTGCATATGTCTTTTTCAAACTGGGCTGCTGCATTCTTAGGGTAAATTCCTAGGAGTGGAATTCCTGGGTCAAATGGTATTTCTATTTTGAGTTTCTTGAGTGGAGTGTTTTTTTTAACACTCCCACCCCCTTAAAAAATATTTGGATCCATTGGTTCTTAACCCTTCTGGGTCAAAAATCCTTTTCTAAATGTAATAAAAGCTATAGGCTCTGTTCCCAGAAAAATGCACATTTGCATAAAGAGCTATCATTCACACATAGGTGCAAGAGTTCCTACTCCCTGAAGCCCATTCAGATTCATACTGACAGAAATGTCCCTCCTCTAAGACAAGTTACATCCCGAAGCAAATGCTGAATCTTTGGTATAAAAAAGGACTGATGATATAAGGCTCAATTACATTCAGTATAAAAAAGAAATGATATAAACTAATTACATTTCAAAAAAAAAGTACAAACTTACTATCCTAGAGAAGAGGAGAAAGAAATGAAAGGAATGGGGAGAGATGAAAAGGAGGCACAGAAATTTGCTTCTACCTCCCTTCTCCCTTCTCCATATCAGGACTAATACTGCCACAGTAGGCCTTTCCCTTAAAAATAAGACAAGCAAAGGTCATGGGGGCTGTGAAGAAAAGAGTTAACACAGCAGGCCTGGGATTGCTGTCCACAGAAAGGCCTGTTTGTCTTCGGCTGGCATCTAGGAACTCAACTGGTAAACAATTCCCTACTCTGACACAAAACTTTCCCTAAATAACAGTAGCTTATTGTGCAAGCAATATGGTTTATGCTGAACATCTGAATTTCTCTGGGTGTCCGGAATTCTGATACTTGAGGGTGTCTATATGACCAGCCCCCAGTAAAAACCTTAGGTGCTGAGACTCTAAAGTGCAACATGTTGCTGGTAGGAATCAACTTGTTCCTGAGAGGACTCTTGGACTCCTGAGCATGGTTTCCTCCAGACATCAGCTCTTGCACCTTTTCCCTTTGTGATTGTGCTTTGTATCCTACACTGTAATAAATCTTACATGAAAGAATGACCATGTGTTGAGTCTCCTGAGTTCTCTTAAAGATCAGTGAACTAGGGGTGGTCTGTCTTGGGAACCCCTAACACAGAGGAATAGTTCTAGAAAGTTTCAGATGGAAAGGAGAGAAATTCTAAGCAGCAGCATGAGGGATGGGCACTGTGTCTGAAGTTACTCTATGGGGGGCAAAGATGTAGTAGATCCAGGATTTGAGATCAAGCAATCTCACTACAGATTCTGCACTCTTAACCACTACTTTACTTTACTTACACCCTTATACATATACCTTTATTAAGTAGAGAGCATGCCCTAAGTCAAGACTTGTACCCTAGTTAGACTTAACACACCATGTCACCTTGAAATCTTTTTCCTTGTTATGGGAGTAGAGGAGGGACACTGAACACCATGTAGAGAAGTCACAGAATTTCAAAAATGAAAATGACCCTAGAGATCAACTAGACTAATAGGTTGGATTGTGCACTGAGTAGATGCACAAAAGTAACAAGATCTGCCCAAGGACATACAGCCAGCTGGTGGGGTATGGATAAGAATGCTGAGGCCTGATTCCCAATCCAAAGCCTTCTCTATTATAAAAATCTGCTATACAATCTTTGCTCAGTTAGGAAAAGTAATGCTCAGTTAGGAAAAAATAAATAAAAAAATCAACTGGCATATATAAGGTCCAAAAGGAATCTATACTATCATTAGCTATACACTAATTTATGAACATCAACTAAAAAATATTTTTTTAAAGAAATACCATAAATGAGGTTAATGACTGTACATTAGCAACAAGATTAAACAACAGCAACAGTTTGTGTTTCTGAAACTAACTATAATTATGGAATTCTACTTATACCTTAAAATTGTACTTAAGTAATTTACTGTAACTTTCCAATATTTTAGTTTCAATGAAAGCCAAGAAAAATCCCACTACTACTCTTTGATTAAGTGTTCCACAAGGAATTGTTTTCTTTACAACAAGTCCCTGTCACAGCTGGAGCTTATACAAAGAATCTTTTCTCAGAATAAAGAACTTGCCCTCACCCTACTTGGACTAGCCACATTTTTCTCTGCCAAGTCTACTTTGGTCAAAACAAATATCGTCCTTCTTCCATGAGGATCCATTTGACTGACTAAGTCTGTAACAATGCTGCGTTCAGCATCCACCGATCCATCTGAAAAAAATTGAAATGATACTGTAACAACTGCAAAGTAGACCTTTAAAACTTCCACAAGCTATACCTTATGTTTATATTAGAGTAAGAAAATCTTTCTTAATACCTTTATCTTAGCTAAAAAAAGAATTTCTAGCCAATAAAAATTTCTATGTCTACAGTGAAATTCATTAAAATATTCCTAACTTCAATTCTATTTACTAATCGATGAGTAAGAGGAGAAGGTAAAACATATTTATCTTGTACGCTTATATTTAGAGCTTACATTGCTTAAGAAGGAAGCATTTCAGTGCAATTAAAATCTTTTGATAAGATTTACCTTGGATACATAGTATGATGGCATTAGGATTCTGCATATAAGCTTTGCTGATACTGAAAATGGTTTCCTTTGTGTCAGGAGCCATGCCTGATGTCACAGTCTTGAAGAAAAAGGTTTTAAATGTCATTATAAATGTTTCCTATACTTTGAATAAAAGACATGTTTTGTACATACTTACATTAATCACACCTGGTAAGTCAACAAGCACCATCCTCTGTAGTCCTGGACCTTTTACATTTAAGGATATGGTCTACTCAGGAAAAAAAAGCAAAACACAAAATTTTTAGAGGCAATTTCTTGGGAATTTTTTGATGAGATATATTCTGAAAATTCTCTATTTCATCCATTTGGATATGGTGCTGTGTTATTAAGTTACGAAGGAAAAGTTACTCTTTTCTGATCCTAAAAGTAATTATTCTAGAAAATTACCCACAAAATGATACACTATTTGGAATAGTGAAAAAAAAAAACCCTATGTATTTTGGAACAGCTGCAATCTAGACATCAATGCCAATACCATGATTTATTTCAAATCATAAATATTGGATTTCAATAAAACATTGTTGAGATGAATTATAACACTCACTTCAGGGCTAACAGTGCAGCCTTCTTTCACATTTTTCCTCATTCGAAGTTCTATTTCATGTCTTAATGCTGCAAGCTATGAAAGGAAAACAAAATTCTAAGAAAATCTTCAGTTAAATAATCCATTTAATTGTCTCTTTGAAGTTACATAGGTTACGAAGTTACACACATGAACTTCACATGAATTCTACTTACATCTTCCTCTTTGGTAAGATCAAACTCTCGAGAACTATCTTTAAACAAGGCCACATGGTGAGGACCTTCACTCAGAGTCACCTGAAATGAACAGAAATTAAGATGTAATAATGCATTTACAATTCTTAATTCCCATAGCACTTACATGGTGAGGGGGCCACTGCACTGCACGAATCCAGGTATCTCTTTATACTATACATCAGGAGCATCCCCAGGGGCTGTCATCATGGCAACTCAAAAACCACAGAATTTTGTCTATATTGTCCATACATCTGTCAACTGTGTTGTAATTTCCCAGCAATACTGCCAGCTATTTTGTATCTTTCAATACCTAAAATGTTGTACCCCTCTCATTTCCCAGTCAGTGTTATACAGAGTATGGAGCACAAACCCATCAATTTAAAACTTCTAAAAGAAAAATCTGACATTTAACTTTAAAGAGAAATTTAGGTTAAGGGATGATTCATTTATTTAACATCCATTTATCAGGAGTAACTGTGTCATGTGTTGTAGGAGAAGAAACATGAAGAACTAACTTTTTCTCTTATCAGAGCATGATATGATGTGTAGTCAGTTCATTTTCTGTTTTTCCTAAATTGGAAGTATCTCAAATGCCCACCTAATAGTAAAGTGGATCTATAAAGTTTAGTACAGTCACACAATACCACCGAGCAATGAAAAAGCAGCAAGTCTTACACAGCACAGTTGAGTTCAGTCAGACATTCACTACACTCAAACAGTGAACTCACTACAGACTGGGAGAAATAGACAGGTTTAGAACTCACTATAGTCTGGGAGAAATAGACAGCAATACCAGGACAGTGTAGCAAAACCAACAGTGTCCTAGAAGAGAGCTGTACTGACTACATGGGAGCTAAGGGAGCTTTCACCCAAGGGGTGACATCTAAGCAAGAAGTTCTCTAACAACAACTTACATGTTAACAGTCTTTGGTTTCCTGAGAACTTCTAAACTTCACATTCCTTAACTTTTCAATTATAACTTTTCAAGCTTTTCTATGATACAATTTCACTTTTAAAATTTAATTCCTTCTACTGCAAATGAACTAAACAGACGAGACAATAAACAAAAACCAGCTGTTTAAAGATAGCCATAAAGCAACCATGGCAGCCTGCACAAGTTCAAGACCCTGAAGGATCCTGGGGACATAGTCTTGCAGCTATTTTCCCTCAGGGCATTTGCTGACTTGTGGCACAAGGCAGCTGGAGAGAAAAGCTTAAAATCTATGGCAGTCTTGCTGGTTGAGGAGATGAAGTCACAATTCAGGGTTATCAACAGCCATCATTTAAGGTGCCATGGGCCCACACAGAAACGGAAAGCAGAAATGCATCTCCAAAAACGGAGCCCTATATTCTGTGTGCAATATCCCTATGAGGCTTTTGTGCATTAAGAAACAGCAGAAAGAAGCTGTTAGGCTAAATGTCAAGTCTAGATTTTGGCATCCTCACTGTTCAGGGGAGACAAAAATACGGAGTGCAAGTCCATCGAGGAGGAGAAATCTTGTAAATACCAGAGGAGTCATATAAAGAGACCAGCCTTGTCTGATTCAAGGAAATCTGCCTGTGCATTACCTGCCTGCTGGAAGAAAGTGAACTCCTTCCTAAAACAGCATTATCCACAGCCACTGAAGTGAGCTACTAGTAACAGTGGAAAAGGTAGTTGACAGCAAAACATAGGATGTGTGGTCAGTTCATTTTCTTTTTCTCCTAAATTGGAAGTATCTCAAATGCTCAACCAATAGTAAAGTGGATCTATAAAGTTTAGTACATTCACATAGTACCATGGATCAATGAAAAAGAAACTAGCCTTATTCAACATGGTTGAATTCAGTCTGACACAAAACAGCGAGATCTGTGTGAATCACACTAGACTGCCTGTTGAAATTATAAACAGACTTCATTTCTGGAAGATTTCAGCATATAGCATCAGCTTTATTGCCTCACTTTTTATCACTATTCTGACCTTCATTCTCAGTGATTTCAGTTCTCTTATTGTCCAATTACTCTCTACCTGCACACAACAGCTGAATGAAAAGAAAAAACATATAAACCAAAACAACCATATAGCTTCCCCTTGAATTTACATCCACAGACCTTAATGGGGACTTCAGCACAACTCAGCAATCCTACTATTGCTCAACTTCCTTCATCAACGCACCAGAGGAGTCACCACTCACCTAGAAAAGACTTCACAACTTCCCTCTTACCTCAATCTTCAATACCATCTCCTCTCTCTTTACTTAACAGCTGAAAATGTAGTTTCTGAGTTCACTGAGGAAGTGGAAGTAATCAGAAGGAAACCACCACATATTCTACTTATTTACCTCCACTGGTGTATTCAATGACCAATTCTCAGTCTTCACCTTCCACGATCTATCAGCAGCAGTTGACCTTGCTGGTCTCCTTCTCTTCCACGATATTTTCCTCACCTCATTCCAGTACACTGCACTGTTCTGGTTTCCCTCTTCCCACCCTGGCTGCTCTTCACAAGCTCCTTTGCGGTTTCCTCCTACCTCAACCTCTTAATGTTGGAGTGCCCAGGAAACAATCCTTTGTCCCGTGTCTTCTCTCTCTACTTACTCCCTTGGTAATTTTATCCAGTAAGATAGTGGCTTTAAATACCATCCTTAGATATTAAATTATGACTCCTAAACTTTGTCTCTACCCCAGACCTCTCTCCATATTATATATCTTACTGTTGATATGTTAACACCCCAGCAGTCCAAAACTCCTGCTCTCTTCCCAAAAGCTAATTCACTCTAATCTAGACTTGCCTGTGCCAATTACATGTGTTGATTTATTCAGGTCAAAAACCTTGCAGGCATCCTGAAAACTGATTTTCTGTCTCTCAATATAAAGTATGTCAAGAAATTCTGCTTATTTTACTTTCAGAATAGATCCATAATTCAACTATTTCTTATCACCCTCACTGCTACTTCCCTGGTTCAAGAATCACCACCTAACCACCTGTGGGGCTTTGCACTTTCTCTCTGAATGGAACACTCGTGGACTAGATATCCGCATGATTTCCTCCCTAAATCTCTGCAAGTCTTCATTCAAATACTACCTTTCCAATGCAGTCTTTCAACATACTGGCACTCTCAGTTCACTTGCCTAGTTCTACTTTTTCTTTCTGCACACTTAACTGCTTTCCTCCATTATGGCAAGGATCTTTGTTTTATTTACCAACACACTGCCTAGAACAGTGCAGGTGTGTACTCATATAACTCATTAAATATTTGCTTAATGAAAGATTCTGTAGCCATAAGACTTTCTTCCTGTGACCATGGACGAACTGTCATTGCTTCTATATGCGCAACTTACATGCAGAGTCTCAGCCTCTTTCACCTCAAAGACTTTGCACTTGCAATTGTCCCCTCTCTCTTGCACCATCATTTTTTTTCTCAACTAGATCATTATAATCAGCATAAAAATGCTACTGCCCCAATTCTGTACTTTTTCTTACAGTAAAACTAAAAAATTATATTTAGTGACTCCACTTCCAATACTGTCATTCTCTAACTCAGCTTCTCACTAATCTTACTCAAAATAAGATCCAAAGGCCTAGTATCAGCTCAATGTAGCCTGGCCCTCCACTGTGCCACTGTCCTCTTCCATCATTCTCCTCGCACTCACTCAGCCTGTCTTACTGGCCGCCTGGCTGTGCCTCTACTGATTTCTACAACATGGATACTTGCAAATGCTACATATCTAGTTAGAATTCTTCATTTCAACACAATGAACAGACTTCACTGAAGTGTTTATTTTCCTGAGGAACTTCATCAGATCACCTATTTTCTTACCTTAACCGGAGAGCGTGTCATCATCTCCCCAGATCCTCGCGGGAACATTCGTGCTTGAGCAATCATTTCCAACACGCTAGTTTTTCCAGCACTCTGATCTCCAACCACAACAACCTTACCACAAAATAAGTAACATGTATTCAGATTTTTCAATACTAACTTAAATTTCAATAGATTGGGAATGCTGCTGAGGTTTTCTAGTCTTTTGAAAGATCTACAGTTAAATGATTTTTAAAAATCATCCATAAAAAAAATGGTTGATACATGTATGCATATTGAAAATATAAATAGCAAACCATTAATTGGATTCATTATTTATGGCCAAATTTTTATTAAAAACTTGTCAATTTAAAAACACTATTTCAAAACCAGGTCATTAATGTTCCACAAATCTCTTTCATAGTTTACTTTTAAAAAAGACTTTTTCAGTTCTATAAGGTTAAATTTCACTCATGTGCCTAATTTAACCTACTGTTAGGTATTCTGGTACCAGGAATATTGTGGTTACATAATGCCAAATATCTGATAGCCGTCCTTCATTACACATAAATATAAGTAAAACAATGGACTAAAATAGTCAAATAATATTCAATGCTGAAGATATCATCTAGAACACATAAATAGTATTATTTAAGTAAAAAAAGTCTGTTTATATATATAGATATATATGTATATGTGTATGTGTAAATATATATATAAATACATGTGTCTGTATATATGTATTGTGTGTATGTGTATACGTATTCATATAACTTTTTTAAAGCCTAAAGTGTTTTTTGCTAATGGGTAAGCTCACTACGTATTGATTTATCACTTACCCTCGGCAGATGATCTTGGGTATTGTAACTGGCATCATAATCAGACAGAACATCAAGAACTTCGGAATACATGTCAATCAAAGATTTCTATAAAAATTTAAAAATTAATACTACATAGCAAAACATTAAAAAAAAAGTCAAGAGAAAAAAGCTGACAAATCCATGTTTTTCCATAATCACCGTATTATTTTAATTATGTACATACATATTTTTAGTAAAACAGTATAAAATAAAAATCTATTTCTTTCTACCAAATTTATCCATTTTATTTAGAGATACACTGATTCAACAAAGTACGTTAATTCAGAATGTCCTAACCTTGTAATTAAATGGAAAAAGAGAGAATTTGTTATTTAATATTGAATACCTAATATCTACTACAAAACCACAGTAATCAAGAAAATTTGGTCATGGCACAAGAACAGACCCATAGATCAGTGGAACAGAATAGAGAGACCAGATATAAACCCACACATTCATGGCCAATTAATGTATGATAAAGGGGCCATGGATATACAATGGGGAAATGACAGCCCTTCAACAGCTGGTGTTGGCAAAACTGGACAGCTACATGTAAGAGAATGAAACTGGATTACTGTCCAACTCCATACACAAAAGTAAACTCAAAATGGATCAAAGACCTAAGTCGTGAAACCATAAAACTCTTAGAAGAAAACACAGGTAAAACTCTCTTGAATATAAACATGAGCAACTTTTTCATGAACATAATCTCCTTGGGCAAGGAAAACAAAAGCAAAAATGAACAAGTGGGACTACATCAAACTAAAAAGCTTCTGTACAGCAAAGGACATCATCAGTAGAACAAAAAGGCATTCTACAGTATGCGAGAATATATTCATAAATGACATATCCAATAAGGGGTTGACATCCAAAATATATAAAGAGCTCACATACCTCAATAGCCAAAAAACAAATAACCCAATTAAAAAATGGGCAGAGGATCTGAACAGACACTTGTCCAAAGAAATTCAGTTGACCAACAGACACATGAAAAGATGCTCCACATAGCTAATCATCAGAGAAATGCAAATTAAAACCACAATAAGTTATCACCTCACATCAGTTAGGATGGCCAACATCCAAAAGACAAGCAACAACAAATGCTGACGAGGATGTGGAGAAAGGGGAACTCTCCTACCCTGCTGGTGGGAACATAAATTAGTTAAAACCATTGTGGAAAACAGTATGGAGGTTCCTCAAAAAACTAAAAATAGAAATACCATTTGACCCACTAATTCCATTCCTAGGAATTTTCCTGAAGAAACAGGATCACAGATGGAAAAAGACATATGCACCCCTATGTTTATCACAGCACTATTTATAATAACCAAGACATGGGAGCAACCTAAGTGTTCATCAGTAGATGAATGGATAAAGAAGATGTGGTACATATACAATATTATTCAGCCATAAGAAGAAAACAAATCCTACCATTTGCAACAACATGGTTGGAGCTAGAGGGTATTATGCTCAGTGAAATAAGCTGGGTGGAGAAAGACAAGTATCAAATGATTTCACTCATCTGTGGAGTGTAACAATGCAAAAACTGAAGGAACAAAACAGCAGCAGACTCACAGACTCCAACAATGGATTAATGGTTACCAAAGGGAAAGGGACTGGGGAGAGTGAGTGGGAAGGGAGGGATAAGGGGATCGGGGACATTATGATTAGCGCACATAATATGGCGGGGCACAGGGAAGGAAGTATAGTGCAGAGAAGACAAGTAGTGACTCTACAGCATCTTACTATGCTGATGGACAGTGAATGTAATGGGGTATGTGGTGGGGTCTTGATAATAGGGGGGAATGTAGTAACCACGTGTTGCTCATGTGAAACCTGAGAATAAGATTGTATTATCAATAATACCTTAATAAAAAAGAACTGAATAGCTAATATTAAATACCCAACAATGGAAGAGCATTAACACCATAAAGGCCACATAAGATATCAGGTGACCAACTGAAAGGCAATCACCCTTTATCAAGTCTGTCATGTATATCAGAGAGAGAAAGAGGGACTGAAAAAGGATCAAAGTAAGAAAGCAGCAGCAAGAAGATGGCTGAATCAGTAAGAATGATTAATTTTGATCACTGGGCTGGCTAACAAGTGAGAGCATCAGGATGACATTCAGTACTGTTTCTCTCTGTAGAACCAGGATCAAACGTGGTACTTGGCAAATAAGCTTCAACTAAGTATCTGATGAATTGAGGAGCAAATAAACTAGCTGTGAAAAAAAAGGCTATTATCAAGCATTTAGTAATTAAAGATAAGTTTTAATGTCAAGGCAGGAACAAAATGAGTGTCTACAGTTCCTTTAATCTCTTTGAACACCCAGAAATAATTAAATGGAAAGAAATCGCTATCTCCTCTACCTAAAAATAAACAAAAAAAATTGTTCAGATTTTCATTACCAATTTACTTTATGAGAGAAAATATGGCTTCTTAGGTAAACTCTCAAAATATATTAATACTTGGACATCACTTTGCTCAACTGCCATGTATAACTTTATTAAATTAAAGCCATCCTATTTATTTGCTTCATACAGTCATGATTTAGAGTCAGAACTACTAACACATGTTGGTCAAACTAGCATTATGTATCTTAAGACCCTGGCTTCAGAATATATGTACCATGATTTACTGGAGTTTTGCTAGATACAAATTTTGTTCACGTATATAAGTTAAAAGAATTACTTCCATTTAATTAATTAATTAATTGTTTCTTTTGGTATCATTAATATACAAATACAATTACATAACCACACTATGGTTACTAGATCCCCCCCATTATCAAGTCCCCACCACACACCCCATTGCAGTCACTGTCCATCAGTGTAGTAAGATGCTATAGAATCACTACTTGTCTTCTCTGTGTTATCCTGCCTTTCCCATGTCCCCTGCTACATTATGTGTGCTAATCACATGGCCCTTATTCCCCTTATCCCTCCCTTCCCACCCATCCTCCCCAGTCCCTTTCCCTTTGGTAACTGTTAGTCCATTCTTGGGTTCTGTGAGTCTGATGTTGTTTTGTTCCTTCAGTTTCTTACCTCCATTTAATTTAGCACATACAACTTGGTTTAGTGGGGAATAGTAAGATTTAATCTGTTGATAATGGTAATTACCAATATGCTGCTGCTGACAGTCCCAGCCTATGAAAAGTCCTTTAAAATGCCTAAGAAACCATCCAAAAGAACATGTTAACTCTCTTAATACTGAAAAAAGCATGTTAATCATTCACTGGAAATACAGGTAAGGCAATTATGATGAGTCATATATAAATGTCCATCAACTCACAATTCTGACTTTATAGCTGCAGTAATTAAATAAGCCTAAAGACAAACTAGATATTTCTGAAAAATAAGTTGATTCACAAGAAACAACTGTTAAGAGTATGAAGATTTTATAGGCATAGGATAAACCAAATGTCTGGAGACTATAATTTGTAAAATGTCTTAATCTGGGAAGAGACTTCCTGTCTTTCAAGGACATTAGGTGAGAAAGAAAAGGATGATAGAAGACTTTATAGTTCCTTGAAAACTGATACTGATGAACACACAATGTGAAGTGGCAAAGTTCATAGAACTAACAAATTATGAAAAACTTAAAGTACCTTGAGCTTTCTGTGATGGATGCCTTTGTCATCTTTCTGCAATACTAATTTTCTCAATTCTTTGTTTTCTTTTTCTAACCGTTCCAAGATTCTCTGGTACTTTAACTGCAACAAAATAATACAATTATGTAAGAAAAAAACAGGTTAATAAATAACATTAAGTCTCAAAATCTTCCAAAATCTTGAAGTCATATCCTGACTATTTAAAATGAATTATTTCATTTAAAAAGCTTCTATGAAAATGTTGAGAATAAAATAAATAAATATTACCTCATAAAAGCAGTAAAATTCATTATAGTCTTCTATTATAATTTGGCATTTCATTTGGAAAATTCTTTGCTATTTACATTGAAGAAATTATTTCAAAACACTAAAAATGTAAGAATTTAAAGAAGCAATTTGTTACGTATACTCTATGAAACAGTCTTTCCTATCATACCAAAATTTTAAGTCTTCATTATAGGGACAGTTGACAAAAATTCAAATTCTTCCCATTCTCCATATTATTCTATGTTTTAATTAAAATAATAATAGCTAACAGTACTTGAGCATCATTATGTGACAGGCCCTTGACTATTCCACCTGCATGAAATTCATGAAGTTCCTTACAGTTTCACATGAGGAAAAGGTTGTACAAATTAGGAACTTGATGTTACAGACACTTGGGAGCCATTCAAAATCACAAATTTTGAATATAGGTCTGAGTCAAGGGCTCAAACTCTTACAAGTTTGCTAAGTTTCTTTGGCCAGAGATGATACATTAATTTTTAAATTTTGATATAAAGATAGATTTAAAGACTAAAATGTTTAAACAAGTTATTTTTAACAAAGTCAATGCCAGCTGTACAATTTTCTTCTCAAATATATTGATTCTTTTCTACTTGGTCACCTCAATGTGTACACTATTATTCTCTAAACATTAACAATGTTCAGAAAACTATAAAGAATTACTTCTTCCTACAACCAGCAGAATTGCTAATTTCTAACTTATAATGTTATGTGTTTTATAATGGAAAATATTTCTTATAAAATTTTTTGGTGGCTGTAATCTTCCAAAAAACAAAGCAAGGAACAGATCAAAGCTCTATCCTCAAAACCAAATTGAAGAAAAACATGTTATGTAGTTGAACTATATAGTAGAGACAGAATTATAGACTAGATTCTACTATAAACTTTTTTCCACAGAGCTTGTTCATTTATATGTAGTAACAGTATATACAACAAACTTCATGCAATATCTAAGAATTAGATCTTTGTTAATATGGCAGCCTGTAGTCACATGCAGCTATTGAGCACCAGAAATGTGGCCAGTCTGAATCAAGATATGCTATTGAGTAAAGAACACACAACAGATTTCTATGATTTAGTAAATAAATACCTCATTTATTTTCATACTAGTTACACGTTTAAATTACACTATTTGGGATCTACTGGGTGAAGCAAAATGCATTAAAATCAATTTTGCCTGTTCCTTTTTACTTTTTTTATGTAAAAATTTTAAATGACACATGTAGCTTGCATTGTATTTCTACTGTACATTGATGATATAGATAATCCTATGGTTCATTATACCAATTTTCCATACAGTATTTGTGTCAATGACCAGTGGCTGACAACTATAATTATAATTGCACATGTTGAGGGGTTGATATCAACAAAAATGATATAAAAGGGTGATATGATTTCCATTGGCTCATGTCTTCATAAATATGGAATCAACTGTGAGTTCTACATTTTCTGGGGATGGGACCATTCTTTGATACAAGTCCCCGTCTGGTAGTCATCCTGTAGAGATGTGCTACTAAGCTGTTCTCCAGTGCTCTAGACCAGTAATTCTCAAACTTAAGGATGCATCAGAATCACATGAGGTCTTTTAAAAACATTGATCACTGGGTTCCACTCCCAGAGTTCTTGATTCAACGGGTCTGGGATGAGGCCAATAATTTGCATTTCTAACAAGTCCCCCAATAGCACTCTTTGAGACCAGTGATTCTTAACTTCTGACTACAGACTGGAATTGCCTGGCTGGGAAGCCTTAAAAATGGATATGGTGATGCCCAGACACAAGAGATTGTAAAATATAGTAAGGTATGAGAATCAATGCATAGACATTAAGGAAGCTTGCAATGCAAAATGTACTAATTGTTTAATTTCACCTAGATTGCCTTTGTTTAATATTTTCTTCCCTAAAAAGAGACACACAAGATGTCTTTTTAACTTAAAAAAAAGAAAAAACTTGTTAATTACTTCATATCATTGTTTTCTATATAGAATAACTAACATGGAGTGGGTGATAGGGCAATTTCTGCCCTAGAATGTTATCTACTGACTACATGGCACAGCAAAATAGGTCTTTAAAATAATGACAATTTTATAACCAACAATAAGAGAATAGCTTTTCTAAGTAATGTAAGTAATACCTTTGGTAAAGTTATTACCTGTTTTTGGGCTTTAGAAAAGCAAAGGAAAAAGTTACTGAGGGCTCATTAGGGCTGTGGTAGATTCAAATCCAATTTCTTTAATTGCTACTTAAATTAATTAGTCTATTAATATAAAAATTCAAGCACAGGTTTATACATGGTCATCCCCAATTCTTTTTCCATAGTTTTTCTTTATAATTAGAAGCACAAGATTCGCTCAAAATTAGGCTTTTACATATCAGTGAGTAAACCACACCCACAAGTTCCTTCTTTATTCCTTCTCAATTAGCTTTTGCATTTATTTACATCTATTAATAAAAAGGTTGTCACTAAACATGCCGTATTTTGCTTCATTAAAAAAATTAATTTTCACATCACCAACTTACATTTGAGTTTAAGAAAAAGTCCTTGTTTTTTGTATGCATCGTAATTACCTGAGTATGCAGAAGTTCTTCTTGAAGTTGGTCAATTTTCTCTTTGTCTGAAATCTAAATATTTAAAATAATTTTATTTGAGTAGAACTAGGTTTATACAGAACATACAGAAGTTAAACTTTTAAAAAAATGAGTAAAAACTGGCTTTTTATATATATATATACATGTATATATATATAATCAAAGCAAATTTTAAATCAAATGATTCAAAAGAAACACTTGTATTCAATAAAAATAGTACATTAAAATTTTATATTGTTAAAATTAAATCATTTTCTTAAAAAAAATCATTTTCCCATTGCCATTCTAGTCATTTCTTATGAATGGCTTGTTAGAAAAATAAGAGATCAACACATATGGTCACCATATTCTTCACATGTTTTATCCTCAAGCATAAATACTTCGATGCTTGGAGAAATAAGGCACTGATATCCCTAGAGATGTGCTTTGGAAAGTCAGATACCTGTTATCATTTACAGCTACTGAAAAAGTTCATTGGTCATAGTGTGTATCTGAAGTAAATAGTATCCATATTTATTCTGTAATAGATATTTAATAAATGCAAAGAACTTGCGTTTTCAGAGCTTTAAGAGGAGCTAGATGCTTGTTTTTAAAATCAATTCCAGCACAAGAACTGCTAGCCAATAACATAGCGAATGCATCAGTAGCAATGAAGTTGAGTAAAGCATCTCTACTGGATCTGAACATAAAAGTAGGATATAATACACAGGTATACAAGTATTGTGGAAACTACCTCAAATTGTTGTTAATGCCAATAGTTCTAAGAAAAAACATCCAAAAACAACTTAACAGGTTTTAAAGTAGTCACAATACAATTCTAAATATAAAACACAATCAACAAATATAATTAAAATTATGACACTTATGACAGATCCATGTAACTACACTTTGTTTTGACTTGCTGGTGAGGTACAGAAGTTGTCATCTTCAATCTTTCAAAATAATTGTCCAAATTATGATAATCAAAATTTATAAACATGAATTTACTACATAGGAGACAAAAATCAAGTTAAAATTCTTGTAAAGCCTTGTTTACCTTCAGTCACTCACTATTTAAGCAATGAAGACATGGTAGCAAATACATATGAAAAAAATTTCAATGATTTGCTTATTGAGGGAGACATTAATAACTCTTACCCATGTAATTAAAAAGCTATTTTGATATTTTAATCCCTATTTCCAAAATAATGTCTCAAAATTTTCCCTAAACATCTTTAAAATAAAAACGACACAATGCTTGCTGCAAACGATAAGGTACATGTATTTTCTTGAAAAGCCTATGCCTGAAAATCTCAAATGTGATTCAGTAATCAGCAAAAATGTAAGACAAATTCTGTATTGTTTTCTTATTCCTGTATAGCAAGCAGAGACCTGTGGATAGAAGCTTTTTTTTCATTTGACTGTATGTTTCTAAAAAATGGACAAGAATTATTAATAGTCTCCTAAATGTAAGGAAACAAGCAAGGTGGGGAGGAGTCCACAACCCAAAGAACAAAATCTTGAAGACCAATGAATAAATAACTCCATGTTTTGATTATATGACATGTCATCATACTATAATAATGTAGTCACAAAAATTTTCTCATGCAGATTAAATTCCCAATTCATTTTAAAAGATACTTTGATTTACTCTACTCCAATATTCATCCAACTGCAATTATTACTATGAAATGTACAAACAGTATTAGTAAATAAAACAAATAGAACTAATACTGTTTTATTTTTTATTTTGAGTGTGAATATTTAATGGTTGCATGCAATATATCCTAAATTATAATAGACAACCTAACATTACATTTGGAGCAATAGCAAAGAAACTAATACAGCTACACAAAAAAGTTGGAATGTTTAGTATAAACAAAGGGCTATAGAAGGTTTAATTTTGTAATTTGGTAAAATAAAAAGTTAAAATTATATAAGGTTGTTAAAATGTTACAAATATAATCTTTATGCTAATATTAGTATTCAGTGATCATGACTAGTAGAATTTCTAAAATTTGGATTTTTATAAGTGTTTATTTACATCTATCATTTGCTTTTCTGGCACTATTTTTAGGAATAACTTAGGCACAGTTTTACTAATAAACTTCCTATCTCATTAGTTTAACAAAACTTCAAAATTAATGTCATACTGAAAGACTGGTGGAGTCAAGAGTTAGATAAAGTATTTTCTAGGAAACAAGATGGAAAACCTTCAGGTTTATAAAATAAATAATAAAGATTGAGAAGACAGTTTTACATATGTTCTAAAGAGAATAGCACATGCTATTTTTAATTTGCCACTTATTCAAGGTCTTAACTAGCAATTTGGGTATGTTCTATTTTGATGAACTTTAATGGTAAACTTCACCTGCTTAAGAGAATATTAAGTCCTCGTCCTGTTGTTTAATATGCTCAGTTTGCATAATGAAATTAACTTAAAACTCACCCTGACAGAAACGGGTATCAGTGGTCTTGAAACCAGAACTTTTCTACAATTCCAGAGCTGTGAAACTGATGAAGAAAGAGCGGAATCCTCCGCAGAAACAAGCTAAAGCTGAAAGAGAAAAACCTTTACTGGCTCCTCACAAAACCAGGCCTGATCTTAAAATTTTTGTATTTCTTCCTACTAAGCTATCATAGCCATTCTGAAATACTGCCATACATATATAAAAGACTTGTAAAAATTTCTATGTATGTGTAAATATTCACAAGAGGATAAAAGCTCCAATGGCTGTTTTAACCTACTGTCTCTGTATATCTGCATGAGTTCCTTTGCTCAGAGGATAAAGGGGAAATTTACTAGCTACTACTAAGGAGATATAAAAAATGAAGAACTACTTATATTTTCAAGAAGGTAAAGGAGAAAAAAGTGATTGAAAAGGAACAAAAGATAGCTGTGATTTTGTACTTCAAGTAAACCTTACCTAGAATGATAAAAACCTTATGATATTAGGATTTCCATCATTATGACAGTAAAGGGCTAAAAGTCATCTGGGTACTAACTACAGGGGGAAGATACAGTAAGGAAACTATCTTTAAGGAAAGTAAGGCGAATGATGTCATTATGGAAGAGCATAACTTGTTTTTTAAGTTCCCTTTACTTTCACCCAAGGTAACTCCAAAGTGGGCATGAACAGCCCCATTTGGTGGTCTCCTAAGTATGTGTAAATAAACAAAACAGACGGAGGTACAGTCCTGTCAGTCACTATGTTAGAAACGGAGAAAGTGAAGAATAAATGGGTTATATGGATAATCAAATATTACAATAGTAACACTATATCTAAGCCTGAAAAAAGGCTGGTAAGGTAGGCCACAAATGAATAGTAACAGAGAATGAATAGTATTCAACTAATATCCCTTAAATCATTAGATTCAGAAGCATATTGATAATCTTAAGCCATATCTTAGTCTTAAAATGGGAGATTTATGGAAGGAACTCATTTCAAATTACTTTGCCATTACCAAGGAACAAGCACTTATAACTAGAGCTATATTCATATTTCTAACATACCAGAACATGGTAGCTACCCACCCCTTCTTCCTGCAACAAAGCTGAGAAATAGATGACTCAGCTTAAACGCTTGTTATTATATGTAAATGGTATGCTCAACAGCACACAGAACAAAGAATGCTAAAGCACCATTTAAAATAAGTCTTTCCTTGGTTAACACATCTACTTGAACTTAACCGAGTAGGAAAAAAACTTATTTTCTATTTTCTCCTGTTAGTCATTCACTGAAAGTGTAAAATACAATATGAGTTGATTCCACAGCCATGGAATTGAGAAAAGCCAGTAAGGACAGTGAAAGAATAACTGAGTACTTTCAAATATTACCCATCAGCAAATGAGCTAAGGTTAGCCTGCAGAATTACTGCACTGATACTGGCTGATTTCAGTATCAGAACCTATAGAAAGCTAATTATACAATGGTATCTTTTTCCCTAAGATTTGTATGTAACCTTAAAAGCTTTCTGACCAAATTAACTTTTCTGATTTCAAAATCTCAGAGTACAACTTTAAAATCACCACATTCATTTCATTTTTGACTCAAAGTTTCTTTAGAACATTAACCTTGAGATCTACACTGTGGGAAATCTAACAGCCAAAAGCATATTTTAAGGACCTCCTGATTACACGTTCAACCAAATATTTATACAGATTTTTTGCTTTAGTGACCAGAATTACATCAAATTCTCAATGTTCAACCTTTCACTGGTCCAAGGTGAAAATTTGTGTTGCTTTTACTGATCAATGTGGAAAAATTTTATGCAATGAGTTTACCAAAGTGTATAAGAATAACTTTACCCAAAAGTTAAATCAAAAGTTTTCTTCTATAAGAAATAAGAATGTTCTCTGTTGATCAATTTTACTAAAACAAATAAATTCCATTCTTTAAATAATCTAACATAGTTATCCACAGTAATTCTTTTCATTTTAGAAATGAAAACTTGGAGAACAAGTAAATATAAAAGTTGGCAACAAATGGAGGACTAAAAAACTGGACCAATTAAGTGCAATTCGTCATTCTTTTCTAAATACAAATCCATGGATCTTCACAGATTATCTAATTTTCAGAAAACAAAATCCAATGTCTAATATTTTGGGTTTGTTTGCCCACTCCAGGAAACTTACATATCTGTATTATGTATCTTTCATATTTTTGCTTTGTCGAAAATTTATTTTCAAAATAACTGGAGTCCATGAATGGATCAAGGTGACACGATCTTGGCAGAAATGATCAGTTAGTATGAACATATCAGTATCCCCTTAAACCATCCATCACCTTGCGCTTGTGTTGGGCATAGCTCGAGCTATACTGGCCAGCGGCTCTGCGCGTTTCTTCTTCATGCTCTTGAATTTGCTTTTGTAAGAGAATGAGCTCACCAAGCAGACCCTGCCATGAGTTTACAGCAAGAAGAAGAGGAAAATTGGGGAGGAGAACAATGTTAAACCAAAAGGCACAAGAAAGGAACAGATGTAAATTAGGGAGGAATGGATAATTTACAACAAAAATGAAAACTTATTTATGTTCCTTTATAGCCACTACATAATTGGGCTCTGTACCACATTTCCTTTTTTTCCCTCTGGAAAATTAGATGTCTCTGAAATTGTAAAACAGCATAGTTTAAAAAGTGAAAAGGAAAATGCAATGTGACTGTTTGCTGAATGCAACAAGCCAGATATATAATATTCATATACAGTAACACCTAGACTAACTGGAATGCTCAAGGAAGGTGGCACTGTAGTTAACTAAATTTCCTTGTAACAGGAAAATAAAAATATTTCAGCCCTTATTTTTTAATTGTCAATATGCTTCTGACTTGATACATATGGGGAAAACAACAAAATTGATTTTAACACTGTTGATCTCACAAGCTTAAATTTTAATTCTAAGCCATAATTCTCGAAAGACTGAATAGAAGCTACATAATATAGCTTATTTACTTATTAAATTATTATTCTTAAATATTTTTCCTTGATATAATATCTTCAATTACAGATTACAGCCCCTCAAAATTCTATTAACTTGAGTTTTTACACACCGAATTAGTCAAGGTTTTACATTAATTCATATTTTACATGCCTATGCAAACAAAATTATTTGACTAAAACTTAGAGTTCTTTTTTTGCAAATTAAAAATATTTGAGGTACTGTTTTAACTTAATACAACATCAAATTAGTAGTTTAAATTTTCACCTTCTTTGGGCTGTTTTGACATTAAATGCAAGTAGCCTTAAAGAATATAACCAAGAGTATATTAATTACTGAAAGGTACTAAAGAAGTACATAATTAAAATATGGACATAATATAGTTACTATGAAAATTAAAAAAGAGAAAAAACCCAGTTTGTACCTATGTATAAAATAATCACTTCTATGTTTAAAGTTCATTCCATTTACTAATCATGAACTATTAATCTGGTATAATTTTTTATCATAATGTATTCACATGGCATGATACTAAAACACATGTCATTTTTGTACAGTATTTTTAACTGCTAACCTATTAGATAACCAACCTTGGGAAATGTAGGAGAAAAGGCAATTACCAATTGACACTATGATAAGCTTAGTATTTTCTCAATTAGAAACCTTAAAAACCCTGAAAGTTCCAACGAATGAGGTTACTGGCAAGTGTTCTAGAGAACAATGGGCTCAATATTTATGAAGTGATAAAAAAAAAAAGAGGAAAACTGACATTCATTGAAATGATCTAAATTAGGAGTTTCAAATACCTTCAGAGCTTTTTTAAATAACTGCCCAAAATATTTTATTTTGCATAGTTAGAAAGTTTCTTAAAATAAATACTGGTAAACATTATATTCAAGTTTTAATTACTAGGCTCAACCATAGATTTAATACTTTTATATAACTCAGAGACTTACATAAATACAGAAGTTTTCCAGAAAAGAAATAAATACACAGAAAAGCTATCAACATATAATTTGGGAGATTTTTATTTTGTTTGATTTCTTAGTTTTAATACATTAGGCTATGCCTACAATAAACTGGTTAACTTGCTATAAATCAAAGGATGAAACTAGTTGACATTTCTTCATGACAAGAGGACATCAAAATGGCAAGTAACATAACTGAAATTTCAACATTTCCAAATTCAACAGTTCAAAATGTATTGATAAAAATCTGCAGTTATTGTTAAAGACATATCTTTTAAACAAATACTTTTATGGTTTATGAGAAATCTATTAAAGAAAGACGATGTCCACTCAAGCCCTCATCATTGCCACAATTTTTTATGTCACCTTTCTTGTTTTTTGTATCATTGCTTTGCAATCAAGCAAAAAGTAGTCCTCCAACTTATTTTTATTCAATTGGTCATTTAACATAAACACTTTCTCTAATAATTTATTCTTCAAAACAATTCCCCTACACAGTAGTATACCTGTGCTTTAATTAACATAACACCAGTATTCTAGTTTATAAAATACCAAAGCAGTGAGAAAATATCCCACATTTTTTAACTGTGCTGGTCTCATCACTTGCATGGTTCTTTTTTACTTACAGCTTAAATACTTCACCCTAATCTACTTCTTATATCTATGTACAAATCACATATTGTACATGATAAATACTCTAATAACTGTTAAAATAACAGGAAAACACCCTCTTTCTAGTGACACCTCACTTTCTTTCCAAGTCTGTTACTGAAGCACTGTTATATGAAGGTAGTTGAAATTAACTGTTAACCTCCTGAAAAAAGTAGGAAGAAAGCATGAATTAGACACAGAAAAAGCTATTTATACTATTCTAGATGACTAAAAGGAGGTTACCCTTATCCAATTTTAGGCATTAACTTCCACCCTAAATACTGAGTGATGGGCTCTATAGCTTCTAGGCTAAGGCCATGTGGATAAGGAAGGTGAAGAAATGTGTGTGCCTGTTGTGCCGAACATACTCCTTAAATGGACAAAATACTTTTTTCCAATAAATATTTTCCCCGGCTCAGACATTCTTCTCCCAAGAAATAGCACATAATTATTTTTTAAGTGATACACATTATACAAAATATAATAATTATAAATAACAATCATCATTGTCGAGTACTACAAATTATATACTTCCTAAACATCTGGTTATTATCAATTTGATACTACAGCTCCCTTCATCTCATATTTCGTGTATAATGTTCTCGATTATTAAAAAAATTATGATGTCAGATCAAGAAAACCAGTGACAACTCCAGAAACCAAAATATCAACTGAAAATGCTGTGAAAACCTAGAAGTTGATGAGTTTGGTAGGATAAATTTTAAATAATCTTGAAATTATAAGTTATTCATATGTGAGTACATTTAAAATCCTGTATTTTTAACATTTATTTTACATATAAAATATTGTATTTTTAACAGTATTTAAAAAAATTATAGCAAAGCAGGGCCCATATCCTGCTTGTTTTTATACCTCGCATCCAGAATAAGACTGACACATGAGATATGTTATAGCTTGGCACTGAGGGTACTGCTTGGCACACATTTGTTGTGAATCAACTACAACCTACTTTTATCTAATAATGCACACAAAGTTTCTAGCATAAAATCCAAACTGGGTTTCCTAAAAATGCTTATTCTGTAAATAAGCTATATCTCAACCCTCAATCCATTTTTGCATTTTTTACAATCCCCAGAATAAACTCCACAGAAATTAAGGGGAAGATATTAATGAAAACCTATTAACATACTATTAAGTCATGGAACAATTCAAAGTGTAAGATAATAATGATCACTGCCATTGTCATCATCATCCCAATAGCCAGTATTTGCTTAGTTTAATTATGTGCCAGATCTTATGCTTAAGGGCTTTACATAATTCTCACATCAACCCTATCAGATAGGGTTCCCCCTTTTATAGAGGAGGAAACCAGAAACTCAGAGAAGCTAAGGAACTTGCCCAAGGTCACACAGCTCAGAAAGCAGGAAGGGCAGGATCGGAATGCAAGCAGTGTGACTCCAAAGTCTACAACAGATTAGCCATTCTGGTGACACTATGGTCTCCTTGTATCCAAAGTGCCTTTAACCCATCAGGTTCAACATACATTTAAAAGAGGTAAATGGTAATATTATAATACATTGGAAGGTATGTTTACATTACTCTTTGGAGAAGGAGTTGGCAAACTACTATAGGCTGGCTGAGTGGCTCACAAAGACTGTAAGGCCTGCAAACCTAAAATATTTACAACCAAGTCCTTTAAGGAAAAGTTTGCCAACCCCAGCTTTATTACTTTTATAAGTAATTTGGGTCCAGTACACAACTTTCTGAAGTGATGACTCCTTCTCCCTTCCATTTAAAAAATATTCCTAGGCAATAAAACCACTTTTCAAAATTTGAATAATTCTGCTATTTGATTGGTGAAAAGAACTATTTTCCTCTTTTTTTTTCTTTCCAGTAATACTTAACTCTGTTCAAGATATTTATAGCCAACTAAAAAATGTTTATTATTGGATAGCAAAGGAAAATATATCTTTCCACTTAGATTAACTAGCTCTGCTCCAATTCAGAAATACCATATCCTATTTTACTATTTGGACAATTTCTATAAATAAGAATTTTAAGAGATGAACAAATCAGTCTATTACCAATAGTTATTATCAATATTGCAATTTCTACCAAATACACTGTTTTATATTATTATCTAAAACCAGTACAGTGTAAACAGTATATACCTATTTAATGTTTTGTAGGCACAGAGTACAGTGTGTTTATTAAGAAATAAAATAACGTTTCCTGTTTTGCCTTTTCTCTTTTCCTCAGAGGTTTTCCCTGCTTTTCTTCTCCTGATCCCTGTTTCCTATCTACTGTATTACAGTACACAGGTGGTTGGGCTTCCTGGCTAAGAATATAAACAAATACACTTGCTGATTGTTAGCTGCTCAGGAAACCTAAGTTTCCTGAATTTTGAGCCGGTTGTGAGAACTCAGTTTTGCCAGTTACTACATTATTTGCTGCATGAGGAATCCCAGAAATGTAAATCCTGTAAATTCTACTTAAGCAATACTGCTTCATTACAATTCAGAATACCAAGTACATGTACCATCTTCATATTCTTATTCTCTTCAGTAGTTGCCAAATATTGACAACCAAAAGAAATTCACAGGTAATCAGAGCAAAAAGGCGTACTACATAAAAATCTTTGGACCCACTCTCATTGGCATTAATCAAATTTATTTACCTTATTAAATCAGCCTCCCTTTTACTGAGTTAAATCAATGCATTAATTTTACTAAGAGCTCAGCATTATCCTAGGTGTTCTGAGGACAGGGATTTTGTGACAGAAATAGCCCATTAAAGAGTAAGAAAGCAAGACAAAGTAGTGTTTCATCTGACAAGTGTTTTAGATGTTAAAAGAGTATAATTAATGGAACTAAAATAGTTACAGGATTCATGAAGGAGACAACTGAGCTCAGCTTTGATGATGAGTAGGAATTAAGCACAGGAAAAGGAAGAGAGAGATTTCAGCTGGGAGATCCAATGTAAGTAAAGCCACACAAATAAGAATTGGAGTAACAAGTAGAAGAAGAGCATTAATGTATTACTGTCTAATAATTATATTTAAAACAGTAATACTACTTTTTATGATTTGGACTTTTAAAAGGTCTTTCAAATATTTTCTGTAAGTTATAAATGTGTTTATAACCTTCAGAATGACCATATTTCCTAATTCTGTGAGATGTTTATGACCCATCAGAAACATGATAGAACGGAAGCACAGATAATAAATACCTCATTTAGCAAATTAATCTTCACTAGAACACAACAATCTTATTGAATCTAAAAAAGGAGCCATATTAAGTGGTCCTATCACCTGTATATACTATAATTGATATATAGAAATCTGCTAATTTACAAATCAGATGAGCCTTTTAATTCACTGAAATAGGCTATGGAAGCAACCTAAGTGTCCATCAGTAGATGAATGGATAAAGAAGATGTGGTACATATACACAATGGAATACTATTCAGCCTTAAGAAAGAAACAAATCCTACCATTTGCAACAACATGGATGGAGCTGGAGGATATTATGCTCAGTGAAATAAGCCAGGTGGAGAAAGACAAGTGCCAAATGATTTTCCTTGTTTGTGGAGAAAAACAATGAAGCAAAACTGAAGGAACAAAATAGCAGACTCAGAGACTCCAAGAAGGGACTAGTGGTTACCAAAGGGGAGGGGTGTGGGAGGGCAGTTCGGGAGGAAGGACATGGGGATTGAGGGTTATTATGGTGTCAGGGGTCATGGGGAAGACAGTGTAGCACAGAGAAGGCAAACAGTGAATCTGTGGCATCTTACTACACTGATGGACAGTGACTGCATTGGCATATGGGCGGGGACTTGATAATATGGGTAAATGTAGTAACCACATTGTTTTTTCATGTGAAACCTTCATAAGAGTGTATATCAATAATACCTTAATAAAAAATTTTAAAAAATATATCACAGAATGTTTTTCCTAAATACCTATTTATTTAGATATTACTTTTTTTTTAACTTTCAAGGAATCAGTTTTCTTAACCAATTCCAAAAGATGGAAAAAGTAAAGACTAAGAAAATGTCAGGTTAACATGAATATAAACAAAGCAATGCTTATTTTACAACAGCAATTTTCCTAAAACTTTCATAGGATTTCAACAGATATACTGAAACTGACATACCCTAAACAGCGCCATAATTTTGTTGTCTATCAATGTAATGGAATCAATTTATCCCCTAATGACCCATTTCCTAGTCCGTTAATATTTCCCCTAAGTGTTTGCCATGAAATGTTATTCCCTAAAACACATTCCATGGATAAAGGGCTCTACTGATAAATAAATCTGGGAAACCCTATATATTCTGGACTTCTCTTGGAGATTCACAATGCACAGGAGAATATTAAGGTCTCACAAATCCTAGGGAAAAGAAAAGTACCCTGCTTGTTTTATTTATACCAGCTTTTCCCATACATATTTAGCAATAAAACTCTTTGTTGGGGAAAAACCTTAAAACTAATTATTTCACCCAATATATTTGATGGAAATGGGCTTCCCCAATTACATTTTGAGAACCATTGTATAGTACCTTGAATTTTGTACCAAGATTAGTAACAATACCTCTACTTAGATGCTTTTATATTTGCTCCTCGGATGTTACCATTTTCAAATCTTCCAAGTAGATGAAAACTTCTGCAGTTCTTTCAAGACTACCTATGTGAAGAATTTTCCTGTATACTTACCTTTCTATAATGCTTTTCACTTTCAGATCCATGATCTGTTGCTCTAAATGCCGTTTCTCCAGGGGAACCTTAAAGATAAATACGTAGTCCTTTAAATTCTCCAGTGATGTCAATAGCTTAAACTAAATTCAAGATCATGTCTAGTCAATTAAAAGGTAAGTGGATTTTTAGAGCAAAAATTACTTCTTGGAAAACTCTTCTTATTTTAAGGAATATACTGGTAACCTATGCAGATAATTCTTAAATATATCATAGAACATATTTAACCTATTTTTTTAAATATCATTGAATATGACAATAAAAAGACAATGTTTGATAAGGATTACCTTACATGAGAGTACTTACAGTTCAGCCATATATCACTGCCATTACAGACCACGTATAGTCACAAAATAAATTTAAAATGTCAACTATGACAGGACAGATGAGACAAACTAAAATTACTTTTCATTTTGATTATCAGAATCAGATCAATTTGAAGAAACTATTTTGGTTAAGCAAACTTTCTTAATAGCTTTAATCTTGTAATATAGAGACACTTTTAGGATTTTTAGTTTTCCTACAAAATAATTGTTTTATTATTTCTACCTGAAGGATAATGAATTTGCCCAATATAGTTCTGGAGTTTTAGAATTCAGCATAAGCAGCATTATAAATCTGGAGTACAATTTTATTGGCAAGTAGTTTATTAGAAGCATTTAAAAGGCACGTTAAGGTCAGCAAAAATGTCTGTTTACACACCTAACAAGAGAAGTAGGTCAGAAGCTCCTATGACTTCACTAACCAATTTGTGACCTGTGAAAAATCAGCAGAAAGGGAAATAGAAATGTAAAATTTAACAGAAATGAGCAAACAAAGATGTCTGAGACCTCAGATTTATCTCATGATATGGCAGTAATTGGGCAAATATGCCAGGATTAACCTTAGTAAATTCTACTTATTATGGCCCATCATAATTAAATGTTTTAAAATAGCCAAATTGGCTTTAACCAAGTATGAAAAGCAAACACATAGGAAGTCTCATCTACTTGTCAAGAACAAGTGAAATTTTTTTCTGACAAAAGCTAAAAACATGATGTTTAAGTTCCTGCACATTTTCATTTTATTGGGCTAAACAAAAACTAAAACCACCAAGCAACAAAACTTTGTTGTTTTTTTGAAAAATTTTTCATTTGTAATAAATCTTTTCATTTAGAAGATGGAAATAAACAAATGAATACATCTAAGTATTTTTCCTCTCTGATTCCTGACATTTTAAATGAGATCAAACACAGGTCTTTCCTTACCTGTGGTGAAAAAGTCCTTCAATAAGCTGAGGCTTTCAACAATCTTATCCAAATCAGGTGCTAATTTTGCAAGGTCCTCTGAATCAGGAAGAGCTTTTC
Source organism: Manis pentadactyla (assembly GCF_030020395.1). Taxonomy (NCBI): domain Eukaryota; kingdom Metazoa; phylum Chordata; class Mammalia; order Pholidota; family Manidae; genus Manis; species Manis pentadactyla. The sequence continues at coordinate 122,344,654 of NC_080019.1, read as the reverse complement.
TAATTTTCTCTGGAAAGGAAAAAAATTAAAAATTCTCAAAATAAGAATTTGACTATTAAAATATTCATAAAACTTAATCAAAAATTTAAATATTTTCCATTTTTCTCCTTGTTATAACTGCTACAGATACCTGAAATAACGTTATTCTGATATTCTACAAGTCATGAAATTTAAAAAAAAGACTCACCAAACATATGGTTTAGACACTACTTTTGATTTATAAACTAATAGTCCTGAGACAGAAGAAACAATGTTAACACTGGATTGGAATCACAAGTCCTTTTTGGGAGGAAGTCAGCAAAGAGGCAAAGAAACAAAAAAAAACAAGAGAAAAATATTTCTTGTGGACCTGGCCTGAACTAAAAAAAAATGATGAAATCCCAGTTCTAGTTCAAGAACAGAATTCCATTATTTTTCTCTCTCCTTTCATACTCCCTTTGAAGATTCATACTTGTTACCATTTACAAATAACCATCTAAGGACCTCAGCCAAGCTTTTATTTTATTTTTGCTAGCTTTATTGACAAAATACTCAAAGCATTTATTTTTTACAAACACTCAGCAATTTTGTCAAATTTTGGTACAACATTACAGGGTCTTCTGAACTGGAAGATTTTTTTCTAATTTTCTCTGGGGGAGACCAAAATAAATAATCTAAAAGTAAGAATATGTGTCAGATATTATAAGTGCTATAAAAGCATTAAATTTGACTAATCTTTATAACAACCCTGGAGAAAAGCTACCAGCAACTCCATTTTGCAAATGAGGAACTGGGACATAGAGGTTAAGTAACCAGACTTGCGAACACACCAAAAAAGGTGGTGGATTGGAGTCAAGGTTTAAGCCTAGGCAGTATAGCTTCAGAAACCAGGCTTTCACCCACTACACTGTGGTACTGGCAAATGTATTAAGTGAAAAAGCTCTCCTCATGGATATTATAAAAATATTTTGAAGGAGTGCTTTTTCTGCAAATATCTTGGTCAATGCAGTACAGTTTAATTTTTCAGAATTTCTTTGAATAAGTTTAAATAGAGATTAATTCCACTCCCACAAACACCTAAACTAAGAAATAAGACAAAGTCTAAAAAGAGAGAGGGAAGTAATTTCAGTGCCCTGCAAATTTTTTTTTAAAAGAATACCATGACTTACTGACAATTAGAGCTCTCACACATACTTTTTTTTCTCAACTACCTATTATTAGAAAGAGGGGATAGTGGCTGACTTTGGGGAGAAATTACTCTGGACACTAGCAGGCGTTTAAGGAAACTGGTTACAAAAGTAGAGGTCATCAAGCATCCAATCAAAAGACCTAGTTAGGGGGTCACAGTGGATCTGTTCTGGGGAGCACTCTACAACAGTGACAATGATGTTTACGAAGGCTACTTGGTAGTATGGAAAGTGCTGACAAATACATCAGGTAACAAAAGGACAAGACACTGAAATACATGTTCACTATGACTACATCATTTTTAAAAAGGAAACTAAAGTATTGACCACATATACATAAACAATTAAAAGAAAATGCTCTATAAGGGTAGTGGCAGTTGTGTTAAAGTGATGGACTAATGGATAATTCCTTACCAATTTTTTTCTTTGATATTCTACTACTTTTATTACTAAAATAGAACTGCTACACATTAAACTCATGAGTTAAGAAACTATCTCAATACAACTATTTCTCTTTTCTAAAGATACGACAAAGAAAAGAGTTAATGTGGATGATACAAACCTAAATCGATATATTCATCAATCTCCCACACAATGTCAGGCACAATCCATTTATAGTCACTAAGGTCAGGTATCATATCTTTCCACCGATCGAAAGTCTAATAAAAAATAAGAAAGTATGACAATCAAATGCTCTGAATGCCATACAAAATATAAATTAAAACTAATTCATTTAATTAAAGCATGCTAATCTACTAAGAGCAATATAGTATGTTCAAAACTTCCAGAAACAAAGTGGACTCAGCTCTTCTAAAAACAAATTAGCAAGCAAGCATATAAAACACATAAATGTTCCTTTACTAAGTGTGGAAAATGTAAAAATTCAAAATATGTTCCTATTACAAACAGGTTCCATGATATGGCTTTAAATAACACTGTTAAATAGAAGGAAGACAGACCAGGGGTCAGTAAGCTTGCCTCACTCGGGTCCCACAGCCACGAAGAAGTGGTTGTGTTAGCATGCCACATACTTTCCTGCCTCTACAACTAAATGGCAAGCTGAAAATCAAACTTAGGTGTACACACTTCCAGCCCAGTGCACCTTCCACTAGGCCATTTCCATCTCCTACAATTATAACTAAGATTTAGAGAGAATTTTCCTATTAGCACCACTAAAACAACTTAGCATGTGGTAGAGAGATACACAATAAATGCTTAAATATCCAACTATATTCCATTGCACTAAAGAAAAGCTTTATGCTATAAAACCTTAAAACAATTACACTGGAATAAGAAGAAAAGCAGTTGGAAAGATACACTCACCTTTTTGGCTGTATAGCCACCGCCAACAGCAGACCCTAATATGAGATACCGAAGTTTTAAGAGTCTTGCAGCTAATCTCGCTGGCCAAAAATTCCTGCGGGGCTGGTAGCCGTATTTAATTGGAGAAAGTTTCAGTTTACGTAATGGAAGGTTAGTTAGAGAAGAGAATTGCTGAAGTGATGTCTTGAATTGGGGTCTCTGAAGCTTTAAGGTAGGATGATGTGAATGATATACACTTCGTGAAACCAGATGCAGTTTTTGTAATGGTAAGCTTCCTTTTATTCCAGAACTATGTTTCACTAAGGATTGGCAGACCTCACTGAAAGAAAAATGGGTGTGGGAAAAAGATCAGGGTAACAATGCAAAGGAAATGACAGAGAAAGAGCAGTACGCTCAAGGAAAAGCACACGTGCACACATGCCCAACCACACTTTGTCATCCAACAGCTCACGTTCACTGAACAGTTACTGTGTGCCAGACACTGCTGCAGCCTGTGCTACCTCACTTACTCCTGCTGCTAAAATGATCAAAGTGTAGTACTATCCCCATGTTACCTAATGAGAAGAAGGGGGCACACAGACACAGGTAGCTTGCCTAAGTAACACTGATATAAGGAGTAAAGGTGGGATTCAGGAAGTGGGACTCCAGAGCCTATCCTCTAATTTACTATACGTGGGCTATGGTCCTGATCCAAGGAATTTAACCTGAAAAGAAAAAACGTGGAGGCTTCTTCTATTAACTTATTTTATTCACTGACAGTAAAGTTGAAAACATAATAAATGCAAACTTCTGCTTTCAAGCATAAAAACTCCAGCAGCTTGGAACAGCTATTCTTTGCCTTCTCATCTATGTCACACGATCATGAGAGAGCCCAGGAATGGAAAATAAGGAAAAAATATTAACACCTCAGGCACCTGGTTTCCCAGAAAATGAAAATAGCAAAAACAAACAAACAAATAAAAAGCCAACCAACCAGCTAAACAAACAAAAGAAAAGAGAATCTAACTGTACACGTTACTGCCTGAACTCTTCCCTCTTCCCCTTACTGGCAAAGAATGAAAGTTTATAACAAGCAACCATATGCCTGATAATTTTATTCAACACACATTCATCATGCTTACTTCTAAATAGTTTTAAAATATTAATTCATTTAATCACATGGGACTAGAACACCTTAATTAAAAGGATTCAAGGAACACAGAAACAGTGATGTGAAGAAGGATGGTGAGGGAAAAGGCTAAGGGCCAGGTATTAGTGTTAGATGTTTTCACAAATGCTGCCCTAAACTTTCAGAAAAACCTGGTAAGGTAAGTATCCATGTTTTACCAATTTGCCTTTTAAAAAACTGTGTCTTGCCTAAGGTACTATGACTAGTAAATGGTGGAAGAGAGACTGAAACTCAGGTCAGTCTGACAGTAAAGCCCACATTCTTTCCACAAGATACACTACTGGGTAAAGCCTGGGAAGCAGTGGATGCAAAAGACAGGTGTGACTCCAAACAGGAGGCTAGGGTGGCTTTTTGGAACACCTGCCACTTGCTCTGGAACCCTCAGGAAAGACACTGGACTTTCCTCTGATTCAAGACTCTAGAGGAATCTTCTAACTCAGGAAATGTGAGGGAAACAGGATTTAATAATAGGAAAAAATAAATGTTACAGTTCAGGCACACTAGTGATTTATAATTCTACATGTGAAGGTTATTTGCAATTACAAAAATATTTACCTTCTTTTTAGAAGTTGCTAGGCATTCTGTACATCTTTTAAAAGCTCTGACTCCAAGATAAATCATAATTTCTCCCATGTTATAAAGTAAGCTCCTGTTTTCTTTAATTATCCAAGAAATTAAAGTCTCCTGACCTCAACTCAGGACATATAAAAAGCAAAATCTTTCATTTAGCTTCAAAATGGGCTCCACCCAGTAATTATACACATATGAAAATTATTAAAACAATTGCCTCCATGTCAAAGGAGCAGTATAGACAGTAAGTGATAAGTTCACAAAAAAACAAGTGATCCCTAGGCATTGAGGTAGTCAGTGAAAATTTCCCAGACAAAATAAACTTAAAAGTTAGGTAGGAAGTGAAGAGTCAAAAATGGAGAAAGTAATTCAGCTAGAGGGATGGAAGTGAAATAATGAAATGCAAAGAGACCCAGAGAACTGACAAAGAAGGTTCACTGTGGGAGGTGAAATTGGAGAGGTGGCCTAAGAAAGAAACTATAGAGCCACTGATCATCAGGCTGAGTTATCTTGTAGGCAACAGGGAGACACTGAAAGTTTCTGAGTAGATTAACTAAACAGTAATGAAAGAATGTATTAAAGGCAATGTTCTATGAACTGAATGTTTGTGTCCCCCAGCCGCAAAATTCGTATGTGGAAGTCTAATCCCCAGTGTAACAGTAAAGAGAGGTGAGGCCTTTGGGAGGTGAATTGGCTTCTATGTGGTCATACAGGTGGAGCCCCTGTGATGAGCTTGGCATCCTTATAAAGAGCTGAAGAGCACAGACTTCTCTCTTCGGCATGAGAAAACACAGGAACATACTAGTGTCAGATAAATTTTGGTTCCAGTGACAGCTTCACTTCCACTAGCTGTGCAATCAAAGGCAAATTATGAACTCACCAAAGACTCAGTTTTTTAATGTTAAAAGGGATAATAGCTATATTCTTGGACCATAATCCCTTTTCATCATAATCTTTGACCCTAGTGAAACAACCAAGTAACTGACACTTTCATCTTTTTATCTATTAATCTCTGTTTTACCTACTTATCCACTTAACCTACCTTACAATTCCCTGGTTCATACTTTCAATACTCTTTTGCAAATACTCTAGACTCCTTTGCCCTCTAACTTTGTTTCACTTGTGTGGCAAAATACAAATGTTGGGCGAACCTTATTATCACTTTTCTTTCTGCCTGTATCAAGGGAATGAAGCACTACTGAAGAAAATCTCATCCAACTGGACAGACATCTAGCCTAGGCCCTCATGATTGCCTGACTATCTTACTTCATTTCTTTGTCAATTCATTCTTCCACTCTGCTAGGACTGTTTCAGACATTCTCTACTCTCCTCTAACTTCCAACACTTCCCATACTTCCTCCACCTCTCAGATGACCCTGGCCCCCTACTTCATGGAGAAAATACAAGCCATAGCAAGGAAACACGCTGTTGTTCACCTACTCTATCTACACCCATCCTCTTCTAGCTCCCCCTCACCCCACAGCGCCTGTAAGACTGCAGCAAGCACTTAAAAGCAAATCTCTGTCCCTCTGTCCTCCTGCCTTTACTGGAATCACAAGTTTCTCTCAACTTAAAGGAAAGACTAAAAAAAAGACCCCTAGTTTCTCTGCCCTAGCTACTCTATTAAAAGCCAAGCCAATCTGATTTCCATTTGTATCACTTCAGTGAAACAACCCTTACTGAGTCCCCACAAGGCTACCAATGGACATTTCTCAGTTCTCATTTTCTCTCTCAGCAGCATCTGACAAGGTTGACACCTCCTCACTGGTGGAACTCCCTCTTTCCAGAGCAGTCTCTAGTTCTGTTCTTACCTCACTGGCCACTCCTTTTCAGTTGCCTCCTCCCCAACTACCTTTTAGAAGTTGGGAGCTCCTCAGGCTTACATCTAAACCAACTTCTCACTTTATATGCTCTTCCTAGGCAATCTTATCCACACCCATTTCCTCAATTACCATCTACAAACCCATGTTTCATAAATTTATGTCTAATACAAATAGTTAAGTTCCAGATCCCTTACACTTGGGTTATCAAAAAGGGGCCTCAAATTCAAGATGTCTCAAATGGTGGTCTCTCTCCTTACCCTCCCCACAAACCCTGACCCTCCTCCAGTAGAACCCGTCTCAGGAAATCACATAAGCACCTACCCAGTAATGTAATTCACAAACCGGGATCATTCTTGATACCCTCCTTGTCCTCAAGTTCTATTCGTTACATTTTCAATCAGATCTCAAATCTTCCATTTCTCCCATCTCTGCTACCATCCCTTACATGGGCTGCTACAACTGGTGTTCTCCACAATATGAGCAGAGCAGTCTACTGAAATGTAAAGTTGATCACTGTCACCTGCATACATTTCCTGAATGTCTCCTTTTGCATTTAGAATAAAAGCCAAATTCCTGGTCTCTAAAGTCATATTTAGTCTGTACCCTGCTCTGAGTTCCACCCAGACCAGTGTGCACCTAGTTCCTTGACTGGGCCACATGCCTTCCTGCCTCCAGGCTTTGATCCTCACTGCTCTTGGACCAACCCTTCTACCCACTTAACCTCTGCTCCTCCTGATAACTTCTGGCCCAATCAGTTTCACCTCAAGCATTCCCCCCTTTCCTTGAGCCTTCATTCTATTTCAGGCCACCCTGCTACAGTTCTTGTCTCCCTGTACTTTTCCTTCAGTGCTTATAAAATCTGTATTATATAATAATGTAATTATTGGATTAATATTTATCTCTACAATAAAGTTCAATCTTCATAAGGTCAGGGTCCTGCCTGTTTTGCTTACTATTTAATTTCTAAAGTCTAGCCCAAAGCCTCACAAATAGTAGACACTCACTAAATTTGCTGAATGTACATGTTATTGGGAGAATAGCCAAAAAATAAAAGTGAAAGAACCGAGCTACAACATCAGAGTAAGCAGAGTAAGTGCTCAATAAATGTCATTTCACCTTAATATCACTAACTTCCATTAACATTGCCCTTTAACCCTCAAAAGTTCTTTTCTTTTTTTAGAAAGAAGTTAATCTAAATATACAGTTGACCCTCGAACATGCATTTGAACTGCATGAGTCATAAATTCTTAAAATATTTACATATTTATATATAAAAACTTATATATGTAATTTATAAAAACATAAAACAAATAAATGCATAAGTTCTTAAAATAAAAACATACTGGAAAATTTTTTGGAGATTTGTGACAATTCGAGAAAAACACCTCCTTTTCTCTTGTTTACTTTATTGGAAGAATACATTATATAAAACATATACAAACTGTGTTAATCAACTGGTTATGTCATTGGTAAGGTTGCAGGTTAACAGTAGGCTATTAGTAGTTAAGTTTTTGGGGAGTCAACAGTTAAATATGGATTTGTGACTGCATGGGGGTCACTCACTGCCCCTAACGACCACACTGTTGAAGGGTCAGCTATTTATCCAAATAGATGAATTCCAGGCCTGAATGGTCACATCCCTAAGGAATTTTGACTATTCATTACTTTCTTTTTCTTTTACTTCCAACCTCAAAAGTTCCTATTTCTACAATTGTGGCAACAATAGGTGAGGGTAAGGGCAGAGACAAGGATAGAGTATATGGTGGCCCAAGTCAGGAACTACATGTTCCACCACTACTCCCCTGTAAGAGATACTGACTCAAAGTAAAATCCTACTACTTGGAAAGGCATCTTCAAGAATCACTTCTAGAAATTCCAACTCACTACGATGCTCTAAAATACTGATGCTCATTTAGGAGAGACTGTTTTCACAAAAGGATTCTCTTGAGACATGGGTAAGAAAGTGAAAGAAGAAGCTGAGTTTACTGAAGCACTATCTAGGGAAAGATGGTGTAGGTAACCGTCCAGACCATTCCAGTGCTGCTGAGTATTAACAACACTTCCCCCAGGATGAGCAATCTAGCAGTGAAAAGCTAAGGGCTCCTAGAGAGGGTGAGGAAATGAATGAGGTGTTCTTCCCACTGTGAGCCCCAACAATACTGGCATTTGGATGAGATCAGATCACCTGCCCACTCTCTAAAGACCTAAAATGAAGCCTGCTAGATGATATGTCATACACCTAAAACAGTTTGTTAAATTAGCTTTCTCATTCAGGGGTAACCCACAAAAGGCATCCCTGTCAATCAGTCCTTCATGTTTAAATATTAGATAACCAGACTCTTGTAGAAAACCAGCCGCAGATCTTAAGATGAGGACCAAGAAAAATAATACTAACTCTAGAGAAAATAGAAATAAGAAGTTATAATTCTCAGAGGCTTCCTAAAGATATTGCAAATACAAAATAACAGCAGGTGGTCGTTAAAAATAGCCACTGAAGAACACTAAAAGTTTATAGAATTAAATGTGTTTAAGAGTTTAATAAATGTCTAAATGGAATTCTTGGAAATTAAAGCTATAATGTCCAATATTTTTTTTAAATGAATAGCAACACCAGAAAATGAATTAAGGAAATTCTCCGTATAGTTTAGAAAAAAAATGGTGGAAACTATGAGAGAAAAGTTAAACAACTCAGAGAAGTGGTATTCAACATGGGGTGAGAGTGGGGGTAGGGGAGTGGAATGCACTCCATGCAATGCACAAAATGATCCTCTGGGATTCAAGAATAAAGTACCAAAGCTTCTAGATACAATATTTTTTGCACCTCATCCTTCAGGTCTATGTTAGGTAGATTTATAATATAAATAATTAATTAGTACAGAGGTACAGATACAGGATTTAAAAATAAGTATGCATATACACATATTGTGGTACATGCATACTTTTTTTTAACAGATGATGACTACAGATCATATTTTGGATACCGTGGACATATAGGACGAATCTAAATGACCAATATTCATCCAATAGGCATCTATAAACAAAAAGGAAAGGAAAAATGAAAGGAAGGCAATAAATAAGAGAAGAAAAATTTCCCAGAACTGAAGAAAAGGTCCACTGAGTACCAAGCCAGATGGGGGTAGGGAAAGGACCCACACCTGGACAAATCCTTGAGAAATTAAAAATAAGGCCAAGATCCTAATTGCTTTCATGAAGGGAAAAACCACATTCCGACAAACACACAGAAACCAGACTGTCCTGAGAGTTTGCATTAGTAGCAAAGGATGCTAGGAAAAACTGCAGCAATGCCTTCATAGCTCTGAAAGAAAAGGATTTTGAAAACAGGCTTCTATTTTTGATCAAACTAAAATTCAAATGTGATGCAAAATAAGGTTTTCCCATCCTCCTCCTCCCCACCCCTACCAAAATTATCTACCATCTCTTTTACCCTGTATACCATTTCCTACCATTTATTTGTTTTTTCAACAATTTCACACAAACATTTATTGCATCTAAACATTTGGGTCATTGGTCTTTCATGCCCATAAGCATATAATTTGACGTGCCTGCCAAAATGTTTATATTCCCATCTGTTACAGAATAGGAATTTAAATATACTCCTTCATATATGCAAAGGAACTACAGCAAAAGACAAACTGCAGAGCTGAGGCTTCTGATTTGCCACATCTCTACTTCTGCAGGTAGCCAAACTGTGCTATCAACACAAGACACTTATAAGCCATGACTCCATGGAGACCATGGTTGCTTTAGAAACAATTTAGCCCAAAGCACCCAACTGAATAAACAAATATTAGTTATTAAACTTAATTATTAAAGTTTTTCCTACATATCTTAACTGCTTTAGTGAAGTATTCTATTTCCTGCAAAATCTCTTCTCTTTTTATTTAAAGAAACTTAGGTATGGTTCCCCAAATAAATACAGAAGAGTAGGAAAAAAAGGTGGTAACTTACTTCTGTATGAAGGTCTGAGGGTTTACTCAGAAATTATGATTCCATTAGATTGGAAATTATTATTCAATTATTCAAATTGACTAAAACTCTTCACTACTGCATGCTGTACAGTTCTGAATTTAGACTCAAGTTAACCTTCATAACACAAATGGGTTCCATTTGTTAGAAATTCTATAATTACCTACATCATTTAAAAAACGTTCTGAATAAAATTAAAGACAGGTGTTCAGAGGGTTAATTCAGGAAAACCATGTTTTTCCAACTTTGCTTGATGCTATTTTTTCTTACCAAATGCCTGCAACAATGAGTTAAACCTTAAAGTGTCTAAGGACATTAGAACACAACTATGAGTATAAAGTCAAAAATAATCTCATTAAAATGCATATAGTAACCCACAGAAATAAAAAGGCTCCTATGATTTTCTATTTAGGATTAAACCATGCCAGGTTTAACTCACCACTTCGCATTCAAAAGTCCCCCTCCCTAAATACTGCAAAGCTACTATTACAAGAGGTATCTCTGGTCACCAACTCTGACACCGTATGCGTCACTGCTCCAGTTCTGGCTCCAAAGTATGTTCACTCAGAGGACTAAGGAAAGAAAAGAGACAGAATCCCCTTCATCTCGGGATTAGGACGATACCCACGCCTGGTGTGGAGGTAGAAGAAAAAGATAGAGTTAAGAGAGCCACGGAGAGAGTAACACAAGGATACAGCCAGAGACTGGGGAGGGTAGAAAAAGAAGCAACCGGAGACAGAAATAACAATGAGGACAGAAAGGTGAAAGGGGCAGGAACAAAAGGACAACAGAGACAGGCACAGAAATGAAAAGCGCCCAGAATCTTCGAGTGGCATAGGAACAGGGACAAGGGCCAGTACTGGAGCCCGCACCTCAGGTAAGCACAGTCGGGACTCCTGTCATTACGGGTCCTCAAAAATACCAAGGAATCCTCCTACCGCCCTCCGCCTGACCTGAGAGTTATGTGTGCATTCTGGAGATAGTGATGATGGGGCAGCCCGTTTTTCGGAGGCCCCAGAAATAACGGGGCCGGTCGAGCATGCACTTACCAGGCCACGGCGGTCCGGCATAGTCGCCACATTCTGCCGGCGAGGAGGTCACACAGGGGCGGGGACCGCCACGCGGGAACTTCGGTGTCAGCCTCAGTCCAGCTCTTCTGCAGAAATGACCCAGGAAGAGGCCCTCGGCAACAAGGGCACACAGCAGCCACTGCGGCCCTCCCAGTGGCTCATGGACTTCCGGGAGAGCCCGCCAGGCACCCGTACTCGGTCCGTCGGGAAAACAACCACCCCCCAACCCTTCCTAGCAGGGCAGCACAAACGGTCCGCGAAGAACTAGTGAGTGCGCTCCTCCCACTTCCTCGCACAGCTCTCTGTTTCCGGGTAGGCTTTCGGAATGAGCATGTCCCAGGTTAAAGACTTGGAGAGAGGGTGGGTTGAGAGGTAGGCAGGGACTGGGTGAGGAGCGTGAAATACCGAGTGATAAATTCTCACTTGGTAGCTACGAATTTAGGAAAATTTAGGTGTTGAGGGAGCATGGAAGACCCAAGCGAGTACAAAATGCGTGCAGTAATGGAGCAATAGAATGATAAAAACCAACGGTTGCCCCGTTGCCCCACTCTTGTTCAGCGTCTTTGTTTACAAAGCGCTTTCATACTCTTAAGAACAATCCTGAGAGGCAGTAGGAGGAGTCATGGACAGGGTAAGTGCTTTAGAATCTCTGAAGATCAGATATGAGAGGGCCTCAGATTAGGCCAGTTATGTGTTTGGAGTAAGCTTGTGCGTATATGAAGACATCAAAAGTGATTCTGTTCGTTCTTCCTTAACCGGCTTTCATCTTTGAATCTCACTAACTTGGTGAAAGGGCTCGTGTTAAGGTCTTCAAAAATCCCATGTTGCCCGTGGTCACTATACCTCTCAGCATTCCGCTCAGTGTTGTGGGCTCAGCACTTGTCTTCTTCGTTGGCTTCCCTGTCTTGGCTTTCAGTACATAACATTCTCGTTTTTTCTCCAGGGGCTGCTGTTCCTCAGTCTTCTTTGCTGGCTCCTCCTCTCCCAGACCTTTCAACGTTGGAGGGTTCCAGATATCAGAGATTCTGGGCCTCTTCCCTCCTGTATCTTCATTCTCTCCCTAGGTAATCTAAGTCAGTTCTGTGACTTTAAATACCCTTTTCCCTACTAACCCTTATCATTTCGTTTTGTGAGGAAACTGGGTCTCATAAAAGGGATGTGGCCTGTGAAAGGTAATGAAGTCCATTAGCGGCCAGAACCATAATCAAAGGCCCCTGTGCCCCTTCTTCACTTAAAGGGCACCACTCCCACACATGCAAAGCATAAATAAAAACTCTTTTAATCATCAGCATCGTAAGTTTGTATCTAACCATTCACAACAACACTAGTATAGACCCAGCCATTGTAAACTTGTAAACTTCCCAAATACAGAACTCAGGGAATTTTATTATATTTACTGCTGTGACTGCTTTAATGGCAGGTCCAGATAGAAAGTTGCTCTAGTGACCTGTACAAACTATGCAAACTAGCTCTTTCCAGAATTGTAGAGTTGTGCAAAAATTCCATTGTTATTGTTGCTTTCCAGTTGTTTTAAGAAGAAGAAGAAAAACTGTATAATGGCAATCCCTTTCATTTTTGGGTCATCTTTACATTTTTCAAAGCCATTGTTTTTCAGTTTCACTTCCAGGCATTTAGCCTACGAATCATTCCCAAGTGTGTAAAGATGTATGCATGATGTTTATTTCTGCATTGCATGAAATAGCAAAAGATTGGCATCAATAATGTTAAAAATTAAAAGATAAACTAAAGCATATTTCAAATTTTAAGTTTATCTGATAAAAAATTGGTTAGAATCAAGCAGTGTCAAGCCAGAAGTGGTTAGGAGTCCTCTGTAAACAGAAGCTAGGAGCACTACTTTTATAGAGAAGACATGGAAACAAAGCAAGGAAATTGGCTATAGCTTAAATGGTTGCCTTCTTTGGAAAAGTCTAGTTGGTTGTTTAGTTTAGCTAGGTAGTTTTAGGTATTGACTTATTAACCTTGAGGCATTTAAAGCCTCAGGTTTTAGTTTGCTTAGTACACTGCCTAGGCATTAGAACCATCTCAGTCGAATGGCCTCCTTGTTTACTTATTTTAACAGCATAAATATCCATAAATAGGAGCTTAATAAATTATATTCCTACTAGTTATGAAAGCCTGTGAGTTAGATCTCTTTGTACTGATAAGGAGCAATCTCCAATATACAGTATCACATGAGAAAAAAAGGGCAAAATACTGGGGCAATCAAACTGCCAAATCATCTCAGTCCTGTTTTGTTTTCTTGTGTTGGCCTACAATGTTTTACAAATAATATTAGATTTGTTGCCAATTTCACATTTTAAAATTCTGGCCTCTCTTAAAATATCGAAGGTCTGATATCAAGCCTCTATTCTATGTGCAAAAAAAAATTAGTTTGAACAAGAAACCAAGTGGTGGTTCTCTCCTTCAGATATGCATGCTCTCTCCAGCAGTTCACATTCCTTCCTAAAGTCTTTCTGAAATTGAAGAGTAATCAATTACTATTTATCATGAAGCTTGTGCTTTTATTTTCCTTAATAAAATCAAGAGGAAAAGGAACTAGTTAAATTAGATCAAAAGTAAAACAATGAAAGACTGAGAAGGTCAAGTGTTTCCAAAACAACAAAAGAGAGCTTTTTTTTCTTCAAAAGTGAAGAGCATAACTATGCAAGTAAATTATGTGGTGTTGAAAGAATACAGTTTAAGATGACATTATACAACAAAGCACCTGCATTACTCATTCATCTTACATGCCTGACCCAGAAAGTATTTAAGTTGATGAACCTTGGTGAAAGGCAGTGTGATGTTATGATTTATAATTAGAAATGTGTGGTTTGTCTTTGACCCCCTTCCTGGGTCACAATTCCCCAATTTCCTAAGTGATTAGAAGAGGTATCTTTCGTTATGTTTGGTTTTTATCCTCCACATAGCTCCAAAATGATAAAGGTGAAAGGAGTGGCTTGTTATTCATAACAAGTCTCTTTCAAACAAACCTGAATTTATGTTAATAAGTTGATTTTTGGAAAACCCCTAAGGATGGGGCTAGATGCCAGAGGAACCAATCCTGTGATTAGAGGAGTGTATGTTTCAGCCCCACCCAACCATCTCCCCACCTCTGGAGAGGTGGGAGGGGCCAGAGGTCAAATTAATCATCAATGGCCAATGACTTCATCAATTATGCCTATGGAATGAAGCCTCCATAAAAACCCAAAAGGAGAGGGTTTGGAGAGCTTCCAGGTTTGTTAAAAAATGCATCCACATGCTGAGAAAGAAGATGCACCCAAACTCCAAGGGGACAAAAATTCCCATTCCTGGGACCCTTCCAGAACTTTCCTTAGGGATCTCGTCATCTGACTGTTCATTCATATCTTTTCATATCCTTTGTAATACATTTGTACTGTAGTAAGCTATTTTCCTGAGTTCTTTGAACCACTCTAGTAGATTAATCAAACTCAAGGAAGGGGTCTTGCAAACCTTTGATTTATAGCCAGTTGGTAACAACCTGGACCTGTAATTAGCATGTGAAGTGAGGGGGTTGGGGACCAGTCTTGTGGGACTGAGCCCTTAACCTCTGGGATCTGATGTTACTTCCAAGTGGATAGTGTCAGGATTTAATTAAATTATAGGACCCCCAGCCAGTATCTGGAGAATCTGAAAATTGCTTGTTGTAAGGGAACTACTCCTTCCCCCCACGTCATCCCCGCCCCACACACACATTCAGTGACTGTAAGTATCAGGAATGCAGTAGAATATTCAGAGTACTGAGAACAGAAACAGGAAGACTGCTTTTCCTTTACAGGCAGGGTCTGGAGGGACTTGAAGATGGTGAGTCATGAGTGAAATAGACAATTTTATTTCAGTACAATTGGTTAACAATTGTGTATTATTATGTAATAAGAACTATTAATAGAAACTAAAATATTTGTATTTTTTCTTAGTTCTTTGTATTTAAATTTTTACAGTAGGAGCTTTTCCAAATTTCTAGCTGGGAGATGGCCAAGTTCCTTGACACAGCACTCTTCCTGGTTTCCGGGAGACAAAAACTTGCTAATCACATATATTTGCACTCTCATCATTATCAGACTCTTTCCACTCCTCAGAAGAGCATGGCATAATCCTCAACAAGCATTTATAAATTATTCCCTATGAATCCTGGTCTGGGGATATTTAAAAAAACAGAGTAAAACCCACTCCTTGCTCTCAAGTAACCATGGTCTGGTTAGGAAGAGAAACATATGAAAAATAAACAGTGTGAGGAAGTACATGCTGTGAGGGGTAGCAGTTCTGTTGCAGGGAGGAACTATCGCATAATAGTGGGCTTAAGAATGATAATTCTGGAAAAACGTAAAAGGGTCAATTTGTAAAGAGATAGCCTGAGAGTCAGAAAGACTAGATGAAGAGCTATTGAGAAAGTCAAGTTTGAGGGGTCTAAACTACACTATAGAGAGGAATAGAGGTGAGAGATCGAGAGGATATTTCTGAATATTTAAAGCAATAGAAAACTAAATGCAGGAATTAGGGAGGCAATCAAATATGAGTGGGATTTCAAGTCATAATGAATCAACAGTGACAGTGGTAGTTACAGATGCAGGGGAGCTAATTTGGGGTGGAGATGATAATGCTGGCTTTGAATTGGTTAATGCTGAGGTACTAATGAGTTATCCAGGTGGAAAAATCTCTTGAGTTATTTAGAAATCTAGTCCTGAAATTCCAGAATGAGGTAAGGCTTACAGTATAGATTTGAGAGTTATCTTTATAAAAATGAAATTAAGTCATATTAATATTTATGAAACTGCAAGAATTTGAAATTGTTAATAAATGATTAAATCCTATTATTTTATAATGTTATATTTTAAGACGATATGTGTTACATGCAGTGCAGTAATGCAAGAAAAAGAAATGTAAAGCACAACATTTTCAAATAACATTATTGTTTGCATTGAAAACCCTAAGAAATCAATTTAAAAAAAACACTGGAAATAATTCATGAGCTAAGGACAGTCTCAGAAAACAAGGCCAATATTTTTAAAAATTGTGTTTTTATATTCTTAAAAAAGAACCTGTGGAGATATCAGGTCATGATCTTTAGAATTTGTAAATGTTACCTCATTTGGAAAAATAGTCTTCATAGATGTTATTAACTTAAGGATCTTGAGATGGGGAGATTATTCTAGATGGGCCCTAAATTTTATTATATGTATCCTTTTAAGAGGGAGAGTTCACACATACTGAAGAGAAGGCAGTGTGAAGACACAGAGATTGGAGTGACACAACTACAAGCCAAGGAGTGCCAGTGACCACCAGAAGATGGAATAGTCAAGGAATGAATTCTCCTAGCCAGTGCAGTGTTAGGATTTTGCCATGGGGACTAGAGTAGATAGAAGGCTTTGCAGAAACAAAAGTTGGAGAGTAGAGATTCCTAGAGACCAGAAAGAGAAGAATGTTCTTCCTTAACTAGCCCTCCCACACCTGGGAGAAAGACCTCTGAGGGGTGTCAGCCCCTGAAAAGATTCCACCTAAGCAGGATCAGAAACTACAGATACATCAGATTCAAAGGATCGTGAAGACTAGGAATCTGGGAGACTCCAGACATAGCCTATGACCACTAATTATAAAGAACTATTTTCTATCAAATGGTTACATCTATTGTATCTTTATGATCGCTATACTATGTAATACTGTGCTACGTGTATTTCTTCCCAAATCTGCCTTCAATGTCATTTTGCTGGTAGCTTGAAATTAGTTGTGGTGGCACAATTTACATCATAGACACCAGCAAATACTACCAGTCAGGGCTTGATTTATTATTTTCTTGATTGTTTAGTCTTAAGAAAATAATGGAAAAATGGTAATACTGCCAAATAAATTAAAAAATGTGTTGTGGTGATTCCTTTATGAATAGCATAAAAAATTGAGGAAATATTCTTCCAGTATTTAAAAACTATTACTTGATTTAGTAAAGAAGTTTTGCACATCATCTCAGATTATTTAAATTCTGACCTATGTCTTTTCTCTTATTAATATATAGAAAAATACCAACTAATACTTCCCATAAATATATGTTCAGCAGCATTCTAACTCATACATGCTGCAACTACATGGTACAGTATTGACAATGGTGAACAAAACAGTGGTGGTCCCAGTCCTTGCAGAACTAAGGATCTAAGCTCTTAGATGTCCTCACATCAGATCTAAGCTCATAGGTCAATGATGTGAGCAACTTCTTTGCTAAATAGATAGTAATCAAAGTAATCAAGCACTTATTTCTAGTAAAATTTACAATAAATTTATGCATATATATGCATTTTTTTTGTAGAGCTAAACATTTACTACCATACCTCTGGTATGCATATGTATGCTTGAGCAACACAACATTTCCTTTCTTCAATCTATTTCCAGTTTTTCATCATTGAAAACTTTGCCAATTAGTTTTTTCTTTGTTTTGAAGTTTACTATAACTCTGACCACTTATATGGTGTCTCATGTTTTGGGCCAATTTCATACCCACATCCTGCAGAAGTATTCCCTTCTCCCACTCCCCAGGTTTTTTGCTTGTAAGTATTTTTGCTCTATGTCTTCAAACATTTCTTCTTTGTTTGCCTTTTAAAGTAAAAATTTTAAATAGCCTCTCCTTCCACCCTATTCCGAGGAGTGGTGCTTGCATTTACAGAAGGCAGAACGAATCTGCTTACAGTGATTCATTTACCAGGTTATACCTATAAGAAAGGTGATAGGAGTGCACAGTACACAAGAAGTTCTTACCAAGCAGGATTGGATTTATGTATTTATATAAAACAAACATAAATTAAAACCCCTTCTTCCTTTATTTCCTTTACCCAGTTCATCATTTTGTTCCTTCTTTGGGGGTGGGTAAGATTTAGACAAACAGAAAGTATGGGGGGAAAATACTGGATTTAAGGCTACCAGTTGTACCGATTAGCAGTATAGACAGTATGATTTCCATCTTGCATTTTTGTAAGTTTGGAGGAATGTATTAATTTTCTCAAGGTCACACAGTAATTTGGATGTATATGATATATTTAGGGCTCAATATGCAAACTATTTGCCTGATAAAGTAATGGGAGAGAAAACTGAACGTAGGATCAGAACAGATCATAGAGCGGTTTGAAGATGTCAGATTATGTTTGGATATTTTTCTTTTGTCAGAAGGACCTATGTGCAGTTTGTTTGTGGGAAAGCACCATGATCCAAATGTCACTCTATGGAGGTTAATCTACCAGTAGGGTAAGTTGTTTAAAGGTGGGAAGCTAAAAGCAGAGAGCCTAGTTAGGAGAACATTGTAATTACACAAATGTGTTCTGACTTGGACTATGATTATGGGGTCAAAGACGATAATGGAGTTTTAAGCCTAAGTAACTGAAATTTCATTTTCTAATGTTAATGCCGAAAGACATTTATATGCTTTTAAAATGAACTTTTTTGATGTGATGTTACTTTTGTCTTTCCTCTCTTGAAGCATTTGTCTCATCACTATTGCCAGCACAGCCATGCTCCCTTCCTTGTTTCCAGTAGTGTCAGTGCCAGTGATGGGAGCGCTGATATTTTCATAGATATGCTGTTGTATTGTTCTGTCCTGCATAGCCTCAAGGCCACATTCTCCAGCCCTAACAGAGGTTCTGTGAGCTGCCCACTGTGACTTAGTATTACTGCTTAATTTACCCAGAGTTGGTTTCTGTTACTCATAAGAACCATAATTGATTAATTCTTTGATGCCGTAACCCTGATGTTGACTAGAACCACCCTACCCCTATGATTTAAACTACATCTAGTGATTGATTCAAACTACAATTCATATATTGTAGAAAATCCAGTGTTTTCTCCAAGATTTCTACAAATTCTGTGCATGACTTATATTATCACAGACACATCTGGCTCAGATCTTTTGCATCCTCTAAATCAGGATTCCTCAGCCTTCACACTATTGACATTTTAGGCTAGACTATCCTTTATTGTGGGTGGCTGTCTGTACATTTTAAGAATTTTGGCAACATTCCAGACCTCTGCCCACTCAATACCAGTAGCTGCTCTGTCCCAACTATGAAATCAAAAGTGTTTAATTTCTTTACAGGGAAGCACTGTGATCCATATGTCGCTCTAGACTTTTGCTAAATGTTCCCTGGGGGACAAAATCACTCCCAGTTGAGAACCACTATCCTAAATGAATTCAGTGTAGGAATTGGCACCTCTTGTCCCTGTTTTCACCAAGCCAACATAACTGTTTTTTTATCTTTTCAATTTAAAGAAAAATTAAAAATTTTAATTCTTAATTTTTCTTAATTTCCACCAGAATTTTTTAATAGAACCATCAGAAATACACAAACTTATGAAGGTTTCACATGAACAACACTGTGGTTTCAACATTCACCTGTATTATCAAGTCCTCACCCCCGCCATTGCAGCCACTGTCCATCAGTGTAGTAAGATGCTATAGAGTCATTACTTGTCTTCTCTGTGCTGTACTGCCTTCCCTGTGACCTACCTATATTGTGATTGTGAATTATAGTGCCCCTTAATCCCCTTCTTTCTCCTCCCTCCCCACCCATCCCAACCCTTTCCCTTTGGTAACCACTAGTCCCTTCTTAGAGTCTGTGAGTCTGCTGCTATTTTGTTCCTTCAGCTTTTTTAAAAATTGTGGTATCATTGATATACAATCTTATAAAGGTTCCACATAAACAACATTATGGTTTCAACATTCACCCATATTATCAAGTCCCCACACCCCATTGCAATCACTGTCCACCAGCGTAGTAAGATGCTATAGAGTCATTATTTGTCTTCTCCAGCTTTACTGCCTTTCCCATGACCTACATAGATTATGATTGTGAATTACAGTGCCGTTTAATCCCCTTCTCTCTCCCTCCCCACCCACCGTCTCCAATCCCTTTGCTTTAGTAACCACTAAGTCCCTTCTTGAAGTCTGTGAGTCTGCTGCTGTTTTGTTCCTTCGGTTTTGCTTTGTTGTTATACTCCACAAATGAGTGAAATCACTTAGTACTTGTCTTTCTCTGCCTTGCTTATTTCACTGAGCTCCATCCATCTCGTTGCAAATGATAGGATTTGTTTTCTTCTTATGGCTGAATAATATTCCATTGTGTGTATGTACCACATCTTCTTTATCCATTCATCTACTGATGGACACTGAGGTTGCTGCTGTATCTTGGCTATTGTAAATAGTGCTGCAATAAACATAGGGGTCCATATGTCTTTTTGAATCAGGGATCTTGTTTTATTCAGGTAAATTCCTAGGAGTGGAGTTACTGGGTCAAATCGTATTTCTATTTTTTAGTTTTTTGAGGAACCTCCATATTGCTTTCCACAATGGTTGAACTAATTTGCATTCCCATCAACAGTGTAGGAGGGTTCCCTTTCTCCGCATCCTCGCCAGCATTTGTTGTTTCTTGTCGTTTGGGTGTTGGTCATCCTAACTGGTGTGAGGTGATATCTCATTGTGGTTTTAATTTGCATTTTTCTGATAATTAGCAACGTGGAGCAAATTTCCATGTGCCTGTTGGCCATCTGAATTTCTTCTTTGGATAAGTGTCTGTTCAGTCTTCTGCCCATTTTTTAATCGGGTTATTTGCTTTTTGGGTGTGGAGGAGTATGTGTTCTTTACATATTTTGGATGTTAACCCCTTATCAGATAAGTCATTTACAAATATATTCTCCCATACTGTAGGATGCCTTTTTGTTCTGATAATGGTGTGTTTTGTTGTACAGAAGCTTTTAAGTTTGTTGTAGTCCCACTTGTTCATTTTTTATTTTGTTTCACTTGCCCAAGGAGATGTGTTCAGGAAAAAGTTGCTCATGTTTATATTCAAGAGATTTTTGCCTATGTTTTCTTCTATGAGTTTTATGGTTTCATGACTTAAATTCAGGTCTTTGATCCATTTTGAGTTTACTTTTGTGTATGGAGTCAGACCATAATCCATTTTCATTCT
This sequence comes from Manis pentadactyla, assembly GCF_030020395.1. Classification (NCBI taxonomy): domain Eukaryota; kingdom Metazoa; phylum Chordata; class Mammalia; order Pholidota; family Manidae; genus Manis; species Manis pentadactyla. The sequence continues at coordinate 122,323,591 of NC_080019.1, read as the reverse complement.
CTTACATGTAGCTGTCCAGTTTTGCCAACACTAGTTATGGAAGAGGCTGTCTTTTCCCCATTGTATATTCATGGCTCCTTTATCGTATATTAATTGGCTAGGTATGTGTGGGTTTATATTTGGGCTCTCTATTCAGTTCCATTGATCTATGGGTCTGTTCTTGAGCCAGTACCAAATTGTTTTGATTACTGTGGCTTTGTAGTAGAGCTTGAAGTTAGGGAGCCTGCTTTAATTTTCCTTCTCAGGATTGCTTTGGCTATTCAGGGTCTTCTGTGGTTCCATATGAATTTTAGAACTATTTGCTCTAGTTTCTTGAAGAATACTGTTGGTATTTTGATAGGGATTGCATTAAATCTGTAGATTGCTTTAGGCAGGATGGCCATTTTGACAATATTAATTCTTCCTATCCATGATCATGGGATGTATTTCTATTTATTGGTGTCTTTAATTTATCTTATGAGTGTCTTGTAGTTTCCAGGGTATAGGTCTTTCACCTTCTTGGTTAGGTTTATTCCTAGGTATTTTATTCTTTTTGATGCAATTGTGAATGGAGTTGTTTTCCTGATTTCTCTTTCTGCTAATTAATTGTTAATATATATGAATGTTAACAGGTTTCTGTGTGTTAATTTTGGTATCCTGAAACTTTGCTGAATTCAGTTATTAGTTCTAAATAGTTTTTTGGTGGAGTCTTTAGGATTTTGTATGTATAATATCATGTCTTCTGCAAACAGTGACAGTTTAACTTCTTCCTCACCAATATGGATGCCTTTTCTTTCTTTGTGTCATCTGATTGCTGTGGTGAGGACCTCCAGTACTATGTTGAATAAAAGTGTGGAGAGTGGGCATCCTTGTCTTGTTACTGATCTTAGAGGAAAAACTTTTAGCTTTTCACTGTTAAGTATGGTCTTGGCTGTGGGCTTGTCATATATGGCCTTTATTATGTTGAGGTGCATGCCCTCTATACCCATTCTGTTGAGTGTTTTTATCATGAATGGATGTTAAATTTTGTCAAATGTTTTTTCAGCATCTGTTGAGATGATCATGTGGTTTTTATCCTTCTTTTATTAAAGTGGTGTATGATATTAATGAATTTATGAATATTGTACCATCCTTGCATCCCTGGAATAAATCCTACTTGGTCATGATGGATGATCTTTTTGATATATTTTTTAATTCAATTTGCTAATATTTTGTGGATTTTTGCATCTGTGTTCATCAGGGTTATTGGCCTGTAATTTTTCTTTCTTTGTGGTGTCTTTGTCTGGTTTGTGTATTAGAGTGATGCTGGCTTCATAGAATGAGTTTGGAAGTATTCCCTTCTCTTCTACTTTTTGGAAAACTTGAAGGAGGATAGGTATTAGCTCTTCTTTAAATATTTGATAAAATTTAGCAGTGAAGCCATCTGGTTCAGGGATTTTGTTCTTAGGTAGTTTTTCAATTACCAATTCAATTTCATTGCTGGTTATTGGTCTGTTAAGATTTTGTGTTTCTTCCTGGGTCAGTCTTGGGAAGTTGTATTTTTCTAGAAAGTTGTCCATTTTTTCTGCATTATCCAAATTGTTGGCATATAATTTTTCATAGTATTCTCTAATAATTCTCTGTATTTCCATGTTGTCTGTAGTGATTTTTCCTTTTTCATTTCTGAGTCTGTTTATGTGTATACACTCTTTTTTTTTCTTGATAAGTCTGGCTAAGGGTTTATATATTTTGTTTATTTTCTCAAAGAACCAGCTCCTGCTTTCATTGATTCTTTCTATTGGTTTATTCTTCTCAATTTTATGCACTTGTTCTCTGATCTTCATTATTTCCCTCCTTATACTGATTTTGGGCCTCATTTGTTCTTCTTTTTCTAGTTTCATTAATTGTGAGTTTAGATTGTTCATTTGGGATTGTTTTTCTTTCTTGAGGTAAGCCTGTATTGCAATATACTTTCCTCTTAGAACTGCCTTCGTTGCATTCCACAGGTTTTGGGGTGTTGAGTTGTTTTCATTTGTCTCCATATATTGCTTGATCTCTTTTTATTTGGTCATTGATCCATTGATTATTTAGGAGCATGTTGTAAGCTTTTATGTGTTTGTGGGGCTTTTTGTTTTCTTTGCATCATTTATTTCTAGTTTCATACCTTTGTGGTCTGAGAAACTTGCACAGTTTCAATTATTTTATATTTACTGAGGCTCTTTATGTGGCTTAGTATATGACCTATTCTGGAAAATTTTCCATGTACATTTGAGGAGAATGTATATCCTGCTGCTTTTGGATGGAGTCATCTGTAGATGTCTGTTAGGTCCATCTTTTCTAAAGTGTTGTTCAGTGCCTCTGTCTCCTTACTTATTTTCTGTCTGGTTAATCTGTCTTTTGGAGTGAGTGGTGTGTTGAAGTCTCCTAAAATAAATGCATTGCATTCTATTTCCCCCTTTAAATCTGTTATTATTGTTTCACATATTTAGGTGCTCCTATATTCAGTGCATAGATATCTATAATGGTAATATGCTCTTGCTGGACTGACCTCCTTATCATTATGTAATGTCTTCTTTGTCTCTTGCTACTTTCTTTGTTTTGAAATCTATTTTGTGTTATATAAGTACTGTGAATCCTGCTTTTTTTCTCCCTATTATTTGCATGAAATATCTTTTTCCATCCCTTCACTTTTAGTTTATGTATTTCTTTCAGTTTGAAGTGAGTCTCTTGTAGGCAGCATATAGATGGGTCTTATTTTTTTTATCCATTTTTTAAGTCTGTACCTTTTGATTGGTGCATTAAGTCCATTTGCATTTAGGGTGATTATTAATAGATAGGTACTTATTGCCATTGCAGGCTTTAGATTCGTGGTGACCAACAGTTCAAGGGTAACTTTTTTACTAACAGTCTAACTTAACTCGCTTATTATGCTATTTCAAACACAATCTAAAGGGTCTTTTTTTTTCCTCCCTTCTTCTTCTTCCTTCTCCACTCTTTGTATATTAGGTATCATATTCTGTACTCTTTGTGTATTCCTTCACTGACTTTGTAGGTAGTTAATTTAATCTTGCATTTTCTTGGTAATTAATTGTTCTACTTCCTTTACTGTGGTTTTATACTTTCTGGTGACAGATATTTAGCCTTAGGAGCACTTCCACCTATAGCAGTGCCTTTAAAATACACTGTAGAGATGGTTTGTGGCTTTAAAATACATTGTAGAGAATTTTTGCTTATCTGGAAATTGTTTAATCCCTGCTTCAAATTTAAATAATAATCTTGTTGGATAGAATATTCTTGGTTCGAGGCCCTTCTGTTTCATTGCATTAAATATATTATGCTATTCTCTTCTGACCTTAAGATTTCTGCTGATAGCCCGATGGGCTTTCCTTTGTATGTGATCTTTTTTCTTTCCCTGGCTGCTTTTAATACTCTGTCCTTGTTTTTGATCTTTGCCATTTTAATTATTATATGTCTTGGTGTTGTCTTCCTTGGGTCCCTTGTGTTGGGAGATCTGTTCACTTCCATGGCCTGAGAGACTATTTCCATCTCCACATTGGGTATGTTTTCAGCAATTATTTACTCAAACAGACTTTCTATCTCTTTTTCTTTCTCTTCTTCTTCCCTTACCCCCATAATGTGAATATTGTTCCATTTAGATTGGCCGCACACTTCTCTTATTATTCTTTCATTCCTGGAGATCCTTTTTTCTCTCTGTGCCTCAGCTTCTTTGTTTTCCTGTTCTCTAATTTCTATTTCATTTGCCATCTCCTATATCTCATCTGATCTACTTTTAAATCCCTTCATTGTATGTTTCATTTCAGATACTGCATTTTTCTAAGTTTTTATCTGTTTCTTGAAGTCCTTCCTAAATTCTTGAATATTTTTCTATAGCTCCATGAGCATATTTATGATTTTCATTTGGAAATCTCTATCAAGATTGGTGATTTCAGTTTCACTTAGCCCTCTTTCTGGTGTCTATTGGATTTTTGTACAAAATTTTTTTGCCCTCTCATATTCTAGTGATTCCTACAGAATAATAACTTTGTGTAGGTGGTACCCTCTTGTGCCCAGAAGCACTCTCAGGAGCTGCTGAGCACCTAGAGCAATGGTAGGGTCTGCAAGCACATAGCATTAGTGCCTGCTGGGAGGAAAGAGCTCTTTCCTGCTTCCTGGCTACAGTGCCTGCCTCCTATGCCAGGTCCAGTGGGCCGAGCATGCAGGAATTACACCCTGTAGCTGCTGTAGGTGGGGCCACCCTCCAGCTGGCCTGGCATGATGGCAGATGTCTGGGGCAGCGAACCAGTGCCTAATGAGAGGAAGGAGCAGCAGGCTGCTTATCACAATGAGGGGCCTCAGCGCTGCCTAGCCAGACAGGGGGAATGGAGCATCTGAAGCTTCTGAAACTTCCCAACCTGTTGGGCTGAGTGTGCTGAGATGATTCTGTCCACCTGTCCTTTCTCCTGAGCAGCAAGCTCTGTGTAATCTTTGCCCCTTTAGCAGCCCTCTTGCTGTTGGGAAGTCTTTCAAAGTGCCTGCCTTTCTTTGTCCTGGAACAGCAGGTTGTGGGGACCTGTTCTCCTCAAGCAGCTGGAATCTCAGTCTCTCTGAATATTCTGCCTGTCTTTGCTTTCCAACTGCACTAATCTCCAGAGCACCATGTAATGTGGGTCCATGGCTGATCTCCAGGGCTGGGTGTTTAGCAGTCCTGGGCTACTCCTCCCCGCCTCACCCCATTTCTCTTCCTCCCACCTATGAGCTGGAGTGTGGGGAGGGCTTGGGTCCTGCCAGATCACAGCTTTGCTACTTTACCCTTTTCTGTGAGGTCTTTTCTTTTCTTCAGATGTAGGCAGTCTGTTCTACAGTCTGGGTTACTCTTTGTGGATTAGTTGAATTTGCTGTATTTTTGTGTTACATGTGGTTTTGGGGGGAGGTTTCTGCATCACTTCTCATGCCTCCATCTTTTTCCCCTCTCATGTCCCCGCAATTTTTTTAAGTCACAAAAGGTATCTCTATTGCTAGCAAATTTGATGGAAGTTTTGGGGAATGAAGAGATTTTCATTATAAATATGAAACCAAATCATATTTGTTAGACTGATATTTTTTTAAAGTCTCTCAGTCATTTCTGCAGCTTGGCCCCCAGCCTCTAGCCCTTGCTTGCCCCTCCTCTGTTTCTCTTCCTTAGTTTGCTCTTCCCTCCTTCCAAATTCCTGTCCATTTCCAATTCCCTCAATTGGTTTAGTTGTGTCTTTTTCTCTGTGCCCACTCATCCCCTTAGGGTCTCTTCTTTTACTCCTAATTGGCATGTCAAGGTGTTCTCCCAAACAAAAAGGCCCCTTCCCCCATAGTAATTCTGGAGCCTATTATGAAGAAAATTAAAATTTAATTGTGTAATTCTCACTAAAACTCACCTATATAGCTACAGTAGTATTAACCTCCCTTTATAGGAAAGATACTGTTTTAATGATCTAATTCAGAATAGCAACTACCCCAAATTTAGTGATTCAAAACAACAACCATTTCATCATCTCTCTCTTCAAATGGCATATCCGCCTGGTTGGCTTGGCACCTCACAGAGTAGTGTTCTCAGACTTGTTCACTTTTTACAAGGTGACTCGGGGCTCCTAGAGAGGGATTTTTGTGACAGGAAATGGAAGCCACCAGTCTTTTCAGGCCTGAGCCTTTAGTGTCACTTCTGCCATATTGGTCAGAGTGGGCACAGAGTCTAACAGAGTCAAGTAAATGCGTGGTCATCTTTATTATACTGTCTGGCCACAAAGTTTGATGTGACTCCTTTATGCAAATTACCCTCTTCCCCTCCCAGGACACCCCAAGTATCATCCCATTACAGCATCAGACTTAGACTTGAGGTCTAGGTTTTGATGGATTAGAGAACTAGAAAAAGAGCCAAGAGAACTTGGTGCTCTGAAAGCCCAGGACGGAGAGGGTCTCAAGAACAGAGTGATCGGTAGTGTCAAAGATCAAGCCTTTGACACACAGAGACTGAGGGGAGGGGAGCTTTGGGTGTGGCCAGTAGAAGCTTGGGTCTCCTACTTTCCCTCCTTCACTTTCCCTCTCTCCTTGTTTATTTTTTTTATAAGTAATTTCTTTTTCCAGTAATATAAAACATGTTCCTCCTAGAAATTTAGAAAATGAGGAAAATCATAAAAAAGAAAAATTATGCATAGACAACTACTAAAACCTTTGGTTGAATTGATTCCTCTATTCTTTATGTAAGAATGTATGCTCATATGTATGTATATATGTGTATGTTATGTGCATATATATATATATCCATTCCTTTATACTCTTATCCTTCCTCTAATTGTTCAATCACCAGCAAGACTTTCTGCTGTATACTCAGGGGAGACAAGTATCAGCATTTAACTTTTCAAAAAAGACTTCAAGTTCCCGGAAGTGACAGTACTTTGAGAAAAATCATTTCTGAGTCCCGAAGTCTGACTTCTGTTTACAAAACTTAATTTTATTTAAAAAATAATAGACTAGAATAATGAGTGATATAGGAGTCCATTTCCCTGCCGTGGATTTGGTACAAATATCACAGCTGAAGAAGGAGAAATTGGGGAAGCATGACTGGGTTCAGTGTTGGTGTAGGTCTCAGAGACAACCCCATGTTTTATGGAATGATAGAAGTCCTCGAATACTGGGGTTGGGGACCTCAGGCAGAGAACTGTGTCCTGATTCCCAGGGAAATCTGAGGGGGCAGTGATGTTGACCGAGAAGTCCTTGTGCTAAGATGCCCCAGCAATAGTGGAGAAGAAAGGGTAAGGCAATACAAGATCAGCAAGACCACACCCCACACTGCCTTAGGCTCAGGAGACTTGGGAAAGTGCCTAGAGTTTCATTTGCCCCAGAGGTGTGGAGAAAGACTGAGAGAAGGCTGAGATAATAATTGTGGTGAAGCCACAGATGTCACAGTGGAGGCAAGCCTATTAAATGCCAATGACCAGACAACAAAGGCAGTGGTGGCTAAGCTATGCTAATAACAGGCAGAGGATGGCAAAAGACCAGCCTTTCCTCTCTCTGTGATAGCAAAATTCAGTGAACATAGATGCCAATCTAATGGAAGGAAGAGGGAAGGGGGAAATTTAAACAATTAAATTTCTGACTATTTAAACACAAAGTGCTTGGATATACCCTGGGGTAACGAGCTACCTCATAGTTGACTGGATTTATTTTCTGGCATCAGGGAAGATGAAGGATTAAAACAAAAATCAAGTCAAGATATAAGAAAGTTATATTTTCTATAAAATGTGACCTAAGAAATCTGTATCACTTTATGTGTGTATGTATATATAGGGCCATCTATGTTACTCCCTAACGTTTTGATGACACGGTTTAGAGTTTTACCAAACATTAGATCATGGAGAGTTTAACAATATCATTAAATATTCTTAGGCATGCCTTCATTAACTGTATAATAGTCCATAATATGGATATAGTTTTCCTTCTTCCTTTACTTCCTGTTCTCCCCTCTTCATTTCCCTTCCTTCCCTCCACAATTCCCTGATCACTAAACACTTTGTTTCTAATTTGTCACTGTTACGTGTAACGTTCTTTTATTTATTTTTTTTACATTTTAAATCTTTTTCAGTAATAGCATTATTTCAGGGGAATAATTTCTAAAAGTGAAATTGCTGGGTGAAGTTGTGTAAATGTTTTTAAGATTTCCCACTCACATTGTCAAACTGCCCCCACCCTCTTACCACACCTCAGCACACACACACACGTTCTCATGTGGTTTATACTCCCACCAGCCAGTTCCTTCACTTGGATGTGTCTTTCTTCTGGGCCACTAAGAATGGTAAAGTTCATTGTTTAAGAACCACGTAAAGTATGGTCCCAGTAGATCAAAGACTCTGAGTATATCTGTGTCTTGTCTAGACTTTGAAATATCAAAAGTGACCAGAGAATGAAGGCTGTCCTTTGCCACTAAATGTATATTAAATATGAAGCCACTAGGGGGCAGAGTAATCTCACTAAACCAAGGGTGTTTTGTTTTTGGTGGCGGTGGGCGGGGATGTGCGTGCGTGTGAAGTTCAAGGCAGTGTATAACATTAATCTACATCTAAACTCTGACATTGCCATCAAGGTGGTTTCATTTATTTTAACAAGGTAATTAACAAAGGCAAGGATGCTGTAAATTTAACAGCCCCCAATTACTGTGACAAACGCATTGTATTCACATTACTTTTTTAGGAATAAACTATTTTAGAATAGTTTTAGATTTTACAGGAAAAAAATATGAAAATAGTACAGAGATCCCATATGCTTCAAAGCCAGTTTCCCCTAATTGTTAACATTTTGCATTAGTATGGTACCTTTTATCACAGCCAATGAACCAATATTGACACATTACCATTAACTAAAGTCTATAATTTATTCAGATTTTCTTAGTTTTAACCTCATGTTCTTTATTTGTTCCAGGATACCGCATTACATTTAGTTGTCATGTTTTCTTAAGCACCTCTTGGCAGTGACAGTTTCTTAAACTTTGTTTCTGATGATCTTGACAGTTTTGAGAACAGTGGTCAGGGATTTTGTAGAATATCCTTCTATTGGGATTTATCTAATATTTTCTCACTATTATGCTGGAATTATGAGTTTTGGGGCAGAACATCACAGACATTGAGGGCCATTCTCGTCATCCTGTGAAGGGTACATACTATCGATATGCCATATCACTGTTGATACTGACCTGGACCACCTGGCTGGGGTGGTGTTTGTCAGTGTCACTCCTTTCTCTGCCTTCTGTACTGTTCCCTTGGGAAGGAAGTCACTGCAAGCAACCCCACAGAAGGAGTGGAGACCTATGTAAGGGGCAGTGTCTATATAAGTTATTTGGATTTTTCTGCATAGGAGATTTATCTCTTCTCCCCCATTTATGTATTTACTCTATCCTTTATGTCAATGTGGACTCATGGGTATTTATTTTAAACTTTGAATTACAATCCAAATCCAATTTTTAAATTTCATTGCCCAGATTGTTTTAGTTTGGGCCGCTAGGAGCGTTCCCAGTTGCTCCAATGCCCTTTGATGTATCCCCATCAGCTTTTGGTTTTGTTTTGTTGATCACTTCCTTACTTTCTTGTATTATAAAAGTCTCCAGGCTCATCTTGTATATTTGCTGCCCTAGTTCTGGAGTCAGCTATTTTTCCAAGGAGCTCTGTTTCCTTTTCTTGAAAAATAGTATTAGAAACAAGAATATGGCACTAGGTTTATGTACACTTAGGTACACATTTTGTATACTTTTGTTCTTCCAACAGCCATGTAAAGCTCCTAGTCCTGTTTGTAGATGAACAATCTTTGTAGCCTTGCACAAGCTCCCACAGCTAGCGTAGAGCTTGGCCGCAGGTCCAGATTTGGGGTGACTGCAAATCCATGTTCCTTTCAATGTGCTTGGAAATAATGGCTAAATTGGAAGAGGAATGTCCATTGTTGCTTGCATTTGGATAAAATATTTTCCTTTATTTCCCCTCCTTCACCCCAGAGAAAGAAGCAGCCTTTTTCATGAAATCAATTGTTTGCCAAAGTTCTCTGGCTGTCAGAGAAAAGCGTTGGTGCTCTTGGTGCCTCCATTGTATTAAGGATGCCACCGTGGACCTAGGATCTCAGACGGGTGGCCCTGTCTTGGCTTGCAAGATCAGAAGATGGGGAGTCTATCTGGAGAACCCTGGATAAGCTTCAAACAGGACCAGAGCCAATCAGAGTTGGAGAGGCATGGGCTGGCAGGGAGGAAAGAAACAAAAACATCACTAAGATACATCCTGGAAGAAGGAAACAGCCTCATGGAGAAAAGACAGCCTAATGCATGGTAGCTAAATTTCCATTTCTCTGGGCAGTTCAGGAAGTTCAGTGGATCCTTAATGAGCATTCATTTCCTGTCACCAAGTAAGTCACACTGGTTCTTTATTTGGTTATTTTCTTTGTAATTGGAATAAACTTGTATTACATTTCCAATTCCTTATCTTTGGGAATAATTTTAACTTCTAGTTCATGGGCTCCATCAAAGAGATTAACATTGTGAAGCTTTCAGTGGGGCAAGAGACTTGGTTGGGCTCTAGTAGAGCTTAGGAAGAACTTACAGAAATTATGCTATAGCAAAAAATGTTTTTAATGACATATATTTTCCAATTATGATATTAAAGCATGTTTCTTGTGGAAAATCAGAGGATATAGACAAGTAAATAAAGCCAAGAATTCTCCCACTATTAGGATTTTACTTTATTTCTTCCTCTTCCTCCTCCTCTTCTTTCTTCTCCTACGACTCCTCTACTACTTCTTCTCCTTTCCCTACCCTCTTCCTCCTCTTCCTTGTATTTTTATTGACCATGCTTCCATGGATAATACTGGGCTCATGTTGCATACACAAATTTGCATTTTGTTTTTCACTTAATATTTGGTTACTATTTTCACATTATTAAATATTCTTGAAAATTTTGATACCTAATGTTTCATGTTATTCCATCATATGGGATATATTCAGTTTGAACTGCTGTGATAAAGCCTAAGGAATTCTAGAAATAGAATGAATGGTGATAATAAAAGTATTTCCTTCGTGAAGTTGATGAAAAGAAAATGAAATAAGTTAAACAACTTATAACAGTGTTTGGTACACAGCAAGCATTCAGTCAATGTTAGGTATGATTATTGTAAATATATTCTACTTGATAAATACTAACAAATAGTCTTCCAGAAAACTCCTTTTTCACTCTTAACATAAACATGTCATCTGATATTTAAATAGTAATTGAAAATATTGTGAACCACAACACTAGGCTTTTTGAATGACATCTGGAGTAAGAGATGGGGTCTTGGCCAAAAGGAGTAAAGAAATTAGCAGTAGACCTCCCAAAGACTGGGCTAAAGGGGTGAGTACTATCGTTTCTTGCAGAAAGGAATGGTGAGGGCAGTGTTACCCTGGAATCTAATGGGTCTTTTGGAAGAGTGACCAGGGCTCATGCTGGGGTTGTGCATGTGTCTACCTGCATGTGTGTGCATGTGTGATTGTACCTGTGTGTGATGTTGGAGGGATAGAGGGAAAGGGTTGCAAGGCTCTTGTGATGCCTAACATCCTGTGCTGGGAGGGCCCAGGAGATCAGGTTTGGTGCTGTGCATCCAGGATCAGTCACAGATCATTGTGAGCAGATGGCAGGCCAGCTGCTGCCCGGATACATAGACTGTTCAATTGTGGAGAACATAAAAGGTGGAGAGCATCTCTTCTGTCAGAGGGGTTAAAAGGAGCAAAGCAAAGAGAAGCCTGGAGCTCCAAACTTAAGGACCATCATTGAGATAGTAAATTTCAGAGTGAAACTGAAATTTAGGGAAGCAGCAAAAAGAGCAAGCTAAGAGAGCACAGGTGGACACTGCACGTCCAGAGAACCACACTCTCAACTGCATCTGTGTCACCTAGAGGGGAAGGAGGTACTCTGACTTGGTCCTCTCGGCCACCGTGCGGGGCTGTGAGCTAAGGACCCAGGTACTACTGTCATGTTGCTTTCACCTCTGTCTCCTCACATTATGCTCACTCATGACAGTCCTGTGATTGGTCATTCATGGAGTACTTACCTCAGGGCTGAGCAGTACTAAGCCTTTTACAATATCACAGTGATGGGTCAAATAATATCTGTTTAATCATACAGATGAGGAAACTGAGGCTTGGAGCAGTAAGGTGACTTGTTCAAGATCACATAGTGGGAGAACAAGAGATAGGAACTGCATGTGTTTCCCAACTCCTATTCCAAAATACTTGACCAAAACTACCCTCGCTTATAGTAAACTACTTCTTCCAATGTTAAGAGCTTGCTTCACAGAAGCCAGAGTTCCCAGCAACAATAGCAGATGTTCGTCATATGTTGACTCTGTCCTAAGCCCTTTATATGGGTCATCCCACCTAGCTTCTTATCAAATCCAAGAGATTTGTCAGAGGTTAAGGAATTTGTTCCAGATAACACTGATAGTAAGTGGCAAGTCAGTGACTGGAGCCCAAGCTATCTGATGTGAAGGCTCACTCCCCGGTCTGCTTTATTGAAGTATAATTGATTACAGTAAACTGAGCACATATAAAATGTAAAATCTGTCAGGTGTATACCTGCGAATCACCACTCAAGTCAAGAGGACTGAAGTTCTTACTCTTAACCACTAGGCAGCAGCTTCCACCTGTTTCTCCTTGTTCACCACATCAGTGTCAGTCCGTCCCTCTACATGGCAAGCAGTCTAGTATCTGAAGATAACCAAATGTGCTTCCTGAATCTGTTATTCCTCAAGATAAGCACCTTCATAAATTGCATTTCATGGGACAGAGTTGAGTTTCTCTTATCAGCTTGTTAACCTTCCCAAAGGAATTTTACCCAGGTAATTGGATATTTGGATGCTTCTCTGCTCTGCCAAAAGTCATGGAAACTTTTGCTGCAAGGCACACAGTCTGAGCCCCGGCCTGTGGGTGGCGGCCAGTGATGCCCGTAGACGTGGGGTGGGAGGCCTCCAGGATAACAGGACGTGCTCTGAATGCTCCTGTCCAATAGGCTGGCACCTTTTAAGCAAAACATGAGTTTCTACATGTGTTTATTTTAGAAAGATTAATAAAATGTTTTGTCTTTTTCCCATTTTATATATATGTATACACACACATATATATAAAATGGAAGATATGTACGTATATGGGTATACACATAATATGAAAGAAAACATTCCCAAGCACAGGTTTTCTTCAACTTCTACTAAATATTTTTTATTTACATTTTTATATTGAATATTTTTCCTTAAAAATATTCTTATAAGGCAAATAATGAATCTGTGGCATCTTACTACAGTGATGGACAGTGACTGCATTGGGGTATGAGTGGGGACTTTATAATATGCGTAAATGTAGTAACCACGTTTTTTCATGTGAAACCTTCATAAGAGTGTATATCAATAAAACCTTAATAAAAAATTAAAAAAATATATTCTTATAATTTGACACTAGCCTGGATGTATACATTATCTTCCATATCCTTACCTCATCTCATAGAATAAACCATAACACAGCTAAAAATTGAAGCTTAGGATAACAAGTTAACTTGTCAAATTTTTCATTGCTGTTAAATGGTAGAGCCATAATATAAACCGTGACTCAGAGGCTGACTGGTTTCAGTGCAGGCATGGTTTGGCAGGTGAGTGGTATAGGGAAACAGGGAACAGAGGTTTAAATTCCAAGTCCAAGGACTCCTTTGATTAAGTACCCTCAAATACATCACAATTACACTCACATACATAGATTTTCTGCTTTTACAAAAATGGGATTATCTTCTACAGGGTGCCTGTAACTTCACTTTGCAGTTATGTACCGTAGACGGCTTGCCATGACAGTAGACCCACCTTGTTTTTTTATTTTCCTTTGTATTTTTAAAAGCAGCACAAGCACAGCATAACCCATTCTTGCCCCAAACACAGATCCTGTGTTTCCCCTCAGTTTGGTAGGTCTGGGGCCCAGGGCCTGTGGAGTAGAAAAGCTCCCTGGGTGACAGATAGGCACCCTTGGTGGAGCCCATGGGCTGTCCTCTGCCACCTCCTGTAGGGTGAGCGAGCCATCAACGAGCAGAGCAACAGCAAAACCCACAGCCGGCTCACAGCAAGGGCCCTGGTGCCAGGGAAAGGCAGAGAGGATAGGGAGGAGGGCAGCGACATGCCGGGGCAGACTCGGGAGGAAAGGTGTGCTGCATAGGGACTTCCACGGAGGGGAGTGCCCAGGGACAGTCATCATGCGCTTCTGTAACAGTGATCAGGCTGGAAGCTGGTGGACTTGTTTTAAAGTTGCATTTGTGTGGTAACCACAGTTTTTACTTAGATGTTTAATTTAAGGTGCTTTGTCCCAGTTAACAGAAGCTCTGGGACAGCTAAAAACCTTCAAAGAGGCCTCTTGGCTGGCATACTAAGTGGGGAGGGTCTGCATGCTAGGAGGGCAGGAATTCCACTTGCCGGTCTGTTATCTACCAGGAAATAACGTTTCCTGGTGCCCATTTGCTCAGGGCATGAAAAGACATACATAATATGAACAAATGAAAGCTCTGAATTTCATGAGCTGTTAATTTCAGCCCCTTCTCCCTCCCAAATTATCACTGACTGATCCAGTGTGGCAAGTCTCCACCCTTTGTGCCACGTCTTGTTTGCTGGTGAGTGTCTGCGTCAGTCCTCCTAAAGGTCCGAGGGAAAAGGGATTCACAAGAGCCAGCCCCAGCTTTGTCTCTCTCTCTGTGTCTCCAGCAGGTGCCTGTTCTCGATGCCCACCAGGAAGCTCAGCCCTGTTCCTGGGTCATCCCAGGCCCAGAGTGGGTGTCCGAATCTAGCTCAGTGTCAGTCTCCCCTGCTCAGCACCAAGTGACACATCCCTCCAGTCTCACCAGAGGCAGTGCCCCAATTGTGCTAATTGGGTTTCTGCCTTGTTCCCAAGTCCAAGGCCCCTGTGGTACTGCTGTTCCCACATTCCTGTCTGGCAGCCTACATTAAACCTGGATCCTTCGTAGAAGTAAGGACTAGCCTTTCTCTGGCCAGGCTCTGACCCAGAAGTGGAACACTGTTCCAAGCCCAAAGTCTCTGGCTGGGATTAGTCACAGAGGACACACTCCTGGAGCCAGCTTCCTCTCTGTATTTCCAAGTATCATTTGCCCCAGACTCCTCCTGGCTGGACTCTAATTGCCTGTTGAAAACATCTCTACTTCTGTCTTATGGCCATACCCCCTAAACCCTTGGCAAACTACCTTCTTGAGCTGTAAGCAAAGATTGTCATAAGTTTCAATTGCCTGCCCAACTGAACTTCCTTTGAGAGCACCTGCATTCATCAATTCCCCAAATGCAGATTTTTATCCCAGTGGATATGTCCAGTACCATGTCCCAACCCCTCTATCTTGCCTACATAATTGGATACCCTCTACAATTCTGTGATATGGCCATGGCTTTACACAGTTAGTGGGTTCTGGGAGCATTCTATTTCAACTAAATTTTCCAAACAAAATTATCTTTTAAATATTCTGGAGAGAATGCTTTAAAAATGTGATCCTGATTCCTTTACAAAGGCTGGATAGCAATACATGCTGTGTGAAGTACATTATATAAAACATGAGTCCTTAATTTGAATCCTACCTCTCACAGACTGTAACCTTGGACAAATTATGAAGTTCTTCCTGGAACTTTTTCTTCACCTGAGAAACAATGAGCCTAACTGAGTAATACTAAGACCTAGTCTAGTTAGAAAAGTCTATGGTGCTTAATCTTTGTACACTAACATATACTGTTTGGTATATTTAAATTTTCAGATTGAAAGTTCTCAGAATTAAGTATACTGGCATGAAGTTTCTGCCTGGGAATTTACTCTTTTGGCTTTTTAAAACATAGATTGTCTTTAATTACCTGAAATTGTCATAGTAGTTGCCAAATTAGGTAAGCTTCACAAAAGGAAATCTGCCTTACCTCGAGAGAGGAGCTTTTTATTTTTATTTTTGGAAAAAGCAAAAAGCAAGGGGAGGGACCTTTTCTGACTGTGACATATGGGCCACCCCAAGCCACCTCAAAGCAGGTCAGAGCCCAGTACCAGTCAGGGAAAATGGAGGGTAATGCCTCTGAGAGGTAGAGATGGCCGTTAGCCAGCTCTTTTCTTCAGCAATTCATGGGGAGGTTCTGTATCTTTGTGTTAGACCCTTTAATCTAACTAAGGGTTGCTAAATGTTTTACAAACATTAAGTAATTCAATTAAACATCACATCACCACCTTGAGTCAGGTAATTCCTTTTAGGAATATCACACCTTTGCTTACTCCAATATTGTCCATGGTTTATGCCTTAGTGCAAATTAGGATAATTAATAATAAAAGTGAAATCTTGAGTTTAGTTCTGTAAAGTTCCATAACTGAAGATCTCAAGTACTCTACCATTATCAGATTTTTGAAATAAGGACTGAGAGGAAGCTTGAGGCAGCTCATTACAAATGATGATAAGACAGAAGTACTGAACTTGTTTCAGGTTCTACTCCATGCTGAGGACACATGACCTTGAATAATTCTTTGTGATCTCTTTGTGACTCAGTTCCTATAGCTCTGAAGTGGGGGCAATAGTATTACTCACCTCCATACTTCATAGAGATGTTGCAAGGCAAAATGTTTGTAATGGACTGCGGAGTTCTCAGATGAAAGGTGGAAATTAGTATATAATGAAACATTATTACCACTTACCTGCACACCATCTAAATGGGTTAGGCAAGTGAACTATGAACAACCTCATAATCTTGGCAGAAACAAACACTTCCATCATGTTCACTAAATATCTACTATTACCACCAAAGAGGTTGAAAACTGCTCAGAGCAGCAGACATGCTCTTGGAATAAAGGAAGGCAAGCTGAGATACAAGATCATCAAATTATTTATTTTCTTTGTCTGCCTCCCCCCCTTTCCATTCTTATTTGAGATCATGTATTTAAGAGGAAATGAGTACAGAGAGAGAAGAACTAAGAATGCCAGAAGCAACTTTCCTCTTAGGTATTCCTCTCAATGCTAAATTGTCAGTGTATGCGTATACTTCACAGTCTCCTTATGGGCTCCTGGGCACATCCTCCTCTGTGCCCTTGCCTTCAGTCTCCTTTGTCAATGATGTTTTCCTTATCTGCCTGCATAAATCTAGGCAAGCATAGAACTCCCTATCTCCATGAAGCCTTCCTGGCCTAACTCCCTCCCTGAGCTGCTTCTGACACTCCTCTGTAATTAGCACATGTTTTGGAATTTATCTTTTAGTATTGGTCTTGCTTTCTAATAGACTTATTTTTTCAAGGGTGTATTTTATTAATCTCTATTCTTCATCTAGTACAGGTCTTGGCATACCGAAGTTAAATAAGCATTTATTAAATGAGTAAATGGAATGTCAGCAAATCCAGTTCAGACTGCACTATATCCATGTCCGATATTTTCACCATGCCATATCACACACTGTGAGGCACATGTAGTGCAGAATAAAAATATTGAACAGGAAAAACTAAGGGAAGACAAACTGATTTAAAGAATAAATTTTCCACTCCTTTGGGTTAAATACTAAGGAGTGTGATTGCTGGATCATATGGTAAGATGTTTAATTTTGTAAAGAACTGCCAAACTGTCTTCCGAAGTGGCTGTATCATTTTGCATTCTCACCAGCAATGAATGAGAGTTCCTGCTGCTTCACATCCTTGCCAGCACTGGGTGTTGTCAGTATTTTGGATTTTGGCCATTTTAGTAGGTGTGTAGTGGTATCACATTGTTTTAATTTGCAGTTCTCTAATGACATAGTCAAATAAATTGAAAACATAGGGTCACACAAGGACATGTACATGAATGCTTGCAGCAGCTTTATTTGTAATTGCCAAAACTTGGAAGCAACCAAGATGTTCTTTGGTAGGTGAATAGATAAATAAACTGTGGTACATTCAGACAACAGAATATTATTCAGGTCTAAAAAGAAATGAGCTATCAAACTGTGAACAGACATGGAGGAAACATGAATATCACTAAGTGAAAGAAGTCCATCTGAAAAGGCAACATATGGTATGATTCTAACTCTATAACATTCTGGAAAAGGCCAAGTATATTCAGGAACCCAGCCAGATAAATGCCTGAATTGCCAATCATAGATGGTAAGATTAAACACTCTTCTCTCACCTGCATACTGGCACTGGTACAGTGTTACCATTTCACATACTAACACTCCTCAGCCCCTATCAGTTGAGATAGAGTTTGAAATATTGTTTTATTTTTTTTCCCTGCTAAATATTTAAATGACTGCCTATGAGAGCTCTACAATTCTGGAAAAGGCAAAACTATTCACACAAAAGAATCAGTGCTTGCCAGGAGTTAGGGGAAAGTTACGGATGAAGAGGGGGAGCATAGAGAATTTTTAACGTGGTGAAAATACTCTGTATGATACTATAATGCTGAAACATGTCATACATTTGTCAAAACTCATAGGATGTACATCAAGAGTGAACCTAATCTAAACCTTGGGTGAAAATGACATGTTAAGGTAGGTTCAGCAATTGTAATAAATGTACCATTCTGGTGGGGGATGCCAATAGTGGGGGAGCATGTCCATGCAAGGAGTATATGGGGAACCTCTGTAGCTTCTGCTCAGTTTTGGTGTGAAACTAAAACTGCTTTAAAAGATAAAGCCTATTAATTTTTTTTTTACAAAAAAAACCTTTCAAACCATGTTCTAGAAGGAAATAGAAAATTTAGTTTAGAGGGTTCAAGGAAACTGTTTATTGCATATAATTTTAGCTAGAAATAATGAGTCACTTTAGAACTTGCTTATGCAATGATTCCTGTAATATTTATGCCCAGGATGATAAAGAATAATGTGCATATTTATGACATCAGCTGGCCTTCACTGATATCTTTACTTACTGCATTAGGCCCAGACTCTAGCCTCAAATTCAAGATTTCCATGGAATGGCCTCAATCTATATTTCCTGCACCATCTTGCTCACCCAGTTCTTTTTCCTTCACACACACCCTGGCTCTATACAGCAAAGGTTAGGCACTTCCTCTGCACAAGCATGTACATTTCTGATGACTCCCCTGCTTCAAATCCATCCTCTTCTGGGTGCCACCATCTTCACCTATTGGAGCCTTTTCTGTCTGTTTCAAGGCCCTGCTCAAGTACTTCCTCCACAAAAAGGTTTTCCTGGCTCTATAAACATCCCTCGCTGAGCACTTTGGTGGTCACCTCATAGCTGAGACATGGATTGGGGAAGCTGCATTGGCTGGCCCTAATATCAACTCTTCACTGAGTGTTTGAATGTAGGCAAACTATTGATTTCCTTTACCCAGGCTTCCTTGTCTGCTAAGTGGGGATGATCATAATAGTACCGACCACAGAAGCTGTTGTAAGAAGTGCGCAATGACATGTAAAATGCTTACGACAGTGCCTGACATATGGAAATGTTTGGTAAATTTTGTTTGCTTTTTTCATGGAATCTAGCCCTGTTTGTGTATACTCACGCTTGTAGACCAGCAGTGCCAACTGAGGGAGGGTACTGCCCATATGTCATGCTGCCGTAGAGGCACTGGGATGTTTTACCATTGGAACTCCTGGAGGGATGTGAGAAAACTCACTATTTCAAAGTCTTCAATTGTCCTGGACTGAATTGCTGAAAATGATTTTCTGTGGTCTCTTGGTTTTCACAAAGTTTTTTATGTTCTTAGAGACTTATTTTGCTTTAATACTGTAACCATATAACACGATTTGTTCAATGAAATGAGATCCTGTGGAGTTTTTCCTGTAACTCCTGATCAATTACACACCCATCCTAACCCTACAATGTTGCATGAGTTGCCAAGTATATTCAGGAACCCAGCCAGATAAATGCCTGAATTGCCAATCATAGATGGTAAGATTAAACACTCTTCTCTCACCTGCATACTGGCACTGGTACAGTGTTACCATTTCACATACTAACACTCCTCAGCCCCTATCAGTTGAGATAGAGTTTGAAATATTGTTTTATTTTTTTTCCCTGCTAAATATTTAAATGACTGCCTATGAGAGCTCTACAATGTTCATTTACTTTTGGGGGGTATAATTTCTTTTTATTGAGATATAATTCACATTTGTAAAATTCTCTCAATGAAAGTACAAATTCAGTGACTTTTAGTGTATTCACAAAGTTGTCCTGCCATAACCACTCTCAAATTCCAGGACATTTTCATTCCCTTAAAAAGAAATCCCATACTTCTCATATTTTGATCTTGAGGTATAATGTTAATTGCATTTTTAAGTTTATTTTGTTAAATTGTGCTAATAATTTTTGGAAATTCAGAGAACAGCATATATGTATATATGTATTTATATATATAATAACTAATATTACAATAGCTTATCATTTTTATGCTTGTCTAATTTATACTTTACCATTTGCTCAAGGTTTTGTACATACATATACCCACTCACCCACTTTAGTCTTGGTCTTGTTTGCATTACCAATGTCAGGGTGGGGATATCAGTGCCAACAGTTGTGCATAACTTAAAGGAGAATGAGTGGACACAGTGAAGGTAAAAAATAACTCCTTTATTGAATACATTCTGTTTCCCAGGCACTACTCCTCACACAACAGCTTTAAGAGGTAAGTTCTATTACCATCATCTTTATTTTACATATGAGCAAATGGAGGCTTATGAGGTTTATGAAACTCATTATCCCAAAGTGGCACAACTGGTAAAACCCCAGTTTGAACCTGGATCCTCCAAATCCAGAGCAACGCCCTTAACCACGATGCTCCACCGCCTACTGTTAAATTGGATGTTTCGTTTAATTATACCAACAGCGCTTGATCAGTGCTGCACAATATGTTTTCACAAGTCCGCATTTAAGCCTCCGGTTACTGGATGAGAAGAGCCAACTCCTAAAGGTTAACACAGTTGATCACACAGCTCGACCAGCGCCAATGAGCAGCTGGAATCCAGGTTTTTTTTCCTGAGCCAAAGTGGATGTGTGTTCCCTACATCACACTGGGATTTCTGACAGTTATGTCAGACTTCTGTTCCAGCTTTCATAATAAAAAACCATTTGAAACATTTGTTTTATTTTATTATATTTGTTTGCATGTTTAAATCCCCACATCACTCTGAGGGTAGCAATTATGACTTCATTCATATATAGAGTTCCTGTGTTCAAATAATGTATATTGAATGAATGTGTGAAGAAATTTAAAAAGTCTTGCCACATAGTCAGTTGAATATTTTATTTCCAGACTTTCTTAAGAATTTAGCCACCAATTTTTTAGTGAAAGGAGACTACATAAAATAGTTTGATTATATCTTCATTCTTTGTCTACATGCTTTTTGCAAAAGTAAACTTAATTCCACATACACATTAAGTGGAGTGCCTTTGCATACACACAGAAATGTGATTACGAATACCTTTTGAAGAGGATTAGTTATAATTTGTAGCTTTTGTAAGCAAAATGAATGAGTATACTATTAAAAGCTGATGGGCTGGGGCTTTCATTAATTAAATAAAATCTGCAGCTCTGTTAGCCTCCGTCCACCCCAGTCTCTGAGCCTCTGTGGAAAAAGCAGTGAGCTGGCAGTTCTTGCGTCTGCTCCTCACTCCTTGGAAAGTCCTGCCAACTCTGCATTGTCCTGTTGGATTTGCAGTCAGATATGCTGGCAGGCACTGGGCAGGCAACAAGTTCTTTCCCTGTAAGTTGGGTACAAAAAGATCGGCATGGGAGCAGCCTCTTTTGGGACTGCTGCTCTGGGAGAACACAGTAGGCAAGGAGCAGGCAGACACTCCTCTAAACAGAGGGTGACTTGTGGGAGGAGTTCAGTTTGCTAAGTATTACCATTTGCTGAGAGAAGGTATGTGCTCAAGAAGGAGTTTTAACCTGGAGGATCCTTAACACATTCAGCCGGCTGGCGAGCGACAGTGACTCGGCAAGTTCATCCTGGAAGCATCTGCTCAAGAGGGTCAGGCAGGAGAAGTGGAATCACCGTTTCATGGGGAACCACTTTGAGGATGGCCAGCATGCTTTGCTCAATGAAGGAGAAGAGAATGAGATGGTAAGATTCTAGCCACAGTCCCTCTCTTCACACACACACACACACACACACACACACACACACACTCACACACACACACACTCACTCACTCACTCACTCAGACACTCATGCACTTCTCTTCAATTTGACTCTCATGTTATGTGAGGAAAGATAATGTTCAAGAAATCTTTCTGTCCCATAAATGTAACCTCTGACAGCAGAAATTTTCTAGAATGAAAATATTTTACTCATTTTATCAAGAACATTTTCTTTTTAAATAAAACAGAAAGGGAGTGAAGCACAATGCCACTTTCTGATGTCTTTTTGAGCTTCACCAGTATAGCAAGTTCTGTTCAAAATTTCAAATAATTTCAGCAAATCCCTAATGTGGGGAGCAATGTATTCCTGATAGGGAGAAGCAGAATATCCATAGAGAAATAGAAGTGCAGCTGGTCTTTTACCGTCTTTTCTTCTCACATATCTGTGTTCACAAAGACTGTTGGACAGGGAAAACATAAAATATTAACAATTGTCAGCCTACACACATTTCTGTTTACTTCTAGAATTTTACTTGTAGCTCTCTAGGTATAGAGATGGTTACAGAAAACTTTCTATAGTTAACTATCTCTTTTCATTTAGATGTGTTCCCATCTGGGGAACTATAGGAAAATCAAAAATGATTCTTATGCTCTTGCTGAATTTAAGGCTCTGTTTCTCAATTACATGGTAATCAAGAGAGAGATAGAAATGTTACTTCTGTTTAATAGGGCCTTTTTTGCTAATTGCAAAAGCACAGTCTTTTATACCAGTAATGGTGTAATAAAAATGTTAGAATGTGATACTCTCATTCTGTAATAGCATTTTATCTTCCTGGAATTAATATATAAATAACAAGCCCAAATGATCTTTACTTAAAGTGTTTTCTTGGTTAATTGCTTTAGTCTTGACTATTAAATTCTTTTTTGCTAAACTGGTCTTTCAAGTTTAATCTGCTTACCTGTTCCTATAGCAGCAACATGTTTTGGACCTTCAGAGGTAGATCCTTCTGTTATCAAAGCCGAAAAAATTATAAGGGAATAAAAAGCACCCAAATTTACATGGGTTTCTTCACCTTCTCCTTACTTCCAGATTTGACTGCCAAATAACAGTTGCCTTTAGGTTTTACACAAATGTCACCAGAAAGGACCTTCTGACCCTTTGTTGGATATCATATTTGTATCTTCTGTTTTCTTTAGAGAGTGAATATTCCATTAATATCTATATTAAAGTTGGAAATTTGATCCTCATCTTGAATATTCTTTTTTTTCATTGAATATTCTTCACCAAAAGGCATGGCCTCCTTCCCTCAAGTGTTTTTTTATTCTCTCTCAAATCCTTAGATTAAAACACACCTACTCTTTTCTCATACACTCATTTTTGTTCTTCCATTCTTTGTCATTCAAGAGTCATCTGCTAGCTAGCAGAAATTCCTAGTTTTAGGGAAATTGCTATCTCCGTGTACACATTCCAGTGAAGCAATTTTTTTAACAGACCATCTTTATGATAGTACCACACAATCCTTCAGAGTTATCAGCCTACGTTTTGCCTGCTGCTGAAAGCCCAGTTTGGGGAAGATCTTTGCTATGGAAAAGGACGCTGTGTTTTCTGGAGAGGAGTCATTTGGCCAGTCATCTCAGTGGAGGTGCAGCAATTAGTATACACCCTTGAGCTCTCCATCCTCTTCTGCCTGGAGCCTGGCCATCTGCCTGTTGCTGGGTCTGACACTCCATCCCTTCTTAACCTACTATTCTATTACCTTTACCCAGAGCAGTAAACTTCAAAAATTATCAATATACCTTAAATGGATTCCACATACCTTTATAGTGATTTTTAATTTGTAAAATATTTTCTTGGCCACAAGCTAATTTAGTTTTTGCTATACCCTGTGAGGTGGGTGCTGAAGTTCCCACTTTAAAGATAAGGAAACTGATGCGTGGAGAATGTGCCAGCCTGGTTTCATTGACCAGTAAGTCCAGGAGCTGAGGCACCATATAAATTAGCTTAGGTTGATAGCACTTTTTTCTCTGGATCTACACATAGCCCACCAAAACCCTTTTCAGTTCTTCCTGAGGACACTGTACTCTTAGCAGGGGAATACACTTCCTCCCTTAATAAAACAAAGCTTAGGAGAATATCTAATCTTAGATTCCCTAGGATTTGTTCCATTATGTGTTGTCTTTCCTGAATAAGCTGTCTCCTCTGACTTCAATATTAATCCCTTTGGAAAGCCCAAATTGTCTAGACATGTGTCACACCAAAGGATTTATAGTTTCTTGCTTTAGAATATACACTGTTTGGATCTTTACAGAAGTCATTACTACAATGATAGAAATGATGACAAATTCAAGAAAGATGTTTAGGATTATCTTGTATTCTAGAATAAAAGAAACAGGAAATAAAGAGCAACTCTAGACAAGCTGAAAGTGCAAAATGAGACAGGAGCCAATGGAAGATAGAATTTGTTAGGAAGACAGGAAGGAAAGGAGAGAAAATGGTCTTCAAAGAAGGTTCACCCAGATTTCTGCCTAATAAAGGTCTCAAAGAGGAGCCTGGTCCCCTGACCCA
Source organism: Manis pentadactyla (assembly GCF_030020395.1). Classification (NCBI taxonomy): domain Eukaryota; kingdom Metazoa; phylum Chordata; class Mammalia; order Pholidota; family Manidae; genus Manis; species Manis pentadactyla. The sequence continues at coordinate 122,299,477 of NC_080019.1, read as the reverse complement.
CCATAACTGGTCTGGAGGGCCAGCTCTCAATAGCCCTGGGCTCTCCGCTTGCCTACTAGCCTCAGTTTTCTTGTCTGTAAAATAGGAGTGGTCTTTCTTACCCTACCTGCCTCACAGGGCTCTTAAAGAATCAACTGAGACTATCTGTGTGGAACAGTTTTGAGAACTAGAAATTCTGGGGAAGTGTAAGCTGTTATTAACTAAACAAAAACAGGAGGAGTCGGGGCCTCAGCAGGTAACCAATGGAATGAATATTATCTTCCCTCCAAATAAGGTCAACTTTTCTCATTAAATAATGACAAGTGAGGAATATATGCTTTCATTTACATGATATAGCCATCATTTATAAATGGAGAGGACCTGACTTACCTTATAACCTGCCTTATAGGGTTTACTTTGGGAAAACACCTATCTGTCTTGGGACTCAGTTTCCTAGTTTATAAAAGGAAAGTATCAGATGAACTGGGGGCCTGAATTCCTTTGAATTTTGATGTTTCATATTTTTATTTGAAAGGCCTTAGAAACATTGAGTGCTCATTTCTTAACACCATGATTGAACATTGATTAGAACATTGCTCACTAATATTCTTATTACACCCTAATAAAATCTTATTCCTTTGGTGAAAGTGTTTTGTTACAGTGAGACTTGATTTAAAAATAATGTCCTTGGTTTTTTCTCCCCTAAATTTTAGCAAAAAAAAAAAAAAACTCTTGAACTTTTTCTGATTATAGTTAATATATGTTTATTGTAAAAATATTGAAATGACATATAAAGGTCTGAAGAAAGAAGTAATATGATTCATGAACTTTCCACCCAGACCTTATCAATAGTACTGTATTGGTGAATTTCCTTCCAGACTTATAAATGCATCCACAAACTCATCACTTTCTGATTATTTTACTGCATTTAGTATTAGCTATACTCTTGTGATTATTTACATATCTTATATTTGTATCATGGAAAACTACATCATGGTGTGCTACCGACATTTTTACCAACTCCACATTCAGTGATGTTATATTAGTGAATAAAGCCAGAAATATTTATGCCATAGGTAATTGGTAAATGCTACACGGGATTTCCTTCCTGCTCTACCCGAAAGCCAGTTGTCAACTATTTACCAGTATACCACTGAACATATTATTTCTTCAAGACTTTGCATTTTGCTCTTGATACATATATACTTATTGTGGATATTATGCATTCATTTACACTATGAGTCATGACAAAACAAATTAAAATCAATCACAACCTATTCTTAAAAGAATGCACACTCATGTTGGCAAATCCGTATTTTTTTAACAAAAAATGGAGTCATTCCTATATTCTTTCTTTAAGCTCGCTTTTCCATTACACCTAAAAGTATGTTTTGGATATATTCCTTTTGATAATTATAGCTCCACTTAACCATTTTAATGTTTAAATTGTGTTTAGATGAACTATACTATAAGCAAATCTCTCCTGTTGTCCACTTACGGTATTTCAAAGTATTTTTGGCTGTGATGGGCAACTTTATACATGTATTTTTACATATTTGTCAGATCATTTCCTTAGGATAAAATCCTAGAAATAACATTGCTGTGTCAAAGAGGATGTGTGTTTTAAATTTTGATTGATATGCAATGGCAAATTTCTCTCCATAAGATTGTGGGCATAGCAGCTCACACTTTGACTCTCAGTCGTTTTTGAGAATACTTGCTTTTCCACCATATTAGCCAACACTGAGCATTACCAATTTTTTTCACTTTGGTTCATCTGGTATGTGAAAATGATAATTTATGGCGGTATTATTTTTGCATTTCCTTGATTTGAAGTTGAACACATCTCTCTATATGTTCACTGGCATTAATATTTTTTTCTACTAGAATCTCTTAATGGTATCACTCATATTATATCCACTAGTAGACTGCACCACTAAAATCTGGTGAATGTGGAAATGCAAGAGAAACTCTTCTTGAACTTCACTGTCCTTTCTGAGAACAGCAAGAGGTTAGTACTGCAATAGGCACATAATGTGGCAGCAGGATGGTATGTGGTTTTCGCCACATTGGAAGTCCTGTCGCGCCTTCAGCATGAGCTCCGGACATCTGTCCTCACCAATTATTTGGCTCACTTTGATAGCTGATGTTCGTCTTTTCTTCTCTAACCCCAGGGAGCCAAAGCACCTCCCCCCACCTCAATAGCCCCTTATTTATTATGCTCCCTGAGCACCTCTGAGGTGGTTGCCAATGTTAACTAGTGTACCCACAGATCTCATAGTGGAGGAATTGTGTTCAGACTGAGACATTTTGTCAGTTGAAATGTTCGGGAAACTGGGCCACAGGCCAAGTCTAGTGTCTTTATTCTTGATTCATTGCTGTAGAACTCCCGTAAAGTCACTCATCTTTAATATAAACTCTTTAAGAGTTAGATTTAATTGTTTCTTGAGGACAGGGACCCTGCTTGGTTCACGTTTCTCTGGTATCACCCTTCCGTGTCCCACTACCTCCAGAATTTAGCCCAGAGCTTGACACAAATCGTCCGGCATATCTGACAGTGCAGCTGCAAGCTCCAGCCGCCTGCAGTTCTGCATTCTGAGAAGGATGGAGACATGGCAGGGCTCAAAGGGACAGTCAGTTTGAGTAATTGAAAGAGAAACCTAAGAAATATTATGTTATTTATTTGGAATGGTTAGTGATCTTGTGAGTTCATCGATTGATGACTTTCTCCCCCAAGCAAAAACAAAGCTTATTCTTCAGAGCTAATTAGCTATTTTTCTGTGAAATACCCTATTCTATCCTTTCATCTGATCATGTATAAACTCAACAAATATTTACTAAACCCCTACTCTGTGCCAGGAGTCCTCTGTGTTAAACAAGGGGGATTTTGAGTGAATAGCACACAGCTTCTGTTTTCAAGGAGTTCACAGCTGAGTGGGCAGGACCAAGTACATAACTGCGGGGCCCAGAGAAAAATGAAAATGAGGTGACCCTGTTCAACAAGTATTAGGAATTTCAGGATGGTTCTAGCAGTGCTTTAAACCAAGTTCAGGGACCTTCTGAGAGCAGGACCCTGTGTGACTGTGAAGGCTGCACACCCATGGATGGGGGGACCAGGGGTGCAAACATTGAGCATGGTGTAATAGATGTCATTGTCAGAGTTATGTATTCAGAGCTGGAGGAGAACAGAAGCAGCAGCAGCTCAAAGACAACTTCAAGGGGAAAGATGGCATTAATTTCCCTGACGGGAAGGCGAAGACCAGATTGTGAAGGCCTTTATAAGACATCCTAGTAAGTGTACATTTTATTCTTTCCAGTGAGTCTCAAACATTAGTTCATGAATAAAACTGTATCAGAATCAAGTTGGAAAGTATATATATATAAAAATAGATTCCTAAGCCCCTTTCCAGTCCGACTGAATTAGAATGTTTGACGGTGGAGCTGATCTTGGTCAGAATGTCTGTGATGTCAGCCTGGCGGACAAAGTGGGGAAGCCACTGGAAGATTTGAAACAGCGAATGATAGGTAGGATTTGCCCTTCCAAAGGACATCACACCATGGGATAAGGTAGATTGGCTGGAGGAGGAGCAACAAGGAAGGAGGTGTTTGAAAGTCCTGGTAAGAGATAACAGTATAGCCTTGTCAGAGAGGATGCTGAGTAGAGAATGGATTTAAGAGATATTTAGGAATTAGAATTAAAAAACTTCATGATTCATAGGTTGTGGTGAACAAGATGAATAGTTATTAAGGACATCTCTGAAGTTCATAGTTTTCTCAGTAGGAGATGATGCTACCACTTAATCCTCTAGGGAAAAGTAGGACCAGCTTGGAGTGCAGATGGGAATAGTAATAGCAAATACTTACACAGTGTTGATTTGAACTAGGAGCTTCACACATAGTAATTTAATCTTCTCAGCAACCCTGTAAGGAATTACCATCTTTCTTCTACAAATGAGGAAACTGAGGCATAGAGCGGTTAGGTGACATGCTAGGTTCATTTGGTTAAGTAAATGGAAGGCTATGTTTAAGTCCACACTTTAAACCTGGTAGCTTACTGCCTCTTTCTTGGCTTTGGTAAATTTTGGCCACCCTACTTCAGTTGTTAATGGTGGCAAAAACAACAGGGCGTAATTCAGAGAAACACATGAGGAAACAGGAGACCAGCACAGCAGTGTGGGCTCTGCCATTATTTATTCTCACAACTCCAAAGCAAATTTTGTTCATCTCTTTTTGACTTCACTTCGTTTACAAGGCGGAGGAGATAAAATAATATCTTCCTGGGTTGAATCATGGACCAAAGCAGCTGGTTTCTTGAGATGCTCTCCAATACATGCAAACAATATGATTTAAAAAGTTTTAAAACAGGTATAGAAAATTGTTGTGAAACATCTTAAGAAATTTAAGTGATAGTTTTCATTTTTTTCAAAGCTCTGGTGAATTTTTTTAGCCAAGGAAAGAAGAACATATCTGGATTCATTACATCAAGTGGTAACTAGAAAATTATCACAGCTGCTGTGTGATTGACTCATGAATAAAGGAATAAAGAGTAACTCTACTGTTAAATGACTAACCAAAGCTGACTGTGGGGCCTCAGGCCCACAGTAGACATAGAATACAGGCCTTCCGAAGAGTTGGTGATTTGGTGATGTGCTTAGAAAAGATTTATTCTGGGGGTCTGGTTTCAAGGCTTTGTTTATTTTAAAGCTTTGTGAAGACTAGCCAGAGTGGGACCACCTCCCTAAATGGCCTACAGCTATTTCTAGATGCCTATCATATGAACCTTGGTGAGTTACCTGAAACCACAGCTTAGGTAGAGTTGAAAGCAGCTCAGAATACCACCTCCTCAACTCTGTCCTTAGCCTAAGGCTACTCTTAGGGAGAATGAGCACAGCCATGCCCTCAATGTCCATCAGAAAGAGAACAAAGAGGAGGCCCAGATGTCACATATGCTCTCCAGAAAGATACTATGTACCCCAGTCCAGGACGCTTTCTGATTTTAGTGGTTGCACACACAGGGCCCTGGCTGGGAATAGAATCATTTTAGTGTTTCTAGAATCAGTTAGCTTCTTGGGGGAAACATGGCTGGAGAATTTTAAAACTCATGCACTCAAGCCTTAGAATCAGTACAGAGAAGATGATATTGTGAGGAAAGATCAATTTTTTGAGGCCAGTTCAAAAACAAAAGTATCCAAGAATCAAGTTCTGGTGAATGAGTGGTTAGTTCTACTTGCTTTTTAATGGAAAAATAAGACTGATTTTTATGGTACACATTTACCTTCTTTTGCTCTCCTTCAACTTGGAATAACCAAGCATAGTAAGGATCTTTCAGCTTGGAGGCCAAGCCATCCTGTTTGGGTTTAGCCAATTCCAAGAGATAACTTTTGCTTTCCACTCTCTCTGATCATCCCAAATGTGGTCTGTTTGCTCTTCCCAGAATGTATTACATACTTTTTCGGCCAGGCACACATCTTCACCCTGATAACTGGCCACCAGAGTCCTGCCCATCCATCAGAACCCATCTCAAATCTGACTTCCTTCATTAGCATTGGGGATCCCTTGGGTCACATTAATCACTTCCTTGTCTGGAGTAGATTTGAATGCCTATTATAGTGATTTTCACTGGGTTTTGCAGTAGAGTCATTTGTTTATCCTTTCCTCCCAGCAGACTGTGAATTATTACTGGCAGGGACTGTGTTTTATTTCAAGTCTGCATTTTACATGCAACATTGAAGTTACTTAATATGTTTCCAATAGGATGAACTGGAGGTGTTTGTGCAAATTTTATAAGCATTTTCTCTTTTTTTCTGACTTAGTTGAGTCATTAATCCCAAATTTACCAAAGGAAGCAATGAAAAATTATAGACTTTGTCCAAATCTGGAAGCTGAGAAGCCATGAAAACAGATGCTGAATATCAGCAGGTTGATTCCGAGCTCTTGCTCTAATCCTTTGATGCGGCTTCTGTTACCCCTAACTACTCCCACTGCTACTCCCACTGCTTCTGCTCCTACCACATCTAGGAGTGTGGCCAGGAGAATACTGTGCTCTTCCTCATGATCCCATTCCTAGTAGGGGTCAGGGTCAATTCGACATGAAGCACATCAGCTGAATGTGGTCTGACAGAAGAAGATTGGGTATTGGACACTATTTCTTGGAGGGAGATGAATGGGGATGGGTGGAGCAAAAATATAAATGCACAGATAAACAGAATTGCCAATCTGATAGTCAATAAATAATAATTTAACTGAACTGAGCAAATAATATTTAAAGTGGTCAGGTTCTCAGGGTGGTTTTCTTTGCCAGAGAGAATATAAAATATACAGCTTCCCTGCTGGCATTTTAGCTATCTGTGAAGAGATAGAACAAGCTTTTAAATGTATATATTTATTTTTCTGATTTTAACGGTGAAACATACTCAATGAGTAAAATGTGTATAATACAGAAGCAAAAGAAGAATCATGATGATGCGATCACCCAAGGCAAATACTATTAGTCTTTTCTTTGATCCATTTATCTTCCAGTCTTTTTTTGTTTATGCCTCACCATACTGCATAATTTTATTCTGTTTCTCTTCACTTAACATTATTACATGCTTAACAAACATTATTTTAGTGGCTCTATAATATTTATGATTACTATATATACCTAGGTTACTGCCTATTTACTACAACTAATATTGCAGTGAACATCTCTGCATATACATCTTGTCTGCTCTTGTGTAAATTAGATGCTTTTAAGACAGAGAGTCTTTCTTAGTGGTCTAAAATCATACCTTTTGGGGGTTTTCTCATTAGTAAAGTCAGGCATACAGATCTCGAGAACTGCCAGGAAGGGATACGACTGTGATGCTCAGAAATGCCATGTTTGCCATTCTCCATCCCAGAGAACTATGAAGAGGGAGTGTGTAATAGGATGTTGTGAAGCTTCTAGTTATTTAACTGCTTTTCAGGCAAAAGGCATCATGTTCATATAAAGGATGAGTTCTGATCGCAGCAGACACATGTTGCGCAGGTGCATAGGGCTCTAGCAACAGTCTGGGGACTTTCATATTTCATTTCAGAGAAGTTTCTTATGTAACTACCCCCTACTGTTCTACCCTAGGAGGAATAAATGAAAGCTAGAATTCCTGTTATCTTGGTATCAAATTCTAGACCCTGTGGTCAGAGCTGTAGCATCTGTTCTTTAATGAAATCTTGACTCTGGAGACTTTCAACCTTACAGGGAGAAAATCCCAGTCACCTTCCTTCTAAACTTTTACACAAGATCCTAGAGCAGGAAAACAATTTAATTTTGAGATTCATCATCACTGAAATAATTACCTGCAGAGTATCCCTGTATAACACAGAAATTTCATTGGTCAGTTGAAAATAGCAAAAGAATATACAAATAAAAGTCGAATATTTCATTACCCCAAGGAAGATATATTTTTCTATTTAATTTTTAATGGCTTATCAATCAACTATTCACTGCTATAGCTCCAATGCTTAGAAAAATGCCTGGCACGTAATAAGTGCACAATATATACTTTTAGAATACTAAATGAATGTTGGATGAGTGTAGTTAATGACAATATATTCCAAAAATATATGAGATAGCATACAAATCTAAAGGTAAGTAAGAATTCGAATTAGGGAAATAGGTGATTGATTTACCACACTCCATTTCATCTCAGGCCAGAAGCTTCTTCCAAGTTTACCTGACATTGTCCTACCCCTTCCCTCCCATAACTAGCCTTTCCTTAAATGCCCTTGGAGAAGAAAACTTACTGTAAGACAAATCATTTCCTTGCAAGACACAGCTATTATAAAAACTTCCTTATATTGGACTGAAATACGGTTCCATTAACCTGAATTCAGTAGTCCTAACTCTGTGCCTTTTGGGGCCGCATGTCAGAAATCTGCTTCCCTTTCTACAGCTCAGGCATTAAAGTGTTCTTGTATATCCCCCATCCCCATGCCTCTAGACATCTCGAATCTAAACGCATTCAGTTCCTTCATCTGCTCTGTGAAATTTACCTCAGAAACTCTTGGAAACATATCTTCTATGATAGTTTAAAGAAGCTACCCTCTCAGCGTGATCCTCTCTTTGAAGCCCACGGGATTCTGGGACAAAGGAGCACTTACTGAGGCACACAGAGGCACAGGCGCCACTTACTGTGTCCCTAAGGCTGTTGAAGATGAGGAGTTCAGACCAGTGATGCCACCCGGTTCTTCAGTTGAATTCTTGCCTAATAATAGTAATAGTTAACATTGATTGACTACTTGCTAGGTCCTATGCCTGCTGCAAAGCGCTTTCAACCCCATTAGGTAGGTACTATCACTATAGGTGCAAAGGCTGAATGTTTCTGTTGTTACTGCATGACAGGGGCCCGCAAACTATGGACCGTCAGTGAATTTTGGCCCACTGACTTTTTCAAACATAAAGTTTTGTCAGAAAACAGCCACCACCTTGTTTACACATGGTTTCCGGCTGCTTTTGCACCACAGCAGCAGAGTCTGGAAGTTGTGAAAGAGAGTGTATGACCCACAAAGCTGAACATATTTTCTATCTGGCACTTTACAGAAGTTTGCTGATTCTGTTCTTTTCCTTTCCTTATTCGTCTCACTCCTTAAAAAAAATTTTTTTTTTCGACTTTTTCTTTATTGCCTTAGTAAAATGCTACTTGTTAGGATTTTCCAAGTTTCTTCATCTACCAGGGCTGGTTTAGTAGAGCTCAGAAAGGACATGGGCTGGGTGGTGGTTAAGGATTTGGACAGGCTGTCAGATAGGTCAAGAATATTTACCTGCTAGGGTAGAAAGGGGTCTGTTTCGAAGCCTGGGTTCTGTCTAACATGGATTCTCCATTAGCCATTCATTTTGTGTGAGCTATGTCCCCTTGCTTGGTCTGTGTTCTTTCCATCCCTAAAGAGATGTAGATCTGTGTGACCTGTCTGATGTAGATACACACCTGTCCTCATGTTGAGGACATTATTGCTGTTTGAGAAGGGGAGTTCCAGCTTCTCACTAGGTGTCCAGTGATACCGCTCTGGGATGGAGGCCCAGGAATGCCTTCCTATTCCTGTCCATAGGGGCTCCACTGATGCCATAGAATGGGCTCTTGTGACTGCTCAGTGGTAGTGAGAGCTTGAGTCTCTCTAGGTTTCCTCTGACAACACCGCAGCACAGAGGGGGAGTTAACCTTGTCACTGGAGGTTGGGAGTGTAGGTCCAGTCTCCACATGGTTTCTACTGACATTTTAAGGTGCCTTGCTACTACTTGGTGGGGATAAAAGTCCCAGTTCCCTACTTAGCCTTCTTTGACACCATCCTTGCTGTGAGTTGAGGTGCATGTTTACAACAGGATGAGCAAAGCAGTCAAGACACCCCACTTGGCCTTTGTTGGTGTAGGTGTGCTGGGGCCCCACCTTTTTGGGTGAACTTTGGACACTTTCCTTGTTCTTTGGCTAGAAAGATTAAGCTGTCGGTGTGTGTGCGTGTGTGTGCTGATTTTTGTCTGCTCTCCTTTTCAGTTCGCCAGTTCCTTCTGCTCTCAGCCATATGTGAGAGAAAAAGAAAACCCAGGGAAGTGACTGTTGTGTCATTTGTTCCTTGAGTCCCAAGTTCCCTACCCAATTCTGCCTTCTCTTTGCCATTCTGTCTCCTTTTGTTTGTTTTCCATGTAATGTGCAGGGATTTTAGTTGAACTTACTGAGAGGAATAGGAAGAAGTAAGTCTATTCCATGTTTCCAGAAGTGAAAGTCTCCTTTACTTTTAAAAATAATATTAATTACTGACTTTATGTTAAAATGCATTTTATTCTATTTTTATAAATGTTTGAAAGCACAGAGAAGTATAAGGAAATAAATAAACATCCCTCACAATTCTATCATTGTTAACGTTTGGTATACTTTCTGCTAGTTTTTTATTTGCTGATAAATTTCCTTCTATATTATTGGACTCAACTCTAAATGACTTTGCTCATTTAACACATAAATATTTCCCTACATCTTTAGAATTTGCTGTAAACTTTAATTTGAAAATGAATAATGTTCCATTTTGTGGAGGTGTCATATTTACCTGAAAGTTCTTGTGTCTGACAGTTAAGTTCTTTCTAGTGCATGTATATGTTTTATCCTGTATATACAAATACTTGTAGAATTTTACCTTTTCATTGCAGATGATTTCCTTAAGACAGATTCCTAGAAATAATAATTGTATTACTGCTGCAGAAATTATGAGCAACACTTTCAAGGCTCTTGATAAATTTGGTGCATTGCTTTTCAGAGTGTTGTTGCCATGTTTTTAAGGATGCTGCTGACTTTGTACAAGAATGCCCTTGGTACTCTCTCTCTGGTCAGCTTTCAGCACCTGTCAAAGATCTTGACCAACTAAGCAAAAAAAATGACAACTTCTTTTAAGGTTTACCTCCAACCTTATTCAAATTTGACATAATTCAATTTCTTGGGGGTCTGTTATCTGTAAGTCCCTACACTGGATGTCAAAATGCCAAGGTCAATATAAGGATAAAAAAGGCATGCTCTTTTGATCAAGGAGTGCAAAGTCTAGGAACAGCGTTGGCTAATACATCCTGAACACTTGTCATGTCAGGCATTGTATAAGCACTTTATACACAAGATATTATTGAATTGTCACAGCAACCTATGAAATAGTTGCCATTATAATACTAATTTGACAGAAGAAATTTTACTTGTTCAAATGGCAGAGTCTTCTTCACTGTATGCGTCAGCAGTTTCCAAATGCCAGTGTACATAAGAATCAGTGGGGATACTGATCTGGAAATGGTCTTCTGGCCCTACCTCAGAAATTTGGGGTGGTGGCCCAGGAATCTGCTTTTTAAAAAGTTCCCATACGATTCTGATGCATGTAATTGGTAGTCCCACATTTTGGCACTTTGGCATAGATACTATTTATGGCTTGGAAATAAGGGCTATGTGAGCATTGAGCAAAGCATCACTCTCTCTCAATAGAGAACCTAGTTGAGGGTAGTAGAGCAGTGTCAACTGTTTCCAGTGCCTGCTTTTGATGGGAGGGTCTTGTTTTTACACTCCTATCTACTCACTTAGTGCAAAGAAGTTTCCCTCTAAGAGAAGAAGTGATTGCTGCAAAGGCAGGCACATGGCAGTCACCCTCAGGAAGGGGCTGCACTTTAACTAATCCTTTGGGCTATACTTTAGTCCCTCTTGACATACCCTCCAATGAAGGCTTCATAGTACCTATCTTTTCTCAGTCTTAGACAATCTCCAAACCACATCAATGGAGTAGATTTAATGGGTCTCTGCAGTATGGATGCTGAGCAGATAGATAGACATGGTATTTGCCCTCAAGGAGCTAACACTCTAATAGAGAAAGGAAACATTTTATTCAACTACCTCAAGTAGAAGTTCTATAGATAAGGCAATCTAGGCAAATATCCTTCCTTCCATCCTGCCTTTTGCCTCATTTATGTGTGAGTCCTTATGCTGGGTATTAGGTATACAAAGTGCTCAATATCTAGAAGAGGTAGAGTTCAGTGGGCTAGTGCTATTACAGCAATACATGCCAGGTACTTGAGAGCATAGAAGCTACAGTCAATTCCTGAATGACTCAGTTAAAGAGAATCTAGATACATAAATAGGAGTTTACCAGCAAGACTAGATAAGGTAAAAGGCATTCTGAGTCAAGGAGACACAATGTACCAAGGTACTGAGATGTAAAGGAACAGAGCACATTCCATTCAGAGAACTGAATGTAGCTTGACAAAGCTGGTGTAGGGGTGTATATGTGTGTGTGTGGTGGAGTGGGGCAGGGAGAACAGAGAGTTGAGGTTGAAAAGATAGTATGAGAAAGGTTAAGAAGAACGTGAATGCCATTCTAAAGGTGCTTAAGGGTTTGAGTAGGTGACCAGCCATCCTTGTTTGCCTGGAATTTCTGGGCATTAGCAATGAAAACCACATGTGAGAAGCTCCTCAGTCCTGAACAAACCAGGACAGTTGGCCACTCTAGTAAGGAACTGAAATCAGATGTCTATTTTAGAAAAGTAACTGTAGCAGTGCAGACAACAGTGTAGACAGAGGTGGGACAGGAAGGAGTGGTTCTTGTGATAATTTCAGTGGAAGTACAGGTTGAACTAATAAGCAATAGTATTAGGGGTGCAGCAGAGGAGGCCAATTGTGAGATACAGTCAAGAGACTTTGGGTTAATTAGATGTTGAGGGTGGAGGAGGGGAATATTAAAGGGAATTCCTAGATTTCTGGGTCCTGTAATTGGATGTGTAGTGTTGGTGGTGAGGATTAAGAGAGAAGAGGATGTGGGTCATGATTTCGGTTTTAAACTTGTGATTAATTCTGATTGAGGAGGCTTCATAGAGAAAGCTTTACTTGAATAGTGCTTTTAAGATTGCTAGAATAGAGGCGGAGCCAAGATGGCAGCGTGAGTACAACAGTGGGAATCTCCTCCCAAAAACATATATATTTTTGAAAATACAAGAAATACAACTAATCCTAAAAGAGAGACCAGAAGACACAGGACAACAGCCAGACTACATCCACACCTGCGAGAGCCCAGCGCCTGATGAAAGGGGTAAGATACAAGCCCCAGCCTGGCGGGACCCGAGCGCTGGTCACCCCAGCTCCCGGCGGGAGGAGAGGAGTCGGAGCGGGGAGGGAGAGGGAGCCCAGGACTGCTGAACACCCAGCCCTAGCCATCCACACCAGAGCGCAGACACAGTGCATGCGTGGAGTGCTGGAGACTAGGGAAACAGGACAGCAAGACCTCTGAGCAGGTCACGAAGCCAGCGCCCCTGTGACAAAGAAAAGCGAGTGCTTTTTGAAAGTCTTAAAGGGACAGGGATGCCACAGCTGGACGGAAACATCCCAGGTCACAGTCCAGCAGCTGGAAATTCCAGGGAACTGCGGGCACACTAACCCCCTGGGCAACAGCTCTGAGACCCCTCATGGAGGTAAACAGCCAAACAGCCCCCCCATCCATTACCCCTCTGGGGCCCCGCCATAGCAGAGTAGCAGCCTGAGGCTGGCCACGCCCTCAGCAGGGGATCTTCCTCCATACCAGCGGGGCAAGATACAGAGACCCAATCTACACGCAATTGCCCAACACAAGCCACTAGGGGTCACAGTTGTCCCAGTAAAGAAAGGCCAGGAGCCAAGTGGAAAGAGGCCTGACTCTTCCAGCTAGCTGATAGACGCGTCAATAGCACTCCACTGCACCTATCAACATGAAAAGGCAAAAAAATTTGATCCAGACAAGACTAACCCAGACAGCTTCGACATCTGCTACATCTTCCCCTGAGAAGGAACCTGGGGAGATAGATTAAACCAGTCTTCCTGAAAAAGAATTCAAAACAAAAGTCATAACCATGCTGATGGACTTGCAGAGAAATATGCAAGAGCAAAGGAGGGAGAATAAGAAATAAAACAAGCTCTGGAAGGACTTCAAAACAGAATGGACAAGATGCAAGAGACCATTAATGGACTAGAAAACAGAGAACAGGAACGCAGAAAAGCTGATGCAGAGAGAGTTAAAAGGATCTCCAGGAATGAAAGAATTTTAAGAGAGCTGAGTGACCAATCGAAATGGAACAATATCTGCATTATAGGGGTACCAGAAGAAGAAGAGAGAGAAAAAGGGATAGAAAGTGTCTGTGAAGAAATAATTGCTGAAAACTTCCCCAAACTAGGGGAGGAAATGGCCTCTCAGACCACAGAGGTACACAGAACTCCCATGACAAGGGATCCAAGGAGGGCAACACCAAGACACATAATAACTAAAATGGCAAAGATAAAAGACAAGGACAAAGTATTAAAGGCAGCCAGAGAGAAAAAAAAAGGTCACCTACAAAGGAAAACCCATCAGGCTATCATCAGACTTCTCAACAGAAACCCTACAGGCCAGAAGAGAATGGCATGATATACTTAATGCAATGAAACAGAAGGGCCTCGAACCAAGATTACTGTATCCAGCACGATTATCATTTAAATATGAAGGAGGGATTAAACAATTCCCAGACAAACAAAAGTTGAGGGAATTTGCCTCCCACAAACCACCTCTACAGGGCATCTTACTGGGACTGCTCTAGACAGGAGCACTTCTAAAAAGAGCACAGAACAAAACACCCAACGTATGAAAAAGGGAGGAGGAGGAATAAGAAGGGAGAGAAATAAAGAATCATCAGACTGTGTTTATAATAGCTCAATAAGCGAGTTAAGTTAGACAGTAAGATAGTAAAGAAGCTAACCCTGAACCTTTGGTAACCACAAACTTAAAGCCTGCAATGGCAATAAGTACATACCTTTCAATAATCACCCTAAATGTAAATGGACTGAATGCACCAATCAAAAGACACAGAGTAATAGAATGGATAAAAAAGCAAGACCCATCCATATCCTGCTTACAAGAGACTCACCTCAAACCCAAAGACATGTACAGACTTAAAGTCAAGGGACGGAAAAAGATATTTCATGCAAACAGAGAGAAAAAAGCAGGTGTTGCAATACTAGTATCAGACAAAACAGACTTCAAAATAAAGAAAGTAATAAAAGATAAAGAAGAACATTACATAATGATAAAGGGCTCAGACCAACAAGAGGATATAACCATTATAAATATATATGCACCTAATACAGGAGCACCAACATTTGTGAAACAAATACTAACAGAATTAAAGGAGGAAATAGAATGTAATGCATTCATTCTGGGAGACTTCAACACACCACTCACTCCAAAGGACAGGTCCACAAGACAGAAAATAAGTAAGGACACAGAGGCACTGAACAACACACTAGAACAGATGGACCTAATAGACATCTACAGAACTCTACATCCAAAAGCAACAGTATACACATTCTTCTCAAGTGCACATGGAACATTCTCCAGAATAGACCACATACTAGGCCACAAAAAGAGCCTCAGTAAATTCCAAAAGATTGAAATCCTACCAACCAACTTTTCAGACCACAAAGGCATAAAACTAGAAATAAACTGTACAAAGAAAGCAAAGAGGCTCACAAACACATGGAGGCTTAACAACATGCTCCTAAATAATCAATGGATCAATGACCAAATCAAAATGGAGATCCAGCAATATATGGAAACAAATGACAGCAACAACACAAAGCCCCAGCTACTGTGGAATACAGCAAAAGCAGTCTTAAGAGGAAAGTATATAGCAATCCATGCATATTTAAAGAAGGAAGAACAATCTCAAATGAATGGTCTAATGTCACAATTATTGAAACTGGAAAAAGAAGAACAAATGAGGCCTAAGGTCAGCAGAAGGAGGGACATAATAAAGATCAGAGAAGAAATAAATAAAATTGAGAAGAATAAAACAGTAGCAAAAATCAATGAAACCAAGAGCTGGTTCTTCAAGAAAATAAACAAAATAGATAAGCCTCTAGACAGACTTATTAAGAGGAAAAGAGAGTCAACACAAATCAACAGAATCAGAAATGAGAAAGGAAAAATTACGACGGGCCCCACAGAAATACAAAGAATTATTAGAGAGTATTAGGAAAACCTATATGCTAACAAGCTGGGAAACCTAGGAGAAATAGACAACTTCCTAGAAAAATACAATGGTCCAAGACTGACCCAGAAAGAAACAGAAAATCTAAACAGACCAATTGCCAGCAACGAAATTGAAGCGGTAATCAAAAAACTACCAAAGAACAAAACCCCTGGGCCAGACAGATTTACCTCGGAATTTTATCAGACATACAGAGAAGACATAATACCCATTCTCCTTAAAGTTTTCCAAAAAATAGAAGAGGAGGGAATACTCCCAAACTCATTCTATGAAGCCAACATCACCCTAATACCAAAACCAGGCAAAGACCCCACCAAAAAAGAAAACTACAGACCAATATCCCTGATGAATGTAGATGCAAAAATACTCAACAAAATATTAGCAAACCGAATTCAAAAATACATCAAAAGGATCATACACCATGACCAAGTGGGATTCATCCCAGGGATGCAAGGATGGTACAACATTCGAAAATCCATCAACATCATCCACCACATCAACAAAAAGAAAGACAAAAACCACATGATCATCTCCATAGATGCTGAAAAAGCATTTGATAAAATTCAACATCCATTCATGATAAAAATTCTCAATAAAATGGGTATAGAGGGCAAGTACCTCAACATAACAAAGGCCATATATGATAAACCCACAGCCAACATCATACTGTACAGCGAGAAGCTGAAAGCTTTTCCTCTGTGATCGGGAACAAGACAGGGATGCCCACTCTCCCCACTGTTATTCAACATAGTACTGGAGGTCCTAGCCATGGCAATTAGACAAAACAAAGAAATACAAGGAATCCAGATTGGTAAAGAAGAGGTTAAACTGTCACTATTTGCAGATGACATGATATTGTACATAAAAAACCCTAAAGACTCCACTCTGAAACTACTAGAGCTAATATCGGAATTCAGCAAAGTTGCAGGATACAAAATTAACACACAGAAATCTGTGGCTTTTCTATACACTAACAATAAACTAATAGAAAGAGAAATCAGGAAGACAATTCCATTCACAACAGCATCAAAAAGAATAAAATACCTAGGAATAAACCTAACCAAGGAAGTGAAAGACCTATACCCTGAAAACTATAAGACACTCTTAAGAGAAATTAAAGTGGTCACTAACAAATGGAAACTCATCCCATGCTCTTGGCTAGGAAGAATTAATATCATCAAAATGGCCATCCTACCCAAAGCAATATACAGATTCAATGCAATCCCTATCAAATTACCAACAGCTTTCTTCAATGAACTGGAACAAATAGTTCAAAAATTCATATGGAAACACCAAAGACCCCGAATAGCTAAAGCAATCCTGAGAAGGAAGAATAAAGTGGGGGGGATCTCACTCCCCAACTTCAAGCTCTACTACAAAGCCACAGTAATCAAGACAATTTGGTACTGGCACAACAACAGAGCCACAGACCAATGGAACAGAATAGAGACTCCAAACATTAACCCAAACATATATGGTCAACTAATATTCGATAAAGGGGACATGGACATACAATGGGGAAATGACAGTCTCTTCAACAGATGGTGCTGGCAAAACTGGACAGCTACATGTAAGAGAATGAAACTAGATCACTGTCTAACCCCATACACAAAAGTAAATTCAAAATGGATCAAAGACTTGAATGTAAGTCATGAAACCATAAAACTCTTAGAAAAAAACATAGGCAAAAATCTCTTAGACATAAACATAAGTGACCTCTTCTTTAACATATCTCCCTGGGCAAGGGAAGCAAATGCAAAAATGAACAAATGGGACTATATCAAGCTGAAAAGCTTCTGTACAGCAAAGGACACCATCAATAGAACAAAAAGGTATCCTACAGTATGGGAGAATATATTCGAAAATGACAGATCCGATAAAGGGTTGACATCCAAAATATATAAAGAGCTCATATACCTCAACAAACAAAAAGCAAATAATCCAATTAAAAATGGGCAGAGGAGCTGAATAGACAGTTCTCTAAAGAAGAAATTCAGATGGCCAACAGACACATGAAAAGATGCTCCACATCGCTTGTCATCAGAGAAATGCAAATTAAAACCACAATGAGATATCATCTCACACCAGTAAGGATGGCTACCGTCCAAAAGACAAACAACAACAAATGCTGGTGAGGTTGTGAAGAAAGGGGAACCCTCCTACACTGCTGGTGGGAATGTAAATTAGTTAAACCATTATGGAAAGCAGTATGGAGGTTCCTCAAAATGCTCAAATTAGAAATACCATTTGACCCAGGAATTCCACTTCTAGGAATTTACCCTAAGAATGCAGCACTCCAGTTTGAAAAAGACAGATGCACCCCTATGTTTATCACTGCACTATTTACAATAGCCAAGATATGGAAGCAACCTAAATGTCCATCAGTAGATGAATGGATAAAGATGTGGTACATATACACAATGGAATATTATTCAACCATAAGAAGAAAACAAACCCTACCATTTGCAACAACATGGATGGAGCTAGAGGGTATTATGCTCAGTGAAATAAGCCAAGTGGAGAAGGACAAGTACCAAATGATTTCACTCATATGTGGAGTATAAGAACAAAAGAAAACTGAAGGAACAAAACAGCAGCAGAAGCCCAGAACCCAAGAATGGACTAATAGTTACCAAAGGGAAAGGGACTGGGGAGGACAGGTGGGAAGGGAGGGATAAGGGCAGGAAGAAAAGAAAGGGGGCATTACGATTAGCATGTATAGTGTTGGGGGGGCACGGGGAGGGCTGTGCAACACAGAGAAGACAAGTAGTGATTTTACAGTATCTTACTGTGTTCAAGGACAGTGACTGTTAACTTGGTGACAAGTAGTGATTTTACAGCATCTTACTATGTTGATGGACAGTGACTGTGAACGGGGATGCGGGGGGACTTGATGAAGGGAGGAGCCTAGTAAACATAATGTCCTTCATGTAACTGTAGATTAATGATACCAAAAAAATATTTTTTAATTTAAAAAATTAAAAAAATTAGAAAAAAAAGATTGCTAGAATATTTTTTCTGGGAGAGTGAACAGTGAAGTTGGAACAGGCATTTGCAAAATACAAACAAAAACCCTGCTTGAACAAAGACGTGTTGGTGGGCAAGATGTGATATTTTTGGGAATGGTGAGTGGTCAGAGGACATACTCATTTTACGTGTGACTTTGTCTTACATGACTCTGATTTGACTGAGGGCAATAAGAGGAGAAAAGTACTGTTTTGCTCTAAATAGAGGATAAAGCAAAGCTACCCAACTGGTGATCCATGGCTGGCACTTGGTGTCCCAGCTAGATCGCAGGGGCCTTACAGGGGGTGAGATACTGATCTCCTACAGCTAGGAAATTAAGCAGCTTTGTCTATTTATTTGATTTACACTCTGCAAAGATTGTCATTTTTCTATGGGTGCCATTAAATGAAAGAAAAATAAATGAGAAGCGCTGTGCTAAGGAAATCCTCCCTTCTTTGATTTGCTTCAGAGTAAAACTTAAATTGATGTAAAATTACACCTAAATTTTTATTAGAATGCAAAGTAACAAAACAAAGATTAAGCTCCTGTTTTCTTTCTTGCTCATAGTCTATTTTTTTGGAGCCTTATTGAGCTATAACTATATACAACATTGTGTAAGTTTAAGGTATACGAGGTGATGATTCGATATACATATATATTGTAAAATGATTTTGTTCTTTGTAAACAAAAACTCTGGATTCTTTAATCCAGACTCCTGTTGGATAAATGTTATTTCTAAAAGAAAATTCAAGTGAAAACTGCTGAAGATTAGAACATTTCTCAGTTGTCTTTGTGTAACATCTGAAGTCAATGGGAGTATAGCTATTAGCATTTGAACTCTTGCAGAATGACTGCCTCTTCAATAAGGCATTATCATGAAATGAGTAAAGACATTAATTAAAAGAACCATCAAAAAGTACAATGATATCCTTATGAGAGTTTGTGATATCTCCCCCATTTTTGTTTTGAAATACATTGTTATATGTATTAATATTATTTATTATGGATACACAAAAGTACAAAAAGTATTTTTGTATATCTTAATGGATAACTGTGAGGTGGACATTTATTGACCATCATCTAGGTTAAGAAATAGAATGATGTCAAGCCAGTTTGGAAAAACCAGGTGTAGTGGACATAAGCAGGTCTGTTATGAAATTTGAATATGGTTTGGGTATTAGTTGAGTTAAAAACTCACTAACCTGAAAAATTTGAGGCCTGTGAATGACAAATCAGATGGTAAAAGACCATTTACTGTATGGTTTCATTTTGGTGAAACAAACAACATACAGGCAGTAAGTTGTTAATTGTGGTTCTGATTTATGGGAATGTAGTTTTGATTTGTATTTTTGTTTTCTGCTCTTTAAAATGAGCATGTACTGCTTCTGTAATAACGAAACCATTTAAAGTCTCGAGGCAATCCCATACCTATCTGGCCCAGCACGTAATGTCCTGAATTACCATGTATCATTTGCGTGTGCCATCCCAGGATATCTGAAAAAACTAGAAATTCTGTTTTTCCTTATGCTCCTCTATTCTCCCAGACTATTTTCCTTTTTTATCAAGTTACTCAATTCCCTGTCACCTATCCTAATTTAACCATTTCCCATCTGCTTGAAATTCTCCAGCAGATTAGGGTGTTCCTTTTCTGTCTGTCAAAACCAGAATCATGTGTCATCAACCTTGTAAGAAACTGTCCCTAAAGCTCAAATCTGGATGCCAGTTATGGAAATGAATCAAATAGTCTTGTCACACTGGGGAATTCTGATGCTGAGTTGCTGAATATGGCACAGTGGCCAGAGGGTCACACAATGGCATGCTGGCTCCCATTATCAGGCCAAGCTTAGGGCTTCCTGCATGTGCCATGTTCCTTCTTCCAGAGGGCTGTCTGATCATTGTCAAGCAGATGACCTGCACAATATGTTGGCACTAATTTGCAAAATGGTGCAATAGAAACCACTTTTTATTTTTCCTTAAAAAGAATGTTGAAATTTGAGTGAAGGCCATGTGGGAGGCTTTGAAGTATAGGCAGGAATCTTCAGAGCAGGAATTTATGACTTCAGTCATGCATTGATGAGGGGACTACAAACTGTCGCTTAGGTGGTATTTGGGAGGCTCCTATTGTTACAGGAACCATGGGAATCAGAATTTGGAGGGATTCAAGAGATCATATAATTCAGTTACAGAAGAAGAAACTGACCAGAGTTCAGACTAGAACCAGGCTTCCCCATCTCCAAGCCAACACTTTCTTTTCTTCTGACACCAGGGATTGCAAACAAACCTGTGGGCAGTGACTCTCAGTAAGCCTTAGAATTATGATTATGGGCCAGGACCTGTATGTCCAATAAGCGCTGACAGAACCTCCACAGGCAAAAGGGGAACTCAGTCATTTGAGAGCATGGCAGTTTTTGAAATATCGTGTAAACAGGCAAAAAATATATGCAACTGATTTAACAATAAATCAAAACCCATACAATCATTGTGACCTAAGTCAGAAGATAGAACTCAGCTCGTACTCCAGAGGCTCTCCTGGGGTCCCACCTAAATGAAGCCATTGCTGTGCCCTCCCCCAGTGCAGAAGTAATCTCTCATCTGACTTTGGTAATCACTGTTTTTAAGCCTTTAAAGAATATTTTTCTAGCTAGGCATGCATTCTGAAATAATATTTTTGAAGTTATATGGTTGAGGTCAAGGTGATTATACTTTTCTGTGTTTTGCTGCTGCTTCTTATATTTGTGAGATGTATCCATACTATTGAGTAAAATTTTAGTTTGTTTACTTCCATTGTGTCAGAATATATCATTGTAAGACATATATTTGTTAAAAACTCAATTTCATTGTTGATGGACTTTTGGATTGTTTCTAGATTTGAGCTGTTCTTGTTCAAGTCTCCGAGTGTGTACATAGGTGCACACATTTCTGTATGGAAGCTACTTACCAGTGGAATTGCTGGATATCAGTATGCATAGCTTTACCTTTACTAAAAAGGCAACAACCATTTTATTCATGCTTCCCCCCAACCTGCCCCACTTCCATTAAATGGAAAAGATGTAAGGCCATCTCAACAATAGAGCTTGGTAATGTAGTGATTCTCAAAATGATTATATCTATAAAGAGCCTTGTTTAGACATAAACTTGCAATGGAAGTTCAATATATTTATATTGGCTTTATGTTGTTTGAACAGATAGATACGGAGTTGTTCTGGTTGATAGGGAAGTGTTTGTGTGTGTGCATGCATGCAGTGAGTGGGAGGGAGCTCAGAGTACCACCTCTGACCTCTAGTCCATGTTTGTCACCTGGTGTAATTATTAGTAGGTTGCCTGAAAATGGAACAGGATTCCCAGGAAGTAGAGTTAACTTCACTAGAGGTGTGGGAGTTTCATGTTGTGAAAGAAGTGCAGAATCAGATCATCTCTGATTCTTCCCTCTCACAGAGTTTATGATAGCATAGTTCTCCCTCTTTCATTTTCTGAAATCCTATGGAAAGTGACAAATAGTAATACCTGGGGATAAAGTCAAATAATAATATCTGGGGGTACAATATATTGTCAGGATAAATTCTCCATTGATCAAAGATTGAAAGTCTGGCTTGGAAGGAAATCATTGCTTTTTTTTTCTCTCTCTCTCTCTCTGTACCTTTGTTTGAGAATTCTCTTAAAATCTTGGCTTTCTTTGCTGAAAAAATGATGTTTGACTGGGTATTTGCTAAGATTCATCAGGTGCTAACAGTCCATGTCATCTTTGGCCTGTCTGTTTACCAGTCTAGTAATATTCCAATCTAATTCCTTAGATTGGAATCCCTACAATGTAATCCAAGCTGTTTGTTCACTCCCCAGCATAATATTTGTCTACCTATTATGTGCCAGGAAGTGTTTTACTGTGTACCAGGGATCTGGCAGTAAACAAGACTGACAAAAGCTCTGTGTTCATGAAATACACCTTCTAGTAACAGATCATTAATAAAATAAATAAATAAACAAGTAAGAAAAATATCAGATGGTGATAAGGTCTCATAGAGATTTAAAGTGGGGTACTGTGCCAGAGAGTGAATGGGTAGCTTCTTTAGAATGTATGGCCAGGGAGGCCAAAGTCTGAATGATAAGGAGCGGCCAGACATATCAGGGTATCCCTGAGGATTTAACCATGGGCCTTAAGCCTTATTTCCCTCCAATAAGAACAGCTTATATTTGAGTACCACTTTCACTGTTGTTATTGCATTTCACTGCCATAACAGTTTTATGGGGTAGGCATTAACATTCTTATTTTTCAGGTGAGATTGGGACTTCCAGAGGATAAAATTAATATGTGGCAGAGCCAGGCCTGGAACCCATGTGTTTGGTGTTTAAATGTGGCCTTTCCCCTGCTCTGCCCTGTCTTGGGCTTTTATCCTGCATAGTGAGTAGGCTGCCCAGGCAGGATGGGAGTCCCAGACACTAACCTGTCCATGCTCTACCTGTCACACCACTCAGATGTCACCAGCAAGAGGAGTTTTAATTTCAGCATCACACAAGAGCCTAGAAAACACCTCTTGCCCAAGATCGCCAGACACGAAGATTAGGATGTTGCTTGCAGAAACCACCGTCTGGCTGCTGGGTGGAGCCCCTCCTTCCTATTTCTTCTCACTCTGCAGTTTGAAGCTTGTGAAAACCTGTTTAAGGGGAATCTAAGAACGTGTCTGGGCGGCACATACATTAACTCAAATGTGAGCAATCAACAAGAGTTCAAGCTGTGGCCCCTGTGACCCCTGGCAGGTGAGAACATCCTCTATGAGAACATCCCAGATGAGAGACCGAGGAGGGAGTGTGCTCACGAGAAGCAGCCTCACTGGGCCAAAAGCATTTTTGAGTAAGAAGGATCTGGCTCTGTTCCCTACCAGCTAGGTGACTAAGGGTACATGCTTTAACCTCATCAAAACTTATCTTCCTTAGTTCTCACCCACGGCTGATATTAACTTCTTTTTAGGATTGTGAGGATTCAAGCAGAATATGGAAATATATACACTTAGGATGACTGGGATGTAAGAAATTATTATTCAGATGAACTTTATGTTTTTATGACTCCAGTCAAGTCTGGATGGACAGTTATCCACAGGGCAGGGTGTTGCCACCCCACTGGCCACTGATGGGTGGGACAGGTTGCTTTTCTGCCTACTGATTGGCAGCATCCTAGGCTGAGAAGGAAACCCTGATTAGTCAAAGGGCACGAAATCCCCAAACGTGGCTGTTCTTTCTACTTCCATAATCAGACTCTTGCCCTGCTGGAATGGCCATAGACAGTGACCTCTGGCCCTGACTGCATCTAGGACACCAACTTTACAGAAGCCCTGAGAGGTCCACTTGCTGATGGGGGAGGTAGAAAGATGGAGGTGTAGTTTTAAGGGTTCTGTTCTGGCTGATGGTTAGGTGGGGTAGAGTACATGTCCTACAATCCCCAAGGCCCACCTAATAGTGCACCATCTGGCCATACATCCCTCGGATAGATGAAACAGTGCAGTACACTGACCTGTTAGACCTTAAACTGACCTTTTGTTCTTATACATTCCATGCTTGCCTTCAGACTCTGCACTTTTGCCCAAAGCTGGTCCCTCCACTTGGAGTGCCCCTTTTCCTACCCTCCTTTGTCAACTATTGATATTCGAACAATTCCCTCCAAGTCCACCTCAAGTACCAATTCTGGAAAGCTTTTCCTAATTATCATCTCAGTAGGATATCTTCATCATTTGAACTTAATACATTTTTCTCCTTGTATATTTCATATGACACTTAGTGTTTTTTGCAATGAATACTTTTACCTTCCTCATTTGTCTTGTCAGCCCCTCGAGAGTGTGAAATTTATCTCTAGCCAACCTACCTTACCCTTGGCCATAGAGACAGTAAGCAATTTGAACTGAACTGAAGCAAAGACACCTTGAAGACTTTATGCTGGGGATGTAGCACTTAAATCTTTTTATGATGAGTTGCTTGGTTCTGGGGCCTGACACTTCACACAGGCATCATTCTGTGGTTTTCCATAGTGATCCTGTGAGCAATCATTTGACAAGAGAATTGGGAGTCGGTGGCCAGAGAGGTGGTATTCCAAAGCTAGGAATGAGAGAAGAGTGAAATTCCAAAGCTGGGAATGAAATTGACTTAAATGACATGTTAAATGTCTGCCACACCACAGTGAATGGCAGCTAGTCCACTAGACTCCATGGGGTCCCCTCAAGGCTCATGCTTGTTACTACTCAATACATGCCAATGTTATTGAATGGAAAATGGGCTCAGCTGTTAAGTAGTCATTGGAGAATATTTTTTCATACATTTTTAAAATACTTTTATCTTCTAAAGCAATTTCCAAGCCTTGGAAATTAGCACAACTCACCCAAAGGTAATTGCAGATACATTTTTGGTCCAGAGTAGAAACCTGGGCAATAAATGTCCAAATCGGTCTGTCCCTTACAGCCCAGGCCCTTGGTGTGTGTCTGTCAAAGGTAAGGAGTTAGTGAAACTCAGACTTACTTTTAGATCTTCTCAACTCTGGACATAGACTTTAAGGTAGAAGAAAAAGAAAAATGAAAGCCCTTGTTCAGAAACCTAGCCTTAGAAATTAACTTGAATGTAGTACAAATGTTAAGACTGGTTACTGATTCCTAATGACCAGAGGCACAGAGCAATATCTGGGGGCTCTTTTTTCCCCCCAGTGAACTGATATAATTTTCACAGTACCCAAGAAGAGGATACAGTTAAACTTGTTGGGCAAGGTATGAAGTGAGTAAGGGTTTATTAATTTCCTGTCCTTCCCTCCCTCTGCTCTTCTTCCTTCCCTCTTTCCTTCAGTACAGTCACTCATTCATCTGCTCATTCATTCAGCAAATATGTACTGGTGACCACTACATACAGGTAATATGTTAGATGCTGGGTAAACAGTTTTGGAGGAAACAAACTTGAACAGATCCTTATCCTACTGAACTTAAAGTCTTGTGCAAACTGAAAAAAATTCTAAGAAATGATTAGAAAGGGTGGATGAAATCAGGTGCTTATAATTATGTAGGAGATTGTCTGAGACCTCCTTGAGAAGGAAATAATCAAAGGAGACTTGAAAGGATGAGAAGTATCCGGCAGAAGGCCCCGAGGCAGGAAAGAGTCTGTGGCTGGGGCAGAGTGAGAGAGAGGCACAGTGACTCAGGTCTGGGAGGCACAGACCACATGGCCATTTGCTTTCTCTCTTAGCATCTTAGTTTCCTCATCCATAGAAATGAGTTGCTGTGACAACTACTGACATTAGCAGTCATTTAGCATTAAGTGCAAATCTTTTTTTGTCATAGATTTCAGTATCAAAATTCTCTGGTGTTCCTCTGGGTGCTGAAACTAGGAAGCAGAGACCTGTTTAGGTAAGCTGGGGGAAACTCCAGTGCCTTCAGCAGGTTTATCAGCTTCAGCATTATTTGGGACCAGATAATTTTTTTGCCATGGGGACTGGGAGCAGCTGTCCTCTGGCCTGTAGGATGCCTAGTAGCATTCCTGGCCTTTACCCATCAGATGGTAGTAATACCTCTCACCTAGTTGAGAATGACCAAAAATGTCTTCAGCTATTACCGATTGTCCCCTGGGGGGGCAAAATCACCCCTGGTTGAGTACTGCTGGCCTACAGGGTAAGGCTGTAACTTCAAAGGGCAGGCCCAGGATGAGATGAGAAATGGAATCTGACATCTGGCTTCAGTGCTGGGGAAAAGAGAAAGCATGGCAGAGCCCACAGGAAATGGGGAGGCACCTGCTCACTTAAATGGGGGGCATCTCTTACTGTGGCTGATTCTGTCGTTCTTTTCCCCTAAGACTTCAGGTGCTCACAATTAGATTATCCATGATCCGTGGTCATGACACACTTACAATATTTGTCCATGCTGTGTTGCATTACTTTAGTTAAGTTATTAATTAGTTCTTTATAATTAAGTGATGATGACCCCCACCAGCCCAAACAAAGGCTAGGACCTAGGCGGTAGCCTATACTTCACAATGTGGCTCCTCATTTTTCTGCCTCCCCCAGTAGAGGTAGCCATTTTCCTGTATCATGTATTCATTATTCCCTCACGTTCCTTTCTATGTAGTTCTCTTTCATATAAGTATATCCTAAAATATGTTATTTTAAAGTTTAGTTTTTTCACTTACCATTGCCTTCCCAAGAGTCATCCATATTGCCAGTTTTGCTGGAGTTGGCTTACCTGCAGTGTCAGACCCCATTGTGTGAACATACCACAGTATGTCATCCTTCCTCTCACTGGATGGTGCTGGGGTAAATTCCTGGGTTACACTGTATATGTTTCTTGGTGCCCTCCAGCTGATTCTTAACGATGCAAGAATGTGGGTACAGTGTTGTCACAAGTTCTACCCTATTTTAAACAAAAGGTGGAAATTGAAATTTTTATGCAAAAGTAAAAATATTGAGGGACCAATGTAAAGTTTTAAGGATACTTACCCGGCCAACAAGAAACTGCTGATAGCCATTCTTTTTGTGTCTCCAGTTTAAGATTTCTGGATTAATTCATACAGATTGAGAATTTCTCACGTGGATCTCGAAGTAAAATTAACTTATAAGACACTTAGGAAATCATCCTATAGCATGAAAGAGTGGCAAACAAGAAACTACTGAGGGAGAAATGTGAATAGGGTTTGGGGTTGTGATAGGCACTGAGAGAAATTGCACTCATTTATCATAATTTGTTGTAGTGCATAGAAATTACAGTGAAACATGCTCTTCATACCCCAAATTTGGAAGTAAGGGAAGAGAGATCTTCAGGGAGGTAAACTTTTAAAAAATGAATTACTCGGGGAGGGCTGCACAACACAGAGAAGACAAGTAGTGATTTTACAGCATCTTACTACGCAGATGGACAGTGACTGTGAAGGGGTATGTGGGGGGGACTGGGTGAAGGGGGGAGCCTAGGAAACATAATGTTCTTTCTGTAACTGTAGATTAATGATACCAAAAAAAAAAATGAATTACTTAAACTTGCAAATATTTAATGAAGCAAGAAAAAAATTTTTTAATTGTCTTAAAGAGAATAAATGGCTCCCAGGCCAGTAGGATTTGACTTGATTTCATGAAATGAATTAATATGTTTAAAGAAGGCATGTCAGTCAGGGTGGGAGATAGAGAAGAGTCCAGAGCCCATTTTAAACACCATGCTTGCATATAGCTCCATTGGTAGGACAATCATGACTGGAGCTACCTACTCATATTTATCTGGCCAGTGTGACTCCCTCATTTTCACTCCCTTATGTCACTCCATCTCTGAGACCTGATTAACTGGAATCTTCCCTACAAGAAGTGTTCTGCTGGCAGTCTCTGGGACTAGAAGGCTAAAAGCCTTGTTGAGTCCCCAGCTGATGACATTGTCCTGTAAACTTCTTGAAGTCAGCCACTGTTGTTTCCCTCATACTCCCACCTGCACTTCCATGAACCATGTCTTTACTGGTCCACATTCACTAAGTGCTTAGCTAGTGTCAGCCCCAAGTTAAAGTACAGAAAGCAAACTCTGAAAGATGAGCCTTGATTCAGCCTTATGAATCTTCTAGGGCATTGTTCTATCTAGACTCTGGGGACCCCCTGCATTTCTATGGAGAGGTTTATGTGTATGCATCTATATTTTTCTGGGGAGAGTTCTATAGATTCCTAAGTGGTTTTGTTGCCTGAGGTAGTTAAAATCATTGCTTTGGGGAGCATAGTTTTTCTAGAGTATAGGGGCTCTGCAGGGGGAAAGGCAAACGTTATGCCTTCAGGGCTGTAAAGGGCCTAGATCCCCAGGGACAGAGAGATAAGAGGAATCTGTAGGTAGGAGGGGGATAAAGAAAGGGACAGTGTGCTATTCCATAATGCACATAGTCTGCCGTGAGTGTAATATCTTCTGACATTTTCCAAATATTTTTTTTTTAGCTGATCAATTCCTTTTTGTGGGAGGTAAGAGTGGGGTTGGAATGCAGGGTAGCAGGGTTAGTCTCCGCAAGCATTTCAGGGACATGGAAGGCACTCCATAATGTGGGCAGTACATTGCTACAGGGTGGTAATATACAGCACTGTGATAATTTTTTTGCAGTTTTAAACCCAGTGTCTATTAATAGTCAACCCAATGCAATTCACTTCAAGTCAGTACAATTCAATTTATTTCAACAAGAATAATTGAGTGTTCCTTGTCCACATTATTCCAGCCTTTCTACTGAAAATTTGCAATGGATTATGGGTCATGAGCTACTAACTGCTATTGCTGTGTCTTCAGGATTGAAAGCAGGCACGCTTTTAAAGTAACACTCTGGCAAAATTAGGCAGTATTCACCTGGTTTGCCTGGGATCTTCTGGTCTACTCTAGCAGTTCCAGTGTTATTATTAACAGCACTCCATTCAGATGACAATTTATAGCCACCCCTTTCTGTAACATTTTCATTGCTCTAACCTTGTTTAATCTTACCTGTTAAGCTCTTTTCCTACTAAATTAATGAGTTCCTTGAGCCTAGCGACATTGTCTCATTCATCTGTGTCTAGCACATGCCTGTTCTTTGGAGGCCACTTAAAACACATTTGTTAAATTGAGCTTAAATTCAAGAGAGAATGAAGAAGAGACTTAGAGTAAAAATGGCCAGTTCACAATATCTTCCATGTGCTGCAGAGGTCTAGACTGGAGGCCCAGTTTTGAGTTACGATGAGTTTTATGCCTTGAGAACTCCTTAAATCGTTTTCAATTTAATGAAAAAGTATGTGTAGAGTACTTGGTGAAGGGCTTTTAAGTGTTCAATAAATGTTCCCTGCCATCACTGTTACCAATAATAATTAATTGTCAATAATAACTATTACATATAATAACTTTAAACTTCAGGGTGTTTTTTAATTTTTAATTTTTTTTAATTTTGGTATAATTAACCTACAATTACATGAGCAACATTATGTTTACAAGACTCCCCCCATCATCAAGTCCCCACCACATACCCCATTACAGTCACTGTCCATCAGCATAGTAAGATGCTATAGAATCACTGCTTGTCTTCTCTCTGTTGTACAGCCCTCCCCGTGCACCCCCCCTACATTATGTGTGCCCTACATTATGTAATGCCCCTTTTTTTCCCCTTATCCCTCCCTTACCACCCAACCTCCCCAGTCCCTTTCCCTTTGGTAACTGTTAGTCCATTCTTGGATTCTGTGAGTCTGCTGCTGTTTTGTTCTTTCAGGTTTTTTTCTTTGTTCTTATACTCCACACATGAGTAAAATCATTTGATACTCATCTTTTTCCACCTGGCTTATTTTACTGAGCATAACACCCTCTAGCTCCATCCATGTTGTTGCAAATGGTAGGATTTGTTTTCTTCTTATGGCTAAATAATATTCCATTGTGTATATGTACCACATCTTCTTTATCCATTCATTTACTGATGGACACTTAGGTTGCTTCCATTTCTTGGCTATTGTAAATAGTGCAGCGATAAACATAGGGGTGCATATGTCTTTTTCAAACTGGGCTGCTGCATTCTTAGGGTAAATTCCTAGGAGTGGAATTCCTGGGTCAAACAGTATTTCTATTTTGAGTTTTTTGAGGAATCTCCATACTGCTTTTTACAATGGTTAAACTAGTTTACATTCCCACCAGCAGTGTAGGAGGGTTCCCCTTTCTCCACATCCTCGCCAACATTTGTTGTTGTTTGTCTATTGGATTGTGGCCATCCTTACTGCTGTGAGGTGATATCTCATTGTGGTTTTAATTTGCATTTCTATGATGATTAACAATGTGGAACATCTTTTCATGTGCCTCTTGGCCATCTGAATTTCTTCTTTGGAGAAGAGTCTGTTCAGATCCTCTGCCCATTTTTTAATTGGATTATTTGCTTTTTGTTTGTTGAGGTGTGCGAGCTCTTTATATATTTTGGATGTCAAGCCTTTATCGGATCTGTCATTTACAAATATATTCTCCCATACTGTAGGGTACCTTTTTGTTCTATTGATGGTGTCCTTTGCTGAACAGAAGCTTTTCAGCTTGATGTAGTCCCACTTGTTCATTTTTGCTTTTGTTTCCCTTTCCTGGGGAGATATGTTCATGAAGAAGTTGCTCATGTTTATGTCCAAGATATTTTGGCTTATGTTTTTTTTCGAAGAGCTTTATGGTTTCATGACATACATTCAGGTCTTTGATCCTTTTTGAATTTACTTTTATGTATGAGATTAGACAATGATATAGTTTCATTCTCTTACACGTAGCTGTCCAGTTTTGCCAACACCAGCTGTTGAAGAGGCTGTCATTTCCCCATTGTATATCCATGGCTCCTTTATTGTATATTAATTGACCATATATGTTGGGTTAATATCTGGACTTTCTATTCTGTTCCACTGGTCTGTGGTTCTCTTCTTGTGCCAGTACCAAATTGTCTTGATTACTGTGGCTTTGTAGTAGAGCTTGAAGTTTGGGAGCATAATTCCCCCAGCTTTATTCTTCCTTCTCAGGATTGCTTTGGCTATTTGGGGTCTTTTGTGGTTCCATATGAATTTTAGAACTATTTGTTCCAGTTTGTTGAAGAATGCTGTTGGTATTTTGATAGGGATTGCATTGAATCTGTAAATTTCTTTAGGCAGTATGGCCATTTTGACAATATTAATTCCTCCTACCCGAGAACGAACATGGGATGAGTTTCCATTTGTTAGTGTCCTCTTTAATTTCTCTTAAGAGTGTCATGTAGTTTTCAGGGTCTTTCACTTCCTTGGTTAGGTTTATTCTATTTGATTTTATTTTATTTATCTATAGGTATTTTATTCTTTTTGATGCAATTGTGAATGGAATTATTTTCCTGATTTCCTTTTCTGCTAGCTCATCATTAGTGTATAGGAAAGCAAAAGATTTATGTGTATTAATTTTGTATCCTGCAACTTTGCTGAATTCAGATATCAGTTCTAGCAGTTTTGGAGTGGAGTCTTTAGGGTTTTTTGTACAATATCATGTCATCTGCAAATAGTGACAGTTTGACTTCTTCTTTACCAATCTGAATTCCTTGTATTTCTTTGTTTTGTCTGAGTGCCATGGCTAGGACCTCCAATATTATGTTGAATAACAGTGGGGAGAGTGGGCATCCCTGTCTAGTTCCCAATCTTAGGTGAAAAGCTTTCATATTCTTGCTGTTAAGTATGATGTTGGGTGTGGGTTTGTCATATATGGCCTTTATTATGTTGAGGTACTTGCCCTCTATACCCATTTTGTTGAGAGTTTTTATCATGAATGGATGTTGACTTTTGTTGAATGATTTTCAGCATCTATGGAGATGATTATGTGGTCTCTGTCCTTCTTTTTGTTGACGTAGTGTATGATGTTGATAAATTTTCGAATGTTGTACCATCCTTGCATCTCTGAGATGAATCCCATTGATCATGGTGTATGATCTTCTTGATGTATTTTTGAATTCGTTTTGCTAATATTTTGTTGAGTATTTTTACATCTATCTTTATCAGGGATATTGGTCTGTAATTTTCTTATTTTAAGGAGAATGGGTATTATGTCTTCTCTATACGTCTGATAAAATTAAGCAGTGAATCCATCTGGCCCAGGGGTTTTGTTCTTGGGTAGTTTTTTGATTACTGATTCAATTTCGTTGCTGATAGTTGGTCTGTTTAGATTTTCTGTTTCTTCCTTGGTCAGTCTTGGAAGGTTGTATTTTTCTAGGAAGTTATCCATTTCTTTTAGGTTATCCAGTTTGTTAGGATATAGATTTTCATAGTATTCTCTAATAATTCTTTGTATTTCTGTGGGGTCATGATTTTTCCTTTCTCATTTCTGATTCTGTTTATGTATGTAGATTCTCTTTTTCTCTTAATAAATCTGGCCAGGGGTTTATCTATTTCATTTATTTTCTCAAAGAACCAGCTCTTGGTTTCATTGATTTTTTCTATTGTTTTATTCTTCTCAATTTTATTTATTTCTTCTGTGATCTTTATTACGTCCCTCCTTCTGCTGACTTTGGGCCTCATTTGTTCTTCTCTTTCCAATTTCAATAATTGTGACTTTAGACTATTCATTTGGGATTGTTCTTCCTTCTTTAAATAGGCCTGGATTGGTATATACTTTCCTCTTAGAACTGCCTTTGCTGCTTCCCACAGAAGTTGGGGCTTTGTGCTGTTGCTGTCATTTGTCTCCATATATTGCTTGATCTCTGTTTTAATTTGGTCATTGATCCATTGATTATTTAGGGGCATGTTGTTAAGCCTCCATGAGTTTGTGAGCCTTTTTGTTTTCTTTGCACAATTTATTTCTAGTTTTATACCTTTGTGATCTGAGAAACTGGTTGGTACAATTTCAATCTTTTTGAATTTACTGAGGCTCTTTTTGTGGCCTACTATGTGGTCTATTCTGGAAAATGTTCCATGTGCACTTGAGAAGAATGTGTATCCTGTTGCTTTTGGGTGTAGAGTTCTGTAGATGTCTGTTAGGTCCATTTTTTCTAGTGTGTTGTTCAGTGCCTCTGTGTCTTTACTTATTTTCTGTGTGGTTGATCTCTCCTTTGAAGTGAGTGGTGTGTTGAAGTCTCCTGAAATGAATGCATTGCATTCTATTTCCTCCTTTAATTCTGTTAGTATTTGTTTCACATATGTCGCTGCTCCTGTATTGGGTGCATATATATTTATAATGCTTATATCCTCTTGTTGGACTGTCCCCTTTATCGTTATGTAATGTCCTTCTTTATCTCGTTACTTTATTTGTTTTGAAGTCTATTTTGTCTGATACAAGTACTGCAACACCTGCTTTTTTCTCCCTATTGTTTGCATGAAATATCTTTTTCCATCCCTTCAATTTTAGTCTGTGCATGTCTTTGGGTTTGAGGTGAGTCCATTGTAAGCAGCATATAGATGGGTCTTGCTTTTTTATCCATTCTATTACTCTGTGTCTTTTGATTGTTGCATTCTGTCCATTTACATTTAGGGTGATTATCGAAAGATAGGTACTTATTGCCATTGCAGGCTTTGGATTCATGGGTACCAAAGGTTCAAGGGTAGCTTCTTTACTATCTAACCGTCTAACTTAACTTGCTTATTAAGCTATTATAAACACAGTCTGACGATTCTTTATTTCTCTCCCTTCTTATTCTTCCTCCTCCATTCTCTATATGTTAGGTGTTTTATTCTGTACTCTTTTGTGTTTCCTTTGACTGCTTTTGTGGATAGTTGATTTTATTTTTTGCCTTTAGTTAGTATTTGGTTGGTTTGCTTTCTTTGCTGTGATTTTATTTTCTCTGGTAAAGTCTATTTAGCTTTAGGAGTACTTCCATCTAGAGCAGTCCCTTTAAAATATCCTGCAGAGGTGTTTTGTGGGAGGCAAATTCCCTCAACTTTTGCTTCTCTGGGAATCGTTTAATCCCTCTTTCAAATTTAAATGGTAATCTTGCTGGATACAGTATTCTTTGTTTAAGGCCCTTCTGTTTCATTGCATTAAATATATCATGCCATTCTCTTCTGGCCTGTAAGGTTTCTGTTGAGAAGTCTGATGATAGCCTGATGGGTTTTCCTTTGTAGGTGATCTTTTTTCTCTCTCTGGATGCCTTTAATACTCTGTCCTTGTCTTTGATCTTTTGCCATTTTAATTATTATATGTCTTGGTGTTGTCCTCCTTGGGTCCCTTGTGTTGGGAGATCTGTGGGCTTCCATGGTCTGAGAGACCATTTCCTTCCCCAGCTTCAGGAAGTTTTCAGCAATTATTTCTTCAAAGACACTTTCTATCCCTTTTTCTCTCTCTTCTTCTTCTGATACCCCTATGATGTGAATATTTTTCCATTTGGATTGGTCACACAGTTCTCTTAATATTCTTTCATTCCTAGAGATCCTTTTATCTCTCTCTGCCTCAGCTTCTCTGTATTCCTGTTCTCTGATTTCTATTCCATTAGCAGTCTCTTGCACCTTGTCCAGTCTGTTCTTAAGACCTTCTATCGATTGTTTCATTTCTGTTATCACCCTCTAGACTTCATCCCTTAGTTCTTGCATATTTCTCTGCAGGTCCATCAGCATGGTTATGACCTTTATTTTGAATTCTTTTTCAGAAAGATTGGTTATATCTATCTCACCAGGCCCTCTCTCTGAGGTTGTCTGAATGATTCTTGACTGAACCAGATTCTTCTGCCTTTTCATGGCCATAGAGGTGGTCATAGGCAGGTGGCACATGTGTCAACTGAGAGAACAAAGTCCCTTCCTGCTTGCTGGTCACCTTGCCCTTCTCCACTGCCTGTGCCATTTACCCGCACACCAGGAGCAGTCTCTGGGATAATCCCCTGAGCTGTCATGGGTGGGGAAGCTCTCGGGATAGCCTAGAGCCCTGTGGGGAGTCACAGATGCACTGGGTGTGTTCTCCTGCGAGAATGGTGCCCTTTCATGCCTTCCGGACCTTGCTCTGGCTTCCTCTGTCTGTACTGAGCAGTTGCACACCAGCGGTAGCCTCTGGGTCTGTCCTGGTTAGCTGCGTGCTGGGAGGAGACTCTGTGTGGTTGTTGTGGGTAGGACGGTTCTCTGGCTGCTCTGCAGCTGTGGTGAGTCAACCGGTTTGCTTGCAGCGCCAGCTGGGGGGAATGAATGGCAGGTTGCTTATCACCGTGAGGGGCTTCGGGGCTGGGTTACACCTCAGGGGTTTAGGGCACCTGAAGTTCCTTAAGATTCCCAGACTGCTGGGCTGAGTGTGCTGGGATTTGTTCAGCTGATAAACCCTTGTCCCTTTAAGACTTTTAAAAAGCACCCACTTTTCTTTTGTCCCAGGGGAGCCGGCTGTGGGGACCCACTCGCAGTCTCCATCTTGGATTTTACTTTTCCGTTTCTCTAATATCCAGTACACCATGGGATGCGTGTCTGTGCTCCCAGTGCAGGTTACTAGGGCTGGTTATTTAGCAGTCCTGTGCTTCCACTCCCTCCCCACTCTGATTCTTTCCCTCCCGCTGGTGAGCTGGGGTGGGGGGAGTGCTTGGGTCCCGCCGGGTCACGGCTTTGTTTCTTACCCTTTTCGTGAGATGCTGAGTTCTTGCAGATGTAGATGTAGCCTGGCTGTTGTACTGTATCTTCTGGTCTCTCTTTTAGGAGTAGTTGTATTTGTTGTATTTTCAAATATATATATGGTTTTGGGAGGAGATTTCTGCCGCCCTACTCATACTGCCATCTTGAGCCCCTTCCTATTGTGTAAACTTCAGGTTTTTTAAAGCTGGAAATTGAAGATACTAATTCCTCTGTACTTTGTTTTGATAATGGACATGAAAACTTTTTGGAAACTGCAGAGGGTTCTCATTGGAAAGCCCATAAAAGAATGCATGGTAACTGGGAGATCTGTGCTTATAGAACTGGCATAACTCAGGTATATTGCAAGGGAGAGGGGGTTGGGGCTCAATTAAGTAACAATATAAGGAGACTTTTAAATATAATATTTTTTAAAGATGACAGAATGGCTGAGTTGGCAGGTAGAAGTTGATCTATTCCAAAGTGTAGGAATATAAAAAAAGCACATGGTAAAAGTTGATGAGATGGACTCAGTACAGGCATGGAATTTAGAATTGGGATCCTGTCAATGCAGGATCAACAAAGCATTGCTTCAGGCATGATGGGGGGACAACCATTCCAGGCTTGGCATCTGGAGAGGAACATCTTGAGTTTGGTACAGAAGAATATTAATGTCAGGACAAACATTCTTTGAAAAGCCAGTCAAGAGCTTGTATTTCTGAGTTAATGTGAACATTTATCAAAGGCATGACAAATATGGACCATATGTGAAGAAGCCATTCAGCCCCTGCATGCACTGCTAATAAGTGAAAAGGAAGCTAAAAATTACACATGAAAGCAGCTTTCAGCCAAGGATCACAGACATTTGCCTGATAGCAGAATCTTTACCAAGTGAGATAGAGAAGTTGGTGGATTTAAAGTTGGATGGTCTAGCTCCCTTGTTATCCTAACAGACAATTCTAACAACAGCAGAACTATTGACGCTAGGAACTCTTAGATCTAAATGCCAATAAAGCCAGGGGTAGAATTTCAGGTCTTTGTTCTGGGAGAAGGTAAAACAGTAGTAGTGGTGGCAGCTGTAGAAATTGCTTGTGTGGCACTGATGTGTATTAACTGCTTCCAGCTTCACAGCAACCCCTGTAAAGTGGTATGATCCTCACCTCCATTTTATGTCTGACAAACTGAGGGACAAGGAGGTTAAACAACTTTGTCGGGGGCCACACCCACTAAGAGTCAGAGCTGAACTTTGAACCCAAAGTGGCTTGGTCTACAGTATGTGCTTTCAACTGGAATACTGTATTTCCTCTCAGTTTTAGTCATTATAACCAATATCAAGTACACCTATGGCTTTGTGAGAGATACCTGTGGGACTGAGGCCATAAACTTCAGGGGCCTTTCCATTCTGTTCCAGGCAGTACTTGGAAAGAAGAGGTTTGTCCAGATTATAAATTCTTTAGGATAGGACTCTTACCTTGTTCATGTTTGTATCCTCCAGGGTCTCATATCCCCTTGTGGCACATAGCAGGGGCTTAATAAGCATGAGTTGAAACAAACCAAATAGTATCTATGGCTTTTCCCCTTGACATAAAATTATTTTTGTCACTGAACAAGAGAGGAGAATGGAAATGCATAGCTCTATCCAAACTCCCAAAGGCATGTTAGCATTTAGTTGTTCATCCTCTGTGGTCAGACAGTTCCACCAAATCCTGACTCCAAACTCAAGGCCTGGTTCTAGTCCCTCCTGCCTCAAGGCTGCTGGTCCTGGCTGAGGGAATCGCTACGCTGCTGCTGTTACTCAGTGCTCTGGTTACAGCACTCATGGTCATGTCTGTAAAGGCTGTGCATCAGGCTCAGGACTTGGTGGCTGACAAGCATGGCTTTGAACCTTAGTCACAGAACTTCCTAGCTGGTGAGCCTTGGACAGGTCATTCCATTCAGCCTTTCTCAGCTCAGTCTCATCACTGACAATATGAAGCTAACATTATCCTACCCAGGGGATGCTTGAGAGGCTTAAGCAGGATGACATATCACCTAGCATAGACTCTGGCACAGGGGAGTCAGCTGCTCAAATTGTAGAAATGAAACTTACTAGTTAGATGGCAACTTCTTGGAGGCCTAGGATCACATCTCACGTTTCATCAGGGACCCTTCTCCACACTCTGAACCCCTCATGCCATTCTCCCCTTCCTTACTCACCTCAACTTCTTCACTCTCTGCCCCCAGTTTTATCACCAAATTCCCAATTTGTTCATTTGTTGTTTATTGTGCTTTACCAATAATGGGGTCATTTTGGTTCTGCCCCAGGAGATATTTGGCTACCGGACTCAGGGCCACCGGAAAGCCCTCTGCCTTGCTGGATCCATCTTCTCACTTGGGATCCTCCCCCTGGTGTTTTACTGGAGACCTGCTTGGCATGTGTGGGCAAACTGCATCCCGTGTTCCTTGCAAGAAGCAGATGTCGTGTTGCTGAGGACAACAGTAAGTGTGCACTTGGTTTGGTACCCGTCGGCCCTTTCTCCTGAACATCTTGTTATGGCTGTGGGGAGACACGCACAAGGCAGGTGGCAGCAAGAAGCTATAGCCTCAGGTTTCATCCAAGCCTTGCATTTATTGACCAAGAATTTAGTAATTTGTGTATGACAAAGACCTATTTCATGGGATATTCCTTTAGAATTGTGAGTTTTGTGAATATTAGAGCAGGGAAGAACCACGTTAATTGCTAAAAATAATATGTAATCTGAAATAGTTAAGTCAGGCTACAGGCTATAAAATTCACTGATCCTGATGCACCCATGCCTATTGTGAAGCAGCTCTGGAGGAAGAGAGCTGGGGAGGAGACAGGAGCCCTACTCTGAGGATGATGCTATCTTCCTCTGATTCTTTGAGAGAGCCATGGTTATTGAAGGGAGTGTGTGGAATCCTGCAGATATGCTAAGGCAGAAAAATGCAGCCATCTCTCCCTGAGCTCACTGCCTCTCTATGCTAATACAGGATACTGGTGTTAGGTGAATTTCTCTGAATACGCTCTGATAACACTTCCCCCTAACACTCATCACACTTAGGCAATATGCATTGTTTCTGCCAACTGTTAGCTCCATAAGGAAGGGACCATTTCTAACTTATTAATTGCTACATCCCTAGTTCCTGCACCTGGTACAGATTATATATATATATATATATATGGATATGGTGGCTGACAGGCTGACGTGGTATTTCTATTGATGGGGATCAAAGTACAATCTCATGGAAGAATCCTTTTCTGGCTGACTTTTACTGAGTGTTGTTAATAATGTATCAGCCCAAATGACCCATAATGACAACCAAATTCTTGATAAATCAACCTCTGCTGGGCTGTTAGCTTCTTTTTATGTATAGCAATCTTTCTAGATAAACATATTTAATGCAGCAAGAAGGGAGGATAGCGACCAATCTTATTCCTGGCTAAAAAACATTTCACATTTCAATCTAACAGAGTTGAGGCTAGACCTCAGTGAAGCTGGAAATTGGATGGAATTTGTCTTTGTTGGCTTGATCCATTGGGGTGAGCTCCCCCCTGAATTTCTGGATCCTGGCCCTTTAAGAGCCACCTGTTCTATGTCCCAGCTTAGCTGATATGCAAACCTTGATAAAGGTGATAGCTTAGGCACTTCCTCCCAAGTTAACTCAAGATTCTTAGAGAATAAACTTCAAGACTTTAAGAAGGCAAGATTATTATGGAGAAAGATGAAGTCATATTGGTGATGCAGGGCTGGGAGTTATACTTCATTGCTGCCTAAAATATACTTCATAAAGGCTCATAGAATATGCATGAGAGGAGTACCTGGTGCTCCCCAAGGAAGATGTTTTCATTTGACAGGTGAGGAAATGTGGCCTGGAAAGGGGACCCAGTTTACCTGTTGCTCCTGGGAACTAAAGGGTCTGACTAGAACTAAGTCCATGGCTCCTAGCTCCTAGTGCAGGCAGAGCTCTTCCCCTGAACCATGTGGACCAGAGGTTCCCAAACTTCAGCCACCATCAGAATCATCTGGAGGGCTCCTCAGCACAGAATTGTGACACCAACTCCAGAGTTTCTAATGTGTTAGATTTGGACAGGGGCCCAAGAATTTGCATTTTTAACAAATTCTCAGATGATGCTAATGCTTCTGATAAGGGGGCCACACTTTAGGAAATACTAATGTAAATAGCCATTTATGAGCTCACTTTGGCCCTTGGGAGAGGAATAGAGGCCTGGACATTTGTTTTATGGCTCAGCCAATATATACGTATATTGTCTCAAAGGGAATGTTCCAGATTTAGCAGTGTTAGAAATGGTCCTCCCACACAGCCTGAGTGTTTTGCTAGTACAGGGGTAAGGAGAGAATTGTTTTGGGGACTCAGAGTGGGGACATAAGAACTATGGAAGACCACACATCTTTGGGGTCAGTTGCCTCCATGTGCACTTAAAGACCTATGAGATTCTTATTTTCTGGTGTGAAAGGAAGATTTGGAAAAGTACTCTACTTTGCTGGTACTTCCCACTTCCCCCAACTGGTTCTCCAGAGGCAATGCTTTTTCTGCAGCAGAAACAACCCTGGGAACAGAAAAGCTTTCTGCCTTCCCAGTGTGTCACCAGACCCTCTTGAGAGAGCATCTGGTTGGCTGAGCTGTCCTCTGAGGCTGCTGGCAGTCAAGGCACAGATGAGAGTAAGAGGAAATGAGCAAGGCAATGGCAAAGGACAGGAGGAAAAGGAAAGAAATGGAGAGGGAAACAGGTCAAAGGGAAAGGAAGAGGGAGAAGAAAGAAGGAAAAATCTAGTAAGAGTGAAAGGAATGCAGAAGTGTCAACCAACCGGAAAATAGTACCTTTTGGGATTTGGAGTCAAAAGTTTTAACTTCTAGTCCTAGCATCTTGGGTGTGTTACACCTTAGGTTTAATATCTAACCTTTCAGGATGTCCATTTCTTCCCTTGTAAAATGGGCCATAAAAAGTACTTGTTTTTTGGGCTGGTATGAGGATGAAGTGACTGTGTATGTAAAACCCCTTTGCAAACTGTAAAACGCATTATCAAGGACCATTTTGAGTGTGTGTGTGCACGCGTGTACATGCGCACGTGTGTGTATTACTGCTCAGGCAGCTCCATGAGCCTACTGTACAAAAGAGCTTGCTGTAGACGAATGCATCATGTATCATGGCCCTGCTTATTCAGACTGTGTCCTTCCCTTACTAACCAGGGAGCCTACATTCCCTCCCAGGACAGGAGACATGGGGAATGTGTCCTGTGGCTGGGAATCCCCAACACTCACTGTGACTCTGGGGGAAAATCCCAGGGCAAAATATCTTTGAAACTGAAATCAGTCAAAGGGAGAAATAAAGTGTGAGAAACCTGTTTATTTCTTACAAGCAGTCCACTTCTGCTCTCCCTCATCTCTCTGGACCCAGCAGCAAAAGAGGCCCCATCCAACCTCTCTGGCCCTCGCTCGCCCTTATAATTACCTACTGATATGGAGATGTCTACCTCTCTCCACCCCTTGGAAACACCTATTGATATGGAGATGTACTAAGGCCAGGCAAGAGATTCTGGAAATACTGCAGTTTTACCCACACTCACCCATGCTCAATCAGATCACCACCTCTAGTTGCATGAGGTCAGCTTTACAACTAGACATATTCTGGGAAGATTCAAAGAAGCGCTGGTGCCTCAGGGAGCTGTGTTCCATTATCCTGCCTC
The DNA here is from genome assembly GCF_030020395.1 of Manis pentadactyla. Classification (NCBI taxonomy): domain Eukaryota; kingdom Metazoa; phylum Chordata; class Mammalia; order Pholidota; family Manidae; genus Manis; species Manis pentadactyla. The sequence continues at coordinate 122,258,304 of NC_080019.1, read as the reverse complement.
TCTCTTTGCCTCTTTGAAGTCTATTAAGTTCCTCTCCCATTTCACAACTAATCAGAGCAGTCTAAACCAGCTTCAATCTTGCCTTTTTCATCTTGATTTCAACTTTAATTTTTAATTACCTGCTCTCATGTGTCGTTTTTAAAGGATTTGCTATGCCAGAGACTCTCCAAATAAATGAGGCTCTAAATTCGTCTTTATGTAATTAGACAAGAACTCAATTATCTCAAACACTCTTACTATCTGAGCCTTAGATAAAAATAAGCTTTGGGCACGAATAGTTTAAAAGCTTGCTGCTAGGTTATTTGTATTAAAGTGACACCTTAAAAAGGATTTTGTTTGAGTTGTATTACAATAGCTGGACTGTAAAAACTTTCCATTCCTGAGGGCTTGAAGGCTTCTACCTGGGAGTGTGTTGTGCATCTGTTTTTCATGTTATTAAAAAAATCAGTACTTGGTATTTATCATCAGTGTCACACTGGTAAGATTATAGATCATTATCACAGATACTGATTAGAGAGTCATTTCTTAACATTATAAAAAAAAAAGCCATGATGTACTGACTGAAAGTCTTTAGCACCCAGTTCCTCATCCCTTATTAAGCACCTCTGTGAGATTCTTCCGAAAGATAAGAGTAATTCCACTTATATTTTGTAATTTTAGAAGTGGCATTTTATTCATTATTCATCTACCTCAGAATTTTAACCAATATCTATAGTGATGCCACATTTCTATGCAAATAACATTATTTACATTCATTGGTGTTTTGAATTCAGAGGCCCCTGTTGATTTCCACAGTTTTCATCCTTATTATAATTACAGATGCATTTTTTTTCCTTCATTGTCATTGCATATTACACATTGTCAAAGACCCCTTAGGTGCAGAGGAGAGTGCTGGGATGATCAGTTACTAGGCAGACTCAGGGCATTCCATTTCGATGTTTTAATGCAGAGCATTTCCCCTTCAATTTCACTTGAAGATGTCAGTGCCAGAGGCCTTAGTTTGAAAACGTAGAAATCCTGCAAATCAGCCATGCAAATGCCATCCGAAGTCCACCAACCCACCAGGATATCTACTTGTCAGCCACCAACATTTGTGTTCATGTTTCCTGAATCTCTTATTCATCTCCCTTTTCCACAGCAGTCTGGTCTCTCCAAGACCAGGCTCCCCACATCAACATCATTTTCTGTTTTGTCTGTGCTTTTACTCACAAAATTTCTTTTGATATCCTCCATCCCCTCCACGTATTTATTCATTTACTTATTAATTCAAAAAATATTTACTGAGTACCAGTCATGTACCAGACATTGTTATAGGCACTGGGAATACAGTTATGAACAGACAGAAATCTCTGTCCTTACAGAGTGGCAGTCTAGTGAGGAGTCAGCTCACATGCGCATGCACACACACACATTCTCTTTAGAGTAAATATAGGAAGTAGGTGTTCTATGTCTACTTATTAATACCTACTCATTGCTCAGCCCTATACCACCTTCTTATTGAGTCTTTGATCCATTCTCTGCCCCAATTCTGGAGGGAATTACCTTTCCTTCATTCTCTTTTAGCTCTGTATTTTCATCTCTGGCTGCTATAGTGTTTTTTGCAGTCTATCTTGTGTTAACAAGCTATTTACTTTACATTTTATAAAACAGCATCTCATTGATTATTTCATTTAATTCTCATAACAACTCTAGAAAATGGGCATTATCATCTCTGTTTTTCAGATAAGGATACAGAAAGGATGACTTTGCAACCTAGCAAACCTACTAAATGTCAGCCAAGATTTCCCTCCCTCCCTTTGTCCAGCATTTCCCCTCCTCCCTTCAGAAATTTGCCGAGCACAAATTTTGTGGTGTGCCAACTACAGTGGTAGCTCATGAACTGGGGGCAGAGATTATAACCATTAATCATATCAGAGTTCTTGAACTCATGGTGTTCATTAGATGACTACACAAATAAATACAAATATCTATTATTTATAGGTGCTTTTTTTTGAGAAGCTCATGGTTATGGTAGGATTATAGAATAGAGATTTGACCAAGTCAAGAAAGCCAGGAAAGGCTTTCCTGAGCTCCAAAGGATGATAAGAGTCGGAAGGTGGCAGTGGCTGGTGGGGAGGTGCCCATGGGGAGTGGCCCAGGGAGGGGGAGCCGTGTGGACAAGGAACCTGAACCCGTCCTTGGACCCTCTCAGCCTGGAGTTCTTTCCCACTGTGCTATATTCCTCTTCACAATGTTTTCTTCTATTAGATTGCATGCTTTTTGAAGACAGTGATGATGGCTGACTTCATCCTCTGCAGCACCCAGCACATGGCCATGGCAGGTGCTCAGTATTTATTTAGTTCAGTGAAAAAAAATTGAATTGAATCTGTCACAAATGGTCTCATAGTTTGTACCAGCACTTTATTACAAAGACACTAAAGTGAAATGTCAGGGTTGAGAACGTAGGAGAAGTCACAGTAGTATGTGTCTCTTCGGTACACCATAATTCTTCTGAATCCCATTCCGCCATCTCTGATTCCAACCTGGTTTTTCCTTAGACATCCAGCCTGAAATCCTGGAGATCCTGTGAGCTGGCCTTTCAGAAATGATTCTGTATTAAGACAAATAGTTTTGAAGCCATTATCCTTTATAAAACAGGACCATTTGTATTGTGATTTACAGTTTGCAAAGTGTTTGGATATGTGTTGTCTCATTTGGTTTTTCCCTGGTAGAGATAATTTTCCCCCATTTTACAGATGGAGGCATAGAAGTTAAAGGAAATGCTCAGGGTCCTGTAGCTATGAGCAGTGAAAGAAAAACTTCTGTTGAGAGTTGAACTACAGTTGGCCCTGAAGATCTTGCTACTCTCTGTCCAGTGACCAGACTTTACAGAGGCAGAATTGGGAAATGGTTTAGAGCGAACTGACTGTCTGGGGTTGGTTCCTTGTGGTGCTCTTGACCTACCTTGGGCAATATAGTAGCTCAGGATGCCATAAAAGTAGCACAAACTGGGTGCTTTACACAACAGAAATTTATTTCTCACAGTCCTGGAAGCTGGAAGTCCAAGATTGAGGTGCTGGCACAGTTGATTTCTGGTGAGACTGTTTTTCCTGGCTTGGAGACAGCCAGTTGCCTTCTCTGTGTATGCTTACATGGCAGAGAGAGCTCTCTATAGATGAGGGCCTCACCCTTACAGCCTCACTCAACCTCGGGTACCTCCTTATAGGCCCTATCTCCTCAGTTACCTCCATATAGGCCCTATCTCCAAATGCAGTCATTTTGTAGGATAGAGTTTCAGCATTCAAGTTTTGGGGAATTCAGTCCATAATGGGCAAGTTACTTACTTCCTTTCTGCCTCCATTTCCTTTTCTGTTAAGTGAGGATTATAGCAGCACCTACCTCATTGTCATGAAGACTAAATGAAGTGGTACGTGTAAAGTGCTGAGAAGAAAATTGTGCCTGGCTGGCACGTAGGCATTCCATAGACATTGATGACTGTACATTATTTTAAACCAGTTTTAACTTTAAATCTATTACTTCTTACTACACACCTCCAGATATTTCGGACAATGAGCCAGCTAATCCCCTTGTCCTTCTCCCTTCAGAAAACGACTGTTGAAACAAATGAAAAAGCCAATCTCTCCAAAAACATGCTGAATTGTTCAGAATTTCCTTTTTTGCACACAAACATATAGTCTTTGTCATATAACTTCCCTGCATTGGCCACTCCCCTACCCACCACCTCATTTTATTATTTTTTTGGTTAACATGTCCCTAAAGTCCTGATAAATTGATTAGTGTGAGATTTCTCCAGTGCTTAGAACTTTCTCTGTGTATTTTATAACTAAATCCTACATTCTAGCCAGTGTCAACTTTTTCCAGCTAAATAATTTTGGGGTCAAAATGTCAAGAGTGTCAATGGGTTTGGCCCAGGGGGAGAAAGAGAAAGACAAAAAAATGATACGTAAACATAGAAAGAATAGAATTTTGCCAAAGCTGTGGGTCTGTTAAAGTAGAACAGTGTTTCAGAAAGAGCCTGAGAAATGAACGTTATTACTACTTTCTTCCTTAATCCTCTAAGTCCTCCACCTTAGCTGGAGGTCAGCCTTTTAGCATTGCAACCTATCCATCTCCAAGTGAAAAGTCCTGGTTTCTTAATGTCTCTTTGGAACTGTGCAATGGGTTACTTAAGAGGATAAATCATAGCATTGGTCTGACCATTACAGTACTTTTAAATTCCAAGAGATTAGGTGCATATAGCAAAAGGTTGGAAGAAGTCAAGCAAGGTCACTCATTTCATTCAAATATAAAAGTTTGTCTGGCATTTCTAGGTTCAGAAAGTGCAAGACCACAGGAAATAAAAATGCCCAGGTTTCCTCCTCTTTCTGTACAGGTCAAACATAGGTCCTCTGTGTACATTTGGTTCTTTGAAACGCACTCTTGAGTTATTTTAGATCCTACATTTTTAGAGTTCAAGGACTGATTTGGTTAATTGTCTTGATAAAGAGGAAGTAAAGCCTGCTCAGTGAGACTCAAGGTGTTAAAAGTCTAGAACTGCCAGGCAAACAGTTTGGATCATTTGCATTACAAAGCAATTACCTCAAGTGGCAGTTCCTCTGGTGCGTTTAAGTCTTACAGATCATTAACTGCTTGAAAGACTTGGAAAGCAGACTGAAATGGAAGTAGCCATTTCCAGGTAAAGATGCTTCTTTCCCAGAAAGGAAAAATAAATATAGAGACTCTCAAAGATTCTCAAGTTTTCTCAAAGGGAAAACAAGTGCCTATTTATCACAAGATCTCAGGAACAATGTACTGTAGAAAATGAAGCAGAGAACCATAGGGCAACTAGCATTCATTGCATCTGGCTATGGGCCAGACCTTGAATCAAGTACATTAACTATTATTACATTTAATCCTCCAAACATCCGTATCATTCTCACTTGCTGGATAAAGAAATTAGTCACAGAGAGTTACAATGATTTTCTAGACTGTTTGGGGCTGAGATTTGAACTCAGGTAGGAGCCTGTGCTCTTTCCATATTGGACAACATCAAACCAAAAACCGAGAGAAGTTTATGATGCTTCCTGGAGTGACCATTTCACATTGACACACTTCTCCACTTTTTTGCCTTTTTTTTCCCCTTAAAAATTGGGTAAATTTCTTTAAAAATATGAATGATTTTTCAGAATCTTTAACAGAATAGTAGACAAGAGAAATGTCAGTCTTATTAACTTACTCTAAGAAAAATGCTTGTCTCTCTGTAGTATCTTTAGCCTGTAGAATTCTACTTTTCATTACACAGAATTATGAGTTACAAGGCTTGGAAAGAGGATGATAGGAAATGAGCTTAAAGGCAAATATATTCAAGCACTTTGAATTTAATTATGCTGCTAGAAATCAGAAGATGGAGGCATAGAGATGGGAGATTCAGTCTTGCATACCCACTTAACTAAGGCACACTGGCCTGTGAGAGCTGGGAGTTCAGTGTCCACTTTACCTTTTCCTTTTTAGGCTTTATAGTCTAGAGGCCAGTTTGCTAAAGGGAGACAGCTCCCTATTAGGAATGAGATTCTGTGCTGCCGAGAGAGCAAAGATTGTGAGAAGCTGGATGCTATTTGTTCCACGTTGCAGAATTCAAGGTGATGCTCACACATGAGCCACAAACACTAACAACATGGGACAACCTGTTGTAACAAAGAGGAAGGAGCCAAGATTTGGAGTAGGAAGCCTGGCCTCAGGTCTCAGGAGTCCTTTGCTACCTGTACCAGACTGGCCTGAGCCATTCCGAGCCTTGCTGGCAGAGAATTTTCTCATCTGTAAAATGGAGGTGATAATATTGACTTTGGAGAATTGTGAGCCTAACATAAGATAACTGACACAGATTTTAGAAACTGTTATGTATTCATATGAAAATTAGTAGTTAATATCATTTCACTTCAATGAAGAGGATCAAGAGTAGTTGTCTTCCTAACTGTCCTCATTTGGTGGCCAGAGGTCCCTAGTCTTGATGGCACTTTTAGGATTTGTGTTCTCATTTACCTACAAGTTATGTATTTTCTTATGAAGTTTTCCATTGAAACTTGTTCTTTGGTAGTCCCAGTTCAGACTGAATATAAAACTGACAGTCTAATCAAATTGTATTTTTAAACAAAATGCAGAATAGAGAAGAGGGTAAGAGGGAACTCTGGAAGGGGAGGAGGTCAAATCCCTGCTCTAATAGCTGCCAACTGAGTTTTAGTTTTTTCACCTGTAAATTGGGAAGAATAATAAACAGTAACTACCCTCACAGGGTTTTTGAGCATTAAATGAAATAATACATATGTAGTATTATGTGCTTAGAACACAGAAAGTGCTCCATAAATGTTAACTATTATCATTATTAGAAATTCAAACAAATCCCCCTCCTAACAAAACCCTCTTTGTACTGGTCAAAGGCAAAGCTGTATAGCACTGTGTTCTATGGTGTATTCTAGGGAGTCGCTCCCCTATTCCATGATGCCCAGAGCATGTCCATCAGTTCAGTGGCTCAGTCCTTAGAAATTTAGCCGTCTTTGGTCATTTTTAGGTTCTGAAGGTAACTCCATACAAATTTTATTTGATTTCATTGAGTCTTCTTTTAAGAAAAGGAGGGTAACGGTGAGTTTTACTGGTTTTTAAAATTAATTAACCTTCAAATTTCTACTATTTTGCCCCTGCCACCTCTCCCCTCTCCTTCCTTCTCTTTTCCTTCCCCCCCTCAACTCCTCACTTCCTTTGCATTGTTTTCCTCCTCCCTTGACCTCTCTGACTCTCTCTCTCCCTCTCTCTCAGAATCTGTGCGAGACCTGGCTGCAGCACAGACACACATCAGACACGGTCCCTACCCACAGTCCAAGAGGAGTGATAAGGTGGTTAGGCAAAGGGGAATGCAATGAGGTAGAATGTGGTAAGAATCTTAAGTACTATGTTGGTTTAGAGAAATATCACCCATAGAAATTAGAGAGTTCCCAGGATACGAACTTTGAGCTGGACTCTGAAGGATGGTGGGATCTAGTCATGTGAAGATTTAAAGAGAGGAGAGAAGAATGCAGTTCTAGGCTAAGGAAGCAGCAGAAGCACAGGGATGGAGGTGAAGTTTCTCTTGAGGGAATCAATATGAGCGATTTAGGAACAGCAACTACTGTGTCTTCTGCTGGCCTTTTGCAGCATCAGCTTGGCACTCTTTGTGGCAAAAGTGGGTGTGGTGGAGACAGTTCCTAGCTCTTGCCTGCATTCCCCAGGCATCAAATTGTTTGACTCTCCTTGCCATCCTTCCTAGCTCCTGAGGTTTACCAGGCATCCCAGTGCATTTGATGTGTATCATCTCCCTATTCAGATAATAAGCACTGTTATTATCACATCAGTTTCTGAGGGCCCATTGTAGTAGCTGCTACTCAATCCAGTGCTCTGTCCTCTAGTTTTGTTCTGTCATGAAGTCATCAGTGAACTGTGAAGGGCAGCAGCTTCAATTAGGGTCATGCATGAAGGCACCACCTTCATTTCTACCTGTGCTGGCATCTTGACAATGACCTTCAGGCATGTGCAGCGGATGCATACAATCTATTTCCCAACCACTCATCGCTCTCACTGAGCAGGTCACAGTTCTCCACATGGATAGGAATAAAAAGGACAATTAAACATGGTCCTTATCTTTAAGATAGTTGGAAGAACTAAGAGAATACAAAGCAGAAAGTGATTAGGAGTACAAGAGAGGGACAGTTAGAATCGTGTGGAGCTAACCCTGGCAAGAGGGGGTTACAAGAGCTGTCCTGCTGAAACAGGTGCAATGGAAGCTAAGCCTGGAAACATGGGTTTAAGTGACCTGGTTTCCTCACCCTCAAAGACTTACAAAACCCTTTAGAATACTTGCTTGTTTGCTTTTTTTGTGTGAAATTTTGCAACTGGCTGTAGCTCCCCATGGGTTGGAGGGTAACAGGGAAAACTAGCTCTTATCTGCAAATCTGCATCCTAACACTCAAGCTGTTAGATGTGCCAGGGCCTCACATTCACATCCTGATTCCTCAATAAATGATGCAGACTTTTCCCCTCAAGACTCTATATCTACCAGTGTGCGAAGACACATAATTCTGTCTGCAGTGCTTATTGGCTCCAAAAACTTATAGAATTACATTGAAATGATGTTTTTTCAGGTTGAATTTTAGCCTGATGACTTTTCTTAACTTCACCGGGGTTTTGTTGTCTTATTTCCTCAGGATGAATTCCAAACTTACTGTTGGAAAAAGGTAACATGGATCTACCTGTCAGCATTAGACAGCGCATTTGGTCTCACTCCTGACCACCCTCTCCTTACAGATGAGGGGTACATCATAAATAGAGCCATAAGAAAGCCAGACCTAAAGGTAAGTAAACTTACCGCTCCTGCTGATGCTAGAGATATGTAATCCCCTGCAAATACAAGGTTAAAATTCAGATCCTCCACTGTGCCAATCCTCAACTGAGAGTGTAAGACATGAAAAAGAGCATGAACTTTGGAGCCAGACAGCTCGGTTCAAATCTCAGCTTCATCTTTCTAAATGTGCAAACTTGGATCGGTTCCTAAAGTGCCAAGCTGCAGCTTTCTCAGGTATTAAATGAGGATAATGATGCCTGCCTCAACATTAATTAATGAAATTCAATAAATTAAGGAATACAAAGATCAATATGCTACCATATATATAGTAGACATGCAGTACATATTAGCTCTTAATGGCTTCATGCCTTGTGTTATAATCCATGTAACAGGGTTTCTCTCACAGTAAAGACAGTCACCCAGGATATCACAGGGAGAGTGCTTATGCCCACAAAATGACCTTATTTTGAATTGTGACATTCAGATGTGACATCTTGGGTTACTCCCTCCTCTCCATATTAAATTAGTTCTACTTAGATTATAACTAGTTAACATTAATATTAAAAACATTTCATAAGACAGACTGTTTTCTCTTAAATTTGTGTATGTGTAGACAGCTGTTTAAATTTGTTTTATGAGCTCAAGGTCAATTTTTAAAAATAATAAAAGTTAATTATTGAGTAGTTGCTCTATTGTTGGTTGTTATTACCCAATGTCTTGGCTGCCACAACAAACAAAAACAGAGGTCAAGCCCTTCTGACTAACAGATTGCCAAATCTGTTAGGTGGCCATTCACCTGGAGAAGGAGGTATCTTAAATCAGCATATGGACATGACATCAGAGTATTACTGGCCTCAACATCTTTAACAAACTAATAATTACACAGACAAATGAAGATATGCTCAAATAAACAAATAAAATGTGAGGAAGGGGCAGAGGTCTTGAAATGGAAAGTTCTGGCTCCCAGAATTGATATCTTCATTTACCAAGATATGAAATTTGGTTAGTTATTGTCTCTGTGAGCCTTGAGTTTCTTACCTATAAAATGAGAGAACTCCTTCTTTGCCTGTTTCTCAGGCTGTTGTGAATCTAAAATGAGAAGGTGGATATCAAAGTGACTTGTGAACTGTAACAAGCTAAATTCATAAGGACTGAAACTTTCATTACAGTTGGTGGAGATGTCACCTGCTCAGCCGTGACAACACTGATGGCAATAACAATACTGACAGTACCAAAGTGATAACCAGGGCCATTTATGGGAAGTTTGGAGACTGCAGTGATGAACTTTGTCAGGTCTGCAAATGCATGCCAAGAGGAGACTCTAAGGACCACCTTTGTAGGATTGCTTCCCAAACTGAAATTCTAGTGCTTAACCTGTTAGACAGGATACTCTTACATGTTCTAAGAAGTGAAGAGCAGGAAGCCTGGAGAGCATGTCCTGGTTCTGAGCAGAAAGATGAAAATTACCTCACACAGATTCCTGATTTCCTAATTACTCTTTCCTGTAAATGGGCAGTTCCAGGAAGAGCAGGGAAGTCTGAAGTTCCGGGAAATGGGCAATAAACTCCAGTCCTTACAAATATTATATTTAACATCCTTTTACCAGCTTCCAGAGATTCTGAACGAGATAATGAGAGCAGAGAAACTTTGGGCAGAGGTGTTTCTTGCTAGGCGAACCTTATAGATGCTTAAAAAAGTCTATGATGCAGTCCTTCTCATTCTGTGAGGAATGGTCTTAGAAACTGTTAGGAGTTAATGGAATTTTCCTTTTCCTGACCTGATGTAAAACTTATCAGTAACCTCTTTAGTTTTCATTATCACTGCCTTTATCTGCTCTTTCCTGCCCGTGATGTTTCATAAATTTCCCAGTCTCAGTTTGTGGTTGCCCAGCCTCTTGATTTAGGTTGTCTAGTTGAGCAGTGACCCCACATTCTACCACAGTTTGTCCTTTAAAATTTTTCTAAACCAGAGAAATTTATGGAATTAATATTATGGAATTAATAAAGCAGGCAACCCTCACTTTATGCAACTTGAATCCTGGAAATTACGGGGTTTTCAGACCTTCTGAGATAAACTTGAATATCATGTCCTGTGAGAGATTGGATTCTGGAGTCAGATGGTTATGAGTTCACATTCCAGCCCAGCTTGTTATTAGGTACAATCTTGGGCAAGTTACTTAATCAAAATGAACTTCAGTGATGCAATAAAGATACAAATACTATCAGTCGTAACACAGAGTAAAGATAATGTGTGAAAATTGCCCTCAAGTCTTCAGTGAACAGCGGTTGAGATTACAGTCCAGGTCTATTTGCAAAATTGCAGGGATGTCTGAAAAGGAAAGGGGGAGGTGAGGAGAAACTTAAATTATAAGATGAGCCATGATGGCTAACACACCCAGGCTAGTCTCTTCCAAATACTCTTTACTCACTCTGACTTACAGCTTGTGAGAGCAGAATCATTCCCATGCCGATTTACTCCAATTTTTTACTGAAAATCAATTGGAAAACAGGATTTATTTTTCAAAAAAGTTACTTTGCAACCAACCTCATTGAAATAAATCTATTCTGTAAAATGAAAAATATTACATTTAGCATTCTTATGGGTATCTATGAATGTGTGTGTGTGTGTGTGTGTGTGTGTGTGTGTGTGTATGTGTGTGTCTGCACCTGTGTGCACACACATATATTTATTGAACAGGGTTAAGATTCCTTGGCAGTAACCCAGATCTTGGAGCTTAGAGATTTAAATTCTATTTCAAGTTGTCATGTGGTTGTACCAAGCTTCCACTCATTTAATAAAAAATGTATTGAACCCTTACTATGTTAGCAGCTATATGCTCATCCCAATTCTAGAATTTACCTACTATCTTTACTGACTATAATATTCATAGATATAGAACATATTCAGAGGGCTTGCAGGGAAAATTAGAAATATTCTGGCCAATTGCTTTAGTTTATTCATAGGGAAAGTGTGGTGCAGAGAAATTTAGTTGAATTTCTCAAAGACGCAATGATAAGAGTAGCTCTAAAAGAAAGTGTTAAACACTTTTCTCAGCTTTGGCTTCCCATTAGAATTCTCTGAGGAAATTTATTTATGCTCAGGCACCACTCTAAATAAGTGAAATCAGAATCTCTTGGAGGTAGAACCCAGGCATCAGTACTTTTTCAAGCACCCTACTTGATTCCAATGGGCAAATCAATAATCAATGAAGTTATAACTATTGCTCCAGTACTATGATAATCTTATATTTCTCTTGTACTTCATTAAGTCACAGCCTCATCAGTTAATGGAAATTCAAATTCATATATAAAGTTGCTTAAAGAAATCAGAAACAAGGAGGTATAATTGTCAAAGCATTAGCCTTTCCTTTCCTTTCTATGTCCAACACCCTCAGACCCTCACTTCCTAGAGCACATTTTCCTGGAATAACCTCCTCACTCTCTTCTAGAAACCTGCTGCCAGCCTCATCTTTTTCAGTGGCTCTTCTCTAGGCTGCTCTGAGTCCACTGTGTAAAGATAAAGTCCTAAATACCTCATCCTTGCAATTCAGTCTGCATAATCTGACCTTTATTTGTCTTTTCACCTCATTCTACATCTGTGTCAGAGGCCCCACTCACTTGTCCTTTCCCCACCACTGACTTGTGCATAAGCTCTTAAAATGCCTCTTCCTTTCTCATCTAAGCAAAATCCTTTCAGTCCTTCAAGGCTGCAGCTCAGATGTCATCTTCTCCATGAGGCCTTTGGCATTCTGTCTTCTCTGTATTTCTATAGCATTTCAATGCTCTACTTTTCACTCTATTATATTTTTATTTCTTAGACATGTACATATTTGTGTGGTATAGTTTTCTTTTTTGTTATGTATTTTCTTTTCTTCTCAGGTTTTCAAGTAATGGAAGGCAGAGACAGAGCTTTATTCATACACTGATCCATATAATAGGCCCATGATACATATTGACTGAATGATGACTTCTAGTAAAGAATGCCATTTGTGTAGTAGGAAATGGTAGGATTAATTAGGAAAGGATACGGTCCTAAGTATATGAGGGCTCCATCTTTGCTTCTTCCACAGCTACTTCTTTAGCCACTGAATTGCTGGGTATTCACTGATCCTCAAACTAGAGACTTTCTTAGTACTTTTCTTTTGCAGGTGAGATGCATAAAAGTGCAGAAAATAAGATATGTTTGGAACAACTTAGAAGGACACTTCCAGAAAATTGGGTAAGTTCTTTGAGCAACTGCATCCAAAAAAGAAAAATGTTAATTCAAAAATATTGTTACTAAATATATTTTTCTCATTAATATTATTTTAGCTCTTTGGAAGACTGGCTCAGTTCTGACAAGATACATCTAAAATTTGGATCAGGTCTAACAAGAGAAGAGCAGGAGATTAGGTACCATGCATATTGTTATCTACACGCACTCAAAAGGACTGTTATCAGTTGCCAAATAGAGAGCCCAATAAATAGTTATCTTCAGTCTCTGAAAATGTTGCAATGCTCTATCTAGTATTATTAAATTAAATGCTTTCACATGCTTTATCTCACCTTATCAGAGTAACCTTGTAGGGAGATAGAACAGACATCTTCATCCTCCCAGTGTAACACTGAGAAATCTGAGGCTCAGAGAGGTTTAACCGCCTGAACATGGTCATGCAGATGGAAGTGATAGAGCAAGAACTGAGTCTCACACTCTGACTATAGGTTTAGTTCTCTTTCTTCTCTACACAATGTTATAAATTATAAAGGTTATTATAATAATAAGGATGGGCCAGTTTTGACTAAGTAACAAGAAATATATATTATACTATGATAACATAGTTAAATAGTTAAATAATGATCATAGAGCAGCAGAAGAATGTCATGCAAGACCTGTAGCTCCACAGTTCGAAGTCAGGTACCAGGCAGGGCAGTGTATTGGAAGGGCACTGGGTTGAATGTCAAGAGTGTCATGAACTCACTGTGTGACTGAGCAAATTTTTTCTCCTCTATGAGCTTTAGTTTCTTAATTGTTTAGAAGAATAAGACTCTGTGCATGCCTCGCTAGTGCTAAGTTCCTGTGATTCTCCCACTCCCCTCCATCCCATTTCCAGTACTTTGAAAAGACTAGAGCCTTCTGGCATCAGCATTTCCTGGAAGCTTGTTCAATATATAGAATCTTAGACCACATCTCACCCCTATTGAATCCGAATCTTCATATTAACAACGTCAATATATTATTTGTATGACAATTAAAGATTGAGAAGCATTGCCCTAATACAGTTGGTCATTTGATCTGAATGTCAACGGAGAAGGCACAGAGAGAGGGGTTAGTGTTTTCACCAGCAAAATAACTCACAAGGGGTCACTACTCTGCATAAGCAAAGAAACACACTTCTGTGTGTTCAATTAAAGGGCTGTGTAACTCTGGGTGTGGGGCTTTTGGAGGATCCCAACACCCTTTCCATTATATTAAAACAAAAAGCAGCTTCCCAGAACTAAACAGGAATGGGAAGGCAGGTACAGTATCCCTTATCAGGAAAACTATTTTCTGGTAATGATCCCTCCATCCCATATCCATGGTGTCAAAATTGAGGACGGAATTGAAAGAGTTCCAATTCTAAAACTGCTTGAATGAGACAATGGCTAATATTAAATACCCAAATTATCATCAGGGAAATGTGCAGACCTCAGCAAGAGTCTAATTCGATAGATGCAATCTGATTGTGTTTATTGTTTGTGCTCCTGAGAGCCCTCCACCTCCCCAGTAATTCTGAGAAGGACTGGGGATGTTATATAACATGGGAGGCTTGATCCCTGAAGCAGGAAAGTGAGCATGGAACAGACCTTTCTGTGAGTGGGTGAGAAATGAGTTTCATTTTTATTTTTAGTAACTGACTGATTTGTGATCTCTCCCTATAGGAGGTTAATATGTGGGCCTAATACTATTGATGTTGAAATCACACCAATTTGGAAACTGCTCATCAAGGAGGTAATCAGTAATTTCTTTTGGTGTTGAAAAGAAAATAAAGAAGTCCTAGTCAATTGATCAAGCTGTTATTTGTTAATAAGTAACTATAATTTAGGATATTTTAGAGGAACACAAAGCATGTTTTCTTCATAGCTCATTTCTACTCTTTTTTTCTTGGAGTCTCTCTTTTGAACACATTGCCTGATACTGTATAAGATATAATGCTCGGACCACCAGTCTGCTTATACTTTAATGATTGGAGGAACACAATGTTTTTCTTTTTTTCCTTTTTAATCCTATGCATTTTAGCCTGTATCAACTTTGTGGAACTAAAATGAAAACTAAAAATCTTAAAACTCAGTCCTTTTCCTATGTCAACATGTACAATTTCTTCAGTGTCCAAAATTGTAGGAAGAAAGACATCTGTTCAGGCTTATTAGTTCTGTTGATCTTGATGTGTGTGTGGGAAGGAAAGAAGGATTTGACCATTATTTACAGTTGGATTTGTGCTCTTTGACTCTACCACTGGACTTATTTTCCATTTAACAGCGATTATTATGAAAGTATATCCACACAGCTGCACTCTGGGTCTTCTCCTGCACTTCACCTCCATTCCTCCTTGTTTTAAAGAAAGGCTTACTAAACTCCAGGTACTTTCTCAATATTTCTAGCAAGGTTTCAGGCATGAAAGAAAGCAAAAGAAACTGATAGGAAAAGTTTTTGCGTGTTTCTTCCCTAACCAGAAGAAATGATTACCTTTCCTGTTTTAGACAGATGGAAATCACCTAGAGGGAATTAATTTGAGTAGGAGCACAAAATATTTTAAACCAAAGCAGGAGTACAACTGTTGGAGTTATTTCTACCTTCTCCCACAGTGATCTAGATGCTCTGTTACAAGTTATCACTTTTAGCTTGGTTCTCTACCTGTGGGAAAATGTAGTCTTCTATTTATACATTAATTTAAACTACTTTAATGGTTTCAAATATGGCAGATGTGTCATAGAGAAGACAACAGACTAGAAAGCATTTTAATACTGTAAACCTGAACTAATACTTCACCCTTTTGAAGGTCAGTTAGTGTAAACTGGACATGATAACATCTACTCCTTACACAACTGTTGTCAGAGCCAACATGAAGATACATGGGACACAACTTTGTAAACTAGAAGGTGCCGCAGTGATGAAAAGTTAGTGCTATGGGGCCAAATTACTCCAGGGCTCTCGTCCTGATCTGTGAGAGCTGCAGCTGTGTGACCATGCACAAATTTCGCAAGATATAAGGCTCAGTTTCTTTACAATGATGGTAAGGAATAAATTCTAGTTAGGAAGGTAATAATGGAAATTAAATGAGAAAATTCAGGGAGAGTTGCTTAATGCATGTCTGGCACATAGTGATTGCTGAGTAAATATAGGAATAAGAATATTGTGTGGGATGATTCATGTCATGAAGGTGATTATGAAAACAAACAATGAATAGCTAAGTATGAAGCCTAAATATTTCCCTTGTTTTCCTGTTTTTATGTCTGCCAACAGGTTTTAAATCCATTTTACATATTTCAACTCTTCAGTGTCTGTTTGTGGTTTAGCGAAGACTATAAGGAATATGCTCTTGCCATCATAATCATGTCTGTCATTTCCATAGCTTTGACAGTGTATGATCTCAGAGAGGTGAGTTTTTCTACCAGTCTTATGGTTTCTGGAAATGACTACTGAAATTTTGTTAGGAAGGAGAATCAGGAAATAGTCATTGCCCATTCCATAATAAATGAGACAAAGATTAAATATATCTAGCACAAAAGCTGATGCTCAGCAAGTGTTAGTCCTTTACCTTTCATCCCAATTCCTAATCTTTCAAGTCATTTTGTCCCTCTCTTTAACTTACTCAGACAGATTTGTCAAAAGAATATTTGTGAACTGTGAATAAGTGAAAACATATACAGAGAATACTGAGGTGGTGAAAGAAGGATGGAAGGTGGAGGACCCTCTTTAATACTGACTCCTTTGTCCTTTATGTTTGGTTGGTACTCATTTGTGAAGCCCCTGTTCAACTCTTGGCATTATTTATGGCTGCACCAGGAGATGCTGTTGGGAAAAAAATCACACAGAATAGGTTGTTGATTGCACTTTAAATCCATGAATGACATCCTCATCTGGGCAAGTTTTCTATATGTCTCTGGCAGCATGTTCTCCTGTTCTCTGAAATTAAGGTTTTAAACCAAATCTCTCCAAGTTTCTGAGATACCCAACTGTTCATTCCACTTTTCCTTGTTATTCAGCAAATAACACCCCCCTCCACTTGTTTCACAATGAAGCTAGAAACCATAGGATGAGAATTTGCTCAACTCCCTACTCTCCAATTGCTGAATGACACTTGCCTCCACCTCCCTCCTGCCCTGACCTCTCATTACAGAGGAGGAAGTGGCCTCTGCCTTGCTTGCATCCTCTCTTGCTTTCTCAGGGGCTTCTGTGCTCAATCAATGGTCCCTTCTCACCAAGACCCTTTCCATCAGCATTCAAACATGTTCAAGTTCCTTCCACCTCAAAAAGCCCTGGAACAACTGAAACCATCCCTGCTCTTGACCATGCCCCTGCCTTCAGCTCCCATCCCACCTCTCCTCCTTTTTACAGCAAAGCTTCTTGTGTTTTTTATGCACACGCTTACCATTTACTCATCTCCGTCTCCCTTATCACTTGTACTGACCTGGCTTCCTTTTTCAAGACTCCACTTAAACAGCCCTTGCTAAGATCACTACTATAATCCTAGGGTCCATAGTTTAAACACTTTTTAAAAACATTTTTTTTAACTAGCTAGTTTTTTTCTTAATAGAATGAGTAATGTAAGGTTATGACTTTTTAAAATTTCAATTACAGCAAACAGTGTAAATAAAAAGTAAATATTCCTTCCATCTTAGGTCTCCCAATGTCCAGGTCCCCTTGCAATAGACACCCACTGGGACAAGATGTTCTGTATACTTTCACTAATATTAAACATATGCATTGGTTTGTTTTTACACAAATGAGAGTACAATATGTATATTGTTCTGTATTTGTATTTTTCACCTAATATATCTTAAGTATCTTTCCATATCTGTACAAATGTATTTTCTCTAAATGTGTCATAATTTTTAAACCAATCTTATATTGATGGATATTTAACTTGTTTCTAGTCTTTTGCTTTTTGCTATTAAATCAATGTTGCAATGATGATTCTTGCACATACATCTTTTCATATATACACAGATATATGTATACAAATAAATATGTATAAAGTATATGTAACTTATATTACATGTGAATATGTATATCACAGGTATATATAGTGATATGGAGATG
Organism: Manis pentadactyla; assembly: GCF_030020395.1. Taxonomy (NCBI): domain Eukaryota; kingdom Metazoa; phylum Chordata; class Mammalia; order Pholidota; family Manidae; genus Manis; species Manis pentadactyla. The sequence goes on along the minus strand of NC_080019.1, from coordinate 122,240,678 downwards.
TAAAATTTCTGCACTTGAAATTACTTCATCATTAGTTAGGTATATTATTTTAATAGATGTTGTCAAAATGCCTCTTAAACACGTAATATTAATTTATACTCCTCCCAACAGTAAAGGAGCATTGGTTTTCCTTATCTTTGCCAATGTAAGTGAAAATAGAATCCTATAATTTTAACAGCATGTGTTCCATTATCAGTTGAGCACTTGCTCATGTTTTAGACTATTTGTATTCTTTCACGATGAACTGCGTTTGTATTCATCAATTTTTACTGGATTGCAGGTCTTCTGCTTGCTGATTTTATGGTCCCCCTCCACAGTGGACACTTTTTTTGGCAGTACAGATTTCATTAAACTTCTCAGTTATACTTGACGCAGTTAATTGCTCCAGGGCTTCTTTTTGAAACACTCTTTCCCTTTGGCTGCAGAGATAGCATGCTCTTCATCCTCCCTAGTTGCTCTTTTTCATTCTGTTTATATAATTCCCTCCTCCTCTACCTGGTCCTTTTTTAAAAATGTGTGTCTCAAAATCAAAACAATGTGAAAATTATACAATGTATACTTCACCTGTATACAATGTGTGCTCCATTTTCCTCTCCCCTCCACTTGGGCAACCATGTTAATTAGTTTCTTTGCTTTCTTCCAAAAAATTTTAGGCAAATCAAGCACATACAAAGATATGTATTTTGTTTTTCTTTCTTTCTTATTTGCTATTTAAGAGATAGCATAAGTACTTATCTCTTTCTTTTTTTTTTTGTAGATAATTATTTTTTATTGAAGGGTAGTTGACACACAGTATTACATTAGTTTCAGGTGTACAACACAGTGATTCAACATTTATATACATGATAATTCTAGGTAACAGCTATCACCATACCAAGCTGTTACAATATTTTGACTATATTCCTTATGCTATACATTACATCCCAGTTACTTATTTATTTTACAATTGGAAGTGTGCACTTTTGTGTGTGTGTGTGTGTGTGTGTGTGTGTGTGTGTGTGTGTGTGTGTGAGGGCATCTCTCATATTTATTGATCAAATGGTTGTTAACAACAATAAAATTCTGTATAGGGGAGTCAATGCTCAATGCACAATCATTAATCCACCCCAAGCCTAATTTTCGTCAGTCTCCAATCTTCTGAAGCATAACGAACAAGTTCTTACATGGAGAACAAATTCTTACATAATGAATAAGTTACATGGTGAACAGTACAAGGGCAGTCATCACAGAAACTTCCGGTTTTGCTCATGCATCATGAACTATAAACAGTCAGTTCAAATATGAATACTCATTTGATTTTTATACTTGATTTATATGTGGATACCACATTTCTCTCTCTATTATTATTATTTTTAATAAAATGCTGAAGTGGTAGGTAGATACAAGATAAAGGTAGAAAACATAGTTTAGTGTTGTAGGAGAGCAAATGTAGATGATCAGGGGTGTGCCTGTAGACTATGTGTTAATTCAAGCTAGACAAGGGCAATAAAACATCCACGTATGCAGAAGATTTCTCTCAGAACAGGGGGGGTGAGGTTCTAAGCCTCACCTCTTTTGATCCCCAATTTCTCACCTGATGGCCCCCCTGAGACTGTGCCTGTCTTAGGTTGTTCCTCCCTTGAGGAATCTTACCCGTCTCTGGCTAACCAGTCATCTTCCGGGGTCATACAGGGAAATGTAAAGTTGGTAAGTGAGAGAGAAGCCTTATGGTTTGAAAAGGTTAGCTTTTTACTTCTTTGCATATTTATGCCCTGTGGCTTCTATGCCCAGCATTTGTCTTGAGGTATCTTTACCACTTGGAAGAATTATGATACTCGGTAAATTTGATATGAGGCACGAATTAAGGGTTGTAATTAGGAAGGAAGAAGAAAAGCTATAGAAGTAGCAGGCGGAAGAAAACATGGGAAGATTGATTATTACTTTGACATATCTTCTTGTAGAGTAACTTCAGCATGTATAGGTTTTAAGCTACTACTTAAATTGCGCACACACATTAACATAATAGGAGTATAGTTACATAACCAAAGCAGATCTATAATTACCAGCCATCTCCAGTGAAGCCAAGAAAACCAGTTAGGCACTCTAGGCATTTGTGAAAATTTGTCTATGATATGGTGGATATTGTCCAACTGAACTTGAACAGTCTGAGAGAAATCAGACAAATTAAAACAACCCATTCCTGGGAACTGTTCACATCCCATATGTTCTTTTAACAGTAGATAGTCTGTAGTTGTAAGATTTTGGAGCGCTACAACTTGCACTTCTCCTAATTCTTGGTTGAGTTCCAACGTGTAGATCCGGTCAAATTTGTTGTTTTACTGTATGCACAGGCCAGCTTAGATATCTCCTTCCTCATTCCCATGGCAAGTCCAGGAACTGGTGGGATGAATGCAGCTACAACTGCAGCATCGCCTGGATCTTTGTTGAGGTTTTTTGATGATCATCTTCTGGCATGAGTCTTCCAGAGAGTGCTGATGTTGGAAGTTCTTCTTCATATCATGTCTTAGTTCATTTTTGGGGTAGCCCAATTAGGCTTTGATCCTCTGTATAAACACAAACCGACCCTTTGCCTACACTTTTATATGCCCTTTATACCCTTGTGTAGAACTCATTGGAGGTTACCACACAGGAACTGCCTTTATTATTATTATTTTTTGGTATCACTAATCTACACTTACATGATGAATATTATGTTTACTAGGCTCTCTCCTATACCAGGTCCCCCCTATAAACCTCTTTACAGTCACTGTCCATCAGCATAGCAAAATGTTGTAGAATCACTACTTGCCTTCTCTGTGTTGTACAGCCCTCCCCTTTCTCCCACCCCCCATGCATGCTAATCTTAATACCCCCTACTTCTCCCCCCCCTTATCCCTCCCTACCCACCCATCCTCCCCAGTCCCTTTCCCTTTGGTACCTGTTAGTCCATTCTTGAGTTCTGTGATTGTGCTGCTGTTTTGTTCCTTCAGTTTTTCCTTTGTTCTTATATTCCACAGATGAGTGAAATCATTTGGTATTTCTCTTTCTCTGCTTGGCTTGTTTCACTGAGCATAATACCCTCCAGCTCCATCCATGTTGCTGCAAATGGTAGGATTTGCCCTTTTCTTATGGCTGAGTAGTATTCCATTGTGTATATGTACCACATCTTCTTTATCCATTCATCTATCGATGGACATTTAGGTTGCTTCCAATTCTTGGCTATTGTAAATCGTGCTGCGATAAACATAGGGGTGCACTGATCTTTCTCATACTTGATTGCTGCATTCTTAGGGTAAATTCCTAGGAGTGCAATTCCAGGGTCAAACGGTAAGTCTGTTTTGAGCATTTTGATGTACCTCCATACTGCTTTCCACAATGGTTGAACTAACTTACATTCCCACCAGCAGTGTAGGAGGGTTCCCCTTTCTCCACAGCCTCACCAACATTTGTTGTTGTTTGTCTTTTGGATGGCAGCCATCCTTACTGGTGTGAGGTGATACCTCATTGTAGTTTTAATTTGCATTTCTCTGATAATTAGCTATGTGGAGCATCTTTTCAGGTGTCTGTTGGCCATCTGTATTTCTTTTTTGGAGAACTGTCTGTTCAGTTCCTCTGCCCATTTTTTAATTGGGTTATTTGTTTTTTGTTTGTTGAGGTGTGTGAGCTCTTTATATATTCTGGACGTCAAGCCTTTATCGGATGTGTCATTTTCAAATATATTCTCCCATACTGTAGGGTTCCTTTTTGTTCTATTGATGGTGTCTTTTGCTGTACAGAAGCTTTTCAGCTTAATATAGTCCCACTTGTTCATTTTTGCTGTTGTTTTCCTTGCCCGGGAAGATATGTTCAAGAAGAGGTCACTCATGTTTATGTCTAAGAGGTTTTTGCCTATGTTTTCTTCCAAGAGTTTAATGGTTTCATGACTTACATTCAGTTCTTTGATCCATTTTGAGTTTACTTTTGTATATGGGGTTAGACAATGGTCCAGTTTCATTCTCCTACATGTAGCTGTCCAGTTTTGCCAGCACCATCTGTTGAAGAGACTGTCATTTCGCCATTGTATGTCCATGGCTCCTTTATCAAATATTAATTGACCATATATGTCTGGGTTAATGTCTGGATTCCCTATTCTGTTCCATTGGTCTGTGGCTCTGTTGTTGTGCCAGTACCAAATTGTCTTGATTACTATGGCTTTATAGTAGAGCTTGAAGTTGGGGAGTGAGATCCCCCCTACTTTATTCTTCTTTCTCAGGATTGCTTTGGCTATTCGGGGTCTTTGGTGTTTCCATATGAATTTTTGAATTATTTGTTCCAGTTCATTGAAGAATGTTGCTGGTAGTTTCATAGGGATTGCATCAAATCTGTATATTGCTTTGGGCAGGATGGCCATTTTGACGATATTAATTCTTCCTAGCCACGAGCATGGGATGAGTTTCCATCTGTTAGTGTCCCCTTTAATTTCTCTTAAGAGTGACTTGTAGTTTTCAGAGTATAAGTCTTTCACTTCTTTGGTTAGGTTTATTCCTAGGTATTTTATTTTTTTTTGATGCAATTGTGAATGGAGTTGTTTTCCTGATTTCTCTTTCTGTTGGTTCATTGTTAGTGTATAGGAAAGCCACAGATTTCTGTGCATTGATTTTGTATCCTGCAACTTTGCTGTATTCTGATATCAGTTCTAGTAGTTTTGGGGTGGAGTCTTTGGAGTTTCTTATGTACAGTATCATGTCATCTGCAAATAGTGACAGTTTAACTTCTTCTTTACCAATCTGGATTCCTTGTATTTTTTTGTTTTGTCTGATTGCCGTGGCTAGGACCTCCAGTACTATGTTGAATAACAGTGGGGAGAGTGGGCATCCCTGTCTAGTTCCCGATCTCACAGGAAATGCTTTCAGTTTCTCACTGTTCAATATAATGTTGGCTGTGGGTTTATCATAGATGGCCTTTATTATGTTGAGGTACTTGCCCTCTATTCCCATTTTGCTGAGAGTTTTTATCATGAATGGATGTTGAACTTTGTCAAATGCTTTTTCAGCATCTATGGAGATGATCATGTGGTTTTTGTCTTTCTTTTTGTTGATGTGTTGGATGATGTTGATGGACTTTTGAATGTTGTACCATCCTTGCATCCCTGGGATGAATCCCACTTGGTCATGGTGTATGATCCTTTTGATGTATTTTTGAATTCGGTTTGCTAATATTTTGTTGAGTATTTTTGCATCTACGTTCATCAGGGATATTGGTCTGTCGTTTTCTTTTTTGGTGGGGTCTTTGCCTGGTTTTGGTATTAGGGTGATGTTAGCTTCATAGAATGAGTTTGGGAGTATCCCCTCCTCCTCTATTTTTTGGAAAACTTTAAGGAGAATGGGTATTATGTCTTCCCTGTATGTCTGATAAAATTCCGAGGTAAATCCATCTGGCCCGGGGGTTTTGTTCTTTGGTAGTTTTTTGATTACCGCTTCAATTTCGTTGCTGGTAATTGGTCTGTTTAGATTTTCTGTTTCTTTCTGGGTCAGTCTTGGACCATTGTATTTTTCTAGGAAGTTGTCCATTTCTTCTAGGTTTCCCAGCTTGTTAGCATATAGGTTTTCATAGTATTCTCTAATAATTCTTTGTATTTCTGTGGGGTCCGTCATGATATTTCCTTTCTCGTTTCTGATACTGTTGATTTGTGTTGACTCTCTTTTCTTCTTAATAAGTCTGGCTAGAGGCTTATCTATTTTGTTTATTTTCTCGAAGAACCAGCTCTTGGTTTCATTGATTTTTGCTATTGTTTTATTCTTCTCAATTTTATTTATTTCTTCTCTGATCTTTATTATGTCCCTCCTTCTGCTGACCTTAGGCCTCATCTGTTCTTCTTTTTCCAATTTCGATAATTGTGACATTAGACCATTCATTTGGGATTGTTCTTCCTTTTTTAAATATGCTTGGATTGCTATATACTTTCCCCTTAAGACTGCTTTTGTTGTATCCCACAGAAGTTGGGGCTTAGTGTTGTTGTTGTCATTTGTTTCCATATATTGCTGGATCTCCATTTTGATTTGGTCATTAATCCATTGATTATTTAGGAGTGTGTTGTTAAGCCTCCATTTGTTTGTGAGCCTCTTTGCTTTCTTTGTACAGTTTATTTCTAGTTTTATGCCTTTGTGGTCTGAAAAGTTGTTTGGTAGGATTTCAGTCTTTTGGAATTTTCTGAGGCTCTTTTTGTGGCCTAGTATGTGGTCTATTCTGGAGAATGTTCCATGTGCACTTGAGAAGAATGTATATCCTATTGCTTTTGGATGTAGAGTTCTGTAGATGTCTATTAGGTCCATCTGCTCTACTGTGTTGTTCAGTGCTACCATGTCCTTACTTATTTTCTGCCCAGTGGATCTATCCTTTGGGGTGAGTGGTGTGTTGAAGTCTCCTAGAATGAATGCATTGCAGTCTATTTCCCCCTTTAGTTCTGTTAGTATTTGTTTCACATATGCTGGTGCTCCTGTGTTGGGTGCATATATATTTAGAAGGGTTATATCCTCTTGTTGGACTGAGCCCTTTATCATTATGTAGTGTCCTTCTTTATCTCTTCTTACTTTCTTTGTTTTGAAGTCTATTTTGTCTGATATTAGTACTGCAACCCCTGCTTTCTTCTCGCTGTTGTTTGCTTTAAATATGTTTTTCCATCCCTTGACTTTTAGTCTGTACATGTCTTTGGGTTTGAGGTGAGTTTCTTGTAAGCAGCGTATAGATGGGTCTTGCTTTTTTATCCATTCAATTACTCTGTGTCTTTTGATTGGTGCATTCAGCCCATTAACATTTAGGGTGACTATTGAAAGATATGTACTTATTGCCATTGCAGGCTTTAAATTCGTGCTTACCAAAGGTTCAAGGTTAGCCTCTTTAGTATCTTACTGCCTAACTTAGCTCACTTATTGAGCTGTTATATACACTGTCTGGAGATTCTTTTCTTCTCTCCCTTCTTATTCCTCCTCCTCGATTCTTCATATGTTGGGTGTTTTGTGCTGTGCTCCTTCTAGGAGTGCTCCCATCTAGAGCAGTCCCTGTAAGATGTTCTGTAGAGGTGGTTTGTGGAAAGCAAATTCCCTCAGCTTTTGTTTGTCTGGGAATTGTTTAATCCCACCGTCATATTTGAATGATAGTCGTGCTGGATACAGTATCCTTGGTTCAAGGCCCTTCTGTTTCATTGTATTAAATATATCATGCCATTCTCTTCTGGCCTGTAGGGTTTCTGTCGAGAAATCTGATGTTAGCCTGATGGGTTTTCCTTTATAGGTGAACTTTTTCTCTCTAGCTGCCTTTAAAATATTAAAGTATTCTTATAAGAAAACACATATATTTGTAAAAATGGTTTCCTGTTTCAAGTATTTGTACAATCAGCTAAATTATAATCTATTCTTGCAATATCTAGTTATTTTGAAAATTTATGTAATGATTCTGGATATATGACTAATAAAACTAATGAAACAAAGAAAAAATAAAGTAAAATAAAACAACAAATATTGCAAGGAAATAGCAGGAACCACCAAACTGTTATAGATTAGGAACTCTGATGTGGGATAACCCAATGCTGAAACAATGCTTAGTCCTTAAAGCTATTTAGATGTAAACACATATCTTAAATGATCAAAGTTCATGATGTCATCTACTTAAATAAGTAAATGCAAATTCACGGTTATCAAAAACTGAGCGCACAGAGCATGCTGGGAAATTCTTTTCTACTAAAGAACATTTCTTGTTGGGTGAAGAGCACAGACTGGAAACTTTTTCAGTGATAGGCTATTTTGTCTTTAAATTTTAGTTAGTACCTTAATTTGGCAATGAGACAGTCCTCAAACTTTAAAGAGGCTAGTGTTTTACTGAGTAATACCTGGGACTGGTCCTCAAATAGAAGTCTTTTTTTATTTTCCATTCTTCTCTTTCAGCAATCTGTAAAGCTCCACCATCTAGTTGAGTCACATAATAGCATCACAGTCTCTGTATGTGGGAGAAAAGGTAAGTCCCTTTATTCGAGATCTGTAAATTGCCCATATGGAATCAGAAAAGGATTTAAATTTGTAATCCAGCCTTTTCCTACTATTATCATCTTCAATGCGTTCTTTCCTATGCACATACCGAAGGGCTAAGGGACTTGAGATATTTTCACTGTGAAAAGAAAAACAAATTTATTGAGATGAAATTGACAGATGATACACCCATGAAACTGCCACTGCAATAAAGATACTGATTATCCATCACTCCCAAAAGTTGCCTTTTGCCTTTTTGTAATCTGACCTCTTGACCTCTCTCTACCCATCCCTATCTTCAGGCAACCAATTTGCATGTTTATAATTTTATATAAATGGTATTGTACAGTAGACATTTTTTTTTGCTTTTTATAATATATTTTGGATTGATTTTATTTGGATCAAAGCCATAATTGTTTTGAAATCCATCCATTTTGTTAAGTCTATCAATAATTCATTTTATTCCTGAGTAGAACCCCACTGTATGGGTAGACCAGTTTGTTCATCTGCGTGTTTATGGAACCGTTTGGTTTGTTTCCAGTTTTTTGCTATTACAAATAATGCCACTATGAACATTAGGGTGCAAGTCTTTGTATGGACATACCCTTTCATTTCTAATGGGAAAATACCTAACTGTGGAGTGGCTGGGTCACATGGTGGTAAACGTTCAACTTTTTAAGCTAACTGCCAAACTATTTTCCAACTATTTATGCCATTTTCCATTCTCACCAGCAGTATATGAGAGTTTCAGTTGTTCCACATTTTTGCCAGTACTTGGTCTTTTTAATTTTAGCCATTTTAATAGATGTGTGGTAATGTGTCCTTGTCTAATTTGCATTTCATTTACGACTAATGGCATTGAAATCTTTTCAAGTGCTTATTTGTCATTTGTATGTCATCTTTGGTGAAGTGTCTGTTTAAATCTTTTATTTATTAGATTGTTTTCTAATCATTAAATTCTGAGAGTTCTTTCTAGATTACGGATACAAATCCTTTATCAGATACATGATTTGCAAATATTGTCTCTCACTCTATGACTTATCTTTTCATCCTCCTTGCAATGTCTCTCAAAGGGCAAATGTTTTTACTTTTATTAAGTCCCATTTATCAATTTTTTCTTTTGTGGATCATACTTCTTGTGTCATATCTAAGACATCTTTGCCTCCTCCAAGGTCATGAATATTTTCTATATTATCTTACTGTAAATAACTATTTGATAAATACCTATTCAGTAAATTGATGTGAGGTGCTTTCTGAGATTTGAAAAAAAGCATTTTTATAAGACTACAATAGAAAAACATTGGTTACTTTATGGAATAAACACATTAAATCCTTCTCTTTAGGAAGGGTTACTAGCTGGAGACTTACCTCAAATTTCTACACATTGGGGAAATTTGTTAAAGGTTGAATAGATTGAACAGATTTATCAGTATTTAACAACTCTGTTTCCATAAGAAATTGTAAAATACAGGAGTAGGAAATTTTCCTAAAAGATATAATAGCCCAAGCAATGAAGTAAATCAAGAAATGATTCAGAATTTTCCAAATGGGATAGTTATCATGAATATAGCCCAGTGGCTACAATACTAACCTTTCTTTACCCAGCCCTCATGGGCACATGGCTGGTTCCCAGGAGGAGAGAGGGTTGTAATTAACAGCTGTAACAGCTGTTTTCTTATAACACAGGAAAGCAAAGAAAAATCTGTAACATTTTTTAGTCCAAGTAGAAATGATTTGGGTCCCAGGAACATAATGTCACATAAAATGTTGAGTGATGCCCCCTCCCACACTTCATCTCAGTTCTCCAGGAAATTGGGGTCTGTATTACCAAAGGGAAAAGTCTTGCATGAATAACAACAAAAAAGCCAAATTCAGATTAAATCAATTATTGTGTTTTCTTTTAAGTTGGTAGTGAAAGACAGGCTGTTTGCCTGGTTGTTTACTTATAGTTTCATGCTGTTGGTGGCTAAGAGTTGGCAATTGCTGCTGGAAAATTGGGTACTTATCAGGGTTTGTAATCAAGTTAGCTTTGGTGAGTAGAACAAGTTTTTGAATTCATACATAACTAGCAACACTGCCACCACATTCACTTGCTGAGAGTATAGGTGAAGCCCTTGGTGGCCAGCTGATATCCATGAGGGTATTGGGTTTTTTCTCCAGGTATAATGGGGCTCATCCAGACTGGGCATCATTATAACGTACAGATACACTTATAATCTTTCAGGACTATCCTTTGTTCCCTGTTATAAGTTGTCATAGATCTATTCTTCTAGTTATTTCTCCTTTTGGGCACGATAGGGAAGTTAACGTAATAGCTGAAGTTCTGGGCACTGTGAAGTCTTCCTTCTCCATGGTCATTCTGGGACCTCTTTAAGCCATGAAATACTTGGGATTCCTTCCCAATAATAATGTGCACATCCGGTGCTGCCCAAATTTTCTTCAACCCGTTATGCCTGATGATCGCAGAATAACAAACCAACACACCCAGCAACAATATGATTTCTAAAAACAGTTTATAGATTTTTTAAGAGTTCTGCTTTCCCCCCATTTGTTATATACAATTAGGAATGTACAGTCGAATTATAACTTCTAAAATAAATCATGTTTTAATATCACTCAAAATAGTTCTTCTCTGTATGGTTATGCCAAAAACTTGATAGGTTCATCTCATTCATTTTGCTTCAGACATTTAGTATTAGCTTATCAACTTTATCTTTGTATTAGTTTGTATAGATATTATATAAAATATCTATATGGTTCAAAAGTTAAATCCATATGACAGGAGAGATTCGGGGGTGGTCTAGTTCCTATCTCTCTTCTTTCTGCCTTGTGTACTCACCCTCCTTATAGTTATTTTTGTTTCTGACTCATTCTTACATTTTAAAAATGAAAATAAATTATATGTAGTATCTATATCTGTATAGTATATATACAGAATAGTGTACATATTTATACCACTATTTAGATAACAGGAGCATAACATAGACATTTAATTTATGTTTCCTTGTATGTATGCTTTACATACTTACCTATGTTTCCTAGGGACCTTTTCATAGTAGGATATATAGATATTCTTCATTCTTTATTTTGGCTGCATAGCACCCTCTTGTGTGAAGGAACCATTGTTTATTGCATCACTTTTCTTCTGAAGGATTTTTTTTGTCTTGTACTGTTACAAATAGTGGTGTATAAAAAGCCTTGTGCACATGTCTTTTTGTGCCAGTCTCTTTGGTATATGGGTTTTAAGAAGTAAAATTGCTGAGTCAAAGAATAAATGCATACATACTTTTGCTAGATACATATTGCCAAATTTCTTTCCATAGAGATTATACCCACTTGCATTTATAGCAGAAACATGTGAGTGCATCCTCATAGCCTTGTCCACAGAATATGCTGGCAAACTTTAAGATTTTTCTATAGGTGAGCAATGTTACCTCATATATGTTTCTCTTTTTTTCCTTTTTCTAAGAAATATTTAAAAATTTACAGTAAAGTTGCAGGCATAATTCAAATAATTTTTTTCCTGAGCCACTTGAGAATAAGTTGCTGACATGTGGCTCCATGACTACCACATACTTCAGTGTATATTTCATAAAGACAAGGGCATTCTCCTACATAAATGACAGTGCAACTATTAATATCAGGAAGTTATTGTTGGTATATTAATAGCAACTAATGCTCAACCCCTATTCAAGTTTCACCAGTTATATTAATGATGTTCTTTTTAGGAAAGGATTTAGGATCACACAATACTATTGTTTGCCATCTCTCTTTAATCTTCAATCTTTCCTTGATCTCTGTGACTTTGACTCCTTTGGTTATTTTGTAGAATGTCTCTCAATTTGGATTTGTTTGATATTTTCCCATAGTTAAATTCAGGTTATGCATTTTTGGCTGGAATATCACAGGTTTGAATGCTGTGTTCTCACTGCTCCTTTGTAGGTTGTACATACTTTAAAATTGTCCTATTACTGATGATGGTAACTTCAGGTACTTAAATGTTGTCTGCCAGGTTTCTCCATTATAAGTTTACTCTTTTCCCCTTTGTAATTAATAGTTATTTGTTGGGAGATACTCTATATAAATAGGCCATCTTCTTCAAATTTTTACCTACTAGCTTTAGTATTCATTGATGTTTCTTGGCTAAATTAATGATTATTTTGATAGTTGCCAAATGATGACTTTTTAATTTTATCTTTCCTCTTAAATTAATTAATTGTAATTTACTGTAAGGGAAAGCTATCTTTTCTTCCCATTTTATTTATTCATTTACTTATGTTATATGGACTCATGAATTCCTTTTTTTATTTGATGGGCTATAGCTCAATAATCATTATTTACTTTGATGCTCAAATTGTTACAGATTTAGGCAGTGAGAGCTCTTTAAGTTGGCTCTGAAACCTTTTTTGGTCTGTCCCCATCATTCCTTAATCACTTGCTTACTTATTGGCACATGATGTCATATTTATATAACCCTTCCTTGGCTCAGCCTTGTAACCAGCCATTTCTTTAAAGAACCCTGATCCTTTTTGGGGAGTAAATGGAATTTAGAAACTAAAACTTGGGTACTGGATGTACACATTCTTATTGGGTTTTCACAACTCCCAATGCTCTTTCAGAGGATGGAATTATAGGATATATATATATACAAAACAGACAAGCAAGAGTATTATATATGTGCATATTCTTATATACATACATGTTTACACCTGTATTATTTTTCCAGCTATTTATCTATTGAACACCATCAGTTTACACTGTTGTCTCCAGTTCAAATCCAATACCACAGAGTTTATTTTAGTTTTATTTCTGTCTATATTTGTAACTTCCTTTCTTCAGTGAGAAACCTGCTCTCAGCTTCATTAAATCTACTTATTCTATCAATCCTGCCCAGCTAACCTGTTTTTCATCACTGCTGATGGCGAACCCTCTCCTGCCCCCAACTCCTGTGTAGATAATGTTTTCATCCTGCTTGGGCTCCAGTATCCCACTCCAGGCCACTGCCAGGATGGTGGCCCTTCTCAGCCTTCTTGCGCTCTGACACCCTGCACCAGGCTGTGCAGATACTTGTCTGTCCTCCTTAGGTTCCAGTATCTGTAGCAAGCTGCCACCTTCAACCACACTTCACCCAGCCCTGTACGTGGATGCTTATCTTGCTTAATCCTTTATAGCTTTGGGACTAAGGAAAGAAAGAAGTAAAGGAAAGCAGGATTGAAGGAAGGAGAAGGAAGGAAGGAAGGAAGGAAGGAAGGAAGGAAGGAAGGAAGGAAGGAAGGAAGGAAGGAAGGAAGGAATTTTTTTTTTTAATTATAAGAATGGGCATCTTTTCAAATGTTGGACACACCACTTACATTTTGTGTGTTGTGTGGACTATCTGTTAACATCTCTAGCAATTTTGCTAAACATCTCTTTTTAGGAACTCTATACATTAGGAATATTTATCTTTTGTCTTACATGTAAGTTTCAATCATGTTTTCTGAATTTATCTTTAGTTTATTTCTTTGCTTATTTTTTTGCCACACAGAGAGGTTTTTATTTTGTATAATATAATCTTACTACTTTTTTCCCTTACTTCTCCCAGATTTTGAATCACTGTCCAGGAAGAGCCTCTTTTCTTTAAAGTGCCCTGATTGCTTTTTCAGTGAATTCCAATTTAGGTAGATGCTGGACTGTATTTTTGAGAAAAAACCTAATTTGACTCTTTCCTCACGCTTCCAGGTGGAGTCCAAGAGCTGGAATCACGCTTCCTCGTACCTGGAGATCTATTAATTTTGACAGGGAACAAAGTGCAAATGCCATGTGATGCCATCCTGATTGATGGCAGCTGTGTGGTAGATGAGGGCATGCTGACAGGTATGGTTCTGTCTCATGGCTTACAGCCTCTGTAGTCTCTCTTGGGTTCTTCCTCTACCTGAATGATAGTGGCAAAGCACGAGGCTGCTGTAGGGCCTCCCTATTCCCACAGCTCTTTATAGTCCTACTCTGGATGGTTCTGAGGTTCAAATTAAAGCTGCTTTATGTCCTTAGTTTGATATAGCCATAACCTTATGAGTGTTTAGCATGTTTTTTGTGAACAAAGTGGCATGGAAACCCTGACATTTTACCTTAAAATATATTTCAGAATCATCTGTGAATTTTATGTTTGGCATTTTTATATAAAATGTATTTTCAGATCATCTTGGAGGGTTTGAAACCATCAATGACATCCTTAAATCCACAGGGTCAAGTCCAAGCTCTTCCTGGCTTGGCTTGAAAATATTGAAAAGTTCATGATGCTGGATTTGGCAAATCTGCTGCTTCAAAATATACACTGGGTATTTTTGACTAACGGTATTCCATTTTAAATAGCATGTTGGAGCTGGGAGGGACCCAGAGGTCATCGTGCCTCATAGATACAAAAGGTGAGATCCAGAGATAAACGACATGCTCGGGGTTATGGTGTTGTGAGTCCTTACCCACATGAGCATTAATGAGGAGGTGTTTTGCTGGTATTTCTGAAGATAAAGAAGAATCATAAAGGCTTTTTCAGAGATGGACTGGGAGGCTACAAACACACATCGATGTACTATGGTTCCCTTTAAAGTCCAGATCAAATCCATTTCTGGGTAGACCAAGAAGTCATGAAATAGAGATAAGAACACAACCTCTGACCTATGTAACTTCACGCCCCAAAGTTTTAAATGTATGGCATTCCTTTCTCTAAGGAATCCATAGGTTTATAAAAGTCTGTTAGTGCTAGAACTTTTGCAATGCTAAACACCATTTTCCTAATGGAAGTGGCCCTGGCATAGTGGGATTTATCTCTGACATTACACTGCCCACTCTGCAAAGACCAGTGGAAGATTCTGTGAGCACTGTTTCTCAGAACAGGTCCTAGTTACTTTCACAGCTTTATTCGCCAGCTTATGTTAGCACTCAGTCCACTGTAGTCCACCCCTTCCACTGCACTGGTGAAAGCCACCCATGTCCCAGGGGCCAAATCCTGTGGATTCCTTAGAATTCTCTTCTTATTGACCTCTCTTGTGCTTTTGATGATTCTGACCATCTTTCCTTCTGGAAACTCTCTGTTCCCTAACTCTCCAAGATGGTGCTGTCTCTCTAAGTTCTATCACTGACTATAACACTCAGCTTCCTGTGCTGGTCCTCTTCCTCCATCTCCTTGACTGCTGGGGCTGCTCAGGGTTACGTGCTGGTCCTTTCCTCTTCTCACCCTACACTTGGTCTCTAAGTAATCTGGTCTATTCCTGTGTCTTTAATTATAGTCTGTGAGGTGATGAACTCCAATTAAATATCCTGGTCAAGGCCTCTCCCCTGAACCCAATAAATATCTAATTGCCTACAAGGCTTCTCAGCACGGTCACCCCTCAAGGCATCTCCAACTCATGGAGACTATAAGGTGATTCTCCCTTCCTCCTATAACCCTTATGTTGATGACGAATGCTACCCTCTGCTCATTTTCCCAAGTTGGAAACCAGGAAACCAATTTAAATTATTCTGTCTCTATGATGTGCTAACACAAAAATCTCAAGTTTCATAGCTTCTTACTCCTTTATTTCTCAAATCCAGCACTTCCTTTCTACAGCCACTGCCAACTGCCTTAGTTCAGAACTCATTCTCTCCGAGAGTTGGGACTCTTGTGATCATTTCCCAACTGGATGTCCAGCTTCCAACCTCGCCAGATTCCAACTCATTCCCTGTATTGCAGAGAGAATGCTCTCTTTTATACATGAATGTGATATCACTCTCCAGAAGAGAATAGTTAAATAGCTTCTGCTTCTAGTTCCTATAGAAAAACTTCTGAACACTTAAGAATGTGCATTAAGGGCCTCCAAACTTTGGCTCCTACACAGCTCTCGTGGCCTCATATTCCCTAAGCCCGCATCCTAGACTACACAACTTGCTATTCCCTAAAGCTATTCCAGCCCATTTTAATGTCCATGCTTGATTTTGTAATTCTCATAGTATTTATAATAAATGTGACATTATACTTACTTGCTTACAGGTCTGTCTCTCACTCTGGACTACAAACCTCTTAAAAACTATGTTTCCCCTTACATCCCCAGTACCTCGGGTTGTCCCTGCCACCTGGCAGGCTAACAGCAAATGGCTGCTGTATGATAAGTGAACCTATACATGATTTAAATGAGGAAAGGTGTCCCACCCCACAAAATGAGATGCTTGTTTTGTGTAGGAGAAAGTATTCCAGTCACTAAAACTCCATTACTCAAGACGGATAGCTCTGTGTCCTGGAAAACACAGAGTGAAGCAGATTACAAACGGCATGTCCTCTTCTGTGGAACAGAGGTCATCCAGGCCAAGGGCGCTTGCTCTGGGACCGTGAGAGCAGTGGTACTGCAAACTGGTTAGTTAGCACCTCCTTTTTTCTTTCATTATTTTAATAAAATATTTTTGCTCAGTTTCTCTAGTGCCTTAAATTTATTAGGCAAAGAGTAGCCCAGATAAGAAACCAAATATATGTAAATCGATATATTTTAAATGTGAATTACAGTATGGTATATAACTTTTAGTAGAATATAATAATACTGATGATAATAATAATTGCTATTGATGTGCTCTGCAGTTTATAAATTATTTCCACGTATCCAACCAGCACAGCAAAGATGCCTGTCCCCTTTGTACATGAAAAGGCTGCGGCCCACACAATTTGAATGAAATTAAGAAGAGCACACAGCCAGTCACTGACAGAGATGGGCCAGAACTGAGGTCTTCGAACCCCAAATTCCAAGTTCTTTCTAGGCAGGGCTAGAAATTGAAAACTTGACGCTGTAAAGTATTAGAAACCGAGTCCATTGGCATTTACTGGGCCATTGAGTCTAAATTCAAGTGATGTGCATGTGTGCGTTCACGAGTTGTTCCCTTAAAGTGGAAGCTATATTTGAAGAAGCTGCGCTCTGCCTTCAGTGTGGTGGTTTCCTGTCTGTGGGATGCACTGGAATGGAAAATAAGGGAAGGAAGAGCAGAGACTAACAGGCTCTGAAGTGGGCAAAGTATTTCCATTCTAGTACCTAAGGTATTTTCCCAATTATTCTTTAATTGTGTTTGCGTTTAAACACTGTTTAAATATCCCTAGAGGAAAACAAAGGTGATGTTGAGGTTTAGAGAAGCCCTGGCAGTAGGATTTGTCACCCTGAGGATGTAGCGTGTGTTTGTTGCTTCAGGATTCAACACTGCAAAGGGGGAACTCGTGAGATCCATTCTCTATCCCAAGCCGATGAATTTTAAGCTTTACAGAGATGCTGTCAGGTTCCTTCTGTGCCTCGTAGGAACAGCCACCATTGGGATGATCTATACGCTGTGTGTCTATGTGCTCAGTGGGGTAAGCTGCTTTTGTTCTTTTACTGCATTCACACACACACTCATCTACATATATTTTATGCTGTACATGTTGACCTTAACTTAGAGCCTGGTTTACAAACCTGGGAAACAAAGCCAAACACTGAAACCTGCTTATAAACTCTTATTTCTCCAATATAAGCAATTAATCATAAGTTAATTAGTTCCATAATAGCAATCAAATCTAAATATTCCGTTTATTGATATATCAACATGCCTCTATTCTTGCACACTTGTCCTTATGCTATTTTTCATTTTCAATCTGAGAATATATTTATTCCAATAATCTAATATTTTGTAGCTGTTAAATGACAGATTTAAAATAAAACCCAGATACACAATGTTGGTAAGGTCGTGGGAAGCTGGCACATTGTTCTCTGCTGGTAGCAGTATGAATTATGATAAGCCTTTTCATTGAACTTTGGCAAAACATATTGAAAGACATAAACATGTTCATTTTTTTTGATCCACTCATATCATTTCTAGGAATTTGACCTAATGAAGTAAACAAAAGAAGGAAAAAAGTCATATGTACAAAGCTGTTCATGACCAATTTAACTGTAATTGCTTAAGAGTGACTTTATCCCCCAGGAACCTCCCAAGGAGGTGGTGAAGAAAGCCCTTGATGTCATCACAATTGCCGTTCCTCCTGCTCTACCTGCTGCTCTGACCACAGGCATTATCTATGCCCAGAGGAGGCTGAGGAAGAGAGGCATCTTTTGCATCAGCCCCCAGAGGATCAATGTATGCGGACAATTAAACCTTATCTGCTTTGACAAGGTATGTATGTTTCACGCTCATATTCATGGCCATTTTACCATCACTGTCATCATGTAGGTGCTTTATACTTTTGTGAGGCAGGACACATAGGTTTGAATACCTGCCTTCATTTTATGTCTGGTTGGCTTTGTGATCTCGGAAAGATACACCTCTTGAGCGCTCAGATTCTGGCGTTCAGAGGAGAGAGAGTGGGTACAGAATAGTTGAATCTTTTACAGTCCTTCCAGCTCCAATATTCTATAAAATACAATTAATTTAAATAGCATTCGGTCCCTCCACAGTCAAAACCTTCATATAAAGAACACATTAATGAATAAGAAAGAAAGAGTTTATTTAGCTGTGTTTTACTATGAGACTTGGTTACAGGAAAGCCCCAATCAAATCCTTACTGTATCTTCCCAACTGCAGGACACTGTTTAAAATTATCCTTGATTGTATGTTAGTTATTCCCAACCAGCTTCTTTGTTTACCTTCCTTTGAGTGTATTCTTTTAGTCTATGCACACATATACTGGAGTGAAAGGGGGAAGCTGTTAAGAGGATAAGATGGAGCTGTGGGCTGTTTTATACCCAGGTCTTAATTGATAAAGGTGACTGAAGACAGGTTTAACGTTACTCACAGTACCCCTAGTATGGAGAGGCATGGCTCAGCATGTAGAGCTCTAGGAGGAAAGCCAAGTTTTGGTTAGGAAGCAAAGTAGGAATGAGGCGAGACTTTATTGGGGTTTCTGCAGGGAAGGCAGGGCAGGGCAGGGTAAGCAGCTTACAGCTGGCTGGTTTGAAGAATGTCAGTGTGTTTTGGGCTATAAGTATGGTCTGTAGTTGTATGGTACTTGACCCTGGATGATAAAGGCAGAGGAATGTTGTCTCCTGAGCAGTATGAGTCAGATAAGATTAGTTTGCGTGCTGTGATTGATTAGGTGTGCTGTGTCCCTTACTGTCACTAAGGACTGGCTAGGTCTGGAGAGGCAGGATCTCCCCAGTCAGAAAGGTCTTTAAGATGTCAAACCAGATGGTGACTACACTCACCATGGTATTTCATAATGTATTCAATTATTGAATCATAATGTTGTACACCTGAAACTAATATAACATTGTTTATCAACTATGTTTCAATTAAAAATGTCAAAGCATTGTAGTATACAGAAAATTAAAAAATATATACACTACCTGCATTGCAGGCAGCTAAATATGGGCAAAGGCATGGAGTCAGGAAAGCAATAGAGTATGGTTTTGACCAGAGCAAAACATCAGTAATATTTGTGCACCTTGAATGTCTGGCTAAGAAATTCTTTTATATACTCATTAGGTGGGAGGGAGCCATTGATGGTATGTATTCTTTCTTTTTTAATTGTTGCCCTCCTTCTTCTTATTTTTTATTGTGCAAAAATATATGTAAGATAGAATTTAACATTTTTACCATTTTTTGAGTTGCTTTAAGTGCATTCACATTGTTGTGCAACCATCACTATCATCCATCTCCAGAACATTTTCCATCTTCCCAAACTGAAACCCTGTACTCATTAAATAATTCACCAAAGTTTTTGATAGCAGAGAATTAATGGCATCTGATTCACCAAGAATAGAAAGTTAACATGGCTCTTGCCACCATTTCAATATTATTTTGTGATCAAACTAGCATCATAAGGAAAGATATTCTATTTATGGGATTATCTCATCATACTTGGAAAAAAACAGGATAGGAATTTTTTAAAAATGGCAATAATTTTGAGTATCATTATAATTAGCTTTTACTCTAAATCTAAATACTACATTAAACACTTTTTGTGTATTATCTCATTTAATCTTCACATTGACCCTATATGATTATGACCATGTTACAGATAAGGGCTCTGATGCTAAGAAGGATTAAATAATTTGCCTAGGTCATACATCTGGTGTTTTAAATCAGTCCAAGCTCTTCATCATTATACTACACTAAGAGAAATCCCATCAAGCAACTTTTTAATTTTTTTACCAAATAGGTGTCAAGTAGCAAGCCATTTCTTTAGAACAGTGAAAAATTCTACTCCTTTCACTTATTTATGATGACATACTTTCATCTTCTGCTATAAAACTGGGACTTACCATTTTATAGCTGTTAGAGGTTTACCAAGGACTTTCCCATCCATTCAGTCTACTGTTAGATCCTCAAAACAAGCCTCTGAAATATGTAAAGTAGATAAGGTTTTCTTTCTTTTACTGCTGAGAACACTAAAGTTCAAAGAGACTGAATGTCAGCTCGTCATACAACTGGCATGAGCTTGTCAAGGCTTTTGCCCATGACCCCTGGTCGTGTCCTTCCTTGATGTACTGATCTAGATGATATATTTGTGACATAAATTTTCCTGTTAAAACATACCTTATTGGTCTTCACTGTGGGGCTTCTGTATTCAGAGTAAACGGAGTGCTTGTTTCTGTTTAGACAGGCACCTTAACCAGGGATGGCCTGGATCTCTGGGGAGTCGTGCCCTGCGAAAGGAATGGGTGAGTATCTTAGACTAAATGCATTATAGTTTCTCTTTTCCCAGAACTCCTTGTTTTCTCCTGAAAATTAATAATGGAGATATTTTGGCTCTGTTTTTGGCGAGCAGAGGTTGCCAGAA
Source organism: Manis pentadactyla (assembly GCF_030020395.1). Classification (NCBI taxonomy): domain Eukaryota; kingdom Metazoa; phylum Chordata; class Mammalia; order Pholidota; family Manidae; genus Manis; species Manis pentadactyla. The sequence continues at coordinate 122,219,960 of NC_080019.1, read as the reverse complement.
TATCTTCATTTAATTTCTCCTGTTGAATACTTCCAAGTCTCACTAAAACATGCACATTTCCTCCCTCACCAGCCCCTGCTTCATGTCACTGACTCTCAAACCCAGGAGATGAAGGGGAAGTTTTCATGCTTGCTGCATTCAAATCCTTGCTAAAATGTAATTTTGCTGTCAGCATATTAGTTAGTGGCCTGAAGTTGGCCCGGTGTGCCTATGTGAACAATACTAGGACACTGTCCTTCAGGAGATGCCATTTCTCATACACACTGAAGCCTCTCAGCGAGCTAGCACAAAGAACACTGCACTGACTTGTGCATGCGGCATGTCAGGAAGAGGAACATCGGTGGAACTGTAGCTAATGTACTCATTTTCCTTGGTATCCTAGTCCTGGGATCTCTACGTTCTGGCTGCTGGAAGCGCCTCTTCTCTGGCTATAAGACTCAGTTTTGGCAGTTTTAGGCTCCTGTGGTAGATTTGCATGTCTCTGTCCTGTGGCCCTCTTGTGGCCATGTCTGAGTTTGCTTCTCTCTGCCTCTTCTCCCTAGTGTGGATGGAATACCAAACATTTGACATTTACATATATATGTATTTTAATGAAAGTATTTTCCTCTCACACAGCCAAGTTACACAAGCATCTTATACATCGTGGTTCTTCTGAATATGCAGATGATGTACAGTTTATCCATACAATATTTTAATTACATATGTTTAATGCATTTTCATATTAAAATACACTTATAAATCAGTCTATTTCCTGGGTTTAAAAAGCTAATCTTGGTTTTTCTAATCACTTTAGTCTACAGAAGCAGCCTCTTACAACGATTCAGCTTTCTTAAGTTCTTTTCATTTTCCCTTGAGGGTAGATTTACATGCCTACCTCTTCTCCTTATTCATTAGTATTTTTTTGTTTCAGCTTCTACAAAAGACTGAGAGCAGTCTTTTTATTATTTATATTTGTGTCCCTAATCCTGCAGCATTCTACCAGGCACACAGTAGGTGAACACAGTACATTCATCTGTGATGACCTAAGTATGTTCATCTTTTGAGTGGTCTTCTACTTCTTGAACTGACACCATCTTTTCCACAAAACCATCTGTTTCTAAAAGAAACTTACCAAATTTAAATAAAAACAATTTATAGGCTGTTTAGGTTATTGGTTGGTTAAATTAGGCCACCCACTCTTCCCTCCTCCCCTCTTTTTTCCAAAAAAGTTAAAGTTGGCTTCAAATGACTAAATGAACAGTTTAAAATTTAAAAGAAGTCATCATCAAATTTAATTAATACCATTAAAGAAAATAGACTCAATTCTAGGTAAGGGATCAGCACATTATAGGCTATTAAATATCTTCTTATAAAAGGTGAGTTCTTCTCACCTTAATTATTAATCCTTATCTTTTCTTAAAAGGACCTGCCCAAAGCACCAGATACTTCAAGAACCATCAGATCACTACCAGGGCTACCTGAGCTTGATAAATCATAAATATTCAAGCAGAAATACAAGGACAAGGATGAGAGAGAGTTCTGCCTATTTGTTGTGCTAACCAGAGATAGGCCCAATTCTCAGGAACTCAGAATTACACACTGGTGACAGTGTGTGTGCCATCTTAAAAATAAGATTTTTTTTCCTGATCTGTGTTTTCTTTTTGGTATCAGCTGAAGATTCCATGTTAATCACATTGCTAGTGATTGTTTCCTTTTAGATGTTTATTAAAATACTGGGTGACGTGTTGTAAACCACTAAGATAACTTGATCTTTCGATAAATGAGAACAGAAATGATCAACAGTGTCAGTAATCAGCCAAGAGGTTTTTGAACTCTTTGGGAAGCTTGAATGAGGAAGCCAGCAAGAAATATGGCTGCATTACGAGTTAACTCTGTGATGTGGATGTTTTCTAGAACAAGAGGCTGGAGCAACCTAACTCTGAATTTAAAGAAATGCAGTGTGCATATCATAAGAAGTAGTCTGATCTGGAACCACATTTTAAGACAAACTATGACCAAAAAAAAAAGCTTTTCTAAGAAAGTGATAGATCTGTAAACTGCACATTGGAGGCACAGCTAGAGAGGTTCCTGTGTGACCCCAGAGGAAGATAGGACAGGGTTGTGGGGTACAGTTGAGCTGATCCCCAAATCCAAAAGCAGTTGAGGAGGAGGAAGAGCAAGTAGATTCTGACTGGCTCCAAGAAGCAGTTTTTTGCCTCCAGGGAGCAAGTACCCTCTGCCACTCACAGGTTCTCCAAGTAGAATGGGCTGCTGTGTGAGTCACTTACTGCACATGTAAGAAGGGACTGACAATGAACGAGGTTGCAAAGGACATTCCTCTAGTGGGCTCAAGGTTGAACCTGATGTCTTCAACTCTAAATTAGTGGAAAAACCCTGAATATGACATTTGAGTTGTATTGGGCAGGGGTGTGGATGTCTAGAGGAAGCCATGGTGGTGATGGCTGTGGTACGAACACTAGATGTCAGAATGGAAGTGGGCATGCAGTGTGCTTTTCAAATTGCTTTTAAATGTTCTTTATTTACCATTACCATCTCCCAGATTTCCAGTAACCAACTCATTCATTTATTCACTTATACATTTGTTGACTATGTACTGTGGACAAAACATCAGATATGCTGGAGAGAGAGAGATAGAAACTACATCTCTGCCCTAGAAGATTGACTGAGGGGGGCTGCACATAGAGACAAACACTATAGTATCGGCTAGCTGGTTCTGTCTTAGCACTGGAAATGAAGTGGTTTGGTAGTTGGGGAGGGAGAGAATGTGCTTCAAATTAAGGGTGGTAATTCAAGTTCTTTCCATACCTCTGGAATTGAATCAGTACCAGACAAAGAGTAAGGAAAAGAGGGAGAAAGAGCTTGAAAGGGCCTCAGAGACTTTATGCATGCTCATTAAACTCATAGAAGGATGATGGCTAAAGGAAGCCTGTGAATTTGCCGGGGTTGGAGGGGCGGGAAAGTGAGTACTAATGTAACCAAGTGTATTAAATTATTTTTAAAAAGGATACTCACTTCTAGCAGCTCCATTTTGGCATGGAGCAAGAGGACTGAAACACTTTCTTTTTTCTTTTTTAGCTTCCAGGGTGTCCACAGCTTTGCCTCGGGTGGGACTTTGCCATGGGGCCCTTTGTGTGCAGCCATGGCCAGCTGCCACTCTCTGATTCTTCTCGATGGGACCATCCAGGGAGACCCCCTGGATCTCAAAATGTTTGAAGCCACTACGTGGGTAAGGCTCTGCCCTGAAGAGAACTTAAGAAGTTTCTTCAATTTCAGAGCAACACAGATTTTATCATAGTTTTAAATACTTACAAAATGTGAGGTCTCCAATATAGAGTACATGTAGCAGTGATGGACAAACTAATTTATGCCTGGTTTCTGTGTCTGTACAACACAGCTAGTAATAGTATCTCTATCACAGCGTTATTCTGAGGATTAAATGGAATGATGCATTCCATTCCTGAGGACCATTGATCTAAGTCAGACAGAGCGAAGAGCAGAAACAGCGGTGAGCACCAGAAAAGAGGATAGTAAGGTGCTTGACTCACACACAATAAGCCTGGCTGTCCACACTCACTATTTTTAAGTTAAGCTCTTCAGAAATGGAGAATGAGCCTTTATACAGCACATTGCAATATGAGAAAGCGGGATAAATTGTATGAGGAATTCCAAAGTGACTGCCCTCCAAGTTCTGCAGCATTTCCAATGCATTATTTTCTTCTGTGGTGTAATAAGTCTGGTTCACCGCCCATCTAGTTAGGGGAGGAGACAACAAGAATACATTGAGGTGGCCTGAGGATTTTCTCAAGGGGCAGATTTGAGCATAGAATCAGCGGACGAACAAGAAATAAATCTCTACAATGAAATATCTGATTTGTGAAATAGGAAATGGCTATTTCTGGAGATGATTTCCACATCAAGGGAATTCCAGCACATGCCATGGTAGTTAAGCCCTGCAGAACACCCAGCCAGGTAAGCCTTGCCTGCTATCCACCCTCCAAGAGCCAAACTTCAGGGCAAAGTCCCATTAGGGCCACAGGTGTAGAAGGTCACAGATGCGTCTTCTTTGAACTCCATATGTGAAAATTGTGAGACTTTGTACTCCTCATTTGCTAAAATAAGGATTGAGGAAGGAGTAGTTAATTCCCAATAGCTAGAGGCAGTGTTCGTCTGTCCCTCTCCATTTCCCATCCCTCAACCAGGTCCCCGTGGAAGGAATTGCAATCCTGCATCAGTTCCCATTCTCATCAGCACTACAGAGGATGACAGTCGTTGTCCAAGAGATGGGGGGTGACCGGCTGGCATTCATGAAAGGTGCACCAGAGAGGGTGGCCAGCTTTTGCCAACCTGAGACAGGTAAGTGAATTGACTTGTATTACAACTGGCAAATCTGTATTTCCAGACCAAACATTCCCCTTCGGCACTCAATGTTATGAGTCCAGTTGCCCACTGGTCATTGCCAAATGGGTGACTCATTGGCATCCCAATCGCAATACCAAAATCAAGCTTGCCTTTTTTCACTTTTTATATTTCCCATCTTGGTGAATGGTACCAGCATCGCCCCCTTCTCTCCCCCAAATTAATTTCTTCCCTGATTTCTCCCTCTTCCTCAGTGCCTCTCTTATCTGTCACTCCTCCTGGTCAGACCTTCTTCATCCCTCCACTGGATCACTTTAATACTTGGCAAATTGACACCCTGTTCCTAGGCTCTCCTGCTCTGATTTATTTTTCACACTGTGACAAGACTGGTTTTTCCATCCCATAGTATAACCATGTTGTCACTTTCCTGCCTTTATCCTTTTGATTCCTTCCCATAGGCTTCCAGATAATCTCAAACTCCTTTAGGATCATATATAAGGCCTTCACGACTGACTCCTATCAAACTTTCCAGATACACTGTACCACTTCTGTCCTCACATCTTGTGCTTCCCCCTGAGCTGAACTAACTACTCAAGACTTGCTGTCTCATGTCTCCATGCCTGAGCACATGATGCTCCCCCAGCCAAAATGCCCTTTCTTCTCCACCTGACTACTTCCTCCTAGCCTGACGTATGCCCCCCATGAGCTCCCACAGCACACCACAATTGCCTACTTTGTAACCACGACCTCATTAGATTGCATTGCTGGCCTATTGCCTGTTACCCTGCTAGACAGAGACCCTTAGAGTGGGCTTGCTGTTTAAGCTGTGCAGAGCCAATGACTGACACATAGTAATTAGTCTTTTAATAAGTATTTGTTAAACTGGAGAAAATGAATTATACATGTTTCTCATCTCTTTTGTTTTTTTGAATGCTTTCTTTTCATTTCAGTTTCATTGGAATCCAAGAGGTTCACTCCAATAATGTGGTTATATTTAGGGTTCCCAGTTACTTGTTTGTGTATCTTTTTAGAGGTGTGTTTTCCTGGGAAAGTATTGGATCTGCTTGTAAAGAATTTCTTCACCATTACCAGCTAAGTAAATGTTACATACTAATCTGGTATTCTTTTCTGAACAGTACCAACTAGTTTTGTCAGTGAACTTCAGATTTATACAACACAAGGTTTCCGGGTCATAGCACTAGCCTACAAAAAGTTGGAAATGAATCATCACACCACTGCCTTGACAAGGTAAGTGGGGAGGACTTTGATGAAGCAGAATGGTGGAAAGATGCATCGAACTGAGCAGTGGATTCAGCAACATAGCTTACTGGATTTGTGTGCATGAAATGTCTCTGAACCTGGAAAGGGGGACTATTGTCATCCCTGGACTTCCTAAATCACAAAGCTGATGTGAACAAGGGAGAATTTATGAGGAATAGCTGTACAAACTAAAATATTATGTGATTGTACAGCTTTGTGAAAACAGATGGATGAACATAACCTGTGTTTCAGAGAGTTTAAAATTGTGGCCATGCCCCAATTTGAACCAAATACAAGTAGCTGATTTTTTATTATAGCTGGTGAAAATTAGCTGAGAGTTGGAAAACAACATTTATCTGAAAAAAGTGCTTGATAAGAAATACCCAAGTTATTATGCTCAATGAATTAAGCCAGGCAGAGAAAGACAAGTACCAAATAATTTTACTCATCTGTTGGAGTATAACAACAAAGTAAAAACTGAAGGAACAAAACAGCAGCAGACTCACAGAACCCAAGAAGGGACTAGCAGTTACCAAAGGGAAAGGGACTGGGGAGGATGGGTGGGAAAGGAGGGAGAAGGGGATTAAGGGTGGTATGATTAGTGCACATAATATGGGGGGGGGCACGGGGAAGGCAGAATAGCAGAGGGAAGACAAGTAGTGACTCTATAGCATCTTACTGTGCTGATGGACAGTGACTGTAATGGGGTATGTGGTGGGGACTTGGTAATAGGGGGGAATGTAGTAACCACAGTGTTGCTCATGTGAAACCTGAGCCTAAGATTGTATATCAGTGATACCTTAATTAAAAATAAATAAATAAACAAATACACAAGTTAATGAAACAAAAAAATGTAGCTTGGACTTAAAACATAGTCCAGGTAATGTTTGTAGAAAAACAAGAAACATTCATAGGGGATCATCAAGCCAAAATGGACTGGAGTACTTATTAGCTCAAATTTATGTTTTATTTTTCACTATTTTTAGGCTATCATATTTATTCCATTTTCAGTTCCCCTCCCTCCTCCTGTCCAATATTCTATGTCAGCCTCTATTGGTAACACTGCTAAGGAGATCAAGGCTCATCTTAATATTTAGGATTTTAAGCTTGGGAAGTCTAACATAATTTGTGTTCAACCCTGTCAGACTCAATACTGTCATATTGTAACTATATTTTATACCACTTCCTTTCATATACTAAAATAAAATTTAAATTTAATGTGATCAGCATATGTTCTCTATAAAAAATAAATACAATGTCCTCCTATGTAGTAAAAATAAAATCAAAACATGCAATATATTACAAAAAGTAACAGTCCAATGAATGCTTAGCCAACTCCACTGAAACAAAATGGAGCAACACCTGTGTGCCGAGTTGCACCTGTGTGTACATTGTTAGGGATATTGTGCTCTAATTAGGGATTAGTATCTTTCTGTTGTGTGCAACCGTTTCTCAGAGTGCTTCCAGCACTGGTTTCTTTGAGGGTTCTCAGCCCACTTTATGTGTATTTCATACTTTAAAAATTGCATGGATTCTAAGAACATGAAGTGCAATCACAGGGATGACAATCTTCCCTTTGTATTACCTTCCCCATTCTTTCAGGAGGAGGCAAAATGTCTGTGCAGGAAGCAGAAAAAGATGGTGTGCTATTCTAAGTTGCAGAACTTGAGACCCCTCAAGTGACTACTTCTCTGTATTTCTTGGCTCAGATTGAATACTCATGAAAAAAGAGTCATGTAAGGTTAAAGCTAGAAGAGATCTTGGAGATCTATTAGTTTCACCACCTTTTCTTAAAAGAGAAGGAAGAAATTACCATAAAAAGAAAAGGATTTACCCAGCCAGGTAGTGGCGGAGCTAGGACTGGAACTCTGCTCTCCTGATTATTGTGTGTTGAACTCTATGAAGGCCATGGACCAGAAGAACAAGAAATATGAGGGTCAGTGTGGGTTTCAAACTATGTCACAGTTGACCCTGCAGCCATTTTCTTGGCCCAATCTTGTGCCTTATGGCTGGGCTCATGTCATATCCTTTCTGAAAATCTCTAAATCCTGAGGACTGGGAACAAGGGCCTCTGGAAAGATTGGAGGGTCTCAGTTAGGTACCACCTAAGTTATCCTTCAAAGACCAGCTCAAATATCACCTCCTCCAGGAAGGCTTCTCCAAATACTCCACCCAGAAATGATTACAACTCCCTCTTGGACTCCATAGGATTTTTACTTTTACATCACCAAGCTACTTTTCCCAGCCTTCCATATAACTGAGGTGGTCAGATTTAATATTGTCCTCTTGGTTCAACATGAAATCTCTAGAGTCAAGGGTTATTACCATCTCTGCTTATTCTCCCCTCTTTTCCTTAGCTTGTTCCTTGCACTTACTTAGGTATTCAGTCAATGGTCATTGACTTAACTGACTTTGGTTTCCAAGAGAACCCTCTGGCAGTGGAATTTCTGAAAGAGGAAATGAATGTTCATAGGTTGCATTGCAAAAATGGCCACACCAGGCACCAGAGCATTTCAACTAAGCAAACATTTGCTGAGCACCTCTGGCTTGGGCACTACATGGCTGTTGCAGAACTTTTTACTGAACTAGGAAGGCTTGCCTTTAAGGACTTGAGATAGACAAATCAGATAGCAAGAATAATGTATGGACAAATGAGACAGAAGCCAAACTGAGGTAGAAGTAACATGCTGAGGGAGCAATTATTTCTATCTGGGGAGGCGCATGTAAGTTGGACGTCAAATACATAGAGGAAGGATTTCAATGGCAGTTTATGGAGAATTATAACCTTTTCCATGAAATAAGGAAGATTGTCTTATGGCAGTCTAGAGCAAATGTTTACAGTTGGTAGAGTACAGACCATATCCATAGTGAGTGGTCCAACTTGGCTAGAAGTTTGGGGGAGTGAAGACTTCCCTCATAGATGAAGATGGAAAGGCAGTTTGGAACCAGATTATAGAGAGACCTCAATGACAGATTCAGGATAGAAAATGCCTGAGGTGAATGGTTCAACCTGTGTCTACTTGCTTTCACTCTGGCAGAGATGTTAGCAGTGTCATAGGGACATCACTAACACTAGTCCATGCCCCTGGCTGACGTGAGGCCCAGCATTGGGATGCACATAGCAAAAAGGCAAGGTGGCTTTCCTGGGTGCTGCTTTCCTCTGCATTTGGGACAGAATCAGCTGGCATCTTGCTCTTGTGTCTGCTATGGGGGTCTGGGTCACAGATTAAGGAATCATGGAAACCCCAAATCCACATGTTCTCACTTGTACTTGGTCCTGTGGGATGTCTTAGAAATGTTCTGTGGTGGACAGAAGCCTCAGAAGCCTCACTTAATTGCAGACATTCACAATTTATGCAGAATAATGGTACCAGCTGACGGAGAAAGAGGGGAGGAGCTTGACCAAAAAAGAGGGGCTTTTCTGAGATCATGGCCTCACACTTCCCAGGGTTAACAATGCATTGATTATAGCCTTAGTTCCTGGAGAAGCTGGCATTTTATTTTATTGTTCTTGTGCCTCACTTGTATTTCATGATGTTTTGCACCAGAGCTGGAACTCCTCTCTGATGGTTGCTCACAGGTGAAGTGATGCAGATCAGGCTAGCCACGGCAGAAGGAAGAGAACTTTGGGTAATTTAGGTCTTTCTCTACAAAGGTTATGGCAAATGTTTTGTTTAATCAATATTCTCTCTTCCTGTTGATTCAGTCAGAGTAAATGTCAAGTATCCTTTGGGTTGCCTTCTGTCTACTTTCCAGATAGTTCCTGGAACGTATCCAATCTCTAAGGAATCTAAGGATTGGTGCTTAAATGGGTAAATGGTACTCAATCTGACACGAAGATATTTGGCTTTGTTTGGTTATGGTTTTGGCTCTTGTAAGAAAGACTACACTGTGCTATTTCTATTTAATTTCATATATATATATATATATATATATATATATATATATAATATATACATGTTTCCAGGGACAATGTAGAATCAGACCTGATATTTCTGGGATTGCTGATCTTGGAGAATCGGCTGAAGGAAGAGACAAAACCTGTCCTGGAAGAGCTCATCTCAGCCCGGATAAGGACTGTAATGGTCACAGGTACAGCACAAAGTGTACAGTAGGAGTTTGACGGGGAAATAAACAGAGATTCACTCAATTAACAAATATCGTCGACTACCTGATATGGGCGAGACACCATTCTTCATGCTGAAGACAGGCAAGAAAAAAGGCAAAGTTGGAGTCTCACTGAGCTTTCATTCAGGTGGTAGGAGACAGAAGAAAACCCGTCAATCAGTCAATCAAATAAGTAGCTAGTAGTAAAAGTATGTAAAACAAAACAGAATGATGTGGTAAAGTGTGACTGGTCACTTTAGGTGGGGTGTCCTCTCTGAGAGAGGACATTTGAGATAACACCTGAATGAGGGGGAAATATGAGCCATGCAAAGATGAAGATTTTTATTGTTAAATGTTAGGAAAAGATGAATGCTTAGTCAGTGTGGTCTGTAAGGTGCCCTGATGGCCCATCAGTATGAGATCTATGAGTCCCATGATAAAAACGCTGCCCCCTTCACTTCAACTCGCAAACCCCAAATCACACACACAAGGGAGCTGTGAGAAGGGATCATGGAAGAGAAATGTGTGAAATTTCTTAATGATTTTTTCTGAATGGAGAATAAATGACTTCCTAATGCATTTGTCATTTTTCAGTGTGTGCCTTTCTTTCCCTACGCTCATAGTCAGATGCGCTTAACTCTGTCAGTTGTGTCAAATTTCCTCACCAAAGCACTTACTCCCTGCCCCACCTCCACTGAACCCAATTCTATGTTGGGCACTCCAGAATACTTTTACTTCCTCTTTTGCACCTCTCCATCCCCCATCACACCCCTCACTGTGGGATCACTTTAGTTTTCCCCTTTCTAGACTTTAAATCCGTCTTCCAGGTGTTGCTGAGTTAATTTATCACTTAGAATTTCCCTTACATTATGACCCCTCTGTTTCAAAAATCTTTATTTAGAACTTACATTTCACATTCTCATAATTTATTCTTCCTGCAGACATACCATGTTTTGTTGCACTTTTATTGTATTCCACAGATATTACATTTTTTACAAATTAAAGGTTTGTAGCAATCGTGATTCAAGCAAGTCTACTGGCACCATTTTTCCAATAACATTTGCTCACTGTGTGTCTCTGTCATATTTTGGCAGTTCTCACAATATTTCCAACTTTTTCATTATCATCATATTTGTTATAGTGATCTGTGATCAGTGATTATGACTCACTGAAAGCTCAGATGATGGTTAGCATTTTTTAGCAATAATATATTTTTTAATTAAGGTGTATAGTTTTTTTAGACATAATGATGTTACATACTTAATAGACCACAGCATAGTGTAAATGTTACTTTCAAATGCCCTGGGAAACCAAAGAATTCATTCGATGTGCTTCATTGCAATATTTGCTTTATTGCTGTGTTCTGGAATCAAACAGGCAATATCTCCAAGGTATACCTGCATGTAGATTTATGAAGGAATGAAAGCTCATATTCTCTACCCTCCCTTTTTACTTCTTCTCTCATATTGAAATTTCTGTTGTTTCTTGCCTTGCTTGGTTATAATTTTTTTCTCTAGACTTGTCCTTGGACAGGATAGAAGGGTGATATGTTCTGTGATTTTTTTATATGACCTGGTTTATCTTTCTTTACTCTGATAGGTGAATGATGTCTTGCCTAGGTATGGGATTTGGGGGTTACGTATGGTCCTTTTTTCTTAATGATCTGCAGGTGTTATTCCTTTGTCTTCTGGACTTTGGTATTGCATGATACCAGTCCAGTGCCAGTCCACTGTAGGTAATTTGTTCTTTTCTGAATATAGTCCTTTTCTTTAACTTTGGAGTTTAGAAATGTTACCACAGTATGCTCATGTTTGTCTTTCTTCATTAATTTGGTCTGGAGCATAGTGAGCACTTTTAATCTGTCTTCCTCTCAGGAAAATTTCTTCCATTGTTCATTTGATGATTGCCTTTGTTCTGTCTCTTTCCTTTTTCCCTGCCGAATTTCAATCATTCACATAACAGACTTCATGGATCTATCCTTTAAGTTTCTTATCTTTTTTATCTTGTGACTTATATTTTTATAATTTTGCTTTGTCCTTTAAGATTTTTTGTTTGCACCCAAGTTTCCCCAGTCACAAACTCAGATCTCAAAAATGGCCATTATCTCCTTCAAGTCACTGATTGAACTGGTAGGTTCTTAAACTGCGTTTTGAGGTGGGAGTGGCTCTAGAAACTCTTTGTGTGTGTGTGTGTGTGTGTGTGTGCGCGCATGTGCACATGTGCATACACTACATGTGAATCTCCTTAAGTGCACTTGTTATCTTTAATGTTTTATTCAGGGTTCGTCTACCGCCAGCAGCTACTCTATTTCACCAGTCATGTGTTCTGGTTTTTCTGACTGATTTCCTATCTAGCTTTTGTGATTTGCTGAATAAATTGATTTATTTCTTGTCATGGTGGAGGCTCAGGCCTGGGCTGCATGTGCTTAACAGTGGCACTCTCACGGGTGGTGGATGGCAAAAGGGCCTGTGTTACAAAGCAGACCCTCTGTTGGTGCCCTGTGGAGGCATGTGGAGGGAGCTCTTAGCTTTCAGGGTTCCCTGTACTTTCCCAGCCTCAGGGTGGAGAAGCTCCTTCCTACCAGCTAGCTCTTTTGAGGATCTTCATACTTTGGTAGAAACCTGGGAGAAGCCAGATTAGGGATAGCCAGCTGGATGTTATATTATTTATGTTCTAGTGGTTGCTCTGAGAATCACAGTTTCTGTACCTACCCTTCCAACTCTACAGTTGTCATGAGTATGAAAGACCATGAAAACTCCCGCGGACAATGTTAAAGTTTTTACTTCCAATAGCTAAGAGTTAAAGAAGATAGGTGAAAAAACTTCTACATTTACCTAGATCTTTATTCTTTCTGTTACTATGCTTTCATTCCTTCCAAGTTTCCCTGAAGTATCATTTCTTTTTCAGCCCAAAGAACTTATTTTAGCCTTTCTTTTTGAATATGTCTGCTGGCAACAAATTACCTTAGTTTCCCTTCATCTAAGAATATCTACTTCTTCTTCATTTCTGAAGAATATTTTCACTAGTTTTAGGAGTCTGAGTCGACAATCCTTTCTTCAGCCCTTTAAAGATGTTCCACTGTCATCTTGCCTCTAGGTTTTTTTAATGAGAAATCTGTAATAAAATAAATAATCATTCCTTAATATGTAATGTATTGTTTTCTCTAGCTTCTTTTAAGGTATTTTCTCTATCTTTGGATTTAGAAGTTAGGTTTAAATTATTTTCTATATCTTTGGTCTTTAGAAGTGTGGTTCTCATTGAGTTTATCTTTTCTGGAGCTTTATTAAGCTTCTTGAAACTGTACATTTAAATTTTTGACCATATTTTGAAAGTTTTCTGCAGTGGTTTCTTCAAAAAATGTTTTCTGTTACAATCTCTTTGGCCTGTCCTTCTTGGACTCTAACACTATGAATGCAAGTCCTTTTGCTATTATTTAGCCTCTGCTCTTTTGTTTAGTTTTCTTTCTACTCTTCAGATTATATAATTCCTATTGATTCATCTTCAAACTCACTGACTTATTCTCCTGTTATCTCCATTCTGCTGTTGAGTACATCAGTGAATTTTTTATATCAATTATATTGCCGAATTCTAAAGTAACTATTTGGTTCTTGTTCATAGAGTATATTTTTTTCTGTTGAGCACATCTCTCTTGTCATTTATTTCAAGAGTATTAACCTTTACTACATGAAAGAGGCCTATAACAGCTACTTTAAAACCATTGTCTAATAATTCCAACATCTGGGTCATCCTGGGACAGTCAACAGTTGATTTGTTTTTTTTTATTGAGAATTGGCTAGCTTTCCAGGTTTTTTGTGTATTGACTATCCTGAACATCTTGAATATCATATTGTGAGATTTTGGATCTTGTTAAAGTTCTCTGAAAAATGTTGAGCTTTTTTGTTTTAGCTAGCAAAACTCTGGGACATGGGAGTGACTAATATCACAATTCAATTATTGAAGCTTATGCTAGCCTTCTTTGAGTTTGTACTGCATATGCCAGATCTGGGTTGAGCCTGTGACTTCCGTAGCTCATATGCTGAATTAGTCACCTTGTCTAGCTCTCTCCTTTCCAGGATTTGCCCCTTCGGTCTTCAAGCACCCCTTTTCCTGGCCTCTGGCCAGACAGGTTAGGTTCTTTTGGAGTTTTGTCTATCTGCATTCTCTGGGACTGGGGTTCATATTCAGGTGAAATATGTGAGAGGGAAGAGAGAAAAATGTTGGGAATCTTACCACTTAGAAATTGTTTCTCCAAGTTTGACTTCCTTCCACATCCTGCCTGCTTATATTTACTATTCAAAGTCCTTGCATAGTTGTTTTTTGTATTTTGTCCAGACTTTTTCATTGTAATCAGGAAAGAGATACATCCTAGTGGGCTTACGCCATCTTGGCTAGAAGGGAAACCTCTAGATACTACATTAAACCAGTAGTGTTTGCTAAACATTTACCAAGCTGTTAACAAATGACAGAAATAGATTTGAATTTTGCCTTTTTGTTTTTCCTTTCAACTTCCTGGCAAAAACAACCCTGGTAGGTCATGATGTAACAGATGAAAAGCAGCAAGAACCAGAAAAGGGATCATGGAATTATGGGAGGTCAGGGTTGAGGGACACCTTGGAGATTATTTCTCTTCACACCTAACATAAGGTCTGAACTCCTTACCCTAGTTTTCCAGGCCCTACCTTAATTGGTTTGATGTCTTTAACCTCATCTTGGGGTACTCTTCCTTTCTTCTAGGGGACAATCTTCAGACTGCAATAACAGTGGCCAGAAAGTCTGGAATGGTTTCTGAAAGTCAGAAAGTCATTCTCATTGATGCTAATGAAACTACAGGGTCTGCATCAGCATCTATATCTTGGAAATTACTAGAAGACAAGAAGCACATTTCATATAGGAATCAGGTATACCTTAAAATAGACCTTCTGCCACGTTGTCTAACTTGTCTCACAGTGTTGGCGACTGAGCAGCTCTGACTAGCAGAAGTGTGCAGGTGGCCGAGGGTCAGCATACTTCTCCAGATATCTAACACATAAGCCATTTGACGAGTCAGTTGTATCAGTTTCCCACACAATTCCTACCAAACTTTAAGGTGCAGTGCCTTGCTGGATGTTGGAAATAACCTATTCTTTTAAACTTAAAGAGTCACCAGCTCTGTATGAGAAAGAATATAGTAAACAGGGCTGAGAAGCTGATTTCCCATTTCTCCTTTGCTCGTCGGCCATTCCATTGGGATTTAGCCCCTGGGAGAGACACCACCGTGTAACCTGGAAATTCAGACTGTGTCTTCAGGTTGGGGAAAAAAAGTTGTATTCACTTATCTCCAATCTTGTCAGTATCCCTTTTCTATTATGTCCTTGCAGAAAAATATTAATAGTGTAAAAAAAAGATCGCAAGTTATTACTTCGGGGAGAGATTTGTTAAGCTGCAGTGCTTTTGTATTTTACACTTGAAATGTGTGAAATGTGCTCTTTCTTCTCTGGGGCTCACCGAGATCAAATCAGGAGAACAGGACATGAATAGGTGTTAGTCTCTTATTCACTGGAGGCTGTGATGTGCAAAGATTGGTCCAGCAAAGAGAAAGTGCTTCTCTGAGGAGTCACAGCTGGAGTATGACTTTTAAAGAGAGACCCAGGCCAGACCTGACATTGTTGCCTTCTCTTAGGTACACCTGTGGTCCTGACCACTCTATCAAGTGTCTAAAATAACTGTGTCTTGCTCTGCAGAACACTTACATTAATATGAGGGAAGAAATCTCTGATAAAGGCAGAGGAGGAAGTTACCATTTTGCCCTAAGTGGAAAATCCTTTCAGGTTATAAGTCAACATTTCAGCAACCTACTGCCAAAGGTAAGTTCTAAGAGGGTACCAGTCTCCTGGGAAAGATGCTGATGATGACACTTTCAGAGCATGTTCCTAAGTAATTTCAAACCTCCAACTAGGGAAGCTATACCTATTCAGTGTACAATAAGAGAGGCACGTATTTTTGCAGTGGTTACTGTTGTCTCATGTCTTACTATATTTTAAATAAATAAGCTTGATTAGCCAATTTTCCATCATCTATTGGATTAAAGTGTTAGTGACTTCTCAAGTCGTAAGGATTACTTTTGGGTAGCTGTCACTATATTGTCATGGTTAGGGGTCTTACACAATAGTATAGTGGAAATCCAGCAATTTTACAGGAAGTCAGGCAAAAGACAGAGGAATTCTATTAGGTTTTTGGCAGAGGATCTCTCTACAGAAGAAGGTCAAACTTAAAATTTCCCCAATGAAAAATAAATCTGTCATGGGGGAAGGTAAGTTATATATATAAAATATAAACAAGCTAGAGAAAGATAGTGTGCAGTATAACCTACAGATATATTATTTGCTTTCAATTGCTCATCATTTTATGTACTGTTTAAGAAAAAAAGAGAATACTTTGAAGCTGATTTTACTGCCAAGAAGAACAGGGAACACACAGATCTTCAGGGAAAAATTTAAACTCTGTAGAATGGAGCTCAGACGGATGGAGCTGGTATAGGTTCTTATACCCCCAAACTATCAATGTTCCATAGTCCAAATTAGGCTTGGAATATCAGCCAAATTGCACAATTGGTCAATCCCAGATAGTGCGGTTAAGGCAAAGACCACAAATAGTCACTACTTCACCATTAAGGCTGTTTTTCTGCTAGTTCTGAACAACTTTTGAGAAGCAGTTGCCTCCCTTCCTTCTCCTGAGATGTTGACAACAAATACCCTGCAATTTCTTATACTCAAGATTTCATTAAGCTCAGAAGTTGTCAGACCACATTCTCTATGGTAGCTGTAGGTCATCAATTTCATCAAATATTTTTATTAAGCAGTCATATTTTCTGATTTTAGTTCTCCTTGGCCACTGATAAGCAAAGTCCCAGTGACTTAAATTGTGAAGGAGGACTTCTTGGAAACAATTTTTTTCTCCTTCGTGGGTATCATTACCTAGTCAGGATTCTGAGTATGATCAATTATTTCATGTGTGACCAGCTGACATGATAAAAAGTTTCTCTTTTGGGTTCCTTACAGATACTGATCAATGGGACCATCTTTGCAAGAATGTCTCCTGGCCAGAAATCCAGTCTAGTAGAAGAATTTCAGAAACTGGAGTAGGTTCTTTGCCAGTTCAGGTGGTGAGAAGTACCTGGAGGCATGACAGTCAGAGGGAGTGTGAGAGGTACAGGGAGTCACTCAGTTTGTCTAGGACAGTAGTTCTTAATCCAGCTGCAAATGACAGTCATCTTAGGAGATCTGCAAAAAATAGCAATACCAGGACCCCACTGTCCAGAGATTCTGATTCAGTTGTTCATGCGGGACTTAGACATCTGTATTTTTAAAAAGCTCCTCACACAAGTTTGCGTCCAAAGTTTGGAACAACTGAAGAAGAACATAAGGAGCATGAAAGGGTGAGAAATAAATCTGGAAAGGTAGTTTGAGCTCAACTCATGAATGTACAATGAGAATTTAAACTTAATTTTTATAAATTATCATCACAATTATGATGGAGATTCATATGGCAAGAGATTCATATAACCTTAAAAGTATTAAAACATTCTTAGGCCAAACCATCCTCTGTACCCTTAATCAGAAAAATAATTCTCTTCTAACACAAAGGGTCTCTACTGACAGAACAGGCCATTCAAATAAAGTGCCTATCATTTGGGACCCTTATTTCCTGTTAATGGAACCCACTGAGTCCAGAGGCTTTCTTTAGTTCTGGCTCTGGATTACATAGATGTGACTTCTCCTAGTCACTCCTACTCCATCCTTGAACTCATTTGATTCAATCACTAGTCAAGCTTCTCAAATCAGAGCATCCTGTCTTTTCAAAGGGGTTGAAAACCTAGCCAGTGAACTCATTGCCTTCATATAGCGGTATGGAAGAGGAGTACAGCAAGTTCTGTAAATGCTGCCAGAGTGCTCCCATCTTGAAAGGCAGACTATCCACAATCTTGGTCAAAAATTAAAGACAGCAGTATTCACCTATCCTCAAAAAGCAACTGTGAAGCAGGGATGCATTTTCTTTTTTAATGCCTGAGCTTTGCATTGCATGTTTTAGTTGAGTGACTGTGGATATGATAGATTTCCTGTTGTCTTACTATTAATAGCTCTAACTAGTTCTTGTTTATCATTTTAGAATTTTTAAGGCACTTCCCATACAACACCTAACTGAATATTCAACATTTTGTAGGAAAGAAAAATGATAGTCAAAATAGTAAAGTGATCAGGTCAAAGGTCTAGATCTTCTGGTTTCAAATCCTGTGTCCTCTCCCCTGTGCTATTTCGTCCTATTTTACAGCTGACAGAGATGCTTCCTCACCAACGAGGTTCAGGGTCTCCCTGAAACACTTGGAGTCAGGAATGGGGTGCTGGATTTCTCAATCCCTTGTGGAAACTTCTGAGCCGCACTTTACTTTTAGTCAAACCAGACTCTTAGGGAAACTTCCTTAAAATATGTAATCAGTTTGAATCCTAAGTAATGATATTCATTTTATCTCTTTAATTAGAGAAACTAGCAGGTATGATTGCTTTGATATCGTCTATGATTGACATGGTTCCCTTTTAGTTACTTTGTAGGTATGTGTGGTGATGGAGCCAATGACTGTGGGGTAAGTAGCTGCCAGTGTGTGGGGCCATCACCACCAGGACCCGGCAGGCGGCACACTCTGTTGTGCTAACCCAGAGCCCTTGGAAACAGCATCTTCTGATCCATTCACCATCTCCATTCTTCTAGATGGAGAAACTGATGTTGCTTTGAGAGAGTTTGCAGCAAAGTCACACAGTGACTCAGTGGTCAACATAGACTCCATGGGGTAGAATTTGGTTCTGGAGTCCCCATACCTTTGGCCAGGCATGGCAATGCCATCTCTTTCTCATGTGGCAGGCAAAACAAATTTGGTTAACTCCTGACTAGTGCTTGGGCCCACACGCCACCTTGCGAGGAGCCTAACTGCCCCTTTCTTATGTGTCCTTGGAAGAGATGCATGTGAGTGCACACAGACAGTAAGCTGACTCTTTGCTTTCAGGCTTTGAAAATGGCTCATGTGGGCATCTCTTTATCAGAGCAGGAAGCATCTGTGGCCTCGCCTTTCACTTCCAAAACTCCAAACATTGAGTGTGTACCTCACCTGATCAAGTAAGTAGGCACTTTCCACCAGTATCATTTCAATCTCTCCTGACTTTTAGGAGCATATTCCATTGTTCTGCCAGGCAAAGACTAGGGTAACTTTGTGTCCCTGGGTAGGGAGGGTGCTTTGTGGGAGAATGTAGTCAAACCTTTTACTCCCAAGTGGACTCACCAGGAGCTGGAAATCACCCTAGGAGAGCAGTGGCATTCCTAATGAAATGACTGAATAGGTTATTTTTAGACAATTGGAATCTGGAGCTTATTACTGCTTTGAAAGTGGAAATTATACTCCTATTGTTATTATTTTAAATGTGTCTCCTTAGCTGCTTTATTTTGGGGGATTGACAGATGCTTTCTCTGCCACTTGCTTTCTTTATGCTTCCTTGGACTATCCTTCCCATTACCAGTTTTAAAAATATTTATTTAGCTTCGCTGCTTCTACTAAAGAACCTAGTGCTTTATTCCCACCCGAGTACCCAGGCCTGTCTCCCAGAAAACATACTTCTGCACTTCATTCAAAAGATGGAGATGGTTAGCATTGTGGCTGCTTTTGGTTATTGTAACTACAGTGTGTTCACAGTTTATAAAGTGCTTTGATGTCAGTTATCTTATACTTCAAAACAGCCTGGAGATGTAGGAATGGTCACCATTGCTTTTACAAATAAAGAAATTGAAGCTCAGAGAACTTAATTGATGTGTCTAAGCTCACAAAGCACCATAATATTGGAGACTATATTAGAATTGATTTTATTTAAATGTGTTTTACCTACAAATATCATACTCTTTCCTCCACATTACCATAATGATTTGGATAGCTCCTCCCAATTTAAAAAATTTATTTATGCATTTGACAACTATTTACAGAGTAGACATTTAGTGCCAGGAACTGTTGGAGGTACTGGGGACTAGAAGTAAATAAGTCAAACATCCCTTGATCTCATAAAGCTTTCTTCCAGTGAGGAAGCCAGAAAATAAATACACAGATAAATTAAAGGTAACGTGAAAAGTAGGAGGATAGCTGGGCAGGTAGAAGTGCCTGCCTCAGATGAGGAGGATGGGCAGGAAAGCCTTGCTAAGGAAGTGAGGGATGAGGAGAAACTACCGAGTAGGCAGAACAAATGGCAGGAGCAAAGCCCTGATACAGGAAAAAGCCTGGTTGGAGGATCAAGGTTTGGAATCCCAGGAAACATTAGGACCAGAAGTTTTTTAAAACTCTGCATTTTTTCCCAAATGGAAGAGATCAAAGTGGCATTTGTGCTTTATTTATGCTTTAAATAGACACTATTTACTCAAAGTCAGTCAACAATAACAAAGGAACGTATTCATTGTATCCAATCTATTTAAATTTGACATATATGACTAATCTGTGCATATTGTTTTAGATCAGTTTTGGAAAAATTTGGGACTGCCAAATGACATTTGAATAAAATGTTTGCCTAACTCCTAAAGCACTTGCATGAAAATAGCCTCCAAACCTGCAATCTTATATAAATTCCTTAGTTCACAGATGAAAAGACTATGACTGAGAGAAGGAAAGTGATCTTCCAAATCCCATTAGTGAGTCGGTATGAGATCTGGGGCCGGTCTCAGGTCCTCTGAGCTGAAGCAGTGCCCGCAGAAATGACAGGAGAACCTATAGCTCCATAGCTGGAGGAAGGCCTGTGGGCCTTAGTCTGAAAGTGGTCTTTCCTGAAAATCTGGTCACTTGGCATACTGACAGCCAGCTCCAACTGGCTCAAGGCTTGTCCAGTCTTTCAAACAATGGAACAATCAGGCCTTTGATTTTATTCTTCTGAGCTCATCTGAACAGCACAGAATAACTGACCTCATTTCTTTCTATTTTATTCCATTACTTTTCATTTCTTTTCACACACAGGGAAGGACGTGCTGCGCTTGTTACCTCATTTTGCATGTTTAAGTACATGGCTCTGTACAGCATGATTCAGTATGCTGGTGTTCTGCTGCTCTACTGGGTATGACTTGGGACCTAGTCTCTTGGTTAGTGAGAACTAAAACACACAGTGGTGCACTCTCAATTCCCATGCCTCATAAAGGAAGAATGTAAATAGCACATTTTGAGTACCAACAGCCCCTCAAAGGCTATGTTTAAAGTTTTTGAAAGTAAGTCAGAAATAGATAAATGAATGAAGGCAAAGTTGTTAGTGCCAGTTCTCTGACTCTGACAAGCTTTTTATCTAGTGGTTCCTGTGGATCGGAACTGAACCTGCTGCCCTCTCTCTCACCATTGCATTCCCCTGCTTGGGCAGATGTCACTCTTCTCAGTTCCAACATGGCTATACCCTAATACAACTTTCATTAAAGAGATGATTCTCTGATTGGGGTGCTGGTAAATGTTTTATAACTGGCTTTCCCTGAAAAGATAAGCCCTGATTATTAATGTTTGCCAATTTTGGTGGTGTAAATACTCCCACCATGGCTTGTTTCAAACTCTCTAGCTGATATCACTGAACAAGGACTTGGGAAGAGATGTACAGTAGCATACCACTATATAGTACTTGCACCATATAGATACAAGAGTTGTAAATAACTTCAAGAGCATAGGTCATAGTAAAATATAGAAAAATGCTTAAGAAGTGCTGAATTTTGAGTATTTATTATATTTGTTTTTCATATAATTTAGTTGATGGTAAATTTGCATATTCAGGTTTTTATATCAGTTGTATTTAACAGCCAGTTCAAAAAATTCCTGAAGATTTAATAACTGACTCTCAAGAGCTAGTACAAGCCACCGTATCACTGATAGCCTGAATATAAGGATTTGAAAATTGGCATATCACAAAAATTCAGAGGTCTTGTATTAGTTTTTACTATTCAACAAGATATAAAAGGAAGAAAGATGTGTCTATTGTGTGTGAACTCAACATGTGGGCTTCCTCTATTAACTAACACTGAGAAAGGGAGTTCCATTTGTGCAGAAGATATCTAGATTCATCTCTGTGTCTTGCCCTCTCCCTCTGGGCTGCAGGTTTTAGTTCTCTTATTTTCAAATTACCTGTCTTTTCCCACTTGCCAGTGAGTGGGGTGGAAAAGGAGAGGCTATTTTCAGAAATTTGGCCCTATTTTGAAATCCCAATAACTCATGCTCAAAAGTAGAACTAAACATGAGTCATCATTAATTCCTTTCCACTATGGGGTGGGGCCAAGGAAGCAAGTTACTTGCAATCAGTAGGACCTGAATGTGTTTTCCTCAAGAAGCTTTATCAGGTCTTCCTAAAGGTACCTCAGAATTCAAATAATGGGTTCAATAATTATTCTTACATTTGTAAAATTTCAGTAAGGTTACCACATATTTGTCACTGTTACTATTGGAAATGCACTATTTTATTGGGTCCGACCAAACCCCAGCTTTTCTGCTAACAAACAGAAAAGAGAGCAGAGATGGGTACAGCTGAGTGAGGTGTCCCCCTCCACAACAGTGAGATGATGCACACAGGGCCCAGCCAATAAGCCCACACTGGTGACTTTCCTGGTTAGAGAGGATTTCACGGCCTTGTCTTTGTTATTCACACCCACAGACCCATGCGTATACCATCCCCTTGGTAATTTCCTTGAAAATCCTATGTTGCAATGAGAAAATGAATGCACTTGATGCCAAACTTCATCCAGAAGCTTTTTGAGCTACTTTCTGTTTTATTTTCAGGAGACAAACAGCCTTTCAAATTACCAGTTTCTGTTCCAGGATCTGGCCATTACCACTCTGATTGGTGTAACAAGTAAGACATTTTAAAACTTTCTTCCAGAGATGCTCCCCTCTGCTTGCTTCCCTCTGCCCCAGGAGGGTTGGTCTGCTAGGAGGGAGAGCCCTGCAGCCACAGTGATGTAACTTATTCCCTGAGTTGTGTACAGACAGGGAAAGAGGAAATAGAGTTCCCACCTTTGAGTGTTGAAACAAAGTGTTAGCAAAGGAAAAGCTGGCTAGCTATTTTGCTGTTTTCCACAAAATAGCTTCCATAAATGGTCACTAAACATCTAAAATGAAAATAGAACCTAAAAGACATTTAAAATGAACATCTAAAAAAACATCTAAAATGAAAATCAGAAACAGTGACTTCAGTTTGCTTTTAGGTATAATTATAGTTGAAGTGTGCCCAATTTATAGAAGCTAAGTGGCTTTTATGTTTCCATTCCTAAATCCTAGCCTCTCAGGATTTAGAATGCAGATTAAAGCTGTTACGCTCCCCCAACAAACTCCTAACTAATATATGAGTTTTGTCCCTAATTTCCCTGCTATAGAATTTTTCCCCAGTCCATCCACTAACCTTCTTTACCATATTCTCTGCTTTTCTGTCACATATAAATGCCAACAGCTCCACTTGTACATTTTTTTTATTATTAAGGTATTATTGATATACACTCTTATGAAGGTTTCACGTGAAAAAACAATGTGGTTACTACATTCACCCATATTATCGAGTCCTCCCATACCCTATTGCAGTCACTGTCCATCAGTGTAGTAAGATGCCACAGATTCACTATTTGTCTTCTCTGTGCTGCACTGTCTTCCCCCCACACCATGTATACTAACCATAATACCCCTCAATCCCCTTTTCCCTCCCTCCCCACCCACCCTCCCACACCCCTCCTCTTAGGTAATTGCTAGTCTCTTCTTGGAGTCTCTGAGTCTGCTGCTGTTTTGTTCCTTCAGTTTTGCTTCATTGTTATACTCTACAAATGAGTGAAATAATTTGGCACTTGTCTTTCTCCGCCTGGCTTATTTCACTGAGCATAATATCCTCCAGCTCCAATGGTAGGATTTGTTTCTTTCTTATGGCTGAATAGTATTCCATTGTGTATATGTACATCTTCTTTATCCATTCATCTACTGATGGACACTTAGGTTGCTTCCATATCTTGGCTTTTGTAAATAGTGATGCAATAAACATAGGGGTGCATATGTCTTTTTGAATCTGAGAAATTATATTCTTTGGGTAAATTCCTAGGAGTAGAATTCCCGGGTCAAATGGTATTTCTGTTTTGAGTTTTTTGAGGAACCTCCATATTGCTTTCCACTTGTACTTTTAATCCAACCTCCTCCTACCTTCTCAAGGACTTTGTTTCTGTAATAATCTTTACATCATCATCAACTTTTCTCTGGTCTACTGGATCATTCCCATCAGCATATAAATATATGTCTGTATCTTCTACCAGATAATGAAATCATTAAATATATACTGAGTGTCCAGTTTATGCTAGTTACTGTAAGAGGCACTTGGAATACATCAATGAAAAAAAAAACCGTAATTCCTTTCCTCATAGGAGCTTACATCCTGTTAAAATAGCAAGGCTATCTATCTAATTGTTCAAAGACCTAGAATTTCCTTAATTCCTTCCTCCTTTTTACTCTTCAAATCTAATATATATGAAATCCCTATTGGCTCTACCTCCAAAACATATCCTGCATCCCTTCCCTCTCTCTCTCCTGCAGCCACTGTCACAAAGCAATGTCACCTCTCTTGTATCCACAATCGATCTTCTTGCTTCCACTCTTGCTGCCTTCCTCTCAGCCCTATGTACCTTGCACACAGTAGTAAGAGTGCTCTTCTTTAAATGTAAATTTCATTGTCATCCTCTGGCTTTAAATGCTCCAGTGGCTTTCCATTTCCTCTAAATTCGAAGTCCTACATGGTTTGGCTCCTGTCCATGTCTTCAACTTCACCTCTAACCACGTTGACACTTGCTTACTTATTCCATCACCCTGGTCCTTCTCTCTCTTGAGCATTGTCAAGCTTGGGGTCACATCAGTCCTTTTATTTTTGCTGTTTTCTTTGCCTAAAACACTCTCCCCTTAGGTCCTCATATGGCTTTGACTTTTTCTAATTGTTCAGATCTTAGCTCAAATGTCACCACCTCAGAAAGGTCACTTTAAATAGTGACAAAGTCAATTATTCTCTGTCACACAGTTCTCTATTTTTTGCAGTACTTTTCACAATTGGAATTTATGATATTTACCTGTTTTTGTTTGCATTTGCCTGCTTCCCTCAGAGTGTGCTTTGTGAGAACAGCACCTTTTCTGTCCTGATCACTGCTGTGTTCTCAACACTTCTAACAGTGCCTGATGGATCAGAGGAGCTCATTTCATATTGGTTAAATGCACAGTCCTCAGTGTTAAGCTGTTCTCCTTCACATCAAGCCAAATCTATCTCTGTGTAGCTTTCACCCATTCTGTTCTGTCATTTGTGGTCACACAATAAATAGTCTGATTTTTCTCCCCTTAACAGTCCTTCAGATATTTGAAGATAATTCTCATTTTTTCTGTGATTTTTCCTTCCCAGTAATAAGAACCTTCAGGTTTTTCTCTATTTTTTGATAGATTCTTTTCTTAGTGTGATTCTTTTCTGTTTTTATGATTATTAATATATATATTCATGTGAAAAGAAGATAGGAAACACTGCAAGATATAACAAAGGAAAAAATCCACCTTATCTATTACCCAAAGCTAATCAATTAAAACATTTTGATGTATTTCCTTCCAGATTTTTCACATATTTATATAAATTAAGAAATGGAATTATGTTCTCTACAATCTTGTTTGTTATTTTTTATATTTAACTTTGTAAGTACTTTTTAGTGTCATTAAATATTTTAGTGCTTTTTTATTATGGTAAAATATATATATAGTGTGAAATTTACCATTTTTATCACCTTTAAGTGTATAATTCAGGGACATAAATTACATTGACAGCATTGTGCAATGATCACCACTATTTCCAAAGCCTTTTCATCACCCCAAGCAGAAACTATGTACCCATTAAATAATGATTCTGCATTGCCTCTCCTCCCAGCCTCTGATAACCTCTAATCTCCTTTTTGTTTCTATGAATTTGCCTATTCAAGATATTTCATATAAATTGAACCGTACAATACTCATTTTTCCCTTTTGTATGGTTTATTTCAATTAGCATTAGTTTCAAGGTTGTGTAGTAGCATGTATCAGAACCTCATTGCTTTTCTTACGGCTGAACAATATTCTATTATACGTATATACCAAACCTGTTTATCCATTTATCTATTGATGGACTTGGGTTGCTTTTACCTTTCAACTATTGTGAAAAATGCTACAGTGAACATTTGTATAAAGTATCTGTTTGAGTCCCTGTTTTCAATTCTTTTGGGGTATAGGAATGGAATTTCTGGGTCATATGGTAACTATGTGTTTAACTTATTAAGAAACCACTGAACAATTTTCCATAGTGATTTTCATCATTTTGAGTTCTCACCAGCAAAGTATGAGGGTTCCAGTATCTCCAAGCCTCATCAATACTTGTTAGGTAACTTAAAAGATATTTAGAGATCCTGATGGGTATAAAATATCATCTTTTTTTGTCTTTGAATTCAGTTCCCTAGTGACTAAATGATGTTGAATATATTTTCATGCAGTTTTTGGCCATTTGTATGTTTTTTCTTTGGAGAAATGTTTATTCAAGTCCCTTGTCCAATTCATATCTGGATTTTTGTCTTTGGTGTTGATTTCTAGAGTTTTTCATTTATTGTAGGTATTAAAACCTTCCCAGATACATGATTGCAGGTATTCACTCCCATTTGATATGTTCTTTTCACTTTCTTGATAATGTCCTTTGATGTACAAAGGTTTTTTGTTGTTGTTCATTTTGTTTTGTTTTTTAAATTTTTATTAAGGTATTATTGATATACACTCTTAATGAAGGTTTCACATGAAAAAACAATGTGGTTACTACATTACCCATATTATCAAGTCCCCACCCATACCCCAATGCAGTCACTGTCCATCAGTGTAGTAAGATGCCACAGACTCACTGTTTGCCTTTTCTGTGCTACACTGTTTTCCCCGTGATCCCCCACACTATGTTGTACAAAGGTTTTTAATTGTGGTTATTCCAATTTATCTATTCTTTCTTTGTTGCTCATGCTTTTGGTATCATATCTAAAAATCTGTCAAATCCAAAGTCATGAATATTTACCCTGTGCTTTCTTCTAAGAATTGTATGGTTTTAACTCATATTTAGGTAACTGATCCATTATTTTTGTTGATTTCTGTATATAGCAAAAGGTTAGTGTCCAGCATCATTTTTTACATGTGGAAATCCAGTTGTCCCAGGACCATTTATTAAAAAGCCTATTCTTTCTCCATTGAATAGTCTTGACGCTCATATTAAAAATCAATGGGCCTAAAGGTATGGGTTTATTTCTTGATTCTCAGTTCAATTCTGTTGTTTTACACATGTTGTCCTTATACCAGTTCTACATAGTTTTGATGACTATTTTTGTTGTAAGTTTGAAACCAGGAAGTGTGAGCCCTCCAATGTTGTTGTTATTTTTCAAGATTATTTTGACTATTCAGGGCCCCTTATAATTTCACATAAATTTGAGGATCAGCTTTATTACTCTGCAAAAAAGAAAAAGCCATTTAGAGATTGCATTGAATCTGTAGATCTTTTCTTACTATTTTCCTACTATTGATAACTTAACAATATTAAGTCTGGCAATCCATGAACTTTGGGTGTATTTCCATTAATTTATGTCTTCTTAAATTGCTTTCAGAAAGTTTTATAATTTTCAGTGTACAAGTCTTTCTCCTCTTTGGTTAATTTATTCCTAGGTATTTATTCTTTTGGATAATGTTGAAAATGGAACTGTCTTCTAAATTTCCTATTTAAATGGTTCATCGCCAATGTATAGAAATACAACTGATTTTTATATGTTGATCTTGTACCATGCAACATGGCTAAATTTATTAATTCTAGTAGTTTTCTTGTGGATTCCTTCCTTCCTTCCTTCCTCTTCCTTCCTTCCTTCCTTCCTTCCTTCCTTCCTTCCTTCCTTCCTTCCTTCCTTCCTTCCTTCCTTCCTTCCTTCCTTCCTTCCTCCCTCCCTTCCTTCCTTCCTTCCTTCCCTCCCTCCCCCTCTCCCTCCCTTTTCTTTAATTGCTGTGGATAGAACTTCTAGTACAATATTGAATAGCAGTGTTGAAAATGGGCATCTTTGTCTTGTTCCTGATCTTATAGGGACAACTTTCAATCTTTCATCCTTGAGTATGTAGGTTTTTCATCCTTGAGCTGTCGGTTTTTCATTATATAATATATAATCATGAGGATTACATGTAACAACCTAATTTTATGACAATCTATCCTGAATTGATGCCTTAGCTTCAACAGCATGCAAAATCTCTGCTACTTTACAGCTCTGTTTCCCCCTTTTAGGTTGTTGTTACACAAATTACATCTTTATTCATTGCGTGCCCAACAAAAAAGATATGTAATTACTTTTTATGAATTTGTCTTTAAATCATGTAAGAATGAAAAGTGGACTTAAAAACCAAAAATACAATGATATGGTCTTTTTATTTGCCTAAATAATTACCTTTACTGGTCAAAATGAGAATGTCAATAAAGAGAAAGAAATTACAAAAAGAATTCTTTAAAAAGAATTTCTTTTGGCTCATTTTCATAATTTCTATCTCTTTATTGAGATTCTTGTTTTGTGTATGGGTTATTTTCCTGATTTCCTTTAGTTCTTTGAGGATATTAAAAACATTTATTTTTAAGTATTTGTCCAGTAAGTTCAATGTCTGGGCTTTCTCACAGATAATTTCTCTCAATTTATTTTGTCTGTTGAATATTGTAATGTCTTAACTCTGGAAATCATGTTCTTCCCATTCCCCAAAGTTTGCTGTTTTTTGTTTTGCTGTGTTTTTGAGGTTTGTCAGTCTGTTTAGTGACTTTCCTAAACTGTTTTTACAAAGATTCTACCAGTTGTCATGTGTAGTCACTGAAATCTGTGTTCCTTTAACTGTTGTTCAGCTAGTGTTTTTGACAGATCCCTAATTATAAGAGTTTAAAAACAGGAACAAAGAAATACCTCCCCCAATCTTTGCAGACTGGTTCTGAGTTGGGGTGCTTCAACATTTAGCCAGGCTTGTACTAAATCTAGAGAGCATCTAGAGCTGAAAACATAGGGTCTTTTCTGGTCTTTTCTGAGCATGCAGCTTACCCTGGGCATGTACGTGGCTGTCTACATTCCCCAACATACAGAGATGCTTATGACTGCCGTAATTTCCCAGAGAAACTTTAGTTTTCTTTCAGGCTTTGGGTCGTTATTTTATGTCTCAGCTGTAACCTCTCTCCTACTCCTGGTTATTGTGGGTAATTTGTTAGTTTTAGTATGTTTTCAAGCAGTGTGTGCTGCTGTTCCACCCCGAGTGAACATTAGGTGAAACAAAGATGCTTTGCATTAGGTGAAACAAAGATGATTGCTTTCCACCAGTTTTTCAGGTAGCCCTCTGTCATGTTAGAACAGACGTACACAATAATTTGTGGATAACCTCTGTGACCAGGGACAAGTGTCCATAACTAGGCATGATGGGCTATGATCTCCAGGATTGCCACAAGGATGAGGAGGGTGGGCAAGGGCAAGTAAAGATGTCACAAAGCTTTCCTACTATTTTTAAGTTGCCTTTTTCTTGAATCAGCATTTGTTTGGATGCTATAAACCTTTGTCTGTTTTTCAGTTGTAGCAAAGTTAGTCTGAGAGTTCTGCTTGTTTTTTGCTGTTTCTGTGGAGGGATGGGATGTTGGAGCTGCCTACTCTGCCGTTTTGCTGATGTTACTTCTCATTTTTGTCTTTAAATATTTCAATGCATTGCTTTTTAATGACTGCATGTTATTCCATTATGTAGATGTACAATGATTTACTGTAAATGATTCCATGGTGTATATTTTTCTACATCTGTGATATTTAGCTTACATTTCCAGAAGTGGAATAATTATGTCAAATGCTGTGAATATTTCTTGATCTCTTCATATTTGTTGCCAAATTGCCCTGTAGAAAGTTTTTGTCAATTTACATTTTCACAAGCTGTGTTTGAGAGTGTACATTTCATCACTCCCTTACCTATAATTTAATAGTCCTTGCCTACTTAATTGACAATAAAAGGCATCATGTGATTGTTCCATGTCTTCTGTCTTAGAAATTCCTCACATGACTTGAGTTTGACATTAATTGTTTTCTTCCCTCAGTTTGTGATATACTTCAATTTGTCAATTTCTTCATATGTGTAGTCTAAGAAGTTGTACCATTCTTCTAATGTAGAATACATATTCCTGTTCTCATAAGTATAAAACTTGAATTTATTTTGTAGTGAACTTGAATGGTGCCTACCCCAAGCTGGTGCCTTTCAGACCTGCAGGACGGCTGATCTCCCCACCTCTACTGCTCTCTGTGATTTTCAACATTCTTCTCAGCCTGGCCATGCACATTGTGGGCTTTATTCTGGTTCAGAGGCAGCCTTGGTATCCCATGGACATGCACAGGTACCACGACAGCCTCAATTCTAGTTTCTCACATTCTAAACATTCTAATTTCTATCACACATTGTCTGACCCATATGATGGGAGGCAAATGGGTCTTCATTCTTCCAAAGGCTTTGGCTCCCTTAAGTCCCTTGGGCAGCTTCCCAGTGATCTTCTGTTCTCTGTAGCACAGTTTGAGGGTGAGGGACTCATGCCTTGGTACTTACCTTTGCCTTTCTTGTATTATAATGATCTATGACCATCTTTTATATCCAGGGTGACCATGCATTACAGTTTGCCTGGGCACTTCCAGTTCAAGCCTCAAATTCCAATGAAATTATTAAAATCTTTTTTTCCTTTCACATTCAAATCTGTTCCTGATGGATGATAAAGTATAAGACTACTCTACTTATATGGTCTTATAATTATCCATCTTAAGCCATTAGAGGGAAGAATCATGGCTTATACATCTGATTCTCTGCCCAATTTACTGAATTGGAGCCCAATTTACTGAATAAATAACTTGTTGAATCTGTCTATCTATCTATCTATCTATCTATCTATCTATCTATCTATCTATCTATCTATCTATCTATTTATCTATCTATCTATCATCTATCTATCTATCTATCTATCTATCTATCTATCTATCTATCTATCTATCATCTATCTATCATCTATCCATCTATCCAAAACATAGATCCATCTGTGCTGGTTTCTTTCTCCTTATATTTCAGTATATTCTTTCCCAAACTGTAGGCAATCATAGAAGCATTGAGAGTATGATGTCCTGTAGATACAAATGCCCCATAAAGGCCTGTCACCTTACTTCATTAGCTTTTTTGTTTTCCTTTTTAGTGTCTGCACAGTGCAAAATGAAAGCAGCTCACAGTTAACCATTTCTTCTACTGCTCCAGAAAAAAATGGAAGTAATGGTTCCTTCACAAGTTTCGAGAACACAACTATATGGTTCTTGGGAACAATCAACTGTATTATTGTGGCTCTCACCTTCTCTAAAGGAAAACCATTTAGGCAGCCCATCTATACAAACTGTGAGTAGAATTTTGCCAGATCAGAGGTGAGAGGTCATCAGAGAGGAGGACAGACATGCTCAGGTCACTCAAGGAGCACCTGCAGCTTTGATGCTTATCTAAGGTCTCCTGAGTCCCACTACAG
Source organism: Manis pentadactyla (assembly GCF_030020395.1). NCBI lineage: Eukaryota > Metazoa > Chordata > Mammalia > Pholidota > Manidae > Manis > Manis pentadactyla. Next base: position 122,188,641 of record NC_080019.1, on the reverse strand, counting down.
GGCTCCATAAAGCACATTGTGCAGCCTCATTCTCATGATCCTTTGCTTTTCCCCTCAAATCTGCATTAAATATTGGGGCTTCTTTCACCACCTCTTTCTCTCACCAGAAGATTGTCTCTACGTGTCTTTTCATGGGATCACTCCAAATTGGGAAGATTCTTTTATTTCTCTGTTTGTCAGTACTTGTCAGAATTCACATTGCAGATGGAGAGAAGGGTACCAGCCCCCTGTTGGAACATGTCTGCTGTCATGAAGACGACGATCTGGGTGGGATTGTGTGGTTGGCAGGCTTGGAGTGAGTCCAGCTTGGAGAGACCTGACTCTTGATGAGTGTAGAGGCTCTTGGCTAAACCTTACATCCTGAGCTGCAGATAGGGGTGTGTTTTAGGAGGAACGGATGACCTGCTTAGCCTTTAGGGCATTCATTTGTATACCATCAGTCCCATTCTAACTGGGAAAATTTAGAAGCACAAGTTGAAAAATCAATATCCTCATAAAAATTTGTTCAGAGAAAATTATTTTGCCCTTCCTCTTGGGATGAGGAAGCAGCTGAATACTGACCTCTACAAATGTTGCACTGTAAACATTTATTTTATTTTTTTACAGAGTTTATTTACTCTGTAAAAAGCTCTCCTTTTTTCCAGGGAAGTATTTGAAGCAGATGATTTGCGTTAAAGAGACTCAGATACATGGATGTCTTCAAGGCATTTATTGAAAATATATTTAATCAATGTTACCCTCCCTATATTTTCCATTTTTATTAATTGAAACTTATGCATGTGAAAATTTCCAGTTGCCTCAAGGACATGCATAGAAATTGTTTAGGTGATATCTATTGCATAGAAATGAGTACTTTCCATCTATTATGCTGTATTTGGATGTAGAAATCAAATAAATTTAATCAGTGTTAATCTAGACTATGTCTATCAATAGATATGACACTGTATATTCTGATTTCTCAGAATGATAGCTTGTGTTCTTATTTCCTCAGATATATTTGTTGTTCTGCTGATTATACAGCTGGGTGTGTGTCTATTCGTTCTATTTGCTGATATTCCAGAATTATATAGGCGTTTGGATGTAAGTCTTATCTCTGGGATGTGATGATGTTTCACAGTTCTATAACACCCTAACTTCGAAAAGCAAGTCACAATTACAATGCATATGGTTTCTTGACACTGATTATTCTTGTGGGATGATAAATGAATTAATTTATTCATATTTTTTAATTTAAGCCAGTCAGGAAATAAAATTTGTCTTGCCCTGATTTCAAGTATTTCAAAAGCATTGAACATTTTTATCTTAGAAGATCCCTGTAAGACCGGAAAATCTATTTATATATATTCTCTTTCAAATGTGAGAGAAATTTCCTCTAAATGCATCTGTTTTGAAGCTGTTAAAAACAGTTTTGGCTATAACACTTGTTCCATTAATTCTCAAATCTGTATTTATATCTTTTTAAAATTTCATTAAAAGTGTGTTTTTCTTCACATTCATAATTAATGTCTGCAAAACTTACTTTCAAGAGCCATACCCTACCTTATGAACTCTCTTCGATTTTGCAATTTCAAGACTAGTTTGAAATTCTGTAAGAGACATAAAGTTTACATACTCAAGCAAAGGAAAATATACATTTTGATTCTTCTAACCTATAGTACTTTTAAATTAGAAGTTAATCGTTACTAAATGTCCTTTACACCAATAAATAGAATATGGAAGAGACATCGAAAGGGGCTGAGCTTTTTTTAACTTAGTGCTGTGTGAACCTGCCTGCCTGCCTCTGCATCTCAAAGATAAGTTTCACAAGGCTGAAGATTCTTACTCATTTTTTCTATTACCAGTGCCTTGCAAAGCCAGTGGCACATAATGGCAATGAATGACTCATTGATTATTGTATTTCAGGCCATTAAATGTAGACAAGCACTTGGCATGCACAGTGAATTGCAAGCCAGCAGCTCCTTCATGAACCCATCATGACATCTGACATTAAACTAATGTCTACGTTTGGTTTTCATTTTATAATTGTATTACTATGGCTAACAGTGTAATTGCCACTGTTGTTAAGTGTCTTCATGAATTAGATTAAGTACTCGTGGAGAAAAATAATCTTGCCCACTAGTCTTCTAAGTGAATTAAAACTTCTTCATCCTATAGAAGTTAAGGTTAAGACCTGTTGAGTTTTGTACAGTCTTCACCTGTAGACTCTTGCAAAGAGGATGGTCCTTTTTATAATAAATTGGGGAGCATACTTGGTTTGGTGGGAACCAGTGTGGAATCATTGCCAGCATGACTTGCAAAGCAGTCTGCAGAGAATTATTGTTCATCTTAAAAATAATTATTTTTCTTATTATGACATAAAATTATGAGTATATTTTACAAAAGGTTAACATATAGTCAAGGAAAAATTTAACATGATTCACTATGTCCTTCCGTCTTTGAAAATTCATATTATAAATGTGCATCGACTGATTTATGAAGCTTATTTTATTTTAAATAGAATCATGCTGTTTTGCATCCTTGCTGTTACTCATTTTTAAAAAAGAAATAAGCATAATTTTCAAAAAATAGGGAACACACTTGCATGATTTAAAATCCGAGAGTTAGAAAAATTCTATAATGAAAATCTTCCCATCCTTGTTTCCCAGCTACTAGTTTCCCTCTCTGGAGGCAGCTGATGATACCAGTTTGTTTTACATACTTTCAGAGAAATTTTATACATATGTGCACATATATATGTGTATGTGTGTGTGTGCATGTGGTGTACATGTGTGTTTGTATATATATTCATGTTCGGCCACATTTTTATACAAATAGTAGCAAACTATTACATTTATTCTGGTCTTCTGAGTTGGATATGTCAGGTGAGATGAGATTAAGGTAAGAAAATTATTGGAGGAATTGCCTGGAGGGAAAAGCTTAAGAAGCCAGAGGAGGGGGGAAGGCATACCACTAGGATGTGGGTCTGATCCCCATGAGGAAGAGAGGGAAGGAAGGAGGCCTGATGAGCTATTTCAGGCTTCAGTGCATTTCTGAAGGAGCCAAGCCAAAGTTGCCCACCAGAGGTTCTCGTGTCTCACAGGAAAGAACAGGATTAGAAGCCCTTCTGCCCTCAGTTCCTGGCTATGAGCGGCCCTGGAAGTGTGGCGTCAGGGTGACCATTATGGTCGCATCTGAGTACCACACCTGGGCATATGCCATTCATCCTCCCAGCTGCAGACTGATGGGCATTTCCATGGCTGCTACACCCACATGCACAGTCCTTCATCTTGTTCTTTTATGTGACAGTCTATTTTGGTAATTGTTCCATATCAGTATATACAGCTTCCTCATTCTTTTTCTGTTAGTATAGCATTTCATTGTACCATAATTTATAGGTAATCCCTATTGAAAGACATTAGACACTCAGGTTTGTTTCCAGTTTTTTAATGTTACAAACAAAGCTGCAATAAAATAGCCTTATATATACACCATTTCAGTCATGTACTAGTAAATCTCTAGAATAAATTCCTAGAAATGAATGTGAACTTTGAATTTTAATAGCATTGCCCTCCATAGAGTTGTGCCAGTTTTTACGCCCACTTGGATATAAGGCAGTGTATGAGGAGCACCAGGTACATCAGAGTGCCCCTGAGTTTGTTTCAATCATTCAGTTATCCGTCTAACATACATATGAATCATCTATGTCATCTGGGCAGGGTTTAGGGAAGACACAGAGCAAGTGGGGAAAGAGACAAGTGGTGGCAGCTGGATTTTAGCCCTGCCGGCTTGGTGGATGTGTGCCCTGGGGACGGCACGGCCTGCGCAGCTCTGCCTGCAGTCCTGACAGGGAAACCTTGACCCAGGACTCAAAGGCAGAGATGTGGTACCAGACAGAAGAGGGCAGCGATACCCATGTGGTGGTTTAACACGGGCACCCTCAGAGCCTCCTGAGAGTAGGGCCACATTTCTGTATTCCCAATAAAAAATAAAACACAAGCAAAGTGGTCAAATTTATTTTGGGAAATTTAGAAATTACAGAGAAAAAAGAACAAGAAAGGAAGATAAAAGAAAGAAAACAACAATCACAGTCCCCAGATCACTGGAATCATTGGGTATTTACTTCCACACTGTTTTCTGTGCATACATGCATAGAAATACTTATATATGTAAAATGTGTGTGTATGTATATATGTATATACAATATGTATATAAAACAAATACACATATATGCATGTGTCTTTTACTACATGATTTATAACTTATGAAAATGTACTGTCAACATATGTAAATTTTTTCCATTGTATATTTGTCTTCAGACTAACTGTGCTTTTTTGTCTCCTGCCAGCTGCTCTGCACTCCTGTTCAGTGGAGGCTCTACATTGTCATCATGCTTAGCACCAATTTTATTGTGTCCTTTGTTGTGGAGGTAAGTGCCTGCAAGCTGCTGGTCTCTGTGGGGGTCTGCGCGGAGTCTGAAAAAGGGGCAGCTCAACAGGGGACAAGGCTCAGCAGTGCAAGGGGCTCCCTTCCCTGGCAACCTGAGCAATGGTGCTCTCTTCTGATGAGTTCCAAACAAGGCACGAATTCTCCCATCTGTAATGTGGAGGTGGGAAGAATGGAATATTGACCTCTAAAGTGGCATCCATTTCTAAAATTCACAAATAGAGACCCAATTCAATTCATTTTTTTGAAACTGAGGTGTGATTCACATACTATAAAATTCATTTTATAAACTTTTATAGAATTTATAAAATTTTATAAAATATACAATCGTACACTTTTTAAAGTATACAATTCAGTGGCTTTTAATGTATTCACTAAATTGTACAACCGCTACCACTATCTAATTCCAGAGCTTTATCATCAACCAAGAAACCCTGTGCCTATCAGCAGTCACTCCCCATCCACCTTCTTCCTCCCCCGCCCCTAGCACCCACTAATCTACTTTCTGTCTCCCAATTGGCCTCTTTTGAACATTTCATATAAAGAGGATCACATAGTTTGTGGCCTTTTGTGTCTGGTTCTTTTCACTTAACTTGTGTCACTTTACAGATGGGAAATGAGATTCATAGTGAGCTTTTCCTGGCTTTTATTCTTCAGTTCCAATTTCTTCCATCTTGTCTGTAATATGAGCTCATACTCCCCATTCTTTTACTGCATGGCTCACTCTCTCCTTTGTTAGTGTTCTTAGATGTGATCATTCTTCAAAGCCTGCTGTTGCTTAGGGGGTGCCCTCCAAAGGATCCATTTCAACAGAGAGGTAAGCTGCAGGGCAAAGGCCATGTAGGAGCTAGTGGCAGAACAGGACATAGACTTAGGGTCGTAGAACTCCTCTCTATATGCTAAACCAGAGGCTCACACATGGCAGGCCCATTGGGGCCTCAGAGTCACCTGGAGGGCGTATTAAAACAGACTGTCTGGCCCTGCCCCCAGCACTTCTGATTCAGTAGGTCTGGAACGGGCACAAGGTTTTGTTTTAAAAGGCTGCCAGGTTCTCCTGGCTCGGAAATCACAGTAAGTACTGTGCTAAACAATATGGTCTCCAAAGCTACCAGATTAATAAAAAAGCATTCCTATTGGCGTCCTTGTACCTAATTACAAAAAGATGGACCTTGCCCTTTAAGGGGTAACCTTACGTATACATATCTCGTTCCTCTCCATGATCATAGCTCCTCTGTCTAGCACGTCTTTGCCCATCTCTGCATACCGAAATGCTAGTCCATCCTCTGGCACAGCTGTGTACTATCATGAATCTTTCCTGCAGCCTGGATCAATTAGGCAAGCAACCAACTTCCCTAACAGTTTGCCTCAAAGCTCAGCCAACAGTGGCTTACACAATAAGCATATTTATTGACTCACTTAACAAGAAGATTGGAGGGAAGTGGCTTGAGGACTGTTAGCCAGTCAGCAGTGTTATTGGGATCCTCATTCTTTCACTTTCCTGTCTCACCACCTTCAAGGTTGACCTTTCATCTTTGTGCTTGCTTTCTATGGTGCCTAGATAACCTTCACATCGCCAGGCAACATGTCTGTTTTCAGCGCAGGATGAAAAGGGAAGAGGCACCAGCAGGCTTTTTTCCCACAAGTATGAACGTTTTATCGGGAAACCAGAATATTTCCTCCAGCCCACATGGAGACTCACTCTTGTTCTTGGTTAGAACTATGTCTCATTGTCAGACTGAGCAGAAAAGGATTCTGGGAAAGTGGATCTATGCCAGAAATGTAGACAGGTTGGCTTACACTGTTCTGTAGGGCAATCAAGCCACAGAGTCGGCCATAATCCCCTAGCAGGAGACCATTGCACTGTCAGTATTTTTGCAGTTATGAGCATAATCCAGGCTAAGTCTACCTGGGTTTGAATCCTGTCTCCACCCTTTCTTGCTGCCTGAGTTTGGACAGCACTTGCTACTCCTCTTCTCTGTCCCCATTTCCTCACCTGTAAAGTAGTGATAAAAATAATGGCATCTTACTTGGGTTACTGTGAGCATGAAATGTGAACAGTGAAAAGCACATAATAAAGTGTTTAATAAATATAAGCTATTATTAGAAGATTATCTTGTGGTTCTTACCATTTCTTACTTTGTATCTATCAATCATTCGGGTATTTGTTGATTCATTCACTCTTCCCACCAGCATTTGTTGGCCAGGTGTCATGTCCTAGGGCATGATGTGAAGGTGAAAAGGATGACAAAAGGGTATCACTCACAATCCTCAGTGAGCAAAAGGACAAGTTCTATAATTACTTGCATATATTTTTTTCTCATACCTGCCAGTAAACTGTTCGCAAGAACTCATCTCAGTAGCTACAGTACGCAAACCCCTGCTTTGTTCTCACAGGGGCTGGGTAAAGGTTTATTCAATTATTACATGTAAGAAGTGACCCTGATCACCCCCAGCAGATGGCAAGGATAATTTGATACTTATGAAAGATAGTTTCTCTTTTGTTTCTCATGCTGCAGGAGAAATAGAGACACACGTGGGTGTTAGTGTGGGTTCCCAGCAGCTGTACCCTGAGAACACTGCGGGTTCCAGCTCACAGCCACTAGCCCCTCTACTGCAGCCTCCAGTTATTGGAAGTCACCCCTTTGCCTGCTGTCAGTAGGAACTAGGAACAAACCGAAGCCATTTGAGTCTTTGGTGAAGGCAGTTGTAATGGAGAATTATGGACACTAAGATTTCCTGCCTCATAAAGTGAGCCTCTTGGAGTAGGTCAAGACCCCAGACTATCAGGCAAACAGCAAGATGTTTTCCTCAAGTGGCTCTTGGTATGTCTGACAGAATATGCTAAAGATCCCTGGGATGGACTGTGCTCACTCCATACTACCTGGCCCACCCGTGGCAGAGATGGTCCAGAGAGGTCCTTGGGTCACAGGTATGGGGGCTGGTTGGCTTCCTTTTGCACAGTCACAAATACTGTCTGGCCTGCTGAGAAATCCAACCCTACCCTAATCCTGTTGCAGCCTAGAGTACAAACAGGTTTGAATGAGACCTTATCCTTTACTGTTTCTCATGATCTAACCTCCAGCTGAAGGGCATAGAAATTAATGTGTATAACTTTAATCCTCTCTTTTTTATTACTAATGTGTTTGTATATTTATGCATGTATGTCTACATGTATGAATTATTTGAGTAGCCAGTCAGATGAGCTCATGAGGTGAAGGTTTTTTGAAGAAATGGTATCTCATCAAGGCATCCCTTTTGTTTCTAGTTCTGCATTTCATTTACAATGTACAGTGACAGAACAGATCCCCTCTCAGTGCTTCAGTTTCCCTTCCCAGAACAGCAAAGCAATAAGCTCATCATACTTCTAGAACTGTAAATAATTCCAGGCATGCATAGAGTACTAAAGTCTTTCTATATGTGTTGTTTTGTTTCATTTGTTTTATTTAAAACCTGCTCAGATTTCCTGGAGGTAGGCTAGATTTTAAAACCATTAATTGGATACCTGTGATCCTGCCTTATCCCAGCTCTAAGGAGAACTATAAGTAAACAGGACAAAAACCTTGTTATGGGAAAGTAGAGTTTCAGGTCTGGTTAGGCAAGCCCTGAGGTTTGCAAGATGCTGATCAGATGGCTGTGTGGGTCTTTAACAGCATGCTAGCAGATGGTTAGTGTTTAGGGGAAGATTCAGACTATCTATTCTCTATTATGTCCATGGGCAATGGGACTCAAATGTCAAAAATGGGTGGGCTTTAAAAACTATCATCTGTGGCCAAGTTCCTGGTAGAATCTACAGAATGAGCTCTTTCAGTTTAGCAAAGACACCACGAATAGGTACCAAAGCTGGTTCTGATTCTGTGGGACAGCTTGGCTCCTCATATTTTTCCTCTTCATTTCTTTCATGATAACTTTTAAGATGGTCAATCTTTGACTGAATATGATAAAAATGAAATATTAACATGATAATATCTCATGCACTCTGTATCATAAGTCAGAACTTGGACTGTATCTAGGCTCAATCTAACTCATGAAATAAAATGGCAGTCCAGAATGTTTCCAAAGAGATGTCTTTTTTGTAATCTTAGAAAGTGCATTGCAGTGAAATACTTGTAGGTGAAAATTAGAGGCATATGTGAATAGGACCACAGAGCACAGCCTTTTGTTAAATGAATAGGTCTGGAATATGATCAAGGGAGGCACCTATGCTGCCATGCCCTGCATTGTGATTGGTGTTATATAATCCTCATGATAAATGTAAGCAGAAGGAATTGTGATTTCTAATCACTGAGGCTTGGATAGGGCATTTAATTTGAACATAGGAGGTGTCGGAGCTGGAACTCAACTCCAGATCTGCTTAGCTCCATGACAGTGGCCCATATTCCTATTTTATTGACCTGTGTTCATGACTATGCAGTTATACACCAAAGCTATGTCATACACATGGCACAGCTTTCTATAAGGTCAGTTCCATTTGGTGGTAAGTAATTTTACATGTCATTTTATATTAAATCAAATATGGATGTAGCATGGAGTGGATGGCAGAATTTGAATGATTTTAAATTTAATTTACATATGACATTCAGAAGAAATTTCATCCTTGGGGCCAACTACTTTAAGCTATGTTTCCATATTCTTGAAACTATATGCCTCTCCCTTCTCCCAGAAGAGTTCCTCAAGTAGAAAAGTTTGAGAAGCTGAGACCTACCCCATGAAACCGCTTTGGACCTGTTTATGCAGGGCTCTGGTTCTTTGTCAAGCTGGATCTAAGCAGCCAGGTGCCTGATTAGGGCCTCTGGAGGGCTATAGTCTGGAAATACTAGGCCTCTGATGGTAAAGAGTGACTCTTTTATTTTGCAGGAGGCCATTATTGAAAACCGAGCCCTGTGGATGATAATCAAAAGGCGTTTTGGCTATCAATCAAAAAGCCAGTATCGGATATGGCAGAGGGCCTTGGCAAATGAGCCCAGTTGGCCTCCACTAAGCAAGACCTCCTACTCTGACATGCCTGAGTGTGGCACAGGAGAGTCTTACAGCAACCCGGTGTTTGAGAGCAATGAGGAGCATCTCTGAAGGCAATGTGATATCCAAGTGGATAAAACACAGAAACAACGGCAAAGAGGATCAGTTTGGGTGATTTTTAAGCAATGAGACTCATAATATCAGCTGGAAGTTTTGGAATCAAAAACCTATCCAATCATGGTCACAAATTAAAGTCTGTTGATAAAATACTTTCTACAAAGCAGAACACTGCCCCAGAGGAGTGCTTTTCTCTTGGCTTCTGAAAGTATTAGGTGTATTCATGACTCAAGAATTGGCCAACAGTGGCAATAGGCCAAGAGATTGGCAGGCTTCAAGAGAAGAACAGGTCATATTTCTTCTTAGATAATACATTTTTTAAGTGAGTTGAGGTAAAGTAGCACTATGTATAGTCATAGAATCGCAACATGTTAAAGATCATTGCTGAATTCATATTTTATTGATGAAAAACAAATGCATGGGGACCATCACACCAATTTTCACTGCCTGGTTTCCTTTCCTTTGTAGTACTTTTCAGATTTGAGACATTTCCTTCTATTTTTGGCCTTCTACTGCATATTAGTAAGGATAGGCTAAGTCAATGCTATAGGAGGGTCATAACACACAATCCCCACGACTCAGTGGCTTATGCAACAGCTTCTTTCTTGGCCCAGATGACTCTCTGGACTGGCTCTCCTCAGAGAGGTGACTCTTTCAAGCTGATGGCTCTCCCGGCTTGACCAAGGGACATGGTGTTCACTGGATCGTGGAAGGAGGAGACTGGGGAGCTCACAAGGACTCCTCACTGCCGCACCCCAAAAGTGGCACTCACACATCAGTAATGAGGAGGAATTTGACAAAGAATCTGGGAAATACAGTCTCTGGCTTTGGGGCTGGCTAGCTTTGTGTACACGTGGCCTGGGTGATCACACAGTGCCTCATGCTTAGAAGGGCCCCACACTCGAATTAATGCTCTGCTGTTACCATTTTGAAATTCTTAATTTTTGAATAAGGATCCCCACATTTTCACTTTTCACTGGGCCCTACAAATTATGTAGTAGACCTGGCTTGTATTCCTGGGAAAGAAAGTGAAGTAGCACACATCAAAGAGCACTAGTACCGCCCACTCAACCTTGTGAGTATCTCCTGTGTTTTAGGACCCCCTCATCTCACATGTCCAGCTCCAGGAACTTCACTCTTCTATTATTTTTTGAGAAGAGTCAGTTTTGTGCTCCAACATTGCGTTTTCATTAATGTGAGTCGTCATGCAACCTAAACACTTCTTAAGTTTGAGGCTTTAGTTTTCATAAAACAAAGTTTTCCCTTATTTTATTGCTATTACAATTCAGTTATATTGGATTCAGCATAGAAAACACTCAGGATTTGGTTAACTCAACAGACAACACTGAATTCTAGGAAAATACCTACAAATAAAATTTTAGAGCAAAAGTAAACATTTCATTACAAACATCAAATCCTAAGTGAATATTCTGGGCAAAGGGTGAGACTCAGGCTGGCTTTGCAACTTACTGGTAGCATTTGAAAGCATTCCTTCCGTGGCTGAACCCCTGAGCGCGGTTGGTAGCTCGGTGACTTGCAGACATTCTGCGAATGTGGTGCTTCCCATGAAGGTGCCTTGTTGCGTCTGGTTTTCAAATAAGGTGTGAAGAATCACTTAAGTAGGCTGCAGAGTCACTGTCTTCCTTGGCACAGAAAGAAGTATTTCCTTTTACAAAGTCAGTATGAGCAGTGATATGGCAGCTCTGAATGTCTTTTTCTACAACTAGTAACTTCTCTCATTTTTCAGAAGTGGAGGGTTATAGGGGCAAACAAGATGGTTAATAACCTAGTGATGGGCAAGAGCAGTGTGCACAGTTCATCCTCAGAAAAGGCTCCCTCCGAGTGCTGTCACCTCGGGTGGCCCATTTGAATTGCACAGTTCTCCTGGAACTCAGACCAGGAGGGCTTATCCTCCCCACCTTACAGAGGAGAAAACTGAGGTTCAGGATGAGTAGAGTAGACCCAGGGCTCAGACATGGATCTTTTGAGTGAACCTTCTGTTGCTTCCAAATACCTCATAATTACAAACCTTGGGCAGGGCAGAGTGATCCCATAGTCCAACAAGGAATGAGCTTCTTATTTACCAGGTAGAAGGAGGAAACCCTTTGCTAATACAAGAGCCTTCTGTTCAGGTGAATGCCAGGCACCCTGCCAGGCTCAGGCTAGAAGTGTGTTCAAAACAACACAACAAAACCAAAACCCACAAGCGTCTGTCTTTCTGAGACTGAGCGGCTCTTGCATTGGTCCTGAATGACTCCACCAGTAGCCATTTGCACATGGCTGGCAGGGAACGGGGAGGGAGGACTCTGGTTCCTCACCAGCCTGACAGCCCAACAACATTTGCCAAAAGGGACTCTTCTAAAGACTGTACTTGAGCCTAACTACATCTTAGAGGCAGTAAGTGAAGGAGCAGAGAGAGCTTAACCTAGAAAACAAGGAGTCAGGGGACATGACAATTGTATTTAACTACTTGAAGGGTTACATGAGAAAGAAGGCTCTGGCCTGTGCTGGGTGGCATGACCATTGAATAGCACGGTGGGAATGGCTCCTGGCCGACAAGGAGACCCCTGCCCTAAGAGTCAGCCCTGATAGAGTGGAAGCTGGTGATCTCACAAGGTGTGCACTCAGTGACACTGGAGGTTCGAATGGTTATTCAAAGACCAACTAGAGAAGGAAGTCAAGTATCACACGAAACTCAATCACTCAGTTGCATGATCTGGAGCCGCATTCAGTCACATGCCTTCTTCTGGGGCTCCCTGATTTGTCACTCTCCCATGTTGTTCTCCTCTGGATGAAACGTTTGTAGCCCTGAGAGACGAGGAGACAAGCAAGGCCCCTGTCTGGTAGATGGTCATCATCAGTATGATTTCCCCCAGGAAGAGCTTTTTGTTTTCACAGAGGTTCTCTTGAGCCTAATCATCAGTCACAGGAAAGGTCAACTCCCATAGACAAGAGAGTAAAATCATAAAGCCATTGCCCTGTGAGCCTGTTTCTTGTGGTCACATCAAGGTCTGGGTTCTGGCTCTGCTCTCCAGAACAGAAACCTACATCCTTGCTAGGACTTTGTGGGTCATAGGGACTCTCTCTTGGCCTTACACTGTGCTCACTTCTTTATGTACAGAATGCTGGAAAACTGCCACCGCACAGCATTCTGCCTGCCTTTTGGTTTCCATTACACTGGTTAAAATGAGCCTCTAAACTTTATCAACAAAATGACTTTCTTCAGAACTGAACAAACATAAAAATTACAATGACAGCAAAACACACCTCTCCTGGAGGTGCTGAGAGAGCCTTGGGGGTGAGCCACCCCTTCTCAGCTGCACCGAGCTTGCTCCCTCCTTGGGGGGACAGCATTTGCCATCCTTTCCACCATGAGTGCTCCCTCTGCCCCACCAACCGCCACCCTCAAGGTGGACCCCTTCTCCTTCCCTGACCACTTCATCTCATGTCCTGCCCCACCAGCTTGGTTCGTTTTCTACATAAACTTGCTTAACCCTTTGGGTGATAGAAGTTGAAAAAGTATTACTTGTTCAAGATTACACACTTAGAAAATGGGTGACCTAAGTCTAAAACCCAAGCCTACTGACTTCCAAATCCAGGTCCTGTGTCTTCTTCACAGCTAGCCAGTTTCTGCTCATCCAATTAGCTGATTCACTGGGAAAAACAATGTGGAATATTGTGATGCCCACGGTTGAATGAAGAGCTCACAAGGGGTCACCCAGACTCTTCCAGCTCTATTTTCTTGCTCTGGAGTCTCCCGCGGACTCTCTCTCCTTAGTGTTTCAATTCCATAAATAACCTGATGAAGCACTGGCCTGTTGTAAAGGCTGCACACATGCCAACTGTGGAAACTATTGAGCTCATCACTGTGATGAAGATGACAGTGTTGCAGAAAGGTCTCACATATGTTGCACATCCTATGCTCTGTACAGCTCAAGGGGGCACCATTCACTTGGATTGCAAGTCACATGGTAGCTCTGTGTGATATCAAGAAGGTTTTGTGGGTAAGTGAAGACTTACTCTCATAACACAAACATGGGTATGCAGTGGAAGAGTCCCACCTCCCTTCCTCTGATCAGTTCCTGAGTCCTGATGCTCTCTCCTAGCTGTGTCTCTCCTCTAGGCCCTTGGCCACCACCTGCCTGATTATAAGATGGTAAAAGCCTCATAACTGGTTTCCCCAACCAAGGTCTTTCTTCTATCTTTGCTTCTCAAAGTCCCTGTGGATTCTGTTGCTCAACTCCAATCATGTCATATTCATGGCCAGGAACTCTTCATAGTTGGAATTATCTGCCAAATAAAGTTCACCTTACTTAGTGAGGAATCCAAGGCCCTTTGTACCAACCATCTCTGCCCTCATCTCAGACGTTCCTCCCGGCACTCTACAAAGCCACAAAATGTTATTCCCAGCATTCCGTACTCACTTATTGCCAGCATATAGTAACTTTCTTTCCCTTACCTCAATACCTTTGCTCATGCTGTTTTCTCTTTTGGAACATCAGTAACTCTTATCTCCACTCATCCAAACCCTAGCAGTTCTCAAAATCCAATTAGAATACCACCTGATCTGCTAAAGAGGGTGCAATCTCTGCCACCTCTGCTATCTGCACACTCTGCATATCCATCCTTTCGGGGGCACGCTGGGCCTTTGCCTTGCATTCTGGTCTGGTACTGTTTCAACTTCCTCTACCTTCTCCAGGACCCCAAGTCAACTAGAGAGCACATTCTCTGGGGATAGAGACCAAGCCTGATTCATCTCATCTTCCTACCCTGCACTTAACACAGGGCCATGTTTGAAGCTTAGCAAGCACCTGTGTCATGACTGAATTAAAAAACATAATCACTGGGACATTTTGTTGATTTATTTTTCCTCCTTTGTCTTTGGACATCTGTTTTGCATTCACTACAAAGAAGCTTAACTGAAACAATAAGACTATAAATAAAAACAAGCTAAAGTACAAAGTATAGTGATTCCAAAGTTGTGTTTAGTAAGTTTGGCTATCTCTTTGAATAGGGAACATGTAGAAGTGTGCTGTGGGATCAGAAGGATTGGATATTTGCTACAAGACTATCTCAATACATACAGGATGTTAGAGGCACATTTGCACACTAGAGTAAAGATCCTCCCAGGAAGATACTCAACCCAATGGAAGAGAGAATTGAGGTAAGCAAACTTGCTTAAAAACACACACTAGAAATACAGAGAGCAGGGGCAAAGTTTGAATATAACTGGATGTCTAATTTTTTTCAATGTGTTCTCTGGTTTCACTATACCTTTAGTAACTTTTGCAAGGAACTAGGAAGAGAAAGCCACGATGGAAAAGGAGATGATAGAGATAGAGATAGATAGAGACAGAGATAGAGATAGAGATGGGGTAAGGAGAAGCCCACTCTGATTTGTGTGTCAGAGTATAATAAAAGCAGGACAGAAGGAATTCACCTGTGGCCTCTCTCACCTGGCAGCAATGTGACTGTAGGAACACAGGTGGAAGAACCATGTTACTAGTGCCTGATGATATCACAATGAGATGCATAGGTGACACAACAGCCTGAGCATATCTCCAAATGGCTGAAGGATATGGAGAATGGTCAGGGGTGACACAGAGTAGCCATGTAATCACAGAGGTCTGGGGTTCTTACAACCAATCTCAGGGTTGAGCAAGGCCCACAGAAGCTTCATGGAAGCAGCAGAGATCATCACAAAGCTGTGGCCTGTGGTCCATACAGCCAACACGGGTTGCAGGAAGGGACAACATGCCATAATCTGGAGCCCTGTATGCAGCATCCCATGCAGGGAGCTTCTGTGGACCTTCTCAATGACTCATGGGGGACTTCAGAGTAGCAGGTCTTCTCTGATCTATTTTTGAGTACTACCCCAGGTTTATGTGACCAGGGAAACATAAGTTATAAAGATAGAAAAGACACCTCCCCATTAGGTGAATGCTTATTTGGTGATAGTCCATGCAGAAACATTTTGGGAAAGCAAAAGGCCACCTTTTGATTCTAGTCTACTTAGCAACTGAACAAAGTACAAGAGGTGACTGATCAGCTCTTTCCTGAATGCTGAGCCAGGTCTCTCTTCACCCAGCCCAAGGTTAGTGTTGAGAATATGACAAGGCTCAAATAGCCTCAAGAATTCAGCCACAATCTATGACTAATTGGAAACTGGTTTGACCCTTTTTGTAGGAAGAGAAAGCTATGATGGATCCTGGAATCTGATCTGGTCTGAATGCCAAGAATCATACTTGGAAAAGGTCAAATCTTTGTATCCACCCACACTCACCTGAGCAGAGCAGACAGGAAGGTTCACATGTGTTGCAGAGCAGAGTGGGCAGCTCAGGCCAGCAGGAGTCTGGGCCTGCACCTGGAGCCTGTGAGAAGCCAGAGCTTGCTTTTGGGGACATAGGAGCAATCATGCTAGCTGAAGTCACAGCCTTTCAATGAATACCCATGTCTGACCACATCATCAGAGGCCTCACAGCACTCAGATAAAGTCCACCTCAAAATTGTCTCCTTTGGGCAATGGCATATGGTAGTTAAGAGTATAGGCCTGAGAGTCAAACAGGTCTGAGCACTAATCCAGACTTCTCTGACTTGTGATTTTGAGCGAATTAGTTCCTATGTCTACATCTCAGTTTCCTTAATTATTTCCATGGGAATTTATTTATTACCTCATTCATAACTGCAAAAATCAAAGGAAATTGAATGTGGCACATAATTTCTTTGCCTTTATCTCTCAAATTTGAAGGAAGATTCTTAAGTCTTGGCCTTGCACATACTATAGCTATTTAATGTATTGTGTGAATCACTAAATGGGTAAATAAAAGACTGCATAAGTGATGAATGAATGAACTCATGAGCATTGAATGTGAGATTGAATGTATATATAATTCCAGGGATTTAATGTATGTATAATTCCATTTTCATTAAAATCCATTATTGACTAATTGGTTAAAATCATTCTTTTTAGTAGTAGTCTGTTGATTCTTATGTACTTCAAGAAAGATAAGAGTGACCTATTTCCAGCCTTCGTTTACAGAGTCAATTACTTGTAATTCAAAGAGTCAACATTTTTATAATTCATTTTACATCCCTTCATGTGACTATCCTGAAGAACTGCTTTTTAAAATTGGCCCTTTCTGGGTTATTTCCAAGTCTGCAAGGTTTCCCATGAGATGCACATACTTGTACAAAAGGGTCCAGATTCAGACATATTTGTAGGTAGTTGTTAGTTGGTATTTTTGCTGTTATGTCACATGATAGCCCACTCTCATCAGAGGATAAATAGCCAAGGGCAATTCATAGTCTTCTTTTCAGAACATGGTTCTCAAACTTGACCCATTATGAAAATCCCCAAGAGACTTATTGGAAATAAAGTCATGAGCCCAAACTCATAGTCAGGATCTCAGACGGTTCCTGGAAGCCATGTCTTTATCAGGCTCTCCAAGAGATTCTGATGATGAATCAGGTTTAGAAACAGTGATCTTAAAAGAATAACATAATTATTTTTCCCTATATGTGATATCTTGTAGTTGTCCCCATAGAGATTCATCTACAATATTTTCTGCCAACTCCCGCAGTGTTGAGATAACTATTTATGGTATGATTCCTTTGGAAATACTCTGTTTGTCACAGTGCATCCTACGCTCCATATTATAAAGGCAGTCCCCCAAAGGAAGACACCCTGCCAGCAGACATCTCTGCCTTGAGCTGAGGCTAGTTATCCTTGCTCTTTGTCAGATCCTACTCCATTCTTCACAAAACAATCACCGTCTAGTCTAGCTAACTTCAGTGGGGAAAGCATTGACACAAGTCAAAGGCTAAAACAGAACTGTGCTTAATATCTTGTACTCTTGAAGCTAGTTGAAAACTTGTGCCAAAACTCTATTCCTTAAGATATTCAATCAACTCCACCCTTCCAAAAATGAAGAAAAAGAATTCCCAATCCTGGACCATGCCCACATGTGAATAGCTCAAAGAAATCCTCATCTCTCCAACCGGGTTAGATCATCTGGAATTGATTAATAAGAAATAAATTTACTTCAGGACAACAATACAGAGAGGTTTATATTTTCCTTAGGATATAGCTTGGGATCCAGCTCATTCTAGAATACTAAGATCCATTCCACATCTTTGTAACCATTCCACTTCCGCCCAGCTCTTTTCTTCTGGGGAAGCCTCTCTGATCGACAAATGTAATTGAACCCCTGATTTTACACAGAGGCAACTGATTTCAGAAATGCCATTGGTTATTGGCATGTTTAGGAGCAGTGAGGGGAGCAGAGATGGAGATTCAGTGTTCACCAAGGTATTGATTTGACAGCACAGGGGCATTTTTGGCCACTAGGCAAACTTCAGTTGGTGACTTACCTGACAAACATAGTTAACACTTGACAATCATTTTCACTAGCATTTACTGTGATCAGCCAACAAGCTATGCTACTGGCAGTCTGTAGATTTGTTTTTGTGGCCAGTGATCTGGAAAGCCTTCCAGAATATTCAATTAAACATTCTGTTCCTATGCAGCTACTAAATATACAGAGTACCGGGGCAATGTGGCATAAGCTTTGGAAAGCTTAAAATCCTTGGCAATAGTCAATACATTTCCAGCAGCATATAATGAGCAGTTGAATTCCCCTGGAACAATCTTAATATCTTAGGCAGAAGGAATGGTTAGAGAAAATTCAAATGGTTGCATGAAATATTTTAAATTAGGTAGGGAGAGAAGAAACCAGAGGCTTTGAAATGAGGGAGCTGAGAACCAGGTGAGAGAATGGAAAGGTGAAATCTATTTATATAGTACGTGGCTTCCCTCCCAACAAAAAAGAAATGGGTTGACGGTGCCTACAGAGATCCAGGAGGTACAAATATTAGAAATCCTTAGTTATTTTCTGAAGTTGGCTTCCCAAGAAGCAGACACTGAGATGTGTATTTATGGGCAAATGTTTTATTAAGGAAGTGCTCCAAGGAGAAACTGGTAAGGGAGTAGAAGAGGAGACAGGTTAGAATGTAATTTCTGGCAAAGTTTTATCTTCAACCTAATGCTGCCAGGGATCTTTGGAATGTAAACCTCACCTCTGTGTCCCATCTCTTGGCAAGGAAGGAGAGCTTCAGACTTAGCCTTATTCATTGACTCTGAGCTGCTTGGGCATGGGTGAGGGTGCAGAGCAAAGCCCAGACACTTTTGGGTCTTTGCTGGGACAGGCAAAGGGGCTCAAGGGCAATCATTGGCAGAGAGGCATAGGCACAGGTGGTTGGAAGAAAACACACAGACCCCTCTGGAGTCATTGGAGGCATCCACGGGGATTTGAACAGACCACAGACAAAATCTGCTATAGTTCTATTTTCCACTCTGCCACTGACCATAAGTTCTTGGATTTAAGAAGAATGGTTCTTTCTCTTTAATGTGACAATGACCATTATTGACTTATATATAAAATGCTATGGGAATGGTCGCCAAAGCAAAGTTGGTGGGCCTAAGGGCAGTGAGGTCCCACTAAGCCTAGGACATCTAGAGCATTAAGAAAAACATAATTGACCCCATAATAGAGTAAATAATTTATCTTATTTAACAACTGAAGAAACAATGTTTTAAAATCCCAAACAGAAGGAATTAAATAAAAAAGAATACTTATAATAGTTACACAGTATTTTTGTTGGAATATTGATTTAAGCTTTATAACCCAAAGGATATGAAGTTTCTGTTATTTAAATGAAAAACATCTCTCGTGTAAAAAATGAATGAATAAATAAATAAGCAAAAAGAATAACTGCTTCAATGGTCCACACCAAATTATAGTATCTGCAATGTATAAAGCTAATTATACAATAAAGCCCAAATAGAGCCTTGGATTTGAACCAAGTTTTGGTACTTGACTCCCATTAAGGCCACTGGGGCTTGCTCAGCTCCCTAACTCGTGTCTGTGCCCTGATGGAGGACAGCTTGGAGGTACAGCCTTGTCTAGACAAGGAGCATACATGTGAGCCCAGAGAAAAGCCGATAGCGGAAGAGGGGAAGATCTCCCTCGTGCATTAGGAGTCAGCTGTAAGGTGTTGGGGTGGAATGTTTCTTTCCCCTTTGCTTCCTCTTTTCTAATCAAAGGTCACTGGACTGCCTTGTTTTCTATTACCAGTTCAGATATTCTAACAATCAGTCTCTTTCAAACAACATAACCTCAGCCAACAGATTCTGAAACACCCATCTTTTACAAGAGGAAGGTGCCTCAAAAGATCTAGCTAAATAATGAATGGTTTATGTATCGGTGACAAGCTGAACCTGAACCTATCAATAGGAGATGAGCTTCTCAAGCCCTTATTTGGTTTGGGTCACAGTGCCACTGGAGGAAAGTAGAGAATATAGAAGATTTAGATTCCAGGGCATGGCCCCAGTAGACTGAGCTCAAGGACAGAGTATTAGCCTCATCTCCAGATTCACATATGATGGCCTAGAGCAGCACTTTGCATATGGTGGCTTCTTACATGAGTGGGCAGAATTGAACCAAGGAGAGCTGATAAAGCTGGGAGTTACTATTATACCTCTCAGGGATGCTTTTTGTCAACCATATGAAATCTAATTCCTTAGCTAGACAGTTCAGATTTCCTTTTCCTGGCTCCAATTTAGTTATTTAGTTTTTCCTCCCAAGGATCTTCTTCAAAAAGAGTAAAACAACATTGTGAGTTGAAGTATTTGTGTATGGTAAGCACACACTTTGGTTCTTACTTAAAATACGTTACCAAATTTGAGTGATATCTTTAGAATTGAAATTAACTCAGCTACACATCCCCTTCTGGCTCCCACCCCACCAGTCCTAACCTCCACTGGTGTTGCCTCTTCAGTTCCTTCACCTTATTTCTCTCCACAGCAGTATCACCATCTGCCCAGCTGGGAAGTTTGCTTGTTTACTTACTTTGTCAATCTTTCCTCCCCTTCTTCCCCAACACCGCCCCCCACCCCTGTGAAATATCAGCTCTACTGGACAGAGACTTCATCTGCCTTGTTCACTGCTCTTCCCTCAACACCTGAAGCAGTGCTTATGGTTGGTCAGCAAGCACTCAGTATTTGTTCAACAAACTAATGAAGAACTGTGAAATGAAGGGTTTAAATCAGATACGGGGTAAGTAAAATCTATTGTAAGTCAAATTTTATGCACATATGCATATGTGTATTATTCTTGGGCAGAGAAAATTTACAAGTTCTCCATATTCCCAAAATTCTGTGACCCCACAAAGGTGAGTACACCACTGGACCCAACACCTTTGTGAGTTGGTTGAGCTGCTGGATTCTGAGCCTTTGTCTAGCTTCCAGCTCTTTCTCTGTCATTCCCCTCCAGCCTGTTTTCTTGCTAGCCTGTGAACTCATCAAGGACAGGATTAGCTTCTGATTCATTTCCATACCTGCTTCAGTCCTGACCCTGGTCTGATAGCTTAGAAGCTGTTTGCTAAATGAATGAAAAGGACTGGAGAAAGTTAAGGGGGAATTAGAGAACATCCCTTTTCACAGTTTGGGCTCTTTTTTTTTTGTCCCCAGTTAAGATGGGATTTTACTTCTGCTCATTTAAATTTTGACACATTCACCAAATTCTTTATTTGCTGAACTTCTAAAATGAAATTTAAGATAGAGAGTGGGGAAGACAAGACATGCCTTCACCTTAAACAACCCATATTTGTGTTTCCAAAGAGGAGTACTTAAAATACAACATTTGTCATGGCATATTATTTATTTTGTGTGGGCAGCTCAGTAGCCTTTTTGGCATGAAATGCTGTAATTGTCTACTGTACATCAGCCACTTCCTCCTGGGCCTGAGACACTTTGACCTTTCCTGGACTTCAAGGTAGGCACCCTCAAGGCAACCAGTGACCATCTTAGGCAGTGAAAGGTGTCAAGTATCGTCCTCTCTTTCATGGCCAGAGGGGCAAGGATTTTGTTCACTGGATTTGATACAATAAAAGGGCAATAAAATGGTATGTCTTTATCATGAACAAAGTAACCAGCCCCTGAATGGATCAGTGTACCTATTTTCTGAGGAAAATACCAAATTCAGTGGTGATTATACGAATGTGGAAATTCAAATATCCCCGATATTCAGCCTTTTTTAGCTCTTTCTTTTTCCACATACTTTATCTGACAACTTTGTAAACTAAAAAGTGAAAGTGAAAGGAATTAAATTATATAGTTTGTTTTCCAAAAGCTTTTCTCTTCTTGATCAGTGTTATGATTATGATGCTGATTACCTCTTACTGAGTGTGAGGGAGCTATCGCTGGCCTTTTACAAATATTATTATAGATCCTCATATCACTCTACAATTATTATTGACATTTTACATATTCAAATCCTAAAATTCAGATTTTAAGTGATTTGCCCAGGGCCATCAGGAAAGTAGAGACTGGAATGGAGACTTTTGTGATTCCAAAATGATTCCCCGTCATGAGCCAAACTTCTTTCATTTCTCATTGACCACTCCCACTATGCCTACTACTTTCCCCAAAACCACAGGATTTTTACTCATCTCTCACTGGTTAATCCTTTTAGTCTCAGGTTTTCAGCAAAGTGGCCACTTGCATTCATAGGCTGAGACATTTTCAGACAGCACATGAAATTATTTTTCTTTCTAGTTCAACCACTTAAGTCCGGAGGCACATCTAGCTCAGCAAATCAACACTAGGGAGAAAAAAACAAACACTCCCAGTGGATAGATTAACATACCAATCCTGTGGCTAAAGGGAGTATTTTTTCTCTCTCCTTTGTTAGCCTAATAGGTGAGGTCTGTGCTTAGAGATTTCCAAAACACCTGAGATCAGCAATGACAAGTAGTGACTGTTCTGAGTTCACATAGGCAGTCAGTGATTTTGACATTTCCCCAGGGAGTTGGCCAGAGGTTAACATAAATTAGCCAGAGGTTAAACCTAAGAGGTCTGGTTAGATGGAGGAGAAACGTAAGGACCATGGAGCTTTGCTTAACCAAGGGGAGGAGAATGAACTGGTGAGTCTTCCCTTTTTATTAATCTTCCCCAAGTACCAGCGGCTGTGGTACTTGCTGTACTGGCTCTAGGGCCTGGAGAGGGTTAAGTCGGCTAGGGCTCCTGGAGAGAGGAGGGTTGGGGTGGGGTGGGGAGAATGCAGGGACTGAGAAAGTTTATCTTCTACACGATGGAGGTCTTGCCATCTTTACATGCATGGGACTTCACGAAGCTTCCTTCTTAGACATTTGGTAGAGTAATAGGGTTATACCCCGCATGGTGCTTGTAGAGGTGCCTCCCTTACCATCTGGGTTTCTGTGTAATTGGTCAAACTCAGGCAAAAATGGAAACTTTCTTTTTTAAAGTGTTTTTGGTGTATCTGCATAACTTAGGATCAGTGTGCTTTGGACTGAAATCATGCTAAGACCATAAAAATGTTTTAAGAACCAAGTACTGAAGAAGGAATAGAGTGTGGCTGGAGATTCAGCTCATAGTAACAAAAAGTTCTCACTTCTCCAATTCTTTTTCCCTGATGCCTCTTCCACCAAACATACTTCAATCTTGAAAAAAATAATCATTAAAACAAAAACTCCCACAGTGTCTATTTGCTGCTGACAAGTTTACATTTATTACTTTATTTGATCCTCAGAACTCAGTGATGAGGGAATTAATTCTATTCATAGAAAAGAAATCTCAGACTAGAGAGGCTAAGTAACTTGCCCAAGGTCTTCAGCTTGCAAAGGATGGTGGGGCCTCCAAGACCACTCCTTCCTCCTTCACACTCAACATTGTCTGTAGCTAAGTAATAAGAGGGAGACAGAGCTGGGGTGGAGATGGGACAGAGAGGGCGCACGGGGTGGGTGGGGGGCTAGAGGACATGGGTCATGCAGCAGAAAGGTGTCAGTTTCCTGCTTGGCCTCCTTGGTCCCTATGAGACCTGTGGAAAATCCCCACTTGCCCTCTCTCCACTTACCCTTGTTTGCTAACCTAGGTTTTTAAAATAAGTGACTTCACATATACCTGCACTGTCCAGTAAGGCAGCCACTGGCCACGTGTGATTTTTGAACACTAGAAAGTAGCTGGTCCAAACTGAAATGTGCTCTATGGTTAAAATACACACCAGATTTTGAAGACAGTGAAATAAAGCATAAAATATCTCCATTTTTGTATTGGTTACACATTGAAATGACAAAGTTTTGGGTAAGTTGGGCTAAATGAAATAAATTATGAAAATTAATTTCACCTCCTTTTTACTTGTTTAAGTTACAAATGTGGGAGGTTTAAGTTACAAATGTGGCTCATGTCAGCGGCTTGCATACCACACTGATCTTGCCAATGGCACAATGCTCTAAAATCTTCAGATGGGAGGATTTGAGAGCTAAAACCTACTCACCCACATTCACTGCCAAACAGTTCTGTGCCAGTTCTCATCCTTTTTCAACATCATGGAAAAAAATTACTATTCATGAAAAAATATGAGTTTTCATGAAAATCTATGGTTGCTCTTTATATTTCTCTAACCAGGTGTTGTGCTTGTTAAGTTTATTGCCTGGCATTTCAATTCTCTTACTCAGAGTGGGCATGGATAGCAAAGGATTACCACTATTTCCTTCTTTTTTTTTGGTGGTCAAACACTTCTAGAGACATCCACCAAAAAGCTACTGGGAATCCCACTGCGCTCACCTCAGGTCATCAGGGCAGGCAGCTGGGCAGGGGGAGGTGGCTGTGGATTTCTCCTTCCCGAACATTCCTCATGAGCTTGGGCAGAGAGCACAGATGCAAATCCTACCCGGTGGCTCAGAAAACTCAGTGTGTTAGGTCGGCCTGTCCGGCAGGATTCCTGGGCACACAATCTAAGAGAAAGCTGCTCCCTAGCTCCTGGCAACTGCGGTCCTGCAGGACAATGGACCCAGCACTGTCAGATCTTCAGAGTTTAAAGGGAAGCCAGAAAACTGTGTGTTTATGTGAAATAGCCTTATTATAAATTTTGGAAACAAATTCTTCTTCTTCTGTCTCTTTTTTTAATATTCAGTAGCCAGACAAAAAACAGGCATGGTCTAGTCCTGGCTTTTGGGGACTATCAGTCTGTAACTTTTACATCCTCTCCTACTTATCTTTTCCTGAAGCTCCTCACAGCCCAATCTGACTTCTATTTGCAATCCTCATTTCAAGTGAACAATCCCTTGTGATGTGTGAGAGGATTTGAGGTGAAAACTGCCTGAGGGGGAGAGGGGTGCCTGTGTGATTATTCAATTCAGTTAGGGTCATTTTGTTGAGCTCAGCACAGATATAAAGCATTGCACTAGCTTCCAGAGTTGAACCTTGTTTTGTCCTTCCAGTTTCCTGTTCTCTGGCCCTCACTTCTCCAGGAAGGGCAGCAGCTGGTACTCGCTGTGCCGGGCATGGTACCAGGTGCTCGGCAAACAGCATTTCGTTTCACCTGGTAACAACCCATGTGACAGACACCCCACTGTCCAGCGCTCCTTCCCACCACTGCCTAGCTCAGATAGTCTCTTTTCTCCTCTACTCTTTTTTTCCTAAAAGCGTTCCTTTTTTTCTCTCCAAATGTTTCATCAGCCCCTCCATTCGCAATCAGCTTGTCTTGTTTTCTCTTGAGGTCTCTCAGGACCCACAGCTTCCCTAACACTCCACAGGGGCCTTCACACCGCCAGCCTGACGTGAGTGGGAGCTTCAGGCAGTATTGCTATGGGACTTGGACTAGGATTTGGTTTCAGGCTGACTGGGTCTGAATTCTGGTCCTGTTAGGCAAGATATTTAACCTCTTGGAGCCATTTATAACATGGGGATAGTAATACCTACCATTCAGAGTTGTGGTGAGGATTAAATGAGGTTAACACTGCCTTTCCAAAAACAGCTTCTGCAAAACATATTGTTAGTAGATATTATGTAAAATGCCCCCTTTTCTCCCTATTGATTAGGTTTGAGAAATAGTAGGTGAAACAGGTAAGCGGATAACAGCAGAGCCTCCAGGAGTCTTTAATACATCATGATTCTTTGTGACTAAGAGGAGGATTATAGCGTACCCGATTTTCCAAACTCATGTATCCATGGAATCTTTGGTGTTCACAGATTCTCTCATGACTACTGCCCCATGGAAGCACTGTGGGAAAGGTTAGGATGTTGTCAGTGAATGAAAACTATTGTTATATCATCATCACCTTTCCAGGAGAACAAAAGTCATGATATCTCTGCCCAGCTGAGCACATATTAGCCTCTGTTTCAGAGTCCTTTCTGGCCACACTCGTGGCACTTGTTTTCTGGAGATGGTCATTCGGCTCCTGAGACACAAATACTGCTTTGTTCTGTCGGCCTCAATGCCCGGCTGTTCCATCAGTGCTCGCTGTCTGCACAGGCACCTACTGACTACATGTCAAAACTACGAGTGGCAGCGGCCCCAGAGAGCAAGGAGGACACGGGTTTGACAGGCGAGCACCGCGCTTTGTGGTGACATTTTTCTGGGTAACAGTGGAGGAGCCCTGGACCCAGACAGCAGATCTGAGCTTTCATCAAGGCCCCACGGCTAACTGTCTGGTTGTAGACACCTTTTTAAACCTTGCTAGTTGCCCGAGAATGGTGTCACTTACTCCTCTGGAGGCACAAGGTTTGTGAAGTTCACAAAAGAAACGTGGAAAGTTCCATGAAAATATAAAGAGTTCATTTACATCCAACGAGTCAGGTGTTAGGGTGTACAATTTGAAAATGTGAGAATACATACATTAATTGAAAGTGATGTTGAGACTATTACCACTTTCTCTGATTAAATTTGAGGAATGAAACTTGTCTGAGGTTTGCTATTATAGAAGCAAATAATATGTGAAAAGTTGGTAAGAGAAATCAGGAATTTTACACATCTGATTTATTTTGAATAGTATCCTCATATCACATTCTCCTCATATTCCATTAAAGGACAAAAATACCACTTAAATAATCAAAATTGAAAATCAAAAAGCAAGCCCTCTTTGCTCTTTCCTGTCTTCCATCAACATTTATATTAACAGCTTGGATGAAGATAAACTTATCTACGCTGCAACTGACCCCTTGTGATGAGGGAGAGACGGCAATATTAGTGACAGAATCAAGATTCAGAAAATTTTCTAGACTGGATTGCAGGAGAGAAGTTGGCAAAATGCAGTGTAACAGGCCTCAGTATTGAGTTTCCTGTTGTAAGTTATTATCAAAATACAAGGTGAGGGTATCAATGTCTTGAGCTTAATAGCTATGCATGAAAAAGTAATTGAAGTACTTTATTTGGTTATGGCTAAATTTTAATTGCTAATATGATATAGCTATAAAAATCAGTCCTTGGATGTCTCAGTAGGAGTCTGTTCTGCATAGTAGAATAAATAACATTTTGCTAGAATCTGTATGATTTAAGAAAGCTCTAGGAAGTTATTTTTAGTTATAGGATCCACCTAAGAAGCACAGTATATCTGGAAGGATATCTGAATATCAAGGTAAGAACTATTTAAAAAACATAGGCAGTGGCTCCCCGGTAACCATCATGGTGTTTGTCTTCCTGCAGTTGAGTGGCTGATGTGGAGAACAGAGTAGATTCTGTTGGTGGCCTGACTTATTTTCCTAAGGGAAGAGCTTCCTAACCATTTTGGTGACAGAATGTTAACACGACACCCCTGCAATGAATGTCGCCCTTGTATAATCCCCTCCAGTTGCTTGTAGGCACAGCCCATAGATATGATGAGTTGTAATTCCTGTGATTCTGTTATGCTATGTGCAGAAAGGAGGTTTTACCGATGTCAGCATGACTCAGATGAGTTCATCACAAGGGAGATCATCTGGGTGGGCCTGACCTAATCAGACAAGCCTATATGGGGACTGTGACCTTTCTGAAGTTAGATTTAAAACGTAAGAGGGATTTGAGGCAAGGGAGCTTCCAAGACTCGATGTGGCAAGGAACTCAGAGTGGTCTCTAAGAAGCAGCTTCTGGCTGACAACCAGGCAGAGAAGGGGGGCCTCTGTACTAAGTTACAAGCAACAAATCCTGCCAAAACCCACATGACCTTGATTGAGGGCCTTGATCTCCAGAAAGAGCATAGCCCAAATGACACCTCAATTTCCATCCTGTGATACAATGAGCAGAGGACTCAGCTAACTAGACTCCTAACCCACAGACACTGTGAGATAATAAATTTGTGTTGTTTTAAGCCACTAAGTTTGTTGTGCAGCAATAGTAAATGACCTACACCATCACAGCTGCCCAACGATTGAAGACACAGCCCTGTTAGGTAGTGAACAGCTTGTTTTAAGCAGCCAGTAGATGCTTATATGCAAAGGATGATAAAGAGCTATTTTTTCCAAGAAAGGAATTGGAGCCAAAAAGATCTCTGAAACATCCCTCCTGTTTAGTAATGATCTTATTCCATGAATAAACTTTAACAGAACATGCCATGTTGTCCCATTCCTTGATTTAGGGTAAATTCTTGTTCCAGAAATTGTCCCTGCCAATTAGCCCATGCATCTCATTACCTTTTGATTCACATGTACTGTGTTCTCGTCATTAGCCTCATCGAACAAGGATCTGAAGCAGCACTTTTACTTCAGGAAGAACAGGTGTCAGTACTTCTGTTTTATTAGCCCTGGTGGGCCATATAGGAAAGCCTGTAGCTGATATGCTAATATGATCATCACTTTTACATTGGCTTTTGATTCTCACTAAAGAGTTAAGGGCCTTTCTTACTCCAAAAAAGAAAGCATAAGGGGGAAAATTAATAGGTTGAACTATTTCAATAATTCTTTTGAACACTGTGGATAAAGTGAAGGTTCCTGTGGCCAGGATTCTCACCTGGCCCTGGTTGGCTTGCTCACTACACAGGTGTGGGCATTACATTGTTATTGACTCTATATAAAGAGCCCTGCCCAGTGCACTGGGCGACACGGTGGTATGGCTGCGAGGCTGCAGGAGAGCAGAGCAGAGGCTGGAGTGGTGGCAACACTGAGGACAGAGAACTGGGATGGCTGTGTGAGCAGAGAGGCCCAGAGGATGGCTGTGTGGATAGAAAGGCCCAGATGACAGCTGTGTGGAAAGAGAAGCCCAGAGGCAGAGACAGGCTTGCTGCATGCAGACTCACTCTTAGTGGACAGGATTCTAGTGATTGACCTGCCATGATGGAAATAAAGTTGGGTATAACCCTTTCACCGCAGGAACGTTCTACTGTCATTTCTTTGGTTGCGTTGAATCCATAGTGAACTTGCTCAGGGCTGAAACTGATTGTCAAGACAGCTACACATTTCTGAAAGTTACTTTAACATTTATAAGATATTTTATCTATCATCATCTACTGTATCTATCTGTCTATTTAACTATCATTTACTTAGTTATTTTTTAACAAACAGGGAAGAGATCCATTGACATTTAGATTGAGCTTCTCCTAGCCATAAGCAGTGTCTTTCACAGAAACCGCTTTCCCTGTCTTGGTTATTAGGGATGTGATTTTAATTCTGCTCCTATGGAAGTCAGCACTTCCCAATCACCCTCACCAGGAGGCAGCCGGTCTTCCCAGTTCACCAAACCTCCCATTTCCCATAGGAATCCTTCCTCTGGCTCTTTTCTTTTTTTTATTCTTTTCTCAAATTTTGCTGCCATTTTCTTTTTCTCAGTCTAATCCCATTAAAATAAAGTACCTTCTACCTGCTTGGAACAGAGTGTCTAATAAACATACTCCAATTTATTTTTACTTTTTATTGAAATATATAAAACAGTGGTATCAATAAAATGTAGTTATCCTAGTTGTACAATTGACTCCTATCATTAATTAGTTTTGCTCATTTTTGCACTTCATATAAATAGAACTGTGCATTGCTTTGCTGGACTTCATTTACTCAGTATAATGTCTGTGAAATTCATCCATGTTATGTGCATCAGAAGTTCATTCCTTTTTATTTTATTGTTTATTGTTTTTCATACAATACTCCATTGCATGAAAGCAAGACTATCTTCTGCTGTTGATGTACCTTTAGATTATGGGTAAAGCTGATCTGAATATTTTTGTACAAATCTTCTCGTGGACATATACATTCACTTATCTTATATAAAAGATAACAAGTCCATTTTTCAAAATGTTGCACTAATTTAAACTCCCAACATTGTGTGAGTACTATTGCTCCACATCTTTACCCACTCTTGGAATATTCACTCTTAATTTTAGCTGTTCTGTGGCTATATCATTGTGTTCTATCATTGCATAACTTTAGAGTAAGTCCTCAAATTGGGTTGTGTAATTCTCCCAACTTTGTTCTTTTTTAGGATCATCTTGGCCATTGCATATTATTGTAGTTGTATTTTGTGTTTCCTTAATGACACTCTATTGAGCATCTTCTTGAATGTTATAGTCCATTTGGAAATCCTTTTTTGTAAAGTGACTGTTCAAGTCCTCTGCAATTTGTTATTGTGTATATACTTATTTTTTAAGTTGGTTTGTAGTAGTTTTTATATATAGATAAATACATATACCTAATAACTTCTCCAAAGATCTTTTGATGATCAGAAGCTTTTAATTTTTAATTAAGTCAAATATATAGTTTGTTTTTTCTTGTTTCCTATATAAGAAATATCTGCCTACTTGAAGTCAATGAAAATTTTTTCTGTTTTCTTTCAGATGATTGAGTGTTTCAGATTTTCATATTTAGGTGTATATACTAACACTAGTGAACTTTTGTGTATGTTGTAAATTGGGTGGAAAACTCATTTTTCCAGTACCATTCATTTTGCTACAGCGCTATTTATTGAGCAAACCATCCTTTCCTCCACCGAACTGTAGTTGTTCCTTTTTTGTAAATGAAGTGATTGTAATATTTGAATCTCTTTCTTGACAATTTTTTGAATTTTTTATCTATTCTTGCATATTTCTCATTTTCCTTGAGTAAGTCTTTGAAAACTTTGTGGGAAGTTCAGTTCTGGTGGTTTAATTCCTCCACATTTGTTCTTTTTGAAAATTTTCTTGATTACTTTAGGCCCTTTGCATTTCCATGCCAATTTTGGAATCAGCTCAACAGTTATCACAGAAAATGTCCACTGTGATTTTAAAGGTGATTAGAAATCCTCAAAGGTAATATATCTTGTCATTTATTTAGATTTTTGTCTCAGCAATAATACAAAGTTTTCAGTTTAAAGGTCTTGTACAACTTTGTTAGAGCTATTGCAAGGTAATTGGGTTTTTTCCCCCCTTGATAGTATTATAAATGGTATTTAACTTCATCTTCAAATTGCTTATTAGTAGTATATACAAATACAATTATTTTTTCTATATTGACTCCATATCCAGGAACCTTGATAAATTCACTTATTAACTCTAATAATTTGCTTGTACGTTATTTTTGGATTTCTTTACATATACATATAATTACATTGCCTGCTTGTAAAGAGAGTTTTACTCTTCCCCCAAGGTTTATTTAGATAAAATTGACATATAGCATTGTGTAAGTTCAAGGTGTACAATGTGTTGGTTTGATATACTTGTGAAATGATTATCACTGTAATATCAGCTAACACCTCCAGAACATAATTACCATTTCTTTTTTGTGGTGAGAACATTTAAGATCTACTCTTTTAGCAACTTTCAAGTATATAATGTAGTATTGTTACTTCTTATTTTCCAATTGTTATAAGCTTTATTTCTTTTTCTTGCCTCATTTCAGTGGTTAAAACTTCAAGTACTATATTGGATATTAGTGGTAATCATTGGTAATCATATTTTGCTTGTGACCTCAGGAAGGAAATGTTCAATATTTTGTCATTAGATGTGATGCTAGCTGAAGGCTGTTCCCATCCTCCTATCTATTTCTAGTTTGCTGAGAGGTTTCTTTTCTTTCTTCTTTTTAACTATGTACTGAATTTTATGAAAGTATTTCTCCATGTCTATTGATATTACCTTCTGATTTTCCTCCTCCAAATGTTAACATACCAAAATAAATTGATTTTCAAATTCTTGTTCTTTTAAAATAAACTCCATTTGGTAATGATGCATTACCTTTTTAATATGTCACTGATTTAGTTATTCTATTTCAGTATGATTTCATCTATATTTATGATAGATCTTAGCCTGTAATTTTCTTTTCTTGTAACATACCTATCAGACTTTTAAGTATTTAAGTATGCTGATTTCATAAAAATAGTTGAGAATTTGAGTTTGGGCAAGAACAATATCACCAAATACCTACCTTAAATATTTGAAGTGATTTATAAGCCATCTGGGCTTGAAGATATCTTTGAATAAAAACTTATAGTTACACATTAATTTTTTTTAATAACCATAAAAATACTTCAGATTGATTTATGGCTTACTGATTGTATTAATCTTTCAAACTTAGTATTATTGATTTTCTCTATTGTATGTCTGCTTTCTGTTTTATGTATTTCTGCCCTTACCTTTATAATTTCCTTTCTTATATATTTTAAGGTTTAATTTGCTTTTCTTTCTATAACTTTTTGAGTTGGAAGCTTACTTTGTTGATATCAAATATTTTTATCTTTTTTGACATATACATCTAAAACTATAAATTACTCTCTGATCACTGCCTTAAATGCATCTCACAATTTTGACTTGTTAATTTTCATTTTCATGCTGTTCAAAAGTTTTCCTAAAGTAATTTCTTACTTGACTCATGTGTTATTTAGAAATATGTTGTCTAATTTCCAAACATTTGGGAAACTTTAAGTTATCATTCTGTTGTTAATTTCTAGTTTAATTATAATTACACTCTATGTTCCAGAGTGTAGTCAACTTAGGTAAATATTTTATGTGTGCTTTAAAAGAATTTGAATCATGCTGTTTTGGGCTACAATTTTCTGTATTTGTTAATTAGATCATTTAGCTAATAAAATTGTTCAAACTTCTTATATTCTTACTGTTTTTTTTTTCCTGTCTGATGGTTATATCAGTTAGTGAGAATGGCATGTTAAAATCTCCAATGATAAGAATGGATTTAAAGTTCTATCAATTTTGCTTTACATACTTTGAAACTATATTTATAGATACACAAAAATTTAGGATTGTTACACTCCTCTGTTGAATTGATCTTTTAGCTTATGAAATGTACTTTTCTTGCATTTCTTTCCT
Organism: Manis pentadactyla; assembly: GCF_030020395.1. Lineage (NCBI taxonomy): Eukaryota > Metazoa > Chordata > Mammalia > Pholidota > Manidae > Manis > Manis pentadactyla. Next base: position 122,156,094 of record NC_080019.1, on the reverse strand, counting down.
TAAAGTCTATTTTGTTTGACATTAATATAGTTATAAGCAGTTTTTTCTTGTTACTCTTTTCATGGCATATTTCCCTGTTCTTTACATTTAATGTGTGTGTCTTATAAATAGCATATAGTGGGTATTCTTTTATTATCTAGTCTGACAATCTTTGCTTTCAATCATAGTATTAAGGCTACTTCATTTAATAAAATTACTGGTAGAGTTGGTTAAAGTTCATAGTGCTGTTATTTGTTTTCCATCTGTTCTATTTTTGTTCTTTTCTTCTTAACATTATGTCACAGTAAGTCCCATGTTTCTACATTGACTTTATAAATTTTTTTCTAATGGCTCCATCATAGCTCATTGTTTTCATGTTTTATATCTTACCGAACCATTATCTGTCATTTGGTTCTTCCAATAACTTTGCTATAGACAACATTGCACTGGACATCTGTGTATATATATATATATCACTTTCTACTTCATGTATTGTTATCCTTAGTGTATATTTCTGGTGTGGAATTACTGATTCAAGAGAAAGAAACATCTATATAATTCTTGATATCATTTGTTACCTCACTTTCCCTAAAGAATTATTCTAATTTACAAGGTTATTAGCAGTATGTAACTGTAGTGATTTAACAGTAGTCTTGCTAGCAAGACTACTCTTTTAATAAAATTCCTCTTTTAATAAAAAAAATTGTTGTATAGAGAAGAACTTAAGGGGGACCAGATTTATGATTAGCAATGCCATTTCTCTGTGCAGGTAACACAAAGAAAAAAGTAAGTCATTTACAAAGTATTCATTTCAGCTACAAGCAGGACTAAAATTCCAAACTGTTCTCTTCTGTTGTGCATGCTTGGACTGTGGCAATAAGCCCCTATGAGTAATTGAGTAAAAGAATGCATATTTATAACATAATATTTGAGTTGGCATATACATTTTATTTGAGCCTAATAAAACTATAATTCCATTCACAAAACCAGCACAGGTTTATAGAGTCAGAGGGAAGATCAGAAAAGAGAAAGAAGACCTAACTGAAAATATGCTTAAAAGCAGAGTGGACACATTTTTCTAAGTTACATTTAAATCTTTAAAAAATCTGAATAATCTCAAAATAGAGGGGCTGCATCACTAAACTTAATTTTTTTCCCAGGTGGGTAATGTTGAGCCCTGGAAAGGAACTCTTAAAATTGTAATTACTTTGCAGAGCACTTAAGGAGACATTATCTCATTTGAGCACAAGTACTCTGTAAGGCATGTATTTCTAATCGTTTTGTCAAAGAGTAAACTGGAATTCCCTAGAGGTGAAATTATTTACTTAAGGTCACACAGCTAATAACTAGTAGAGCAGTGACTCAAACTTTCATTTTTGCTTCTTAAACCTGTGACCTTTCCTCTCCGTTTAAGGATTTACTTTCAACAACTATTATTAAAATCTTGATCTACTACAGTTACTTATTAGAAAAAACTAATGAAAATGACCATATTGAAGAGGAAAACTTTTTCAAAAAATTAAGCCATTAGGCTTATTGTAACAAGATCTAAACTGGCATAAAATTCAGGAGAGTGCATCATTGAAAAGTACTAGAGAAACACAGTAAAAACGCATTTTATTGTCATTACACCTCTGTGATCTGGACACAGGGACTCAAGAGTAATAAAACACACACACACAAACAACAGAACCAATATAACTGTGTGGTAATGATGTTCACAATCAGCTTCTCTCTGGGTTTTCCAAATACACTAAAAATATAGTTTTTGAAATTTAAAAAAGCAATTCTCTGAAACTTTGTTGTAGAAGATGGAAACTAAAAATTGGCTTTAAATAAACACATCTACTGTTTAAAGCTATTTGTTTTCTCCTAAAACCATATCTCAAGTCTTAATTCATGACAAGTATTAACTAACCTACTGCTAAAGGTAGAGTTATTTCAGCATTTCGGAGTACTCAGTGTAAATACCTATAAGCTCTGTTTTGAAAATGTTTCATGTCCACAGATTATCTCTTAATTCACATCATCCTGCTGTTTTAAAAAGCAGTATACCTATTTATACTTTCAATCCTTGTCAGTCATATTATGATAAAACAAAGCTGAATTTGAATAGAGCTAGATATATGTGTGGATCATATCTGAGATTATTTTTTCATCTTCCTCCAGTAAATTCATATGAACAATTATTTTAAAAAATCTTACACCTAAATACAGTAAATCTGGTCCGAAACATGAGGTAGTTTATAAAAACCAGAGATGTATTTAGAACCAAATCAGTCTGCCCATTCCTTGCTTCTCTTGTCTAATGTTTCAGTTCCATATGCCAGGGCAGCAAAATGAGTCTTTCTTTTTTTATTATATCAGCTGACAGCTGTAAGCAATCAGCCTGATTCAACCAGCTGAAACCAGATTTCTCTCCCAACCAACACCCCGGTATCTAAAGTTTGTGTTTCTTGGAACAAAAGGTTATGTTTATGTGAAAAAAGAAAAATAGAGCCATATTTTATTTATCTCCAGGAGGTGTTTGGTTACCGGACCCAGAACCTACGTAGAGCCCTGTGCTTTGTAATATCCGCGCTGACCTGTGGGGTCCTTCTGCTGGTGTTCTACTGGAAGCCCCAGTGGAGAGTGTGGGCCAGCTGCATCCCATGCCCCTTGCAAGAAGCAGACACTGTATTGTTAAGGACGACGGTGCGTGCCCTGCTGTGTCATAGCTGTGGTACAGTCAATGACTGGCCAGCATTCAGAATCAATGTTCAGCTATTTAAAAGTTCCTCTGTCCTCAAATAGGAGATGGCAAAACTATCCCTACAATCTACTTGCCATGTCTTGATTTTGACCCAGAAGTGAAGCACATTTCCTCCATGTCAGCCCGGGGAAATTTCTACCATATCAGGCTAATTGTCACTGCTCTCAGCCAGGGCATGAGCAGTCCCTCAGTGTCCTAACTCTTAAAGAGTAACATGGGAATAATCATTCAGTTTCTCAAAAATATGTATTTTGACGGAAATTAGACAATTTAAACATCTAGGTGTCATTTTAAGATAGCCAGAAACTATTTGCTGGATACAAAACTTTCCTGCAAAGTGTATCTTTGTCTTTATCTTCTAGCACAGTGATTCTCAAATTTTAGTGCAAATCAGAATTACCTGGAAGGCTCCTTAAAACACAAACTGTTGGCCCCACCCCAGAATTTCTGATTCAGTAGGTTTGGGGGTGGGGCTGAGAATTTTTATTTCTAGCAAGTTCTAAGACAATGTTGATGCTCTTGTCTGCAGCCCAAACTGGAAGCACTGGTCTAGCACTTGGTAGGCATTTAGTTGATTGTGAGCCTTACTGAATAACGTTTGAGAATTTCACAGGCTGGATTGTGTTCTCTAGGATGAATTCCAAAGATACATGAGGAAGAAGGTGATCAGCCTCTACTTACGCACACTGAAGTTTCCTATAAGCAAGAACCCTGAAGAACCGCTGGTGTCTGACCGCCACTCTGTCATAAACCAAGCTGTATTGAAGCCAGAATTAAAAGTAAGTGATTTTAAGAGTGCAGTGTTTTGGCTGTTCTTGCTAAGAAAGAACAAAGTTCTGAATATCACACTGCTGGGCTGGGATTTACAACTATTTATCAAGAAAAGTGAGAGCCGCATGGGGACCCTTACTAAGCACTCCTCACCTCCCCCGATGGGCTTTTCTTTGTGAATAACGTCTGTTCTGTCACATTTGTAATTGTAGCTACGATGTATCCGAGTGCAGAAAATCAGGTATGTTTGGAACAACTTGGAGAAGAAATTTCAGAAAGTTGGGTAAGTCCAACTTTTCCTTAGCACCCTTCAGGATGTAAGGAAGAAGAACACTGATTTGTTGATACTGTGAACTAAAGTGTATTTCCTGTCTGATCACATCCCAGGTCGCTGGAAGACAGCAACTCCTGCTATGACATTCATCGTACATTTGGACTGGGTCTGACCAGTGAAGAACAAGAGGTCAGGTAGGCTTTGCTCCCTGAGAGGAAACTCTGCCAGCCGAAACTGAAATATCAAACCACTGATGATCAGCAAGGTGTTGACATGATGTTTCATCAACTTCATATAATCTCATTCATTTACCAGCAACAGAAAGATGTTATAAATTGTTCTCATCTTAGGCAAACTTATTAAAAAGAAAAGACTAAAAGAACAACTCAATCAAAAAACATTTGATCTTTTCTCTTAGGATTCTAGAACAGTCTCTGTTATCTTTTTTTATTATTTTCTCAAAAATCATGAGTCATTTTGGAAATGTCACCTTCTTAAGCCTCCAGATCTTCTGTGAGAAACACAGTATACTGATTGTGTTTTCCTATGGGAAGCAGTCCTGGAGATGATGACTTTGTTTGCCCAGTTAGCTGTGTTGTTCACCACTGTATTTACCGCATCTAGAATAACGCCCGAGTCATGGTAGAAGCTCAATAGGTATTTGTGGAATGAGTGAATAAATGAAGGCATTCATTAATCTATTAACTAAATGCCTTTAATATGCCAGGCAATTTGCAACACACTAGGGAGCTAAGGATAAATAAGACTTGGTCATTGTCCCAGATACTCACTGACTAGTGGGAAAGAGAGACAAAGAACAGGGCATAATCATGAGAATGATACCTAAAGATGTACAGAGATTAGACAAATACAGCATAATGATAGCATAGGAAATGTGTATGCTACTCAGTAAGTCTCAGTGACCCAGATGCCGTGCTTCCCTCACCTGTAATTTGAAATGGTGAATACTGATGAATCTGAAAGTAAACCATGGCAAGCCTTCCCCAGAATCTTAATAATCACCTGCATTTCTTACCCAATTTTAGGGACATTACCTGCCTGACCTTCTCCACAGTCTATTTAAACCATGAATTCTCAAACTAAGAAGCAATCTGGTACTTAAAGTACAGGTTCCTGGACTTTGCCCCATCATGCATTAGTAGTAGGAGCTAGGGGTAAGGGTGTGAGAGGAAACATGCATATTTAGCAAGCACTGCCACAATCCATATCATATGTATATCACATCTGAAAATTACTGAACTGTTGTTTTTTAGGTTCTCCCCGTGCCTGAACACTATGAAAAATGAACCAAGCATCCACACTATAACAATATTGCAAGATGCCTTAGAAATGGTATCATTATATAAGATTTCAGATGCAATGCTTACTGCATTGAAAAATCAAAAAGTCATTAAAGTCATTAAAAACGTATTGGTTTACTAACGTAAGTGTAAGACATTTAAAGGATTGATCTACTTAGGAAATCTGGTTGATAAATATAGATATACTCTTCCTGAGAAACTATTTCCACAGGGAAGGTTTCCCATCAGTGTAGCTACCTCACATTTGTCCTTGTTTATCAAGTGCCTAGCTTTAATAAACATCATACAGAATTAAATTTAAATCTGGTCCACACAGTAAAGAACTTGACAATCTAATAAGCAAGATGAAGAGTATAGTTTCCCCAAATATGAAGAGTAGAGGAGATAATCTACTTGTAAACACATAGGTATATTTTATTTTGTAGGCTTTTCTATCTGGAGGGTAAAGAGAATAAGCAGAATTTGGAGTATTACTGCCCATCCCCCACAAGTATCTCTCTTCCTTTTTTAGTGTAAGGCTAAGGCCTTTTCTCAAAAACTAAATGATTGATGGATCGGTTGAGTGAAATCAATTTCCTAAATGTATTTGAGCTTGCTTGTGTGTGAAGCAAGGATACCATATGAGAAATAAGGATGGGGGAGTGGTGCACAAATAGCTCAGATAAGGAGAAGCCACTGACTCTAAATGCAACCTTCTTTTTTTGGCTTCGGAGCAGCCAGACAAAGAGGGGAAATGAAGAGATTTACACAGCTCTCACTTTTCAGTAGCAAAAACAGCTAATCAGGACATCAGGAGAGTAACTTTACCACAGAGAGAATTGTCAGAGGGCTTTAGGAAGAAAGCAGGGGAATTATTCCAGGAGATTCCTTGTTCCCATCTTCACTCATTCATGATCTGAATGCAACTTTCCATGTTAGAACCTGTCCTTGACAGGTCCACAGACACTTTTCATAGTTCTCTTATCTCATGGAAACAGAGCCTATGAAAAAAACACAGCTACCGCATCTTCCATCTGTCCAAGTTGTCTTCTTATTAGGTTTTAAGTCGAGTGTCTCTTTACCTTCTCACTCATACCACCGTGCTCCTGCCTCCCTGGTTTAGCTTGAGAAGAGAAGGGAAACTTCCTGGAAGTAGAGATAGCAAGCATCTCTTCCCTGGGGATCAGCTCCAGACCCATCACCTTGTGGGTAACCCCACTCTCTGGAAGAAGAAAAAGACTTTGATGGGTAGAGTTTGCCAAATCCTATAATGGGAATGCCCCAACCAAGACTGATTTCAAGACATTAGTGTGACATCACTGAACCTGGAACTGGGAAGAGATGCTCACAATTGGCTCAGTGATACTGCAGGGCCAGACTGTGTTACCATTTGTCACACCACTGAGAAAAAGGGCATGCCTGATAGTAACGGAGGAAAGGAATCCAAGTGACGGGTAGCAAAAGAGGGCAGGTTGGTCATCAGTGCTCAGCTCCAAGCTCATGGAGGCTGTCTAGGAGAAGAGAGCATATCAGGAAAGAGAAAGAAAAAGCAAGAAGGAGGCAGGAGATGATAGAGAGATTAGGGCCCCCATGAGACTCTACTCTCTTACTGCTCACATCTGGTGGGAAGCAAAGGTCAGAAAAGAAATCGTACTTCTATACCATGACCTTGATCCCCTTTGAAAGCTCCATCTTAGAAAGCAGCCCAATCGTAGATGCTTTCCCATCAGATAATTCTTTATGAATCAACAGGGAAGGGTGGTTGGAGTAGAGGAGAGAGTCTTCACTCATTCTGCTGGAGGCTAATAAAACCGTCTCAAATTTAGAAGTGAGTAAGTTACTTAAAAATATAACCCACAGTTCAATGGGTCTGGGCCCATTAAAAGTACAAAATCATTTAACTCTAAAGCCTTGGTTCAGAGCAAAGCCCCATGGCAGCATCAGTAAGCCTACATCCTGGGTCTCCCTGGCAAGATCCTGCCTGGCATTTCTCCTCCTCCACCTGTACCCAGATGTCCTCCTGGTCCTCTGCCTTCTGGATCCTCCAGCATGAAAATGTTCTGGGCACTTCCCCCAAAAAGCTGACTGGAAGTGTCTCATGAAACTTACATATAGGGCATGAAATCCTGTAAGAGCCTGACTTTCTCTCAGACCATCTGGAAATGTGCTTGAGGAAATGAGAGAAATAGAGCAGTCACAGATGAGGACTAACTGTGAAACACAAATGACTTTCATGTCATTTATAAAATGAAGCTTCTCTGTATAAACGGCTCATTAAAATATAGAGGCAGGTTCAAGGACTGCTACAGATTTTTTTCCCCTGGAAAGCAATTTCTCAAAACATGCCAATCTTTTCATTATTATTCTTTTAATGGGAGGGTTCTAAGACCAACATCGCTGTTATACTATATGACCATACCCAAATCCCAGCGATCGGATGCCATTTCTATTCGTCTGTTAATTTCTTAGGTCTCCTTGCCTGTATAGAGCAGGAGTGTTAGGGGGTTGAGGATTGGCTTGCAGTGTCACCTGGGAACTACTTCAGACTCTATAAGCCTGCTTCCTAAAAATCCCCAGGTTCCCGGAGGTGGATCATGCAGGGTCCCCTGGCTCAACATTGACTGTCTGGGAAACTGAAGGTCTCCCATCCTCTGTTGGCGGCTTATCAAATGGAAGCCGAGTGGCCATGTGTAGTCTGAAAAAGTGATTCTGACATGGTCCTCCTGTCCCCTGGAGAACCCCCTGGAGCCTACTCTTCACCACCTGGAGCCTAAAGGGCCTGGCACACAACATGTTCTCATGAATAAATAGGTAAATGAATGAATTAACAAGTAATCAAATTGAAAAGGGACATAGACCATCCAAAAGAAAGTATTGCTAGTCATTCATGTTTGTTTTTCAGAAATAAATACATTCCAGCAGATTGACTACCACCGCCCGGTGTCAGGAGCCCTCAGTGCTCCTTCACGTGCAGCTCGTAGGCAGTGCAGATCCTTTAATCTTCTTTGGAGAGGGACATTCTACCTCCAAAGCAATTATTTCTCTAATAGATAGTTCTGAATATTAGGCAAGTCTATTTCATTTTTTTTCAGCCTAATTAGTTCTGTGAGACCCCCTGGAATAATTTTAGGGCCTCTTTCCCTGTCAGCTGGTCAGATTTTCAAAGTCAGAGCATGTCATCTCCTTTGTTCCTGGGAACTTATCTCATGACCCAGCATCAAGCTTCATATTCCTTCTGGTTGCTCAGTCACTGGGCAATGTCCCTAAAAATTCTGCTTGGTTTGTGCCGAGACTGAGATGGGGACACGATCCCTAAACAGAACATGATTCTGGTAGGAGACAGCAGAAAAGATGCAGCAACCAGGTACATGCCAGGCTGTGAGTCGAGCAGGGCCCAGATGAACCCTAACTAGGAAAATCCACAGGTATTTCCTAGTTATTAATCCAGCAGACGTCAGTCCCCATGGGAGCTGAGCTCCTCTCCCTTTAACAGTGACATCAGAAACCATCTCACCAGATGGGGATGACAAAGCATGGGGTCCGGAGCCTGTTCCTCTCTGAACTGACTGGCCCCAGCCTGTGTGCTGCCATGGTTTGTAAACCAGGGAGAGAGTACTGTACGCAGGGTCAGAAGGGTCCTCATTAGTTAATTCCAATATTTAAGGACATTGCCTGTCTCAGACACTGTGCCTCTACATGGTAGAAAAACAGAGGTGAAAACCTTCCATCCCTACCATTAAAGAAGGACTAGGAAATTTTTGGAGAAAGACATATAACTAACTATACATTACAATTCTAAGGGACACAGGCTGTTACTAAGAAAAGAAGGGATATCAGAGGAGAGGAAATTACAGCTAATTGTGCCTGTGGGAGCAGGGAAGATTTCAAAGATAGCTGCCATTCATCGAGAACTTGTCACGTCCCAGGCACTTGTGCTAAATGCTTTCCATGTTTATAGCATCTGCTACTGATAGCAATTTTATTAGGCTTGTATTATCAAGCCCATTTTATAGATAAGGAAACCGAGGCTCACCTATCATTCACCCACTCACTCATTCAACAAATAATTCTTGAGTGCATTTTACATATTTGGCCCTGTTTTAGGCGTTCACAATAGATTAACATCCTATTAGAGTGGAGGATACAGTCTATTATTTGCATGTTGATTCTTGAGTTGTATTGTACTTAAGATATTTTTTTAATCAGAAAAACAACTTTGTCCATCATGCACCAATTTTCATTTTTAAAATACATTACTGTTTTAGAATTTGTGCATTAATTTTTGATTTAAGGCACAAAGTCATTGAAGCATAGAGAAATGACTTCTGTTTAGTTTGGCCTGTACTCACTTATCAATGAGCTTGTAGGTGTAATACTAACAGAATATCAATCTCCTTCAGGAGATTAGTGTGCGGGCCCAATGCAATTGAGGTTGAAATCCTACCCATCTGGAAGCTGCTTGTTAAACAGGTAACTGTTTTCATTTATTTTTGAAAAAAAAATTTTCTGTCCTTTATTTTTAACCTCCTAGAATTCAGGGAAATCTTAAACCACACATGGATAGTTTGGTGTGAACAAAATCTGTGTTTCATGCAACTTCTTTCTGTTACTCCTATTGTCTTTTAGTCTGTTTTTCTTGTGTACTGAGATTTAAAAAAAATATTTCAATAAAAATGTTTTTTTATTTCAGATCTCTAACTGATCCTTTTCAATAACCACTTGTTTTAAATTCAAATCTACTTTAAAAATCTCTTTCCAGTGTGAGGGACAGATTCCTGTTTCCTAATCTGTTTATTTTGTTTCTTAAGTTTTTGATGGTGCTTATCACGGTAGTTGGGGCAGGTATTGTTATTACTTCTATGATCTTTTTAAAGATTGTAAATATATTATTTTGGTCTCTTCCATATTGCCCTGTTATATCCATTTTCTCAAGAATGACTTCTTTTGTTAGTGGGATCTTTTTAGAATGTTTTCTTTGTGTGCTTTGAAGCTATCATTATTATTATTTGTAAGCTCACCTTAAGTGGGACCTTAATGCCACTTCCATTTTCCTCTCTCTCTCTGTGCTCATTCTCCCTCCTTGATGGCTCCGAGTTTGCCACTTACAGTCCCCAGGGACTCCCTGTTCAGAACCAGGGCCTTTATGGGAGGTGTGGGCTCTGTCCCTCTGGGATCTTAGACACAGACCCTGAGCCAGCTTGGCGTTTGACCAAGTTGATGTTTGTACCATGAGCTCAGTTCTATCTTATTCTACCTCTGCTGGTGAACCACCCCTGGGGGTGACTTTTCTCAGCCTCCACTTGGGGGCAGGGAAAGCCCACTGCTACTGCTGTTTCCTTCAGCAAGCTTGATTTGTCCTCTGTCAGGGTGGGGCACCTGCTGTCTTACTCCCCCAGCACTGAGCTCCTGGCCTTCACTCTCTAGCCCTTGTATGAAACCCAGCAGGCTGATTGAATGAGTCCCCACTCAGTGCTGCATGTTTTACTAGACAATTTTTAGAGCATTTTAGTTTCACAGCAAAATGGACTGAAATACCCCATACAACCCATGCCCCCACATACGTACAGTCCCTCCTCCCCATAAGCAGGCTGCTTTTTAAACTTCTTATTCAAGAACATTTTCAAATTGCCAAAGACTTTCCCAAGTGTCAATTTGGTCTATTTTGAAAAGAGTGCTAGTATTTTCTGGCACCCACTTACTAAGCCTATAATAGAAAAAAAAGCAAGTAAAATTAGTTCTTCACATTTGGTTTCAAAAGGATATTGAATAAGGGAGCTAGATTAATTATGGTAGTGCTGTTTTCTTTTACAAGAAGCATTTAACTAATTTTCTACTGAGTTCCTATAAACTCAAAATTGTATTACCATTAGTGCATAATTTACAATTGGAGCATTTTGTGCCAAGAAGACAGAAGAGCTATAATTTATAAGAAAAGCATGTTGCAACTGAAATAACAAAAAATGTAAAGGAACAAAAGTGTTTTTAATGTACAAAATATAGCCAAGGGTCTAATACAGCCTATTAACTTACAGACTGGATGTCAGTTCATTTTTAGGACTAAAGTAAGTTTATTTAACATATTAGGGAGTTATAGAAAGGAGAGGTAAGAAAGAGTGACACTGGTTTTAGGCAACATTTCCTCTAATTTGTAATAATCGTAAAGAGCACTTCATGAAGCAATGAATTCTTGCTCTGCTCAGGAGAGCTCTGTAAGTCATGCGGTGTGCGTACGTCATGGGAGCCATCCCGAGCTCCCTCCCCCTGGCCATCTCTGCTGTCATTATTAATGTGGAGTCAGCAGGACCAAGATGGGGACAGTTAAGGGAATAACAAAAGTTGAAGGTACTATCAAGTGGCCAAAAATACCTGCATGGGTGACCTGTTTTGGAGCTAGTGATACATTGTGCCACAATTTTCATGTCAGACAGTTTGGGGTGAGCCCTTTTTCTTCTTTGGGTTAGACTGGCCCTCCTTGGTCAGGTAAAGGCCCACACTTGACTTGCTCTCAGAGCATCTTGCTAACACCCGCAACATGAAGAGGATGTTATTTTTAAATGACTTGGTAAAAGTAGAATCTTTATCCATTGCACAACTTGACTAAATCTGCAGCATGTAATTATGTGAAGAAGAAACTGCAATAAAAATGTTCAACCAGTGTAATACTGTACATCAACTCCTTTCCAATGAAAAAAATGAAAAACAAACAAATAAATAAATAATGGGGGAAAAAGTTTAAAATTGAAGTTTGTTTTAAAAAGACACTGAATCACGTTTTTTCTCCATTATGGATAAATCTAAGGAGAATTCTTAAGTTTTATTACTGGTCAAATATTTTTGAACATTCAAAAATAAATAAGAACAATTTGTAGACTCTGAGTGCTTAACATAATTTTGCTTCCACCATATCACATTCTATATGCTTGACATTGTCTCCACCAAAATTTAATTGAGTTCTAAGTGAATTCCTAAATATTAAAAGATGTAGTGTGTTTTAAAGATTGGGGAAAAAACATTCTACAAAGAAATAACAGCATCTTCACTACCTTAAAGGTCCATGCAAATGACCAAATGTTCTTTTTCTACCTGCAGGTTTTAAATCCATTCTATGTATTCCAAGCCTTTACCCTGACTTTGTGGCTGTCTCAAGGTTACATAGAATACTCTGTGGCCATCATCATCTTGTCTGTTATCTCCATTATCTTAAGTGTGTATGATTTGCGACAGGTAAGATCTGACATCCCATTTGGGTTCTATTTAGTTTCTGGCTATACAGGCAGCCAAACCTATGGAATTTCCACTGAGAGCAGAGTTGCTTTGTTAAACATAGGTCATAAAGCCAAAAACAAGGGCTTACTAAACATGGGATCTCAGGAGGAGGGATGTAGGAATATCAGGTAGATTTAAATCTTTGCAAACTCTGATTATTGACCAAAGTCTGCATTACGTACTGTGCTTAGAAAGACTCTGAAGCTGTGTGTGAGCACCGTGGGAAAGACGCTGTGATGGATTAATGATGCCAACATAGGACCTTTCCCTCTTTCTGACCATCATCGTTCATCTTATAGCTTAAAATCTTCTTTTTTGAAAAAAATCAGTTTTAAAATGATGTCACCGCACATTCTCAAATGGAATTTAGCTGAATATTTCTTATAACTCCACAGCCCTTCCAAATCATCCTTCCAGAAAATGGTTTGCTGCTTTGCTTAAGTTTGTCAGACTGAATCATGAGGCAACCCTCATTTGTTGTATATTTTTGAAAACCTGACTGTGAAATTAGCTTTTCAGTCATGAAAGCCATGGTATTGTATCAGCCTGTTGACTCTCTTGAACTGTTGAAACCACCTGGTCTCAAACTTCATACCTAAGAAACAGGGAGCTGGTTCCAGGGCCATAAAGTCAGTTTGTGACAGTCAGGGCTTCTGGCCTCTGGTAAAATGAAATTCTACTGCATGTAAAACATTTTCTTAGCAAAAAGCTCTTTCCAAAGTACAGACATAGCTGGGGATGAAAGTCAAATGTAAGTGGGAGAGGAGACATGATTTCTAGCTGTCCCCAGAGTAAACTCCGGGCACGTGGCAGTGAGGCAGACGTGGACTGAAACAGCCTAACTGACAAGAGACCTTTCATTCCAGCTCTATTTCAGCCACTCAACAAATATTAGGTCTAATATTGGCTATTTTAGCTGGGTTTAGATCCTACACATCTTGAGTTAGAAAGTGTTTCATGAGAAATGAAAGAAAGACAATATGTATTTAAAGAGAAAACAGGATCTAAAAATGAAAAGTTGAATAATTGGAGATACTTTGAGCAAGACAGGACTAGAAGGGCTTTGTTCTATTTATTTGTTTTTGTTTTTTGGGTTTTGGGTTTCCTGTTTTGTTTTATTTTTTAAATGAATGCCTGAGTGTGTTTCTTCAGAACTAATTTAAATTTAAAAATGTTAACAATGATTAGTAGCTTGCTTTAATGGTGGCAGATCCTTTCTATCTGTCTGCCGAGTCAGGAGCAAGAATGTGACTGACCCTTTGGTGAATGCTGGGCATTTGAGCAAAAGCAAGAAAATAGACACCAGGACAATGAAAGGTCTGACCCATTCTGCTCAGCCACAGTGGGAAATTACAGTGTCCCAAACTTTGTCATTTGATAGAGGTATGTAACATGAAGTCCCCACATCTAATGTCCAGTTTCCGTTTTTTTAAAACATCTTTGCTTTAATAGACTAATTTGATGTCCGCAAGCCGCTCATATGTTTTCTGGCTTAAGTCAAATGTCAGTGACTACGGTCCTTCCTCCATGTGCTTCCTTCTGTTGGGAGACACCTATGCCCAGTCAGTGACTGCCCCGTCACGCACCAGGGCAGCACCTGGGAAACCACAGGATTCTCTCAGGACTTTGGGCAGGCAGACCTTGTCTGGTCATGTTAAAATCTCTCCCTTACCACTCCTATTTGTGTTACTTGACACTATTGTAACTCGACACTTCAATAATCAACTTCCCCTTCTGTGGTGTTGGAGGTGGGGAGCTGGGTATTCAGTGTTACAGTTGAGAGAATTAGGAGAAACAATGAGTTTGAAGCACCTATGTTCCTGCTACATAGTAGGCACTCACCAAACGTTATCAATGAGTTGCTGTTGCTGTTTTTATTATTATTTCTAGAGTGGGGGAAGTAGGCAATGGAATGATGGGAGAGGGCACAGAGACTGAGGGGAGGAGCACTGTAACTTGAACAAGGCAGAAGAACGGGAACATCCCCAGACAGGGCTTCTAACAGCCACTGACTTATTCATTGTGTGACCCCCCCAGGACTCTCTTCTTCTTCCTGGGTTCACTTTCCTCAGCTGCAAATTATGTTAAACTCAGTAGCTTTGGGTGCCACCATTATAGGATTCTATCATTTTGCCAGTGCCACCAATAAGGAATGAAAAAAAAGTTCCTGAAAACTTTAAAACACTAGTAAGAAATTTTCTGGCCACTGGAAATCTGGGAGACTGTGCTGCAGACTGGAGCCAGTTGTTGTTGGGCCCTGCTAGGTGTTGGACTAATAATCCAGATAAACTATTCAGCCAAAAGGCATGCAAATAAAAGAACCCATTTAAACTACCTTAATCACAAATGGGATATATATACTAGGCACCAGTAGCTCAAGGAACCCAGGGACATAAAGTACAGAGGCACTTTACCAGGGGCTGGACCCAGGACCCTGGGTACTTTCTCTAGCCTCCTCTTTTCTGACAGATATGGAACAAATGAACATATATTTTAGGGCAAGTACTCCACCCGCACTCCTTTTCTCTGAGAATTGGGTGCACCTAGAGCCGTGGCAGCCTTCCCCTGGTTTGTTCCATATGGTCCCCCGTGCCCTGCCCACTGCCCAGCACATGTAGTGCAACAGGAGGCATCTGACCAGTAGAAGCCAGCCAACCCGTCAGCAGGAGGGAGACCAAGGGATTTTGCCTGGTATTCTGGCATGAGTGCCTGAAGCTGCTGGCCGTACTCTGTTAGGAATGTGATCTGAGAAGTGATGTAGAGCTAGACCCAGGATGGCCACCCTTGATCCCTGTGTGTGGCTAAGCAGAGAAAAAGCTTCTGCAGAGGAAGAGAGCAAGCTTGAACCAAATCCACAGTGAGACACAGGTGAGCAACATGCAGTACAGCAAAGAGAGAGAGAGTAACCTCTTCCTCATAGCATTTCCTCTTTCTAGTCAGACCTCTTGGGAGACCTGGCTGCACTTTCCACCTTAGGTTCCTAAGACATCCCTGCATCCTCATAAATTCTCATCTTCTGCCTAAACCAACCTAACAAGTTTCTGTTCCTTGTTATGTCCCCTAGAACGTTTGCATTTTCTGCCTAATTGAAACATTGTCTTTGTTCTAGACGTTTCCCATCTATGTTTTTGACTAACTTCAGTCTCTTTTATAAAATTCCTGTACCATGTCCATTTCTTCATTTGGAACTCAGGTATACTCTTCTTTAAGGAAACTCCCTGAAATATAGAAATTCCTGTTGTAGATGGGTTGTAGAAAAAATTAGGTTTGATTCTACACTCTAGAGGGCAATGTTCAGTAAAAAGTTCATCAAAATTCCTGAGCTCGGGATCTATTAAATCAAAATATCCAGGTAATAACAGGAACCTGCATTATTAAGTCGCATAACAGGTGATTGTTATGCATTCTATATGCTTAAGAGTTATTGTTATAGGGGAATCCACCAAAGGGCAAATTCAAGCACTAAGACCCCAAATACATCTTTTTGTTATTTATTAATGTAATCTTCAGCTGAACATATTGTTTCACTTTTTTTACTCTAAGATGCACAGAAATATAAGTTTATATGGAGATTTATTTATGTATTTGTCTTATAAAACAGCTTCTTACTCAATACATTAATCTGGATCTTGCATTTCTCCCTTTACAATATATATAGTGGCCAAGTAATTGGATACCAAGTAAACAAAGAATTCTAAATCATGCTTAAGAAGAAAGGTGTGACATTCCATAGTATACCATAATTAATTCAACCATTCTCTTGTTTATGGAAAATAAAGGGTTTCTTCTCCAATTTTTGCCACCAGAGGATGTTTATATGTTGAAGTAAATGTAGCTACATTCTAGGTGTGTCTTTACTTATTATTGTTTGCTTTTTTTTTCAAACAAAGCAACCAAAAGCCAAGTTGCTGAATCAAAAGACATGTATATTTTGGGTATATTTAATAGATACTGCAATATTATTTTCCCCAAATGAAATAATTCACTCTCCTATCAGCACCTTATGAAAGTACCCATTTCCCTAGATCCTCACCAGCATTTGGTGTTGTATACCGATATTTAAAATTTTTCAACCTAAGATACTTTTTAAAAATTGTGTCCCACTGTTTTAATTTACATTTCCAATTACTGGTGAGATTAGATACATTTCCCTTTGACTACCGGAGATTAGCATCTTTCTCTGCTATTTACTGCCTCTTTCTATTCATGATGCATATGGAAAAGTTTTATTTTTTAGTCTACCTTTCTTCTCTTGACCTAAACTTTTGCCAGATATTAAAAATGTGTCTAATCAAATGTGTTTCTCTTTTTTTTTCTTTATGAGTTCTGAGTCTCCTGTTTGCTTATAAAGATCTTCTCTTTCAAAATTAGGTATTCTCTATTTTTTTGGACCTGTAATTTTCCTAATATGTATTTAAAAATCCTTAATGGAATTTAAACATTTAGGTTCTACATCTTAACAGAACCCCTAAGTGCCTGTGCTAAAAACAGTGACTGACATGGGAACTTAGACTTGATGGCAGTATTACGAAAGATTTCTTTAAAAAACAAAAAAGGCACTAATCCCATTAGCAGTTAGTATTTGTTAATAAAAGCTTATCTGACTCAACTCGGAAGGCATCCTGTACCACTATGCAAAGCAGGCCAGTTTCCTAAACTCTGTCTTTTTAGTTTAAATCACAAATCCTCAACAATCAATATCTAGTACTTTATAGTTTACAAAGGGCTTCCATAGTCCTAATGTAAGATTTGTGTGGCACATGGCAAACATCCGTAGGGTACGTGCACATCCCTAGTGAAAGTGAGACATGGCAAACTGGAAGAGGACACACATCTGACTGTCATGGCCTCACACCACCTGAGAAAGAGGGTCAGGGCCAGCACGGGAGGTGAAGTGACTGGCTCACGCTTCCCCAGCAACAATGGCTCTGGACCTCAGCCCCAGGTTTCCTGAGGGTTTTCAAGTCATGCTGTTCTACTCAGCAAAACCTCCACATGACCCATGAGCTTCCTTGCAGCATTATTTGTTTTGATTAAACTATTGTTTGATAATTTTCTGACAGAAGATTTGGGGAAGGTGGTAGGCAGCAATGGAAAAAGGAGCATCTACTGCCATCCCCAAATCATGCTGAACAAAAATACATGCTTTTTGAAAATTTTAAGAGGGGAGGTGTTGGCAGGAGTGAATGAGACATCTTCCTGCATCTACACTAGCCCCAAATCATGCCACACAGAGCTGAGCTTTTCTAAGCCAAGAAACATCCACTGTGGTCCCTTTCCTGCAAGGCTGGTGGAGCAGGGGTGCACACCTTGGCACTCACCTGTACGGGCACTGAGCTGCGTTGCGCACTCCACTGCTGGCTCCGCCTGGGCATGGGAGCTGCTGGAAAGAGCGCTGAGAGTACCTGTCCCATCGCGCTTTGCCTTCGGTCGTGGCTGAGCTGGGCTCAAGAGACCCCTGAGTGAGTGCCCTCATCACTCACCTCTGGAGGAAATCCAGCCAGAGCAAACACAAGGACACGCAGCAACAGATGCTGAATAATAACAAAATGCAAATTAGTCTTGGAAACTGATCCTGGTCCCACTACACAGGGAGTGGGGAAACCAGAGGGGGCCTAATGAAAATCAGGCCAAGCTCCCAAGTCATGGCAAGCGTCACAGCACTTGCTTTCTCCTAGCTGGCTGGTTGTCATAGAAACCTGTGTTTGTAGAGTTTCTGAGTACATTAGCTCAAAAAGGATGCTTATATTATCCTACTCCAGTGTGTTGGGAGAAGTAGAATAATTCCGTTCTAGTAAATAAATATTTGCTGAGGGCCTACTATGTGATAGACGCCACGGATACATAGGTGAATACAATACAGTCCCTTCCTTGAATGGCCTGACTCACAGGGGAGACCTGACAAGAAAGATAGCTTAATGGAATGTGACCAGTGCTCTGATGCAGATGCAAACATGGAGAGCAGAATAATGAATTCTTCCTGGGGATGTTAGGGGCTTATGGAGGGGAGGTGACATCTGAACAGGGCTTTATGTGAAGGATTAGAGTTTGGTAGTAGAAAACTGGGGTGAACATTCTGGGGAATAGTTCGAACAAAGGCATGGAAGCGTGGCAGGTTATGCGGAATGCTAAGTCCCATAAACAAACCCAGCTTTAGGCCATAATGAGCTTTGAGGATTTCAGTCAAGCATTATTAACTCATCCTTCACCATTTCCAAATGTGTTATCATCCTCTTAAGCTAAGTTGAAGTTATCATGGCATTGACTATAAGAGTTTGCCAAGCAAGAAAATAAAGACATTTATAAAGAAGTATGTTTATCTTCTTAAAGGAAAAAGGCTGCTTTCAAGCACTTTAGGAGAACGTATTCGTCAAGAGAAAAGGCTTTAGTGTCAGACGAACATGGGTTTGATTGTCAATCCTAATACTAAGTAAATGATTGTAGGCAAGTTACTTTAACATTTTCAAGCCTTTTGTTTTGTTTTTGTTTTGTTATATGTACATGGGAGATGATAACATTTTCATCATAGTATTATTTTGAGGATTAAAAAAAATTAAGTGTATATTCCAATTGCCTACAACAGTGCCTAGCACATAGTAGTTGCTGAATGTTCTAAACTGTTTAAAAACAATAATAATTTGAGTCAGTTATAAACCCTGGGTATTTCTTCTATGATGCCTTGGTGGTTTTGAATAAACCTCTGATATGCAAAATAAATTAGTATCACACCATTTTAGAGTTTGTAAAGAACTTGAAAATTATCCAATTCAATGTCATCTGTTTACAGAGGAAGTAATTAGGAAGGTGAAATTTCCTACATATCAGTGCATGGCTAGTTAGGGGGTAAGCCTGACCTGCAACTAACAAATCCTGATGGAATTCAGTGTTCTTGTCACAGAACCACAGCAGACTTTCTCACTATTATCCATCATTAAAATGGATGCCTCAACAGGCAAGCTGTAGGAAACCAAATTAGGGCAATGAATATGTATCCAATAGTAATATCACTTCTTCTACTTAACTGGTCCAAATGATTGAAGTTTAGCTTTTCATGCACAACTGAAGTAAACAAAAAATTTGTTCTGTATAAATATCAACACTGAATTCATTAAGTTCTCTCAAGAGGAAAGTTGCATAATTGTGTGTAAAGCATGTCTTAGTGTCGTGACATTCGTAATATTAAAAGTCATCAATAGAACAGATGAAAATAATTTTCCTTAACATCTAAAAGGAAAAGTTTTATATTGGAATTAGGTTTAGCTGTGTTCAAGTACCGGTGACAGTACTCAGATCTCTTCTACGTAGAGGTATCCACGTAAGTGGCATCTCTGCAGAAAGGGGCAGTGCCTCCCAAGGGTGTCCCAGCTAACCCAGTATTGCACTCCCTCCAGCTGATGGTGCCCTGACAGTCAGTATGGGGAACTGTGTAGACAACATCCCCACTCACTCCTGCTTTCCTGTCTCCTGAGCTATCCAAGGAGATGATACCCCCACTTCTCCAGGCTGCCTCCATCTTCTCCACTTTGCACAGGGTCATACATGGTTCAGTATTTCACCTCATGTGAATCTTTCCAGCTGATGTACTCAGACAACTATTTTTCCAACAACAACTTTCTTATTAATCATTAACACTCACTGAGTTCTTACCATTGTGATGAGTACTATTCAAAGGGATAACTAAGAGAAGCATTTACTAGCGTAAAACAGTCCTATAACATAGATACTGTCTCCACTTTCAGATGAGCAAAGAGGAATTAAACAGTCTAACTAACTCATAAGTGGTAACAGTAGGAATTTAAACAGAATCTTGTGACTCCAATCTGCAGACTTACCTGATGTGACAATTCACCAGTTCATAAAGGAGGGGATGGCTGTTCTACATGCAATCAAAATACAACCCAAATATTCAAAGGCTTTTACAACCGAAAGCCACTCACAGATCAAGTTCAGCTTTGTTATTTGATAGACAAGGCAACAGGCACTGAGAGGGGAAGTGACCTGTTCCTGGTCTCGTTCTTCCCTAGCCTAATTGTGCATCTCAAGAAGCAAAGGCTTGCGTTAACTTTGGTCCTTGGGGGGCAGTGGCTGTGCATTAGTGTTCCTGGAATTGAATACATTAAACTAATGATTGTATTTGTTGCTGAAGGCCAGGGGTTGGGTGGGGAAGGAGTTGGGGCCACGAAGTAGAAGCATCAAAGGTAGAACCTGAGCTTTTGCCCTAAGGCTTGGCTGTAATAGCAAGCTCAGCATTTACTGTATTGAGGTCATGTCTTTTTGGGTTATAGACTGTCTAATATTTAAATGTTCACTTTAAATTGGCAGCAATCCGTTAAGCTGCACAACCTCGTGGAGGAGCACAACAAGGTCCAGGTCACCGTCCTTGTAAAAGGCAAAGGTAAGTGGTAAGTTTTGCCATCTTTAGCACTCTAACATCTCAGGGTAGAATTGGACTTTTCTGATTGAACCCAGGTAAGGCAAATAAGGCATCTATGATGCATAGCTTAAGGAAGCAAGGTCACACTTGCTGACCTGCACTGCAGGCCTGATGAGTGAGGGCCTCATTGACCTTTCTACCCTCACCCTCACTCCAGCCCTGATTGAACCGTTTCTACCCAATGTCTGGGTTACTTCAAATTCCCTCTGCCTTCCACATTTTACTCATTTGAATATTACCAGGTAAGCCTTCTGTGGGCTTTTTAGATGTCCTCAACTAACCATCCCAATCACACATTTCCATGGGTTATGCAGAACCTAGGCCTGAATAGGGCTTGTAGATGGTGGCTGGGCATTTGCTCTGACTGAGCCTGGGATGGGGTGGCATGGCTCTCTGTAAAATGTGAGCAGCTGCACCCAGGGCTGCAGGGCTGCCTGGGTGGTTTATACTAAGCCTCAATTCAAGGACAGAGTATACCCCAAGGGGTCAGGAACCCAGCAAAGAGAAAAAGCATCAGCAAAGGGGTGCTCCTCCATTGACCAACCCCTTGAGTATCTTCTGTGGGCAGAGCACTGTGCCAGGCATGAGGATCAAGATGGAATCTTGTTGCAGAGCTATTTCTTTGCTATGGCCCAGGAATAAGTTTCCTAATTCTGGTTTCTGGGAATCTGCAGTCAGTGGGAAGGGGCTGGAGCAGGTGAGCCTGGAGTTCTTGGCCAGCAGGTTGATGAGAGTTCTGTCATTTTCATTGTTAGGCAAAAACAGGAAAAGTTCAGCCAGTCATGGAAACTTTGCTGTTATGTAGGTTTGCAGGTGCTGGAATCCCGTCTCCTGGTTCCTGGAGATATTCTTATTCTCCCAGGAAAATTCTCATTGCCATGTGATGCTCTTCTAATTGATGGAAGCTGTGTGGTGAATGAAGGCATGCTCACAGGTAAGCAGATGTCATGGAGCTGCTTCTTTCCTGTCCAACATCCAGTCTAAGTGTTACCAAAGCAGATCAATGCACTTACCTGCTTCATACCAGCCTACATGCTAAGATACTGAGAAATAGATGTGGGAGAAACACCTGACCTATTCATGCAGATGGAGATTCAAGATATGCGAAGAGGAAGCATTAAACAATATAATAATCAAGCCACAATAAATATGAAACTAGGAAAATCTAATACATGTGGTGAATGGATTGCCTGATGGCTGGGGTGAGTAGGGGGCTCTAGTTCAGAGGAGGGTGAGAGCTCTATGCTCTTTCATGTGCAATCTTTTCATAAACAAGAGAATGGCTTAGGCACCTATTCAAACAGAACCCAGTCTTAAAAACCACCAGCTCCCACCCTTGGCGGGGTGGACCAGCCCTGCTCTCTGTAAATGGAAACCTGAGCCCCAGGTTTCACTGGGAAGGAGATTGAGTCAAACCTTAGAGAAAGGCAGTGTAACAGCTGTGTTCTTTGGAATCGTATTTCCAGTTGATCTCACCAAGCAGAAAGCCAGTTGTGTACTTACGGTTTGAACTGTCCTTGATCTCATATGTTCTTTGTAAAGTTCCACTTGAATTTGTATAGTTACTAAGGCACTATTTATAAAACGTTCTTCAGGCAACAATAAAAAACCCATACAGGACATCATAACGAGAGAAGAGACTATACTTAAAAAAAAAAAAAAAAAAAAGAAATTATTTGTCTTTTGTACTTGGAAATTGTTGCATTTTTCTGTTTCCAAATGGCTAAAGACAGGGAAAAAAACCCATTCACACAAACTTTTTCACATCACCTAAATGTAAAGGAACTCATTATTTATTCCTAAATTGTTCAACATAAGCAGATTTCACATTTAAAATGGGTCTGCTTAATTTAAAATTGAGACAAGAAAATGTAGTAAACATAAATATATTCAGCATAATTACAAAATACTGCTTTAATGTGTTGAAATCTAACTGCCTTATAATGACAGTGATGGGATTTGCATACTGATCATATCTTTCATACTGAATGTTGCCATAGTACCCAGTGTACAAGCCTCAAATTCCAGAAAAACCGTCCTCCTCACTCAAAGGCAGGGACTGTCTCATTCCCCAGCAGTCTGCCAAGGAAGGTGGCTTCTCTCACTGGTGACAGAAGGCAGGGCTGTGAGAAAATGGGGCGGACAGACAGCAGTGCTCACTCCCCCAGGCCTATGGCTCAGCTGCAACGTTTTTGCCTTGATTCTGAGGCCCACTCAGAGAGCTCCAGAGAAGTGGACATGGTAAACAAAGTTGCTTTTCAACAAAAGGACTAAATCGCCTAAAATGGCCTTATATGATAAATGGGTTTTCCTGGGGCCTGTTTCTGGAAAAATTAAGTCAACAGCATTAATAGCTACGTAACCTAAGTACTGCTAAAAGTCAGTTTTAGAGATAGACACATAAAACAGAAATACTTGTTTTTTTCTCATTAACTTTTTCAAAAAGCCCTAAGTACCACCATGTGATAAATACTTCATGGCACAGCCTGCATAGATCCTCCCATGCATGTGCTTATTTGTGGGAAAGATCTGACTGGACAATCAGTGAGAGTTCAATTCCTGACACTGCAAAAACTAGAGCATTGGTCCACAAATGTGACTCACATACTTCTCCCCATGCACAAAATAGGCCTTTGCGTGTATAGAATTCTTCATTTTGTAAGAATAAAAAAAACAAATACTGCCAGCATCCCTATAGCAATGTATATTTTGTAAATAATTTTTGTAACTCACTTCATTGTGGTGTGAAACGAATTAGACTAAGAGCTATTGTAATACCAGTTTATAGATGAAGAAACTGAAGTAAAAAGACACCAGGGCCACTCAGCAAGTAAAGGGATCAGGGCCGGTGGGGGCATTTGCCCTGGGACATGAGGGGCAGCAGTGAGGAAAAGGAGGCTGAGGGGGTAAGCTGCCTTCCTCGCTTGGGCCGCATCACCTTTTTCTCTCTACTGTGAATTTGCATCCACAGCGCAGGCCCACTGTGGGATCTTCCTCATCGCCATCCTATCAGTATAGGGTCAACTATGCAAGAAGCTTCATTTCATTTTGTAATTACACTTAAACGGTTTATTTTGGCTCCAATTTTCGCTGCCCCTGAAAGTTGAAGTGTGAAGTATCTGGCATGAGTCGGGTAGTTATTCCGTCAATGAGCCGGTCCTGGTCCTCCTAGTCTAGCTACAAGAGCTTGTGCAAGGCCTTGGAGAGGAGGTCTGGGCTAGGGAAGCTCTTCTTTACTTGCCCGCTTCCCCCAACTCTGAGCTTGGGAAATGTCCCAGGCCTGTTCATCTGAACAGGACTCAGACCCTCGTGCTTTGCTCTCAGTTGCCACATACTTCTAGAATGCTTCTATACCCTACTTTGGTGCAGGCCTCAGGGACACATAATATCTGTTTCCTTTGGATTTCCTTCCATTTCCCAGTCCAGAGATTTTTATTCAGCTAGCAAAGTAGTTAGAGGGAAGGCATGGTGAGCAGAGAAGCTTGGTTTTTGCTCTCAGGCAGTCTCTAAAATTCATGATCAAACTTATGAATGACTTTTGAAAGTCTGTTATCAACTTCTCTGGCTCTTTTTCTGCCTCCTGACATGATGATCCCCTTCAACATTTAGCTTCTCACAAAGCAGTTAAGAAGCAAAAGGGAATACCTTGGGGGAAGTTTTATTAAGAACTTGAAATTTCCTCTTGGCACAATAGCTAATTTTTCTTAGTTCTTATATGTATTAGACACTGTGGTAACATTTTACATATATTATTTCATTCTATCCACAACTCTATAAGGTGGGAGACTCTAAGGTTCAGAAGGGTAGGTAATTTGCCTAAGGTCACACAGTGGAGCTGAGATTTGGCTCGTTTGTTTATTTATTCATTCATTGATTCCACGAATGTCTATGACCCCCTGCCATGGAGCAGAAACCCTACAAGGTGCTGGAGCTACAGCAGTGAACAAGGCAGATAAGGCTTCTGCCCTCATGGAACTGACACTCTAGTGGAGAGACAGAAAACATGAAAATAACTAAATGGCATAATTCTTACAAGTTCTATGAAGAAAATAAAACACTTAAACCCAGGCATTTTGACTTCTGAGCACATGACTGTAACTACTGCCTCTCATTCTCTCAGGGGTACTTAGGGAGGAGAGGGGTGGGATTCACTCTGCCACAGTCCCTTCCCTCTCCCTCTGTTCATTAGAATTGCTGGTTTACATGAACCTTCTGTGTGGGACGGGATCCCGATCTCACCAGGATTTCCCTAGATGGCAATTCCACATTCACATCCTGTCAGAGAAGCTCACCATCGGGTGATAGTTCAGGTCTTTCCTCTTTTCCTTTTTCTTCTTGCCCCTTCTCCCTTACTTTCATGTATACATTCACTTATCCATTCATTCAATAAGCATTCAGAAATGCCTACTATGTGCCAGACATGGTGTTGTGTGCTGGAATCACCAAGACAGATGAAAAATGGCCCTGCCCTCACACAGTTTACAGTCTAATGGCCCCCTATATATATATATATATACATATATATATATATATATATGTATATATATATATGAAACAATATGTCATTTCAAGCCATGTCAACATCTGGCTCACTGAGCACAGGGGAGGCAATCTCCATGTCTCAGCGGCCAGCTCCTGGAAGCCAGCTCAACATCTGATGACAAGTGTACTTCCTTCTGAAACCCTCTCCAGCCTACGCAGACCTCCAAATTTTTGCAGGCGAATCATCCCTTCTTGAGATTCCAAGAAAGGCTAAGCATGAGACTCCTTATTAAAATGTGATGAGTATAAAAGAAACCTGAGAATCATCTCTGTGTAAAATCATGGAACTTAAGTGTTATCTCTGAAACACTATTTCTAAATGACTCCTCTCTCTGGTTGATCAAATCTTTGCCTGCCCCTGATACTGTTGGTTGTGTGGACAGAAAATATTCACTAATATTAGTCTAAGCATATGTTATGGATTAATATTCTGTGATCCAAAGGGAGAAAAACATTTAAAATTATCTATAAATATCTTCTTTTACAAAGGCTGATTTCAAAACAATGTGGTGTAATGATTTGAAGATTGGTCAAAAGGTTCTGTCCCTTTCACAAAAGCATTTAGAATGCAAGTGATAAACCCACACAAAAGATGAATGTCATAACTGTTTTAAAGAAAATGAACTAGGGACAATGCTTGGCTAAATAAATTTCCAGAAGAATATTCAAAATGACTAATAAAATTTTATAGCTTCTTGTACCTTAGGATGTGGAAAAAATGCACCATATAGAAAACTAGTTTTAAAAAACAATCATAGAAAAACCTGGGTAATTGTTTTTATTCAAGGCATTCAGCAAAAATATGTATTTTGAGCCTATTACATACCAGTAAGGAAATGAGGAACATAAAAGTTATATGTGTCAAAGTCCTTGCCCTCAGCTATTACCTAGAAGGAGAGAACGTACATTTGTATAACTATAATCCATATAATACCAGTTCCAAATTAGAAGTATGACATGTTATCTTGCTAATTGAACAGTTAGCAAAATACTGGTGGAATTTTAAACTCATTTTAGTGCCTTTAAATCTGGGAGCCAGGAAGTGCTATTAACATTTTGTTAGTATTTTGTCTCTGAAATGAATCCTTTTTTAACTCTGCGCTAATTTTCCTTGTATTTTAAATATCCTGACTTACAGCCAGCACAGAAAGGAGAGGAATGGTACCAGCAAAGACTGGCAGTCGGTGACTGTATGAGCAGATGGCCCCATTTAGCGGGAGCGTGTGTAGGGGAGTGTCAGCCCGTGATGCACTGGCTGTGGTGGCTTTGACTCTAGCAGGAGAGCTTGAGAGTTATTAGTCATGACAAGGGAAAAGCTAAAGGGTTTTTGAGAAAAGAGTGAGATAATAAAAGGGGATTTTGGTAAGATTCATCTGAAAGTGGTGTGGGATGAGGAAAGAGGGAGGAGACTGGAAGGGAGAGGCTAGTTAAGAGGTGTGAGATCATAGAAAAAAAAGGATACGTATGTCTCTGTCCCCAGTTCCTGGCACAAAGCTCCTAATAAGTGATAAGAGCATATGGAGCATCTCCTGTTCTACTCTGGCTGAGCTCCTGGAGGGCTCTGGGATGGGCACTGGTCCCCAGAAAGAACCAGCCATGATTAGAAGCTTGGAATTTTCAGCCTCACCATCCCTACCCCTCATTGCCCAGAGATGGGAGAGGTCCTAGAAATGGAATTAATAAAGTCCCAATAGTAGGGGGTTTGGACAGTTTCCAAGTGGATGAACTCATCCATATAGCAAAGAGTGACGCACACCAACTCCATGGGGGCAGAAGCTCCTGCGCTCGGGGCCCTCCCAGACCTGCCCTGTGAGCCTCTTCATCTGGATGCTCATCTGTATCCTTTTTCGTATTCCTTAAACTGGTAAATGTCAGTGTTTCTCTTAGTTCTGTGAGCCACTCTAGCAAGTTAATTAAACCTGATGAGGGGGTCACTGGAACCTCAGATTTATGGGTCAGAAACACAGGTGACAACACGGATTTGCAGTCAGGTGGAGTGGGAGCAGTCTTGTGGGACTGAACCCTTAACCTATGGGATCTGATGCTATTCCTAGGTAGACAGTCAATTGAATTGAGTTAAACTGTACAACAACCAGTTGATCTCACAGAATTGCTTGTTGTAGAGAAAACCCTCTGCTGTCAGAAGTGTGAGTGTGGTAGTAGTGTGAGAATAAAGGAGAAACACAGGAGGAAGTATGGGAGCTTTTGCCTGACTCTGGAGGTCAAGGCAGGTTGTGGTTAAGGTACTTACTCATAAGGAAAGGTTTATAGTTTCACTGTGGCCTCACATTATCCAGAGAATATGTTTTCATTTCAAAGAACTAAACAAAGCACAGTTAATCCATTGTTAATGCAACCACCGGGAGTCAGGCAGCAGTTGCCAATGACGCCATCGGGACCCAGATGCAAGAGTCTGAGGATGACTCGTGCTGTCCACTAACAAGGAAAATGCACTGGGACTTGGAGCATCATTCCATGAGGGCAGAGGATGGGAAGAGAATGAATCAAAGATGATTTTGAGACTGTAAACCAGGGACTCAGCAAAACGGTGGTACCATAAAGGAAGAGGAAAGTCAGGAGGAAGTTTAGGGATAAAAATATTGATATAGATTTTAGATATGTTGAGTTGGAGAAGCTAATGGGATATCTGGATTGGAATGAACAGCTCACAGTCGGGAAGTTCAGAACAAGAGCCCAGCAGAGAGGACAAATGCAGATAGACAATTACGGACGTATCTATTTAGAGGTGCTACATATGGGAAGTTGGGCTGAGACCATCCAGAAAGACAAACAAGAAGCCCTCCCTGTCTTGCTGTATTGGTTTCTATCTTTCACTGCAAGCTCCAAAAAGATCATAAAGAATATTTTGTATTTTTTGGAAGGCATCATTTCTCATTCATCTCTGTACTTGTAGCATTGCTTACCTCTACTCTCACCCTCAATCTCCTGAATATCGTCAACCATCTTAGTGCCCAGAACACACCATGCTGTTCCTCCCACTTCTTCCAAGAACACTTTCCTCTCCTGCTTGATCTGTCTGGCCTTCTCCTGTCACGTTGACATTTATTAATTATCTAAGAAATCTTTTCTGATCCTCCTTTAGTGTTAGATATTTGATCACCTTCACATCACCAGAACACCTACTTTATTGTATTTAATTATTTACTGCTATTTACTAGCCTGGCTCCTGAGCTTTATGAAGACAGGATTTCTGCCTGTCTTGTTCATTATTATATTTCTAGCATCTAGAGCAGTACCTGGTACAGAATAAGCACTTAAAAGTATTTGTTGAATGAATAGATCAATGAGTAAATGAAAGGCAAATAATAATTACACACATGCTTTATAGCTTCTTTATTGCCTAGAATAGTGCTGGGCTCAAAGAACACACAGGAGAATGAAATGGAAGCTCTTTTTGCTAAAATGGACTGTTTTTTACATTATAACACAGACCATGTAGATCATGTGTGGAAAAGATAGGCAGATTGTAAATAGATATTTTAAATATAATCAAGTGTACCACTGCTTGCACCAACAGCATCCTAAGAATAGTCATCTGATACATGAGATGGGCATTAAAACCAGATTAGCTGTGGTTTGTATATTTTCTTGGAACTGGTAAGCACCAGGTCTAAACACAGAGGTCAGACAGAATCAACAAAATACAATCTTCTTTAGGAGAAAGTATACCTGTTACAAAGACACCATTGCCCCATGCGGAGAAAACCATGGCCTGGAAATCCCACAGTTCGGAGGATTATCGGAAACATGTCCTTTTCTGCGGAACGGAAGTTATCCAGGTCAAGCCCTCCGGGCAGGGGCCAGTAAAAGCAGTTGTCTTACAAACAGGTTAGTAGATTCCACTTTTTGTAAATACAGTCCATGATTGGAGGTGGGGGAGTTGCATTAGGGAGATTTTGTTTAGGATTATGGAGTTTGCCACATTCTGGTAATAACAACCATACTTACTTCCAAATCAGACCCTTGTTGGAAGTTGCCACCACTTCCAACAGAAAGGTTCATTGTTAAAACCCTTGTGTATGATGAGACATACACAAAAATGAAGTACATTTCCTAGTTCTTGTTTTGCCTTATGTCCATAAGCTTCTTTTTTCCTTCTATACCCCATCTAAGTGATTACTAAGAAAACAGTTCGACTGCTACCATTTGAGGACTTTTTCCTTTCAAAGGCTTGCTTGCTGGGCTGCTATTTCAAGGTCCCTGCTTGATACCTCTACTTGGGTTCCCTACAGAGGCTTCCAAGTCAAGGCATCTGACAGTGAACGCATCCTCCTCTATAACACTGCCTGCTATTGACAGCACCACCATGGAACTCCTCACTTCAGATCATTTTAAACTCCTTACTTTCTCCCATACCAAATAGTGCGCCACCTGCTGTCAATTCCACAAATACTTTCTGAGTCCCATCTCCGTCGTCTTCATCCCCATGGTTGATGTTTTGTTGAGACATCATCTCCTATCTAAACTATTACAACAGAAATAAGCTTTTGACTATTCCTTTCAAATTTAACCTCAAAATTTTTTGTATTTTGTTCAACCCTTCTCTAACCTATCCTTCAATCTGTCACCAAGTCATATTTCTAAACACAGTTTGAAGCAATTCATATATACGGTGCTCAAAAACTTTCCAAGACAACCAATATTAGTCCTAATCTTTGACATGACATTACATGACCAACACCTTCTGTGGTCTGTTCCCAGCTCTCGATACTCACCCTGATCTGCGTTTCTGCCACTTAGCACTTCCATATCTCTATACTTTAGTTTATGATCCAGTTGTTCTACATGATTTTTGAAAAGTTAAAAATATTGAGTTTTGTTTTTATGTTCAAAGTAGCTGGTGGGCAGGAGACCATCTCTCAGCCTGCTGATAAGCAGAAGCTAATGGGTGGGATCACGGAAACCACCTGATTTGAGCTTGTGAAATGGTCAGGGAACGGGTTAGAGGAAACTGCTCCTTTACTCCAAAGCCTGCAAACCCACGTTTGAGGAGACCAAATGTTCATCCAGCAGTGGGAATAAGGCATGTTGTATAATTACAATACCGACTTGGATCAAGAATATATAGTAGTCAAACATTTTTTTTCCAATAACTTATATATTAAGTATCTAACAAGTGCTATGCACTAAAGGCTAAAGAAAAACACTGTAACATGCTCCTTGCCCTTAAAAAAGGTGATCACTAAAGGCTAAAGAAAAACACTGTAACATGCTCCTTGCCCTTAAAAAAGGTGATCTGGTGCAGGAGACAGATGAATTTAGAGCTACTGAAACGCAGAACAGTGATGGATGTCATCTGACCAGTGTTACAGAGATTCCAAAGATTGGGAGAAATTATCTTGATGTGAAGTATGGGAGTAGAATTCTGGAAACATTTATTTGATTAAAGTGGAATTTTGAGCCAAGACTGATGGAATGATAAGGACTTAGCCAATCATATCAGACAGCTTGGAAGACACGCAATTTGTGTCTGCAAAACAAAGGAGGGAACACACAGGGACCTTCTGGGACAGTGAGAAATTAAGAGCTAAGTCTAGCAAGGTAGGAATGGATTGGATTGAAGGGGACTTGAATGCCAAGTCTAGAAATTTAAACTTTATTCTAAAAAGTGAGGACTCTGGATTGTTTTTGAGCATAAGAATGACAGTAGCAGCAGCATATCTATATTTAAGAAATTACTTGCCCTGTGTTTTCCTTTTCTCTTGATTTTTCTACTATTTTCAACACCTATGTGTGCCTTAAAATCCTCTCTCGGCAGCTCATCTTCTCTGATTGCTGCATTCATCAGCTCCTTAGTCTCCTCTCCCCAAGCCCCATGTATGTGGGGAGAGCTGCACTGTGTGAGATACTGAAGCACCCCAACCCCGCCGCACCCCCAGAGTGAGAGAAATTGAACAGGGCTAAGCGAACGCCTGTTCTTGTGGCTGGAGACTTGTAAGAGCAACACATTTAAATACACTGCTAGGTCACAGCCATGCTGTTTTCATTCTATATTCAAGCAATCCTATTAGCTAATCGCTCATTCCAAAACGCAAACCATTTTTGATTTAGGGGGTGCTGTATTAAAGGGCCTTACTCTATATGTGATTATCTTTATGTAGGTTTCAATACAGCCAAAGGGGACTTGGTGAGATCCATCCTCTACCCACGGCCTCTGAACTTCAAACTATACAATGATGCCTTCAAGTTCATAGTGTTTCTGGCCTGCCTTGGAGTCATGGGGTTTTTCTATGCCCTTGGTGTATATATGCACCACAGAGTAAGTACTGGGGTTCAGGTTTTTTAATATCAGTTTTCTCCAGGAGGCTGACCTAACTAAGAAGAGTTAGATAAGTTTACCTCTTAGTTCCATGATTCTGGGTATCAATGCTCTCCAATAGAGCTTTCTGAGATGGTGGAAATATTCTGTGTCTATACTCTCCAACTGGGTAGGCCTTAACCCCATGGGCCTATTGAGTACTTGGAGTGTGACTAGGGTGACTGAGGAAATTCATTGAATTTTATTTCATTTTAATGAATTACTTTAAATTAATAATTCAACTATTTAATTAGTTTACATTGAAATTGCCATATGTGGTTAGTGAAAATTGTACCAGATGGTGCGGTTATGTAAAATCGCCAAGTTCGTGGCCCCTTTTGCCACTTGGATGGGAATGTGAGCTTACTGCAAGTCTGGCATTTGCCATACCCAAGTCCAAAGAGCCTCAGAGGAAATACAGGTGCTCAAGGCTGATAGGATGAAGAGGATTGGGTCAATCAGACTGGAGAGCAGGAAGGGCCTATGAATTTGAATGGGCAAAACACAAAAGAAGAAATGCACACGGGTCTTCTGGAGCAAGCAAACAATTAAGGTATTAAATCTAGCAAGGTAAGAATAGATGGGATTGAAGGAGATCTTGAATGCTGTGTCCGGAAAATATTTGAGAGGGCTAAAGTATTTGCATGTGTACATTGTCCAGCACATACCCAACATACCATATAGTTAGTGAGTTGTCCCTGTGTACCATTAGGTTGTGAAATGAAATTAAACATCTACCTTTACAGAGCTGTATGCTGCACGGATTCCCACTTCCTTTTAAACTCAGTGGGTCTGGTTTCATTTGGATGTCTCTCTTAATAGCTATGATGACTATAGAAGGAAAGGTTGTCACATACGACCTCTGAGGTCCTTTCTGGTCTGACAGATTCTGTTGTGAACCATGCAGTCTATTCTGTGAGATATGCTGGAATTTTTGCAGTGTGGGCTTATAGGGAAAAAAAAATTATGAATGAAAGGACCCAAACATGGGTATGAAATTGGGTGTGAGTGACCTAATTACAATGCCCAAACTGGCAGCATCAGTACATTTTATGTGTATTTTGTGGGGAAGAGGGGTGAATATTGGTGGGCAAAGACACAGTCACATGAACAGTAGGCACTGTTCATGCTCATACTTGAGTTCTGAGTAGTCACTAAATCTGAAAGTCCCCCTTTCTAGGGCAGGCAGGGCAGAGAAGGCCAGGGCACATTGGCACCAAAAGAATGGACTCTGGAAAGAGCTAGGCAGACTCTCACAGTCAGTAGGGCTGGAATTGGAGGCAGTGTTACAGTTCCAGCTGGGAAGCAGGAGTGTGGAGCAGGAAAACAAGCAGCAAGCCCACTCCTGTGGACCAGACAGTGTTGGCAGTAATTGGGGAAGGAAGGATTCCTGGGCCAGACGCCGTACACACCAAAGCAACAGTGCTAACCGCAGCCCCCTGCTTGCTGTGGGCCCAGACTTTTGTGGACCTGCTGGCCGT
Source organism: Manis pentadactyla (assembly GCF_030020395.1). NCBI lineage: Eukaryota > Metazoa > Chordata > Mammalia > Pholidota > Manidae > Manis > Manis pentadactyla. The sequence goes on along the minus strand of NC_080019.1, from coordinate 122,122,975 downwards.
CTGTCTGCACTGGCTCAGGGTCAGGCAGGGCCAAGACCTCAGGGTCAAACTCCTCTGGCTGTGGTCGGGCCAAGCAGGGAATGATGGATTTGGGGATAAACTGAGGCTGGACCAAAGATGTACTCAGCAGCCATTGTTACTGGACATGAATCTATGTTTCCAGTACTCAAAAGGGGACTTGATGGCTAAAATTATAGTTAATTTTTTATGTTTTTTATTGTCAAATTCATGGATGGTAGGGCCATTAATATCTAGAGTGTGTGAAAAATAAAACAAGCTATCTGTGACTTAATCTTGGCCCTGTGCTTATCAGTCATGTGAACTTTTGAGACCCACATGGGATCCTGACTTCACAAGAACAGTCCTGATAATATAACAAGCTGGTTATGCATTTGTGTCCCGGGGTTGGACCAACTAGGATTCAGATACTCACCATTTGTCTGGCATGTGGCCTTGGGGAAGTTATTTAATTTTTTAAGCCTCAGTTTCCATACCTGTTAAATGAAGAAAATAGTAGTATTTATATCACATGGTTATTGTGAGGAGTAATTAAATAACGTATGTAGCCTAACACAATGCCTTCCCTAGAGTGTATGTCCAGTGAGAGCAAGATATTTTTATTATTGGCTTTCATATTGCAGATAAAATATGCTGAGATCTTTGTAGAATCTTGGTCATGGTTCTTATTAGGTTACCATTCACTCAGTTTGTTCACCTTTCAATATGCTGAGCACCTCCTCTGTGTCAAGAAACTGCCAGGCTCAGTATCTAGAGATGAATGTGAAGAGTTTGAACAGGACTTTAAAGATGAATAAGCCACAGCTGCTACACCAAAGAGTTCATAGGCTTGCAGGGGAGAGAGACTTATAATACAACAGTCAAGCCAAGGTGTGAAATCCTACAACTCAAGACTAGTCCCAGTGCCCTGGGAGTCCAGAAGGTGTGTGGAAGTATGATGAGCAGAGAAGGGGTGGGTGCTCTGAGTGGAAAGAATGCGAAGCGGAGAGAAACCGAGTCGGGAAAGGGCAGGTGGGGTGGAGGGGAGATCAGGGTCTCCTTTCTTCTGCAGTGGGACACTACGTGTTCATTTCTTGAGCGCAGCCTCGAGAACACTCAGTTGCACCTAAAGAGCTGACGCTGGGAGCCTTCTGAGTTCCTGGAGCTCCTGTGGTGTTGAAAGGGATGGTGCCCGACAGGGAGCCAGCGCGCTCTGCTCGGCTGACCTGTGTGTTCCTCCTTCCCAGGCCCCTCCAGGAGCTTCGGTGACCATGGCCCTGATCCTCCTCACCGTGACCGTCCCTCCCGTGCTACCAGCTGCCCTGACCACCGGCATCGTGTACGCACAAAAGAGGCTGAAGAAAAAGAAAATCTTCTGTATCTCCCCACAGAGAATCAATATGTGTGGGCAAATAAACCTCGTGTGCTTTGACAAAGTATGATCTAAATTTTCCAGATCATAAGTTAATGATTTCTAGGCAGAGCTGAGTTGGGAAGGGCCTCCAAGAATGCCTAGTCCAGCCCCTCATTTTGCAGATGGGAATGCTGGAGCCAGAGAAGGTCGCATAGCGAGCTAGTGTGAGGTCACAGTCTAGAAGCCCATTTAATGAGTGCTAAGGAAGTGGTTTAGCAATCACATCATGAATTTCTTCCCTAAAAAAAGTAATGTTCTTGTGCTTGTTTGGGGTTTCAAAACAATCTCTTGCTGTAGTAATTTCTGTGACTGATTGGCATTTTCAAGCAAAAAAATGTAAGGGACATTTCTCTTCCCTGAAATGCTTTGTCCTGTGCTTAAGTGGACATATTCCTTTCTCCTCCTCTCCTACTTTTAAGGAAAGGGAGAGAGTAGACATTGACCCGTGTTTATGCACTCCAACCCCTTTTTCTCTTTTGTTCCCCAGGTTATCAGGACTCAGGACCAGAAATGGTTGTCTCTGTGCTTAGGGCCCTGGAAAGGTGGCAATGAGGCAGATGTCTAGATGGGAGGACTGCTGGTACAAGACAGGGCCTGAGACCACCCCTTGTGCTCCTATGGAAGCCTGGAGGGACTTCAGACCCTGCCCTCAGTGTGGGCAAGCCAGTTAACTGCTGGCACACAGTGAGCCTGGCTTGGGCCCTCCATGTCTTCGGTTCACTAGCATTTAAATAGCAGGTAAAGGCCCTGCGAATTTATAGTGAGCCCACATTGCCAGAAAGACCCATTAATGATGTTCCTTGCTCTTGAGAAGCTCATGGGCTAGTTGAGAAACAGGTAAAACAGAAGTGTGGAAAAGGATAATGCAGTGAAATGCATGCTTAGTACAGGTCTAAGCAAAGCATCAGGGTGTGGTTATGTGCCACAGGGGAAAGGTCACCTTGGGGCTGTGGTCTGGTTGTTGGACAGAATGGGCCCCAGGCTCAGAGGTGAGCAGTTCAGAAGCACAGGGGTGCCAGACCTCTAGCACATGCGGGACAGGACAGTGGGGTGTGGCTAGAATTCTGGCCACTTGGTCAGGAGTGTAGCTGGAGAGAAGGAGCCCAACAGCTCAGGGCCTGAGATACCAAGCTAAGGAGTGAGGCCTTGTCATGAAGGAGAATGGGAGCCCTTCTTATGTTTTAAAAAGATTGTTGATATTTTTATAGGTGTGTTTTAGTCATTTCATCTGGGGGAACTGGTGAGAAGGGATGGAAAGGAGATAAAACTGAGACAGAAGGGTATCTGGGGACAACTAAAGAGATGGCTTATAGTCCTCACCAAGGATGGCAGGAGTGGGGTGCGGAGGAAGGACTGGAGATTCCCCAGGAGGAGACAAGTCTTGGCCCCAGTTGAGAGAAGCATAACTCTAAATAAGATCATTTCAGTTCTATTATTTCACATTCCCTTTGCAAAGTAAGTCCTCAATCACCAGCAGGTGGGAACCAGTAGGGTTAACTTAACAGTAGTTCCTTTAGATTCAGGGCCAGATAACATCCCCTTGGAAGTTTGCTGGTGGGGATTCCCATCATTCACCTAGCGGCCTCACTAGTGTCTAGAACATAGAGGGAGATTTATAAAATATGTTCATTACATATTCATCTGTTTCTAAAACTAATTTCTCCAGAGGTGTTGGTTTTACTTCCCACATAAAGCTTTTCTTTCCACATCTTCATGTGCTCTTTTGCTAGACTGAGGGACCACAACCTGATGGCATGTTAGAGTGCAAAGAACTCATGACTGGGAGTGGGCAAGATGAGAAATCAAATCCAGCATTTGACACCAAGTTTCTGTATGGCTTTTTAAGAGAAACTACAATTATCTCTAAGTTTCTTTCTAGTGTTCACATTATAAAATTCTACCAACATGATGTTGGAATAAAGCACTCCACAATTAATTGAATTTCCATCTAGTGTTATTTCACTTTAGAAGAGATTCACCACTGGACATCTGAGTGCATTTGTTCCCATATATTTCCAATATATATTGGTTTGTTACAAGTTCTCTAAAACAAGTTCTTCTTTCTTTTTTATTCAACTTATTTCAAGCCTGGGCTAGTATTATGCTGAGGAGTTTTCTTTTTCTATCTCATTCCCTTTAGAACCACAGCTATAATTTAGTTTTCTTTCTGCTTATTTTGTTGTTATTTTGTTGTATAAAGGTCATTTCCACGTGGAGAAATAACATAGTTCCATTTCTGCTTTGCTGCGGTATCATGTCTGTTTTCATGGTCAAAATATTGATGTTTGAAATCATAGCCTAATCATCAGGAAAACATTTCAGTTTGAATTAAGTTGCTCACTCTTTTTGAAATGGAACAACTCAAGAAGATTTGGAACCTAAACACACAGCCTGGGACTCATATAAAATGCAGGAGGGAAGTGAAATAAATAGCTTTTTGTTGTTTTGTTCAAGGAATAACTCACACAAATCTTGTTAGCTTCCCATGAAGTCCAAATGAATTAATGAAGCAAAGAGTCCTTAATTCTTTATTCCAGGAGCCCAGTATGGGCTCTGTCTTTCCACATGCTTTGCAGAATTCATTTAACATCCATCATCTAGTGGAAGACTCCAGGTGGGTTGGATTCTTGTTCTTTCTCTCCAACCTACTGGCCTCTGGTGCCTGAGGCTGCTCATTTCACCTCCATCCTAAGTGGGTCTCCACCAGGTCTATTCAGCTGTAACAACTGAAAGTTCTGTACGTACTTTACTGTAAGAATTATGCTAATGTGATGTACTGGCATGACAGAAAAGGCATCTGATAGAAAAGTAGAAAATTTAGTGTCTTATACAGAGATGACCTTTAAAAAATAGTGGCAGAAACTGGGTGTCAGTGTTGAGACAGGATGTTGCCCATCTCGGGGCATCGCTCTCATCCACCTGAGTCTGCAGAAGCAGCCGTAGCCACCTCCTTCCTCTGCCGGGGAGTTAAGCAGGCCTAGTGCCGTTAGCCTGCCACAGAGAGACACAGGGGTCCATAATTAATGGTCAGAGGTGAAGCAATGAGCAAATTAAAAGTGCTGTGATAGTAGTCAGTTCCATTTTGCTTTCTCAGTTACATTATCTGACAAATACTTTCCCATAATACAGTAAATCAAATCTCCCAACCATTTTCCTCTTGGTCTAACAATAAACCCATTCATGGGCATTAATTAATATTTATTATTAGCACTTCATTTCTCCCTATAGGCTCAAAGCTCTTTATCAACATTTCATTATCAATCTGGACAGTCACCATGTCATCCATATTTTAGAAAATTGCTGTGAACCAGATGGCAGACTATGAACTAAAGAGTCTCCAAAAGAAAGAAAAAAATTCTGAGCTCTGCTTTAGAAAGACAGCAGGTGCCAACTAAGGAGTCAAACTCTCTCTGTTTTTGGTTGGATTTCCATTCCTTGAACTTGTCTCATTTAACAACAGCAAGTCACAGTAAACAAGCAAAAACAAAACACTTGCATTTTGTTGTAATAATGAGTAACCAGCATCATCTAATTATTAGCATGGTCTTTTGGGAATCATCTATCACCTGCTGAATTGTTCTTTCAGGCATCCTCTCTGATTCAAAATTTGATGGTTACACACAAAGGCTCTGGACAGCTACATCAACTTTAATGTCTTGAGAGCTTGGGCTTGTTTAAATCATGATATAAGTAAAAGCTCTAAATCTTATGCTAATACCAATTCTCATTTTTTTCAAGACTGGCACTCTTACAGAAGACGGGCTGGACCTCTGGGGGACGGTCCCCACTGCTGGCAACTGGTAGGCACATCATGGAGGGGGAATGTGCAATGGGTGGGGTGACCTTGGTGACCCCAAATCCAGCCTTCCAGTGTTGAAGGATGAATGTCACATAAAATGCATACAATAACTGGCAGGAATCATCTCCCAATTGTTATAACTTGTTAAGTTCAAAATCAGATGGAAAAATACATCTTCAAACCACACGTAAAAAATGGAATAGAATGAGGTGGTTAACTAAGGAGCTGAATGAATAGACCAGAATAGCAAAGAGTAACATCAAAACTGTGCTTAATTAGACAAGGCAAAGACTTCCCAGTGACTAGTTGGTGGGGGATTGAGAAAAGAAGAGCTCCATCGTCTCCCTCACAGAGCTCACAGTCTAGTGTGATAAAAAGGTGTAAATGTACCCACTTCCATTGTTCAACACAGGCCTTGAAAAGCACAAATATCAGAAAAGAGAAAGAGAAACAATGATTGCTTGATATAATACACATTCCTGCTTTCCATAATAACATAGTGGATAAAAGGTAGAAAATGATTTTGAAAATGAATGGATCAAGAAAAACCACTGAAGGAGATAGCATTTGAGATAGGTTTTAAAGGGTATACGGCAAGAATTTCTACAGACATGAGCTGAAAGCTGGCACCTGGGATGGGAGAAGACAATTACAAAGATGCTACCCAAGAAAAGAACTAGGGAGGGGAGAATATGCCCCTTTCACTCCGAAGTGTGTCCCCTGTTTCGAGCTCCCTTCTCTAGGGGGCTGCTGCTTCTCAGGCTGAGTGGAGATGCTCTTAAGCTTTGCGTACCCCAGCTTGGCTCTAAACAGTGGCTGAGACTGCTGTCGTTGAGGAGTTATTCAAGGGCCCCAATAGCCATGGGGCCAGACACAGCACTGGCACAAGGTAACAGCAGACAGGCCGTGTGAGGTTGCAGAGACACCTGGGCTAGGTGTCAGTGAGTACAGGAGCTCTGGCTCTACTCGTGTGTCTCTGCTCCTGGCTGCTCAGATGCTGGGGCCACAAAGGCACTGCTTTGTCCTCTACTGGTCAGAGCAGTGAAAGGGTAAAAGGACGTCTGTAGTTTCCACCCCTACCCCCACCACCCCACCTTTCTCTTAGTACTCTGAAGCTTTTGGAGGAATAGAAACAACTAGATGCAGTTCCATTCAGCTCTATAATGGGAAGAGAGAAAGGTAAATCAAACCTATCTACTGTCTAAAAGAAAACGGGCTTTGGACACTGGATATCCATGCTGGGAGTTTCAGGAAAGAGGGGCAAAGGCCAAAAGGCTGAGCAGTGAGAAATACTTCAGAGTCCGTGCATGCTTTTACTTGAAAGAAACAGGAACCAGCAGGCAGGCTTGCTTCCCATCACTGATACCTCAGTGACCTTGAGACTTCTTGTCTGGGGTGTGTGGCTTTCTAGAGCCAGCTCTGTGGTGTGGCAGGTTATCCTCTCTGAGCCTTCCGACAATTGTATCTTCTAATACTGCCACCATGTGGGCTGGCTGCAAATGGCCTTACAAGTCCCTGTGATTAGAACCTAGAACTCCAACTTCATCACATAGGGCACGGGGAGCCATAACAGGATTGGAGCATTGAGTGAGGTGCGCATGAATGATGAAGCAGAGAGTGCCAAATGATTCTGTTGAAGACCTGACCTTATTATCTTCTCCACCAGTTTCCAGGAAGTCCACAGCTTTGCTTCAGGCAAGGCTTTGCCATGGGGCCCACTGTGTGCCGCCATGGCCAGCTGCCACTCTCTCATCCTTCTCAACGGGACCATCCAGGGAGACCCCCTGGATGTCAAAATGTTTGAAGGCACTGCCTGGGTAAGGTTATTGTTTCCTGGTTCAAACGAATAAGGAAAACTTGAAGAAATCCTTCTTAGGGGTGCTAAAGCTTTTCTAACTTTGGTTGAAACCCAGAGAAGATTCATAACAACACATGAGTGAAGGTTAGATAACTTCCTGAACTTCCCAACTTCTGCTCCAAAAAACTCTGTTAATGAGTACAATGTGGAATGGGGGTCATGATCAAATAAATTTGGGAACAGCTGTTTAAGCAACATTAAATTGCTTTCTTGACTCCAGGATTTCTTTAATATACTGTGCTGCATTGTGAATATTCAAGAAAAAATATGATAAGCAGTATTTACCAAACCTATTTGACCACAAAACCTTGACAGGCCAAAACATGGAACAAGTGTTCTCCAAAACACCCCTTGAGAAACAGCAGTCCAAAGCACTGGGCCCTACAGTAGCCACTAGCTTCCCATGGCTACTGAGCACTTGAAGTGAGGCTGTGCAACTGAGGAAATGAATTTTAAGTAGTATTTACTTTAATTGATTAAAACTTAAATTTCAATAGCCACAAGTTGCTGGGAGCTACTGCATGAGGCACCAAGCTGGAAGTCCCTTGGTCCAACTGAGTGTGAATAACAGTTGAAGGGTATAAACCATCCTGGCAACTACTCCATCCCTCTCTAGTTACATGATCACAAATCCAGAACTAAGACACTGACTGTTACTTTATATGTGCATTTGGGGTAATAATGCCTTACTTGTGGACTTGTGGGGAACATTGAGACTATGTCCCTAACAAGGCTGTGTATATTGTAACGTGCCCAGCAAATGGGGGCTGTTTATTTCCTCATTCAATAGTTAATTCATTGCACTATTATGCCCTTAAAAAGGCATTTTAAAGCTTCTTATGGATACATGAACTACAGGACAGCATTTGAAACAGAGATGCAAAGGAATAGAAACAAATGTTTACAGGAGCATGGAGTACACCTCACAAAGAGACTAACGTGAAGATGTACAGTAGGAAAATTATGGCTTTCTAGAGACCGAAGTAATAAAAGGAGAAACCTGGTAAATGGGGAAGTTTCTGGTATCAGTAAGCTAAAAGTACCACATTTGCTGTGGAGAAATTTTTGACATAAAAACAAAGCAGCAATCACTCTCCTGGATCTTAATAGAGAGGAATCAGTGTAATTATTATAAATAACATCCTTACCAGCATCACTGAAGTTGATACAGTGATGAATTGCACAGGGTCATTATCATTATATGTGACATTGATTCTGGTTCTAATGGTGCCCCCTTCTGCATTGGAGAAGGGTTGATGTACTTGTACAAATGACATATAAATTGGCATCTTGTGTGGGAACATAAACCTTTAGCATTAGCTCTGTAAGAACTGTCTGTAAGAACACTGTATCTACCCCAAACAAAGCATAAAAGTATAAGATTATTCATTGACTTGAAGCTTGAATTACATATCCTTTGGTAGTTAGCAACTCTTCATTAAACATAAAGGAATGGGAAAATGTCCTTAAAGACTCTAAGAATTTTAGCACTGGAAGGGATATCAGAATATTTTTCAGAAGAAATTGAGGTCAGGAGAAATGAAGTGATGTCCCCAAGGTTAAACAGGTAAGTGATAGAATGGAGACCCGATGTCTCCTATTTTCTGACTTCTGTTTATGTAACCAACTCCCTTTCCCACATTTTAGGTCAGTATTGGTTTCTTAGATGGTTTAACTTATACTGTTGTAACATCCAAAGAAATCAAACGATTTTCAAATATGCTGTCTATTTTGCTAGCAGCTAACTTGGTAACTCTCTAGCCAACCAGTTAGGCTAATAACATAGATGTAGCAAAAGAGATAGTCCCACGTTTATCTCAAGACCAAATCCTTACCTATCTGAGAGCTAATGTGCTCAGCTATATTGGAATGTAGATCTCCACTTAAACCTTCATCCAATTACTGGATATACCATTTAGGAAGAGCCATTGGCCTGTAGCTTGCATTTCTTCCATCAATTACTACTTAAAATGTAGTCACAATATTTCTGGCTTTCTGACAGTCTACAATAAGGTCCTTAATATATATCAATACCACAGAAATTTGACAGTGATAGCATTAAGGTAATTGGCCTAGAAAAGAAAATATGTGAAAAGGGCTTTGAAAAGCTTAAAGTGCTATGCAAATGAAAGAGATTTTTTTCTTATTTTTCTCTAAGGAATCTTATGAATGTTTTCATTTTAAAACAGATAATGGAAGATTGCAATGCAGACTACTGCAAATTTGGGATGCCAGATTCAAACATAATAATGAAACCAGGACCAAAAGCCAGTCAGGTATGATTTGCTTCTTTAAATTATGTAGCTCTGTGCCCTTAGCACTGGTGAAACTTCTCCAGCTTTCACATATTTTTATAGTCCTGTTTTTTTGCCTTATCCTAACAGTGTCCATAGTTGGTTTTATCCTTTTATCCTGAATTTATCCATTAATTTATTCAACACTCACCAATTACCTGTGTATGCTTGAGCACTGTACTAGGTGCTAAGGGATAGAGTGATCTTAAAGTTGGATATGTTGGGATCTATATTGGAGGAGTACATGAGCTCGCAGAAAATCAGCCTAGGTGGGAATAAGTGCAATACAGTTTGCCAAGTGCTGTAACAAAGGCTGAAGAAACTGCCACAGAAGTTCAGAGCAGGGAGTGAATACGTTTTGGGAGAGAGAGAAGCACCGCAGACCTGTGAGCTTGGCCTGGAAGATGGTCAGAATTTCGCAGACCGAAGAACTTAATCAGAGAAGTGCCTTAGCGGGAGCCTGAAAAATACCAATGTTGTGACAAATATACTACTTCGTGCTGCCCCTGGGATCATTGCTGAGTAAACGCCTTGTTGATGTGCATCTGCTAAATCTCACTGAAAAGTTTCTAAGCTCCCCTTTCTTGGCCTGCTCGCAGAGTCCCGTGGAAGCCATCGCCATCTTGCGCCAGTTTCCGTTTTCCTCGAGCCTGCAGAGGATGTCTGTGGTTGCTCAGCTAGCAGGGGATGATCACTTCCATGTCTACATGAAGGGTGCCCCAGAGATGCTGGTCAAGTTCTGCAGATCTGAAACAGGTGACGCTTTTCTTTTCAGGAGGTAAAATATTTTAAAAGCCCAAACACATAAAACAAACAAGCCTAAATCAATGCTTGTAGAGGTGGATGTTTTCTCATTGGTTGTAGTGGGCCCAGTAGATACAATAAAGCAGAGGTGACCATCTCAAGGCAGAAGCAGAGAATAAATATTTGGCTGTGGTCCGGCCAGAAAGGCCCACCCCACAGTAGGGTATCAGGGAAGGAGATGTGACTCAAACATCTGGAGCTAGAACAGGAAGCTGCATAGGGGTTATAGAACCAGGATGGGAGAGAATGAGATGCATTCAGAGGGGGCCAAAGGGACAGGTCTGGGCACTTGACTGATTCCGTGGATGGGCCGCTTCCTCACCTTTGGGGGGCACCACTTAAGGGGCCTCGGACAGATTGATGGAAGGAAAATAGAGAAAAGATACATCTTTTAGAAAAAAGTGATGAGAGTAAATTAGATGGTATTAGAGCAAAGTAATTGATCATTTTCACAGCCATTTCCTCTTTCTGGACCAGATTTTGAGCTGATTTGTATTGTTTCTTGTCTTATAAACATATGCACTCTCTAAGCGGCAGTCTAGATTTATAAGAATATTGTTGCATTCAAATGAGTTCATTTGGATAAAATTGGCCTTTTTCTCTTAATTTTCATCTATATTCTCCTTAGGATTGCTGATAGCCATCATCTGTGCACAGAATTTCAGATTTGGCAAATAATTGCTTTAATTTCTCTCTCTACTTGGAATCTTTTTTACCCTGGAAGTATCCCTCTTTTCTGACTTGATCTTCCTTATGACTCCTATTAACTCTCTACTTCACCAATGGATGGCCTGTGCTTCACTGTTTTGTGTTTTTTTGTATTTTAAGCCACATAGATACAGGGGAGTATCTTCTTGAATTTTTAACTGGTGACTAACTGTCCCTGCTTGATCAGTAAGGGTTTGGGCCTGTCCTTTGTCACCTTTCATGCTTCTGGCAGCCCTTCCTGTTTTACTTATTGTCCTAACCTCTGATCATTAACATGCACTAATATCATCTTCAGTGATTGCTTTTCCCCCTGTATTTAAGAAATAGAGAGCTAGGAGCTTCTTGAAATTAGATCTCCATTTCCAGGATTATTTTAGAATTGCAGAAAGTCTGAGGTGCATGGAGACATGAGATCCAAAATTGTCCCATTTTATGGATAAGAAAATGGACGTGTAGAAGAGAGATTCAACATGCCCAAGTTAGAGAACTAGTGGGCAGTAAAGTGAGGACTATAATCCAGGTGTTTTGCTACCCAAGCCACTACACATCCCATTGTACTGTGCTTCTTTCTAACACCCTTTGAAGCATGCTATACGCCATAAAGACTTTATGACTATATTAACATTAGTTATGATTTTCATGCCAGAACACACACATCAATGCTGACACTGTTTCATCTATTATCTGAAGCAGGGATTGGCAAACTTTTCTGCAAAAAGTCTGGTAGTAAATATTTTAGGCTCTAAAGATCTGATTCTATATCTGTTTCTCAACCCTGCCATTGTCACCCAAAAGCAGCCATAGACAAACAAACAAATGGGCTGTGCTCTGTTGCAACAAAGTTTTATTTAAAAAAGCAAGCAAAGGGCCAGATTTGGCCTGTAGTTTGCTGACCTCTGATGTAGAGGACTGGTTGTGTCTCTTATTTCATTCAGGTGGACATAGTTCTGAGGTCTGTCCTTACTAAACCCAGCCTGTGTATTTGACACCCAGTTGATAACCAGCACATCTTCAGCATTCATTTCTATCAGAATAATAAAGACACACTGATGAAGTCGTTTGTGGCCTTTAACTGAAGCTTTAGCTTTTCTATTAAAGCATTTTTTGGAGTGAGGGTTAAAACAAGGTACAGTGACTGAATCTCAAATCTCGCATAGGAATTGGTGGCCAGTAACCTTACATTTCCCTCTTTCCTCTTGCCTGACAGTGCCCCAGAATTTCCCACAGGAGCTGAGGAGATACACAATGCAAGGGTTCCGCGTCATTGCCCTTGCTCATAGAGCCTTGATGATGGGGAAGCTTTCAGAAGTAGAGAGTTTAGCCAGGTAAGGAACTTGGAAATTGGCACTAGGGCAGGATCGGTGTGCAAGAAGTGAATGAGCCTGGGAGATGGACAGATGGACAGCTTACATTAACAGGAAGGCTCTGGGAGACAGAGAAACAATCTCATTCTGACTCAGAGATGGGCAACTATAAACCACCCTGGGGAGGACTTGCTCAGTTTCCAGTGCTGGTTGGTGGCAGAACAAGTATGACAGTTGAGATCTCCTAACTGCCAGAGGCCAGTGAGTTATCTCTGCCCTACATCCCATCATCCCACCAAAAATATCCAGCTGTCTTTCAACCTCCAAACATCATGTAGCAGACTGGCTTTGGGGTTCCACATACAAAGAGGTTAGGAGGAGGACACAGCTGGCCCTTTGAAAGGCCTCCAGAATTCTTCAGACTTAGCTTCTTTTAGGGCTCAATAGTATGCCTCCTTCAGATCTGGAGAGGTAGTGAGTGCAAACTGAATTCCATGTATGGAATAGAATTCAGCATTCTTAATTACATTAAGGGATAAATTGTGCACATTAGAGGAAAAATTGTAAACTATTTTTTTCTTTCAATGTTTCTCAGTTTTTAAAGGTTGTTTTTGAAATTGTCTATGATAAAGGAGTAGAGAGATACTATGGAAAGTTGAATAACAGATCATTCATGCATTCCTTATCTTTGATTTTGTGTTACTGGTAGAGAGATCCTCTTTTATATATGATGAGCCCTTCTTCATAAGATGTGGATATCTGTGGTTCAACATTACTATTTATATAATCAGTAATCATTGTCTCTTTCTTAGACTATGTCTATTTCCCCCACTTATGAAACATAGGATTAGATAATCTCTAAGGAGCCTTTCAACCATGGCATTTTCATCTTCTAAATAGAATCACAATGCTCATTTTGAAATGTATGAATGGCACTCTCAGATTTAACATTCAAGGTGTTAGCTATTCTTGAGCAAGCATAAAGACCCATAACAAATAGAATTTTGTAATTGTTCAAGACATAAAATTTAATAATGGAAGTTAAGGTCATGTGTGAAGAAAAGCTTTCCCTAGCTAGACCTGGAGAGTAGCCACCACCCAGCTGCCACATTCAAATGCGGCTGTGATATTCTCATTTAAAAGCCACTAGTGAGATAGACATTTTATAAATATAACAAAAATAGGAAAGTGAGGACAAAATGTGCTAAATTTCCAGCCACCTCACATTTTTCCAGAGAATATCAGGAACCTATTCTGCTTCTAGGAATTTAGTTAATGTTTTCAAACAAGGTAAAGGAATAAGGTCGTGATTGTTATTAGAATCAAATTATATTTAGCAGTTTTTCAATTAGGAAATAGAAAAATGTCTAAAAAACAGACATCATAAATGGGATTATAACCATTTTTGAGATGATTTAGAAAAACAAAACACAAAGCTAAGAAACAGGAGAAATACTTTATCAAGCTCTTTCATTGGTTTAGTAGATTTCTATTGAGCTTGACTGTGTGTGAGATGCTCTTCAGGGCACTGAGAATTAAGAAGTGAATAATGTAAAATTCTTACCCTCATGGCTTATATCTTAATTGGGGAAAGAGAATAATAAAATAAATCCTTTAACATACTGTCAAGTAATAAGGGAAAAAATTAATCAAGTTAAGAAGATTTTTAAAAGTAAAAAAAGGATGCTGTTTTACATGGAATGATCAGGTAAGCCCTCTGAGGAGGCAACATTTGATCAGAGATCGCAGTAAAGTAAGGAAGCAAAGTGTGCAGCTATCCAGGGGAGGAGCATTGCAGGCAACAGGAATAGTGGGCACAAGGGCCCTGCCACGGCTTGTGCTGGGAGTGGGATAGGGTTGCAAGAGGCCAAAATGCTTGAAACAGTGAATGAAGGGAAGAGTCATGAAATAAGACCAGAACCAGAATACGTTGGTGAGAAGAATTTTGAATCTTTCTTTTAGTTCTGGTTAATGAGAAAATATTACCCAATCTATAAAAGAAAGTCATGAAGCCAAATGGTGGCAGTATAATGAGTTTTATATTAAGGTATAGATTTTCTTTTATAATATCCTCTGAAATCACTAAGGCAGGATTCATATATGATTTTCTGAGTATTTGCCAAAGTGTCTAATATAAAATCTAAGACAAAATAGTTATTTGGTAAATGGACTTTTGAATGAAGGATGTAGCAACTTATACTCTCCTCCAGAGACAGGTTTCTTCATTGTGTTCCCATCCAAGTTTGAATTACATTTTTCATCAAGCAATCTAACTCCAATCTTTCTCTTAAAGAAGGTTCATTGATCGTATGTTTATTTCCTTTCCCTCCAAAGTCCTCTACATAATGGAGAGAAATAGTATCAATGGAATCTAGAGGAGCATTAAGTGCAGATGAGAGGTCTCTGCACATTTCTGTAAGATGTAAATTCGCTGGGGGAGTGCCAGCTGAATCAGCAGGATGGCAGAAGCTACAGCTTACACCCCACCACACAGAAGGATGGCAAGAGGAAAGTTGGGTCACCGTGTAGGACCCAGGAAAGGCCAGGACTCAGACACGTCATGCACTACAGTAGGTGGAGGTGAGACTCAGGCCCGAACACCAGGAATTAATGACAGTGTACAGAAAGGTCAGAGCCATAGGTCTCCTCCTCCCCCACGCTCCTCTCCCCGAAATCTTGGCCCCACTCTGGACAGAAAAAAGGAAAGATGTGATCAAGAAAGACCTCCTGGCCTCCAAATTTACTTTTTAAAAAGGCACATGAAATTTATTCTGTTTCAGAAGAGACTTATTCCATTAGTCACACATCACTAATCTAACCTAATTAGACTCCAAGCCTCCTATTTCGAATTCTGAAAACTTCGGCTCCTTGACTGATGCCGTGTATTTCCTGGAGGCTACAGCTGGTGGTTGAAGCGAATGACTCCATGTGCACCTATGATTGTAGTATCCTGTGCGCAGTACGTACTTCATGAATGTCTCATAAACTGAAGGGATTACAAGCTCAAGAGAACAAAAGTTCTTGGAAATTTAAAAAATAGAAAATAAAAAATTTAAAAACAACTGAGGAGTTGGAAGATAAGCACACTGTTCTTAAAAATGGAGTTGAAAACTGGAAGCAGCAGCTAACAGTGGATGTCTCTGGGAAGGAGAAGGGATGAGCAGGCGTGGGGACAGGAACTGGTGGTTTTTATTATAAGCTTTTGGGTTATTTTTTATTTTTTAAACACTTGCATGTATTACATTGATAAAACTTAGACATTTTAGAAAGGAAGAAATAAATCCAACTGTTGAGACTACATAAGCGCTAAAACTAACTTACTCCTGAATTGAAAGAGAGAAGGCGGAGTCCGAGTTAACATTTTTGGGACTTCTCATCATGGAGAATCGCTTGAAGAAGGAGACCAAGCCAGTCTTGAAGGAGCTGAGTGAGGCCCGCATCAGGACCGTGATGATTACCGGTATGTGTTTCTAGAGGCCTGGCAAGCTGAGGGTATCCCCGGCATAAGAAAAAGGGGAAAAGCTCATGTGAATTGAGTGAGTTCACATGACTGAGGCAGAAGGAAGTACGCTGAGCTGTCAGTGGTTCCCCTGGGCTCCAGGTGGAAGCCCCCTACCACCGCCAGAGCTTGGGAGGTGCATATCTGGACTCTCCAAAACCCTTCCTCTATGTCCAGTGCTCAGTTTTTCTCCCTTCCTCCCCAGGACCAGTGCAGTGCTAATGTACTCACAGTAAATGTTCTAACACAGGAACGGATGTGTCCTGATCCAGAACCGCAGTGAGACGTCAGTAAAGGGCGTGAGACTCTGCTAGTCTGTCCTTCTAGGCAGGGGGCAGGTGTGGCATATGATGATCAAATCCAAGCACGTTGCAGCCCTAAGTGTTCTCTCTGCAAAGTTGGAATCCAGATTCCAAGGATGATTTTACGCTATCAGACTGGGCCCCCATTACTTTCATCACTAAGAGATGTCAGTCTCCTCAAGATCAATCGGGAAGTGCTTAAATGTTTATTCATGTATACATGCTTTGGAGATATCCAATGTTTAGGGCATGATGCTAACTGCCGTGTGAGGGAGATGCTGACATAGTGCCTGACGACCAGGGAGAGGCAGGCCTGGGCAGAGGGGAAAATAAATGGTTCTAAAATAAGGCAGAAAGCAAGAAATTTCCCCAAGGACCCCCAACAAAGTGGTATGGACACTCAGTGGAGGGAGAGCCCAATTCTGGTTGCTGAGAGGTTTATACATAAAGCAAGCTGACTTTCTTTGTCATCTAGGTGACAACCTTCAAACCGCCATTACTGTTGCAAAGAATTCCGAAATGATTCCTCGAGGGAGCCGAGTGATCCTTGTGGAAGCCAATGAACCAGAAGAGTTTGTTCCTGCCTCTGTGACCTGGCAGCTGGTAGAGAACCAAGAGAATGGACCTGAGAAGAATGTGAGCAAATGTCAGAATGGCCTGCCGTGGCCTGGGCTGATGGAATACAGTGCTGGCCCCGGACAGCCTTCTCTCAGCATTAGAAGTTACCACAGTAATAATCCCTGACATCTGTCCAGAGTTTTACAGTTTGCAAAGCATTTAGCATTTCTGTTAGCACTTTTCAGCCCTGGGTGCACACAGAAATCACCTGGAAGAGTATGTCGCTCCCCAATGCCAAGGCTCTGCAGATTAAATCAGAATGTCTGGGCTGGGAGCCAGCATTAGTACTTCCTCCTGGGGATTCCAATGTGCAGCCCTGGTTGAAAACCACTGATTTACATACATATTTCGCATTATACCCTCAGTTACTCTATACACTTGAGTAAACTGCTCATTTTACAAATGAGGAAACTGAGGCCAGGAGAGGTAATCTTGCCTAAGGCACATAACTAGCAAATTGAAGAGCAGGAAATCAAATTCATGTTTGTTTGATTCCACCCATATCCATGGGCATTTAGGTTGTGCTGGGACTGTGGCAGGAAGTTAACAGGTGTCAGGCTTCTCTGGAGAGCAAGTTTTCTGTGCTCTTGTACAAGGACAGCTCTTTTGTGTGATGAGAATGGGCTGTAACCTACCATCCCATCACTAAATGTCACACCTCTGCCTTTGTGAAATTCAAAGAGATGGTCCTCCAAGTGGTAAATTGCAAAAATGTCCCTTCATCCAGAATGACCAGGCCTTTGAGTTGTTAAGTGTAGAATAAGCCTTTGTTCAGTATACAGACTATACAACTGTGCTGTGTCCCTGCACCTCCCCTGTGAAGAGGTGGCTTACATTGGCTCAAACCCCATTGCACTAGCTGCAAAAGATGACAGCCAACTCTGTGCTTTCAGGAGATTTATGGGGCTTTTTTCTTTGCAAAAAAGCAAAGTTGCTTTTGCAGCTTGCTTCTGCATCAGTGCATGTTGCCTCAATTTTACTGTGTGCCTAGACTCAGGTCCTTGCTAATTTTTAACAAACAGTCCATTCACACTACCCATTCATGAGTTTAATACCTTTACTGGTTTTGGTTATTTCCGGGAGAAGTCACATCACAGTCTCAGCCTTTTCTCCACCTCTGTGGCTTCCTCCCCCCATACTTTCTAGTAAAAGCAAAAGGAATGCTGTCCTTGCCTCATGTGGAATGTCTTAGGGCATCTCTTTTGTTGGCTGTTTTGCAAGGGGAGTAGAAATGGAGAGGTTTATCATCTTGCCTCTGAATTAACACATCAAAATATTTTTTAATTCCAAATAAAATATTTTCCCTAAGATGAATTCCTATAATGAATAAAATTTTCTTACCTTTCACACTATTTCAATTCACAGTCCTATACAACATAAGGCTTTCTGAGAAATATTGAATGAAAAGTCATTACTGGCTACAGACTTGAAAAATGCAAATGCATTTTTCAAATGTTCTCTCATGGAGATGAACACAGTGATGGAAATACCTTGGCAGGTGAAAGGCAGAGGGGAGAGGGTTTCAGAAAAGGGTTGGTGCAGCTGCAATAGTACACAGGGTGTGGAAATGACATGTGCACCATGAGCTTTCCTGGTGGGGTGGTGACAGGTCAGGTGCTAAAAAGAATTAGGCTGTAAAGAAAGAGCCTGCCTATTTTACAGTGAAGCAATTGGGGCATGATTTTGAATGAATGACTGGTAAGAGATATTAAGAAGTAAAAGGTTGCATGAGGAGGAGAAGGGAAGAATGTTTCCTGTTCTTCCTTAGAATCAGATATTGGTACTATGGAATGATTTTTTCAGTAGACTGACATCACATGTATTATCTCCCAGGACAAGAACAAGAGCATCATGTTGTCAAAGTATCATATGCTCATAAAATTTGGGGAGAATATTTTGACTGTCTTTTTCATATGAGTCTAACTTCCTTAGGCAAATTACATATGTATTTGCTGGCCCTCGCACTATTAGGTAACATGAACACACTTCATCCACAGAGCATAGGACAGCAGAGACATTCCTTGAGAGGCAATGTAGAAATGATGCCCTTTTGATCTTAGGAAACCTACATTAACATTGGAAACAGTCCAGCGCCGGCCAGGGACAGAGGGAGCTGTTACCATTTTGCAATGAGTGGGAAATCATACAAAGTGATATTCCAGCATTTCAACAGCTTGCTTCCAAAAGTAAGTGCTGGAGAAATGAAGTGTTTTGTTTTGCTCCTCAAATTAGTGAGGCAAAAAAAGGGGAAGTGAGTAGGTGGTGAAGGTGATGAGGTGTGGTCTCAGATTGAGGGAATGAACCCCTCAGAAGGGCACTGCTCCTTTGCAAGTTGCCCGCCCCACCTAGGCTTACCGGTCCTGCACATGCGCACGGCCTCCTCCTCAGAGTTCTGGTGCAGCCCTTGCACCATGACCAGTCTAGTCCCACCCTGCTCTCCCTTCCCTCCCCAGCAGGGAGGGAGTTCCAAACGCTGCCTGTTATGTGGGTCAGCTTCTCTCTGAAAGCTACCAACTGATGTCAGGCTGAGCTCTATTCCCCTTCCTGTCTGGATTTGTAAATGACAGTGGGAGGTGACATAGTTTATTCTCAAAAATCATCTGCTACCTTGTCCTCTGTGGGTCTCTGTTTAGTAGTGCTGTGCAGGGTGGCGCTGTCATGTGGAGGAGGTAAGTAGAGCACAAGATGAGGGCAGCAACCATCTGTTAGCAGTTTCTTGAAAATGTTGTCTCCTTACCAGTCAAGGACCGTAGAATCTAGACCCCACGGGCTTCTAGAAAATCGTGAGTGCAGTTCCTCATTGGAGAGGTGAGAATGCTGGGACTCAAGAGAGGTCAAGTCACTTGTCGAAGCTTTGCACAGCCAGCTGGGACAGAACTGAGAATGGAACCTTGTTTCTCCGCTCCTGATCTGTTGGTCTTTCCTCTGCCTATGCTGCAATTATGGGGATTGTATTCAGCATTAAGAACTGTATTTCCTTAAGCATTGTTATCCCATCTACGCTCCTGCTTTTTAATTATTATTATTAATTACAGGTCACTCGTCTGGAAAAAGGGCCTGGAAAGAAGTAATAGAGTTGAGATGGAGGGCTGAGAGTGAAAGTTAAATATTAAAGTATTAAATCCCCTTATCCCCTTTCCTGACATTTGCTCTAATGACACACCACCCAATGCGGTATTAAAATAGTGGCTAGGAGTGATTTTTCCAGGGCTGTTCTTTTGTTTAAAAAGTGTTCTTGTTCTTAATCGTATTGCAATAGCTGTTTTCTCTCTTTAGATTCTGGTGAATGGAACCATTTTCGCAAGAATGTCTCCTGGACAGAAATCTAGCCTTGTTGAAGAATTTCAGAAATTGAAGTAGGTGTTTTGCATGAAAGGAGAGTGCACTGGTGGCCTGTTGCTGTGTAAATTACCCCCCAAACAGAGTGGCTTACAATAACACCACTTTTTACATTTCTGTGGGTTTGGAATCCAGGTGTCTTTGCTGAACCTTCTGGCTTGAGATCTCTGCCAAGGCCATAAGCAGGTGCTGGCCAGGACTGAGTCATCTCAGCTCTTGTTGGGGAAGGACCTGCCAGCAGCTTCACTCCCATGTTGTTGGCAGGATTCAGTTCTGTGGGTGGACTGAGAGTCTCAGTTTTTCACTTTTGGGCAGAGGCCACCCTCAGTTCCTTGACGCATGGGTATTTCATGAGGAAGCTCGCAGTGTGGTACCCAGGCTCCACAGGAGTGCCGAGCAGGAAGAGCCAGAGCAAGACAGGTCACCATTCCATAGATACTTACCTCAGAATGACACTCCTTCACTTTTGCTCTATTCTCTTCATTAGAAGCAAGCCACCGGTCCAGCCCACAGTAAGGAAAGGCATTACACAACATCACGAATGCCAGGGAGTAGAGATCACTAGCAGCTGTGCTGGATGCTGCCTACACCAGAGAGCGTTCCTTCTGTGGCCCATACATAGGGCTTATCTCTGAGGAAGATGCCCTGGGTGGGTGTAGGCAATAGAAATGATAGGGGTTTCTGTAGCTCAGAATGGGAAAAATGGGAAAGTATGTGAGTTATCACCCAGAATTATTTGCGGTTGTCTGTTAGAAGATGTAAAAATAATTTCAGGTCTTCTAGGAAAGAGGTGGGATGGCATTGTCACTGTTTCTGACCCTGGTATGGAAGCCAGACTTTCCCAAAAAACGTCCTTTCTTATCTCCTTCAAAAATATGATGATCAAGTCACGTAAGAGTGAAACGGCTCCTCCTGAGACCAGACCCACCTATTACTTGCGGAGAAAGTTTCAATTTATGGGCTGCAGATTTCTGAAAAGGGATGGAGAATGTGAAATTTCACATAGTTGCTGATAAGTAGTATGTAAAATCAGGAGACTGCCTTTGACTATTATTTTTTGTTGCCCAAGCACTCTTAGGGAAGTTTCAAAACTGCCTGTTAAGTCCCATAATGCCTTGAGGCTAGGTTAATAACCAGTGTCTAAAATGACTATTTTACTTTTATGGTCATTACATGATATTGGCTGAAGAAACTAATTTTACCCTTTCTAATGGCTGGGGAATTTTGCCAACTTAAATGCTTACTTTTGAAAAGCTATATTCCTCTAAAGAAAAATCAGTTCAGGAAGACATACAATGTCTCAGAATGAGCTGTCTTCTTAATTTCTCAATCTTATTCCTCATGTCTGTATTATTGGCAATATGCATAAGGCTGTTTGAATTCTCTTTTGAATTCAGGGAACACTAAAACATGTAAGATTCCTTATGTGATATAAATTCTAAATATGCACTTTAAGCCTGAAGAAAGGAAGCTATTTTCAGCAAATGCACATAGTCATGATATTCATATGAGCACATGCAAATGTTTATAGGATGATTTTCATATGTACTAGCCAAATATTAGATTGAAATATATGAACTTGTTTACATTTGACCATTTTTGACCTATAAAAATTACAGTTTCTTATGTGTCCACAGTAAGGAAATTCTCTGAGATTTCATTGTTTCCTTGGGTTGATTCTGTTTTTCCACTTGTTTTTGGCAAATTGCCACTGAGCTTTTACTAATAATTACATTAATCAATACTGTATTATTTCTTTATAATAGAAGACAGAGTGTGTTCTGCATCAGAAGTTCCTTTTCTTTGGCAACAGCTCTAATATTTATTCTTTTATTTATATTATGTTTGCACATAAAACGGGTGTAGATGGGGAGTACATTATCTCATTTTCACTCTGAGATTCATCAAGAATATGTGTGTACATCTCCAGTTATACCTGTTAAACCATTTCCCAAATGCCTCTCATCCTAGCTTCTGAACTCTAAACTTGAAGTTGCAGTCAGCAACCAAAACACAGACAGAACAGGCAATGCTCTGTGTAGTGAGTGTATGGGAAGCGCTATGATAATGGTTGCACACTCTCACACTTGGCCTTGGTGACCATAATTAAAGAGGGCTCCTTCTGAAATGTGTGATCATCTTTGTGGATGTCCTTGACAGTATGGCTATCATTTCCATGTGATTGATTGAAATAATTTAAATAATACAGTGACCTTATTCCTCTGGGAATATTTCTCTCCAAGTCATTTGCCTTCAGCTTGATTTCACATGTGTTCACACATTCTGCATGTGAGTTAGTTATGATGAAAATCATTCGACTGAGGCATTAAGCTATTAATTTTTCTTATCCTTTCCCCTGCAGTTATTATGTGGGCATGTGTGGAGATGGAGCTAATGACTGTGGGGTGAGTAGAAATTACTTCTACTAAAACAGGCAATTCACTAGTATCCTTCTTGAGGGACTCCACACTCCCCTGGGGTCTGTCCCTTAACCCTCTGCCAGCAGTCACTTGATCATTTTGCTCTTCATATCCTCCTCTACCAGAGTGTGGGTTGGAAGCAGAGAGGAGTAAAGTCAGATGAGGCAGTTCAGCTGTTTCTGCCAACTGCTAGCATAATAAAGACAAGGCCAGGCTACTTAGACTCCCAGATTTCAGACCCAGAAGGGACTTTGTAAGACGAACTTGCTTAAATCTCTCATGTTACCCACAAACAAATGAGTCTCAAGGAGGCAAATTCTTTTTGTGCCCAAAGTCACACAGCTGGTAAAGTTTTAGTGAAGGAAAAGTTTGAAACTGATTATAAAGTTTTTGAATTACGTGCCTATAACATTTTTTTTTCCCTGCCAAACTTCTACTTCAGGGTTAGTTCTTAAAAGTTGGCTTTACCCAAAAAATTCTTATGCTCAGTAAAATCATAAACAAAAGTATTTGGTTATTATATACTGAGCAAACCTAAATTAAATGATTCTCAGCAGATTACTTCTCCTAGAGAATAGAAAACAGTACATGTTTTATAATCTGAGTTTTGGAGAGATGATTGAAGCAATAGCCTACCTTGAAGACTGAAGTACATAAGAAAATATTTTAGTAGCTAATTTGTGGGACAAGAAGTAAAGAGATTGCTTTCTGTTTCCAAAGATACAGATGCTTTCTGTTTCTTAGATACTTAAGACTTAGTTATTTGTTTTAATTCCTTCTCAAATAGTTCCATCAAAGTTCTGTGAAAAACTATATTCATATGTAGAGATTTATTATGAATTTTTCTGCATTCTTCATGAGAAAGAAGCTCATGAAGGTTAGTCTGCTCTTCAAAATCTAGAATGAGTATCTACTCCATTAAACATGTGGCTTTTAGAAAAAAACAAATTAAGTCCTGAAAAGGATGTAGCCTCTTCCCCCAAAGTGTTCATTATCTGGTGGGGTAAGAATCAAGCATAAAACTAGCCCTAACATAAAGTGAATGCTCCTGAATCATGTAATAGACATACAAACTACTAAGGGAGAAAAGAGGAGGAAGGACATATTCTAATATTTATTGAACATGGATTTAGTATGTATTGGCCATGGTAACCAGGTACTTCGCAGTTTTTCAGAAATACAAAATCTCCTTTTATGCTCACACAATTCTTATAGGATCTGAGCTTGCTGGCCTGATTATTGGCTACTGTGTGCTCTGGGCCCTGTCTGGATACTTTTCAGCCTTGATGAGAATTAGCCCTTATTTCAGTGAAGCAACACAAGTCCTAGAAGGATTCTGTGATGAGTGTGGTCTGGTTCCTGTTCCCAGTGAGATACTGTGTACCCCATACTCCATCCCAGCAGCTAGCTGGTTGACCAGCTCAGGCAGCCTAGGAAAAGGCAGGGGTTAGACATCTTTTCCTGTTGCTCATGAAGGTGACCTGCTAAGTTAAGAACTATGATAATGAAGACACCCACAAATGTCCAGCCCAGTGCTGTCATCTTTTTAATCAACTTCTTGAATGAGTGCTTCCATTTCTTATCACATCCACAACTCACACACACATATGCACACACACATGCGCACATGCACACATGCACACCACACTCCTCTGCCTCTGGATCATTGTTTAGTTGATTGCCTCTTTGTGGGTGGGACGAGAGGTTATTTCAGGTAGAGGAACAGCATAAACAGAGACCCAGGGGTAGGTTGCAGTGCTCTAAATTCTAATGTGGAGAACAGCCTCGTGGTTGTTGAATGGCTAGAGTCTGGCCTGTGGAGTCCTGGCAATAACAGAGATTCTCTATTCCAGGCTTTGAAAATGGCTCATGCGGGCATTTCGCTGTCAGAGCAGGAGGCGTCTGTGGCCTCCCCTTTCACTTCAAAAACAGCCAACATCGAGTGTGTGCCCCATCTCATCAAGTAAGCCACTTCTTCCCCTATCACCCTCATGACCCATGGGCTCATTGTCTTCCTCTGGACTTAATTTAACTGTAATTTAAAGTAATAAATGCCACAACAGAGCTATGGGTAAAGTGCGGTTGGAGCACCAATTAAGAGGCCCCTCAGTGCCTCTTGAGAATGCTGGTAAAAAACACACAGAAAGTGACTGTTGCTGAGCCTTACAGGTTAAGTAGCTATGTCACATGGACACCTGAAAGCTAGAGTTGATGCTAAAGTCTGATTGCATTTCTTGCTTTTATCCTTTTTTTGTATGCTGGTTGCTTATTAGAACCTTTCTCTCAGGATTTAGGTGGGGTGAAGAAACACAGAGGGAACACTCCGTCAGATGGCTTCTCCAAATAGCGCTATCTCTCCAAATGAGTGAATATGCAAAATGATTGCATAGAAGATTTTATAATCAAGGAAAGGGGAAGGAATTGAAAACTGTTTTTTCCCCCAATATAGCTCCCTTACCTCCAACCCACTCTCATTTCTGGTCTTGTTTCTACTCATATTTTAAATGTAATTAAGAATAAAACATTAGGTTTTATATTTTGTTCATAAATCTTATTCCCCTGTTGTTCTCCTGTAACACTGTGGAGTAACTTTGGGCCATTTTCCCAGCCGTGGTCTGGAAGACATCACCAAATCTTGAAGTTTTTGCAAAAAAGATAAACATAGAAGTTCTCGGGCATGTCCCTTGTGCATCTGAATGGGCAGCTACGGGAAGGAATCACTCCCCTAAAGGGCTGGGACTGAAATTCCATGCCTGTCTGGCGGCACACCTTCTTGCACACTGGGTGTCCTTCCACACGCTGGAGCACCCTCCCCTCCCCTGCCTCTGAAGCAGCTCCACTTCCCTCCCATGTTCCCTGCCTCTGAGGGCCATTTGGTCCTTACAGTCTGTCATCGAGCCTCAGAGCCTTAAAGCATTTCGAGCTCTTTGCTCTTCATCACCCCTAGCCAACCAGGCATTGTGTCACCCCGATTTGTCTTCTGGCATGTCAGAGCACCTCTCCAAGGCCTTTCCTTACCCTCTAGTACCCTAACCTTGGTTCTTGTCATGGGACTACAGAACACGCGTGCTCCGGGAACCTCGCCCTGATTCAGGCTTTCCATCAGCAGCACAGCTCATGGGGCTCTTTTTAAACATCGTGCTTGGAAATGTGGTGTATTAAGAATGAGACAGAGCCTTTCTCTGGAGGACTTACATTCCAATAAAGGAAATAGTTGTATATAATCACAAAACAGTGCATCTTCTACCTGATACATGAGAAGGACTCAATAAACTAGCTTAAAAAAAATTCATGTCCAAACAGTACAGTCATTGTTCCAAGAGTTTGGTGTGACAACTTAAGCCAGGGGGGAAGGTTCCAGCAAAGGAGTTGCGATTTGAAGGATGGATAGGATGTATGTGAACAGAAAGGAGGTGGGAGGGAATTCCAGGCAGGGGAGATGGAGAGCCATGGTTGGAAAGGGGGTTTTAGTCGGGTAGTGCAGGGGCCCAATAGCCCAACTGGGCTGGAAGGCTTCTCAGATGGGAATTGCGGAGGTTAAGCTTGAGCACCCAGCGTAGAGGCTTTGCAGAAGGAGTTTAAATTATTGGAGCATTACGTAAAGAGCCTACTTGATTCATCCAAAGGCAGTGGCATTTGAACTTCAGATGGTCTTTCTCATGCATGTGGCCCAATGCATTTATGAATACAGTATCTGTTTTAAAATACAAGTCCTGATGTAAAATGTCTCTAGTAGCAAATGGTTTAGTAAGACTTCAGGGTAGAAATTCTTTGCTTTTATATTTCACAGATTCATAAAAATTAGATACGATTCAGTTCTGTCAGGCTCATCTTACTCTTCCTATCCTTGATGCATGCTTATTCCTGAGAAAACATCTTCCAGAGGGGCAGTAAGGCGAAGTTTTAGATTCATAGGTTCTGATCCACAAGTTCTCATGTTTATCCTTGACTAATTGTTCTAGTTCCAGCCTTTTACCACCAGGACTATACCTTATTGGTTTGTGTACCATTATGCTTAGCACTCATCTGGACACATCAGAGCATTCAATGAATGTTTGTTGGAATGCATAAGTAAATGTGTGAGCTGCTTAAAATTCACAATCATTAGGAATAGCAGTAATTTTGAAGACCCATGCAAACATTGTTCATGCTTTATTTAGAACATTTTTTTGCACTTTCTTTTGAATATGGGTGTCTTCATTTTCCTGGAAATGTACACACAAAAAGCTGAAAAGGATAAAATCATAAAGTTTCAGAAAACGAACCAGGCTTCACATGCTTGCCCCTTCTCAGCTCATCTTCTGCTCTTCCCTGGGTTGAAAACAAATGTCAGTGCCTCTCAGCCTGGTGGAAAACATCTCCAACTGAACTGTCTCATCTTGCCTGAGGCAAAGTGGCTATTAGTTAAGTTTTTAAGTTCTGCTTCTCATGTCCCTGTTATGTTGACAGTCTTTGAGCAGTGTGGGTGTCCATGTCACTGGGGACTGGGAATGACGAGGTTGTGGGCTGCCTCCCATGTGGATTCAACATGACAAGAAGAGGTTATTTGCCAGGTTCCCCACGTTGTCTTCTTTGGCCTGTCATAACCATCACCCAACCAACATCACTTAAAGAAATAACAGCTCAAACAGAATTTTTTAAAGGAGAGATACATATATTTTTAAACCTGCAGTTTTTACTGCCCTTATTAGCTCTTTGGATTTCCACACCAGCCCAGATTGTTACTCTGGGTTCTTCTTGGAGCACTGAAGCTGAGAAAACCCATTTCATCTCAAACACTGGAGTCACATCCACACTTCCTAAAATTTGAGAGTACCTGTCTTCTAGCTTTATGTCTCTGAGGGGCTCTAGAACACATACAACTCAATTCTCAGGAAGTAAGTGTTGTTAAGATGTAATGAGTCACACTCGAGTCAGTGCCAGACATTTTGTACCTTATCATAGTGTATTGTGTTTATAGTGCACATGTTAATCTTCTTAATTCACTTAAAGCTTGTTGAAAATAAGGATTATGCCTGATTAATTTATTCTCTCTATGAGTCTTATCTTAACTCTTGTACCTCATAAGATAAATAGAAGTGAGTATATGAATCATTGAGTGAGCTAATGAGTGGAGGACAGAACAGATGAATGAATGAGTGGTTAAATAAATAATAGAGAGGATGAATCAGTGATTAAGTGAATGTTTATCAACAGAATATTAAAACTTGAACTTTTGAAATATAGAAGAGACCAGGTGATGTGTATTATGCATAACCAGTTATTTTTATTTTTTTCTTAAACAGAGAAGGCCGAGCTGCTCTGGTTTCATCCTTTGGGGTATTTAAATACTTGACCATGTATGGCATAATCCAGTTTGTTGGTACATCACTGCTCTATTGGGTATGACCCAAAATAATTTTCTTCCAAGTTCTGATTGCATTTACATTCCTGGTTTATTCTTTTGGGTATGGCTCCTACACAGGATTCAATGTTTATAAATAAATGACATTTCTCAAAATAGGTATCTGCAGACGTGAGCACTTGGTATAACTGTGCATGAAACATAGAACTAGAAATAAGCAGCTGTGGCTCAGTTTTCTAGGAGTATTGTTTTTCTCTAACCTGAGACACTTGACCTCTTCAAATCTCTATTTCTTCACTAGGAATAAAAAGAGAGATTCAGAGCAGCCTAATATAACTCAGCAGGAAATGGACCAGTCTCCAATTGTGGAATATATTTTTGTCCAAGGGCTAAGAAGAGATGAAAAGGAAGAAGAGTTGTTGAATTTGACTTTGAGGGACTCATAAGCCAGGAAAACTATCCTGGAGCTTCACTTCTGAACCTGCTCAGAATACACATGTTATTAGTAAAGGATTTGGAATTTTTAAAAAAACATTAAAAGACTTTTGAAATTAAATGATAAAATAACCATTTAATAATTAATTTGTTGCATGGAAGAAACACACAGAAGTTGAAAGCAATATTCTTTAGTTTAGTCTTAACTTGCTCTTCAGTAAAATGATCCAGTACGCTCAGGGAACTCTTCAAGGAGGGAATTATTTTACTGTTTCCTGAGACATTTGAGAGGTGAGTGAGAGGAAGCCTGGATCCAGCATCTGGTGGGCTATTGCTTGCCAGGATCACACACAGAGGGCTAAGGTAACCAGGTGTATAGCCAAAAAAAAAAAAAAGGACTGGATGGGAAGTCAAGAAACCTAAACTCAAGTTCTGCCTCAATCACTAAGAACAAATTATATCTTGCCATTGGCCAAGCCTTTATCTGCCTCTGGGAAGTCAGGCTGGCTGATCTCCAAAGCCCCTCATAGTTCTATGAAAATTGCTCCTAGAATGAAAACTAAAGTTGCCTTTGAAAATTTCTCCCTGTGTATATATACTTATATATATATATATATAAGTATATTCCATCTCACCCAGTGTATATGTACTTGGACCGTTGTAAGGGGGAAAGATATGAGAACAAGATGTTAGAAGGACAGAAAAACAATTGGAGGAGGAGAGGAATCCTGCAGAACTATTTGCATGCTCTCAAAAGTATGAGAACAGGACTTCAGTTTCCAAGTCTTCATGGATGGACTTGAAGCCACCATGCACCATGCACTCTGAAACCTTCACTCTCATAGTCTAGACCTAAATAAGAGAGCCTCCCAAGCACCTTGACCCAGGAACTCCTGGGCCTTGGGTTCACCCTCTAAGAGGCCAGAAATATTTTTCTTTTGCATAAATCAGGTCTACAGTGTGCACAGAACCAGGTTATAATTTAGTGCTCGGTCAACAGCTAGGAAGCAGGTAAACAGACCTGGCTGCAAATGGCATTGTAAGGCAAGTTTCTGGAGAGTAATGAGTTGATTTTTTTATTTAAATACTTCAACTCCATAAATGTGAGCTTAAAAGGAGCTCTCTGTCTACACAAACATTAGAAAGGTGGGTGTACTGGACTGAAGTCTGTAATGTCTCACTTGGAGTAGGGCACTTGTTCAGTTTGCAAAAATAAATGGAGTCCATGAGAACTGTACTTTCTCAATCTACAGACAAGGATGGACAGAAACATCTGTTGAATGATTTGAGACCTTGACTTCAAATTTTAAGTTTGACGTTCTCAGTGGAAACTTCAGGCTTTACTACCTTATTTTGAACACTCAACTGTCCAGACTGAGACTACAGCTGCCAGAATTACTTTGGCCAACAGCAGGGTGTTTTTCCCAACTGATTGACTGTTGTTGTTAATATGGAATTAAGTTAAAAGCTGAGAAAAATAGTGATCTGGTTTCCAGTGAGATGCTAAAGATCTTAGGGAAATCACTTTCTTCCTAAAGAGGAGAGAAAAATAGCAGTTGCTTCCTGACTGCTTTCAGAAAGAGTGTTGACAACGCAAAAGTGCTACAATGGCAGAAGCAACACTTATGTTTATTTTTCTTTCCTTTTCAGCAACTACAACTCTTTGGGAATTACCAGTATCTCATGCAAGATGTAGCCATTACCCTGATGGTCTGTTTAACAAGTAAGCTTTTAGCAGAGTAAACTGTAATATATTTATCTATGAAATTCTAGAAATGTCCATATAACAGCTTCTGAAAAAGACACACCTTAACTACTAAAACCTCGTTACCTATGACTTTTTTAAAAGTAGTGTTGGGAGTAAGTTGAGGCTCAGGCTTGGCATTAAAATGTCCTGTGGCAGATAGGTCTTAGTCTCATAAAATTGTCAACATATTCTGAGTTCTTTGTTGGTTTGTGTCTTGCACATAAAAAATGTACAAGAAATCTTGAAAGGGAAATCTTTAAAACCCGAAGGTCACTTGACATGATTCAGCTATGTTTCACATTGACGGGAAAGCAGATTTTTGCTAGGTCTTTGATATGTGAGGACAAATGCTATAATTTTATTCTAGTGGAATGCTCTCAAAAGCAAGGTGTGGCTTCCACCAGCTATTGCTCATTTCCTTCCTTTGGGATGACACTGATAAAATGTTTCCTATCAAAGTACTCAGGGCTTCATACTAACTCTTAATAAGTGAGAAAGGTGACTGCCTCAACACAGAGGAAAGGAAAAGAACTACAGTCATCTATTTTTCTTTGCTCAACAATGGGAGTTACGAAAAATAACAGATAAAACATCAGGCAATGCAGGATATTAATAACCTGTAGAATTTCATGCAGCACCTTCAGACAGGAAACTGATATTGAAGTCACTTATTGTATCAACCCAATAACAAAATTTACCAGCATTGGAGATATAAGTAATAGCCATTTGGATTCTTAGGGTTGAATTGTCTATGCACAGTCCATTAAAATATTTTTCTACATGTTTCTAATATTCACATGGCTGGATAATTTTGAATCAATGATATTGTTTCTAAAATGTTGGATATTTTAAAGCAATTTATGTGATTTTCTTATGAACATGGTCAATGATGCTAAAAAGAAAAAAGAACACCAGGAAATTGCAAGAAGTAAGCCAACAGGCAGTAGCTGAAGGGGAAGGCCATGGCCATCCTCCTCCCCTTCTCATCTCTGTGTCCTTGGGCAAATTATTTATAAGTAATTTCATCATATGAAGTGTCCTCATAGAGTTTTGAGGACCTGATAAAACAATGCATGTGAAGTGTGGAGCACATCCCACACTGTGAGCACTCACTGCAGGATGAATGATAGCATGCCGCCAGCCTATCCTTTTGCTTCTTTTGAAATGTTTGGCTAACTCGGTGAGTCCTTGAGAAGAATTAGACCGTGTAGAAATAGACTGGTTGATTAGAAATTCAAAAACATGGGTTGTAGTTTTAGCCTTGCCTTAGAAGTGCTAGATGGTCTTGAGAAAGTTATTTTGAGCTTTTTTACACTTAATCTCATAATCCCATGATATTGGCTGTGAATTTGACTCCCATGGTAGTGGGCATACTTTACTTTTCTCTATGGCAATAGCCTGTCCACCACAGTTCATGCCAGTTGGTCACCCTATGAAATTTAGCCTCTCATCTCAGAGTGGGCTCAGTAGAGAGCTGGGACCATTGTTACCGGGGGGGGGGGGGGGGGGGTGTCCAGAAAGGTGACAGAACAGAAGCATAATGTTTTACCAGAATGGCAGCACTTTATCCAGTTATTATTCAACATACATGTAGCTGGGTCAGTAATTGGGCTAGACTCAGGGTAGACTGGTGAAAGTGAGAAATAGAGTCAGGAAAAAGCTGTTTTTGTTTATTTTCTACCCTCTACTTGCAAGCACTATTGCTTTCCCATTCCTATAAGCTCAGTCATCCCACAGGCAGATCATTATCTGGTCCTTCCAGGTAGTAAAATGATCTTATGTGTAGATAGTAAAAGTCCTGTTAGTGTACATTTCGTGTTTCCTTCAGATTCAAAGCTTTTCTTCCCCCAGATCAAGCCTGACAATGGATTGGGGCAAGCAGCAGAGAGGCGGCCATGGCCTCTGCTCTCCTTGCGTCCCCCCCCAGCTCCCCAGCCCTGCCTGCCTCAGGGACGAGGGGGGCGGTGGGAGCCAAGGGCTTTTGCTCAGGCGGGGCACCGTGGCTCTCCCCTGTCGGCGCCCTCTGGGGGCGGCTTCCGCCTTCAGGCCGCCTGCCTGGGGCTTATTGGCGACCTCGGGGATGCTTCCTAAGGACTCCCTGGGGGTGGGTGGAGACTAGACGACCCCTGGCCTGGCGGTGCACGCCCCCTCTGACTGCTCAGGAGGCCTTGCAGCTGCTTTCTGGGGGCTTGCTGGGGGCACACCTCACAGATCCTTTCCTCCTGCGGGGCCCTCTACCTCAGGCCACCGCCCGGAGCTTCTGCTTCATGGCAGATGTGACATTTCCACCACAATAGGAAAGGTAGATAGATTTCAAATATCTGCCAGTAAAAGAAGGACATACCTGGTAGTAGGAAGCAGCATGAACAAGAAAGAGCTGATAAATACAGAGCATGAGTTTTTCAACTGACCGATGGGTAGTATATACGAAAAGAAAGAGCAGGAGGTAAAATTTGGAAAGGTGAGTGGGATGAGACAGAGCCCTGACTAGCGGACTGAGAACCACGGACGGGCTGCAGACATTAGGAGGCGCCGGCGAGCGGCCTGTCCACGGAGAGTCACTCTCACGAAGGCACCTGCATTTCCAGGTTCCCAGGTTAGAGGCTTTTACCTTAAGCCTGAGTTGCTACGGGCCAAGACAATACCACCATGTGTTTAAATCATTTATTTACTTGCCTATCTATGCACATCCTGCCTTGTTCCCACAAGATTTTAAGGCAACATACAAAGGCAGGTATAAGACAAGATATAACATATTAAGGGGAAAATGAAGGAGAAAAGTAAGATGAAGTCAGGCAAGTCCATGAAGAAAACGTGTATCTTGAAGTCCAACTTGATCCTAATAGGCATAGAAGCCATCTTAAAAAGAATTTATTCTAGCTACATCTCTCTCCTCTTCAACAAAACCCACTCAAATTAGATCAAGAACATAGAGGAAGGGGAATATTTAAGAATATAACTCTCAAAAATATCTGAGAACGGAAGCTCAGAAGTACCTGGGCCTGAGGAGGACTACAACACCAGAGGGTAAAAAATTGAGGTTGCTTGCTTTACTTCCAAGGGAACAGCTTGCCTTTCTTCCTTCCAGTCTTACTATTTGCCTCTGACTTCTACTGCTCATTCACCTTGTAAATGACCCAAAATGGTGACTCTGTTATTGAATCTCCATAACCTTTCTACTTATTTTCCCACAGCTAATTAGCCTCTCAGTGTCTCATTTGCAAATCTTTTGGAAAAAAAATTTATTGACCTAAATTGGGTAAGGTGTCCACCTCTAAGCCAGTCTCTGCAGTGAATGAAAGGTGGTTCTGTTATTCAGCATTTACATCAACTTCTCCAGCACAGGGGAGAAAGCAGAGTTCAGAGATGGAGGCTGTAAGAGGGAATTCTCCCATTATATAAATACATGTCTTACATCAATTCCATTAGTGCTCCAAGTTCTCCCAACCTTTAGTGGGTCTTGGTTCCCTTAGAGAATCTGATGGAAGATATGCATCTTTCCCCTTAAAACTCTCACACAGCACACTCAAAATCTTGCAGGTACTTTAGGTGGTTCATGGACCTCCTGAAATTTCACTTACATGACTTGAAATGTCCATAATATAAAGTGCACCAACTATTTAGGAGAATCACACCTACACTATAGCCAAGTAATGCTGAACAATTAAAAACTATCCTTTGAGAATAGAATTTGAAAGTGCTAAGTCTTCCCATAAAGTAGGCCCTGTGCTAGGATGGGGAAGAGACAGAAGGTGGAATGACACAGAATTTCTTCCCTCAGGGAGCTCACAGTCTGCTCAGTGCATGTGTAAACAACTAGATTTAATGCAAGACACCTTCACTATGTAACAGCGATATGAGTAACGTGCTATAGAAACTCAGAGGAGGGAATGATTAATTTCGAGTAAAATATAACACTTCACAACTTTTCATTCCTCTGCACACACCTGATAACATATATCATCATTTTATGGGAACCTGAACAATTCTGAAAGGTTCTTCTGGATGCTAAAAAACAATACTGCTGTCAAAGTTTGTATTTCAGGGCTCTTCATTTTACCCTTTGTAATTCATGAGATCCATGCCCCTGCAATGGGCATGGATCAGAGCAGAGAACAAAGGGCTTTACCATCAAAGAGACTTGAGTCTACATCACCCCCTATCACCCACTAACTGTGGGGTTTTAAATAAGGGATTCTACTTCTCTGACCTCAGTTTCTTCACCTGTAAAATAAGAAATTAAATATCTATTTTGCATTGCTGCTTAAACAAAGATAACATTTATAAAACACTTAGCATAGTCTCCAGAACCTAGTAGGAACCCTAAAATGATAGTCATTATTTTTATTTTTATTTGTAGCAAGTAAACAGATTCCCTGTTAAAAAATATTAGGACTTTCTAATATGGAAAAGCTTAAACATAATTTGTGTGAGGACTCTATACCCATGTAACACTGCATAATAATGAACCAGCCCGCAGACTGAGTGGCTGACAATACCACTCATTGCTCTGTAGCTTGACTGTTATTCACCTGCTGTAGGTGGCTCAGCCAGGCCCTTCTGCTTTAGGATAGAGATCAGTTGGCCTTGATTGGTTTGATTCAGGTCTATCCTAGTTTTTCATTTTGGGGCCAGGCCGAATGGACAGACCCAGGCATGTTCTCATTGTGGATCACAGAAAGCAGACCAGAGAGCAAGCCCAGCTGTGCAAGCAGGCCTCAACCCTCTGCTCACATTTCTTTGTCCAGAGAAAATTACACAGTGAATCCAAAATTACAGGTTAGTAAAGTACACTCTACCACAAGGAGGCCAATGATTCAATCGACAGCAATCCCTGTGTAAAAGAAAAGCCAGAAACTAGAGAGCATCTAAGAAAAAGAAGACCAGAGAGAAGCCAGATGCAGAGACGCTGTTACACGTCTCTCCACCCCCCACTGCCTCTTTATGAACCTTCTGGCCACATTCTTCCTTGGACTCCAAGCCCTGCAGCGTCTGCCTTCTGTAGCCCCTGACCACAGTCTCCTTGCATCCTCCTTAGTACTGACCACAGTCCACAAGTGTGCCCCCTCCTTGTGTGCCATGCAGTGACTTCTCATACTAACTTCCCGGAGTCCACAAACTTCACAGGTTAAGGGCATAGCCTTCACAAGACTGCCCTCATTTCAGACACCAGCTGTAAGTTTGGGGGTCCCCAAGCCACCCACACTTCTACTAGCTGGCTACAAATTTGGGATTCTCACTACCCCCTCAGCTTCAGTAAGTCACATCAACAACTGGCAGAACTCAGGAAAGTGATATACATATAATTACAGTTTTATTATAGCAAAAGAATACAGATCAGAACCTGCCAAAGGGAGAGACACATAAGGCAAGGTCTAGGCAGGTCCCAGACATAACACTTCATTGTCATCTCCCCGGGGAGTCAATCTGCCTCACCCAGCTGGCACTTCAGGGTGGAACAATATGCAGAGTATTGCCAGACAGGGAAGCTCAGCTGTGCAACACTGTGGTGTGTTGGAGTTTTTATTTGGGTTTTGTTACATAGACATGATTGAATCATTGGCCATTATGTTGAGCTCCCCACTATCCCTGAAGGTCGGGGTGGATATCACGTGGCATAAAGCCCCCACTATCCCTGAAGGTTAGGTGGATATCACGTGGCATAAAGCCCCAACCCTCTAATCACGCAGTTGGTCTTTCTGGTTAGGCCAGTCCCCATCCTGTGTCATCCCTTAGCACAGACTCTCTTCAGGCCCCGCCATCAGTCACCCTGTTAACACAAACTATCAGGGCTCACCATGAATAACAAAGACAATCCTATCAACTCAGGAAACCCCAAGGATTTAGAGGATACATCCCAGGATTTAGAGGATACATCCCAGGATCTGGGGACAAAGGCCAGCCTTTGTCCCCATTATTACACAACCCATTAAGAGTTAAGATTCATTATTACACAACCCATCTTGTGCCTTTCATTGGACTTCAAGCTCACTGAGGACAGATGAGATATCCTTCTCATCTCTGCATACCCTGCAACCTCAAGCCCAACACTGTCCTGGAGAAATATGATTAAATTGGTAAAGGTAAGCCCTTAGAGTGTCATAGAGCTATAGAATAAATGAGTTGAAAGAGCCTTTGGAGACCATTTAGACATTCCAACACATTCATCTTCTACATGAGAAAGTAAAGGACAAGAGAGTTCCTATGATTACCCCAGAACACATACTGAACAAACCAAAGATCTCCTTCAGAGTTTTATTATCCTAAATTGGACATGCACTCCACACCTGCTCCTACATGCATGAACACAAACCTAAGCATAAACACCCTGCTTTCTTCCTTACATCAAAGAAAACAGTAATAAGCTATAAAAAGGGAAAGGGTGACAGACCCAAAGACAAGAACTGGAACACGCCTATGATGTCAACCTTTAAACATTATGTATCTAATTCCTGATTTCTCCATGCTTCTTTCTTGCTCTGCCCTAAGAAGTACATTCATTTTTCATCAGCTTGTTAGAATTTATGGCTTCTAAGAAGGATGTAGTCATATTTTGTTGGTAGTTGTTCTATTTAATCTCTGCCCATTGTCAATCCCTTAAAATTAAATCCTAGGATCAAAAATATATTTTGACATACTCAGCTCAAAGCAAAATTTTTTTAATGAGTTCTTTTTCCTAACCATTCTAATCTGCTCTAGCAGTTCTCCAACTACACACTTATCCAGAAAAGAACAGAACATACCTCTAGAATCTATCTTGATACAATGAAGTGTTCAGAGAATGTTGGTTGAATGAATAATAGAATGCTTAAAAAAAAATTCCCAGCATATGAAGATTTCTCACCTTAGTTCCCTCATCCCAATCCTCCACTTCCTTACCATTGCTGAGAGGTAACAGTACTGCTTATCCATGTGGAAGGACATCTTCCTCTTTTACAACAATTCCTGGTCAGTCTGGTTGTGGAGAAAATATTTGCACTATGCAATGTGGTAAATGTGTTAATTACAAAATTTTTGAATCCATTAGTTTTCATTTTGGATGATGTGGGTAAAATTGTAACAATTCCAGAATATCTCACCTGGCTTTAGTACATTTGCATATCAATAAGCATTCAGAGGTGGAAAGAAGTGTGGCTTTAGTGTATTTGCATCATTCCTCACGGTTGGAGAGAAGTTCATCTCCATATCAGTGGGTAATTACCTGGGCAACAGAGGGCTTATCTGTACCTGAGAGGTGAGAGGGAGGGCTGGTTTTGCTTCTGCTGGAGCAGGAAAGAGAGAAAGCCCAGACTGGAGTTTGTAAGCAATAAACGAGTTTTAAACTTTATTTCTCCCTTTGACTGATTTCAGTTTTTAGAGGTATTTTGCCCAGGATTTCCTCTCCCCAGACTTACAGATGGTGGAAACAAAACATGGAGTAGGCAAAGGCCAGTAGCATTGGGTATGCAACCAGACAATGTGCTTACCTTGATGTAAACACTCAATTCATGTTTGCTAAATCTGAACCCTAATGCAAGACTCAAGATAATATGCATCTCAATGTTTATTCTCAGCAATAAAATTGTAATGGAAAAACGTATTTTTCTTTCAGTGAGTTCAACTCATGCTTACCCAAAGCTGGCTCCATACCGACCAGCAGGACAGCTCCTCTCTCCCCCATTGCTGCTCTCAGTATTTTTGAATACCTGTTTCACCTGCATTGTGCAGATCTGTGCATTTTTCTATGTGAAGCAGCAGCCCTGGTATTGTGAAGTCTACAGATACAGGTAAAATTCAATTTCTTGGTTTTCCTTTCTGAAGGTGATAAAATGAGTATCCAATGACATTCTGCAACTTGGTTTCAACATACACCCTAAAGTTACAATTAACAGAAGTTCTATCCCCACACTGCAAAACACCAGTGATGAGACAGAACACAGTAAATGGGTGGTGGAATCCTGGGGTGAGCCATGTAGAGTAGATGGGAAAAATCTTCACATTGGTTATGATGTGTAGATCTAACAACTGGTTGACTGAGTGAAAGGATTCATTCCTTAGTAGTTACATTTCTGGCAGAGGGCCAGATAGTAAATATCTTAGGCTTAGATGGTCTCTGTTGCGATTGTTCATCACAGCTTCCTAGTGAAAAAGCAGACATAGTCAATATGCAAACAAGTGGGTGTTACTATCTTCCAATTAAAGCTTTATTTACAAAACAGGTGGTGAGTCAGATTTGGCCTGCAGGCTGTAGTCAGCCAGCTCCTGATTTGCAAGAGACATTTGCTTAAATTAGTTTGGGTTTTACAAATGAAAGTTAATATTAAAATGTTAGTCGATGGTATCATTGTTCTGAATTCAACCCTAGACTTAGGTTTGAATTCAGACTTAGAGCAAGTCTCTTTACCTCCCCAGACTTTAACTTCTTTAACTATAAATTAAGGGTAAGTGAGGCGACCTTATACCATTGATGTTCAAACTTTTTTTTTTTTGACAAAGCCTGGGGTTTTTGAAAAATTTCCAAAATGAAATGCAGGAAAAGAGCTGCTCCTTTGAAATTGGGGTTGTACAAACCCTCCATCCACCTATCACTGTGATCCTGAAGGCACCAGAGCCCCAGGTATCAGAGAAAGACAGATTGAAAAGTACCAAATGATGTCTAAGATTGTCATTTAGATCCCAAATTCAGAAAGTCAATTATTACTTGGAATATGAAATTCACTTTTGTTTCTAAACCAGATTTGTTTTCCAAATTGGAGTACATGTATTCAGAGAAGTAAAGTTCTTACTGAATCTAGGAGACAACATGGTGTAGCCAAAGGGTGATTAATGGGTAGTCCTGCCTCTGTGCCTAACTAGCTGAGTAGTATGGCTCCTCAACTTTCCTGTTTGTGCAAGGATGCTTTGTGACTACTGATTGTTTGTCATTAATATATTCAATGAACTTTAACTAAACATCTCATATATGCAGAGTACATTTGGAACCCTATGGTGCTGAGGATAATAAGACTTAAGTCTTGCATTTGAGTTCACAACCAGAAAATGGATTTTATATATCATTATTAATAGTAAAAAGTTCCAAGCTGAACAAAAAAGTGAATGGAAACAAATTTGTGGTTTTGATTATTGAAAAAAATAAGCATTGCAAATCAATTTGGACTGAGAAATCTAAAATACTTTTCACAGCAAATATTATGTGGTACTGCTGTACTAGGTTCCAAGGGTTTGTTGTAAATATAAGTTTACAAAAAAAAAATTCACATTCAAGGAACTTTCATCCCATGTGTGGAAAATAAAAAATATGTAAATGAATAATTGCAGAACAGTGAGATAAATGCATCTAGAGGGAAGAGCGAGGGGCACCAGTTATGCTCACCAGAAACATAAAGACGTTTCAGATAGAGTGATGTTAGAGAGAATAACATGACTGCCCCAAAGGGGTACAAATTGTGATATTCGGCAACAGGGGATATTCCTAAATGTTTGGGGTATAAAGCACATGGGAAGACTGACAAAAGATAAGGCTAGCAAGGCAGAGTGAGACTAGTGAGTGAAGACTGGGTCCTGCCTGAGAAGTTTGACTTTAATTTATTAGCAAAAGAGAGTACAGGCTCTCATAAGCAAGACGTGTCATGTTCAGATGCTCAGGGGGAACCATTGGTTGTGTTGAGGAGAATGGACTAGAGTGAGCAGATTCCAACTCAGGACCCATATTAGGAGGCTTACACTAGTCCACCGAGCAAACACCACACACACACACACACACACACACACACACACACACACACACACACACGAGTTGATTTACTCTGAATTGAAAGGCCTTCCATAGAAAATTGCCATCCTAGCCCTTTCAAGACAGATCAGTTATTCCAAATGGAGTGCTGGACTAAGAACAATCTTGTCTCCCTCTGAAGTTATTTCTGCTTTGTCATTGTAAAAGGAACAAAATATGTCTTGGAATTTACTGAGTGGAACAGTTTAAAAGCTGAGGTCCCTTGGCAATGATTAGCTATTTTTTTCTTACTAGCTCACTAAAAATAGAATAAAAAGTCCCATAAATGCTGGTGATTATTTTCTAGTGAGTGCTTTCTGGACAACCAAAGTAATTTCTCCACAAATGTGAGTGTGGAAAGAAACTGGACTGGAAATGCAACTCTGATTCCTGGTTCAATTTTAAGTTTTGAGAGTACCACCCTGTGGCCCATCACCACCATCAACTGTATCACAGTAGCTTTCATCTTTTCTAAGGGAAAGCCATTTCGAAAACCCATCTACACAAACTGTAAGTATATGAAGTTAAATTTTTCTTTTTGATTATTTGTTGCTACTCCTCTCCTCTCCTGGGTTGCAACTCACTAGTGAAGTGATTGGCTGGGAAGGAAACAATTGCATTACTCTAAAATTGAGTACTGCATGATAATTTTAATAGATGATAGAGCCCATGGGCAAAACTCTACTCATTTGTAGAGATTCACATATATTACCAAATGGTCACATGAGTCCCATCCTACTGGAGTCATCAAGAATGATTTTAAGCACATACATATGTTCAAGATATTTTGTAAAAGTCTTTCTACCCGATTCAAAGACAACTTGATCTCTTAAGAGCTTTATAACATTGAGCAAGGAACTTTAATCATTCTAGATGTTTCTTTTGAACATATTTTCATCTTATTAGCTATTTCTTCTCTGAATTGTCTATTTATATTTTTAATCCCATTTTTTTCCTGTGGAGTTGCTGTCATAGCTCTTCTTATCTATTTGTATGAACTGTTTATTCCTTTGTGATTTTTTTCCCATTGCCTTTATGCACAGAGTGTTTTGGCATCACAAAATCAGATAGATTATCACTTACTTAGTTTTTTTTTAGTTTCTTTTAATCCTTTTCAATATAATGCTAATTTTGGCATAAATTTGAGGTGGAGATCAAACTAGTTTATCAAACTAGTCACTAGTTTTCCCAGAAGATTTTATTACTTAATATTCCTTTTAGTCATTTATTCCTCAGCTGAATGTAATGCCACCTTTATAGTACCTATATTCACATATACAGTGTTTATAGTTTTCTTATATATGTAATTTATATTATATGTGTTTTTGTTATATTTATATACAGTTTTTGTACACTTATATATTAATTTATATATAGAATTAATTTATCTCTATACTATCTTTTCTTTTTTATTATATGCTAGTCCATTCTTGATATACCACCATATTATAAAAATTATAGTTTTGTAGTAAGTTTCAATAAATAGTAAGATTATTGTATCCTCATTACTCTTCATTTTTCAAATTTTCCTTAATTTTCTTTCTTGTTTCTTCTTCCAGATAAGCTCTAGCCTAAACTGTCAGGCTTTATAAAATGCCCTTTGAAATTTTGATACTTTGGGAAAAATTTATTCATTTATACAATTTAGTTTTAGCATTTAAGAGTGTGTCATATCTCTCCATTTATTCATGCTTTCCTCTGTGTCTCTTGGTAAATTTGTGTACTTTTCTCCATATAGATCCTGCATATTTATTTAAGAAGCAAATCCTCTGTGTTTTATATTTTTTATATTGTGAATGTTTTTTTTCCCATTGTATTTCCTAACTGGTTATCACTAATACATGTGATTTCCAGTAAATCAAGAGTATGTCAAGAATGGGTGATGTATTTCATCAAATGCCTTCCTATCACCTACTTTTTTTTCTCCTTTGATCCATCAAAAGAACATATTATATTAATAAACTTATAGTATTTACATTTATTTTTTATTCAGAACCCTTTCTGAACTTTACTCTTAACCCTTGATTCTTGAGTGTTCTAGAAAGATGATTATTATCATCTGCAAGTAATAATGCTCATTCTTCCTTTCCAATAGTTAAAATACTTACTTGTATTTTCTGTCTTAGGATCTCCAGGACAATGTTAAATAATTATAGTAACAGCAGAGAGTTCTACTCTTTAATAAAAATACTTCTAGCAGTTTTTACTTGTTAATATGATTTTGAAAATTGGTTCAAAGTAGGTTACATTATGTAAAAAAATACTCCTTTTTCCAGTAAATCAAGAATATGTCAAGAATTGGCAATGTATCTCATCAAATGCCTTCCCATTACCTACTTTTTTTTCCTCCTTTGACCTCTCAATAGAACATACTATTTTAATAAACTCATTATTAAATCATCTTCATATTCTTCAGCAAACCTTACTTATTTGTGTACTTTGTAGATTATATATTTTTTGTGGATTATACTTTCATTGAATTGAATTTATGTTTTTTTTAAATTGCTCCTAAGTTTTTTATGTAGTGTTTTGTTATGTTTGAGTTTCAGACTTGAAAGCTTGTTTTTCTTTTCTCTGAAAAATGTTTTTTAGCTATAAATAATCTTTCCATGACAATTTACAAATACCCAGTAATATCATCTGATTCCAAATCCTTCCTTTGAAAGAATTATTTTTTTAAGAATGGATTTAGTTTCTCCAATTTTTAAACTGTTTTTTAAAATAATTATTTTTTTGCCCATAAAATTTCACTTCTTTGAGGTTATCAAGCCTTAGCATAGGATGTGGAGTGGTATTTTAAAATAATTTTTAATGCCTTCTATGATTATTTTATCTTCTTCTCACCCTAATTATTTTTCTGTATGCTTATTTTCACCAGAAATGTATTCTTCCTTGTTTTCTTTAAAGAACTAGCTCTTACATTTAATAATTCCATATGCTTTTTATTTTCTAATTTGTTAATTTTTGCTTTTCCATTCTTTTTCTCTTGTCTTACTCTTTGAAAAAAATTTTAATGTTTTAATTGATTTTATAATTTATGTATTTTCTTTTATTCTTGTGAAATTAGAAAAAGCACTCAAGACCAAGAACTGTAGTTTGAGTTACACTCTACATTTTCATATGTCTCTAATTGTGACTTAATATCCTCTTTGACCCACTAGTTTTCAGAATAGTGATTCTTAATTTTCAAGTGAGAAGAGGTTTTGTTTTCATTCTCCTACTACTCTTCTTCTCAATAGCTTACAAACGAGCTTGATTTCCTTTTGCCCAACAGATTTTTTTAAATTTTATTTTTAATTGGTATATTTGGAGAGATTTTTCACTTAAATTTGATTAATAATTTCTAGATTTCTAGTTTTATTGTCATCATCAGAGAAACTAGCAATAAAATTTCTGCTTTGAAGAATTTACTACCGTTTTGTATATCACATGGCAGAAACTCTGATCTCTGATTTTCTAAATAAGTCATAGATTTTAGAAAAGTAGGTCTCATTCCTATCCCTAATTTGGAAATGTTCATTTACTATATTAAACCAGTTTTAGCAATCATTCACAAGCTCTCTTCACTAACACTTTGCTTATCTGAAAAGATCTTTGTAACAGCTGGTCCAGGACTTGTTTTCCAAATCACCTGTGCAAACAGAGCATCATTCTTCCAAGTTCCCTCATTGATAGCAACTAGCCAAGGAAGGCAAC
Organism: Manis pentadactyla; assembly: GCF_030020395.1. Lineage (NCBI taxonomy): Eukaryota > Metazoa > Chordata > Mammalia > Pholidota > Manidae > Manis > Manis pentadactyla. Next base: position 122,079,646 of record NC_080019.1, on the reverse strand, counting down.
ACTCACTTCAGTTCTTCACTGCATTTTCCAATCAAACTGAATTAAGAGAAGGGCCTTGTAATTTTGCTCTGCTCATTTGTGCACTAGCCTGACTTGCTTTTCAGACCATTGGTCTGAGGGTATGTGCACAGTGCTCAGCCTGGTGCTTGCAAATACCATACCTTCATTTGGATAGACATTTAGGGCATCTTCTTCTTCCCAGAATCTGGTCCCTGGGACTTGGAAACAATGAAATAACAGAAAAATCCACACAGCATTTCCTGGGGTCTTCTTATTACCAAGCTGCTCAGATTGCTTTATTTTGGAAAACACAGCCTCTCACTTTTCTTCTGTCTGCTTCACATCCCTCCCAAGCAAGCCTGAGTATTCTACTGGGAGGTGCTACATCTGGTTGTATATTTAATTGAGGCTTGATAAATGGAAGGGTGGGTGTAGTGTGCAAGGGTGGAAATAGAGGTCTGGTGGCTTCCAAAAATACGGCCTGCTATAAAGCTGCCAATTTCTGGTTGGTATAGACCTATACGGAGTTGAGGACTGATAGACCAAAAACATTCTAATAAATGAGGTACAGAGAACATAAGAAGAAACCTACTTTGTTCGTTTACAAAATTTGATGATTATTAGAATCATTTATACACCAATGAAATAGTATCATTTTGGCCTGAAGATGCTAATCTTACCACAAAGCATCTGTAAGGCACCATCTACAAAGTGCCTAAAAGTCTGATGGACACAGGAGTGGATGAGGTTGGAGGGATACAAACAGTGATGTTAGCAGTTTCACTCCAGGGAGTTTAGCTCCCAAAGCAAGCAGCTTGGACAGGTGGGAGAGAAAGAAGCCTCAGATGCTGCTAGTTTCTCTCTTAACTCTTGCAATTCAGAGTCCCAGAGAAGCAGATACAAAGTTGCTTTCAAGTGGTTACAGTCTAGTTATTACTTAATGAAGATCATGCATAGCAGAGCCTGATCTACACCATCTGAAATAAAACTGTGTAGGGAGGATTGGGGAGCCTTTAAAGAGGAAGTGGTATTTTACCTGCGCTTTTTAAGAAAAATTGGAACTTGCCAATACAGAAAGAAAATCATCTACACAAGATGTGACCAAAGGCTCCTGTGCACATAAAGAAGAATAATCAGAGATCAGTTTAGAAAGGCTGATGGGAACCAGATTGTGGAAGCCCTTGAATGTCAGTTAAAGATCCTTGGACTTTATTCTCCAAGCAATGAAGAAGCACGAAGTACTGCCAAGGGACTGACTGTCTATCCATTTATGCATAATTCAGACCTGGTGATAAGGCATCAGGCCCTCTCTGGTGGCCATTTACAAGGGCTGGTCACTGCAGGGTGTCCCAGCCCCAGGATTCCTCAGTTGGGTAACTCCTTTATGGAGTTTACTATAATACATTTGATTAGGAGCTTTCTACAGCCAGCCATTCAAGGAAAAAGTTTAAGATAACACCTTTGTCTTGTAAGCATTAGAACATATTTTAAAACATATGAGGATATATCAAAACATCTGAAGATGTTTCCGTTATTTGCCCAACAGTGATAATTGATTCTGCAAAGTATGCCAAATTATATGAAACATTCCTTTAACATCTAAAAATAATTCTTGGTGTTTCTTCAGATATATTCTCATTTCTGCTCATATCTGCCTTGGGCCTCACCATTTTCATTCTGTTTTCTGACTTTCAAGATATATACCATGGGATGGAGGTAAGTGGCATTCATGTGCATGTCTCATGTGACTCACGTGTGCAATGGGGCCATATTTGCATATAATTTGCAGGTCAGTTATTACCATATTCTCGCTGACCACTGGATATTATGAGGCTATTCTCATTTACTAGAAGAGCAGATAACATATCTGGATCTCACCTATGTTAGCCTCTGTTTCCAAATTGATAGTATTATCAATTGGGTACATTTTTCCTGTTCACACCTGAAATGTTATGCTTGGATACTTCCTTCTGCCATGTGATCTAATACAATGAAATTAACATATTAATACAATAAGTAATTCTTCAAATTTAGTTTTTTAAACGCATTGTAGAAACTTTCTATGATGTAGTTGTGAAGAGTAAGAAAAAGTAGACTTACAGGCCAATCATGTTCTGTCAGACATTAAATGTAGAAAGTTTTCTTTTGGTGATCATTTAATTCAGTGTTAAAATTAAATTTATAAGAGGCTATTAAACTCATTCTTGGACCTAGCATTGTGAGAGAAAAGTACAAAAGAGAAGGATTGACTCCTTACTTCCAATCTATGGTTCTGTGCATGCATGAGCCGTACGCAAGCGAAATGATGGCGTCAGGGCTTGAAGAAGGCGCGGTGGGAAACAGGAGGAGCGCAGGAAAGAGTGGTGCTCGCAGGGCCTGTGGCCAGCATACGGGTTTCACAGGGGAGGTGTAACTTGACCCGGGTCCAGAAGGATAAGCTAGATTTGGCTACAGAGGAGGGAGGGATATTTCCAAGGCAGAGAATTGCTCAAGCACAAGCAGTGAGGCCTGAAAGCATCTCTTTTGTCTTGAAAATACACAAGAATGTGGGGTGGTAGAGATGAAAAACAAAAGCAAGTCTTATTCACAGAACACCTGGAGGATTGCCCAAGACCAAGGCAGCATGCTATGGAGTGTGAGGGAAGTGCGGGTGGATGGAGGCAGCCAGGGAGGTCTGGACTCTTAGGTAGAGGGCAACAGAAGTCATGGAAGGTATCTGAGCAGCTTTTTCAGCAGGGAACTTAAGACAGATTAATTAGATGATGGCAGGAAGGGTGTAAGAGCAGAGAGCTGTGGAGAGATAAGCAGTTACGGAATGGAAACCTAAGCCACTCAGTCACTTACGAAATATTATGAAGCTCCAGAGTGTGCTTGGCCCTGGGGTTGCAAACAGGAGGAAGATGTGCTCACTGTTCTCAAGTGGTTCAGCAGCTAGGAGGAAAGGCCGTCACATAAGCAAATAATTCCAAAGCTTGTGACAAGTGCCTTCCAGGCCAAGGGACGGAGAAGAGACTTCCCAGATCAGGGCGGCAGGGAGGCAAAGGACCAGGTCCTCCACTATAATCTGCCCCACTGCCGCATCTCACAGCCTTCTCCGACCATGCACCTGGTGTGCTGGGTTTCACAACCCTGAGAAAGGCTGTCTCCACTTGGGAGAAAAAAAGTGTTACTTTGAAATAACCCATATCAGAATAGGGTGTAGACACTGGACACCCTGGAGGGTCTGTGGTTTTAGTCTAAAGGCAGCTCAGTCCCCTACCTGGTCATCCACAGTCTACCCTTGGGAGCCGGGTGAGTTCCTGTGGATGCAGCCATGGGATGGGATGCAGTTGCACTCACAACAATTAACTAAGTGTATTTGGGGGTCAGTATGTACCCTTTAATCTGTAAAAGGAGATGTAAAAGGTGAATGGATTCAACTTTCATCAAGTCACTAGATTTAGGGTTGTGAACATTTGTTCCGAAAAAGTTTACCAGTTCCAGTTAAAATAAACTGGAACCTCTGTCCCCCTTATGTTTTACTCATATGTCAATTTTACTGAAAGAATGAACTCAAAGCAGATTTCTCTTTGGGAGAATTAGAAGTAACAATATTATTAGATGAATGATTTAATCTTATACACTTTATTTGAAAAGATAAAAATGAAGAGAGATACACAGGCTGTGAACTGCTGTGCCTCATGTCTGCGACTTCGGGCACATTTGTTCAATGTCTGTTGTCAGGCAGTGGAAGGAGCACAGGTCAAGGGGCGGTCAGTTCTCCTTTGAGTCCTGACTCTGCCATTTATTTATTGGCTATGAATCCTTGGGCAAGGTACTGGCCTTCTCATGTGTGGAGACAGTTATGCATACTCTCCAAGCTCAGAGAGCTATCACAATTATCTAAACTTAATAATATGTGCTTTTTTCAGAGGGTAAGGTATGCAAAATATAAAGGTGGTATTTCTTTTTTAACAGTTCATCCCAACCATAACATCATGGAGGGTTTCAATTTTGGTGGCAGCCCTCATCCAGTTCTGTGTGGCCTTCTTTGTAGAGGTAAAGTAATTTATGTATGGCTCTTTTTACTTTTCTGGGGAGATAAACAAATAAGGGATCTCATTCTCAACAGGTGCTCATTTTTTTAGATGAACAAAATCACTTTTGTCCTCCAAAGTGATAGTGATTAAGAGTTTGTATAAGCTGTACATGTTCTCTTTGGTAGAAATTCCTCAGAGAATTATTTAAAATTCTTTGAAGGCTGCATTCAAATGCTCTCAGCTCTGTAGCATAGAAAGAAAACATCAAATTAACTCTTACTTTGCCTCATATGAAGTCACTGTATTGTACTTTTCTAGTATTCTCAATAATCTAGTAGAGACCAGGCCAGGTGTCCTTCCAGCTCTAAAATTCAGTAAGACCTTTTAGAGTGAAGAACTGTCTTGAGGAGGGTATCCTTAATTAAGAGAGAAGGGAAGCCATTGCTCATTCTAGTGAGTTCTCACCCTTGAAGGTCTTCCCCTATAGTATTTTTCTTCTACTCAGTGTCACTAAATGACTTTACCTACTCATTGGAAGCTTGAGTACTCAATTTTTTAAGTGACAGTTTAAAAAGTAAAAGATTCGTGTACTGTAAGTTCCTTGGGAAAAGGGATCAACCTAATTAAATCATACACACACAAATATTTCCTTGTATACAATGAGCATAAAAATCCCCATACTCTCTAAGGAATTCCATTTTTGAGACTACATGTTTTTTCAAATAACCCAAAAGGAGAAAAAAAGCTTACATGAATGAAGGTATTCATCATAGTATTATCTTCAGTGGTAAAATATTAGATTCAATCGAGTGCCAAAGTAGAGATGCTGTTAGTTTAAATAAATATTAAGTTAATATTTTTATTTTATTAAACATTTTATTTTTATTAAATGTTATTAAATATTAAGTTACTTAATATTAAATATTAAGTTATACAGCAATTTGAAGAAATGTTATGCAATCACCAAAAATGTTAAGAAGACTGCAGCTACAAATTGTATTTGATGAAGTCTAACAAAAATATAATGCAAAATTTGGCCACTTCTATTATTATAAAAGTGTAAAACTTGTGTGTGCATGTGAACATAGAAAAAAAAGAGAACTCAAAAAATGGAAACCAAACCCATCTTATTTCTTGAGTTCATCTATTCATTCAACAAACCCTTATTTGGCATCTGCTATGTGGCATGTGTCAGCAGTGATTTTTTTTTTTTCTGTTCAAGACTTTGATGGTACATTATTCTGTTATCATTTCAGTCTGGCAGTAAAATAATTCTAAGTGAATCACCAGCCAGGATTTAACTAGGAAATCCAGTGGAAATAAAAGGCTGTAAGCTTTCTGCAGATTTCTGTGAACACAAGCAAGCTCTTGCTTCTTAAGGCAAAGAACCTACCTAGGGAGCTCCTAGACAGCCGGGGATGCCAGGGCGAAGTTGCGAGGAAGCAGCAGGAGTAAGCCCGTCTCAGAGGAAGGCCTCGGGGACGGAGCGCGGCAGTGAGCAACCTGCAGGGGGAGGTAGATGATGGTTTGATTGTTTTTCCACCTGATTTTCCAGGATGCCATCCTTCAAAATCGAAAGCTCTGGCTATTGATCAAAAAACAACTTGGATTCTATTCTAAAAATCAGTATAGGAACTGGCAGAGAAAACTGGCAGAAGATTCCACCTGGCCTCCCACAAACAGGACAGATTATTCAGGTGATGGCAAAAATGGATTCTACATCAACCAAGGCTATGAGAGCCCTGAACAGATTCCAAAAGAAAAATGTGAATTGGGAGGGCAAACCACAGAACAGCATTTTTGGACTATATTATAATCAGCCTTGCCATCCTACATGCTTAACAGCATCCCCTTCTTCCCAGAAACTAACACACTGTGGAGAGGGGGTGACCAACTACCCTGACCTTTCCTCTTGCCGTCTGAGCATTCGAGCACATTTTTCAGTGCATTGAACCTTGCAACAAATGACCTTAAAATGCTTATTTTCGCTGTCTTTTCTATCACTGAAGGGGAAGAAAATGCATTTCCTGGGTTCTCTTTTTTTTTTCTGATAAACTTCATTCACATTGCAACATTATCTGGTTAAAATGCACAACTTCATGGTACTGAAATTAATGGCATGAACATCAATAGAAGAAATGAAAATTGAGAGTTTAATCTTTGAAAGTTTCACCAGTATATTTTTATTTTCATTTACAGAAATAAGAGAATTCGGGGGGAAAAAAACTCTCAATAAATTGTCACATTTAAATAACCTTTTATTTACTTGTGAAGAACATTTATGTACATACCTTTTCCAAGGTCACAAACCTCTCCTTTTTCTTTCTTTTCTATGGTTTTAATTGAGAAGCAATAATTGATACTTACTTCAGAAAATTCAACTCTAACTCTAGCAAGTGTGAAAGTGGAGAATGGTGGAGGTGTCTGTTAATTGCATATAATCTTGGAGTGGGCACAGGAGATGTTTCTAAGCAAACTCCACTGAAGTTGGCATCTCCCAAAGCATTTTGTTTTGGGGCCAGGGAGCTAGATGGTCCAGACGAAATCACAAAGGTTATAAAATAAACTGTTAAAATGTACTTTTCATTTAAAGAAGCTTGGCACCTTTATTTTCTCTTAAGTACTGACAGATGAAAACCTCAAGTTTTAACTCGAAAAGTTGGCCACATTCAGCATTGCTCATCTTAACAATCATAGGGAAGGGATTAACAATGCTTGTATCTACAGCATGACAATTATCAGCCTACTAAACAATCTTGAGTTCCATTTCATCTTTTCATGATCCAAATCAATTATTAGATGTGCATTAAGGATCATAAGAAAGGGTACATTTTACATCCTATATGAGTATATTTTGCACACTATTGCCTTTAATATATATTAACCTCACTGTGACCTTGAGAGGACATTTATTCCTAGTGGACATTTAAATTACCTATAAGGCTTTCCTTGTAACAATAATTTTGCCAATTTAACAGACATTTTATGGATCATAAGCAGTTAGTTAACAATTCCCAATCCATAAGTGCAATTATGTGCCATACTGTGATATATGAATTCAATAATATCTTTACAATCTTCAAATCTTGAGCACTGAAGAAATGTTTTCAACGTTTCAGTAATCTGTTGCTGTAAATAGTATTATATACTTTGTTACACAAACTAGCAGCATGAAAGTTCTTATATACAGTTTATATTTACATTTTATTTGTTTTTAGCCTTTTCTTTGGGTACACAGCTCTTGTGTAGTTTAAAATGTGTCTAATTTAATGGAGACCAATAAAAGATCAAAAGGTAAACAAGATTTTTAGCTTATAATTAACAAATGTACGCCAACCTAAAAAACAAGGCAGCTCAGGTTCCTTGAGCTGACATATCTGTATTTAGTAATTTGACCTTTAGGATGAGAGGTTTCAATTGATATACTAGGACATTTAGATAGCAGAAGATTTTTTGTAAATATCTTTATTCAATAAATGTACACCCTCTCCCACCAAGTTTTTCCAACAACCTATTTGGTATCTGATAAGTGATGATCTTTATTTCACATGTCTTTTTTGGGGGGAGGGGGACCTACTAAAGTTGAATACTACACTTGCCCTTGCTAAAAATAAACTCAGAGAAAGGTTTAATAGCCTTGGGAAAAAATTGTTTGGTAAAAAGTACAATAAACATGGCCTCACATCCAATGATCACCTATAGAAAAAACAAACTGGACAGTGTCAAACTGTCCATTGTCAAGAATGGCTATTTTTACGGGAAAACTGATGACTAATTTTGTGAGCTTATTTCTAAAGGTGAGAAAACTGGAGCTTTGAACACCACCTATGCGAGAAATGAACCCATGAATTTCGAAGTGCATCTGTGACATTATCCAGCATAGCTAGGACTATCTTCTGGAGTAGAGATGCCCAGAGTTCTCTAGAAAGGTTTGATGTGAGGGTCCTGAAGAAGGCCACTCTGTCCCCAGTTCCACTCTCTTTCCCATTTGTCAGCATGGTAATTCCAGCACACCCAAATCCCCTGCTTTGGGTTATGATCTGTCCTCTGCAGTCATCCTTTATGAAAAGGTAAACACACACTGAAGAGGTAGCACATTTAGCCGCTGTCAATCTCAGCCTAATCTGACAATACTTGAAAAACAATATTTTTGTTTGTTTACTATTACTAGAGAGCAGGACATAAAAGGAATAAGAACTGAATTTAGAATGAAATTGAATGGGTAATTTTGGATCGTGGTATCTGGTAGGAGACACTCATACTCCCCAGAGAACAGTGGACAAAGAGAGAGTTTTGGGGTTATCTGGGGACAGAATTGGTGCCATAAAAAGGGAAGGGATTAGTCCTAAACAAGGAAGAGATTCAGGATCTCTGCTGGTGCTGACTACAGCACACGATCCCTTCTGTTTTCATTATTCTTAACCCTGCAATCAGATTGTAGAGAATTTCTGGCCCTGGGGTAATATCTAAATCAGTTTAATAGGTTCAAAACTCACTGAGTCTTCTGTTTAGTTACTTTATCTACCAAATTCCTAGTTCTTGCATGGCACCCAACCCCCTGCCCCATGCTTTTAAAGATAGCACCAGAAGCCATTGGCTGGTAGTGTGGTTTGTAGTGTGACGTTATAATGTCTGATACAATCCTGGGTATGGAGATGAGCATGCACTTTTTCCCACCTGCTGCCAACAAGAATTCTGCAGGAAGGTATTAAAAAGAAGTTTGCTTCATTCACTGTATAATCAATCAACTGCAAGAATAAAATCACAACACCCCTTGACTTACAATAAAAGCCTTAAAAACTAGCATAGGATATTGTTTTCTAAATGTGGCACCTTCAACCTATTATTTAATGATCTCTGGCTAAGGTTAAAAGGTTTCAAACCTTGAAATACTTCACAATCCAGAAGGAACAATGTAGCTCTGTGGCAGTAACACAGTCCACTCTTGTTTTGTCATACTCCTGACCACTGAGTAGCTTCCAGGAAATCGCTGCATCTGAGACCATGGAGCAAAGAGCCCCTTATCCCATCCCCCCACCCATCTACGCAGGAGCAAGGAGATAGGGGTGCACCCTCAAACAGCTTGTTAATCCAAGTTCCTCAAACCACCTAACCAAATGCTGTGTTTCAATTTTTTTTTCTCATCAGGAAAGGAATATGAATTTGAGTGTAAGCCTAAGAATTTGGGGTGCTTAACATTTCTTTCAAGATCACATATAAATGTGATCTTCATCCCTCTGACACATACAAAATAGCCACCCTCAGGGAAAGGGAAAACAATATTTATAGAAGATAAAATGATTTGGTTCAGATCCTCTGCTGGCTCACTCAAAAGGCTACTGCTTCTTGGTCAAGCTGCCAGGGCAAATCTATGTTAGAAGAGAGAAAAATTTCCATGGCTCAGTGATGAGATCATATCAGTGAGCAATTTATTAGAGTCTGCCATTCATCACTGGAATTTGGGACAATAATAATGCATTGAAAATAAGTATTCATCTCAGGGTTTTTTTCTCTCTCATCACAAATTCCTTCAGTTCCAATATTTCTTCAGTAAAATTTTAATAGTATTTTGCTCCTTGCTTTTTTGAAAGAGGCTCAGAAACGAGAAGGCACCAGCAGCAGCCGTCACAAACCCAATGGCACTTATTGCTCGATTGGCCTATAAGGAGACAAGAAAATAAAAACACATATTATCCTAAAGGCATCTCAGTGTCCTATACTCAAGTTGTAGCTTATTTCCTGAATCGAATACTCATTTTAATGTACAATGGATAAATTTAAAGTTAATGCAAAGTTAAAATTCTGTATGAGGAGGAAGAAATATATTTATAATTTTTATAATGATGACAAAGACAAATACACAAAGGTAAAATATTCCTCATATTTTATAGCCCTGGCAGTTTATAAACTAATCATTCCACAATTCCTAATAATCATCATAGAACACCTGGGAGGTAGCACTATTCCTGTTTTGCAAAACTTGAGAAGTTAAATGTGATTTTCCCAAGGTCGTGCCATCAGGATGTTTGGATACAGGAGTCTTGAACCATGTGTTCCCCCCCTACACATATTGATTTGGTTGTGCTGGGTCTATACCAGAGTGAATATCTGAATATTCACACACACAGTGTGTGTGTGTGTGTGTGTATGTGTGTGTTTTCCCTGACTCAGAAATGCCTGTTAGCAAAATAATTCAGTGATGTGATCTGAGCTATGTACTTAGAAGCTCTTATTTGGTAGATACAATTTCTCTTCTGATAAGCAAACTTCAAGAGAGTCAATACTGATGCTAACTATACTGTGAAAACTTAATTTCTCATGTAGACAAACTAAAATAAACCACTCTCAAGCTCAATTGTCCATAAAGGAGCTCAGACATTTATAGCTTTAAGATTATTAGTCATCGTCATCATGAGGGATCTAATGAATATCCATGGTTTTCATGGTACTCAACTAATACTGTCTTCCACCTGCACAGGTTTGAGTACAATTTTATGACCCAAAGGCCATATTCAGATATTTCAGAGTCATCAGGCATTCTGAAAATAACCTGTTTAATAAATCTCAGTTGTTCTGAGATTTAAGAATCAGGCTTTCAAATAAAGCAAAACATTTTTCCTAAATGAGTCTGGGAGCCAGCCCAAATGTTGGAAAGCCTGACCAAGCTCATACTTGAGCATACCCTCTGTCTAACGCACAGGTCCTGCCGCTGAGCCTCCCACCCCCACACTACTGGCACATAGTGCTGTCTCCCTTGCTGCAGCTTCCCCTTGGGAACAGGCAGCAAGGTCCATGGCCAGGAAAGAAGCACAGACAGGAGTTTCACTCCATTACACCACCTTGTGATCTGTAGGGACAAGGCCTATAACTGGACCTCCCCTGCTCTGCTACCATCCCCAGTTGCCAGGGAGAATGGCACTGGCTAACTACTGACAAATCCTAATTTCATTCATTTTGTTGATTCTTTTATTTATGTTTTTTAATTAGTTGCTACTAAGTTATTTCCCATGAGAGAGTCAGAATTCACTGCAGCAGAGAGCCAGTACTGAGCACATGGAAAGCAAAGAGGGGCAGGGAGACACAAGACACAGGACAAAGAGGAGCAGAATCATAATCAGACAGGGATCGGGGATTATAAATCAGGCCAATCCTTATATGATTCCAGGCAGATTCTGAGATCCCAAGGAAGTCTGATACAGGGAAATGTGGGAGGCAATGGAAAAATAGGAAGGTGCAATTGGTGTCTTTAAAGAGAGATGTCAAATGGCAGCAGGGTACTGTAAGGCCCTGTGAAAATGGCAGGATCCTTTGGGTAGGGTGGCCCCAGCTAGTTGCAGACCTAACTCACTGGGTATCTTTCAGCCACTAGAAACACATATGTGAGAGAAATACCATTAATCTAAGAGGCTTGAGAAAGGGATGAGTAACTAGACCCTAAACCAAAGCCCCCTGAGATTGCAAAGGCCAGATACAATGAAAATAAAGCCACTTCTGGCAGTGCATGCAGTTTCCCAAACCTCAAATTCGTGTTTCAAGTTGCATTCTAGATGGCAAAATGCCATGTAATTTGGACAGTCCCTTGCAATTATGTGTGATGGTACCTGACCAGAACTATTTAACATCCTAGGATATTCTTGCTGAACCACCATGAACAAGAGCTTTTACTTCATGGCGCCCTTCATGCACACTTCCTCTGATTCTGCACGCTTCATCCTGTATATGGCTTTCTATCTATGGGCTGTAATCAAGGCCTCATTCTGATGATTTACACATGCCCAGTGAAATGTTAGCTGGACTTGGAGGACTGTGTCCAGACACAGTGTTTACAGATCACTACAGAGTTTACTAAAATAAACTCTTCCCCCAAGACTCTTAAGGCTGAGGTCAGGGTATATTGTGTATCAGCTTGTCTGGGCCTATTCAAGGGTGCTTTCATTTTCCAATAAGACAGACACGTTTTAATAACTTTATTATAGACCATAACAGTGCAAAATGTTGATTTTAGAAATTTTTAGAATACAGAAAAGATAAGGCACAGACAGATGCAAAAGACAAATCTGATAAAGGACTGTTATCTAAAATATGCAAAGAACTCTTCAAATTCAACAATAAAAAAACAAACACACAACCCAATTTAAAAATCGTGAAAGATGTCAAGAGACATCGTCATCTGTGACATGCAGGTGGCAAATAAGCATATAAAAAGTTGCTCAACATCACATGTATTTAGGGAATTGCAAATTAAAATGAGATACTACTATGTACCTATTAGAATGGCTAAAGTCCACAATGCTTATGGTATCAAATGCTGAAGAAGAGGTGGAGCAACAAGAACTCATTCACTGTTGGTGGAAATGCAAAACAGTACAGCCACTTTGGAAGAATTTGGTGGTTTCTTACAAAATTAACATACTCCTACCATTCAACCCAGCAATCATGCTCCTTGGTATTTACCCAATGAACTGAAAGCTTATATCCACACAAAAATCTGCACCTGAATGTTTCTAGCAGCATTATTCATAATTCCTAAAACTTAGAATCAACTAAGATGTCCTCAGTAAGTAAATGTACATCCAAACAATGGAATGTTACTTGGTGATAAAAAGAAATGAGCTATCAAATCATGAAAAGTAATGGAGGAATTTTAAACCCATATGGCTTAGTATGATTTTAACTGTATGGATACTCTGAAAAAGGTAAAACCATGAAAATTTTTTCACTTACTAATCTTGGGTTCTTAGCCAAGGCTCTGAAATAAAAACAGATTAACTTGAGAAAAACAAACAGAAGTGTATTAACATGTACATTTATTGTATATGTATATATGGGAGAAGCTCAGGAAAGAATAACTTAAAAAAGTGGCTTTTCAGGCTTATACAGCATCTTCAATATAAAACAGTAAATTTGTAAAGAAATGCAAAAATGAAAGCAGTTTTAGGCTTCTAAGGGTGACAGATCATGAGAAGGTAAGTAAATATATGAGAAACTAATGGTAGATTAGTTTTTTATGCAGATTCCTCTGGTGCCCTCTGTAGGCTGATAAGAGTCTTATGTTAACCACTGGTTGTCCCCAATGATTAACTTTTGTCCTTCCTAGCAGAGAGGAGATGAAGAATACCTTTGAAAATTTATGTCCTCCTTGTAGGCAAATACGGGAAGGGCTGGGAGCTTTCCTTGTATTGGTTTCCTCTCAATGGCCCTCAACTCATAGTCCCCATGACATGCATCTTGGGGTGACACTCTGGTTTCCTTTACTATGGCTTTGGTTAATATGTCTATGTTGGCTCATCTTTTGTAACAAATATACTACAGTGACATGGGATGTTGATGGTGGGGACGGCTGTGAATGTGTGTGGTGGGCAGGGCATATACAGGAATTCTCTACATTTCCAGCTCAGTTTTGCGGTGAACCTAAAACTGCTCTACAAAAATTAAGTCTATTAATTGTTTTTAAGTACAGAAAAGAACAAAGAAGAAAAAGATGGGACCATGGGCCATAACCCTTCCCCCTTTCTAATATTTTTTATGCATTTACAGTTTCATAAATAAAAATAAATACATAGTCATTCCCCAAGAAAACTGCTCTATGCTCAAGATCCTTAAGCCCTAAGAGGACCCAAAACTATTCTAATAGTAGGTATTATTAGTTATAGTACTATTCATTATTGAGAAATAATAAAAATAACAATCTAATTGCTGTGTTTTCCATTAGACTGACAGAAATTTTATTGAAGACTACCAAGAAAAATCTATAAAATGCTGAAATACTTAAATTAGAAATAATATTCATCTGAAGTATGCTGTATATTGGGATGGATAATATGTAATACAGTTTGCTAAGAGACTCAGATATCTCCTATAATCTTCAAAACAACCTCAGTTCACAGATTAGGAAACAGCAACCTGATAAACAATGTACCCAAAGTCACTCAGCTAGTAAGTGGTGAGGATGAAGTTTTAGCTCAGGTCAGTAGAATTCCAAAGCTTAGCTGGGTTCCTAAGGCTGTCACTGCACCGGCTTCATCAGGACCTGCTAGAACAACGGTTCTACTAGTTGTTGAGAAATGTTTATTTTTTCATGGGTCTTGACTCTGAGTATGAAATGTGAGAAGATGGTGGAGTCAAAGCAAGAAGACAATTCTAATTCCTTGTCATTTAACCATACTTTTAAAAACTGCCTATTGAGTGCAGTGGACACTTCACTATAAAGGAGAAGGATGAACACTATTTCCTAGCTATCCCACTCATTTTCAATGCACTGGCAAGCAGGAATTTGTGTGTATGGCCTCTGTGTTCTGGCTCAGAAGCAATTTATTGCTACATGTGAGTAGAACATTCATTATGTTAATGTACTTCCTAATAAAAATGAATTTCCAATTAAATTATTTCCTAATGAAAACAAATATGTCCTTTCATTATATTCCATCCTCCATTTTCCCAAGCTTTCACGAGAAGAATTATAACCTCATTCCTTAGAATACATGTTGATATAACTGATCCACCATTTCAAGACCTAGGAGCCTTATACACTCATTCTTTTCTATCAATTCAATAAATTGTTAGGTGAAAACATCAATGATGGAATTGGATTGGTGGGACGATAAGTAAGGAAAGTGCAATTGACTCAGGCACACTTTAAGCTAGAAATCTGCCATACTACAAAAATACTGGTGGTAGATGACAAAATTGCAAGCTACTTTTAAAATAGTTAATGAATTAAAAATCATCTAAAAACTCAATCAAAGGATCTACTTAAAAGCACATTTCCTTGAAAATTAGCATTGCAAAGAAATGGAAAACATTTTCAAACACACTAAGATATGTCACTAGTTAGTCCCTGTCCACTAATGGAAAAGAATCTTGGAATTACCATCTCTATTTTTAGCAAATGAACTCTCACTCAAAAAAAAATCAGCATTCTTTTCAGTATACGAGGTCACTGATTGTTGGATAAGGGGAAAAAACCCAAATGACAGAGAGCAGTAAGACAGAAAGCTATGATCTTGCTGGCTTCAAGTCCCTTCTAGCCCCAGATTCCTGATATCTATACTCTGGTTTTAGTTTGGTCATTAACTGGCTGCATGACCTTGGACAACTCAGTTCCTTTCTTTATCCTTCATTGTTCTCATATTTTCTTTGTTCTTTTCATTTTGCCTGAGGCCTTATCATAGTCAGTAGTTACTATCTTTTGAATGCAAGAAACTTCTTACATATCTCCTAAAGAAAACTCACCTGCTCTGAAATTCCTTCTCCATAGCGAAGCAAAGTCACAAAATGCTCACAATTGTTGACAAATATGTCATACTCCACCTCCTGTCCAATAATATACTCTGACCGTTGCATGACTTCTTCCACAGGGAGAGGGGGGTATGCTTCATCATATTTATTGTTTATTCTGTATGTGTCATTTCCTGCAACATCCTTCAGTAGCTGCATCTTCACCAGGGCCTTTCTGCTGAACACAGACTTGGCACTTGTAAATGATGCAGGAATGCCATCTTCTACAAGGAGAATTCTAGTTAGCAAGATACAGTGACCCAGGCCCAGTGAAATCCTATGCCATCGAATTCCAATGCATGTTTTTGGAAGTATCAGGATGACTAAATGCAGCTCTGTCCCAGACTTATCACAAACCAGAAACCACTTGATCTTACCATCCTTAAGCACTCATTCTGTAATTTATCCATAACACAATACCATATGAGTGAGACTGTAAGAAAACTTTTTGAAAATTTGTATCTCTCCATAGAACAAATGCAGTGAGAAAACTCTATCCATTCTTGAGGAATAAGTTATCTATCAATTGGTATCAATTGGAGATCTTGGTACACATTCCTAACATAGTACAGATAAGATCATCCACTTTCTTGATAAAGCAGGCTTTTCACTATCTGAACCCTTCAAAACTAACATCTCTGGGTCTCAGCATAGTGTATTATATTTAGTAGGCTCATCCTAGTGTCTAAGTTGTACTCCTTAACCTCTCCTCCACTTTTTACACTATTCTTTCAACTTGGCTTCAGTTTGGGTCCAATTTGAAACCTATATGGTACCTCAGTCCTTTAAGGATCAGTTGCCTTCAGGCAGGCTGGGCCCTGCTGTTGCCTTGCCAATTCCTTTGGCTAAGAAACCAAGTCCTGAAACTGATCCTAACCTAGTAGGTGCTGTCCACTAGATGGGCCCTCATGCTATGCCCCATCCACCTCTTGGAGTGGCACATGCCTGCCAGCCACTCCATTTCACTGCCTCTGCTGGGAAGAATTTGCCTAGACTGCCAGGAACCTTTGCAACCTGGCCTGCCACTGTCAGTATCTGAGCCTGAACAAATGATTCCTCAGTGTTCAGCTCTAATAGTGGGCCACAGTACCTCTCCATCTGCCCAGGACGGCTATGCTTGGCCAGAGTTCAAGTGAACATGAAGGGAAGGGTCGCTAAATAACCAGCATTTAGACACTTTCTCTTTTAGTAATAATTAAAAGTAAACCTTCTTTTCTACTCCTCTTTTTTTTCTATCCTCCAAGCTCCTTTTCATTGGAGCAGCATTTCCAGCTAGTATCTTACACACTGAAAGTTCCTACAGCATATACATCCTAGTTAGAATTACTCAACTTCTTTTAACTGGTCTAATGAAATCAATTTACAGAAGAGGAAATTGAAGTTTAGGGAGGAAAACTGGCTTGCAAAATATCAAAATATTCTGTAGTTAACAGAAACAGGAATTAAATTTCAGTCCACAGGATCAAAGCTCAGTGCTTCAATCTCAGAGCTTAAGACATGAAAATGAGGAAACAGTACCAAAATCTTATATTATTTTCCAGATATGAAAACTCAGAAATAATGTAGAGAGTTGTCTAAACTTAATCACTAGACTCTGCAGAAACTAACAGCTAGCAGCTCTGTATTGTAAATGTCACTTTATTTGCCATTTCCATGGCCAGTTCTCCAGAACAAGAGGCAAATATCTCAAAATGTTTCAAAACTACTTCATTAAAAATTCTCATAAGTTCCCAAGACAGTAAGACTTAGGCCTATAAACACTTCTTTTTAAGGATATCTTGGAAAAAAAATATTCCTGGATGTTTGTTATTTGCATACATTTTTGTTGCTAATAAATAAATCTGGTGGTTATTTTTGTACATTTACAAAACAGAAAAAAAACCAGCTTAAATATCTAAATATAAATCACCTATTATCCTGCCACCCAGAAACAACTACTATCTTTATTCTGATGTACTTCTATTATGCCTTTAATTAACACATCTGTAGATGTGCATATATGTGTGCAGTCATGTATGTATAATTTTTTTGCAAACTGGCTATCATTACATATTGTATCTTTCATCTGGAATTTTCACATAAATATCATACAAGATAATCTTTCATGTAATTAAACATGGCAGGAAATATGATTTTTAATGGCTATTGTAGTGACTGTTGCTTTGATCTATCCAGCATCCTATTCCACCACTGCCTCTTTCTTTCTGAAAAAGATTCTCTATAGGCCAATCATAATATCCCATTCTTCTGGGCATAGGACAGCCCAGCAATAGACGCAAGGATCAATTAGAGCTGTTTTCCATGACTTTTCTAACTTCAATGGGCTGGGATTAGCTTTCTCTCCTGTTGGGTCACAGGAGGATGCTGATGGCTCGAGCCCTACTTCTTAGGAAGACACAGACTGGGAGGATGAAAACAACAAATACAAAATGCCGAGGCAGACGGTCTTGACAATTATGTTCAAACCCCTATTTCCGGGCGTCTGTGAGACAAGCACCACTTCTACTCTTTCTGTAGTTTTCCTCAGTGAAGCAAGGGATTTGTCTTTTTGCTTAAGCTAATTTGAGTTTGATTCCTGCTACTTGTAACTAAGGAATTCTATCAAACACAGGTACTAAATAATTCTGTGGCTAAATCATAATTCATTTATTCCCCTGTTGAACATTAAGCCATTGTCTATTTCTTAAACCATTATAAATGAGATAAAAGTGAATGCTCCTATACAGAAATGTTAGGTCTACATCTCTATAAATAATTCCCAAGAACAGATTCGTAGAAGTACAACAAGGTCAAAGCATACAGAGTCTTTCAAGACTCTTAGTACATACTGTTAAACTGTTCTCATGACTGATGCTATCAGCTTTTATTTCTATCAAAAATCTTGGGTTCATTCATTATACTCTTATCAACATTATCATCTTTTTAACCTTTGCTAGTGTGATAGGCATAAACCTGCCACTTTATTTTATAATTTCTAGATGACTAAAAAATTGAAACCTTTAAAATTTGGTGTTGGCTTTTGCTTTTCTTCTTCTACAAACTGTTCACAATTCTTTGACCTTTTGTTTGTAGGGATTTTGATATTTGCTGTTCCCTCACCCCAGAAACTCTTTCCCCCAATATTATCTGCCTGGTTTCCTTACCTCTTCCAAGTTGTTCCCCAAATGTTACTTTCTTATGAGATTTCCCTGACCACCTCGTTTGAACCTGCAGCACCCCCAACACCCAGGACTTCCTACTCTGTTTCTTTGCTTTATTTTCTCCATATCACTCCTCTTTATTCTAACATTGCTCTCTGTGTTTTCTTCATGGTCTCTCTCTCCACTAAAATATAAGCTCTACATGTAGGCAGGAATCTATGTACCCCCAGCATCTAGAACAGCATTTGCAAATACTGAGTAATCTATAAACAGATGTTGAATGAATTGAAATCATTGATTTGTGTGATATATTAAAATGCTGACTCTTGTCATGTCTGTGTTTTTTCCCAACTGATCTGCTTTTAAATTGGGTATTTCTTAATCCAGAGGTTTTTAGTATTATTGCTAATTGAGCTTTATGATATACTCAATGGCCTTTTGGTCTTAGAATCTTTCCCTAAACCTAGATCAGATAGATTTATCTACTTTCTATTATTTATTTTTATTTTTTTAATTTTATGATTTCATTCATCCTTTCTTTTTATGACAAGAAAACTAAATAGCTCCCGGGAGTTGCTGAAACAAACCTTACCTACAGGTGCTATGTTGATAACATAACCATCCCCCAAGTACAATGCCCAGTGCTGATAGCCAGGACGAAGCACTTCAATCAAGTCCCCTGGCTGGGGGTTGCCAGGATAGTTCAAAATAAAGCAATCATTAAACGCCATCTGCAAGGACAGACACAAAGAAGATATAGCTGATATGGCTTGCCGATAGAAAATCAGTTTAAGACTTCCATGGAAGTACAGAGATACAGAATTTACTGGGGTTGTTTCTTATTAAAGACTTAGGCCCACACCACTGTCCTTTCTTTTGAATGATTCTAACACTGAAATTATGTATGTGCAAGGGGATGAGTGGAGAAAGACTTTGTCTGCTATTGCTTAATTTTTATAGCAATTGCTTCTCATCCAGATCAGCCCTAGGACCCCTTTATTATAATAAGCATTTTATAATTCTTTCTTTAAGTCCAGAAATTATTGGATAATATAATTTATACACATTCCAAAAATATTAATATGAAGCCCTATTTGGAATAGAAAGGGGAAGTAAATTTATAATAATATCTGTTCTGCTATGTAAATGTTCCATTCACAACCATACTAAGAAGTATAATAAAGTGTCTATATGCTTGTACTTACTTGGCATGAAAAAGTCAGGATTCGGCAGCAGAAGATGAGAAAACTCTTTCAGCCTTCTATATACCAGCATAGTAAAATCAAAGAGCAGAGGTGAATGCTAAAATTCTATGCAAAAAATACTTTGTAAAACTCACTGCATCATTTAATTTCAGCAGATAATTTCCAGGCTCAGATGAGTGTCCAGCCAGACAGACATTCAGGCATACTGTAGGATACAGGACATTTCTTCCTTTTGCCAAACTGCTGTGCAGGTGTAGCTACTCTGGCTTTAACCCACTAAATGTCAGGAAATGCCCTTGTCATTGTGACAAGGCAAAGAACCCCTGCAGATTCTACGACTTCCCTCCTGCCCTGCTCACTGTCTGATTCCTTACTTACTGATTCCAGAAGCAGTGCAAAGTGGTCACCATAGAAGGGGACAACTTGGAAGGCTGGGGAGTTCATCATAATGATGAATATGTCTGAAAATTCCAAGTTTGGTAAGCTT
Organism: Manis pentadactyla; assembly: GCF_030020395.1. NCBI lineage: Eukaryota > Metazoa > Chordata > Mammalia > Pholidota > Manidae > Manis > Manis pentadactyla. The sequence continues at coordinate 122,059,518 of NC_080019.1, read as the reverse complement.
TTCTTCTTTGCAAATCAATACTTTTCAGAAAGAACATGTTAGTATCTGATGGTTGATTTTTATGAAAGGTTACATTTTCTATGTATGGCACAGAAGTGTAGTGATTCACAAGAGGAAGTTATGCACATTCATTGATCAAAAGGAGATTTCATGCTCTATCCATGCTGAATCTCTAATTGACAACAGAGCGTTCCTCATCATCTCTCACTCTAATAAAGACATGTATGCTCATTTACAAAATAAATCCAAGGGCCAGAAAGGGAAACTTCCAAATCAACTAAATTATAATTATAATAGCATAGGCTAAGGGCTTGGGAATACAGACTATTATTTTTCTGGCACTCTAAAAATCTTTTTTAACAACAATTACTATTGGGAGGGTGTTTTCCCAAGTATTTGTATGCCATCTGTTGAAAACTTCAATCACCACACTGTCACAGAAATGTAGCCAAACGTAAGCTGTCCATCTGTTGGAAAATAACTATTAAAACAACTTTATGGAAACCATTAAATCTAACCACCCTCTCAAATATGTTTGAGTCTTATTAATATGAAGTTCACAATTTGGCCATGTGGATACTAAAAGGAAAAATAGATAACATACTATGATATAAACAAACACATTCGCCATGAATAGGAATCAGCAAGTACACACAGCTGCCTACTAGAATTCAGACCTAGCCAAAATCACAATAACCACCATTTGAACAGACAGCAACTGGTAATGTAACATGTTTTTTCAAATGCACTGTCTCATTTAACCTTATTTAATTTTTAAAAATCTACAAGCATTTCAGTTTATTATGTTATTACCCCATTTTACAGGAAAAATAATCTATAGTAGCAAATGCCAGCTTTTGGAAAATACCCACTGAAACCCTTATGTGATAAAATAGTGGGGAAAGTAACTGGGCTGGGTGCTATATACCTGAGTTCTTCCCTCAAGTCTTTTATTTACTATTTGTCCATTCTGTCAGTTTGAGCAAGTAATTCAAACTGAGTCTCAGTTTCCTCATTTTGTAGACAGGCACAGAATGTAGGGCTGACTTGTTTATCTCAAATAGCTGTTCCAAGTAATGTTTCATGAATGTGCTAAAAGCTGCTGTGTTTTGTGAACTGGCAACAACTAGACAGGTGGCTGGGAACACAGAGGTGGCTGTTTGTAAAGGCTGAGCTATTGGTTCATGGCTTATGTGTGGTTTTAGTTCTTGATCCTTTCTTTCAGCCACAATGTTACTTAAAAAAGAGAGATCAATGCTTTTTTTTAAATGTAGAACATAGAAAAGGGTCAATATGTGGAAGACACATTAAGGCAATTTTTAGCTGTATATGAGGAAAGTTGTTCTTTCTTTGAAGGTAATCCAACAATGGGAATGCAGCACCTTGAGCAGACAGCATTGTCACTGGGAATGCTGCAACACAGTCAGGATTGGTAACAATAAGATTTCCATGGTGGGGTCAGGCTAAGAAGGCCTTCTGTGGTCCCTTTCAATTCTAAAGTTCTGTTTCCTGAGACTTGTGTGAGATGTCATCTTCAAATCAACACCATAAAGTAGATGTAAATGTTTCTCCCACTTCAAAGATGAGGCATTTGTTCATAGCAGTTCAGGAACTCACACACCCAAAGTCACACAGAAAGGGCAGAACCCACACCTGGATCCAGATTAGCTTACCTCCCAGGTCAGGTTCCTAATCCTAACTGCTTCTCCCCATTCACACTGGTATTGCTGACATTTCTGCAGTGCCTCTTGCATGCTGCTAGACCGGTTAACAATTGTGAGCTGATGATGATGATGATCAACATTTTACAGATGAGGAAACTGGGACTCAGATGAGTTAAGGGTAGGGCCTAAATAAAGTCAGTAAGTCAGTAGGGCCCAGGTAGTAAGTGACAGAACTAGAATTCAGTTTCAGGTCTGTCTTCTTATTTCAGACTGCATATTCCTTCTTTATACCCCTGATTAACGTCATTAACCAAAGGAATTGCTACTAAAAACATTTCACCATTTCCCTCTTCTCAAATGCCCATTAAACAGAGAAGCTGCACAAGCACACAGAATATATATTTCATAAAACATATAGGAAGTTTTTAAACACTCGTAGGCAGAACCCGTGAGTATGAGAAGTGGAGCCTCGAGGATCCCCTCTTTTCTTGCAGAGGAGGTGTCAAGGTGGGGCTACAAGCATCTTGAAGGTGCCTGGACTCAGACCTTAGGCAAATGGCTATAACCTGTTTGGATAATTTGATATACATGGATTACATCTGCCCACTTCACTCAGGCACAAGTATGTAATATAGTGCTTCAAGAGTATGAGAGAACACAGAATCAACTAAAGGTACATTCATAAACTCCTCTACTGCAACCTGTGTGGGCCACATTTAGGTAAAAGTACTTCATTTTAACAGTTAACCTGCACAGAATTGTCTGATGAGTTTATAATGAAGAGTCGCATGAAGATAAATCAGTAGAGTCTGTATAAGAAATTTCCCATTCCAACTGCCCAAACAGGCTGCCCTGTTTATAGCTCCACGTTGGTCCCTGGGGTTGCCTCCAAAGAAAGAACTGCACAAGTAAGGACAGGCTGATTAACTGCTGCTCATGTCTCCGAGGTCACCTGTGTTACAGGGCTACCAAGAGCATCTTTCCACAAACTACTCCCAAGAATGCTGTTGGAAGTCTGAAACACTATTGCGGGCTACTGTAGTCCAACAATCTTCCCATCCAATTTGTACCCTTTCCCACTCCAGCTGCATTTTTCATCTGTAGTCCTGCCTCCCTGAGATGGTTCCATGAAGCCCTGGACTCCCAGACTGGCTAATTCACAGATCTCAGGGCTGCAAGAAACTCTACAGCCGAGGATTCCACCCCTCTGACGGATGACCCGTCCTCTGCCACTGTGCTGTCGTCATTCTCTGTACAGAATCCGTCCAAGGTTCCTCAGCACTGACTCCCCACCCTGCCCCCTCTATGATCTTGGCCTCCTTATTCACGCCTGCATTCTAGGAAAACCATACTATTCACCATTCCTCACACTCATCTGGAGTTTTGCTGCTAACAGTGAACCTTCTACCGGGGATGTGCTGCCCATTTCCAAGTGCCCCACTCTTAAAGACTCAGTTCAGCTGCCACCTCCTCGCCAAGGTCCTCCAGTCAGTCAGAAATGATGTCTCCTTCAGAGTTTACATAGTGCGCGGTAACTAATGCCTATTGTGTTTCCTACACCTGAGTTGTTACTGGTATCTAGGAAATAATCTCTTTTGCTTTATGTGGAGGACTGGTTCTTGTTTATCTTTTCCTTCAGTTGCTAGAAGAGCGTCTGGCCCAAAAAAACTGCCCAGCCCATACTTAGTGAATGAAGGAACGAAAAGCCTACACCCAGGGACGACAGACGGACTGGGTTCTTTCAGCACATAAACTCTATTAAACAGTTCTGAATGCCTAAACAGCACCATCCATATTCCCCAAATCTAATATTTTACAATAATAATTACTTGCAAACAAGACCAGGTTTCTAGTCCTGCCTCTGCCATTAACAGCTGTGAGACTTGGGGAAGTGAGTCTCTCCCTGTGAACTCAGGAATGCCCCTCCCCACCCCGTCCCCGTATGTTAAAAAGAGGGTATGAGTTAGATTAATTGATCCTTAGAGCTTCCGTTTTGACAGTTGGTTCAAGCAATGTTGTCTGGGGGCCTAGTTGTCCTCCCTCCTTATCCCCAGCACACCTCACGCTTAAGCTCAGGCCATCTTCCCCCACCGGTGGCAGACGCGAGGGTCCCGAGGTCGCTCTGGCCTGGCAGCTGCCGCCCCTCCTCCAGCGGCGGCGGGCCGACTCCCCCTGCCCGCGGGGAGGTCACGACCAACGCCGCACCGCGGCGCCCACGCCGGCGCCCCAGCGCTGCCGCGCATGCTCGCGTTGCCGCCCCCGCCCCGCGCTGGGCCCCGCGCCTCTAGGGGTCCCTGGCCACCTCCGCGTGACCCCGCCGTTCCGCCTCGCTCACACGCCGCAGCCCCTCACCCGGAGCCCCTCTGCACGCGCGCGCAGCCCGGCGCGGTACCTGGCCAATCACACTCCTCCCAGCCCCCGCGTCAAACTACGGTACCCAGGGCTGTGCCAGGGCGCTGCGGTTTGGAAGTTAACTCGTCTTGTTGAGCCCAGAAACGATCGTGTACACTCGTGCTCACACACCGTCTCGAAGGACACCCTCTTCGAGCGCTACAAAAATTCCTTTACAGTGGGAAGTTCCTAGCCCGGGGCCCGGGAAAGCATCTCGGCCTGATGCAGGGGAGGTGGGAGTTAGGAGGGGCCTTAGAAAACCTCTCTCCTTCCCACCACCCACACCTCTCCACACCTCATGTGCTTGTGACCCCTTCCAGCCTTCAGAGTGCGAAGTGGGGAGAAAGGCAATAAGGAGAAAGGAAGGGTGGCCAGCTCCTAGACCTCCAGGTACTGGTTTCCCCCAGTGGGAAATTTACTCGTCCGCGGATGGGAGGGGCCCTCCGGTAAAGACAATGCTCCCTCGGGCAGTCCATTCCCTCTTCCCTAACCCTGCCCTGCCCTGCCCCTGACAGGTCTGGTTCTGCCTAGAGGAGCAGAGCAAGTCCCTTACTCAGCGTGACTTGGGTACATGTGACAAAGCCGGGCTTAGCTGACCCGCTTTCAGGCCCGGTAGGCCAGCAGAAGCCTCCAGAAATACAGCCATGGGCGTTTAAAAATAAAGCTGGGCGTGAAGAGTATCCGTTTTCTCATTGCTAAAAAAGGAAGGCCAGGAATACTAACCAGCCAAGGAAGCTGGATTGGCAGACTGCTGGCCAAGCGCCCTTTTTTGAGCACCGCACAGGACTTCTCTTGAACACGTCATAACCTAGATTTTTACTCTGATGTAAATGGAATCTTAGCTAAAAGAAAGGAATTTTTCCTACCAATTCAAAGGTTGAAATAGCTTGAGAATTCTATGTGTTTTGTCAAAATGCACTAAGGACTCAAGAGATGCAGCCGTCTTTGTGAAGGAATCAGAATCTGTTTTGAAGGTTAAGGGTGAATCGGCCTGGGCTGAAATTGTGGGTCTGGCTTTGGCAACTTTGGAAATGTAGAGTACACAGAAAGATATTAAAGCATGAGGGATCTAGCTGTAATTATTGTCAAAGTGGGAACTAGGACAGTTAGATTATAGCTCAGTTTTTTCATGTGTTAATATTTGTCTTACATGTTCCCTATTTAATATATTTTTAGAGTTATAAATTGAATCAGATATTCCTTTCAATACCCATTTAATGTCTGAAAGAGCAAGCCATAAACATACATTTGCTTTATGTTCCCCAGCTATTTCAACTGAGTCATCACTGAAGTGGTTCTTGATTTTATACAGGAGAGTTACTGTGAGCATTTATAAAGCCATCCTGTTTATGAGCTAAATTTATTATGTTTGCCAGGTTAATCTGTTTTCTCTAATCGGACACTTAATCAACCAATCTCCTCCCTGCATGTGAACCAAGGAGGGTTTCTCAGTCAGCGCAAAATAATAAATTACCTTTTCATTTGGGGTGGGGGGTGGGGGCAGTGATATTTGTGATAAATGCATCATAATAGAATTAAAGTGAAATAAATCTTATAATTTTACTTCCAGATCCCTGCCAGATATAGATAAAGTACATTTGGTTAAGAGTAAATTCAGTTTGATGCCTAAATGGATTTGTAGAAGAAACAGAGAAAGCTTTGTAGTTCAAGAGAATTCTGAGTTCTCGCTTCCTTTCTCCCTTCCTTTCTATAGAGTAGAAAGCTAGTTCATCACTCAGTGGTACTCTACAGATGAGCAGAGCCGAATTAAAATTTCCATTCAGAAAGAATGAGGAAATAGCAGTAAAAACCAGTTTGTCTGAATCTAGAGCTGTAATCCTGAGATCTCCAGGGCTGCATGTGTTATGTGATGGGAACAGGTGAGAGATTACATCCAAATAACCAGTTCCCATTATTTTGGCTATTGCATTAAGTGGAGCATCATGGGTGGTGCTGTTGGTTGCTAATTGATTGAAAGGGTTGAAGCATATTGAAATAACCATAATGGAGATGATTTATCATATTTGTTGTTAAATGAATAAAGTCCACATTCCAGTAAAAGCCCTATAAAGTAGCAAGTCATTAGTTGCCTTTTAACATACAGAGACTAAAACCAATCGGCATGTAATGTCAGACAGAGTCCTCAAGATCACCCTATTTTTTTGCACATACTTTATAAACAGCAAAGCACTTTCATATCCTTTCACTTATTTGATCCTCACAAAAAACTCATGTCTACTCAGGTCCTGGCAGTTTCTCTGAGGCCTGAGCTGGGGAGTGCTTCACTCCCGGTCTGCAGGGGTAGGATGAGAGCAGGCCTTTCAGTGGAAAGTTCTTCCTCTACCCAGACTCTCTCTTTCACTAGACAATAAAAGCAAAGTCTTTCTTTTAGATGAAAAATCTGCATGAAAAAAAGATCTGTACAAATACAAGGTGAATGAGACCTAGTACAAATATGGTCTTATAAAGATCTTGTGGCCTTAATTGAGTGTTTGCTTAGATGATAAAAGAGGTTGTTGGCTACAGGAGCATAGTGAGATGAAGACAGTCATTCAAAACTTCTAACCCAATCCCCTGAATACATGCTGTTAAAGAAAGCTTTCTTCTTGACTAAAACAGTCAGGCAATATTTCTGTTCAGATTGGATTTTTTAAAAATTGCTCAATCTTCTCCTTCAATCTGCTTTGTATACCCTTGGTCAATATGACTGGAACTAGAAATCTGTTTCCTACAGAGTCCTCATGTAGTACACATCCAGGCTAAGATCTTTCTGTGACTGCTGCTTCCCATGGTCATGTGCATTTGCAATTACTAAGCTTGGTAAATTCAGCTGAACCATGTCTCTGGAACAGCTGAGGGTATGGGTGGAGAAAAAAACAATTTAATGGAACCCAGCTCAGAGGCACAGAAACCTATCATCATGTGGCAAGGAAGAAAGGAAAGGAGTATGCCTTCTGTGGAAGAAGTCCCTTGCACTCTGCCCAGGAAAAAGACAATGAATAGCCCTGGACAGTGAGTTGGAGTCTTGGGTTCTAATCCAAGTTCTGTCACTTGCTAATTGTGTGACACGGACACATTCCTTAACACTTTTAAGCCTCAGTTATATATATATGAAATGGGAGAAATAATAACATAGCTGCCATCTTCACAGATTTCTACAACCGTCTTTTAAATATACAAAAAGCTTAATGTGTATAAGAGAATAAATTCAAAGTATGATTGGATGATAGATATACCAGAGTATCCTCAGAAATACACCTAAATAGTACTATATTCAGGAAGAGAAATGGCTAACTATCTATATAATATTCCTATTCTGCTTTCCCTATTTGCCTTTTTCTATTTTAAATTCAGAGCAAGTTGTCTTATTTATTAATTACATAACATTTACACAGTATAAATACCTGACACTCAGAAGTGATACTGACAGTGTAGTTAAGCCTTTATTGTCTTTTATTAGCCTAATAAATAAAAGTACATCACTTAAGAAGAGGCCACAAATATAAATGATTTCAGGGACTTTGCCCTAAGGGGAAGTTATACAGTGCATTTGGGAAAAGGTAATACTGACTTGGTTCTCTATAAAACGCTAAATTTCTGCTCAAAATCTTACAGCAAAAGTGTTTACAGGACTCTTGGTGACAAGAAAAGTGATAGTAAATGTGTCTGAGCACTAAAATTCTTGTATCCATGGAAACCTGTGAAGTTCTGTAAGCACATGCGCAATGCGGCCGACGTATTTATTGAAAGGCTGAGGCAGTGATCAGTGGGTTATATGCTGTGAAAAGCTGACAGATTGCTGGGAGCTGCTCAGCACAGGCATGGATGTTTTCCTCTGCTAAATATAATTACAAAGAAATTCAGAAATATCAGGCATTATGGAGAAAAAAGTTTACATGTTCATATGTACTTACATCTCTCAGAGTACAGTGTCTTTAAGTCAGACTTTTAACCAGAAAAGGCTTGAGAAACCATCAGTTTCAGCTCCCTGCTCCACGACATTGTTAACTACATTCAGAACTCTTTAGATTTTTCCATATCTGCAGATCCAGATATTTCTTGAATGTTTGGAGAAAATGCCACAAGTTTCTATCAAACTGATATTCCTGGGAATTTAAATGTGTTCCTGGTCAGCGTTTCCTAATGTATAATGGCTTTAAAAGCAAAGAACATATAATATTGGAGGGAAAAATCATCTTAGTTATATGAAGTGTGTATATAACCAAGGACCAACATTTTAATAAAATAAAGAAGTAACATTATTCATGGAGGCATATTCATACCGTGCTCTATTTTTAAAACATATCACCTCATTTGGTCCTCACATCAGTCTTGAGGGTTGTTATTATCCCTATTTTCCCTTCCTTTGCCAAGTCCTGGATTCTTTCTCAAATGTTATTCTAGATTTTAATGGCTTAGAAATGGTCTGTGTTTTGGTTGAAACACGTTGAAACACATTGAAATAGGGAAAATTATCAAGTTCTTAAAAATACTTTGTGTTTTGTCCTCACAGAAGTTTTCTCTTTAAAAATATTTTCATGTTTTGTTCTCTAAAGAGGTGCTGTCCAATATGGTAGCCTTTAACCACATGTGACTACCGAGCACTTGAAATGTGGCTTATGTCACATGTTGAAATGATAATATTTTAATATATTCTGTTAAATAAAATACACGACTTTAATTTTACCTGTTCTTACTTTTTTAATATGCTTGCTAAAATATTTAAAATTATACATGTGGCTGGCATTATATTTCTATTGGACAGCACTGCTGTAATGAAAATGTCCAAAGCTTCCAAAAGGGGTCTACTTTTTGTAATTTCCTGGATACCAGACTCTCTCAGTCTTGCAATTGGTCTGCTCTACTTTCACCAGGATAACATTAGCAGCACTGACTGCTTTCACTAGAAGATGTGCTTTAAATTGTGGTTCTCTTTCTGACCCATTTTTCTCTCATTTTCTCCCATGTAACTCGCCATGGAAAAATCCCAGTGTGCAAATCAATCCTCTTCTTTATCTTTGCTTCCAAAGAGGCGATGAGACAGCGGGTCTGCCCCTGTGAAACCCCATAAGGCCCACTCATGCAGTCCCCGCAGTTTGCCAGGAAAAGCACCCCAATGCTAGACACAGTCTGATAAGTACCTAGAAAAAGAGTGCTTCTCTGTGCTGAAACTGGCTCACTGTTATTGAAAAATAGCTAAAGCTGTTTGTATCAATATTTTGTACTATTATTGTAATCTGAACTCAAATGGCAACCTGTGTTGTAATATCAATCAATAACTCAATAACTGGCAGTCTGACTTTTGTCACGTCACTTAAACCTTCTGAGTCTCAATTTTCTTCTATTTTTAATGGAGTTTAATAATTAAGTGAATTTTATAGATAAATCTTTGTCTAAGAGCTTGTAATGATTCAAGACTCTAATGACTCAGTTTGAACTTATAAAACTAGGCAGTAAAGAACAAATGAAGAAATAGTAGTTTTGCTTCTAGCTGCATCAGGAATATTTTGAGCTGCAAGTAAGGGAATGCCGCATTAATAGGAGATTAAACAAAAGGAGGTTATTTTTCTCATGTATTAAGAAGTCTGAAGTTAGGCTTTTGTTGGAATAAAACTCTGCATTCAACCCTTCAGCAAATCCTGGTAGTTTGACCTTCAAAAATACCTGGAATCTAACCTTTCTTTCTTCTTCCACCACTTCCACCTGTGGCATACCTCAAGGTAATTTTCTGTCTCCCTGTGTCCGCCCTTGCTCTTCTTTAACATAATATATCCAACAATCATAAAACATTTTTAAAGACCAGAAAAGTAAAATTTAGGTTCTATGTTGCTTCTGTGCTCAAAATCCCCAAAGATTCCTTGTATCCTCGGAGTGAAACCTCAAACACCATAGCTTTCAAGCCTCCAAACCATCTGGGTGCCTGTGAATCCCACTGGTCTCATCCCCTTCCTTTTCCCTGTTGCTCACTCAGTTATGACCTTTCTGGTCTTCCTGCTGCTTAGGTCCTTTGCATATGCTGTTCCCTAATCCTGAGGCCCTCCTTCCCACCCACCAAATATCTGTACGACTTGCTCTCTCTCTTCCTTCCCAAATGTTGCTTTATCAGACAGACCTTCCTTTATCCACCTACATAAGGTTTCACTTCCATCATTCTCCAGATCCCTTATCCTTCTTAATTTTTTTCATGACTATAACTCTTAACTCTAGCTGGCATGTTATATATTTATGATTGTCTTTCTTCCTACTAAAATGTAAGCTCCCTGTAAGCAGGGACATTGTTTATTTTGTCATATGAATCAGCACTAGTACAGTTCAGTAAACAGTTGTTGAATGAATACTGCAGCAACTGAATGCTATCAAGTCCTTCTGTCATTGTCTCCGCAGTCCCCTTGGCCCCCTCCTCCGTGCTGCAAGATGACTGCAGCAGCTCCCACCATCATGTCCTCAACCTCCTTCAGAAGTAGAAGGCAGAGGCGGAAGAATCTTTTTCCTCCTGCACTTCTCTTTTAGCAGGCAAACAAATATCTCTCCTAGAATCTTCCAGCAGACTTCCTTTTATATTTTATTGACTAGAACTGATCAATAAAATATAAACAGCTACCGCTATTTTTAAGAAAGGCTAAGAAAGTCAATAGTTGGCTTTCCTAGCCTTTAGAGAGGGAGACAGACAAGGGAGGAAACTGATTAATAAAACCATCATGCCAATAAAATGCCATGATTAGTACACCCCAGTTATATCACATGGCTGATTAAGTATTCTGTAAACCTTGAGATCCAGAGGCACTCAGTAGAGAGCTTTCACCCTGTAATGCTCCTATTTTTTCCACCCTTCACATCTTGAAAATGTAGCCATTAATATGACTTATCTTCCCTATTTAATTACTGTTTCATTAAATGAAAACATTTTCAAATAATTATGTGGAAAAAACACTTATATAATCCCATTAGAGAAAGTTGACAGGAGGGTATATCAAGAGGAGAACTGGGTAGACAGATGAAGGAAAATGGCCAAAAGACATTCACACCTCAGACTAGGAAAAAGGAGAAAAGCTGAGAAAAGGTCTGGCCTGCTGAGAGATTAATGCAGCTGTATTAGTGGGGGTCAGGGGTGGGATCTGGGGCAAGGACAGGAGTTAGAGACAATCGTTTACTACTTGATTTCGATCCTTATTCAGTAAGATTTGTGAAAGAACCCAAACCAGGATTTTACACAAGATGGGTAAATCAGACACTGCATAATAATTTATTTTTTCTTTTAAATAATTTACCAAAGCTTGATTCTTAGCTGATGCTGTGGCCCATCACGGTGTCCTCCAAGTTCGAAGGGAGTCTGGAAAAGACCCCAGGATTGGATACCCAAATAAACTCCCCTCTCCACATCCTTCATGAGCTATCAGTGGCTTAATGTATCAACCACACAGTGAAGAGATGTAGTTCAGGTCTGAAATGTGAGCAACAAATGAGAAGGTAACCTTACAGGATTCTGCACCGGGAGAAAGGAAGGAAGGAGAGTCTGATACCTATTCATCTTAGGTGTTCTGTGTCCCACAGTCGTAAATTCTCTGGCACAAAAGAAAAAAAAATGGCTGAGAATCCCAGAGCCCTAGAATCAGAAGTTCTAAAAGCATGAACCTTAAGATACAAGGTGCCAGCACTACCAGATTTTCAGGTAAACCCCGTATGATGCAATCACACAGATGTTGTATAACCCACTGTTTTCTCCTGTCATCATTTAAGGGTTAAGGAGAGCTTTTTGCATTTTGTGATGACATTTAGGATGACATGTGAGGCAGACATTTTTAAATAAATGACATTTGAATACCTAGCCACTCAGATATTTTTCATAACCAAGTATGGATAAAAACAGGTAAAACAGAGTTAATGAAAATCACCACTGGCTGTGAAATCTTTTGTCATTTGTGATGTCTGGGATAAGGATACTGACTTGCTACCCCTGATTCACATATAGTGACCAAATTAGCAGGTTCTCCCATCTCTTTGAAAATGGTCCCCTCAGGGATAAGAAGGACAGCTCTGCCATGTGTAGCAGTGGACAGGGCAGGCCACTTAATCATTCTGTTCCCCAACTTTCCCATCTTCTTTGAAGACCTACCTTTTTAGGTTAATGTGAGAATGAAACATTATTTAATTTTTTTATAATACCGTGTAAAAGTTAGCTATTACCATTATTGTTGCTGCCCAAAGCAGACAGGCGTTCAGTGAGTGGACACTTGGAAGACCATGGTGGAAATGAAACTTTGACTAAGCAGATTTGAGGACAGAGGAAATATAAATATTTTATTTCTAAGTAAAAAAAGAATTGCCAAACCCATTAATAAGAAATTATAGCATGCTGCTTATTTCAAATATAGAAGACACTGCCGTGTGTAAAATGGATCCCAGATGCCCATTTCTCTCTGACTTGGTCTATATGCATAAAACATGACTCTTCACTGAACTACCTGGGGAATTTAGCCAGCATCCAATCATTCAATCCAGGACTCTAAATTGTTGAGACCAAGATTTTAGTTCAAGTGACCTTTTTTCTTTCTGTGCCCAAGCTATCACTATCTGATTGATTCCATTATGACCATAGAACTGGTTGAACAGGTATCTTCTGGGCTGCCTAGAGCAGCCTCCCTCTTTTTTCAGCAAATCACTAATCTTTACACTTCCTAGGGCCACCTAAGCTCAGTTTCTTAATATTAAACTTTAAATAGTGATTTTTCTGTGGGTTACTGTTGTAAGAAATGTGAAGAACCCTTGGACTATCTGTTTTATCCAGATAACCCTGTCAGCATAGAGTTCAGAACCTGGGATTTTGCATATCAAGGTCAGCAAGGTTATTTGCACTTGGCAAATGGGCCAGTGATGGACCCCAGGACACAGGCGTAAAGTTCTGCAGGGTTGCGGCAAAGCAGTGTTCCCAGATTGGGGGAGGGTTCTGCAGAGCAAGGCCCAGCACTTTTTGAACTCCTGTTGAACGGTATTATCAAGTTTTCTCATGAATATCCAAACTGACCTTTGGAGGTAACCTCTGGCTGTTGAAAATAGCACTAATAACTTCAGAATGCCTAGAAACTACTGGGGGAAATAAAAGAGAGGCAGCAAATTTAAGGGAAAGGAAATATGGAAAGAGCTATGCTACCAATGAAGCATCCGTTTTTTGCTGAGTTACTTTTTCCTGCCTTCCCTCCCCGGACACCCCATGCCAGTTTGACTTCCACAGGACAGTAAGAATCACTTCTAACACAGATCTGCTCATGCCACTCCCCTGACTAAATCTTTCTCTACCACTTGCAAAATGAAGTATAAGCTGCTCAGCCTTTCCCTTTGTCCTTGGTATCAGATTCCATTATACCATTCAGACCTTACCTCCCACTTCTACCTCGCCCTTCCACCAGGCCACCCTCAGTCCCTGCGCCATATGTTCTAGCTACTTTGAACTACTTAAAATTCCCTGACCATGACAGATGTCATCTTGTCTCCATATCCATTAGCCCTCCCTGCATCCTGTTTCAGTGGTAAAAGCTCCTCATGTTTCAAGGAGCAATTCAAATGTCACTGCTCCAAAAATGAACAGCATTTCCCCCCTTTCTTTTGTTGCACTTTATGTATAACTTTCTAAAATGATGCCTATCATATATGTTTTTCTTTCTTCCTCAGTAGATCATGAGCACCTCAATATCAAAACTATTAATAGATTTGAATTTATTCACATATTTGTCCCTAATACCTAACTCAGGATTGCAGGTGTCCAGTGGTTGAATAAATCTTGGAAAATGAAAAACTTAAATGAACTTGCCTTTGTTTTACTCTCTGTCTCCCTACTATCATCTGGCGCTTCTCACCAGGAGTCATTTTGCTAATCACAAGTGCCAGTTCCCACTGCTCTGATACCATGTTCCTGCAAGACCTCAGATAAGAATGAAAGCAAGGTGCATCTTACTAACTCCTTGAGGGTAAATGAAGGATGTTCTATTCAGGCTCTTCACCCAAAATTATAATCTGATAAAAACAGCAACCCTTACTCATCTGCTGTCATCAGTGCTGTTCCAGAAGCCACTGCATATTCAGCTGACAACTCAGAAACTGTTCAGCAGGCTTCCCACTGATTTGCTTTCTGGCAGAGCTGGAAAGGTACCTGCTTGTAGTCAAAGGGCCTGGCTCTGCACCCTGAAATCCATATGACTTCAGGTATGATGCTTAGATGTTTCCTTATGTGCAAAACAAAGAAAATATTCCTTTCCCAGGCCCTACTGACCTTGCTGGATTCTTACAAAGTTCAGAGGGTATCAAGAATTTGAAATCACTTTACAAAATAGATAATTCACCAGGGGAATGGAGGGTAGAGACATAGTATTATTTATACCTTAGCCCTGGCTGTCTTAGGTATTCTACAACTGTTTTCTTCAGGAAGATCAAACTAAATACAATGCCTGAATACATGTTTCATTACCTGGGTAAAAGACCAACCTGGGAAATTTTCTAGGTAGTCCCCAAAGTATATTGGCCAGTTGCCACCATGACTTATACATGACTTATACATGAGACCACATGTCCAGACTCAGTTTAGCCATATGAAACTTGTTGCACATTGACTATGGGCCAAATAAAAGCCTTATCCTAGATGCACCTATCAGCGAATTGGCTAACTCACCTGTATGGACATTGCTGTTATAGCCCTTGACCCATTCAGTGGCTCAGTGTCACCAAACATAGACAAGGACATATAGTCTTACTTTGCTTAGAATAGGACTATAAATCTGTTTTGATTAAAGTCTTTAAAAGTCACGTGGGACAAATGACAAAGGAAGCTGCTATGGGGAATAATAATAACAGCTAACACTTAAAGCATGGTCACTGTTTACTAGGCACAATCCTCAGGGATTATCCTACATTCTCTTAACCCACAGCTATTCTTTCAGGCAGGTTCCCCTGATAGCCCTCTTTGCAGTTGAGGAAAATGAAGTCACATAATACAAAGCATAGAGAGAGGATTATAACCCAGCTCTGCCTGATTTGACTGCCTGGATGCTTAATCTCAGGCAAGTCCTGGTCTATGTGAGATCTACCAGCAGCTACAATTTCCCTGAAGTTTGTTGAGAGAGTCATTTGGGTAAAAAGCGTCAGGCATACATTTATTCTGCATGATTTCTCTGTATAGTCCACTTGAATAAATTCAGGTGGGAGGAAGCAGAGCTATAGATGGTCATCTATATTTCAGATTATGATTATCATACAGTGGCTAGTTGCCTACCCCAAAACCTTTCTCTACCTCTTTCTCAATAAAGGAACCCCACTTTAATTTGAATTGGCAATATGCCCATCTAAAACTTAAATTTCCCAGCCTTCCTGAATGCTGTGTGTAGCTATGTAACCATGCTTTGAACAAAGAGATGATAACAGAAGAATTGCCCTGGAATCATTTTGTGGTATTTCCAGTAAAGAGAGTTAACACAGCTGGAAGGTGCACCCTTCTCTCATTCTGGTTCTCTCTTTCTGTTATGTGAGTTACAGACATGGCTAGTTGTTCTGGACCATGAATGACTTAGATGATGAAAGCCACATGCAGAGAGAGAGAAGGAACTTGAGTTTCTAATTATTTTTTGGAGCATTCATGTCAACATTGGAGGACCTACTCTACCTTCTCTTATATCAGAAGAATACATCCTGAGAGCTTAAGTAGATGCTATCTTGGTTTTCCTTTTATATGCACCCAAAACTAATCCTGATAACATTACCTGGAAAAACAGAAAGAAAGCAAGATGGCGGACGTGCTGGATCTTCATGAGGCCGGGGGCGAGGATTTCGCCATGGATGAGGATGGGGACGAGAGCATCCACAAACTGAAAGAAAAGGCGAAGAAACGGAAGGGCCACGGCTTCGGCTCCGAGGGTTCTCGAGCTCGGATGCGTGAGGATTATGACAGCGTAGAGCAGGATGGCGATGAACCTGGACCACAACGCTCTGTTGAAGGCTGGATTCTCTTTGTCACTGGAGTCCATGAGGAAGCCACTGAAGAAGACATTCACGATAAATTTGCAGAGTATGGGGAAATAAAAAACATCCATCTCAACCTGGACAGGCGTACAGGATACCTGAAGGGGTATACTCTAGTTGAGTATGAAACATACAAGGAGGCCCAGGCTGCTATGGAAGGACTCAATGGCCAGGATTTGATGGGACAGCCGATCAGTGTGGACTGGTGTTTTGTTCGGGGTCCACCCAAGGGCAAGAGGAGAGGTGGCCGAAGACGCAGCAGGAGTCCAGACCGGAGGCGGCGCTGACAGTCCATTTGTTGTCCAGGTGTTCTCTCCAGAGATTCCATCTAACAATGCAGCCTTGGAGAAACAGGGCTGAGGTGGAACTCACTTTGTTTATATTTAATTTCTTAACCTACCTGGTTTATGTTTCTTTTGAGTTATGAATAAATGTCCCGTTTTGTTTTCTACATTTAAAGTTACTTTCCTGTTCTAACATTGGAAGCTCTGATGCACTATTTAAAAGTAAGCCAGTATGGGTCACTGAAAATACTTCTCCCAGAGACTGACTTCTGTGTGAGTTTCTACATTAGTCATAGTCTAGGGTCATAGTAGAGACTAGGGTCAAAGTAGAGACACTGCTCGGTTTTTTTTTTTTTTTTGGAAGCTATCAGAGCAGAGGTAGAAATGAGGTGTTGTCATGATAGTTAGTAAAGAATAATTGCTCTGTATGTACTCTCTCCTGGGCAAATGGATGTTACAGGAATGTTTCTCTTGTTTTTCCAGCCCTTCTTGCCGTCACATTTGTTTGTACTTCCAGCTGTCTGAGGTCTTGAATCTTTTGTTGGGGTGTTCTTTCTTCTTTGCTGGAGAAGTCCATACTAAGTTCTTGGTAGCTGAGGGTGAAGGTTCCCATAGAGATGATCCAGAGGAGCATTGAGGAAGCCAAAGAGGCAAAGCATGTGGCTGAGGCTGGGAGAGACTTCAGTTAGCATGGTGGGATAAAACCAGTACCACAGACCCAGCAGGTAATAATGGTATCCAGCAGAGAATGAAGGTCAGCAGGACAAGCAGGGCCAGTCACCTGGCTCGCAGATGAACACAGGGGCAATTGTCTAAGGAGCAGTGGAGGGTAAATTCACCAGCAGGGGCTAGGCATTTAGAAAATACACTCAAATTCATAACCCCTCAGCTTCTGCACTGAGTATAGTATAAATTGATGGGTGGGCAGAGATAATGAGGATTCCTACAGGGAAGAGAATGCTGCAAACAAGGTAATGCTGCAAGCCCTCTCCACCCTTCCCAGTCTAGGGTGGACTGTATGTTCCCCTCCCTCAAGGGATTATGATAGACATGCTGGATAAAAGGTTTTGATTGAGGTACTCTGTTATATGAAGCTACTAAGTCTACTTAAAGACTCATGTCTGAGAGTAAAGAGAATACTGATAACATTTCTTCTTAGTCCTTGCCCCAGCTAACTCAACTTCAGAGAATGGCTAGAGCTGGCTGGAATTGAAGGCATTCAATAAAATTATGTACCGCATCAGGTCCTAGGGATATGGTTAGGATCTCACTTTTGGCTTGACAGATAGTTGTCAGATAAATAAGGCTAGAAGCAATAGTTTAGAATATGGATTAGCACCTGGGGATTGGAGTCTCACCATGGTTCTCCTTCCTTGTCCAGGGACCAGACACATTGAGGACAATGTGGCTATAGCAGATGGTCATGGCAGTCAATGGCAGCAGAAAGTGAAGAGGTTATAGGTGGTCTTATGCCATTGAGCCTTGAAGCTGCCTTAGCTGACACACTGAGTGAAGGGTACTGGGCCAGCTCTGCAGACAGTATGGAACAGGAACAGCTGGAGTGGAGTTGAAGACTATTAAAATGGGTCTCCTCCCACCCTCCCAACTTACCCACTGTTGTCTCACTATACCCTCCCAATCCTTTCTTAATTCTCTGAAGAACAGTACTGTCCTGAATAGTGGTTCATCCATGGTGTGGCATATGAAAGACTAGATACATCTTGAAAGTCCCTATCTTCCCCCTTAAGCTATGGAGCTGATCATTAAGTTTTTTAAATCCTTGGATTTACCTTCTCAAGTACTAGTCTAACATTGCATTTTTTAAAGGACATCTCTACCACCTCATCATTTTTTGCTGAAATGATTTTCTGGTGTGTCTGGTTAATTCTGTGGGGAAAAGATCTTGTACAAAATGGGTGCTGCTAAAATTTCAGGCCATTTGGAAGCCAATGTGAAGTGGCCATTAAGCGCTAGTCTTGTGTACAATAACGAAAATGGTGAAATAATGTTTAATAAAGTTTAACATTTTTCCAAAAAAAAAAAAAAAAAAAAACATTACCTGGAAATGTTCTGGTTTTGTCTCTGTTTCATACATGTTTCACTTTAGATTATTGCACAACCATAGAAAAATTGTATAATTAATTACATTCCCTTTGCTTGGTTTTTAATAAAACTCCAAACAAGAAATTTTAGGTAGAAAAAGCAGAATTTATTGATTAAACTGAAATCTGGAGTTCAAATTTTTTTCTTTTTTGCTAGCTCTAATTAAAATAAACTAGCCAAGAGCTATTGGATTTGAATCCAACAAGGAGAAAGAGAAAGAACTCTTTTTCCTCTTAAGTACTTTCCAGAATAGACATGTTAGGAGGTTTGTCTGTCCTTAGACTGTACATCAGATGTACTTTCTGTGTTATTACAAATCACCTAAATTGCCCCACCAAACCTAGTTGTGTAAAGTGATTATTGCAGCCCAAAATGTTCAACTGGAATTTGTCTGGGTCTTGGATAAAACATGACATTTATAAAAACCAAGCACATCTGTGACACACCTTCTACTTTTGTTCTGTTTCAAAGCATTGTAAAATATATCCATTAAAAAGTGCTCTAAGGAGACTGACTTCTGTTGTGACAGCATGAGGAACTTCAGTGACGCACTCTGCAGTGACACTTGCATGAATTTTTTTTTTAATTAAAGCTTTTGTAATTGACCCCAGGAGCAAACAGCCAATGAAGAAATACCTTCTCAAGACTCAATGAGAACTCAGTCAGATACTTGACAGTATGTGGTATTTGAACCACATGTAGGCAGTTTGTTTCTGGCTACAAATTCTAACTTTATTTTCCTATTCCTAAATTATGTTCACCTTAGGTAATAGGCATGACTTGGTTGCAAGAGTCTTAGAGCTTAATTAATGTTCATGTTCAAATGTAGCAAGCCCCTCTGCAAATAAAATTCCTAACGTCATGACCAGCCACACAGGCACCCAGAAAATTACAGCGACCACCACCATCAGCACACAGCCATCACCACCTCCACCACCACCCCAGGGCTTCGATGCTTCTTGGTGCCCCTCTTCTGCCTGGGTTCGCATCCTTGAATCTGTATTTGTTTTAGTTGTTCCATGGTGCATGTACGTGTGTGTGCACCTTCATGTGCCTGTTTGTCTCTATGTATGTGTTTATGTGTGAATTGAAAACTTCCTAAATCCTATAGAGAAATAGTTAAGTTACAATTAAATAACCTCATCGAGGTAAATGTTACAGAGGCCTATGATTAACTATTAAAGATATAATAAGTTCACTAAGAAGTTCCAGTGGATTCCCAAACTGTTTAGCTGTCACGTGTAATAGCTGTAGATGACTATCTTTCCGCTACTTTTATTGCCAAATGATTGTGTTAGGTGTCTCTGTGAGGCCTTGGTGTGATTTTCAGCTGCCTGTTAGAAAAAGAAATGTGGAAAATGTGATTTTTCTTCCTATTAGAAATGTGAGATTAGGTAAGTTAGGATTGTCCATTTTGGAATATAGCACCCATGAGACTATTCATGGTCTACTAAAAATACCAAAGTATAAAAAAAAAGCCACTAGTTAAGGAAGGCCTGAATTTCTCAGGACAAAGGATAAAGGTTAAAGCTATTTTATTCTATTGTATCTGGTAATATTCCCTCTTTCCCTCTTCTGATTTCCAAAAGAAACAAACAAAGTGAAAACTTACTTGAAAGTTCCTATTAGATAAGTTTAGCTAAACAGGATTTTGTTGTGCTTGACTATCATTGTTCACCTAACTCAGGTATTGGAATAATGGTTTGTATTTTCTGAACTCAAAAGTAAGTGTTGACTAACTTCACATTGAATTAATCATCAAAGCAAATTTCATTAAAATGCTGATATAAAATGTTCGTTTTGACTGATTTTGAGGAGGAAAAATTTTAATTATTCATTTAAATATTCAAAAGGGAAGGCAGTGTGACCATGTGTATGTAGAAAGTCAACTGACTCTAATATGCCAAAATTAATTCCTCCATTTAATCATTAGCAGCATCTTTTACAGGAAGGTAAAGAAGAAAGTATTCCATTGTTAAGAATAATGGATATTATATTTTACTAAACTTAAATATTGTACTAGTGAGTAATAATTGACCACAATTATTCTGTTGGTTGTAATTAAACAGTAATAGCAAAGAAGTACCTCACCTCTAAGGACTATTGTTTACTTCTTTAATTCCCAAATAGTATAGTTTTACCTTCAAGTATGCTATAAGAGGAGAAGAAAAAGGGAAGACATTTTTCTGTCTTGTTTAGATTTCCTGAAATATGGAACTGGAAATTTTGTACCTTAATCTAATTTTAAAAGTTAAAATGCTAAACATGGACCATCTAGATATTGTTTTACTATGATTCAACCATAAATTTGCTGTTTTTCTTGAACAAATCAATTAAATGTTCTGTATTCTGGATTTTTTTATCTAAAAGACTGAGACTGATCATGTTGAACAGTCCCACAGATTGTTTTAAAAATTAGTACCAATTCTAAGTAGCTTCTTTGGGAGATAGAAAGAAAAATAATTTTAAAAAATTTAATGTCAACCACTTCTACATTCTAGGGAAACTATAGGACTTGTGGTAGGGGTGTGGAAATGCTCTTTCATTTATGAAAAACACATTAATGATTAATGGATCTTCAGTTACAAAGAAGGCCCAGGCTAGTCTAGGGAGAAATGGGCAGTAAATTAGTCTGCAGAACAAAATAAAAGACAGGAAAGCTTTCCTACTAGTGATGAGGAGGTAGGGCAGGAATGGTATGAGAGGAAGTGATCCTTTGTTGAAAGACACAGCTAAAGAATTTTAGAACTGCAATAACTAATATTGAAAGAATCATTCTAGCCAAACCTTCAGTGGAAATTGGTTGCTCAGAAGACCTTTCCATTTCTTGTTCTTTGAAGAGCGAAGGAGAGGGGACTGTGGACACATTTTGTGAACAAAAGATGGCAGAGAAGGCTGAAGAATCTGAAAGAGCATCGAAGTAACAGAGAATTGAGCAGGAGTTTGAAATAGCAGATAATAGACAAACCCCAGCAATTCTTTGCAAGACTTCTTGCAGTTAAATGAGATTCTGTTCAAGTTTTCTTTCTTTTGGGGCAGGAGATAATAATAATAGAATAATAAATAATAGCAACAAGAACTGTCATTTACTGAATGCTTGAAATGTGGCAGATATCCTTCTAAGTGCTTTTCAAATATAATTTCATTGAATTCTCCCAGCAACCCCCTGAAGATTTATAATTATCTGCCTTTCATGGATGAATAAACTCTGCACATAGAGGTGTTGGGAGATGATTCTCCATGGGTCTCTCATGTTTCTGTCCATCTTGTGAGTAGAGACACTCACTTTCTAGACTGTCTTTCAAGGATATTTGTATAGAAAATGGGTTTGGAAAATAGAGATTATCTCTATTTTGGAAAATAGAGATAGTGTGAATGTTTATTTCACACTCAGTCACTCAGTCCAAAAGGCAGGTTTGGTTTTTGTCCAGTATAATAAAGATAACATGTCTTTTCAGGGCAAAGCTTCATCAGGCCTACTGCCCATTGTAAAAGATTTGGGTTCCCTGTACTAGAGGCTTCTCTCCTATAACACACCTCACAGCACATGCAAGCATCTCTTGTCCCCTTCTCATCACCCTATAAGAATTGGGCTCAGGGAATGGGCACAAAATCTGACACTGAGTAACTGCTGTTGCCATGAGACATAAAGTCCTTTGACTCATGAGTCTCACATCTTAGGCCAGGATCTAAGAAACTGTGGCAGAAAACTTGTTAACTTACAAGTAGGTAAAATCTCAGACTCCTCACAGTTCTGACAAGAAGGTAACTTGTCCAAGGCCTCTGAGCTAAAAATTGCAGAGCCTGGAATTGGACAAGCTCAGGTAGTTCTATCTGCTATCAGTCTTTTCCTCACCAGGCTATATTAGAAGAAATGGGGCTCCTAGTAATCAGAAACAGGAGGATAAAACTAAAATGTGTGTTATATTACACAAAAGTTAATTTAAAAAATATGTATCTGTAGTAAACAGTCCAGTGATATTGAATATATGCACCCATTGTAATCATGGTCAAATCAGAGTGAACAAAGGTATATAAAATCATTGCATAATTTAATAGAAGACAGAAATGCTGTCTATCTCATCCTCACCTTTACAAATCCCAATTCTCTACTCTTATAATTCTGCAAAGATATGATTTAAAATACTGTATCTTGTATGAAGCCTTTCTTATTCCCTCAGTAAAAAATAGTGTGTTACATTTCTCTTAATTCAGAAACATTTTGCATTTCTTTCTAGAGTCAGCCCTGCAGAGTGGTTAAGAACACTGCCTCTGGAGCCACACCAACTTGATTCCATTGTTGGCTCTGCCACATCTTAGCTACATAACCTTGGACAATACACGTAAACTCATTGTGTCTTAGTTTCTTCGCCTATAAAATAGAATTTTGACAGCAATTCACAGGCACAGACATGATAAAGTGAATATATCTGTGTATTACTACATCCCCATAGTTTAAAAAGAAAAACATAATTTCTATGAGAACACTTTAGCTTTTGTTCTTTTTTGGGGGTGGGGGGGTTGAAACCCATAATATAAAAGCCCTGTTCTTAAGAGATTAAATGAGTTCTGTATCCTACCTGACATGTCATTAAGTTCTCAATAAATGACTGCTATCAGTATCCTTCTGCTAAGACCCTTTTTAATTCTGCCTGGCTTCATAGCTATTTGTATATTACCTGAATGCCTCAGGCTTCAGCAAACTGAGTATAAATTTATTCCCGTTTATTCTACCCTCTTCTTGATTTTTCAGAAATATAACTGGAAAAATCACTGCCCTTTCGCAGTGATCTTCAAGGCTGTTCTCATATTTCCATAATCACTTCTTAATTAAAAATCATCCCCTCAATCAGTCTGAGTCCAGCAGTTCCTCAGTGGTGTCCCTAGGAGCTGGGATTCTGCACCCACCCATACCACTACCATCATATAGGACCTGCTGGAGCTGGGAAGCTCCCACAGCAGTGTTGGTGGGATGGCAATAGCTCAACCACAGAGATCCTCGCTCTCACCCACATGAACTGAAAAGGACAACATGCCTTCTGTGTGATATTTGGGCAGAGAAGAGACCCTTAACAAGTTTATTTTCACACTTCAAGTGTTTCGGGCTTTATAGATGTAATAACTCTCTCCCCTGTGCATATGCATAAGGTCAACAAAATGGGAGCAAGATGAGTTCTGTTCTCACCAACACACAATTCCCAGGGCTGCCAGTGTCCTCTGACTGTTGCTAAGTCTGGTTCCTGTGATACCTTCTCTTTTCCCTTATGGTAACTGTTTTCCAGTGGTACATTTTGTCTCTCTGTAGTGTCTGGCATGTATGTCTGAATGCAGATGGTAGAGAGAATTCAAGGTTTTTTTCCAAAGAGGCCACCAGCCTCTCTATAATGCAGTGAGTATAAATGGGCATATAAGGATACTTTTAGAAAGGCTGAACTTACTTAAAAAAACTGACCATACCAAGTGTTGGCAAGGATGTGGAGCAACTGGAACTCTCATATATTGCAGGTGAAAATGCAAAATGGTACAGCCATTCTGGAAAACAGTTTGGTAGTTTCTTAAAGAGTTAAACATCTACCTATCATATGATCCAGCAACTTCAGCCCCTGGTATTAACTCAAGATAAATGAAAGCATTTGTTCACATAAAGACTTGCACATGAATGTTCATAGCTTTATTTGTAATAGCCAAAAATTGGAAACAATGCAAATTTCCAACAATAAATGAATGGAAAAACAAATAGGTATGTATGTATATTTCATTATTTTATTTAGTGGGATGTTACTTAGTGATAAAAAGGAGTGAACTGTTCACACATACAGCAATGTAGGTGGATCTCAAAATAATTATGCTGAAAGACAAAAACCCATTAAAAAAAAGAGTGTGATGGTTCCATTTATATAAAATCATAGAAACTGCAGCTTATCTATAGTGACAGAAAAAAGTCAGTGTATTCCTGGGGATTGGAGAATGGGTTCAAGGAGGAGTGAGATGCAGGAATTACTAAGGGCATCAGCAAAGTTTGCAAGGTTGTGGATATTTCATCATCTTGACTGTGGTGATATATGTCAAAATGTAGGGTTAAACTTAAGTACATGTGGCTTATTGTCTGTCAATCATACCTCAATAAAACTATTTTGAAAAATGGATACAGAGAAAATATGACAGCTAAACTTCTCCAGAAACATCTGTGTTTTCTCCCCAAGTACCAAATCAAAATATCCTGTTTAATGTCCATTACTTAGTTCTTAGGAGACCAGAAGTTAGCTCATTAAGGCAGACGTGGCCTTACTTAAGTTTGTGTTCCCCATGAACAGTAGCACAGTATTTTGTAAACACTACAGGCATTAAATATATGCACATGAAATGAGTGGAGAATGAGTTAACTAACTGAATAATTATCAACCTTAACAGTCTTCACACAACTGTCCTTTATGTGTAGCTCTGCAATTGCTAACTTCCTTGTCTCCAGGATAAATTCCTTCTTCTGACAAGCCAATACATCTCACTCCAGATTATCAGGCCACAAATCTTTGTTTGAGGATGATGTATGAGTATAAAGGATGCAATTCATAAAAGAATCCAAGGAGTGCTATTTTTTCTCTTCAAACTGAGCATTGAAGTTGCCTCTTCTGTGTCTTCTCAGCAGTGTTAAAATTTAGCATTGTGTTTTAATACTTACTGGATTCAGTTGATAAGTGTCTATCAGTGGATTTCTGCATGTAAATGGAAAAGTGTCTATAAATAAGAGAAGAGCTCTGGACCAGGAGGTGGGAGCCTGGAGTTCTAATCCTGAGTCTGACACTTACTAGCTGTTTGAACCTAGATAGATCACAACCATTCTTGGGCTTAGTTTTCCATTCTCAAAACAAAGGAATGAGGCAAAATTGCTCATGGAGTTTTCCTATGCCAACAGTCTGTGATTTTGTGATTCCAGGAAGGATTAAGGCATTAAATGGGCCACGGGTTAAATGGCCTCTTTAGGAGAGGGAAGAAAATGAGGTAGGCAGGTGATGGATTAAATGGAGGAGGAGAGGGTTAAACTTACGGTGAGCATTTCTACATTTAGAAAACTCTCATACATGGGTGGGAGCATTCAGGAGGAAGTTCTTGTCACTGATCTGTCTACTTGGAGTATACCTCTCGTATTCTGTTATATCTCCTCCAGGGAACATAGCTCTCTAGTTTTGTGTCCCATGTTCTTACTGTGGATAAATTGTGTAATGAAAAATGTATGATGGTTTCATTTAGAAGGAAGCATGAGCCACACATTCAGCAACTTTTCTATACATGTTTCATATCCAGGGACATCAGGCAAAGATTTGGCATAGTCTTGTTCAGTCACTCTCAGAGACTGGAATTGCATTTTCTGCCCCTGTTTCTACTTGGCAAGAGTCCTTTTTGTGCTGATGCCAAATGAGATGCAATCTCCAGAAGAGTGATTGCCAGGTGCACGAGTGATTAAGCCAGTGCAACCGTGGATTACCCCATCTCCATAATGGAAGAAGAAAAGCATGCATTTTCTATGAGGACACTGTAGCTTTCTTTAGCTTTGCAGCTCATGACATAAATACCCTGGTGTTAAAGATAAGCAATAATAACCAGTGTATATAAATTGAGTAAACTGGATTCCTTCGTGGAAGTAGAAAATGGGGCAAATACATAAGTTACTCTTGAAATTAAAGCATAATGCCTATTTGTAAAGACCACTTTACTAGCGATGTCTTTCCTATGCTGTGTTTATTTAGTCAAATAAATATGATGTGTGTATAACCCAGTCTATCTCAAATTTTCTCCAGCTTAAACCCTATCTGTGTTTGGGGAAAAATAAAAAACAAATCTGTCTCTGAAAGTTTTGAGAAATATTCTGGTTGCTAAAGACTTGAAAAAGAGAAAAATAATTGAATGAGATGACATAGAGCAAAGCTTCCTGAAATCTTTCCCCACCTGTTCCCCAAAGTTCCATTTACTTTCACTCAAAAGGAGATAATCCCAAGTCCCATCTCACCTCCCTAAGGCCAGGATCTCTTGGTGATCTGTGGCCCTTTCTGTCCATTCTGGGATAGCGCCTGTGGTTGGAAATATAGAAAAGGTAAGTCCCTGCTATCCCACCCCTAGCACCCTGTACAGGGAGCGACCTGGAGGGAGAATCCAAATAAAGCTCCCTTTTGGGAAAAGGAAATACGGCCAACTAAGGAGGCAGTGGTCCATGGCAAGGCCGAGGTGCTGATGGGTGGGTCTTGGGAAGAACTCTTGTTCTGTAGTGAAGGAAGTTTGTAAGAAACTTGGAGCTGGTTTCTGGGAGGAACAATTCCCTAGTTGGTTGTTTTCTATGACCCCCAGCTCAGCCCTCAGGGAAGTTATAGGCTTAAATATTTCTAAATTCAAGAGTGTTTAAAGCAAGACTTAAAGTTTATTTTAGCAATGCGTTTCCCTCAAAAATAGTAGGCTTCTTTCTGATCTGTTCATTGCCTGTCAATATCATGTGCCAATGACCATACCCAATGTCCAGTGCTCCTGCCATCTGTATTTCTCAATTTTCTCACACCTATGCTGAACTCTGTCAAACTAATATTATCCTG
Source organism: Manis pentadactyla (assembly GCF_030020395.1). Classification (NCBI taxonomy): domain Eukaryota; kingdom Metazoa; phylum Chordata; class Mammalia; order Pholidota; family Manidae; genus Manis; species Manis pentadactyla. The sequence continues at coordinate 122,032,494 of NC_080019.1, read as the reverse complement.
AAGCAGATCTAAAACAGTAAGCCTGGGCAGGAAGGGGACACCCCTCATGTGATCTGTGCTGCAGGACTGGGCTTCTTCATTAAGTCTATAGGTTCTTATAAACCTCTCTGCTCACAGCCTTTATATTTCTTACTGTTTGGAGTCCGGAAGCAGTGGGCTTTTCAGACTCAAATACGTGGATTCCTATCACTTTTTATTTGTATTTTCAAAGCTGACAATCCTTCCATACACTTATTTCTTTATAATACCTTGCTAAATGCACTAACACACAAAATGCACACACAAACATTCTGGCTTTTTCTAACCTATTTCCCTAAAAAGATTTAGAAGACACTTGTTCTGGCTCCAGGTTACTCGAGGAGACAATATTACCAAAGGTTTTCACCATGTATCATGGGTTATCTTTCCTGCCACTAATATCTGTTTCCTTCCCAGAAGATGCCTGAACACTGACCCAAACCCAGACATTTCAGGATTTTGTTATAGCAAAGTCCCACTTCTGGAATCAATTTCTGGTTAGTGTTGGAGATATAATCCAGTCTTTCCAACAAAACACCCTTCTATACCAATATAGGAGAGAAAGAGGGAGAGACAGAGAACACAATTTATTCTCGAGTAAGCATTAACAGATTTACATAAGCACAAGGTAGAAAAAATGACTACCAAGTCTGGGCAGAATTTCACTCAGATTTGTACAGTAAAGTGGTAGAAAGAGCAACTAAAACTTCTTTTATCTCCTTCAGAGACAAAGCGGCTGAAGCTTCTGACAGTCTGTGTTGATCCTGTGCGAGGCCACCGAGCTAATTACAAAAGCTCCTTGTTACATTAACAGAGGTTCTTTGGCTCATGACCTTGGAGATATCTCTATAATATAAAAACTAGAGACTGGGCATAATGCCTAGTGAGATTTATCTTCATTCCAAAGGTTAGAGCAAAACCTCAGAATTATTATGTCTCTAAGGAATCCTAAGAAAATGGTCTCTTTGCCCTTTATCAAAGGAGAAAATAATTTTCATTTACCCATACATCATTTAGGGTCATGATAATTAATGGACCTAATGTAAACAATAGCTCTGAAACAGGAGTTTGTTTCTTGTTCACATAATAGTCCAAAGCAGGTGTTCCCGGTCTGCAGGTCAGCTTTCCTCCACACAGTCATCAGGCGACCATGCTCACAATGCACCTGCTGTCTTCAACTTGTGATTTACAAGGTCACCCTGGAGGTTACCATCCCAGTTAGCCATAAAGGGCAAAGGGCATGGAGGAGGTGTTCCTGTTTCTTTAAAGCCTTTGCCTAGAAACGATACCTACCACTTGTGTTCACATTCTATTCAGTCATATGGACACACTTATCTGTTAAAGAGTCTGGGTAATGTGGTCAAACTATGCCCAGAAAAATTAATTGCCAGAGGAAATTAATTGATAAGCCGCCACCTCTGCCACAAGGCAATAGACAAAATAATATGAAAGCTGGACTATATGACCTGTAGATCGGTTGAAAGGCAGTGCCATTCTAGTCCTCACTTTCCTAATCCCTGGTACAGCCTCCCAACCTACCTGGCTCACTCCTCCTGGGGTTACAAAATCTGGCAACACTTCTCATAAATGTTACTACAACAGTCCCATTGGGGCTGAGTTCCTCTGCTCATTTGAAAGAAGTCAGGCTTGGTGTGGATGAGCATAGTGCTGAGGGTCACTAAAGAATGTTTAATACCATTAACCCAAACATATATGGCCAATTAATATACAATAAAGGAGCCATGGACATACAATGGGGAAATGAGAGTCTCTTCAACAGATGGTGCTGGCAAAACTGGACAGCTACATGTAGGAGAATGAAATTGGATCACTGTCTAACCCCATTCATAAAAGTAAATTCGAAATGGATCAAAGACCTGAATCTAAGTCATGAAACCATAAAACTCTTAGAAAAAAACATAGGCAAAAATCTCTTGGACATAAACATGAGCAACCTCTTCATGAACATATCTCCCCAGGCAAGGGAAACAAAAGCAAAAATGAACAAGTGGGACTATATCAAGCTGAAAAGCTTCTGCACAGCAAAGGACACCATCAATAGAAGAAAAAGGTACCCTACAGTATGGGAGAATATATTCATAAATGACAGATCTGATAAAGGCTTGACAGCCAAAATATATAAAGAGCTCACACAGCTCAACAAACAAAAAGCAAATAATCCAATTAAAAAATGGGCAGAGGAGCTGAACAGACAGTTCTCCAAAGAAGAAATTCAGATGGCCAGCAGACACATGGAAAGATGCTCCACATTGCTAGTTATCAGAGAAATGCAAATTAAAACCACAATGAGATATCACCTCACACCACTAAGGATTGCCACCATCCAAAAGATGAACAACAACAAATGTTGGTGAGGTTGTGGAGAAAGGGGAACCCTCCTACACTGCTGGTGGGAATGTAAATTAGTTCAACCATTGTGGAAAGCAGTATGGAGGTTCCTCAAAAAGCTCAAAATAGACATACCATTTGACCCAGGAATCCCACTTCTAGGAATTTATCCTAAGAATGCAGCAGCCCAGCTTGAAAAAGACAGATGCACCCCTATGTTTATTGCAGCACTATTTACAATAGCCAAAAAATGGAAGCAACCTAAGTGTCCATCAGTAGATGAATGGATAAAGAAGATGTGGTACATATACACAATGGAATATTATTCAGCCATAAGAAGAAAACAAATCCTACCATTTGCAACAACATGGATGGAGCTAGAGGGTATTATGCTCAGTGAAATAAGCCAGGTGGAGAAAGACAAGTACCAAGTGATTTCACTCATGTGTGGAGTATAAGAACAAAGAAAAACTGAAGGAACAAAACAGCAGCAGAATCACAGAACCCAAGAATGGACTAATGGTTACCAAAGGGAAAGGGACTGGGGAGGATGGGTGGGAAAGGAGGGATAAGGGCAAGGAAAAATAAGGGGCATTATGATTAGCATGTATAATGAGGGGGTGGCACGGGGAGGGCTGTGCAACACAGAGAAGACAAGTAGTGATTCTACAGCATCTTACTATGCTGATGGACAGTGACTGTAATGGGGTGTGTTGGGGGGACTTGGTGAAGGGGGGAGCCTAGTAAACGAGGTTCTTCATGTAATTGTAGATTAATGATAACTAAATAAATAAATAAATAAATAATTAAGGTACCTAAAAAAAAAAGAATGCTTAATACATGTTCTAAATGGGTCTGTTCTAAATAAATGGTCAGGATTCGTAAGGGCTTAGATTCCCTGGCCAAGCCTGCTTCTACTTCAGTTACCAGCCTTGGCCCATGGTGAGGCACATTATTTTTCTTTGCCACCTTTTAGAGGCCTTTACACTTGAAAGTGCCTACTGCTTACCCTCAGGAATTCATTCTAGTGTAAGAGCATTGACAGCAAGAGCCTTGCCTGTCTTTGCACATCATAGAAGCTTCTCAGTCACAGCTACTGAAACATTTTGTTTGGAGATATGCATGGCTCCCAGTCTATTCCATCAGTTCCCATAGCTGCCTTCTTTCACACTTGTATTAACCATATATCCTTATTTTCTATGTTTTAGTGCTTTAACATCTGAGGCCTTGATGACATTGGGAAGACGGCTTCTCCCAGGGTTATCCAATTCCTAGAGAGAGTCAACAACTCACACCCATACTTTCTGAACGAAAAGCAGTCAATCCAGAACCCATATTTCCAACCACCTCCTTTATTAAGCTCTCACGCTTTTGGTAACACTATCCATCTACTCTGATCATCCCAAGTCCAGTGAAGTATTCAGGAAACTCCAGAAACAGAACCAATGGAGATATGTGTGTTGAAAGAGAGAGAGATTTATTTTATTTTAAGGAATTGGCTCATATAATTATGGAGGCTTGGCAAATCCTTAATCATCAGGGCAGGCTGCCAGGCTGGAGATTCAGGAAAGAAGTGCTGTTCTAGTCCAAAAGCAGTCTTCTGGAAGGATTCCTTCCTGTTCAGGGGAGGTCAGTCTTTGTGTTCTTCAAGCCTCAACTGATTTGATGAGACCCACCTACATTATGGAAGATCATCTGCTTTACTCAAAATCCAGTGATGGAAACATTAATTTCACCCAAAAACTACCTTCATAGAAACATCCAGAATAGTGTTTGACCAAATATCTGGGCATAATGGTCCAGCCATGTTGAAATTAACTATCACAGCCAGGTAACAGGTAACTAGGAACAGCACCTAAGCCCCAGAGCTCACTGAAATTATTCAGATTAGCTAATCTTAAACCTGCTTGCCATAATTCACCCATTTCTTCCCACAGAAACCACAACAAAGTCTCCTGCCCACATTTCCCATCACTCCCTCTGCGTCCTAACTGACCCTGGTTGTTCTCCATGTGGCCCCTTTCCAAGACACTCTGTCCCTCTTGTTCCTAGGTATCTATGAATATAACAAACTTCCTCCTTCATGACAGTCATTTCCATGTCAGATGCCCTGAAAACATCACTGGTATTTTTCCCATGGTGAAAGTTTTATTCCTGGAAAACCATCGCAGATTCTGGAATTAAAAATCAACATTTCTGTAATAGACTGAATGCCTTTCACCTCCTTACCTTAATGTATTGTGTCTTGCCCCTGAGCCTCCTACCTCCTAACTTAGTGCTGTCTGGTACTATTGGAGGGGCATTGTTTATTTTCCTTGGTTCTTGTCCCGCCGCAACAAAGAATTGAAGGGCAGAGACACAGCGGTGCAGCAGAGTAAAAGTTTTATTAAAGTTATGCACTTAGAAAGTGTGGGTGACCTCAGAGAGAGGAGCGCACCTAAGGGTTTAGGGTCTGGGGTATTACAGGCGGTTGAGGATTTTCAGGACAAATGGTCCCAGAATGTTCATCTTTGATAAGACATTAAGTTTCTTAGATAAGACATTTAACTTAACACAAGAAATTTACTGCTTTGATTCCTTTCCAGGATATCAGCTTCTGTCTGGAAGCATATCAGTCGAGACGGTCTGCCCTGCCTCCAAGGGCAGAGCCACCATCCATTTGATTAAAATGCAGTCTTAGCTTTAAGATAAAATTCTTCCTGAATAAGCTGGGCCTTTGAACAGTCTAAAGTAAATCTTATAATGGTATGTTCTAATTAACGCAGTGAAAACATAGCCTATGCTGAGATACTTTTCTTTATCTGGGGAGTATTTAAACTCTAGGCCAACTTGCTCCTGGCCTTCTGAGCTTTCTATGTTTAACTGGTTAACTCTTTGAGTCCCTTCTAGTGGAATTTCCTGGCCCTATTCTCTTTCCACAACACTCATATCTGTTTTCCTGCCTAACAGTACCACTGGTTTAAGGTCAAAACCAACCACTGTGTGCTTCTCCTTGTCCAAGAAGAGTTACCCATTAGGCCTAACCACACCCCTAACCACACCCCTATTCAGTCATGAACCCATATTAAAGACTTCATCCCCTGTACCTTTCAAAGATAATTAACTAATTCTCCCAATGGCCTACCTATAAGAAAGAGCTCTATATAGGTAAAATTCAGACTTCATCTTCATACTTTCAAGTCCAAAGCTTATGTTTTTAATTACCAATAGGTTGGCAGGACAGCACTTGTTGCTGCACTTGAACCTGAAAAACTGACCCTTACCAACACAGGCCATCAGCTCTCTATCTTGTCAGCTCTTTATGACAATTCAGGATACATGTTGTTGTTCTTCCACAGTATGTACATCCATCGTTTATACAACTGAATTATGTCTTGGTCATTCCTTACCTACCCCAGTCAATCTAGCTACCTCTTGAAATGGAAGCTCTATTGTTATTTTACACTTTCCAGTGCCACTTCTGTACTTATTCTCTGTGTTATCTTCCCTGCCACATGACCTGGGAAGCTCTGACTGCAAACCTAAGCTCCCTTACAGACTGGCTTCTGCTTGTGTGGTGGGAGGTACTTGCAGGAGAGAGAAGGGAAAAAAGAAGGGCTGCGTATTTCTTCTCCCATCCCTCCTGCTTCACCAGAGCATTGCTGACAGTTGCTGCAGGTCACCAAAATTACTTTCTGGAGGGCAGCCCTTCTTGTAGTGCTCCAGTTCTCAATGGCTTCCAGTAAAAGTACCAACATGTCAAGATACCAAAGCCCATTAAAGTCCCTAAACATAATCTTGAGTTTTTTTGGTAGCTTGCATAGGCATATTCAAAAACTCACAAGTATTTGGAATAGTTACTTTTAGATTAAGACAGTCCTGGGAGTTCTAAAGACCTATATATTTCTCATCTCAAACATCCTGGGATACTATCAAAAAGGTCTATTTTAGGTACTCTGCTTCCTGGTGGCCAAGAATCTCTCTTAATAATGTTAAATGCTCTCACCAAAGTGACATATTTTGTTAGTACTAACACCCCATCCCTAGCTTTTACCCATCATACTCCCTTTATTGTCGCGGTCCAGCCGCAACAGTCGAACAGAGCTACCGAAGGATGTGAGGAGACCAGAATAAAGGACACAAGAGAGCTGGGGAGGGCTGACGCTCCTTCGCGTCACCAGCAAAACTTTATTGAAGGTCTAGGGTATTTATACAGCAAAAAGCTCACTATTCCAGGAAATGGCATTATCCAATAAACAATCAAGCACAGTATTTGACGTCAGCAGTAACTGGGCAAAGGTAGGTTCAGCAGGGTTCCTGTCAGTTGCTCATGAAATGCGTAAACAGGGTATTCTTTGTTCTCCATTCCAGCAAGTGGGGGAAGGCAGACCAGAAGCAGGGGCGGTGTTTTCACACATCCTCAAGGTCTCCCTATTTTCAGAGTGAGAAGTCTTGGCTCGTCTTCGAGGACAAGATACATTTTTGTGGGCAGATAACTTCCAAGGACTGCACCGGTTGTTCTCAAGCTTGTGCTTTCCCATGCTGCATTCAGACATGGGGGAAGGGACACAGCCCCGGCTCTCAACACTTTATCAAAAAGATTTATTTTCACAGAATGTCTAGTTATCTGATCTCTGACTACACCCCTTTGATTTAACTTCTTTTTTTAGAAAGTGTTCTCCAAGCTTGGACTTTACACTCATACTATCTTGCCCATCCATACTTCTCCTAGGCCAAGGACAACCTGAAGTCATCAATGAGGTCCAAGAATATTGCGAATAATAGGACTGTCCAATCAACCCAGACACGACAGTTGCTGCCTACAGTAACACATCCTGCTACTCTATACAGGCACCCTTTTTCAAAATAAGTATTGATTCTGCCCCCAAATTCCCTATGCCAAGAACCACCACCTCCTCAATAATAAGAGAATTCCTGGAGTAGCCTGAGAACATTTAAGAAGACATAGAAGATACTCTCCCTTGCGCTAAAGAATAGGGAAAGTGCCAGCAAGGAATCTAGGATGGGAATGATACACAAGAGCTCTTGCATCTGCTAAACCTGGAGGACTATGACCCCAAGTATTTCAAATCAATACATGTAATCAACCCTGTGGTTTTACAGTTTGCAACTCCAGCCTCTCTCCTTTATTATTTTTGTCCACCTTGTTCTCACCACTTTGTGCTCCATCTGGCCAGTCGAGACTCTATTCTGCACATCTCCTTGATCCCAGAATCTAAGGTGGGTGACTTCTGTACTCTTGCCAAAACCATGTTCAGCCTCAGGACTGGGATGAATGTACTATGAAATGTGGTGCCTCCCCACACCCCTGGGATGACTAGGAAGGAGGGTTCTGGGAATCAGAATGTCTCCCTCATACCTAACTCTGTAAAAAAGAGCCAGGACCTTCATAAGCCGTCCCAAGATAGACACATGATATCTAATGAGATAGCAATATCTCTTTCCAGTAAGTATCCTGAACTGTTGTCCACTTTTTTCTAAGCAGTAGCCTACAATTCCATATTAAGATGTTGATTATGGTTCCCAGTTGATGATATATTTGGCCTTTTCTCTCTATCACCCTGAACTCGGCCTTCTGATGAAAAGTTATGCCTCACTCCATCCTTTCCTTCTCAGGGGAGAAACTCCCTCAGTACAAACTCAAGTAGACTCTGCACCTGGGGGCAGTTCTGGGAGGTGCTATGGGTCTTAGATACTCTGATAGTTCCTACTAAATAACTTCCACTCTTCTCCCTTCTCTGTCTATCCTAGTCATCCATCCATCCATCCACTTTTGCAATCACCCATTCAAAATGTTTAAGAATTACTATATGCCAAAGACTGTTAGACTCTTAGAATAAGACAGGGTCTACATCCTCACGTTTACAACATGGTGATGGAAAACAACTTTAAAAAAAAGAAACATTTCAGAAAATGTGGCACAGGCTATAATAAGAGGTATGAACAGCATGTGTGGGGGGTTGCTGGTGACCAACTGCCTTCCTTCCCAACCCCTTCATTTCTCTGACTCCTCTGTGATCCTTTACATCTCCCTCCTCCAACACAGTCTTCAACCCTTGAGACTGCTAGTTGCGCCACTGCCAACATGCCTCCTTCTATTTTTCCATCTTTTCTCTTTTCCTTGCATATGAAGTGAGACCCCACAAGAAGATACATTAAAATGTGTCAGTCCTTCCATGGGAAAAGCTTTAAACCAGATTTTAGTGGCTGAATTTCAGTGAGGAAAATTTGTGTCAGGATAATGATAGATCCATATACTACCTATTGTCGAAGAACAAATGAAGTGAAATGCCTGCTATAATTGCCCTCTTTTGGGAATTACATGGGAGGTAGGACAAAGTGATATAACTACTCTACTGGCCCAGCACCATGAATTTAAAAATGTTTATGAAAATGAAAATACCAAAAAGAGATATATGCTATACTCCCACACACTATAAAAAAAGACTTGGACCAAAGTGCTAGAGACAGAAATAAAAAGCAAATACATGTGCCTACATAATCAGAGCCACTTAATATGAATGTTCAAGCAGGTGTCAGAGTCCCTGGCCAGACCAGGCAGGGTCAGAGCCCTTCACCCTGGGGGTCCTAGTATTTGGCACCTGCATGACTCTTGTCACAGAGACCAAGACAGGATATCTAAGAGTACTGATCAAAAATTCTTTTATTTGTTTATTCAATTTTTCATTCATTCAACAAACATTCCTGAAGCACCCACTGTGTGCTGGGTACTCTGCTTGGGCTGGAGTGCCCTGCAGGATGTCATCATGCCCTTTTGGAGCTTGTATTCTAGTAGCTATTGGGAATACCTGGAGGCAGGCAAAGTTAGAGGGCAGTAAAATGGAGTCTTAGTAGTTCTAACATTTACCCTTGCTGCTCCAGGTACTAAGGGCTTTACTTGCTTTCATTCACTAAATTCTCATCAACACCTAGGATTAAAGTTATTTACCTCCCCTTGTTTGCTTTTGTGAAATTTATTATCCTTACCTCACAGAGGAAGACACTGAAGGTTGGAAGAACTGAGCCACTTGCGCCAGATCACAGTGAGTGGCAGTCTTTGCTGAAGTCTGTGAGACTAGCCACTATCCTTTATGAAAGTTCTGAAATGAGAAAGTTGCACACAATCACCGAGTGAGGGGAAAGCACATCTCTGCCTCCTTTTCTAAAGCAAAGAGGTGGGCTGGTAAGGGTTGGAAGGAATGATGGGTGGCCCCACCTAAGCCCCATAACTACTGAGTCAGAGTAATATATAAAAATGGGCATAGACCCCTGCATCTTCCTCACAGCTTCCTTCACATACCATGTGCCCTGACCTGCCTCATGTTTCATTTTCTACTGTGTTCCTCCTCTTCCTTGCATTAGACATTGTCTCCTTTCCCCTGTGCAGACTTGGCTTGATCCTTAGGCCTAACCCTCCCGCTGCATCTCCACCTGTGAGGCCCAGGCTCTCATGTGGACCATGCCTGGTACTGCTCTCCACAGCTCCAGGTGAATGCACTGCCTCAGGTAACACAACCCCAGGAGCTGTACCTCACAGCTCTCTGGGTTGACCAGCCCTTGGGCAGGATAAGAGCACAGAGCACCCCACCGGGCTCTCACCAAGAGATATATTATTAGATACAGTTGCAGCCCCAGGAAAAACAAAGGCTTTGATCTTTGATTCCCCCCTTCTGCTATAATCTAAATCAATAATGCAATTAAAGATATTGTAGAGCTATATCAGGAAATCCTTTTTCACTTTGTGCTGAGCTTGGCTTATGGAGAAATAACACAGCAACTGATTTTTTTTCTTTCTCTCCCTTTGTTAGCAACTGAAATCAGAATGACTTATTTTTTTTCCCCTGGTTTCATTTAGGAATTCAAAAACCTTTTGTTCTGGTTCTCTGCAGAAGTCCCTTGTATCTTTGGGGAGAAATTCTCTCCTGCCTTTTAATCCTCTACTGTCAGTAGGAAACTAACAGAGAATAAAGTTCAGGAGAAAAGCCACCACCTTTGTCACTTGACAAGAACTAAAATGTGAAGTTTTGACAGATGATGATTGTGATCAGGGTAATTATTTAAGCTGTGAAGGCCAAACTTGGAGGGTAAGAATTTTTTATAGGGATAAAGCTAAAATGAACCTACAAATTGCTGAACAGCCACCTTTTCCATTGTTTTTCAGAACACAACTCTCCTGCTCCCAGTCAGAGAGGCAATGCTTTATACAAATGACATTCTTATCACTTGTTAGTCAATGTAGTGCTACTCAACGGGATCCATAGAATGGAAGGGCTGAGCTAGAAGGGAACTCTGAGGTCATCACTTCCAAAAAACTCATTTTCCTGTAGGAGAAACTGAGGTCCAGAAAAAGGGGCTGCCTGGTGGTGGGCAGTGGAAGGGCCAAACTGCACGCTGGGCCTCGAATCTCAGTAAGTCATCCCCGAGTCTGTTCCCTCTCTGCCATTTCCACGCAGTCCTTAGACGCGCGGCGGCAGGGAGCTGCCCCCAGCCAGCCGTGCATATGTGTTGACTGTGTTGCTGGAGGGTGATGATTGCTCTGTAAGAAACACTTACAACAACTTTTTATGTATAATAATTATTATATAATAATGATTATTAATGGTAAAGAGGACATGCAGCTGTCACTGCTCCTTCTGAAGGCTCATCATTCCTGTCTTTTGTGACATCTCATTTATCAAACAGCATGATAAGATGACTTCACAGAATGAAAAATGCTGACCTTATTTTACAGTGTCTGGAAAAAAATGCCTTTTCCATTTGGGAAAACAAAGTCAAAATAAAATACATGTTTTCATGATGCATAATTTCACTTCTCCCTTTAAAATTCTCCTGTTTTCATAATACATAAAATATTGAAAGACCCCAACCGCAAACTTACCATTGGGAATCTATGTGTATGTACACATGTATCTCCATATATTTCTTGAGGACTTCCTGGAATAATTTTGGATGGAAGGGTAATTAGAGGAAGAAAGAAGCAGCCTAGCTCACTTTCCATCTAAAAAGCAATTTTAAAGATAGTTGTAATTATGATTGCTTTTTAACTAGGCATATAAGTTTTTAATAAAATTAATAAATATCAACTACAGAGCAGCATACTCTGAAAGTGGTTCATTGTCTAATACTCCTTTAAGACAATCTGTTAAAAATGGATTCTGTGATCACATGAATTTGAAATAACACAGACCCTTGAAAATTTACAATCCCTATTAGCTTTTTATGGTTCTGAGGTATCCTGCTGTCAAAACAAATGCATTTCCCAAGCTATTTTAGCACAGAATCATTTTAATTTTTCATAGAACACATTATGGAAATACATATTTTGATAACACTTCTTAAGAGATCAATAAAAAGTATTGAAAAAATTATGAATACATTTAAAACAGTGGAGTAAAAGCAAGAAAACTAGTCTGCTTCTGGTACTGACAGGTCTAAACTCATGCTTTAAACAAATACAGAAGTGGGCATAATATATGAAGTCCCTGTTTTCAGACATTGGTCAGCAAACAGCTCAGGAATGTGACTCCTAAAAGAAGAACACCCTCAGTAAGGGAGCCCCGTGGTGTCTGGCTGTCCTTTAGCCTGGGGCACTGTCCTGATGGGTTCAGGGAGGGGAAGTCCAAGCAGAGCAGTTTTACTCAGCTGAGGAGTAAGGATCAGATTTGGGGGTGGCTGCTGGGACCTGACTATCAGGGTACCAAGAGGAGGGACTTGGACCGAGAAGGAGAGCCAGAAACCTACATGAGGGTCCTCTTGTCTCCAGCCAAATACAGTACTTATGTCCGGTGGGGAGCTCAGTGAGGTCTCAGGAAAAAGCTACTGGACAGCTGTGAATTGATGGGAGGATGTGCACTTCCCACAGGGCTGGGAGACTTAGAGCTCTACTGCACTGAGCAAGGAGCCCTGTGCAGCACTGGGCGCTTTCCCCCAAGAGCCGGCAAGCCTCCAGCTGTCAGCTAAGTTGAACCTAGTTCTGAAAGCCACAAACCTTTTCCCACTCCTAGCAACAAGCAATCTCATTCGACTTTTGGAACATCCCTCCCACTCTCTGTTTTTCACACCGATGTCCCCTCTCCAATCCGATCCCCACCTGCCCCACCTTGTTATGTCTGTTTCTGTGTTCAGGAATAGAGATAGAACTTCATTCCCACAGGAAGAATCCATGGGCTACAGCTGGCCTTTGAACTAAGAGCTGCACTAGACCTCACTCTAACTATCACCACTTAAAAACAAGCTTCAAAGGGATGTAGCAGATCTGACAGTCAATTACTTTCTGCCATAACAAAATTCATCTCTCCTTCCAGGAAGAAAAATATCCAAACTTTCAAAAATGGAGCATTTCCAATGTCTGGCTTAAAATAAAAATAATGACTATGATTAGCACACATAGTGTAGGGGGGATCATGGGGAAGGCAGTATAGCATGGAGAAGACAAGTAGTGACTCTGTGGCATCTGACTACGCTGATGGACAGTGACTGCATTGGGGCGTGGGGGGGATTTAATAATATGGGTGAATGTTGTAACCACAATGTTGCTCATGTGAAACCTTCATAAGATTGTATATCAATGATACCTTAATAAATTTAAAAAAGTTAAAAAAATAATAATAATGATGACAACAACTAGGTCTTTTTCTTTGAAAAGCAAAATGTGTGGGACCCATAACGGAATGGTAGTGGGGGTGGGAGTCAACAGGAACAGACCTAGAGGTGACCTAAGTTCAGGAATTAGCAATCAAGTGCTTAACACAGCTCTTACACACAATTTATAGATTTAAAGGAAGATAGACATAAGTGAACAAATGGAAATAAACTGGAAAACACAATACCTGAAATAAAACCAAGAAGTCCCCAGTAAGCATACAAATAACTATGCAAATATTCTTTTCAAAGAATACTTAAAAATATCTAGTCATTAAATACTTTCTATAATAAAGTTTTCAGTTCTGCAGTTGAACTTTGCAGATTCTGATGATTTAAAAGAACCCCAGAGCAGTTAAAAAACAAAAATTCTATAAGCTGTGACTGAAAAAGACATAGAAATTATATCTACATATAAAAATTAGAACTCATCTGTTATAAATGATTCATTAGCTGGCTTAACTATGGAGAGTCAAAAAGAAATTTCCTTAGAATGAGAGGCAATATTTCAAAATTAAAATATGATGCAATTTCAAAACTAAAATATGATGCAAGAGCAAGTCATAGGTAAAGATGGTAACCCACAAAAAAGCAGTTTTATATAATTTCATCTTCAATTGAAACCAGTTGTTCACATTTCCAGGAGACACTTGCTTCTCTAGATTTGATCTTTCCATATTTACCTGCAAGACAGCATGGCAGAGTCCCAAGTTTTGCAGACTAGCTTCTGTCAGAACTCTTATAAAATCCTCTAGATCCTAGGTGAGGAAGGTCAAACGGGTATTGCTCAATGGTGTGTATCTGTGCTGTGTGCTGTGTGTATGCGTGTGCATGTGTGAAGAGAAGGTGTATCCTGTAGCCTGTGGATTCTCCTTGCAGGAATGAAGTTCTGTTTCTATTCCTGAACACAGAGGCTGACATCACAAGGGGGAGGGTTGGGGGAAAACTCTGGTCTAGCCTTAAAGGGGTAGGATCTTAGCAGTGATAGGATTTATAATCACCAACACATAGTAACAATAAAAAGATTTCTGGTTGGTTTAATATTGTTTTAAAATTCCTCCACTGCCCAACCACTGCCTCTACTCCACATGCATATGACACATATCACTGCTTGAATATGTTGCTTGTTACTTTCACAGGCCATCCTTTATTTGACCAGACATTAAATAATCAATTGGAATACAGTGCTGTTAAACTCTACTCTACAGTGGACTTCATTAAGTGAGTGGATGTACCCCAGGGGCTTTAATCTGTATTACATGGACCTAGTTTTAATTTTGCTCAACAGATAAAATGTTGTCATGCATTGACTCTCAGGACGGTTTTGTTCTAAAAGAATCTATAGAAATATATGGTAAATTTAATAATGTTATATTTATATAGAAACTAAATTATTTTTTTAATTTGCTTCATTTAAATCTCTTATAGACATAGGCAGACTATTTTCATTTGACACATGATGAAACTAAAGCCCAGAAGTGATTGTCTAAAGTAATTAGACTCCACTCTACTACAGCCCAGCTTTGTTTTCTTTTTACTCAACTAGGCTACATTATTTATATGTCTACTGAAGTTAATTGCCCCATTTAATAAGAGACTATGAAGAAGGCATTTTGTAAATTTAGATTTATACCTTTAACATTCCCACTTAACCAGTAGGAAAGCCAAAGCTCAGGAACGTTAATCAACTGGCAGAAGACAGATGGTTCGATGACAGCACAGGGCCTAGAATACAGGGGCTGAACTCTGTCCACTGTACCATGACCACTCTGGGCTCTAAAAGAATCGTTGGTTCCCATAAGTCCTAGATGAAAGAGAATTGTACACCAGGGATAAGCAAAGTCGTAAGATGGACATTATAAATGAGATCTTCCAGTGTCTTTCCTTTGTTGTATCTTAGATCCAGTGGCAATTCATTGTTCCAGGGCAGGCGGTTAAACTCTACACCAAAACAAAGGTTTAGCAACTAATCCCAGAAGTGACCCTTGTGTGGATGAGCGACTGGCCCAACAAGTATGGCTGCCTTTGTGGCAGGAGTAGTGAAGTGATGACCTGGAGGCAAAGAAGGTGTCAGGGCAGAGACACCATTGTGAGTAGTGGGCAGGCCCATGTGTCCTAAGGGCTTCAGGGCTATAGAGAGGAGGTGCATTAGGTAAACTAATGGGCATGAGAGCAGAGCTGATATTCCATTTCCATATGGTTAAGACTCTGGAAAGAGATCTCCTGGTGGGCTGAATTTCTATACCAACATGTCAAAGTAAATTTGGCAACATAATTAGATAGCAAGAGGCCTTGATACTTAGTTTGCCTAAGCAGCTCTAAATTCTCATTTAAAATACACTACATTATTCTACTTAGGCGCTAAGCACTTTTAGATGATCTGAAGAAGCCCAGAGGCCCATGAGGCCAGAGGCTTATCATAAATACAGACCTGTGTTACCCCTAGAGAGAAGTCTCAGAAATGATTGATTTGCAAGATGACTTGCCACAGGGCCATGTAGCAAGCAAGGGGAGGGGAAGCTCCACAGTAGAAGCTAGACTGCATGGGCCAGAGGATAGATAGAAGACAGAGAAGAGGCTTAGAAATGTTTAAATGCCAGCAAGAGTAAGGAAAGGTGGAGACAGCCAGGGAGCATCACTAGGCTTAAGCAAGCCCAGAGTGGGAGATCGGATGACAGCAGATATTAGCTGTGACCAGTGACAAGACACAGTGTCTCAGAGAACAGAGGAGCAGCAGACAGTCCCAGGAAGCCAAGTGGATCTGATGATTCCCCTGCCTTCCTCAGTATCAAGATGTCACCTAATCTGCTCCAGTCCATTCACATAAGCTCTTCACTCACACAAGCACCCAGACCACCTTAGAGGAGCAGAAGGAAGGGAGAGGCAGGTAGAGTATTTTGCTTTCAAGTAGAACATTATCTGAAGAGACTAGTTAAATCATTGCAGCAAATGAGGATTTTTTTTAAATAAGTTAAACTTTACAGAAGAGTTGCACATACAGTACAAAAACTACCCTCTCACCTGAACTACTTGAGGATAAGCTGTTGACATGATACTTTTTAACTTCCAAATACTTTAACATATCCCATTTCCCAAAAATAAGAAAATTCTCCCTCATGACCACAGCACAACCATTAAAATTAGGACATTTACATTGATAAGTTATTTCCATTTCATCCTTAGGCTTCATTCAAATGTCACCAATTATCACAATAATATCCTTTATAGCAAAAGGATTCAGTTCAGAATCGCAGGATACCTGTCTCTTTTAAATATTTCTATTTGGATCATTTTCATGGCCTTGAAGCTTTTGAAGAGTAAAGTCTAGTTATTTGGTGGAATAAATCCCAGGTTTAGGTTTCCTCATAGTTAGATCTAAGTTATTCGTCTCCGGCAGGAATATCACAGAATTGATGCTGTTTTCTCATTGCATCCAGTCATTCACTTTGTTCCATTACTGATGATGTTCACTTAGATCACCTATTAAAGTCTGCCAGATTTGCCCATGGTAAAGTTACAGTTTTCCCCTTTGTAATTAGCAGGCATTTTGCAGGGACATTTACTGTGTAAATATCCTGTTCTTCCCCACACTTACAGTTTATTCATTTGTTAACTCCTAGTTCCCTATTTTCTCCTATAATCCTTTGCTGTCATTATTTATCTTGACATTCTGTGTGATCTTTGATATGCCTCTATCTTCTTTACGCACTTCTTCAGCCTTCTGGCAAAAGATGCCCAGGCTCTGACTGACCCTACCCTGCTCAGCCCCACTAAATGGCTTCAGGACTGAAATATTCAGGAGGGGAAGAGAAGGGAAAAGGAAGAGCTTACAAAATTCAAGCTCATGCAAACAAGTAAATTTCTGTCCTCTTTGCTTCCTATCCAATGTGTGGAACTTAAATGGAGACAGAATCCATGGCTTCCCCTCTGCTAGTACTAGGGAAGAGTGAGGGAATGTAAACCCTGGTTACGTGTTGATAATCAGGGAGGAAGACCTGTGTTCAGACTCCCTGACTTTGTCAGTTCCTGGGTTGGTTACTCATGTTCATTTACTGGTTACTTATGTCCATTACCTTTGGTTCATTCCTCTACACTACTTTGCCACGAATTTATGAAACAGAGCAGTACCATGGACCTGTTCAGGGAGCCTCAATAATGGAAGCCCTGGTGACATTTTAATACTTTTCTAATGTCAGCTGGGGAAAGCAGCACAAAAGGGAGGGCAAACTGGAGGAGTCCATGAAAGGTAAACAAGCCCAAAACTCTAGAGTCTGGGGGAAAACAAACAATGGGAGCAAAACTTGTCCAGGACCTAAAGGAGACCAGAGCTTGAGAAGCTTCAGAGCAGAGGGAGTGTGGCCTCAGACAGCAGCACTTCACAGCCTTGCTACTGTTTCCTAGAGATCATGAGCTGGGTGACAACACTTAGCACTTCTTACTCTCAAAGGGGCTGCTTTGTCATATGAAAATACAACCTGGAGATAATGATTTTTTAATATTTTTTCCCTCTGGAGAATGGTACTTTTCAAAACATTCATTTTCCAGGCTTTTACATTTCTGATAGGTTGGAATGTTTACTAAATATATATTATTTTATAGTTAGAAAAAATGCAGACATGTAAGAAATAGAAATGGTAAAATAATGGATGAAGAACTAGGTCATTTCATTAAAATATATTTTTTCTTCTTCTTTTCTGAAGTATAATACTACACTTGGTACAATGTGTAAATCTTAAGTGCAGAACTGGGAGAACTTTTCATTCCAGCAACCACCCTCCAGGTTAAGTTAGA
This sequence comes from Manis pentadactyla, assembly GCF_030020395.1. Taxonomy (NCBI): domain Eukaryota; kingdom Metazoa; phylum Chordata; class Mammalia; order Pholidota; family Manidae; genus Manis; species Manis pentadactyla. The sequence goes on along the minus strand of NC_080019.1, from coordinate 122,014,695 downwards.
GCCTATCTATTGCCTAGGAGAGTTTTCATGAACCTCTCCAGCCCAGGCCCTGCAGTGGTAACCAGCACTGTGACTTATACCACATAGATTAAGTAAGGAAGCCAGCCCCAGCTGTGACTTGACCATTAATGCACAGTGCCAACCTATAAAGTCCCTCTTCCACCGCGTGTCTCAGCAAACAAGCTAAATGACCTTTATGGACCTTTCAGTTCTACTCTTCCAGGACAGAAATCATAAGGTATTTCCCCCAAGGGTCTGAGGAAATGAGCAGGAAGAATTATCTCCCAACTTCTAGGCCTAGTGCCATCTAACAAGCCATAGTAGATGGTCTCTGTATAAATTAATTCCTAAGGGGCTTTTGTATAAATTAGTTCCTAAAGCTGAATCAAGTAGAGTTCATCCAAATGAGAAGGATATTTAATTCTGAAATACTAGACAAATGCTTCATTCATTCACTTTCTACTATTTACTATATGCCAAACATCTCTTTGGCAGGTAATGGGCTCTGCTGAGGAGGCAGTGAGAGTTACAGCAGTGCCTGCTCCTGGGTCTAGTGGGAGAATGAAAACATGGGTCCAAACCCACTTATATGTGAGATCTAAAAAAAAGAATTCATAGGTAAAATAGTACATTGGAGGCCATCAGAGGGTGGGGGTGGGGTGGATGAAATGGCTGAAGGTGTTCAAAAGGTACAAACTTCCAGTTTCAAGTAAGTTGGGGTATAAATGTATGGCATAGTGACTATAGTTAACAATACTCAGTTCCATATTTGAATGTTGCTAAGAGAGTAGATCTTAAAAGTTTTCATCACAAGAAACTAATTGTAACTATCTGAGGTGATGGATGTTAACTAAACTTATTGGGCCAACCGTTTTACAATATATACATGTATCAAATCATTATGTCATGAGTCTTAAACTAATATGATGTTTATGCTAATTATATCTCAATAAAACCGGAAGGAAGAAAAGGAAACACAGGTCCAGATGACTGCAATGGAAGGAAGAAATTTCCAGGGCCACAGAGAGAAATAGAGTTCTAGGAGGGGAAAAAATGATTTTCAGTGGGAGATTAGCACAGACTTCATGGAGGAGGTTGACCAGAGACCTGGACCTTGAATTATGAGCAGTAGTTGGATCTGCAGAAATAAAATTTATACCCAAATTGTGCTGTTCTTACATGAGGATGGCATTCTCCATCTACAGAGCATCAGAGTATTCTATTTTCAGGAAGATTAATGGTTTTGTGCTGAGGTCTGATAGATTCTACCTGATATATATCTGCAAGTGAGCAGGTCATCGTTAGGGAAACTGCGTTTGTATAATAGGCTGATATCAACAGATCTTTCATATATGCTATGCCTCAGAATAACAGATGATACCTGCTTTCTTTAGGGTAGTCAGGGACAGTTAATCGGAGGAGGTGGCATTAAAATAAAGGCTCAAGAATGAGGAGGAGCCCTCTATACAGAAGTGCAGGGTAGGACTGTTCCAGGCCAAGGCTCCAATAAACACAGCAGCCCTGATGTCTCATGGCTGCAAAGCAGAAAAGCCAGGATGTAAACTCATCTGCCCAACTCCCAAGCCTGTTTTTTTTCCTACTTTTACCTGCTGTAGTACAATGATTTTCAAGGAGTGATCTGTGGACCCGAGTTGACTGAGACCCTTTCAGGGGCTCCACAAGGTCAGAACTCTTTCTATACAAATACTAAGCCATTATATTTTCTTTTTCATGCTAATTCTCTCACAAGTATAGTGTTTCCCAAAGGCTACAAGGCATGTGATATAACAAAAGATTGAATGCAAAACAGATATGAGAATCCAGCTACCTTCTATTAAGCCAGGCATTAAATAGATTTGTAAAAATGGAAAGTAATGCTACTTTGCCACCAAATTTTTATTTAGTAAAATAATTACTTTTCATAACACGTTATATATGTTTGCACAAAAGGGAGTTATTAATGTTCTTTTAAACAAATTAATAAGTATTTTAAAATTTGTTCAGCACTGATTTCTAATGGTATATATCAACAGATATAACCCACAAAACAAAAGTTATTTGGATCTTCCACAATTTTTAAGGGTGTAAAAGATTTTGCAATCAAAAGTTTGAGCACTGCTGCTCCAGCATTAATGCTAAAGCACTCTCAAAGTCATACTTGGTCTCTAGATATAAAATCCCCTTTGCATCCAGAACTTACCTTAAAACACAACAGAAAGAATTATGAACATTGAGAGTTTATGACATTCCAGATCTGTCCTAAACGTTTAACAATATTTTAGCTAATTTAATCATCTCAAACAAACCTATGAAGTGGGTACTTTTTTAATAACCATTTTATAAAAAGGAAACCAAGAAACACAGACATGATCACATGTCCCAGGCCACACAGCTGGTAAGTGATAGAGCTGGGAACCAACTCAGGCAGTATTGCTCTACAGACAACATTCTTAACCACAGGGGTAATATAATGTGTGTGACAAAGACAGGAAGACTGAGCCTTTCTGCCATGTAAACGTCACTTGCAAGGGATCACAGTAGCTCTGACCAGCAGGCGATCCAGGTCAGGAAGTGGGGTGCCCTGAAATATCCTGTGACAGGAGGAGCCAGAGGGCAGAGGAAAGCCCTGGGCTGAGGAGAGTGGGGCAGCAAGACACAGAAATTCACTTCTGCCGTCAAGTTCCACAGGCAATCATGAAACGGGACAAGGGTCAAGGCCTCAAGTCCAAAGCTGTTGGGCACTACAGACAAAGCAAGGGAAGGAGTGAAGTACATGCTTCTGCCTCATCCCATCTAGAAGATAAGTCATTTCTCAGCACTGTGGCTCCCTGTCCCTTTAATGTTCAAAGGAAGGTCATTTCCCTGGAGATCATGTGCACAGTGGAGGTCTTTGCTGAGATTAGAAAATGTTCCTTCTCTCCTTCCACCCTACCCAGCCGAGTGATTGAGTGAACAAGCGGATTCCTGACAAATAATAGGAGGGAGGAGGGCGGGAGTACCCAAGACTCCATTTCATTACTGAAGGATTCAGGGTTCAAAGGTGGACCATTTGGTTTAATGGCATTAGCTTTGGGAAAATATCCACGCCAGACTAAATTTTGCAATAACGCACTTTACTTGGTGGATTAAACAATCCAAATGGTTTGCAGACTTTAGCTTAAAGAGTCTTTCAAGCGATACAAAAATTCTTAAATGCATATTTATTAAAATCAAGTATAAAGACCAGAATCAATAAAGAATAAAAATCAGATTATATTCTACTGAGCACAAATTTAATTTACAATAAGAATTTGCAAAATGGCTTGTAAAGTTTCTCTGCTTAGTAGAATGACATACAATTTCCACGTACTGGATAATGTAATTATCAGATGAAAGGGAAATTTTTATATATGAGAACCCAGAGCAGCTTCATCTGTCACAGGCCGCATTAACCCCTTCCTCTCTCCCCTCCACTAAGATGAGTTAGGCCTCACAGGGTATGCATTATGCAAACGAAGTAATGGATGAGAGGAGAGGAAGCTCAGAGAAGCCTACCTGGTTTCTATGGAAAGACATAACATAAAACAGACACCCTCCTTAAGAGGTTTTAAAACCCCCTGTATGCCCTTTCCCACCCCATTCCCAACCCCAACCTACAAAGATGAGCTCCATCTTCAGTCTTAGCATATATGTGTTTATTCCTAAAAATATGTTGTTTACTTTGGATGTTTTCAGCATTGGGTAAATTAAATCAGATTGTATGTGCTCTTCTGCAATGTGCTTTGCACACTCCACTCAGTTCCTGAGATTCATCCGCTTAACTGGAGTTCATTCATGTTCCCTATTGTGTAGGATTCTACTATAGGGCTCATGCACATTTTCTTTTTTGTTCTGTTTTTGACTGATATTTTGGTTGTTTCCAGTATTTTGCTTTATATACAATGCTGCTGTGAACCTCCTCGTACATGAATCTTGGTGCACACATATGAGAGTAACTTGAGAATATGTATCTGGGACTAGAATTGCAGAGTTGTGCAGGCTGTCCATCTTCAGTGGCACGCCATGATGTCATTTGCTTAATCAGTTACTGAGACAAATGAGCTAAAATCTCCTGCAGTGTTGATGAATTTTAAAATTTCTCTTCAGAGTTCTAGCAATTTTGATGTTATATCTTTAAAATGAGAGATGATTCCCCTCATATTTATTGTGAATTTGTGAATAATGTGATGTTTAAATTTGTCTGTATTGCTGAATACTGTCCTATTTTTGCTTTTTCTGTGGTACTTTCCCCCTCTTTTCTTGACTTCTTTTAGATTTATTGAAATTGTGATAGATTTTTTTTTGTCAAAAATAGGATACAATTATTTCTCTCCCTGTAAGCAAATCCCTTCGACAATAAGACTGTATTTCCCTCTATCAAGAGGTGAAAGAGAAGTGAATGTCAGTTCCAAGTCTGGGCCAGGAGTTAGCAAACTACAGCCCCCTGGCCAAAGTGCTGCCTATTTTTATAAGTAAATCTTTTATTATAATAAACATGCTCATCCATTTACAAGTTGGATATGGATGCTTTCTTGACAAAGTGGCTCACAAAGTCTGAATTATGCACTGTGTGGACCTTTGCCAAAAAAGTTTGCCAACCTTCAGTCTAAGCCTCAAGAGACTTTCACTCATTCTTTCAGAACTTGTCCAGTTGCCATGTGAACAAGAGCAGGTAGTCTGCCCTGATAAGAGTTCCCACGGAGCAGAGATGGGTTGTCCTAGACCAGGCCGGCTTAGACTAGCCAGCTCCCAGGGGCCCAGCCCCCCGATGAGACTGCGTGAGTGAATCCGTCCAAGAACAGCTAAACTAGACCAGGTTAGCAGAACTGCCTGATTAATCCACAGGATCCTGAGTATTGATAAAGGATTATTGCTTTAAAGCACTAAGTTTTAGGATTGTTTGTTACACAGCTATTACAGAAGGTTTTGTTTTTGCTTTTTTTCTCATTTCATTTTTCCCTTAGCAATGGGAAGTTATATTCTCTATTACTTTCTATTAATTTTTCTATTATTCTGTCAGTTTCCCTCTGAGAATTTGTGTATAAAGTGTAATCATTATCTTTTCTCTCCTCATAAGAAATGCAAGACAAATCAGATTACTTTAATGCTGATCAGCTTGCTCCCAATTTATGTTATTATTGTACAGAATTTTGGTTCTCTTTTACTTATCTCTGAAAATTAGACATTACTACTATTATTTATTATTTTATAGTGTTGATTTTTGTGTAGTTTCTTATATATTTACCTATATCTTTGCTCACTATTCCTTCTTGCACGTCAAACTTTCCATCTTTCCAAATGTCTTTTAGTGAGAATCAATTATTGGCACATTTTCTCACTTTTTTCCTAAAAATGTTTTAATTTTGCTCTCATTATTAGAAGATTTTTTTAAATGAAATATGCAATTCTGGACCGACAGTTATTTCCTTTCAATACCTTCAAGATGTTATTTCACTCTTTTCTTTTCTAGCTTCCATTTTTATTTTCTCTTGAAAAGCCAGCTGCCTTCTTAATATTTGTGCTTTTTAGAAAATTTGTCTTTTCTCTGCAGATAGATAATTTGTCTTCTTTCTTTTTCTCTTTGTGTTCTGCTATACTGCATCTACTTGTGGATTTCTCTTTTTCATTATTGATACTCTTCAGAATTTGTTCAGTTTCCTGACATGAGGACTGTTTTCTTAATACATTTGAAATATTTGGGACACTAACTTCCTATGTATTGACTCTCCTACTGCCTCTATGTTGTTCTTTCAAAACTCCAGTTAGGTGTATGCCTGGGTTTTACCCTTTTCCATATCACTTTTTCTCATCATCATACTTTCTAATACTTTTTCACCCTGAGAAGCATTTTGAACACTTTTTTCTATCTTCCAGTTTACTTATTCTTTCCCCACTTATATTGTCTGAAATAACATAGTAAATCCTACACACAATAATTCCAGTAAGTGTAGGTGGGAGGTGGGGCTTTCCTACATCATCAAACAATTCTGACACTATCTACACAGAAACAGCATCAGATTCCATAGGTTAAGGACTCAGTCCCACAAGACTTCCTCCCCCTCCCTCCCACCCCACACACTTCAGATGCCATTCACACGTCCAGGGTGTCACCTGCACTTCTGGCCCACAAGGCTATAGATGGGAGTTTCCCACAATACCTTCCTTGGGTTTGCTTAATTTGCTAGAGTAGCTTATAAATGCAGAGAAACATTTTACCTAGAAATCACCAGTTTGTTATAAAAAGATATACCTCAGAAACAGCCAGATGGAAGAGAAGCATAGGGCAAGGGATGGGCAAAGGGGCTATAAGATTTCAGTCCTTTTTAATGTACTGAGAACTTTCATGGCCTACCATATGATTTATCTTGGAGGACATTCCATCTGCACTGGAGAAAAATGTGTATCCTGCTGTTCTTGACCTAGTTATGCCTATTTGGTTTATAGTGTTATTTAAGTCTTCTATTTCTTATTGATCCTATATCTAGTTGTTTTACATATAGGAGAAAGTAGGATATTAAACTCTCTTCTATTATTGTTGAGTTATTATTATTGAGAGCTCCCATGCCCTCTCCAGGTGCACCACTCTCCCAGCCACTCCGTGTGCTCACTAGTCATGAAGCTCGCCTAACCCGTCCTTTCGAGTGTTTATGTAGACTTCATTACATAGGCGTGACTGATTAAATCATTGGCCATTGACAATTGATTCACCTTCTCTTCCCTCTACCCTCCCTTAGAGGTTAGAGGGATGGGATTAAAAGTTCCCACCTTCTGATCACATGATTGGTTCCCTTGGCAAACAGCCTCCACCCTTAGGTGCTGTCCAGAAGTCACCTCATTAACATGACACAAGACGAGTTTCATCACTTAGAAAATCCCCAAGGTTTTAGAATCTCAGTATGAAGAACAGGGTCAATGAGAAAATATATATTCTTATTATAAATCACAATATCTCACATATATTAAAGGTTTTTGAAATTGACATAGAATTCTCATGCCATAAAAGTCACCATTTAAAAGTGTACAGCTCAGTGGTCTTCAGTATATTCTCAAAGTTGTGTAACCATCACTATTTGCCAATTCCAGAACTTTCACTGCCCCAAGAAGAAACCTCAGGCCCATTAGCAATCAATTCTCTTTCCCCTCCCTCACAGATCCTGGCAGTCACTAGCCTTTCCCTGATTCTATGGATTTGACTGTTCTGGACATTTCCTATGAAGGGAACCATGGCCTTGTGTGACTGACTTCTTTCATTTAGCCCTATAACTTCAAAGTTAATCCGTGTTGTAGCCATGTATCAGCATTTCATTCCTTCTATTGTTAAATAGTATTCTGTTGTATAGGCTCTATCCCATTTTGTTTACTTATTCATCAGCTGATGGACCCTGGGGTTGTTTCCACTGTAGCCATTATGAGTACTGCTGCTATGAACCTTCATGTACAAGTTTTTTGTGGTCATATGTATTTAATTCTCTCAGTATATACCTAAGAATGCAATTGCTGGGTCATATGGTAACAATATGTTTAACTTTTTAAGAAACTGCTAGGCTTTTTTCCACAGAATATTTTTACATTCTCACTAGCAGTATATGAGGGTTCCAATTTCTCTATATCCTTACTAACACTGGTTATTTTATTAAAGCCACTCTTTTTTTAAGCCACCTACTGGTCATGAAATGTTATCTCATTGTGGTTTTGATTTTTGTTTCCCTAATGACTAATGATGTTGAACATCTTTTCATATGCTTATTGGCCATGTGTATATCTTCTCTGGAGAAATGACTCTACAGGTGCTTCACCCATTTTTTAAACTGGGTTGTTCATATTTTTGTTATTTCTGTACATAGTCTGAATACTGAACCCTCATCACATATGTGATTGGAAAACACTTTCTCCCATTCTGTGCATTTTCACTTTTCTGATTGTGTCCTTTAGTTATAGCGGGTAGATAGCCAGACATGATCTGGGATGGTGTTGGGACTTTGGCTAGTGTTTACATTTAGCTGGATGCTTGTTTGTATTCTAAACATTCTGTGTAAACTTTTCTTGCAAGATGTGAGGAGTGAGGGTATAGACGATAGAACTGCCAAAACTGACTACTTCCAACGTGGAGAAGATGCCCCTGACTTCATTTGTAAGTACATTCTATGCTAATTAGCATACTAAAAACCACACCCTTGACACCACGATGGATCAGGACAAAAGGAGGGCATCATCCTGTTCTCCCGCAGTCCCCTCCCTATTCTGAGAAAACCCCACCCACTCCCTGCTTAAACTCCAGCTATAAGACCTCCCAACCCAAACCTCACCGTGCTGCTTGCCTCTGGAGCATGCCTGCACTCCCTCCTTGAGTGTGTACATTCCCTTTATTAAACTACTTTTTGCTTATACCTGCTTGACCTGCTCATGAATTCTTTCTTGATCAGAGTCAAGAACCCTCTCCCGGATTTAGGCCTCACCTAGCATGCAGAGACCTCCCAACAGGATTTCATGATAACCCTTTGATGCAGAAAAGTGTTTTTATTTTGATGAAACCAAATTATCTATTTTTTCTTTTGTTGCATGTGCTTTTTTGCATGTGCCATTACCAAATCCAGAGTCACGAAGAACTACACCTATGTCTTCTTCTAAGAGTTTTATATATTCACTCTTACATTTAGTTCTATCCATTTTTAATTAACTTTTGGGTAAGGCCTGAGGTAAAGCTTCAACTTCATTCTTTTGCGTGTGGCTGTCCAGTAGTCCAGTACCATTTTCTTAAGAGACACAGAAGTTTTTTAATTTGTTGAAGCTTGATTTATCTCTTTTTTCTTTGGTTGCTTGTGTTTTGGTGTAAGATCTAATAATTCATTGTCTAATTCAAGGTCACAGAGATTTATACCTATTTATAACTTATGTAGTAGCATTTAAATATCAGTGAGTATTGCCTATTCCTTGAAGTTCATTTCTTTTATTCCTAAATCTGCCTGATCAGTTTTATAGTTTATTTTGCCTTAGTCAGATTTTCCTTTCCTACTGTTATTATGTATATCAAACATGCTATTACTCTGTCTAGGTGTGATAATTGTAATATTTGAAATTATTTCTGATTTAATTCTCTTATTTTTTGCTAGTTTGGTTTACCTTATTTTCTGGGAGGATTTGATGGTTTTGGCTTTAGGTTTAGAATTTTCTCTGTGGAAATCTTAGATTAAAGATGAATTCCTACAGAAAAACATTTTCTTTTCTTTTCCAGAAGTACAGAATTACAACAAATCTAGGCCCACTTTATTTTATGATTTGGCAGATGAGGGAAGGTATTTAGCATATCTAATCTACCATTTTGCTGGAAATTCAAGTCCTGGAATTACTTTCTACCTAGTGTTATAGTTAATATATTTATTAAAATAGCACCTAGTATCATACAATGCCTAGAGAGATGCTTTAAAAATTGTTCTAAATGAATGAATTAATAAATACATGAGTCAATTTATGGATAGTAACTTGATGTTAAATAATAGAGGTTCCGAGCTAATAAGTTGAAGATCCCTGAGGGCTTTGGAGGCATAAGAATCCACATGCTAACCAAGCATAGCCCTAGACACAGAGACTTTTACCTACTACATACATAGATGACATTGTCATTATTTAAGGGTAAAATTTTATAAAATGATATATTACTGGGCCAATAAAAACTTGGAGCCCTCACATTTCTCCCAGTCATCAAATAACAAAAATGCAAATTTTATCATGTCTGTGTAATATTTTGTATTAAACACAGGTTCTATTCCAATAAGTTTGAGAACATTAACATTAACATAGTGTGTTGTGATCATTACTGCAAATGGCTTTTACTAGTCTACCCATTTCTTGAAGGGATTTAAAGCTAAACTTCCTTTGTGGGAATCTACCCTCATAAGTAGATCAATGGTTCACCTATACTGTATGGAATCACTCTAGATGGAATGATCCTTTCTACTATTGTAACATTTACTGGCTTGACAGTTTGCTCTCTAAAGCAGCTGTTGCAACTCATGACCATTTTACAAGACCTGGCGTCTTGCCCTCTCACTCAGTATCACACTGACTAAGAAGCCACTGAAACCATCAAAGCATAATGTACTTAAAAATCATTTCCATCTTGTAATTTTATGTTTTTTCACCAAAAAAGTAGACATTTTTTTCAATCATTTGAATGAGCTATTATTTGTTAAAGGAAGTGTTTAACTTTCAGAACATTCATATAAATGAATCAAATGTGAGGAAAGGTATGAAAGCAGTATAAAAGAGAAAAGCACTGTAAACACCAAAGGGAATTATTTTCATTATTCAGGTATCAATATTGAAACTGATAACATTTAATAGCCCAGTAAGCACTTGACATTTGCTTTTCTTCCTTTGGGCAATTATAGAAGCTACAAAAGTAATACTGTGAAGATTTTTTATAATCACTGCAGCATTTCTAATTAATACCCATTTGTTTATACATGGAGAGTTAATAAACTGCAGTAGCGTTCAGAGAAGCAAGACCTTATTTGGCTTTAAACCCTTTGGATAATAGCATGTTCATATGCTGTTGAAGAGGCAGGGATGGAGCTACGGCATACATTCACAGCTCAGAACTTGTGCTGTGAGGGAAGAAAAAAAATGCTCCTTAGGTCAGAGAATTCAGAAATGACTTTGTTGAAAGCCACCTGCAGCTGCATGTTGGTGTGGAAGCTGCACTCAATACCCCTTGGATGTGACATGGAGAAAATCTCCATTGCCCACATTAGCCTCCACAGAACTTTTGTTGGAAGCTCTCCCCAAAGAATACTTCTGCGTTTTGTCTTTGGGTTCATGCTCAGTGGTGGTAAATGGATTAACACAGCAAGTCTCTGATAGTATGATGGATGGCATCGAAGAGTGATTTTCTGAACACCATTTCCTTATTTGATGGATGTTTCCACTGCCGTTTCTTCCCTCGGGGCTGTTTATGTGCAAAATCTCTCTTCTGAAAGGAGTTTTTGCATGCTGTTAGCACCTAATGGATTTATGATGTCCTCTTTTGAGAACAGTTTTTCTGCCATTCTGTAGGTAGAGTCTGCTCTGGCGTTCTATGCAAAATGATGTCCTTAGTTCCCTCATTGACAGTTTCCACTATGTTAACATTTTAAAGTATGAGACAAAATTTAACTACAAAAGCAACATTTATTTTCTCCTAATTAGACCCTAGTACAGCCAAAACTCATCGTTCGCCTAGACCAACATTTACCTTCTTAGACTGAATCCTGCGGTTCTCGTTTGTTATCACCAGCATCTCCACCGATAGTTTTATTTGGTTCCATCATAAACCTCAGCTGGGGCTAGAATATACATTTTGATTACACTAATCAGCACGCATTTCTCCTTTATGGCCCTCTCTGAATCCTGAAGTACATAGGTCTCTATGATGGATGCATTGAAAGAAGTCATCAAGACTAATGAACAAAGACAACAAATTTGGAAGAGAGGGCTTTGTGATAAATAGTCAAGCATTGAAAAGTGAGGCAGAGAATTTGAAAATAGTTACCATCCAGCCAAATCAATTATTTTCTCTCACCTTCTTCCCAAAGGTGAACTTTTCTTCACCTTCTTCCCCCAAAACCAAAAAAACAACAACAAAAACTCTAGTATCAGAATATTAAAGTTAGAAGCTTAAATAATTGAAAATTTAAAAGAGTGAGCACATGACACAGGAACAAACTCTCTTTTGAAATCTGAGGGATCCCAGAATCAGCTTCTATATGAAGGTTTTTGAGAATAATGTTCTTTCTAACAATAGCCCCTCACTGCTTGGTCATGGGAGAAAGCAATTAGGTGTCAGAATAATGAATAAAGATAGACAGCAGTGACCCTAGGATAGCCCCTCCCTAAATTTTTATGGTAACTCACAAATGGTGAGAAAGAGATCCAAAATGTCATGTCCATAAATGGAATATGGAAACTTACTGAACATGAGAACCATTACGTGCAAAAAGTTCCTTAAAAGAACTGAGGAAACTTATGTAGAAAAGGGTGTGATATTTCAGTTACCAGCTGGGAAATACAGAACTGAAATCTTTTAAGCACCACTTCTGGCACAGAGTCAAGGAAGGAGGTCATATTCTTTCCTTGCCAGAGTTGTGACTGTGCAAGACCCAGGGGTAGAAGACAGACTACATGTTATGTTAGTGGCAGACAGCATGGAAAGATTGTCAGGAACCACAAGTTCACCTTCACTACCTTTGCCTGTCCCTATGAGGCACATCACTTCGAGTCCAAATGCTGTTCCCGAAGGAGGAGGACAGGAGAATAGAAGCTTGAATTGACAGTATTTTAACCTATACTCACTTGGGAAATTACTAGAGTGGACTGGATAGATTGCCTGTGTTTAAATAGGTTGTGCAATCCTAAGTGAGATCAGATTGCATTGTGGGAGTAAAGTTCACCTGAATTCTTTGGACTGTAGTAATTGAAATTTAAGATGCTAAAATTAATGTTCCTTTGGTTTCTAAGGAACATATTAAGTTACCAAGATGTAGTAAAATAGTTGGTCCTTTTAGGGAAAATGTGATATTTAATATAGGGGGTTGGAATAGCTGACAAGAGAAGTATAAGAACATTTATTAAAATGTTTGCCATTTTTAGAGAAATAACAGATTCAGAAAAAGGAAAAGCTTGGATAAAAGCCAAAGGGAACTGTTTATCACTGAAAAAGTTATATATTGAGAAACTTCCAAGAGCTGATCGCAAAAAAGCAGAGTCCCATCATTCCAGGAGAATTTCAACCCAAATTAAGCTTCAAAAAAAGGTATTGGCTTTGGAATGGAGAGGCAATAAGGATGAACTAGTAATGGACTATGGAATATTGAAATGCCCAGGTCTACAATTTGCCTAATTTACACCTTGTTTAAGTAGCACAATTCTGTCACAACACAATTTGTATACTTCAGTTGACTCACTAGCCATTCATGGGAAAATGGCAGAAGGATGCTCCATGAACTCAGGGAATGGAACCCAGGGAAAAAGAATCATTTCTGGGAGAAAACTACTGATGCAAGATAGGAATCCTCAAAGGCAAAGCAATTATCTTCAGCAAAGATACTTCTCAGGGTCATGTTTTATTGAATATTATTGACACAGGCCGTGTCATTCAGGAAGAGCCAGGCCCAGGGAGAGTCAAGAAAAACTTGTGGCCGGTTCATGTGGCTAGCTGGCAGAACAGGTTAAGCGAAAACAAACCAGCTAGAGTTTAGGAAAACAACTGATGGCAAAACAGAATGTAGTTTCTAACTAGTTCAAACCTACTAGATTCAGGATAGGGAAAAAAATAACCTACAGTTATCCCAAAGCTCATTATATGCTCATTAGCATACTAAAAATCAGTCCTCCCTGCACCATCACAGTTCTGAGGCTGACGGTATCAGGCAGAAAATGGTTTTCCCTAAAATCTGTTCCCTGTTCTGAGAAATCCCCACCTATCCCAATGAATATTCCACCCTCTGCTTAAACTTCAGTTGTAAGACCACCCAACCCAACCCTCACTAGGCTGCTCGCCTCTCAGGCATGCCTGCAGTCCCTTCCTGCATGTGTACTTTTGATGCCGGGGTTCTTGTTCACGAAGCCGAAGAATGAGCGTCACAAACACTCCAGGTAGGAGAGCAAGGTACAGGCTTTTATTTAGAGATAAAGTGAGAGGACAGAGCTCCTGGCTCACACCAGAAGGGGACAAGGGAGTCCATCGTTGGCTCATTGTCTAGGGGTTTTATGTGCAGTTGAGGATTTTCAGGAATGAGGGTAATGGGTTAGGGGTGCAGACTTGTTGAGTGGTCCTAGAATGCTCATTCTTGATGAGTAACAGAAGAAATTTTCTGCTCTGATTCCTTCTCAAGATAGCAGTTTCCCTCTGGGATCATGTCAATTAAAACCACCTACCCTGCCCCCAAGGTGGGCTGGGTTGTTGCCTCTTTGTTGAAGTAAGTTAAGAATCTTCTTAACTTCTTGCGCTGTTTATAGTTGGGCTTGCTTACTAAATTAGTTCTTTTTCCTAGGTTGCAGATTACTTGGTTAGGATCAGAGAAGGAAATATAGCACATAGGTACGGTTAAAATAAGCTGGGCCTTTTAGCAGGCTAAGGTAAATTCTAGTGTCATGATTTAAATTGATACAGTGAAGTCATGGGTTATGCTGAGACCCTTTTTTTTATCTGCAGAACACTCAAACATTCCAGGCTAAGTTGCTGCTGGCCTTTTAAGTTTTAACTGATCTCACTGAAGATGTCTATATTCCTAGTCTGGTATCTTTACCCTTGAGAATTAGTGTGACTCTGACTTTGCTTAATGCTTATCACAGAGGTTCAATAGGGACTTCTTTGCACATTGCTACATTGTTCTGACTGTAATTATCTTGCTCTGCTTTTTCTCTGGAGGCCCTCACCCTACTCTGACTACACCCATGGTCCCTGTCTCGTTTTCACATTATTAAACTACTCTTTTCTTGCACCTGCTCCACCTGATCATGAATTCTTTCTTGATTGGAGTCAAGAACCATCTCCTCAGGTGAGGTCTCACTGAGCACAGAGCGAAACCTCCCCCTGGATTAGACACCACTTTACCTCCTGCTACAAGGGAAATGGTTAGGCTTCAAGCAGATTTTCAGGGGACTGTAAATAGTGGAACAATAATTATTTGAAATAATTTTAGCTGTGGATGTAATAACCAGAGACTCCATTTCTCAACCCATTATACTAGAAGAGCAGCTAGAATTTAACAGCTTGTCTTTTTAAAAATCCTGATTCCAAAATTGAATGCAGCTGGTTGTTTTATAGTGTTGTCCTGAATTTTTTTTTCATATATTTCAGTAACTTTTGTTTTCTGAAAACAAAGGAACGGACTAAAATAAAATACACCCCAAAATGTTACCTCAAATGAACTTTAGTTCAGACATTTCTAACGAGTTAATGCCATCTGGTAGTAAAAAGTGAAATTTACAAAATTTCAGTAAGAAAATTTCAGTCCCTATTGTGTCTCTTTCATTAGAAGGTAAGAGCCATCTCCTCAGGTACTTATTTTATATGGCAGGTTTGCTTTTCTCGCCAAAAGATGAAAAGCCTTTGGCTTGGGCACATGTGACCATCTTTTCCAGCCATTATGAGGAAACTACTGAAAAGTGGTGAACAAACCTTTCACACCTGAGTACTCTGAATAGCGCATGCCACGTCTAAGTACACTCAAAATCCAAAGGAGCATGGGAAAAACAATAATACTAAATTATCTTAATCACCAGCCCTTTCAGATATATTCCATCAGTGTTTAAAAAATTAACATCATAAAGAACTTTTGAAAGAAGAAACATCTTTGTCATTTATGTTTGTTTTTAAGGCCTTACCATATGATGAGGGTACTAAATCAGTGCTTTATTATTATAATCAGAAATAACAAATGGAAAATGAAGTCCAAAGAAAACTAAGACAAAATGAGTCATTGGTAAATGACAAGACTGTCAGAGGTAACCTGATGTCTTGGCAAATGGAACAGCTTCAGTTGTTTGTGATTCTCAGTTCCCTCCTCCTTCCTTCCATCGTAATTTCTGCTTTCACCTCCTCTTAATTAAACAGAAACAGCTGCTCCTATTGGGGCTTCATGCTCAAGATCTCTTCTTTTAATCCATTTTATAGCTTATTTGTTTTCCCAAAACATACTGTTTTGCCAATGAGTTTCAGCCCCAGACAAGTTTGCTATGGATTCAGTGTGACAAAAAAAACTGACAGCAAAACGTTCTTGGGGGTGAAAGGGTTATACCCAACTTTATTTCCAGGTGGCAGGTCAGTCACTAGAATCGTGTTCACTCAGAGCAAGTCTGCGTGCAGCAAGCCGGTCTCTGCTTCTGGGCCTCTCTGTCCACACAGCTGTCCCGCACAGCCATCCTCTGGACCTCTCTCTGTCTTTGGCACTGCCACCACTCCAGCCTCTGCTCTGCTCTCTTGCAGCCTTGCAGCCCTGGCACCATGTCGCGCCCAGAGCACTGAGTGGAGCTCTTTTTATAGAGTAAACAGCCATGTATTGCCCACAGGTGTGCAGTGAGCTAGTCAACCAGGGCCAGGTGAGAATCCTGGCCACAGGAACTCTCATTTTATCCACACATACTTTACCATTTTATCTAGAAAAACTACTTTTTTTTTTAGAAATAAATGAAGGGCATTAAAAAAAAGATCTAATTGGCTTTATTAATCAATTCATGAATAGAGCAGCATTTCATCTAGTAAGTAGAGGAAGTGTACGAACTGAAAGGTTTCTATAAGCAAGGAGGGTGGGGCAAGGAATTTACTGGCAAAAGAAAAGAAAGGATTATTTCAAGCCAGTACATCTTCTCTTTGTGGGGAAGGGAAAGGTAAGGTTTTGTGGTGCAGATTACCTCACTGCACTGACCAGGGAATTTCAAATTGACTTTTAAAATGTCACATTCCTGAAATAACTTGAAACTGTAATAATTCTTGGTTTGCTGTCATGGGGCAAATGACTCAGTTTTTGGTTTGTTTGGGTTTTTAAGAGAACACATGTTTTTACAATTAAAACCCTTATGTACTCTTTTCCTTGAGTCCAGGCAAATAATTCCTCACCAAAATTAAGACTATTAACTAGAAATATGTTGCATATGTTGCCCTTTCGTATAACCTAGGAACCATGTACTTGGAAACTCCATTAGTGCTAGTCTGACTAATGTAATAAAGTTATTTCAATTCAACATTCAGTGATTGCTACATGAAAATGACTAGACAGGTCAAACTGGAGAATACAAAGATGGCTGAGATACAGCCTATGAACCTTAAAAATATAAAATCAAATGGAGGAAAGACCTACTAACATAAATACTAATTAATACATAATAAACTGGAGGAGGAAAGAGATGAAAGAGATTGCTTTTGGCTGAACAGAGTGCTATGGAAAAAACCTGAAAAACATGGACTGGATCGCTGAAGAGGAACCAAGCGGAACTCGGAGGTCATGGAGTGTTGAGGTTTTATTTTTACACCAGCGGGCTCAGAGGGGAGTAATCTCCCAAGGTCTGAGCCCCAACAAAGGCAAAGGGAGCAATATATATATTTCTGCTTTGGTATCTGCAACATTTCTAGGTGCACAGCAAACAAGCAAGCAAGGGGGAGTAAGTCTAGGGAGAGAGTGCCTGGCAGAGTGGGAAGTGAAGGCAGGGGGGATTCTGTTGCCTTTGCTAAGAAGAGTAGCAGAAGGGAGCCACCTGGACTAGACTGCTGTCCTTGTAAATTTTTCCCTATCAAGAGCACTTAAGGATTCTTGGAGGAAATCCTTGGAGGGAATTCCTGGAGGGAGGATTTGAGTTGGCCTTAAAGGATTTGTAGGATATTATAAAGCAAGGCAATCCTGGTAGAATCAAATTTGAGTGTATGCCCCAGTATCTCATCATATTGTTATAGGGAAATCCAGTCAGTGGAGAGCTCCCTGCATGCTAGGGTTCTTGACTCTGATCAAGAAAAAATTCATGAGCATGTTGAACAAGTACAAGCAAAGAGCAGTTTAATAAAGCGGAAGTACACACCTGAGGGAGTGCGGGCATGCTACAGAGGTGAGCAGCACAGTGAGGTTAGCTGGAGTTGAAGCAGGGGTGGACTATTCATCAGGATAGGTGGGGTTTTCTTGGAATAGGGAGGGGGTTGCAGGAAATAGGGGGATGTGTCCTTAGTCTGCCTTGGAACTCTCAGGGCCCCACCAGGGGGTGTGATTGTTAGTATGCTCCTGAGCATAAAATACGCTGTGAGGTGAAGTCAAGGTCAGCTTCTCCTCCACGTGGGAAGTGGTCAGGTTTGACAGTTCTGAGATCTATACCCTCACTCCCCACATACCAAGAGGGCAGTTTACATAGAATGTTTAGAATGTAAACACCATCTAGCTGAATGTAAATACCAGCCAAAGTCCCTAGCCCTCTCCCTGTTCATGTCTGGCTATCTACCTTCTATAACAATGCTATAATTGTTCGTGTAAGTGTCTTTTGAATATTACCTCCTCCAGGATTGGTATCATGACTTACTCATTTTGCAATATTACAGCAACAGTTTATAGTTTAGTTTTTTAGCAAGAACCTGGCACATTATAAATTCTCAGTAAACATTTGTTGAATTAATCAATTGGTGGCTATTAGGCTCCTAAAAATTTTTAATGCCACAAATCTCTTCTTAGGAATTACTTAATGAAGTTTCACTAAGGCCATACCAAAAATCATGTTCAAAATAAAAGTACCTAAAAATCGTATCTGTTATTTCTGTGAAGGCTTAGTGATCCCCACATTGTTTTCTGTATTTTAATGGAGTCAGTAATGATGAAAAATACTGTACTGGGCACCATCAGTGTAAACCTGAGACTAACCAGTGCCCTTTAAGAACTGGACAATCTCTTTTCCATGCCCAACCCACCTCATGTAGACTTTTCTGCTCAGCAAGGCATCTCATTCATGCTGATTGAGGGGTTGTGTGGGGAAATGGAAAGTGCTGTGTGAGCTGCTACCTCTTAGGAATCAGTGTGAGGTCAGGATTGTGTTTGCAATGCCCATTATAGCTCCAAATGAAGAACTGTCCAAATCCTATTCTGTGACAACCACTTCTACCTGTAGGGTTCCCCAAAGAGGAAATTGGATACAAAGAACATTAGCAGATAGAAAATAAAATATTGCTTTCCTAGTAGGTATGTGAGAGTTCAGTAACTCTCATTCAAGGGCCTTCTTGTAAACTGTGCTGGCATACATGGTCTGGACTTTGAGATGAGAATGCAGATTCTAATACTCCACCTACTCTAAATTCTGAGATCAGTATATACATTTAGAGAGAGAGATCTTCAAGGCAGGTCTTGAGAAAGAAACCTGGTTTGGCCTTTATCAAAGATGCTGACCCTGTTTACATCTGCAGAAGGAAAAGAGAGTGCAACAGTCAGAGTTGCTAGTCTTTAAGGAATATTAATAAATGTAGCCCAGTAAATGTTCTAGATTCTCACCAATGTGCCAACTCTGTCTTCCTCAAGGAAATGAAGGCCACAAGGGTATGGACATGGTGAGAGGACACTGAGGTACTCTACAGTACCTATCTTGTTCAAGGCCTTGAAAGCATTTTCAATTATGCTTGTCTTCTATCATGTGCATTTCATTCATTCATCCAGCAAATATTTATCAAGTATGTTTATGTGCTAAGCCCTCTGGTGAACACTGGAGATGCAGTGGTGAATAGGAATCAAGTTCCCTGCCTTAATGGCCTTTGTAGTCTAGTGAAGAGTAAAAAGAAGCAAATAGGCAATTACAAAACAGTATAGAACTGCTATGATAGAGAATGTGCAAGATGGTATGGGACAACAGAATAGGGGCAGCTAGTCTAGAACGGATGTCATGGGGAGGACAGGAAAACTTCACAGTGGAAGTAATAGCCAAGCTGACTCTTGAAGGACAAGTAGGATTTTGGTGTGAGAGACATCAATGAACAATGTCATTGTTGTTCTACCTGATCATCATCCATTCCTCTATCCTTGGGTATAACACACACCTTGATTTCCTTTTGGGACCTACATGACCCCACTTTCACTCCATGTAGTTTGTGTAAGACTGACATCAACCCCACACTCCAGGGGTCAGAGCATAGTTCAGGTCTTATCCTTCAGAGTATTGCATCCCTCTGCTCCTTACTTGCAAGTTACCTAAGTGAGGCCAGTAGGACTGACTGCAAAGGCACATGCTGAAACCCATTGGATGGGAGGCCCCCTGATGCACTGGAATTGCCAAGCTAGTCAAATGTAAGGCTGGAGCTTTGCAAAGCTGGGCACCACATCATATCTGTGTCTGAGGCACAGAGCAAGAGAAGGGGTGGGGACATACACATAGTACCTCCATCTGTCTTCTTTTACCTGGAAAGCAAAGGCTTTCTCAGAAGCCCCACTGACTTTCTTTTGGTCTCACTGGCCAGAGCCTGGTCGTATTGTCAATCCTATTTGCAAGGAATGCTGGAAAACAAGGAAGAGGACTTTCAGATTTGGCTTAGACCAATCATAGTCTAACTACAAATTGCTGTACTCTCCAAAAAAACAAAACAAACAAACAGAAATAAACAAAAAACCTGAGTTCTGTTAGTAGGGAACAAGGGGGATAATGTGGAGCATCCTCTGTGCTCCTGAGCACCTCCCAGTGGGACCGGGCCTCAGCTGCCATGGTGGTGGCCGACTCGGCTACGCATCATGGTGCTGGCTTTCCCTCCTCCCCAACTTCAATCTGCTTGGTTCCTCACTTCTGACCCCTGGGTTTAGCCCCTCTCCCCTAAATAAGTTACTTGCACAAAAGTCCTACTTCAGCCTCTGCTTTCAGAGGCTAAGGCATCTGTAAACTGCTGATTGTAGCTTTTTTGGTTTTGTCATTTTTTTTCATTGTTTTCGATGAATTTTAAGGATACTAACCTTTGGGACAATGTCAACAGAGTTGGTAAGGGAAAATACATCCTCATATTCTATGCCACACCAAGCTGTATTTGAAGTCAAGAGAAAATATTCTTATATTTGTCTTAGCACTTAAGAAATGCAATGTTTAGTAGGATTCACTTCATAACACTGTTTCTATCATAGTTTTTACCTTGGAAATGATCCTTAAACCTCCACACAATTCTACTTGATATCAGGTAGTTCCCTTTCTAGGGCTGTTTGTTTTAGTTTTAGAGATAGAGCACCCATTTGGATTTGTGTGGAGAACATGAATGAAGGAATTTATAAATGTGTGTTTCTTTCAGCCCATCTGTTTTAGGTGGAGATCAACGCTCATTCTTCTGTGTGGTCCATTTCCTTTGAATTGCAGCTTTAATTCTGCGCAGCTCTATGCTTTTACTGATTGTTCCTCAATAAAGAAAACCTATCCGTTTCCATAATTAGCTTATCTCCCAGGAAGAGTAGAGGGTCCATTCTGTCAAAATTGCTGCTGTCTTGCCCAAACACTGAAATAATTCTGAGTTTCCCAGAAGCATTCTCTTATGTGACTGTCAGTGAGTCTTGAGGTGGGAAGTCCTAAGATATTTTATACTGAATGCCGACAGAGTGGGCCAAGAGAAAGCAGCTGAATGAGGAGCAGCTTGTTCACACTGGAGAGCAGAAGAGAAGTAGGAAAGCGAACACTGCAGAATTCCTGAGTCAAGCAGAACCCAGTGTGATTCCTGAGGCAAAATGAAGGGCTTAATAATTGGAGACAGGACTGGGCACAGAGGCAATGATGAGTACTTTTACTCTTATTTATGAAAGTCAAGGGAAGAAGCAACATTATTTTACCCTCCCAGATTATCTTTGCTTAAAACTCAGTCTAATCAATTTCGTTTGAAAATAATTAGCACACATCTGGTGTTCTATAGCTATTTCTCTCCCCGTGGTGTAGATTCTTCTCACTCGGGCGAGCATTAACGGCATTTCCCTGCAGTGACTGCTCCTTTTCTGAGGAGGATTCTGTAGGCAGCAAGCTACTGTTGAACTGGGTGCTGCTTCTTATACGTAGAGTGATCTGTCTTGTTCATCTGTAGCTCCAGGAATAAAGCTGTGAGTTCATTATTACCATTTTAACTGCCACTGGTCATGACCATCGCAACTGTGACTCCGCAAATGTGTTACATTGTTTTAAGGATGTAGCAAGGAGGTAACCAATCTTTTCATCATTTCATCATTTCTTTTTTATAGTTCCAACTCTCCTCTCTGATAAACACCTAGAAATTAGTGTTTTAAGCTGAGGCAGGAGGTACCACTCACAGATCCCAGAGTTACAAGAAAAAGAGCATCTTTACAATGCAAAAGGCAGATGGAAAGTCCAACTGAACAATCGATTTGAAGACTAAGGCAAGAGGCAGCATTGAGGTAAGAGGTGATAAGGGCCACCGGAGGAGATAATTAGGATACCTGGGAGGCACTACACCTTCAGAGGTTCCCTGAGGGCCAGACTGCAGCCCAGATGCTAGCTGCAAAATCTTCAGGGCCTTCAACATGAGAAGGGACAGGAATATCCAAGAGTCCCAGACAGTCCCCCTTCCTTCATGACGTTTTCCTTTCTCTTTCCAAAAGCAATTTATGTGAAAATGCAATATATATGAGAGAAGAGGAAGAGAGGAGAATTCACAGACATTACTATTAATAAGAACTAGTAACTATAATTGAGGAAAGCATTTGGCTTAATTTGTTGATAGCTAAACCAGAGAGGATAATATAATGTTCTTCAGGGGCACACAAAGGGGATGTAAACTTGTCTGTGGTGACTGTCCTCTTGTGATTGTAAATGTGGTACATTATGTTTGTGGGAATCTTATGCGGAAGAGTTAGCAATATAGTAGAAAATATTGTTTTTTGTGAGTCTGAAATGATTCCATCAATTCCTAAAATCTCTCGAGCCATTATCTCACTGACTATCACCTGTTGGCAGTAGACATCCTGAGTAGCCCGGGCTGAGGTTTTTGCATTTGTTTCTTCAATTCCATGGGGTATGATAGGCCTGGACTAATTTTTAATCAAATCTTTAGTCAAATTCATAGAGATATGGTTTCCAGGGGCTGGGAGGAGAGAACATAGAAAGTTATTGTTTAATGGATACAGAGATTCTGTCAGAGGATTAAAAGCTCTTGACGATGAAAGGAAGTGATGGCTGAACAGCTTTGGGGTTGTACTAAATTGTCATTGTACCAAATGCCACTGACCCATACACTTAAAAATGATTAAAACAGCAGATTTTATGCTATGTAAATTTTAACACAATTTTTTTAAAAAGGTGAGTTGGGGTCGGGTGGTTGTGGGAGGCAAGAGTGACAGAGTTGCGAGCATCATCCCTGTTCCCTGAGGGTCCAGATGGAGGCTCTTCCTGAACCTAGCCATGAGGGGCCATGGAAGACAGAATCAGAGGGTTATCAGGGTTCAATTCCTCATAAACACTGGCTCACAAGGCCAGCAGTGGGGTGAATGGATTCTTCAAATAACCTAAAGTTCTGCAAATAACCTGTCTGATCTAGTCAAATGACTGCTAACATGCTTACTGCACACACGTGGACATTACGTATGTGCTGCTCCCGGCATGCCTGTGTCATCCCCTAATCTGGTTAGCCATGGGAATCTGCACTCAGTATGTCCTGGGCTCACTTAGCCATGTCCTTGGGGATGTCCTACTGAATGCCCTCAGGTATGATATGAGTGAGTGAGTGGACAAGTCAATGGGAGAAGTAGCCTTCAAAGCAATCAAGAGCTGCTACTGCAAATGGAAGCTCATAGGATTTGGCCTCAAAGCCTCCTTGAAATGGTCACTAATTTCCAGATAGGTATGCTGCAACATAGGATATCGGCCTCTGAATTTAGCCAATATCTGCCCTTCTGCTTTGGCTCCAGCCTCAGCCTTTAAGAGGCCAAATAGCTGAATGCCTAACCATAGTGTCATTCTTGGCATCTCAAAAATTATGGGTGACCAATGATCATGAGATTGCATAAGTACCCCTCATGTCTAGTCAATGTATCAGCATCAGGAACATAAAACGGCATGTCACTGAGATGTATTGTTACCATGAGAACATTCACTTTCAAATATGGGTAAGCATTTTAGATATAGGTAGGATTAAAATTTCCTTGTATGCTTTTGTTTTCGAGATTTTTGTCAGTTGAAGTATAAATATGTATTTATGAATTCAGAGTAAAATGCTGTAATAATTCATATTGATTGTGAACATGTTCCTTGTATACATAAAAATAATTGAAGATTTTTCAGATAGTTAAATAGAGAAATATTTAGCTCATGGAATTGCCTCAGTGAAATTATGTCGCCATCACTGACTAAATTGTCAAGCACAGGAGTTGAAGAGAAAAAGAAGTCTTCACTTCAGTTATTACTCTAAGAAAGCAGCCTGTCATACATCCTGGTTGCCACACCACCTGAACTGTTGCCTACACTGGGAGAGTTAGCCAAAAGAATCTTGTTCCTCCTCTCACTTCAGCTGAAAGTAAACATCTATTCCCAATCCACATATGCAGTTTAGTGACCATATATGTGGTCCAGAAGCTGACAGTGCTGAGAAATTATTGTTCCTGCACTAGGTCAAACTCTTAAATTTTGACTTCTGAAAATGTCAACAATTAAAATTTTTATAACATTTCAGATTTTAGTGTTCTCAGATATTCATTCCCTGAAGATTAGGGTCACCAGCAATCCCTGGTTTGCCGCAACTGAGGGGGTGCCTGGACATGGGATAGGTGTGCCCAAATCAGGAGAGTCCAGGACACACTGGAATGAGTTGGTGACCCTGATGATGGGGTTAAAGTGAGCCTCAAACTTGGATTCGACTTTACATTGGCTTTAACATTTAGCCCCAAATCTGTATTTGGTGTACTTCTGCCACTAAAGTCTTGTAGTGTTTGGTAGAGGATCTTCTAGTACAAGGCTGACCACTTCCCCAACATAGGAGAAGCAGAGAGCCCAGAAAGACCAGGTCTGGAGGGAAAGCAGAGGGCTGTTTAATGATCCATAGGACTTGATGTGGTGTGCCCAAACTCCCAGCGCCTCATGGACTGACGCAAAATCCAGGGTCCCAGGAGTCAGCCCTGGCATTCACGTAGTTCCCCAATTTCAACACTCTACTTTCCTTTTGATTCCTCCTAATGACTTTCCTATAAGACAAAGAATTGCTTACATGTCTACTTCTTAGCCTGACTAATACTCCAACTTCATTTGCTAGAACTATTCCTCTCCTGAGTTATTTAAATTTAAAAAAAAATTTTTTTTTTTTTGGTTGAAGACAAGTAAGTGTATTGCTCTGGAGTTTTTAAACATTGCGTATATTTAATGAGCCAGGACCATTATTCTGCTTTCTCAGTGTGCTGGAACATAGCTCAGCAGATCGGTGGTGAGCTCTTGTGCCTGGAACTGCTTCTTATGTACATAAAAGGTCATGTGGGTGATATTCAACCTTCAGTTTGAGAAGAAAAAGACTTGATTAAATGTTCAGTAAGATGATTAGTCTGCATTTTGAGAATTTAAAAAGGTTTCTCCTAAAAAGGAGGAGGATGGGATGATGATAAATACCTAACATTTATTATGATAAAGTTCTTAGTGCTTTATTTGTATTAAACCACTTAATCCTCATGGTGACTTTGTCAGTTAGGCACCATTACTGTTAGACACTAAGACTGTAACTGGTACCGTTACTGGTTAGGAAACTGTGGCCCCAGTCACAGAGCTAAGAAATGGTAGAGCCATGCTTTGAACCCAGGGACTCAAGCTTCACTATACTCTTCTACATTTTTTTCTTTCATATTTAAATAGTACAGTTTTACAGCTACAGTGTGAAAGAATGTTTTTCTAATTGTAATTTTAGTTTAAACCTCATTTTTTCATTGATTAGAAACTTTTACTTACCCATGTCATTCCAAATAAAAATATACACGATCATGGAGTAATTTTAAAAAGCTATATGAGATCCAGCAACCAGCTGCTTATGTTTTGAATCGATGTCAGTGTTCTTTTGGTGGTAAAAAAACATATAACCTATCCTATACAGAGAGGTAGTGGGGGGCAGGTCAGTGGGCAGGTGGGGCATGAAAGTGAAAGCCAAAGAATCTTGAGGCTATTTGCTTAGAATATTATTTCATCTAAGAGAAGAGAATAAAAAAATCATGATCATATTTTAAAATGACTGAAACTTGCTATCTAAATTTTAGGCACAGACCAGCCTTGTAAGTAAGCACCCTCAAAATCATCTGCCCATCATTCTAGACCCAAAAATGCTTAGCACAATGCAAAAGACACGATAATCTTACTGGTCGCTTCTGCTATAAAATTTTATGATTCTAAATCCGACTGCTTCACTGCTTGTCTACATTCTCTACTGCCCAAAGCAGCAAAGGAGGCAAGTGTCCAAGATGCTGCAGTGCTGGTTGAGGTAATATGTAGGCTACAAAATGCTATGATGGGTCATAAATAGATGAAGGTGACTTACACTGTGAAAATGAATAGTAATATCCCTGGCTGGGTGAGATATACAAAGCACTCTTCCTGGACTCATTCAAAGCTTGTAACAACCCTGAGAGTTAGGTGTTCTCTCCAGTTCATAAGTAAGAAATAGAAATGCCAAGATAGAGATGCCAAGGTGCCAAGAGAAATGGAAATGCCAAGCATCTCTTCCAGAGTCCCACAGTATTTTCATTGCAAATCTAGCAAACTTTGCACTAAATATTGACAATTAGACATGCACAATTAAAAAAAGAACATCCTCCTTGGTATTTATGATATTAGAGGGCATCAAAAGAAATAACCAATACTGTAACATACAGCTTATTCAGAAATGACAAAGCAGCATTGAAGAATCCTGTCATTTAATTCCTGTTGCCAACACTCTTTATCCCTCATAAGGACATGAATAAAACTCTGAAGCCTTTGGAAGTCTGTTGTCAAGTCAGGTATGTTTTTGTTCTTTCTCTCTGTCTCTGTGTCTCTTTATCTCTGTCTCTCTCTCTCTCTAAAACAAATATGTAAAATGTATTGCATACATTCATATATGTAATATGTATGCAAAGGTTTAATTTAATTTTCAGATAGAACACCTGTACACAGAATTACATATAAATATATATAATTTATGTCTATATAACTATGGTGTCCATGTTCAAAACAGTTGAGATTTGAGGTACTTTGTGCATGGAGTATGTTTTATAGAAATACTAATGCTGATGAGATTGATTCAATGACAACCATACACTATCAAAAGTGATAACCATATAATATGTTAAAGGAAAAAAATTCCATTTGCTAAAAATGTAAAAAACAGCTATCTATTTTTCCAACTGCCCAGATAACTATTACCAGGGATGTCTCACTGCGTTGACTGCCTTCTTTTACATAAAATACACATTAAAACTGAAAATTCACATTAGAAATAAATATTTGTTGTCATGTCTAAATTTGGGAGGCAAAGGTCTACAATTTGTTTTGTTTTTTTTAAAAGAAGATAGATGTGACAGTGCTAATAAAAATGGAAATTCCTTAACCTAACTCATTTCCCCCCTTTTATTCTATCACCAGATTGGAGAGGCTTTCAATACTGCCTGAAATTTGAGCTCTGGTGCACCAGTTATATATTCACCCTGGGGTTAAAGAGTGTTCAACTCCAACTAATAATTATCAAAAAGCAACAAAGAACAGGATTCATCTTGTTTCTATAGATTTATATTTTTTCTCTATGTATGCTTCCTATTTTGTATGCTTGTTATTTTAAGTAGATGTATTCAAATTTCTTTAGTCTCTACATGTTTGAATTAAATATTCAGTTCCTGAGAAAAATGTGGTGTCAACATTAGCCACCACATGGTTGCTTTGTTTACTATGACTAGGAACCTAAGAGATTCCAAAGTATATCATGGCACAGAAAATGAATTTATTATCTATATGTTCAGGGTGGACTTTAATTGGCTGGACATACAATTGTGAACTTCCCAATAGTTCACATAGTATCATTGCTACTAACTCAGAAAATTATAAAATCAAGGTTTTCATTTTGGTGTCACACATTATTATAGTTAAGGGCATTTTTTTTTTAATTTGATTACCTGTGAGCATGATGTGCCCACTGGAGAGTGAAACACCCATGAATCATGCCTCAATCAGATTCACTTAAAGAGAAATTATAAAGATGGCATGTCAAAAGAAAGTACAGTATAACTCATCAGAATGTTGCATTCTATATTCCCAGCCTTCATGGTCTACAGATATGCACAGGAGATTATCCATCTCAGTATTTCCCACAAAACCTAGCATAATGTTTTGCACATAGTAGGTGCTTGATAAGTAACTACTTGTGTGTTGAGTCCATAAACTAATTCTATCCACCCTGCTAGTGTCCTACCGCTCTCCAGACAGACTTGGGTAAGGGTAACATCTGCTTGTCAGAGACGTTTATTCACACAGAGTTGACTTTATCCTGTTACCCTTGAAAATTCAGGGAGCTGGAGTTTGTTGTCATATTTAGAACATTCTATAAAGTTAGAATGATAATGGCAAGTAGGCTGCAGCATGGGAAACATGAATGGCCATGGGTCACAAAGAGAATGATAAATATTGACCCTAATTTCACTTAATGCTTGAATTAGCCAGGATTCTCCAAAGAAACAGAATCAACAGGACAGAAAGACAGACAGGCAGAGAAAAAAGAGAGAGAGAGAGAGAGAGAGAAGAGAGAGAGAGAGAGAAAGGAATTTATTACAAGAAAATGACTATGGAGGCTGAAAAACCCCAAGGTCTGCAGTAAGCAAGCCAGAGACCTAGAGAGTGGATGGCATAATTCCAGCCTGCATCTAAACACCTAAGAGCTAGAGCCAATAGTGTAAATTCTAACCTGAAAGCTGGCCAGCTGGAGACCCAAGAAAAGCCAATGTTTCAGTTCAAGTCCAGAAGCAAGAAAAGACCAGCATCCCAGCTCAACAGTCAGGCAGGAGAAGTTCCCTC
Organism: Manis pentadactyla; assembly: GCF_030020395.1. Classification (NCBI taxonomy): domain Eukaryota; kingdom Metazoa; phylum Chordata; class Mammalia; order Pholidota; family Manidae; genus Manis; species Manis pentadactyla. The sequence goes on along the minus strand of NC_080019.1, from coordinate 121,986,210 downwards.
TTACTTATGGGAAGAGCATACTTGCTGCATTCTTGCCTTCAGCTGAGTATGTGGGGCCCACCCACAGGCGGGCAGGCAATTGGCTTTGCTCGTCTACCACTTCAAAGGTTGATCTCATCCAGAAATGCCCTCACGGACACCCCCAGAATAATGTTTGACCAAATGTCTAGCCACTTTTTGGTCTAGTCAAAGTTGGCACATAGAATTAACCACCACAGACATGAAGGGGTCCTTCATTCCTTTAACCATTATTCTATTTCACTGATACTTTTTCAGCTCAACAAACTAAATGTCATGCTTTCAACACAGTCTTTGCTCATATATTTTCTGAGTTAATATATGTATAGTTATTAACATATATAGTTAATAATGTATAGTTAATTAATAGTGTACATATTATATGTATTTATGTGTATATTTATAGGTATATGTATCTATATAGGGCGACAGAGAGAGAGACAAGAGAACAAGTGTGGTTTTCCAGGCGCCACGGCTGAACGGTGGAGTCCGGAATGATGGCTGAGACAGAAGCACTGCCCCCAAGGTAACTTATATCCTTTCTGGGGAGACAATAACTAATACAAATGTTTTGTGTTAGTGTCACAGATTATTCTTTTGTTTTAGAATGTATTTTAGCTCACAAACAATCTTAAATATATAGTAAATATCTTTGTCAGGTTACAAATTGTTATGAAAAACTGAGTCATCTGATGAAGTTTTAAAATTGGAAATGGCTTTATTATTCATTTTATCTGTAAATATAATTCAAGTGGTGTTCAAAATATTCAGAAGCCTCTGAAGAAGAAAACAAACAGCACTGGAAATTTCATAATTCGGAGTTAATAATTATTAAAATGTTTCGTGTAACTTTCTACATTTTATCTATATAAATATAGATACAGATATAACAGAATTGCAATACGTGTTGTTTTCTGACCTGCTTATATGTTATATTGCACTCAAAATCTGTTGAATAATTGCAACACACTGTGAATATTATTTCTGCTTAATTTTTTAACATCCATAGTTTTAAAAGTCAAATAGTATTACTATGCTTATAATGAAAACCATTAGTTTCCTGAATGCCTGATAGACACACTGATTCTCACTCCAGAAAGGACCATTTAAAAACAATTTAGTTACTCTTTTTAGCACACATCTCTGTTTTCCTAAATTGCAAGATTATAGCATCATTACTTGATTTTCTGTTTGAACGTAAGCTGCTTTCCTACAAGATGAGAATTTTATTCTTTATGTTCTCTCCTCCACCAGTTTAGTTAGTTCTAGGAACTCTTTTGGTTCAATGTTTTAGCCTGTGTTCCCAGAGAACAGTTCTTAGGACAAAGGTTACATGCTAATGCTTTATTGCAGGTGCAAACCCAAGGTGCCAAAGGTTAAAAAAAAAAGGGAAGCAAATGTAAGAGGTGATGCATTACTGAGCACTTGCTTCAACCTCACGAGAAACCTAGCCAGTAGAGTGGCCATATATGAACCCTCCAGAGAGGGAGATTAGAACCCTTAACCTCCCAACTGTCTGCTCTAGAGAAGGAAGGGTAGAGAATTTGTTATCTCCTTCCCAAGTTCTGTTTCTCAAGAGTCATCAAAGTTTGCCCAGTGGGGTCTTAACTACACCACACTGCCAGGTCGTGCGACCTTCTGCAGGGGATGTGATGAAGGTGTGCAGGCGCCCAGCTCTCACCGCTGGGAGAGGCTAAGATCAGGAGACAGTCTGGTGGCCATTACTCTTCACTGAGCCAGAAGCCAATGTGTGGGGTTGAGGGGAGGTGAAGAACGAGTCTGGAGCCATACAAACTGAGTCCTGTACGATCAATATTCACTGCTTGCATTTTTGAAACTAAGTAAACAGTTTTAATAGTGGAATCATGTATTATTTTAGACCATATTTTCTTATATAATTTTGAAATTGACTTACTTTTTTGCTTGTTTTTATTTACCTATTATTTACTTATTCCCAAACTAGCAAAATTGTAAACCTCTACCTGTTCAAGCCTATCGGGTACTCATTCTATTAGACATTTTTTCCTCTTTAGATACATTATTCTGGAGCCCTTTGACCTCTTTCTCTGTTCTCAACAGGTTGCTCTCTAGACCTGTTCAAATGCGTTATTCTGAGATGTCCCTTTACCATCATTTTAACATTGTCGTTCAATGCTTGTATATAGGGTCCTCCACTTTCATACTTTATATTCCAGTTTTGCTAGAACAAATCTTCTAGTAGCATTATGAAAAAGGTAATATTGTTGCGGTTTTACATGTCTGAAGATATGGATGGGGTTCAGGGCAGGCCTTCCCAAAATGTGCCACTGTGGCAGATTGATTATTTTGAATTAAAGTTACATAAGAAAGAGCTGATGCAAGGAGGCCACCCTGATGGCCCTTTGTTGCCCTGAAGGCAGGAAATAAACCTCCCAGGTGAAGCCTGCTGTCGCTGCACCTGAAGAGTAAAAGGCATCCTTATCTCGAGATAGGCAGTTCCCAGCCAAGAAGGCTACATAAACAAATCTTGTTACTTTATCATTTGCTACCCCAAGCCCAACTCCTTTATTTTGTCAGTTCTTCAGAAATGTATTGTTTCTTTGTCTAAAAGATACCGAAACTGCTTGCTTTGGTCACTTTTAGTCTCATATTTTTTTGAGCTCATATACATGCAAAACTAAATTTGGTTTTCTCTTGTTTATCTGCCCTATGTCAATTAAATTACTAGACCAGCCAAAGAGCCTAAAAGGGAAGAAAGGAAATATTTCCTCCTCTACAATATCTTTATTTTTCTCAAACTTAGCTGTATACACGTTTTAGTTTTCCTCAGCATTTTGAAAGAACTGCTCCATTTACTACTAGTTCTCAATTTGTTGTTGAGTTATCTCATGGCATTGTGATTCCGGATACTTAGATGAGCTCCTGCACAACTACACACATACACACACACACACACACACACACACACACACACACACACACACACACACACTCACTCATTATGCTAGGATCTCAGCAGATCCCTTCACCTCGTATGAGAAATCAACTCATGAACTCAAGTCCTTCAGTTCTGGGAAATTCCATTATATCGTCTCTATTTCCTCTCCTCCTTTTATGCTCTCTTTTTCTGAAATGCCTATCATTTGGACAGTGGTACTGAGACAGGGACCATGGATGTAGTCAGAGTAGGGTGAGGGCCTCTGGAGGGGGCAGGGCGGGATATTTGCAGTCAGAGCAATGTAACTACATGCAAGGAAACCCCCCCTGCTAAAACTCTATGTTTAACATTGAGCTCTAGAATCATTCTTTAGTGAAATCAGTTAATGTTCCCCAGATAAAGAAGAGTAGCACACGTTTTATTATGCTAAACATTTGTAACCATGTAGAAGATTCACTTTAGCATGCTAAAAGGCCCAGGCCTATGTGCTGTCTTTCCTCCTTCACATCTGACAAGGTGATTTTTCAAACTGAGCAACTAACTTAGCATGCAGACCCAGCTGTAGACGGCATGGTTAAAGGCAGAAAGAATTCCATCTGAAAGATAAGATTGCAAATTAACACCCAAGAAGTTCAAGAGGCAAGATTCTCTAGCAAGTAGACAATACCTCGGCCCACCTTGGGGGCTGGGCAGGCAGCCTTTTGATATGCTCCCAGACCAAGGCGCCGGTGTCCCAGAGAAAAATCAAGGCAAGAAATTCCTTACAGTTAAGTTAACTTTTAATATTCAGGGACCACTTAACAAGTCCCCACCCCTAAGTTTTTTCATGTTCTCAAAAAATCCTCAACTGCCTATAAAACCCCCTAGACAACGCACCACTACGGACTCTCTTGTCCCCTCCTGGCATGAGCCGGGAGCTCTGTCCTTTCACTTTATCTCTAAATAAAAGCCTGTACCTTGCTCTCCTACCTTGGCTGTTTGGGAAGCTCATTCTTCGGCTCCACAAACAAGAACCCCGGCATCAGTACCACTGATGTGATCTTCTAGATTTCTAATCTCTTCCAATTTTTCTTTTCTTTCTTTATGTTTTCCTTTCTGACAAACTTCTTCAACCTTATCTCTCAGTCATCTATTGAATTTTGTATTTCTGCTGTCAAGTTTTCATTGTCAAAAGACCTTTTGGATAGAACACTTATGCTCTGTATATTCTTTTTTATAGCCCCCTTTTTTTTCCCTGGATGCAAGCTCTCCTTCTTCATCTCCTTTGCTTTCCCTTTCAATATATAAACATTTTAACTACTTAAAACACTTCACTTTTGTTTAAATGGTTTTGTCCACTTGCTCTGTCTAAATGTTTTAACTAATTAGCCATTTAAAACAGGACTCAGCCCTGGTATCTCTGCTCTTCTCTAGTCACATTCTCTCCTTATGTAGTCTACTTCCATAGCTTTAAATACCAGCCTTTCGTGATACACTACATGAAATAGCCGTGTTTGCTCACCACTGTCTGCTCCACATTCTCTACTGCTTTCCCTTCCCGTATTTTCTTTATTAGTCTCATCACTTTTAATATGATTCTAGTATACTATCTATATCATAGTGTAATATAGTATAGTACACATTATAAAAGCTCCTCAAGAGAAGGATCTTTGTCTATTTTGTTAAATGTTATATCTCTAGTACTTAAAAGAGCATTTGTTACCATATTCCATAAATATTTTTTAATGAATAAGTATCTCTGAGAATGTGAAGTCAGCTTTTCAATTGTTTTCTTCTATTCTTTAAACTATTTGTTTCCTCTGAGTTCCCTTTTTCTAAATTATTTAAAGATAAACAGAGGTGTTACCTAATGCCTAGATATCCTTGGTGATTCACATAATAATAAGATCTAAAATACAGATTGAAAACAATGAATATGGGAGGAGTTTCTTGCATAGTAGGCTTCACTGTAGGGTGATCAGGTAGGGTCTAGCCATTTTGTTTGGAACCCCAAGTATCAGTGCCTGTGCTCTTTTCTATCAAACTAGTCCACACACCCATTAGAGTAATTTTCTTTCTTATTATTTTTTTCTTTTTTGGCCTGAGAATATAGCAGGGTTGCTATTTAGCATGTATTTAGTGATATGGCCATAGCAATTTAAAAAATATTGACAGACATACCAGAAGCCACAGACCCCCCATTTCACCATGTCCTAGTAATCTCAATTCCACTAAGATCTTGCTTTCTCTTGCCAACATTGGTGACTGTGATGTACTGATTGCTGAGCATTTCTCATGTATGTAAACCACCTAGCCATCATCCAAGAGCCCAGACATGGAGATGGATGGACACTCTCATTCACTTGTGTCCACTTCCCCTTACTGCCCTTATTGTCTATAAAGGGCATTACTTTTGTCCTTTGGAGTTCCTGGTGTCCCTTAGCCCAGAGCCTGTATATTCCATCTCCAGAAGGCAGACCTCTATTCTTCTTCCAAGGAAGAGTAAGGATACTGGAGTTCTAAATGTTCCTTAGAAAGACTTCCAACAGTCCTTTTTTAACCCAAATGTGCCCCTTTATCTTCACAGATTCCTAGTATCTCTCATTCTTGAACCTTCTTAGGGTTCTACAAAGCAAATAGGCCAGTTTCCTATTTATTTACCTCATCCCTACTGACTTAAATTTCAGCGTTGTCTGCCTTTCTAAGTTGGAAATTCATCCATGCGCCTTCTAGGTTCCCCAAATGTATCCATGGTTGTCTCCTTTCCAATTTGATTTGTCTTTTAAAATGTATACTTTTTCTTTCTTCGTTAAGTTGGTTTCATGAAAGAGTGGAGATAGGTATGTTCAATTCACTACCTTAACTGAAAGTTTTGATGAATAAGTTTCACCAACTAGATTTGAAAGCAGCCATTTGTTGGTCCTATATCTGGGAGTACTATATGGTCAACAACTAAACATGACGGTCTCTTTCAGGTGAAAAAAACTATTTGTAAACACACACACACACATTTATATTAATTTTAACTCCACAGAAGAAACAGATATCTGTATCAAAGTACAGAGAGTTGTACACAAGGCATCAGGGTTTCTGTCAGGGGTTTAATCACTGGTTTGATTCTAAACAGATTTCACGGTATTGAATAAAGAGTGGCATATTCTGAATGATTCTTTTGGGGATTGTTTAAGAGTATGGAGTGTCTGCTATTCTAAACAATTTCTTTCTGGAATTTCTATTGAATTTGTTTACATTTGTATTCTTTATTGCAAGCAGCTGCAATTCAAAACAAAGGGATACCTATGTAGTAGATATTTGTTAAATACTTGGTATTTTGTCAATTTATCTGCCTGCTTGCCTTTTCTTTTATTTATTTATTTATTCATTTTTTTTTTTATTAGCAAGCATGGATTTTTCTGACTGATAGAGCTAAATAGAAATGACCCAGAAACAAAAATAAAGCTTATTGAGCTGGGAATTTCACTTACCTAGTTTTAGGAACATCCTGATTATCCAGTAATGTCCTTGAATAGATTTTAAGAATGATGTAAGAATAATTCTGAATCTCGGAAAGTTCTTTAAAGACTTGAAATATTAAACAAATAATGTTCTTTAAAACACAAGGTATCATCAGAGTTTGGAGATGGTGTCATTTGGAAAATGTAGAAGTAGTAGAGACAAAAAGTGTCACATTTTTGACTAGCAAACATCATAACACCTCCAAACCCATGTTAAGGGGAGTTTCCTACCTTATGAATTCTGAAGGGAAACAGAGCCAGCATTCCACTATGTAAGCTGACAAGACCCTATAGTAATTCTCCCAGTCTTCTTTGCAACTAGAATATCAACACATACTCTAACCTGGAAGATCATATTCACCCACATGGGAATTCAAATCAGAAGCTGGTGATGCAAAAATAGGTCCTAGTGAGAGTCCATTTCACTGGCAGCAGGGCGGGCCGGCCAGAGCTGCATCCAGGGTCAGAGAGCACAGTGAATGAGTTCTGGTGTTGTCTGTGGCCATCGTGGTACCAGGACAGCATCCTCACCAAACTAGTCTTTCCTTTTGTTCTGGGTCTGCTTCTCCAGCCTCCCTAATAACTCCACAATATTCTTGTATCATTACTGTTCTGCAGAAATCAGAGCGATTCAGCTTCTCTTACTGAAAACGAAAGCACTAATACTAAAACACTGCCTACACTCTAATAACAACCCTCTAAGGCACAAACACTCTTGGGGGAGGTTGGAGTCCACCAAAAAGAATGGCTGTGAGCAATATCAGAAACTAAGCTCAGGGGGCATTGGATGTGTTGGCCTATAGTTCCCTACCCTTTGCTTTTCAATGTAAAGTGCTCCATTTTGATAACGTCCAAATTCCTCTTGTCTTAGAATAAGTTACAGCCTCCAGTTAGGGGGGATAGTTAGATGCGCCTTAGCACTTGTGCAGTCCCGGTGTTTGCTGGGCATGAGTGAAGCACTATACCTTTGACCCAGTGTGGAGAAGGCAGGCAGATCCCTGTGAGGTGTTTTCAGGGTTGTGATGCCAAATGCCCACAAGAAGACTCACATTCAAAATGAGACTCCCACAGGCATCCATCTTCAAACTGGCCAAGTTAGGGCTGCATCAACAGGTTTGCTCTTTCTCTTTTGTCTGTGCCCTCAGTGGCCTGTCATGAGCTGTGGGTTGTGGTGAAGGGAGGGAGATGACCAGGAAAGGAATATAAAAGATGTCATAATATGGACAATGGCCTATATAAATCTTTGTGAAAGATTTCTCCTTGGAGCTGTTCTTGAGACACTGAACCACCTGCTCCCCTGACGCTCAGTGGGCTCTAAGAGGTCAATAGCATTTCCTAAGATTATACAGGCTAGCTAGACACTGACACCTGGGGAGTTGGTGGCTACTAAGTGAAGGTTCCTAAAGCTCAGGAAGGAAGGACAGTAGGTTCACAGTTGTTGTCAGTGGTGCTCAAAGCCAGTAGAGCAGCACATAAACATAAAGAAAACACTTGGCAGAGCCCACTGTATGTAGTTGACACAACTAAGAAAGACCTGGAGCAAGGCTATTAGAGTTCAACATGCAACTTACTGTCCAACCACTACGTGTGATAAGAAGGACGCTTAGCTCATTTCTGGCCTATCTCCACTAGCTGTCTGACCTTGAATAAGTCACTGCATATCGCTGAACCACAGTTTTCTCATCTACAAAAATGTCCTTAAAAATAACCAGTTTGCAGTATTTTGAAGATGAATGAAAGAGTATGTCACTGTATACATGCGTGACACCTATTAAGTGGGCACTAAATTACAGCAATTGCTGCTGTGATGGCTAAGCTCAGGTTTGGGCCCTGTTCTGCACCCCTTCTTCTGGGCTGGTCTGGGCTGGTCTATGGCTGGCTCTCTCCACGGGTCAGCTGCTGGGATGTGTCCCTCCTTTTGTTTTATGTTTGACAAGGATTTCTCTTTACTGTTTGGCTCTGTCCTCTGCCACTGGTACATGTACTCCATTCTTAAATATGTCCAGTTCTGGAGGGCCAGTTTCATCAACTAGAATGTAAGTATTATGACATTCTGCATTATTGGAAACAACAATCTAAAATGTGTCAACATGTCACTCTGCCTCAGTGGCAGCCTTTTACTGTTTAGTTTCTCACAAACGCTACCCAGCCCATTGCAGCAAAGGCGGAGAACCAGTAGAAGCCCAGCCTGCAACGGTTGTAGGCACTTTGTTTCCACCAGCATGGGAAGACTATAAACTGACCTCTTTACTTCTGGCCTATTACACCAACCCCTAACTCAGGCATCACAAACCTTGCAGTTTCTAAGGTCACTGTGAATAGCCGCTGATAGGCAGATCAGTTGTCTTGTTTATTCTCAACTGCTCTGCTCTTGTTGTGATGTCACCCTCACCCAGCCTCAGACTTTCTTTCATCTTCAGCTCCCTGGGCTCTGCTCTCGCTGATATTTTGGTCTCAGATTTCCCATATTGACCTCATCTTGGCTCACTCCCCTAGCCCCAGGTGTTTCTATTGGGTAGAAAAAAATCCCCTGTTCTGTTTCTAACAGAAAACACAATCCCTGTCTTAAATCCTTCTTTAGGTATGCATGTGGCAGGGAAGAACATTATCCTAGCTTACCTGGCTAGGTTCAGGTCCTATTTTTTGCACTTTTTAGCTATGTGATCTTGGCCAAGTGGCTTAACCCATTTGAGTCTCCATTTTCCCTCTGAAGATTGGTATTGATATTGCTAAAACTGTCATATGAGGATCAAATAAGATAACAAAAAAATGCAAAAAAAAAATGAGTCCTGATAAACTACCAGGTCATTGTTAACTATTCAACAGTGAAATAAAAGATGGCTAATAAAGGGTCAGCAGGTCTCAGAGGAGCTATAATCTCCCTGGTCCAAAATAAAGATCCACTTTTCTTAAGATATATTTCTTGAGTTGGGCCCTAATGTCATACCCTTAAAGCAAATAGAGGCAATTCTCCAGGCTCAGAAGAATCAGAGCTTTTGCTACTTTTGTTCTTAGTATTATTTATTATGAGACTTTTAGTTTCTAGGATTTAAAATATTTATTAACATGCAAATTGTTACTTGCCACTTTGAAAATTAAGCTGGTGAAAACGTAAAATGGGTTATATTTCTGCATAAAAAACACATTTTCTTATTTTAATTAAGAAAGCATATTTAAATGTAAGTCTTTCTTTGGTCATATCCCTGACGACACAAAGCAGAGCTGGTGCTTTCATCCCATTTGGGTCATAGCCAAATGCATTTTCCCATGAAATGTGAGATGACTTGACCTTGGTAAAATATAATAAGAGTGGGTAATCTCACACCTGGCAAACTCACACTGGGACTGACTGAAAGACACAGTTTTCCATTTGCAAGTAGGGAGCTTGAGATGTGCAGGTCACTTCTGTTTGCTCAGGGCTGCTATCTGGATTGCAAAGGATGGGCCTGTGATCAGATCCACACAATGAAACTAAACCTTACCTTTAGGATCGCAGAAGGGAGAGATTTCAATATTAACATCTGAATTCTCTAGAAGACACACTTCTTCTCAAAGCCTAAGGAAAGAATCGATTCAACTGAGAATCAAAATGTCTTCTAATTATCCTATTTGATGGGCAAACATAGAGCAATTAAGGAACTGATGCAGTTACACAGTGTACGTACTCCCACTAGTCAGTCACGCAGCTAACTTGACATTTGCTGCTCAGTCCCAGAGCCTTTGTTCTCTCCGAAACCTTTTTGCACATCTCTTCAGGCAATTTGATTTATCATAAATTGTACTGTTGCCAACTTTTCCCTGAACATTTGCTTTTCTTTCCACTATGAAATTAACTCAGACGTAACAAACGAATGAGCCAGAGTAGCTTCCTGTATATGTGTGTTAACTAACCAGTGGGTCTGTCACTGCAGGATGGTATCTCCGTGTGCTTGTGTTGCATTATGTAACCCTCTGGACAATAGTGAAGAGAGTATGGGACACTTTGGCCACCAGCCTTAAAGACTTCATAGGAATGGGCAATCAGCTCTATCCCCCAGGCCAACTCCAGCAACGGATGGTAGGTGAAGGTGAGGATTTTGAGACTGGGTCCAATCTCAGTAGTACAAAGTGATTCATTAGCAATGCCAGCGACCGCAGAAGAAGGGAAAAGCTGCATCTGCACCACGTGTGCCCTCCTGGGGAGCACTCAAGGCCTTGAGTGTTGCAAACCTCTACTAAGAGAAGCAACATAATAATTCCTTGTGGCAGAAGACTCAGGGAACAAGGAGGACAGTATTTAAAACTTGGGACGTTCATATAGCACTTTGCCCTTTACAAAGGACTTTTACCACATAGGATCTTATTTAGTACCTCCAACAATGCCCTGAGACATGTCAATTTTATCTCCATTGTGCAGCAGAGGGATTAAAGGTTAAGAGAATGGACCATGGTTTGCCCAAGGTCCCCCATCGATAATAAATGGCAGACCTACTCTTCAAGCCCAGACTCTCTGATTCCAAGCCCCATGCTGGAGGGCTGTGAATCACACCAGTCCTGAGCTTCCCCCAGAGTCAAAGGGTGACCTGAAGGTTGAGATTGCTTGTGTGCTGTCTCTAAGGAACCTCTGGACCTCAGCAGAAAAGTGTGGTGTGTATACTCAGACCCAGTATGGGCACACTTTTCCTCTTCTTGGAAAACCTTGTTTGTGAAAACATGAGAACAGTTGCCATTGCACAGAGCTAGAAGAGGCAAGAAATTGTTGCTAAATAAAATATAATGTGCTTTGTTTGAAATAGCTTATCCTGCTTCATTTGTAGGTTGATGTTAGTCCGACTGCTCAGTCTAATTTCTGTAAGCAGTGTTAATGACTTAGCTCCCTATCTTCTGCAGCATGAAAATGTGGTGGCCTTTTTCGAAAGCATTATCTTCTTCCTTGAGGGCAAAAGCCTAAATCCCTTTGAGGGATTCTTGCCAAAGGTTCTAATTAGGACATGCAAATATACTTATGCAAATGAAGCCATGGATCACAGAATTTTGATGCTTTGGGGAAGAGTTTGAGTAAAATTAACTGCATCCACAATTTCTCATTAAAGTCACACAGAACTCAACTTTTTGAAATAACTCTTGCTTTTTTGAAAGATGTTAAGAACTTCCTCATTCTGGTTTAGGATCATATTTTAGAGAAAAATAAAAATTTATATGAGCAACTTCAATGTGCACAGTAATTTGGTCAATATTGGATTGAGTCTTATAACCTCTGAGGTAAATTCCATTTTTCTCCTTTTACAGATGAGAAAGTCAATGTAGAGAGAGGCAAAGAAGTGACTGGACCTAGTCGAGACTGTTGGAAAGCAGTAAAGGCAAAATGAAAATCTAGTATTCTTTACCTTCTGCTCTTCCCCCTCTGGTACCCTCTCAATGGAGCTAAATGCCACCTTACCTGGGCACAGCACTTCACGATTTATAAATTCTTTTCATTATAATATTTCAACATGTACTGCATTCACTATTTCAGTTCAAATATTTATTACCATCTACTGTGTGCTTGCCAGATGTTATTCCAAGTACAAGTGAATAAGGTCCCTGATCTATTAACATTTATATTATCAATTGGAGGGATACAACTAATCAACACGTAAGCAAACAAATCAGTAAATTAATTCAAATAGTGATTGTTGCTCTCATGAAAATAAAACAGAATAATGTAATAGGCCATGACCAGTTGTGGGCAGGAATGTGGTGTGTGTAGGTGTGAAACATTTCATAGGGTGGATCAAGAAAGTTTCTTTGAAAAAGATGTCATATGAGCTGAGACCTGGATGGCAAGGAATAAGCAGGGGATGTCAAGGAGAAGATTATTTTCCCCTGAAGTGGGAGAAATATTCATATTTAAGCAACAGAGCGAAGGTGCCCATAACAGGAACAGAGTGAGCAAGGGGAGAGAAATAGAACATGATACTGAGGAGACAGGCAAGGGCCAGACCAAAAGGGATCCTTTAGGCTATTCCACTAATATGTATTCTAATTGTTATGGGATAAGTGTGCAGGGTTTTAAGAAATTCTATTTCCCACTGTGAGATAGGTGCAAACCTTATTTTACAAATCCTAACACTCAGAGATGTGTGGAGATTTACCTAAAGATACGCAACTAATAAGCAGCAAGATTCCAGTTTTCAGAGTTCTGAATAAGTCTAGGTTTATTTTCCCTATCTAATGAAGGTGGGAGTGGAAATAAATATGCAAAGGAGGAAAACTGTACAGCAAGAGATGACTATTACACCCATCTGAGTATAAGAGATCAGTTTCTTAGTGAAAACCCAGGAGCTCCATTTAAGTCCTACAACCATGTGGGTCCATCTGGAAGGAGATTCTAAGTCTCTGAGGGCCTTTAGCTTGGGCTTAAGAGAAATTTTCCAACAAAGATGTTACTGAATATTTAGCATTATATCCTCAATTTCTTCTGAAGTCTAATTTGCTCTACTGATTCCTTTGGGAAAGTAGCCAGTGAATACTACTAGACTTGAGAATGAGGAACTACCACCGTCATCAAGCCATCAAGCCACGAGATTTGCCCCGCTGCTCTTCCCACTGTAACCTGCCATCTCGTACAGCTGATCAATGGATGGTAACCCATGAGTGTTGCTAAGATGGAAATAGTCCTCCAGCATACTTTAAAATCTAGCTCATGCATATATCACCCATAATATAATTGCAGTCAAACCTTCCCTTTTCCTCACCCTTCCTAAGGCAAATTTCATAGGATCAATTACTCATTGATTCATTCTCTCGTTCATGGATGTCTACCATGCTATGAACTGGGCCATAGGAGAGGTATTGGGTGTATCAGCACCACGTGGCCTGGGATTTCAAGGCCCTCACAGCTCAGAGGCCTTATAGTCCCAGGTTTGCCACCCTTTTTGACTCCTTTTGTTTTTACTGTCCCCTTTTACTTGATTTCATCTGTACAAAAGTACTGAAGGTGAAGCAGAAAAGTATGATTTGTGCTTTGCCCCATCCCCCTGAGAATATTACTAGTTGCCATTCAGAATTTATGATCCTCAGAGGCCTCAGGGAGAGGATACAGATATGATCCCTTAATTGTCTCTAATTTCTGTATGTTAAAGAATGGTCTGTACTTATCATCAGCATTATTTTCAGCTGACTGCCCCCACACTTTCTCTTTCAAAGAAACCTTTCTCTGAAATTGGTTTCCCTCCTTTCTTGCCTAACCTGCTTACCAGCACTCCTATAGCTCTTGTCCAGGAGAGGGCTAGATCATTTTTGCTATTTAGAATTCCTCTCTTTTGCAGTTAATTATGATTCGTTGGTCTTTTGATCACCTAGCTTTCTCTCCTGAATTAGAAACAAAAGTCCTTGAAACCTCTCTAACAAAATTTACATATACTATGAGTAATTTTATTGCATTATGTGATCTTAAAAAAGGACTGGCAAGAAGCTCCAAGAATGGCTAATACAGAATTATAGCTGAATGGGAGATACTTGTGAACAGCCAGGATTGAGCATGACTGTAACTTTTTCCATGTGTTTCTCATTATGTTTTGCAAACAAACTCATAGAATGCTATATGTGAAAGAGCCTTACAGATTATCTGAAAGCATCATCATTTTATGCTGAGGAAGTGGAGACAGAGCAGAAATAACTTAACCACTAGAACTACTATAACTTTAAAGTGTGAAGAAAAATAACCATTCCATATACTGCTTCAGAGGAATTCGGTTCAGAGACTCAAGGAAATCAGAGTACAAGGGGAGGAGAGAATTCATTAAAGTGAGAACAACAATGAATGGCAGCTGCCTTGCAGGCAGCAGAGAGCAAAGAATAGAGGCAGGAAAGATGTACGATAGGGAAGTCCATTGAACTGCTTGGCACAGGGCAGGTCCCTTGCCAACTCTAAAGCCAGGGTCCCCTGGTGTCCAGCATCTGCTTGAATCTGCACAGCATGGAAACTAAGTCCCTACCGCTCCAGGATTTGGGGGAACCACAGAACGCTGGATGGAGTGAGATTGTTCTGAAAACTTCCCAAAGCCAAAGAAAAGAGATTTTCAGGCAGGCGACTAAAGAGTAAGATTGTACTGCTGCAGTCCTGTCTGGGTCACCCAGGTGACGGGGAACTTGCCAGCCCAAATCAGAGCTGTCACCAGCCCCTCCCTACTTACCTGATGTAGGACAGAAACAGAGTGAAGATTTATGCTTAAGTCTGGAGAGTAGAATGAAATAGCAAAGTAACAAAGACACCACTGGAAGAGTGCAGAGACAAAACATAGTAAGTTCAGCAGTGAGTAGTTTTCATTTAAGGCAAAAAGGTGCACACTTGAAGAAAGGGGAGTACAGCAATCTCAGAGAAGAGCACCTCTAATGGTTTAGGGTATGGGATTTTATATGGCTTTTCAGGTAGGAATCACCATAAGGCATGAGGTATGCAGGTGATTTATAATTCCTTTGAAGTTCTGTCCTAAGAACAGGGTTATTTAGATGACGGTGTTAGTTTGGACAGCAGCAGTCTTTGTCCGCACAGGTTTATTTACACTTCGGGGATCTTTCTCCTGCCCTGGTCACAAAGTTACTTGCTTAAGGGGTTGGAAGAAGAGGAAGAATGGCATATAGGTTAAGTTAAAGAATAAGCTGGGCCTGTTTTTCAGGCTAAGTAGATTTTATAGTGGTGTGATCTAACTGGTACAATGAAGACATGGGCTGCGCCCAAATACTTTTCTTTATCTGGGCAATATCCGGACACTCCAAGTCACTCCTGGCTTTTGAAACTTCAACTAATTAAGTCATTAACTCTGTGAGTCCTTTCTGGGCTCTCTGGTTTTATCTGGTTAACTCTTTGAGTCCCTTTTAATGGACTCAACTGGCCTATTCTCCCTCCACCACTCATGTCTTGTCTTTCTGTCTAACAACACTACCATGCTATGACCTGGGCCCTTGGTGCAGTGTTGGGTCTGTCTGTATCCAGAGCTTGGATTTTAAGGCTCTCACAGCCCACAGGCTTCGTACTGTCACATCTGTCACCTTACTGCTCCTTTTAAGTGTAAATTTAAAGTAAATTTAAAAGTATGAGGATGCATCTAAGAATATTACCTGGGGTTGTCTTGCCATCTCAAGTCCTATCATTTATTTTCCCCAAGCCATCTTATACTCAGAGTGATAACTCTCCCTTCCTCTATCCGAGGTTTTCCCAATCCATGTGACAAGTCCGCTTGCTTGGAGCCCTGAGAATCTACTTAGCACTTGCCACCCACCAGGGGTCAGGGCAGGGGAAGGGAAGGACTCTACCCCATCATCCCAATCAGTGGCAGGATCCTGCTTCAAAGATACCCTATTCCCTAGATTCAGAAACCCACACTGCCACTTCCGAACCACCATCATGAGCAGTTTATATGCAGACTGTTAAGAAAACAAGTCCAGATTATACACAAGCTATCACACTCTGGATGTTACATTCAAGCCCCTGTTCAAGCACGCTTTCCCCCACAGAGAGCACCAAGGCCACACTTACCCCGTTCCCAGTACCAACTCATTTTCTTCTCCCTTGGCCCCATAACTGAAGGCCTAACAGCTAGTAGGGGGAGGCTATATAAGTTATCAAGGCTAAGAAAATATGTTTAATTTCTAGGTGGAGATGAGGCCCCATCCTTGGCCAAGTTATTCTTGGTGATGCTTTCTGTTCTGTTTTCCTTCTCCCACTTCACTGCCCTCAGTCAGAGGACATATCAGGCACTTGTGCCTTAGTATCACTGGCGGGGTGTTTTTCCTTCAAGAGATAACAACACTGTAAGCCTTACTCTTATCCTTAGTGCAGTGGTTTACAGCCTCGCTGTGCATTAGAATCACCTGAAACTCTTCCCACAGACACACAGGCCCCTCACCAATCATTAAATCTGAATCTCAGGGTGTGGAGCTGGGCACTCGCATTGCTTACACATTCATTCTAGGGGCTCAGTCTCAGCCAGGGGTAAGACCACCGTCTGGTTAAAGGCTGTTTGAATTTGGGGGCTTGGTTGACTGCTGATTAACGTTTCTCTGGGCAGGGCTCTTCTGGTACCCCCAAACCGAACTCCTACATCTCTGCCCCTGTTCTAAACAGGTTTTGCTGAAAATCTGTAAGATTTAACATGACAGATTTCTTTTTCAGGAGTTTCTGGAAGGAGAATTAGATTCACAGTTGAGTTTTAGGAGGGAGCTGAAAATACTCTACCACTTGGTCCTGGCCAAGGGCTGATAAGAGCTTGGAACAAATGGAAGCAACAGAAGATATCTCAAGGAAGGAGCCAGACATCAGTCCAAAGCTGGTCGTGAATCCTGCTTGGTTCAAAGGCATGAGGTTAGCCTAGGGAAGAGGATAGGAATGTAGGGCAAAATCAGTTCATCTGGGACTCCATCTAAGTATGCAGGAGGGAATGATGGCAACAGGACTGTCTTACCAATGGGTTTCAGCCCCGGGCAAGTTCACTATGGATTCAATGTGACCAAAGAAAATGACAGTAGAACATTCTTGGGGTGAAAGGGTTATACCCAACTTTATTATTTCCACAGCGGTAGGTCAATCACTAAAATCCCTTTCACTCAGAGAGAGTCTGCACGCAGCAAGCCGGTCTCTGCCTATGGGCCTCTGTCCTCGGCGCTGCCACGACTCCAGCCTCTGCTCTGCTCTCCTGCAGCCTTGCAGCCATGCCACCGTGTCACCCAGAGCACTGGGCAAGGCTATTTATATAGAGCCAATAATGATGCATTGCCCACACCTGGGTAGTAAGCTAACCAATCAGGGACAGGTGAGAATCCTGGCTACAGGAACCTTCACATTATCCACAGGGGCTCACGGGCAAGGGGCAATGAAGGCTGGCTACAATTGGTCTAGGCAGGGGTTAGACCTTTATCTTAGGCACTGCTTTGGGGGAAATGGAGAAAACCCAAGTACATAAGAGACTAGAGCAGGAGAAGGCATGAAAACTTTTTGATGGTGGGGAGATTTCTACTTTGCGGAGCTATTGAACTCACGTGCTGAGATTAATCCCAATTCTACCAGTCCCCAGGAGGAAGGTATTGACTCACTGATCTGCTGTCCCTCAGTTGGTTGCAGGAAGGGAGTCCGCATAGCCAGCAGAGAAGCTGAAGTTCAGTATCAAGAGCTGAGGTGTTGCTAGACAGAGGCGGAGCCTGACCTCAAGAATACCAGTGGCCAAGGAATGTACTTTGCTTGCCACAGTGAGCCAGGTGGGGACTGCAGCCTTTTAATTTGGATATCATGTGGAACACTAACAATGAAAGTAAGAAAACATGAGGATACATGAGGATAAATGTTGGGGTAACAGAGAATTAATAATGCTTTGGTATTATGAATGAATAAAAAACATTTTGGCATTTAGATGGAAGAGCCAGCCTGTCACTGTGACAGAGTGAGCTTCCTGTCACTAGAGGTGTTTTGGTTAAGCTGAAAGTCTGACAACATGCACTCCTTTTCAAGACACCATTAAGCAACTGCAGGATGTTGTACAAAGAAACAAGGATGAACACTGAGAAGTAAGAAAAAGGAAGACTTAAGAATCAAGAAATTAGAAGAGGATGGCTGCTGTGTAGCAGGCCCAGAGCGCAAACAGTCCTACTGGGGAGAGAGGACAGGGAGCTGCAGGAAAAAGGGAGTGGGGGCAGGCATCTCAGGAGAACATAAGTGCCAGATCAGGTGGACTGTTTGGAAAAAGTTTTCATGTATAGAGTCAAAATTTAAATAGTCATAATGGTTTGTTTTCTTTTTAAACAATAACCCATTATAAAACTACATGAAGGAAATAAGGTTGGGAGGAAATTGAGGGTGTATAAGAGCACTAAACTCATGTAGAATAATAGAAAATCAAGAGTTAACATTTAAAATGGAGAAATTAAGAAATATGCAGTATCAGTACATTTACAAAAAATAAAGGTGACTACCAGAAGAAACCACTCAGAGTAGAGGTGGTTCCTTTTGGGGGTGTGGGACTGTGGGTTAGGGGGCGGTGTTCTTTATCAAAATTATGTCAGTATTATTTCATTTTGCTTTAATTGTATGCGTAGGTTACTTTGGTAAAAACAAAATTTAATGGTAGTAATTTAAAAATAAAAAAGAACAGAAGAGACAAACATTAAGGAGGAAATTCTGCCTATCAGCTGCACCAGATACCAAGGTAGTTTTTTTATCGCTGAGTACCTATGTTTCTAGGTTCTCTCCTTTTTCTTAACATGGTGTGTTCAGTCCAGCCCAGAAATAGGTTAGAGAGGTTGCGGGTGTAGGTGGTCAACTACGTTGTGTGGGGAGCAGAGATATTTGGAATGGGACATAACGTCGCTCTAGGTCACCCTGATACTCATGCAGAGACTTAAAGTCTGGGTGTCCAGATGGTGTGGAAAGGTAGCCCTGTAACTGTGTGTGAGGCTGAAGGAGTTAGGAAGAAATGCCCCATGGGTGTTCTGGTCATTTCTCATGGCCTAGCTCTAACATTATGAAGTTATTTTGATGGCCCATTGATAATTTGAGAGCCCAGCCTTTGTTCTCAAAGTGATACTTTGTGGATTTGGCACCTGTACTTCCACAGAGACTTGAATCCAATAACTTTAGCCATATGCAGATCAGTGGTCACCCATGGCATTGCCAGGGACTTATGGGGCTGGGTTTTGGCTCGGACTAACCTGCAATCAAGTCCTAGCTCTGCCACTGACTAGCTGTGTGGCCTCAGGCATTTCACCTAATTTCTGTAAGCCTCAGTTTCCTCACCTATGAACTGGTAGTAACCACTATATCTCTGCCATTGAGATTTGAGGAAGAAAGAAATGAGACAATTCAAATCCAGTGTTCAGTGCAGTGCTCCATAAATGTCAGCACTGAGTGCGAGCTTCCCGGAGGACCCAGAGCCCTCTTAGTCCCAATGCCTCATCTAGCTCGATGGCCCTGACCAGGCCGGGCACCCTTCCAGCTTCCTCAGATGGTGCCGAGCACATGACCTCTCTTCGGTACACGCTAATTATTGTGATGACAAGCCAGGCGGTGCGGGTCTCCTTGTTTCTCCCTCTCCTGCCTACTGGGGCAGCCGGCTTTGTAGGCAGGTCACTAAAGCGCCTCCCTCTGGTCCCAGACCCTGTCAGAAGCAAAATTTTCATTTGCTTCCATTCTCATACACCCTCAGAATACTCCTGCAGCAGATATTTTTGTGTGTATGACATTACTCTTTGAGGGGTTTCAAATCATTTTCTTCCTCTTGCCAATTAAGTACCTGCCACTAGATAGCTCCAAGTTCTCCAGCTTTCTGGGATCTGTCTTTATTTTTATATTAAACTGGGAATGCACCAGTCCTCATTCCATTTATCAGGACATCACTCCAATATTCTTGTTGTCTAGATGGATAAATGTTCCAGTGTTCTTGGGAGGTTTCTCTTTTTCATCTCTTCAGATTTCTTCTGCTGAATTCTGCATTCTTAATCTTATCTTAGCTCACTCCTTCTATTGTTGTCCCTTTTCATGCTACTTTGTCCCATTTGAGGAACATACTTCTTCCTTCAGTATCTTACCTCCTCACTAAGTGAAGCTGTTATGTATATCAGATTCTTACTGAAATTTTGAAGTACTCTAAGATTCTTGTGGCAAACAGAAAATAAGTCAACTGAGAAAAGGCTAGACTGTACCAAAATTATTTTTTACTCCCTTATTTGGAACCCTTCTCTCTCTAGACAAGACACTCTAAAATGGCAATTCATGGACCAAACACAGTCCACAGACATATTTTGTTTGGCCAGTACAGTAATTAAATAAAATTTTTAAATTAGTTTCCAACATTTTCAAATAAAGAGTTTTCCAATTTCTGACTCCCTTGAAAGACAGGAAGACCTGAGAGTGTGGACCTCCATTTACGCACGGCAGTGGCTGCCTGGCACAGTGCAGCGGCTGCCCCTGACCAGGCCTTGCCCCGCAGAGCTGGCACCCCTTCCCCCAGGAGTTCACCCGCTGTGTTTTCAACATGGACCAGGCATGGCTTGTAACTTTCACTTGACAGTTTCCTTCTTTCTTTTTCCAGGGGCCTAATTCCTTTTTGGTGGAAAAAGCAGAGCTAGCATTCTTGTCGTTTTTCTTGCAAAGCATTTCATTCTCTTGGAGGCAACCCTGATCATCTAAACTAGCACCAGCCACCCTAAATTTCACAACTAAAAAGGCCTATTGAGATCTTTAAGATCATTTCATCAATAGAACTTACCATCTTGATGTGGACAGTTCTACTCCTGTGCAGGGAGAAGTAGCTGTGGTCATTCGGTTTATAAATTGGCTCCCAAAGCACATGGCTAGAAAATGACAAAGCCAAGATTCCAATCTACTCCTGACTCCCAGCCCAGTCGGTCCCCTCCCGCATTAATGCACCTTGACACAGTTCATAAACAGGAAGAACTTGATTTTGGGAGGCAGATTTAGCGAGGAAATGGAGAAGGAAGCATCTCTGCCAGCTGGTATTCGTGGGCATTTATCAGCCTGTGCAACTTCTCCCTTCAGCAAGGAAAGAGGCAATCTGCTGCTCTTCCTTTTTACACAGCTTTGGCTCTCTGGCGACTTTCACAATCAGGGCTTTCAAGCTACCAAGGAATCCCACAGCCACCTAGCCCAACAACCCAATTTTATAAATGAGGAAATTGAAGTCATCACTCACTCTTCAGAACTGTTCAGATGTCTTTTTAAAGCAGAACATACTCATTTTCCCTGTACACAAATTACTGGACATAGTGGGTATTTCATCATTAATCTTTAAGGAGAGAATTTTAAAGATGGATTGGAATAGTGGTGGAAAACACAGCAAAACAGCTTAGGTGATAATAACAAGGCACACTGGGAACAGTTTTATTGTGTAGTGAGCTGTGGAGAAAGCGCTTTGCATCTCTCAAAGTGCTGTCAGCCATTAATCCTCAGAGTAGTGCAGATCTCTTATTCAGAAACATCTACTCTTCTAAAAACACTGAATAGCAAGAAAAAGAAAGAAATAGTATCCCTTTGAACATCTAGATTTGAAAAATAACTGAGCAGCTGAGCAGAGGAGAGCATGAATGTGTTTAGCCCACATGTCTGGTAGATCAAGTCAATGAAGCAGAGGAAGACAGAGGGATCTACCCACCGCTCCCCACGACTCAGTCACTGGGGCCCGGAGCTTTGGAGGAGCACAGGGCAGAGCAGAGCTTCTCACATAAGCCCCAAGGGAGGACCAGTTGTCCACCTCAGGTTTCCAGATACAGCTATAAAAATACAGGACACTCAATTAAACCTGAATTTTAGGTAAACCTAAAATAATTTTTAGCAGAAATACATCCCTAAAAATTCTTGGGACACAGTTCTATTAAAATATTATCCACTGATTTTTGCAATTCAAACTTAGCTGGGTGTCCTGTGTTTTACATGATGACCCTACTCCCACCCCAGCTCATCATGAAAAAATACCTGAAATGCAGAGATGACTGCCCATGTCCAGAAAGGGCTCACCCTGTATGACTCCCCACTGAGCAGAACAACTGGTCTGTACCCACTTTATGCACATGAGTCCACTGGTCACAGGCTTGGGTGTCAGGGCAATGCCAAATTGCTATAAAGTCTCCAAACATTTACCCTCAGTTCTTGTGCCTACACACTAAGGACCAGAAATAAACACTTTGGCTACTGACATGGGTCTGTGCAGCACCTCTGGAGAAGCTCTGGGTGGGAGAGGTGAAAGCTCCATCTGCTTCCAGTTCTATTCTTGCTGGTGAGCAAGTCTGGTCAGGGCCTGCAGCTTCCCCAGCCTCTAATCACACTAAAATGACAACGACAGCAATTGTGCCTAATGCTGGCTTTATGCACATGAGCAAACTCAAGTGTCCCATGTACTTGAGATAATAGCAATGGAAGGATGCTGCTGTTAGGCGGGAAAATAGATATGAGCAGGGTGGGAAGAAAATAAGACCAGGAAAGCCCACTAAAGAAGACCCAGAGTTAATAAGTGAATCAGTTAAAGCTCAAAAAAGCCAGGAGCAACTTGGCCTAGAAGTTTGAAGTGCTCCCTAGGTAAAGAAAAGTATCTCAGCATAGCCTATGTTTTCACTGTGTCAATTAGAACATACCATTGTAAGATTTACTTTAGCACCTGCTAAAAAGTGCAGCTTATTAAAAATTCTGTCTTAAAACTAAGATTGCATTTTAATCAAACATATAGTGGCTCAGCTCACCTTGGAGGCAAGGCAGACAGTCTTGATTGATATGCTTCCAGACAGAAGTTGATATCCTGGAAAAGAATCAAAGTAATATATTTATTGTGTTAAGTTAAAAAAAAAGAAACCTAATGTGTTAACAAAGATAAACATTCTGGGACAATTTGGCAGGTCCATACCTGGCCCTGTGTTGCATTCCTGAAAACCCTCAACCGTCTATAAAACCCCAGACCCTAAACCCTTAGGTACGCTTCTCTCTCTAAGGTCACTAGCACTTTCTAAGTGCATAGACTTTCTCTCTTTCAATAAAACTTAAACCTTTCGAGGCGCCTCTCCTCCCTGAGGTTGCCTGCTGCACTTTTTCTCTCTTTAAGTAACTTTTAAAAAAAAACTTTTTACTCTGCTTCACTACTGTGTCTCTGCCCTTCAGTTCTTTGTTGCAGTGGGGACAAGAACCGAGGAAAATACACAACACCTCCCCTAACACTGCCACATCTTCCACAACATCAAAGAGAAACAGAGAAATGGAAAACTGAAATATTCAATTTTGTAGAGAAAGATTGCCATAGCAATTATGAGAAAATTCAGAACTTGTTAGACTCTCATACCTATCATACTATTTAGCAATGTTTTCACACTGAAGGCCACATGAGGATGGGGGAGTGAATGAGTATCTCAGTCTGTGAGAAGAGTGACTTTAAAGACCTTTAACTGGCACTGATTATGTTTTTTTGCTTACTTTACATGACTGTTGTAAGATCAAAAAAATTATGTGAAATGTTAAATCAGTCATCAGTGTTCATTCCCCTTAGGCAAATGATAGTGTGATTAAAATTTGGTTTTTAAAAGAAAAAGATAAATGCCAGTCTTTGCTGCTTCGTCTGGTATATTTTGTATATATATGTGTGTGTATACATATATGTGTATGTGTACATACATGTATGTGTATATGTGTACACATACACATATACATATAAAATTTCCAGAACTGATCACATGGTGGACACGTGCGCCTTTGTGCCCTTGTACACTCGCGTGTGATAGCATACAGTGATTAAGAATTCATCCTCTGGACTCAGTTTCTGCCACCTACTAGTTGCACGGTCTTAGACAAATTGCTTACCCTTTTGAAGTTTCAGTTTCCTCATCTGTAAAATAGAAATAATATTAGTATCTGTGTTGTGGAATAGTATGGAGAATTAATTGAAATAATCTGTGCAATGCATTTAGAACATTGCCTGGCCCTTGGTAATTTCTCAAAAAACAAGTTGTCAATTGTTTTTATAACAAGTAGTAAGTACAAAAATTGCTTTATATTTATGGAGGGTAATATAGGAGCATGTAACTAGAGCATCAAAACATGCATACCAAAATGCACAAAATTGGACATTGGAGAGGAAGAATTATCACTGTTTATAATAGCAACAATTACAAAGAACTCAAATGTCCCAATACTAGGATTATTTTGAATAAATTATTTACACATATATAATCAAAATATAGAATGATGTAGGTGAAAATAAAATCTCCATAACTGGTTGTCTCTAGATAGTATTATTTTATTTTCCTTTCTGTTTTTTTTTCTGTAGTTACCACATTATGTGGGTAACAAATTTTCTTTAAAAGGTGCTAAAATTATGGCATCTTTTCTTCTCCCACTGGATTTATTGTTTAGGTTCTTTCTATCTCTGACTGGTAGCTTATCAACACCATCTCAAGGATAATAGTTAGGTATTGTATTATATTATTCTCACAAATGGTGAGAACATCTGGAGGTCTGTCCTAGGATGGATCTGACTTGTGTTGTCTGAAATGGCTAACAAAAGGACGAAGTCAAAATTGCAACTCAGGAAGCAACAGGGTGAGTCAGATTCAAAGAACAAGGCAGGTTTATGAAAGTAGCAAAGTCAGCCATCTCTGAGGGGAAACAGCCTGACGTGAAGGTCAGATCAGTGGCTCAGGACTTGTGAATGAATGTGCACGACAGGAATCCCCTCTTCTGGGGTTCTTGTGTGTGGGTAAAATTGCAGTATTTCCAGAATCTCTCACCGGCTTTAGTGCATCTCCCTACAATAGGTGTTTGTTTCCAGGGGATGGAGAGGAGTAGTTCATCTCCATATGAATAGGGAATTACAAGAGGGAGCGAGGGCTTATCCAGACTGGAGAGGTTGGTTGGGGGCTGCTTTTTCTGCAGCCGAGTCACGAGAGACACAGGAGAGCAGAAGTGGACTGCTTGTAAGAAATAAATGGGTTTCTCCCACTTTATTCCTCCCTTTGACTGATTTCGGTTTCAAAGATATTTTGCCCTGGGCTTATTCCCCCAGAGTTACATAATGCAACAATTCAGGGAGTATATTCTGCTGGGTGACAGGTAGGAATGACAGAGACTACACTGACATAATTTCTTAAATTGAATCAAAATTAAATCGAAAAAAAATTTTTTTTGGCATTTAATCATACAAAACCTTCCCTTTATTCATCCAGAGGCACCCAATACTGGGGGAAAGACTGATGTAATAGAAATGCAAGGAGAGCTGGTGTTCAGATTTTGAGTTCCAAGAAAGGTTCTTAATGCCTACTTCAGAGGCAGTAATTATGAAAGCCAAAGCTTGGTGCTTTATATTTTAAAGAGAAAGAGGTTTTTGGAAATCAAAACACAAAGCCCTAAAGGAACTGAGAACAAAATATACCTGTCAACAAAAGACTGGAAAGAGAATAGAGGTGACATCAGTCTCCCATCACTATGAGGAGGTTGTTGAGGAGCTCTCTCCTGCTAAAAGCTTATAAAAATGTTACATAAATTCAGAAAATGTTTAATATCCAGCTGAACTTGGAAAAAAGAAAGATTACTTTCCAGGATTCAGAAAGAAGATAGAACTTAAAAGTCAGAGAGGCGTGAAAGAAAAAAAAGTACCAAAGAATTAAGTAGAGGAATGTTATTCAGGCTATTGTAAAAGGGAGAATATTTACTAATGGGGAGCATTACAAAAAAAAAAGAAAAGGGGTCTGGGGACTTACAAAAGCACAAAAACAAAGATTTGTTTCTGAGTCTTAGGGAGACCATGAGAAGGATGGAGCCTGGTCTTATATGGATCATTGAGGAAAGGTGGAGGTGGGTTTTATATTGAAATATGCCAGCACCTGCTAGTCTTTTACAGTTGGGTGGTTAGCTTTTTCTTTCAAAACATAAAAGGGTTGGGGGATTTCTTCACTGTCATTATTTTCTGAGAGCATAGGGCTGGGATGCAGTTCACTGTAAGTACTCCCTTTCTGAACAAATCAAAGGCAATCAGAAACCTGCTGATCGGGTGAAATAGGGTCTAATAATACTCTTCAGCTATTGGCATTTTTCCTTCAAATCAGTTGAAATAGCTGTCTAGAGGTGGTGGCAAAGGTCAGTTGTTTTAGGGTCCTGGTGATCAGTCATCTTAAAAGAGGGATGCCTATAATGGAAAAGAGAAATATTAATATCAAAGTCTGTATTAAAGTAAGAGTGAAGAGTTCAACCCTGAAGGTAGCTGGTATAGTGGATTCCATGAAGTCACTGGAGAAAAATCTTTCAGTTATACTTTCAGGGAAGCATCAGAGTAAAATAAAAAACAGCCTATAGATGACAAAAGGCTTAAAATAGCTGTGGTTAACTTATTACTGATAATTTTCAAAAGTGGGAGATCTAATGAGTATTCAAGAATAATGCAACTGACCAGGAAAGCTGGTTGTTTTTGTGGCATGCAAAATAAGATTTAAAAAATCAATCAAAAAATTTTGGACAAAATATCTCTACACATAATGATTAAACCTATTTTTACAGAAAAGTGAATGTTACAGTTACTCTGTAAAAGTAGATGAAAATACACTCTTCCAGAGAAAAACATGGTCAGATATAACATATAATAATCATGAGAAACAATGTACAATAGCTATACTGAGCAGTATAGCTATATAATATTCTTACATTAAGAATAACAAATAAAGAGATTCTGTAAGTCTACAATAGGTCCTAAACATCTGTATATTTCACGTAAGTAAGTTTATGTGGATCTCCAAGTGAAAATCACCATCCTAGAAGATGATAGATTCAAGTTAAAGAAGTAAAATTGAGATTAAGTTAACATTTTAAAAATCACCTAAAATGATTATTCATTATATTGTCTGAAATCAGGGAAATCAGAACCAGGACTCTGATGAAGGGAAACACATCATGGACAGTGAGGGCATTGACAAATCTCTAGGAAATTCCCATATAGCATACGATTTCTGAAATATTCATATTAATAACATTTTTCCATCACAAACTTAATCTAGGGAAAGTTAATCATCACTCCTGATCTGACAACTCTTCCCATGCAATTCATCAATGGTAATATATCAGATAAACCTAATTATGTCTAGCACCTCTATTTTATAAGGTAGAAGAATATATTCTTTGTGATTTTCCTGGGGCCTTCTGGGAAATATCAAAGACAGTTTTAGGTCCAGAAGATATTAGTTTAAATTCAATTTGGAAGGCAAAACATCAAAGTTGTCAGCATATCTGAGCTTGATTAAGACAGGATCATGGATCTTACTATAGTGAAATTTAAAAAGTAGAAAAATTTAAAGAAAAAAAAAGGTGAGATCATGGGTGACTGAGAAACAATACTATTAAACTGGCAATAAAAGATTTTGAAAGTAAACCTAAGAGGTAACAGGACTGAAAAGAATTTTAATTCTTTCATATGTGAGAAATTTTTGTTTTCTTAAATAATCAAGGACATAATAAAGTCAATACAGACTGCAGAAGTGTTCTGGTAAGACACAGAATATTAACTATCTAGACAAATTACACAAAAGATAAAAAAAAATCTTTATAAACTTTTAGTAAGAGCAGACTACTTCAGGAAAAAGGTCACTTTTTCTCAAAGAGAGAAAAAGCCAAATTCTAGTAATGCATTAATGTAATATTTGCTATTATAGATCTTTTTGAAAATCTCATAAATGAACTCATCAAACCATAGCTTTGACCATGACAAAGTTCTCTTTCCATGAATCTTTTACTGATTTCTGCATCTATACATACCTCTTATAAAACAACTCCTCAGAGTGGCAAAAATGAATACTTTCACTAATAGATTCAAATATATATAGCTTCAGTGTAAAAATAAAAGATAAACTATAAGCCTAAAATTATGTCTTGAAATTAATAGTTCTAAGTATTCCATCTTACTTAGAAATGATCCAAATATTTAACGAATATCCATTCATCAATCCAATTTAGTTTCAGTTCAAGATTTTAAGATTACCTAAAGATCTTGGAAATTATTGTCAAGCTACATGCTAGAAACTAAAATTACCATTGAAATAAAGTTTGTCAGAATGATTCCATTTGGTTAAACACAAATTTCCATCATGTATAACCTTAAACGCTAAATAGAAATGATGCTATCTTATTTGAGAAGTAAACTTGTGTACATTTAGTAAGAACATAACCAAGTGAAATAAAATCTATACACATATTATATTTAACACTGATAAATCAGAGTAGACATAGTTTTTTATTAAACCCAAATCATTAAACTAGTTTTACTTGCCAAACATTTCCCAAAATTATGTGATCTTGATTTTTTAAAATATTTGTTAGTTTCCTTTAGAATTTTTTTTAGATTACTGAAAGTTTTGGAAGTTCAATTTCTTTAATTCTGGGAAGTTTAAATATATTCAATTTATGTAAGTATTTATCTTTACTAGAGTTCTCAATCAGAATAGAGTTCCTTAAGACTTTTTATAGTCTTATTTATTAATACCATCCAGAGATAAAAAAAAATTACACAATCACACAAGTAAAGACATGTCTGAATTTCAGATTAACAACCCAGATTCCCTGTTGTCTTTCACCCAACAGAAATAAGATCTCTACCAATCAATGCATTTATAAAAATAGCCAAATTGTCAGACCATGAAATCAAAAGGAGCAGCTCCAAAAATCAAGTAAGTACTCAAAAATAATCAAAATCAAATCCTTATCATGCTACTGATAGACAAGATTCCACAACACACGATCAGGAATAAGAGACACCACTGAGTACTCAGATCACCAGTCAGGAACAGAACACAAAGGTCCCTGAGAGGCTTTGTTATGGAGACAGAGTAAACAGGGATCTGAAGGTGAGGTTCAATCCCATGTGAGTCACAGCACCAAAATATCAAAGACAACTATACCTGACAGCTAAGAAGATAGTTAATCAGGCTGTTGTGATTGGTAGAATGTTTAGTAATGAGAATCATCTCAGAGAAAATAAAGGGGGTCTAGGAAGAGGCAGGTTAAAAAGGAGTCATCTGTGTTTCTTATGAGAATGAGAAGAAGGATGAAGATGGGTCTTACATTACTTATTGAGAAAAGGTGGAGATGGCTCTTATCTTGGAATATGGAAGAGCTAGATGTCCTTTGTGCATTAGCCATTTCTCAGAAAACAAAAGGATAGGGATTTCTTCACCATTGCTATATTCCAGGAGCACAAGGCTCAGATAAAGTTTAACATTGTCAAAAGTTAAGTTTGTAAACTGTAATTCCAAGTTGGATTTAGATTTAAGTTGCAATTGCTTAGGACTAGGTTTTTAATGCTCATTATAGAGAAAGCAACATTCTTGGCCAAAGCTGGGGAGTGAGAATTGAGACCCATTTGAGATAGGTGGCTTTCTTCTCAGTGAAAAGAGGACTAAAAATCCCCATGCATGGATCTAAGGAAGCAGCAAGTGAGCCTGTCTGTTTGGAGTTGCAAGAGGAAAACATCTCCCAGGAGTAATCAAATAACAAATGCTGGCATGGATGCGGAGAAAAGGAAACCCTTGTGCACTACTGGTGGGGTTGTAAATTGGTAGAGCCACCATGGAAAACAGTATGGAGGATCCTCAAAAAATTCAAAATAGAACTACTATATGATCCCACAATTCCAGTTCTGGGAATATATTCAAGGGAAATGAAAACAATAACTTGAAAAGACATCTGCACCCCCATGTTCATAGCAGAATTATTTACAATTCCCAAGACATGGAAACAACCTAACTGCCCATAGATGGATGAATGGATAAAGAAGTTGTGGCATATATATATATATACACAATAGAATACTTTTCATCCATGAGAATAAGTATACAGAAAATGACTGAATGGTTTCTGTCACACAGAGGGTACAACTAGAGCAGGACTATTAGCATTTGGGACTAGTTCTTGGCTGCAGAGGGCTGCCTTGTGCTCTGTAGGACTCTGTCTCCTCGGACTCTACCCACGAGATGCAAGCAGTGGCATCTCCTCGTCATGACCATCGGAATGGCTCCCAAATATTGCATGAGGACACTCAGAGTGGGGGTCTTACAGAAGGTACCCTAGCGGGTAGGCAGATGGAGTTGGCAATGTGGAGGATTGAGGAGGAAAAAAGGAGAAGCTGGAGTGAATCCCTGACATGACAAAACCTAGGCAAAATCCCTCCCACCTGGAAACCACTGAACAGGAGGAAAGATTCAAGAGAATTAAGGAAGAATCTGAAAGTGATTACCCAATCCTAAAAATAATATCAAAAGGAGAGTGGAGAATGAAAACTTCCGACCATGGGTTACTTGGCTTTCAGTAAACCACAACCCCATCTACAAGAATAGTAAGGATTAAAGTTTCTTTTATCCCCAAAGAGGTTAAGGAATGGTATTGCTAATGAAAGCCTTCCATCTATGTAAGAATGGTAGAACTAAAACTGTGTTTTTATAGTTAAGTAATGTTACAAATTAAAGAAAGAGAAAATCAGAAAAAGGCAATAACCTTAGAAATAAAACCTCATTAAGGCTGATCATGATAAGGGTTTCCTTTTTGGAAGTGACATTTTCAATGACAGCCAGTATGGATTATCTAAGTATCATATATACTGTAAAATTTTTGAATGAAAGATACTGACTTTGCAGATTTTGTGATTTATATAAAGAAAAGTGACTAACAAATCAGGAGTAATCTGCCATTCTCTTATGCAGTACTTCTCTGCTATTATCTGTGACTGCTTCTTACAGAGTTTGTTCACACTAGTTGTATCATCAATTCAATTTAGCTTAATAGGCTGATATCAGGCCTGGGGATAAAGAGATGCTTGAGGCATTCATTGCCCTCATTGAACTTGTTATCTGGTGATAAAGACAGATATGCTCTGAAATAAATTATATTAACTTCTGTCCTAAGGAAATTATTAAGTTGCAAACAAGGGATAGAAATGACCTTGGAAACCCAAAGAAGGAAGCATTTCATTTCAACTGACTGAGGTTGGGGCATGGGACACAGGGAGGTAGAGGGTTGGGGGCTATTTTATGTAGATTTGGAACTGAGTCTTAAAAGCAGTAACAATTCAATAGGTACCCAACAGGAAGATGGGCATGAAATTACATTATAGGTGGAAGGAACAGAAATGGCAAAAATGGAGAGCTCAAGAGGCACAGGCTGTATTTGTGGAGTAATGAGCTCATCTACTATGACTGGACTGTGTAATGTGTGATAACAGGGGGGAGGTTGCTAGAAACTAGACTGGGTCACTGGTAGAGAGCTCTGAATGCCAGGATAAGGTACATACAATGACAATTTAAAACTTCTGCTTTATTACTTTGAATATTTTAGTTTTTAATTATAGACTGCTTGTATTGCTTCCATCTCTAAACATATTGATTGTAAATCAGAGTACACTGTTAATTAATGTTAATAATCTTTTCAAAAGTATAAATGCATCTGAGATGACTGGTAGCAGTTCTAGAATTCATATCATAACAAAATGGCTTTCCAATTTTGGTCTTGATGTTGAATTTGTAGCAAACACACTGTTTTTACTAGGATTTGAAGTCCATTTGGAGTGGCTTTGAGGAATATAGTGGAAATTATAGTTTTCTGAAAATCTGATTTGGATACCATTGTATTTAATTAAGAGGCCAGCAGATTAATGATTAAAGAAATATGTGTTATTTATGCTCTATATCCAGGAATGATGCAATACATTAGGTAAGAAAACCCAAAACATTTATTTTATATGCACAGAAAATAGTAGAAAAGGGCTCTTTGAATTTTACCGTTGACCTTCTAGAAAATGCACATTGGATAATAGGAACAGAAAAACCAAATACTTAATGTTATTAGACACTGTGCATCTTTGAAATAAGTAACCATCCTGATGTTAGCCACTAAACATTTTACCTTGCCCAGCAAGTTTGGCCCTATGGAGTTAAGAATCAAGGTTAAGACATAATGTCAAATTGATGTCAAAAAGAAACACAGTTTTATCAGAAACTTTTCCACTGAGGAGCTTACCTCTGAAAGCTCTTTTGTCAAGAGAGTTTGACCTACCCCAAAATAGGCTGAGTAATCACTCCTCTCAGAAAACAAAAATGCCTTTGTGAAAGCTGTCATAAAAATATAGTTATGTAGATTTCATTATTGTGGCCCTTGCCCTATCTGTTAATAATGTATTTCTGAGACACTTCATGTATGCAAAATATAGACAGGAGGTTAAGGTCGACTTGAATTACTGAATAGGAAACCTCATTTATCAACCTAAGGTCACAGTTTTTAGGTGTCTTGATCAAGCCACTTAATGATCTTTATTTAAATAATAAAAACATGCCTGTATTTATTGACTTCAATTCAATTTTTCTGTGCCTTCTGATGAAACATGATTGAAATAGTATCCCTTATTGAATGATATTCTGTGTCCTATATATACCAGTCTTTGAATCTGATTGTGTGTATTTATCATTTTTTTATTATATGCTGCCTTATATATGAACATTTCTATGACAGTGCCCAATTCACAGAAGCTGGTAACATTCTATTAAGGTTAACTGTATGTTTAAATATATGAGAACCATACTGAAGATAAGTGAAGTAAATTCAGTCTACCTTCACCGGCTATATAGGAAAATGCTCCTTGGGCCTGCCTATCTATGCTCAGAAAATAGCTTTACCTTAATTATGAAGATATTTATTGATCACAATTTCTTCTCTTTGACCTAATCTTAATCACCCCAGAGTAGATATTTGGCTACTCATCTATGAAATGCAAAATGTCCACCTCCAAGAGAAATGCTTTGGTGTAATAGAAATGCAGCAAGCTCTGGAGGCTAATGGACTCTGCTTGGAATCCTGGCTCTGCTGCTTATTAACTCTGTGTCCTGGGGAAAGTTATCTAACTTCTCTGGGCTTTTGTTTCCTGGGTTATGCAATGACTATAATGGCAGTGCTTACCACATAGTGTTGTGAGGTTTAGAAGGAATGCACACACAGATCCAGTCCATGGTAGGTGCTCAGGTAATAATAGCTATTGCTGTTATTGTTAGGACATGGCTAGAACTGAGCTGTCACAAGTCAGCAGGGACAGACCTGAAATGAGTGCTCTTAACCAGGGGCACTGAGGGCAAGGGGAACACTTGAGTGGAGAGCTCTCAGAAGCCACATCTCTACGCATGGATGGAGCTGGCAAAGTGGACGCAGGCAAGAGGAAGGAAAGATGGGCTGCAGCAGAACCTCTGAGATGACAGGGCTAGAAATGACGGAGTAGAGAGGAAAGTCAAAGCAACATCAAGAGTGGAGCTGGGTACAGCACTGGGCAACTGAGAAAGACATTACAGAGAAAATTCTTCCTTAGTAGAATCAGAAACTAGGCAATACGGCAAATCAGGGAAGTCCTCAATAATAACTCTAAGCTGTCCCATGTGGACTTTATGGGTACAGAGCTCACATCCATGAGTTCACAGTGAGGTAGACCTATCCCCAATCCCATGTAATAGCCTACAGAATCACTGTTAGAAAATGGAAAAACCTGAACACCCCACTGATATATACATTTTTAGCCTTCGTGTTTCAGAAATCACCTCACTATATTTCTAACTGTTTATTAGAAAAGGGAAGCATGTCATTGCCTAGACTTCCAAGCTTTGGGAAAAGGACTCACAATAAACAGCTCTCAAGTATCCTCCTAGTGCCCAGAAGCAATAAGCCCCCTTCCTGAGCCTGCCGCACTGTCAGCATGGCCACTTATCAATGCCCGAGCAATCGTAAACCCTAACGTCGGCTGGCTAACTGCTGGACCTGGGCCACCAGGCCGAGCCAGAGAGGTTAATATAGTGTGCTGAGATGTACTTTCCCCAGAGCTACAAATGCTGACTCTTCAGTGGTTGCTAAGGGGGAGAAATAGCCTCTTTGCTGCCAAGCAGTCTTCGCCTGGGAAAATTGAGCTCTTGGTCATCCAAGCATTTTAATGGACTCTATGAATCACTGATCAGCCAAGAAAGAATGTGAAAGAACCCAGGGTCCTACCCTGCTGATTGGCTCTTTCAACAAAGACAAATGGAAAGCCAGTCATTCTCAATGAAGCAGGCCACAAAAGAGATTTTTCCTGCTAACTCTGTCCTCTATTGTTTCTGTCCCTGGAGGACCATGGAGATAAAAGCTGCCATAAACCACAATTCCTTGCAGACAGTAGAAGAGAGTAGAGGAAACAAGGATAGATTGAATCACCTTGTGTCCTTCAAAAGGTCTCAGCCTTGGCTCACAGCAGATGGGGGAACTGAGACTGTTAGAGGCCTCATTTCTCAGAAGCTATCAAAGTGATTGAGACATGGTAGAATCCCAGCTTTGAAAAGTAAATTGAAGTTCATTACTCTACCCACCCCCAAATTATTTTATAAATGGGAAATTTGAGGCTGAAAGAGGCAAAGAAAAGTGCCCAAGGTCAGACTTTTAAAGGCAGGATTGGCATGGGATCCTGTGGTTATGTGCTCCCAGCCCCGTGTTGAGTAGACCATGTTGCCACGTCAGGTTTATGGGATAAGAAGCAGAAAGCATATGCTTTTAAAAGCAGTATGTGAGGAATCATATTCTAGATGCCAGTGCCTTCGCAAACAATATATACTCAAACGAGAATAGAGACGGGTATAACATAATGACTTTCAACCAACTGTAAGATTTTGAGGAACCCCAGGGATAAAAACAGTCATGTGGTTGCTTAACTGAGACCCAGCTGGAAAGTTAAAGATCGAATTCTGATACAGTGCATACTGAGGGGACATAGACTGCCATCCAAGATGAAATAAGGGGGACCAATTTATTCTTCCTGGGAAAGAAAAAATATATATACAAAATATATGAAGTGAAGCAATGGTTGTGAGTGATTGGACCAGCAAGGACAACGATTCTGAGAATGGCAAACAAATTAGGTAAGCCCTGTGATGCCCCATCTTACAGCCGGGAGAGTTTCCGGGCAGCCCCACAGGTGAGTGAACCCGGATGGAGCCCCATGAACTCCCTGGGCTAGGATTTTAGGGAGACTAAGGTACCTAGAGTTTATAAAGCAGAGTAGTAGAGAGGAGAGAGCTAAAGAGAAAAAGGACTTAGAGATTTTTGGTGAGTGTCCTTCAATTAAGTATTGAATAGTGTAAGCATGGGGTGAGCAGACAAATGATACATCCATATAACAGCATCCTACTCAGCAATAAAAAGGAACAAATTCATTAATATGTACAACAATATGGATAAATAGGGGTCATATACATGCTCATTATCTTAATTGTAGTGATGGTTTTATGGAGTAATAAGTAATTAACATATGCATATAATACATATCTCAAAACTTATTACTGAAATCATATAGTATATACTCTTTTGTGTCAAACTTCTTTAGTTCAACATAATATTTTTGAGATTTATCTGTGTTGTGGAATATATCAATAATTTATTTCTTTTTCTTGCTAAAGAATATTCTCTTGTATACATATACCACAATTTATTCTTTCACCTGTTGATGGACATTTGAGTTGATCCATGTTTGGTTGTTAGGAAAAAAATTGCCATGTACCTAGTATACAGATATTTTGTAGACTTAAATGGAACTACTGAATCATATGGTGTCTGTCTAACTTTGAAAGAAACTGGCAAATTGTTTTCCAAGTAGATGTACACTTTTATACACCCACCAGTAATGTATCAATCTTCTCATAGTTCCACAGCTCCACTAATACATATATATCAGGTATTTTATTTTAACCATTATAGGGAGTATGAAAATGTATCTCATGCTGATTTTAATTTACTTTTCCAATAGTGATTAATGATATTTATCATCTTTTCATGTTATTGGCCACTTGTATATCTTCTTTTATAAGGTGCTCATTCTAGCCTTTTACCCACTTTTATTGGTTTGCTTATCCTTTTAAATTGAGTTCTTTACATATTTTGCATACAGGTTGTTTGTTATACATATGTATTAAAAATAGTTTCTGCCAATCTCTGATTTATCTTTTCATTTTCTTAACAATGTTTTTATAACCAAGTTTTACATTTTCATAAAGTCTAATTTTCTTCTTTCTTTCCTTTCTTCCTTCCTTCCCTCCCTCCCTCCCTCTCTCTATTTCTGTCTCCCTTCCTTTATTTTTTCTTTTCTTTCACAATTTATAAAGTGAATTGGTAAGCATTTTCTCTTTCTCTAGTTTTTGAAAGAATTTGTTTGTATAAGATTTATATTTTCCTTCCTTAAATGCTAAAGAGATTTTACCAGTAAAATATCTTCTTTGAGTTTTCTGTGCAGGAAGGTTTAGTTTACAAATTGAATGCCTTTCATAGATACAGGACTATTGAGATGTCTCTTTTTCCTTTTGACTCAATTTTCAAGCACATGATCTATGTTTGGGTAAGATACTTGACTTCTCTAAGCCCTAATTTCTCAATTATAAAATAGAAAAGATAATAATAGCACCTCCTAAGACTGATTTGAGAATTAAATGAGAAAATACAAACTATCTCCTGATGTATCTGGTGCAAGGTAGATGCTCAATAAGTATTGGGTCTATATTATTATTCTCTTTCTCACCCTCCTACTTCTTCCACTCATCCCTGCTATCATCCAGGGGCAACTGCCTGTCGCTCATACATTATTTGCTCCATAAAACTCTGGCTTTGGATGACCCCATTATTCCTGTGATCTCTCCCTCTGCTCTTCTCTAGCAGCATGCCCTCAGTTCCAACTTGCTGAATCATCTCCTAAAAGCAGCTGTTTTCTAAAAGTTTTCATTCTAAATTTCACCTCTTTAATCTCAACTTCATTTCTTCCTA
Organism: Manis pentadactyla; assembly: GCF_030020395.1. Taxonomy (NCBI): domain Eukaryota; kingdom Metazoa; phylum Chordata; class Mammalia; order Pholidota; family Manidae; genus Manis; species Manis pentadactyla. Next base: position 121,949,498 of record NC_080019.1, on the reverse strand, counting down.
CTTCTCCACTCCCAAATCACCTGCTCTCCATAAAGCTCTGCAGGTCTATTTATAAAGAGTAGGATTCAGGAGAGCATAACCACCATTCAATGGACATAACTGCCACCAGCCTCATTGGTTTTTACCTATTGGTGTCTCAGCCTTAGAGGTGAAGCACTTCTGATCATCCATTGCCTGATCAAGAGATGAGTGTCCCTCAGTGGCTTGAAATCCCCACAGCCCACACAAAGTTTATCGGTTAGATCAGGAAGGCATCATTCACTTTTAGAAACTTTACTCTTTGACTGTGTTAATCCTTTTTGGCAGGAGGAAGAACCTGAAGTATGGGCTGTAATGACATCATCTGATGTCAGAGAATCAATACCTGGTCATTGCTCTCATCCTGGAAAATGCATTAAAACCTCTGAGACAGGGGGGTGGGGCGGAAGATGGCGGCGTGAGTAGAGCAGCGGAAATCTCCTCCCAAAACAACATATATCTATGAAAATATAACAAAGACAACCCTTCCTAGAATAAAGACCAGAGGACACAGGACAACATCCAGACCACATCCGCACCTGAGAGAACCCAGCGCCTCGTGAAGGGGGTAAGATACAAGCCCCGGCCCTGCGGGAGCCGAGCGCCCCTCCCCCCAGCTCCCGGTGGGAGAGGAGCAGGCGGAGCGGGAGGGAGACGGAGCCCAGGACTGCCGAACACCCAGCCCCAGCCATCCGGGCCAGAGTGTAGGGCCCTCGATACTGGGAAAACAGGGCAGCAAGAACAGTGAGCAGGCACTGGAGGCTGGGCGACAGAGGACATAAGAAAAGCGGGCGACCATTTTTTTTTTTTTGCTTTTTTGCTGCTTTGTTTTGGCGAGCGCTGTTTGGAAGTCTTAAAGGGACAGGGACCCCAATATTAGGGAAACAGGGCAGAAAGACCGGTGAGCAGAGGCCTGAGGCTGGCACCGGAGAATAAAGAAAAACGAACGACCACCTTTTTTTTTTTAAATAAAAATTTTTTTTTTTTTTAATTAAAAAAATTTTTTTTCTTGTTTTTTTTGTGGTCGTTGTTTTGTTTTGGCGGGTGCTTTTTGGAAGTCTTAAAGGGGCAGGGCGGGCCACTTAATCCAGAGGTAGGGAATCCGGGACCTCTGGGCACCCTAACCCCTGGGCTGCAGGGAGCAGGGAGGCCCCTTACGGAGATAAATAGCCTCCCAGCAGCTCCTGCTCCAACGCGACTCCACCATTTTGGAGCAGCTGCCCGAGCCAGGCCACGCCCACAGCAACAGCGGAGATTAACTCCATAGCAGCCGGGCAGGAAGCAGAAACCCTGTCTGCGCGCAGCTGCGCAGGACAAGCCACTAGAGGTCGCTGTTCACCCAGGAGAGGAGGGCCACAAACCAACAAGAAGGGAAGTTCTTCCAGCCGTCACTCGTCCCAGCTCTGCAAACTATTCCTATCACCATGAAAAGGCAAAGCTACAGGCAGACAAAGATCACAGAGACAACACCAGAGAAGGAGACAGACCTAACCAGTCTTCCTGACAAAGAATTCAAAATAAGAATCATAAACATGCTGACAGAGATGCAGAGAAATACGCAAGAGAAATGGGATGAAGTCCGGAAAGAGATCACAGATGCCAGAAAGGAGATCGCAGAAATGAAACAAACTCTGGAAGGGTTTATAAGCAGAATGGATAGAATGCAAGAGGCCATTGATGGAATTGAAATCAGAGAACAGGAACGCATGGAAGCTGACATAGAGAGAGACAAAAGGATCTCCAGGAATGAAACAATATTAAGAGAACTGTGTGACCAATCTAAAAGGAGCAATATCCGTATTATAGGGGTCCCAGAAGAAGAAGAGAGAGGCAAAGAGATGGAAAGTATCTTAGAAGAAATAATTGCTGAAAACTTCCCCACACTGGGGGAGGAAGTAATCAAACAGACCACGGAAATACACAGAACCCCCAACAGAAAGGATCCAAGAAGGGCAACACCAAGACACATAATAATTAAAATGGCAAAGATCAAGGACAAGGAAAGAGTGTTAAAGGCAGCTAGAGAGAAAAAGGTCACCTATAAAGGGAAACCCATCAGGCTAACGTCAGATTTCTCAACAGAAACCCTACAGGCCAGAAGAGAATGGCATGATATATTTAATACAATGAAACAGAAGGGCCTTGAACCAAGGATACTGTATCCAGCACGACTATCATTCAAATATGACGGTGGGATTAAACAATTCCCAGACAAACAAAAGCTGAGGGAATTTGCTTTCCACAAACCACCTCTACAGAACATCTTACAGGGACTGCTCTAGATGGGAGCACTCCTAGAAAGAGCACAGCACAAAACACCCAACATATGAAGAATCGAGGAGGAGGAACAAGAAGGGAGAGAAGAAAAGAATCTCCAGACAGTGTATATAACAGCTCAATAAGCGAGCTAAGTTAGGCAGTAAGATACTAAAGAGGCTAACCTTGAACCTTTGGTAACCACGAATTTAAAGCCTGCAATGGCAATAAGTACATATCTTTCAATAGTCACCCTAAATGTTAATGGGTTGAATGCACCAATCAAAAGACACAGAGTAACAGAATGGATAAAAAAGCAAGACCCATCTATATGCTGCTTACAAGAAACTCACCTCAAACCCAAAGACATGTACAGACTAAAAGTCAAGGGATGGAAAAACATATTTCAAGCAAACAACAGTGAGAAGAAAGCAGGGGTTGCAGTACTAATATCAGACAAAATAGACTTCAAAACAAAGAAAGTAACAAGAGATAAAGAAGGACACTACATAATGATAAAGGGCTCAGTCAAACAAGAGGATATAACCATTCTAAATATATATGCACCCAACACAGGAGCACCAGCATATGTGAAACAAATACTAACAGAACTAAAGGGGGATATAGACTGCAATGCATTCATTCTAGGAGACTTCAACACACCACTCACCCCAAAGGATAGATCCACTGGGCAGAAAATAAGTAAGGACACGGAAGCACTGAACAACACAGTAGAGCAGATGGACCTAATAGACATCTATAGAACTCTACATCCAAAAGCAGCGGGATATACATTCTTCTCAAGTGCACATGGAACATTCTCCAGAATAGACCACATACTAGGCCACAAAAAGAGCCTCAGAAAATTCCAAAAGATTGAAATCCTACCAACCAACTTTTCAGACCACAAAGGCATAAAACTAGAAATAAACTGTACAAAGAAAGCAAAGAGGCTCATGAACACATGGAGGCTTAACAACACGCTCCTAAATAATCAATGGATCAATGACCAAATCAAAATGGAGATCCAGCAATATATGGAAACAAATGACAACAACAACACTAAGCCCCAACTTCTGTGGGACACAGCAAAAGCAGTCTTAAGAGGAAAGTATATAGCAATCCAAGCATATTTAAAAAAGGAAGAGCAATCCCAAATGAATGGTCTAATGTCACAATTATCGAAATTAGAAAAAGAAGAACAGATGAGGCCTAAGGTCAGCAGAAGGAGGGACATAATAAAGATCAGAGAAGAAATAAATAAAATTGAGAAGAATAAAACAATTGCAAAAATCAATGAAACCAAGAGCTGGTTCTTCGAGAAAATAAACAAAATAGATAAGCCTCTAGCCAGACTTATTAAGAAGAAAAGAGAGTCAACACAAATCAACGGTATCAGAAACGAGAAAGGAAAAATCACGACGGACCCCACGGAAATGCAAAGAATTATTGGAGAATACTATGAAAACCTATATGCTAACAAGCTGGGAAACCTAGGAGAAATGGACAACTTCCTAGAAAAATATAACCTTCCAAGATTGACCCAGGAAGAAACAGAAAATCTAAACAGACCAATTACCAGCAATGAAATTGAAGAGGTAATCAAAAAACTACCAAAGAACAAAACCCCCGGGCCAGATGGATTTACCTCGGAATTTTATCAGACATACAGGGAAGACATAATACCCATTCTCCTTAAAGTCTTCCAAAAAATAGAGGAGGAGGGGATACTCCCAAACTCATTCTATGAAGCTAACATCACCCTAATACCAAAACCAGGCAAAGACCCCACCAAAAAAGAAAACTACAGACCAATATCCCTGATGAACGTAGATGCAAAAATACTCAACAAAATATTAGCAAACCGAATTCAAAAATACATCAAAAGGATCATACACCATGACCAAGTGGGATTCATCCCAGGGATGCAAGGATGGTACAACATTCGAAAGTCCATCAACATCATCCACCACATCAACAAAAAGAAAGACAAAAACCACATGATCATCTCAATAGATGCTGAAAAAGCATTTGACAAAGTTCAACATCCATTCATGTTAAAAACTCTCAGCAAAATGGGAATAGAGGGCAAGTACCTCAACATAATAAAGGCCATCTATGATAAACCCACAGCCAACATTATATTGAACAGCGAGAAGCTGAAAGCATTTCCTCTGAGATCGGGAACTAGACAGGGATGCCCACTCTCTCCACTGTTATTTAACATAGTACTGGAGGTCCTAGCCACGGCAATCAGACAAAATAAAGAAATACAAGGAATCCAGATTGGTAAAGAAGAAGTTAAACTGTCACTATTTGCAGATGACATGATACTGTACATAAAAAACCCTAAAGACTCCACCCCAAAACTACTAGAACTGATATCGGAATACAGCAAAGTTGCAGGATACAAAATCAACACACAGAAATCTGTGGCTTTCCTATATACTAACAATGAACCAACAGAGAGAGAAATCAGGAAAACAACTCCATTCACAATTGCATCAAAAAAAATAAAATACCTAGGAATAAACCTAACCAAAGAAGTGAAAGACTTATACTCTGAAAACTACAAGTCACTCTTAAGAGAAATTAAAGGGGACACTAACAGATGGAAACTCATCCCATGCTCGTGGCTAGGAAGAATTAATATCGTTAAAATGGCCATCCTGCCCAAAGCAATATACAGATTTGATGCAATCCCTATGAAACTACCAGCAACATTCTTCAATGAACTGGAACAAATAATTCAAAAATTCATATGGAAACACCAAAGACCCCGAATAGCCAAAGCAATCCTGAGAAAGAAGAATAAAGTAGGGGGGATCTCACTCCCCAACTTCAAGCTCTACTATAAAGCCATAGTCATCAAGACAATTTGGTACTGGCACAAGAGCAGAGCCACAGACCAATGGAACAGACTAGAGAATCCAGACATTAACCCAGACATATATGGTCAATTAATATTTGATAAAGGAGCCATGGACATACAATGGCGAAATGACAGTCTCTTCAACAGGTGGTGCTGGCAAAACTGGACAGCTACATGTAGGAGAATGAAACTGGACCATTGTCTAACCCCATATACAAAAGTAAACTCAAAATGGATCAAAGACCTGAATGTAAGCCATGAAACCATTAAACTCCTGGAAGAAAACATAGGCGAAAACCTCTTAGACATAAACATGAGTGACCTCTTCTTGAACATATCTCCCCGGGCAAGGAAAACAACAGCAAAAATGAGTAAGTGGGACTATATTAAGCTGAAAAGCTTCTGTACAGCAAAAGACACCATCAATAGAACAAGAAGGATCCCTACAGTATGGGAGAATATATTTGAAAATGACACATCCGATAAAGGCTTGACGTCCAGAATATATAAGGAGCTCTCACGCCTCAACAAACAAAAAACAAATAACCCAATTAAAAAATGGGCAGAGGAACTGAACAGACAGTTCTCCAAAAAAGAAATACAGATGGCCAACAGACACATGAAAAGATGCTCCACATCGCTAATTATCAGAGAAATGCAAATTAAAACTACAATGAGGTATCACCTCACACCAGTAAGGATGGCTGCCATCCAAAAGACAAACAACAACAAATGTTGGCGAGGCTGTGGAGAAAGGGGAACCCTCCTACACTGCTGGTGGGAATGTAAGTTAGTTCAACCATTGTGGAAAGCAGTATGGAGGTACATCAAAATGCTCAAAACAGACTTACCATTTGACCCAGGAATTGCACTCCTAGGAATTTACCCAAAGAATGCAGCAATCAAGTATGAGAAAGATCAGTGCACCCCTATGTTTATCGCAGCACTATTTACAATAGCCAAGAATTGGAAGCAACCTAAATGTCCATCGATAGATGAATGGATAAAGAAGATGTGGTACATATACACAATGGAATACTACTCAGCCATAAGAAAAGGGCAAATCCAACCATTTGCAGCAACATGGATGGAGCTGGAGGGTATTTTGCTCAGTGAAACAAGCCAAGCAGAGAAAGAGAAATACCAAATGATTTCACTCATCTGTGGAATATAAGAACAAAGGAAAAACTGAAGGAACAAAACAGCAGCAGAATCACAGAGCTCAAGAATGGACGAACAGGTACCAAAGGGAAAGGGACTGGGGAGGATGGGTGGGTAGGGAGGGATAAGGGGGGGAGAAGTAGGGGGGTATTAAGATTAACATGCATGGGGGGGTAGGAGAAAAGGGAGGGCTGTACAACACAGAGAAGGCAAGTAGTGATTCTACAACATTTTGCTATGCTGATGGACAGTGACTGTAAAGGGGTTTATAGGGGAGACCTGGTATAGGGGAGAGCCTAGTAAACATAATATTCGTCATGTAAGTGTAGATTAGTGATAGCAAAAAAAAAAAAAAAAAAAAAAAAAAAAAAGGGCAGTTCCTGTGTGGTAACCTCCAACGAGTTCTACACAAGGGTATAAAGGGCATATAAAAGTGTAGGCAAAGGGTCTGTTTGTGTTTATACAGAGGATCAAAGCCTAATTGGGCTACCCCGAAAATGAACTAAGATACGATATGAAAAAGAACTTCCAATATCTGCACCCTCTGGAAGACTCATGCCAGAAGATGATCATCAAAAAACCCCAACAAAGATCCACGCACTGCTACAGCTGTAGATGCACTCATCCCACCAGTTCCTGGACCTGCCATGGGAATGAGGAAGGAGATATCTAAGCTGGCCTGTGCATACAGTAAAACAACAAAATTGGACTGGATCTATACTGTTGGAACTCAACCAAGAATTTGGAGAAGTGCAAATTGTAGCGCTCCAAAGTCTTACAACTACAAACTATTTATTGTTAAAAGAACATATGGCATGTGAACAGTCCCCAGGAATGGGTTGTTTTAATTTGTCTGATTTCTCTCAGACTGTTCAAGTTCATTTGGACAATATCCACCATATCATAGATAAGTTTTCACAAATGCCTAAGGTGCCTAACTGGTTTTCTTGGTTTCACTGCAGATGGCTGGTAATTACAGATATGCTTTGGTTATGTAACTATACTCCTATTATGTTAATGTGTGTGCGCAATTTAAGTAGTAGCTTAAAACCTATACATGCTGAAGTTACTCTACAAGAAGATATATCAAAGAAATAATCAATCTTCCCATGTTTTCTTCCGCCTGCTACTTCTATAGCTTTTCTTCTTCCTTCCTAATTACAACCCTTAAATAGAATTCGTGCCTCATATCAAATTTACCGAGTATCATAATTCTTCCAAGTGGTAAAGATACCTCAAGACAAATGCTGGGCATAGAAGCCACAGGGCATAAATATGCAAAGAAGTAAAAAGCTAACTTTTTCAAACAATAAGGCTTCTCTCTCACTTACCAACTTCACATTTCCCTGTATGGCCCCGGAAGATGACTGGTTAGCCAGAGACAGGTAAGATTCCTCAAGGGAGGAACAACCTAAGACAGGCACAGTCGCAGGGGGGCCATCAGGTGAGAAATTGGGGATCAACAGAGGTGAGGCTTAGAACCTCACCCCCCCGTTCTGAGAGAAATCTTCTGCATACGTGGATGTTTTATTGCCCTGGTCTAGCTTGGATTAACACATAGTCTACAGGCACACACCTGATCATCTACATGTGCTCTCTTACAACACTAAACTATGTTTTCTACCTTTATCTTGTATCTACCTACCACTTCAGCATTTTATTAAAAATAATAATAATAAAGAGAGAAATGTGGTATCCACATATAAATCAAGTATAAAAACCAAATGAGTATTCATATTTGAACTGACTGTTTATAGTTCATAATGCATGAGCAAAACCGAAAGTTTCTGTGATGACTGCCCTTGTACTGTTCACTATGTAACTTATTCATTATGTAAGAATTTGTTCTACATGTAAAAACTTGTTTGTTATGCCTCAGAAGATTGGAGACTGACAAAAATTAGGCTTGGGGTGGAATAATGATTGTGCATTGAGCATTGACTCCCCTATACAGAATTTTATTGTCGTTAACAACCATTTGATCAATAAATATGAGAGATGCCCTCACAAAAAAAAAAAAAAAAAAGGACAGACTTCCAATGGTAAAATAAATTAGTAACCGGGATGTAATGTATAGCATAAGGAATATAGTCAAGATATTGTAACAGCCTGGTAGGGTGATAGCTGGAACCTAGAATTATGTATATAAATGTTCTACCACTGTGTTGTACACTTGAAACTCATGTAATGTAATACTGTGTGTCAACTACCCTTCAATAAAAAATAATTATTAAAAAAAAAAAAAAAAAACCTCTGAGACAGTTTTGGCCTGTACCTTTACCCCAAGAACTTCTGATTTAATTAGTTTTGGTTGAGGCCTGACCATTGGTGTTCTATCAATGTTTAAAAAATGTTTTAATTAAAAATTTTTATTAAAACTTATACATGCTTAAGTTACTCTACAAGAAGATATGTCAAAGAAATAACCAATCTTCCCATGTTTTCTTCCATCTGCTACTTCTATAGCTTTTCTTCTTCCTTCCTAATTACAACCCTTAAATAGAATTCGTGCCTCATATCAAATTTACTGAGTATCATAATTCTTCCAAGTGGTAAAGATACCTCAAGACAAATGTTGGGCATAGAAGCTACAGGGCATAAATATGCAAAGAAGTAAAAAGCCAACCTTTTCAAACAATAAGGCTTCTCTCTCACTTACCAACTTAACATTTCCCTGTATGGCCCCGGAAGATGACTGGTTAGCCAGAGACGGGTAAGATTCCTCAAGGGAGAAACAACCTAAGACAGGCACAGTCGCAGGGGGGCCATCAGGTGAGAAAATGGGGATCAACAGAGGTGAGGCTTAGAACCTCACCCCCCTGTTTTGAGAGAAATCTGCATCCGTGGTTGTTTTGTTGCCCTTGTCTAGTTTGGATTAACACTTAGCCTACAGGCACACACCTGATCATCTACATTTGCTTTCTTACATCACTAAACTATGTTTTCTACCTTTATCTTGCATCTACCTACCACTTCAGCATTTTATTTAAAAAAAAATAATAATAATAATAATAAGGGAGAAATGTGGGATTCACATATAAATCAAGTATAAAAATCAAACGAATATTCATATTTGACCTGATTGTTTATAGTTCATGATGCGTGATCAAAACCGAAAGTTTCTGTGATATGACTGCCCTTGCACTGTTCACCATGTAAGAATTTATTCACTATGTAAGAACTTGTTCACCATGTAAGAACTTGTTCGTTGTGCTTCAGAAAATCGGAGACTGATGAGAATTAGGCTTGGGGTGGATTAATGATTGTGCATCGAGTCCCCTGTACAGAATTTTATTGTTGCTAACTGTTAACAACCATTTGATCAATAAATATGAGAGATGCCCTCTCAAAAAAAAAATTTTTTTTATTTTAATATTCAACCAAAATTGAGAAGCACTGTGACAGAAGGAAAGGGGAGATGATTAGAACAGTTTCTCCTATTAATCCCAGTAACTCAAACTTACTCTTACTCTTCAGTGGTGTGCTAAAATTGGCTTGTGCCAGCTCATGAAAGCTGTTTGTTAAAATTTCAGAAATTTGGCTAGCCAGTTGGTGTCACATTGGTAGATTGAAAGTGGTCACACAGGAGCATTTACCTACTGGCAAATACTACAAATCAGGGTCTCCAGCCCCTCAGCCGATTGTGAACCATTTACCAGCACACCACTGGTCCAATCCTTAGTTCACTCCCCTTTTGCTTCACTTGCCTTGGAAACAGAAATTATATGTAACCAAAAACACTTTTCTTTTAATATCATTTCAGATGAAAGTTTTCCTAGAGCTCACCATGAAATTTCTCTGCTTTCTCTTCTTTTAAATAAAAATGGTTGCCACAGTAGTCAATAAGTACCTTTATAAATATGACAGAGTTGAAGAAAACATTCCATTTCCTACACAGTCTATTTGCTGTTTGCTCATTGGTCTGATATTTCTAGATCTACTGGTCTAATACTCATGGACTTCCACACCCAGCAGCAATCCTTCCAGTTCCATAGGAACAGAGTTATTATTTTCCATATATTTTATTGGAAGTATATAAAAGAAAATAAAGCTTATGGTAGGCATACATGATAACACAGAATATCAGAGAAGGAAATGACCTTAGAAGTCATTTAGTCCAAGCCCCTCATTTTGAAAATGACCTAACAGGCTCAGAGAATTTAGGTGACTTACCCACCCATAGTCATACCTCCAATCAGTGGCAGAGTTGGAACTGTATATAACCCAGGTGTCTTCACTTCTAAAGTATTTCAGTTTTTCTATGCTCTTGCACTTCAAAGTGGTCTGCCCACCAATAGCAATAATATCACCTGGGAGCTTGTTAGAAATACAGAATCTCAGGCCCTACTTCAGATCTGCTGAATAAGAATCTGCATCACAACAAGACTCCAAGTTTATTTGTATGTGCATTAAAGTTTAAGAAGTACTTATCCATCCAATAATTCTGTTAGGCAGGAAAATAGATATGAGCAGGTTGGAAAGAAAATAAGGCCAATAAGCCCACTAGAAGGGACTCAGGGAGTTAACCAGTTAAAAATAAAAAGCTCGAAGTCCAGGAGCAACTTGGCCTAGGAGTTTGAATACTCCCCAAATAAAGAAAAGTATCTCAGCATAGTCTATGTTTTCACTGTGTCAATTAGAAATTACCATTGTAAGATTTACTTTAGCCTGCTCAGAAGCTCACCTTATTTAGGAAGAATTCTATCTTAAAGCTAAGATTGCATTTTAATCAGACAGACAGTGGCTCAGCCCACCTTGGAGGCAGGGCAGACAGTCTTGATTGATATGCTTCCAGACAGAAGCTGATATCCTGGAAAGGAATCAAAGCAGTATGTTTCTTGTGTTGAGTTAAAAAAAAAAAAAAAAGGAAACAATGTCTTATCAAAGATGAACCTTCTGGGACAATTTGGCCGATCTGCACCTGACCCTTGGTCGCTTTCCTGAAAATCCTCAACCTCCTATAAAACCCCAGACCCTAAACCTTTCAGTGTGCTCCTCTCTCTGAGGTCACCCACACTTTCTAAGTGCATAGCCTTAAAAATTTATCTCCACCTTTCAGCACGCCTCTTCTATGAGGTAGTTCACACTCCCCTTTCTCCGGGTGTGAATTTGCTCTCTTTAAATAAAGCTTAAACCTTTCAGGGCGCTCCTCTCTCTCTTTGAGGTCACCTGCACTTTTTCTCTCTTTAAGTAACTTTAAATAAAACTTTTATTCTGCTTCACTACTGTGTCTCTGCCCTTCAATTCTTTGTTGCTGTGGGGATAAGAACTGAGGAAAATACACAACGCTCCCCCAACAATTCTATTTCTGGTGTATACCCAAAAGAATTAAAAGTAGGAACTCAGAGAGATATTTGTATACCATGCTCAGAGCAGCTTTATTCACAATAGTTAGAAGGTTGAAACAGCTGAAGTATTGATTGATGGATGAATGGATAAACAAAATGGGATGCATATATACAATGGAATATTATTCAGTGTTAAAAGGAGGGAAATTCTGACATATGCTGTAATATGGATAAACCCTGAAGACATTATGCTAAATAATATAAGCTAGACACAGACAAATACTGTGTGATTTATAGTCAAATTCACAGAGATGAAAAGTAGAATGATGGCTGCCAGGGGCCAGAGGGAGGGGGGCGGATGGAGTATTGTGGTTTAATGGGTATAGATTTCAATTTAGCAAGATGAAAAGAGTTCTAGAGATTGACTGCACAACAATGTGAATGTACTTAACATACTGAACTATACACTTAAACTGGTTAAGATGATAACTTTCTTGTTATGTATACTTTACCATAATTTAAAAAAAACCTTCACTCAAAAAGGAAGCAAAAACCAAGTATCAATTCATACTGATTTCTGATTTTCAGGAAGATTTGATTCAACAATTGAAGTAGACGTCAATTGTAGATAAAACCAAGTAGGGAGAGGAGACTATTGAAATGAGTTGAATGAATACATTTTGCATTTATTTAAATTTTATTTTGATTAGACTTTCCACTGGTTCAGAATCCTCACAACAGTCTTCGGGTGGGTGTCATTTAATCCCCATATTGTTAACAGGGTAACCAACTGTCTTGGCTCGCCTGGGTCTCCTGCTTTTTTTTTTTTTTTAATTTTGGTATCATTAATCTACAATTACATAGAGAACATTATGTTTACTAGGCTCCCCCCTTCACCAAGTCCCCCCGACAAACCCCATTACAGTCACTGTCTATCAGTGTAGTAAGATGCTGTAGAATCACTACTTGTCTTCTCTGTGTTGCACAGCCCTCCCCGTGCCCCCACACACACATTTGGGTCTCCTGCTTTTAACATGGCAAGTCCCATGTCCCAGGAAGTACCTCAGTCCTGAGCACACCAGGGCAGTTCAGGCACCTTGTATATGTCGCCAAAATTTCTTACCTCCAAAGCCTTTGACATCTCCTGGAACTTAGTTCAGGATTTTTAAGATGTGCTCTGTGTCTCCTCCTTTGTTAATAGAAGTGTGGCACTATCCCTGTGGCACATTGTCACATTTCTATAAATATAATCAACCCCATTACACCTGCAGGATCACCTGACTATAATCTATCCTAGATATAAAGAAACCAAGAGGTGTTGTTCTCGGCTTAATCTCAAGGACAAAATACAGGAACAATGTAAAATGTACTGTCATAGCATACCTGTTGTGTAACCTTTGGGTATTTTTCCCACTGGAAGGGAAAGGACAATGCTCTCCAGATGTTAGAGGTTGTGTGTATTAAATAATATTTTGTATGTACAAAGTGAGAAAATAAAGGTATTATCTCCTACTGACACTCAAAATAAATGATGTTGTATTGCAAATGACTTGAAAACTCAGCTTTAACAAATTCTTACTGCCATACAGATCTGAAAAACATGATAAACAGATTATGGGTTTATAATAACATTTGTAGTGGTACAGTGCTGTCAAACAAAGTTTAGCATGTTTAAATTTCACTTAGGTCACATTTCTGATTACAATTTTCTTTTTAAAAATATTTAAGTTGGAACAGAACTAAAATATCACCTAGCTAGTTTCCCCAACTGAGGGAATAAGGACAACAGTAATCAGCTCCCAGTCTCACAGAAGAGTGAAGGCAATTCAAGATGCAGAGGCCAGGCCTCCTGCCACCAGCATGTGCCCTTTGCATTGTAATTGTAGTTGCTAGAGCATACGTGGGAAGCCTATGCACACTGGGTAAATACGAATAGGAGAGGGGTTTTACCTCGGAGGACACACATATTCAATTAGGAAGAATTGGAGAAGGCGTAAATTGTCATTCTGTGGACTAAATCCAGCCCCCAGACAAGTTTGCTTGACCAAATAAATTTTTTAAAAATTTAAATTGGTTGCCAAATGATTAAATTTGGAGATTTTATATGTAAATTGAGATTTTCTGCCCTTTCTTTTTTTGGAAAACAGGAACTTTGGCAATGTTGGGCCATAATTCTTTTGTGACAGCAGTCACTGGAGATGAGAGATGGCTGTCCTGTTTAGAAGGTACCTTCCCTCCTCAGTGTGTATTTTTTTTCTGACACCAGTCTGCTTCTTTCATTTTAATTACCCAGGCCCCTGAAGGCATTTTAGTTTGTGATGCTGAATTAGGGGATCTGGGAATAGTGACCCCTAGACTGCATATACCAAGGCAGAAATTCTGGGACAGACGCAGGCGAGTTGCTTAGAGGCTGGATCAGTTCTTAGCCTCTCTGGTTGGATATCATTTATGCAAAGGAAAACTGCTGAGAATACATATCAGGATACAACAGATTTATTCGGAATACCCTGGAACTTACTTAGGAATTGGCAGGAGTTTTTTCAAAGAGAGGGTACTAGACGTTTAGGGACAGATTTGCTCTCAACATTTGTGGGGCCTTGAGTAACAACGTAAATAAAGGCCCATGTACCCTATGCCTAAACTTTAATAAAAGTTCCAAACTTCAGCTAATAGACTATTAAACAAAATAAGACTCTACGTTCCATTGACAAATGCATCTACATTATGTGAAGTCTAGTTTTAAATTGAAAGTTCTCAGATACCTTCAAGTTCCAGCCCAGAACAAGATAGCACATGAAGAGCTGGCCATAAGACCCTAACCCACAGCCCACCCCATCTTTTCCCATCTTATAAAGCACCCTCTAGCACAGGGGTCTTCTTGCACACATATGTGGGCATGCAGGCCTCATACAAACTCTTCCCATACACCTCCCCTCAAACAACATCCTCTGGCCACTCCTTGGGCCTAGGAAATCTCACACAGATGGGTGGCAAGGGTTGGTGAACCATGGGCCTGTGGGCCAAATCCAGCCTCTAGCCTGTTTGTATAGCTTTTGAGGTAGGAATGGCTTTCACATCTTTAAAGGGTTGTAAAAAAAAAAAAATACAAAGAGTGTGGGGCAGAGATTCTAAGTGGCCCACAAAGCCCAAAATATTTACTATCTTGCCCTTAACAGAAAAGCTTTTCCCACGCCTACTCTAAGGCCCAGGGTGGGTTTCTTCTTACTCTGATCTAAGGGCAGTACCACCCTACAATAACCTGCATCCTTCTAAAACTATCATGGAGCCAACTCAAAGCCTAGCTGCCTCCTCCAAAATCCTTCAGGCACTCTGGAATCATCTCTAATCCTACCTTTTGTGTTCTCCTCCAAGTCAAAGATTTGGATGGGCTGGTCAAGAGGCCATGGACAAACTAATATACACTGATCACCTGCTTAGAGTCAGACCACTGTGCTAAGTCTCTCAGTGTATTATTTGTTCAAACCCCTCATGCCATCTCTAGTCAACAGCAGAAACCTGAGTCAAGCAAGCAAACGTGGTGACGAGTCTGGAGACAGAAAAAAGTCTAGTACCCATGCTTAAAAGAAGCATTATTATCAACAGCATCCTTTTAATTTAAAATGATGATGATGTTAATCCTGCAATGGAGACCCGATCATTTAAAAACTTAGCACAGTTTCAGTGAAGTCCAAAATGACTCGTTTCTTCCTTCTTACAGCAAAACGACCCAAGAGCTTAGCTGGAGCTCAGAAGTTGGGAGTCAGTAACCTTGAGAGCTCAGTGATTAAATCCCACCTTTGCTTCTCTGTCTCTCTAAGGAGAGAGGCAGATTACCCTGGCAAGCAAAAGAAGATCATGTGGAGATGTATATCTCTGACGCGGCTCAGAGGCAGCTTTTTATGAGGCCAGTGGCCTAGAATGGAATTAAATACTTACATTAAAAGAGAAGGTATCAGGGAGTTGCAGGCTGTGGCGTCTCCTCACAACACAGTGCCTGCTTGAGGTGCTGTGATCCGCTTGTTCCTTACACCACAGGCAGCCGCTTTCCCTGAGGAAAACAGGTTCCTCCTTCTCCCAGAAAGTCAATCATGACCTTTAAGGTTTATCTGTTTCTTATTCACTGCAATACATATGGTTTTTATTTTTTTATAAGCAAACGCACTGTAATTGAATAAATCAGTGCAGTAGGAGGCTGGTTTTTATAGGCTTTCTTAAGGAAATAGCTTTATCTATTGTGTGGGTAAAATTGTAACATTTCTAGAGAATTTCGCCTGGCTTTAGTGCATCTGCATATCCTCCGGGGTGGAGAGAAGTTCATCTCCCTGTCAGTGGGTAATTACCTGGGCAACCGAGGTCTTGTCTGAACCTGAGAGTTTAAAGGGAGGGGCTTGCTTGCTTTCTTGCTTGCTTCTTCAGGAGCAAAGGAGAGAGCTGGACTGCCCTGGACTGCAGTTTGTAAGCAGTAACCGGGTTTTAAACTTTATTTCTCCCTTTGATTTAGATTTTTAGAGGTATTTTGCTCCAGGATTTCCTCTCCCTGGACTTAGCAATTGCTAACATAGAAACCCTTGGCTGTAATCTAGGAGATTCCAAAATCAGAAAAATACAGAAAATAATGTAAAGAGGAACATATACTCATTACCTAGATGGAATATGATTTTGTCATAATTGTCTCAGACCTTTTAGAAACATAAAATAAATACTACTTTTAAAGTTGAATTTCCCTTTTACCCATATTTCCCCACAGTCCCATTAAACTTGTCTGATAAATTACATTAATAGACTCTTAATGCTGAATTATCATTTCTTAGAACAAATCTTATTTGCTCAAATATGTATGTATGTAGTACTGTGTTAAATTCTGTTTGTATGGCATCATTTATAATTTGCGCATTAATGTGCATTGTTAATACTGGTTAACTCTGGTTGTAGCCTTAAAATGAGTAAGGTAACTTACCCCCTTTTTCTTTTCTCTGAAACAGTTTGCATATTAAGGGCATATTTATTCCATTTATATTTGAAGAAATTCACCTGTAAAACTGCCTCATATAGGCAAAAGAATTTTTTTTGTTTTCTGTATGTTAGTTTTTAAACTTCTTTGCTCAGTTTTTTTAATTTATAGTTGCCACTTCATTCAAGTTTTTAAATTTATGGCAAAAATTATTCAGGCACTCTTTGGATGAATCTTAAAAATTCAACAATAATTGTAATATTTTCCCTTTCATATTCATTGTAGTATTTATTTGTGATTTCTTTCCTTCTTTTCAATTAATTTTATCATTATGTTTTTGCTATTATTCAAATAATTAGCTTTTTACTTTCGATAATTTATTCCTCTTTTATTCTTTATTTCATAATTTTTTATTTTATCCTATACTCTTTCTCTGTGCTCTGGTTCTTTTCTTTTTTAACTCCTTGACTTGAAACCTTATCTCATTTATTTGCATTATGCTTTTTAAATAAGTGCAACATCACACAGGTTTTATATGTAATTCCTTTGTTTTTTCAAAACTGAATATTTCATATTTTCAATTATGACTACCTTTTAAACTTATGAATTAAGTGCTGCTTTGCTTTCAAATAAATTTATTTTTTAAAACTTTTCAATTAACTTTTTATTTAATTGTTTTTGGTAATGGAATGTACTGTGTATTATATCAGCTCTTTGGAATATTTTGGGAGTCCTAACTGTGCCATGAGAAAAGTTCAATTTGGGAGAACAATTTTTGTGTATACTTGAAAATAATTTCTCTATTTGTTTGATGCTAAGTTGTATATAGGTGCTGGATCAAGCTAATTAAATGCATTATTCATATTATTACAGTGCTACTACTATTTTTCTGCATGAGCTATCAATTCTGAAAGTGTATTAAAATCTCCCTCTGTGACTGTATTAATGCAGTAATCAATATTGATTGATTTTCTATTGTTAAACTACCCCTTGCATTCTTGAAATAAATTCTACTATGTCATGAGTATCTTTTTATTCATTTTGCTAATGATTTGTTTAAGATTTTTATTTCTATGTTTATAAGAGAAAATAGACTATAAATTTCCTTTATTTTAATATCCCTGCAATAAAAGGGTATCATCTCTGGAAGATATCAAACAGGATTGTTATTTCTTTCATAAATGCTTGGAAGATTTGTCAGAGAAACCACCAAGGCCAGTATATTTCTTTCCGGGAAGGTTTTTCAAAATGCATTCTGTTTTCTTGATAAATATGAGGATTTGGGTGTTCTCTTTCTTGTCTGGTCAGTTTTGATAAGTTCTGTTTTTCAAGAATTTCTATATTTCAATGAAATTGTCAAATTAACATATAGTTCATAATATTTTTACTGTATTTTTAGTATCTGTAGGGTTTATAGCCATGTCCTCATCTGCATTCTTAATATTATAACCTGCATTTTCTGTCTTTTTTTTAACAATCTTAAGAGTTTACCAGTTGCATTTATTTTATTAAAGAATTTTTGCCTTTTTTTTTCTTTGTATATCTGCTTTCTGTTTCATTGATTACTTCTGTTATCTTTAATATTTTCTTCTTCCTATTTTCTTTGGGCATGATTTGCTATTCTTTCTAGCTTATTAAGTTAGAAAGTTGATTTTCAATCTTCTTTTCAATTATATGCATTAAGATCCACAAATTTCTTCCTAAATATTGTTTTAACTTAGTCATACAAGTTTTGGTATATCATGTTTTCATTATTACTCATTTTAAAATATTTTCTAATTTCCATTATTTTCTTTTTAAAACATGAGGTATTTAAAACTATATGATCTAATATCCAAGTAATTAGGAAATCTTGTTATTGATATATAGCTTAATTCTACTGTTGTCTAAAAGCATACTCTACTTAATTTTAATCCTCTGAAATCTGGTGAAACTTGCTTTATGGCACAACATATGGTCCCTTCTTCATAAAGGTTTCATATGCACCTGGAAAAATAATGTGTATTCTTCCGTTGATGGGTGTAGTTTCTACAAATGTCCATTTCTTCAATTAAATAACTGTGTTGTTCAAATCTTTTCTCTTACTATTGTTCTTTTTAAATCTGCTTGTTCTATGAGTTACTAAGAGAAATATGTTAAAACATTAGCTATGATAGATAGATGATAGATAAGTAGATCGATAGATAACTAGATAGATAGACAGACACATAGATAATAGGTAAAATGTAAAGAGAGACATGAACTGAATCATAGAAAGAAGACTATTTCAAACTTCTATCCACTATCCCACCAAGAATGGAAATTTATAAAAATTTCAAGATAATGTCTTTATTAATCAATTAGTTAAGTACATTAATTAGAGGTCATAATATCAGAGTTCCAACATAAATACCCCATCTAAATATGTCACCTATAAAAAATGGATCACGATGTATATGTCTGTTTCATGTATTACTGTGCTATTTCTTATCAGACTGCAAAAAGTTACTGTCAGCTACACAATATTAAGATGATTTCTCATTGAAGATAAGTACAAGAGCAAAACTACTTAGCACTCAACTAGTACTTTACATTGATTAATCCACATTTGGCAAGTATTATCTTGTTCTCATTTAACAATAGGGAAAATGGAGACAAAGAAAGATCAACTCTAAGAATTAGGAGCAGTAGCTGAAAGAAGAAAAGTTGATCTGCCTGGATAACCAACCGTCTTACCTCTTGGATGCATGTCTCTGAATATCTAAAACTAAACCAAATCACCAAACCAAACCAAGTAAATAAACAAATAAAAATCTCATCTTTATAAGGTTGTAAAGATCTTTTTTTTTTTTTTAACACTGAAGAGAGAGAGAGAGAGAGACTGGGAAAAAAATGTTATTCATAAAGTGCAGAATGTTTGTTTTCTAAGGCATGGAGGCTTGAACCCCAGGGAGATGGCCTCCTTGGTGGTGGGGAGGGAATGTAGAGAATCCACCACTAGGCAAGACAAGCGTCTGTGCATTATAATTGGGGAAGAGTTTTCACGCACAGTTTAAGAATCCAGATACTGATGCTTCAGGATGAAAAACTAAGGTTCTGCTTAATAATGTAAATAGGATTCATTTTTTTAGCAGATCTTGCCATTCCAAATTACATTAGCTTACTCTGTGCTCATACGTTATTACTGAATCCTGGTAGAAGTGACTGCTGTTATTCAAACTGTTGCTCAAAGGAGATCAGAATGAGATCTCAAAAAGACTCAGAAGGTTGTGCAGGTCTGGTCATAACCCCATACTGGGGCCTGTTGTTGAAATGGAAAAGTATTGCTGCTGAAAGTGAATGAAAGAGAAAGTCTGACAGGTGGTGTTATTCATGATTGAATAACCTAGACTTGGAGAATTATACTGATGTTGAATAAGTATATTTAATATACATATTGATAAAAATTAAAAGTTATCTATGGTTTGATTTATTTTGGGTTAAAGTCTAAAATAAGGTCATTGTGTATGAAGTTGGAATTCCCTCTCAAGGGAAATGACACCCCCAATGTTTGTCATCTTGGAAGAAGTAAGAGTGACTAGTGGCCCTTTGACTGAAGGAGAGGAAAATTATGTTCTTTCTGGGATTCAAGGATATGGGGCTAGGATTGTGGTAAAGAGACTATGACAGAGGGACTTCTGCTGGGGAAAGCAGGCCACTCCCTGACCCAGCTAGACCACAGACAGCTAGACAAGAATTTGTATAGGAAGGGATTGGTGACAAGGGTCTTAGGCCTGTGGTCACTTTCTAAGGGCAGCATAACCGTGTTTAAGTTATTTGTGTTGTGATTCCCTTCAGTTATCAACAAGCCTTTATTACTAAAGTCTTCCAATTGCGGTAACATGGTCTCAGCTCTCCCCTTTTCATGGAAGGCTCTCTGTCCAGGATCTGGCTGAGGGGGTGCTGGGAGGGAAGCAACAGCCTGAACTGAAGAAAATTTTTGCAGGACTGCAAGACGCAGTGCTCCAAGGCAAGAACTGGACAGTGGACTGGAGTGGCCGAGACCTGGATGGAGCGGGAACAACAAAGCATTCCCTGGGGGTTTCCAGAACACCTTGGAAAGGGTAGACATGAGAGTCTGGACTTGCTGTAGGTAAGTATAACGCAGACGCTTGATAGCGTGACTGGGACCTCACAGACTGGAAAATGCTGGGGCAGTCCAAGAACACAACAGGAAATCTCTCAGAGTTAAAACAGCAAACTACAGAGTAAAAATAAAAACGTAAACCCATCTTCTTCATTTTTCCATGATGCTTTTGGGAATTTTATTGCTTCAGCTTTTTTCTTTTACAATACAATGATCTATTTTTATTTTAAAATTGCAAATGATTTTTTCACATATACACTCCATCTGATTAGACTGATATTTTTAACAAATATCTATTCTTTAATACTAGAGTCAAAGAAGATATTTCTTTTCTTTGGAATTACAGGTATTTCATTTCTTTGACTAATTATGATCAATAGTAAAAGTTATAAGCTGTTGGTCTTTACACATGCTTACTTTTAACAGACTAATACACATACATATATACACATGAATTCTTTGGATTAATTTTGCTTGTTTATGTAAGCCAGTGTTTTTCAAAATTCCAAGGACTTAGATTATATCACAGTAACATGCAGTACATTTTAACAATACAGATTCCTGGTCATACCCCCAGAAATTCTGATTCAGAAGGTCTAGACTAGGGCTCAAAAATTTGCATTTTAACAAGCTCCTTGGTGTTTATTGTGTCAATGTTTGAGAACCACTGCTAGAGGCTTCTCCATATGTTGGACATTTATCACTTTAAAAATTCACAACTTTTTTATTCACTATAGATGCTCAGGGACAAAAGTCAGATTTTTTTTAAATGTTAACAAAAAATCAAAACCTGGAAAATACTATTTTACCAGTATAGTAAAAGTATCTGAATTCATATTGAATTGCTGGTCATGGTGAAATTTTAGCCTCACTTTAGAGCATTGTAACACCACTTGAGATAGTCTGAAGCGACATTTGACAATCTCCACACCCCATCACTGGCCCTTAGGTTCCACACTGCGCTATCTTTGAAAGAACCTCCAAAGAGGTAGAACTAGGAATTTCACTGCTCTGTGCAAATCCCGAGAACAGAGCTTGCTTATCCCTCCCAGCTCTCTGACTCCTCAGCCAAATTGGGTATGTTCACACCATGAGATGATGGCTTTTTTCTTAGACCTAAAATTTCTAGCCAGTCAACAACATTTGCTAATTTCTAATTGTTGCTTTTATTTTACCATGGTTTTACTAACACCTGTTATCACATTGGATTCATATTATCACACTTGGGTTTTTTTTCTAAATGCTCAGTAGACATCCTGTGTTAGTATCTTTCTTACGGCATCTTGACTTACAATTATTCGTGTGCAAATCTCTTCCCTCCTCCCTTCCAGCCTCCCTCCTTTCCTCTCTCCCGTTTTTTCTCCCGTCTCCCCTCCTTCCTCCCTTTCTCATTTCTTTTCCTTTTTCCTTTTGAGGAGCTGTACAAACTCTCAGGACCACCCAGGGTTTGTTCCTCAGGGAACTAACCTCTGGCACTTTTAGAGTCTGCATACCTGGGCACTGACTGACATGGCAAGTGAAAGGCATGGTGGGGCCCGGAGGCCAGTCACTGTCAGATTGCACCTGGGTGAAGCTGGTTGGTGCCCACCTGGAACCAGTGCAGCAATTGTGATGAGAGGCAGGGGAGGCTGAGAGATTGTCAAGTGGTACACAAAATTTGCAGATGGCCTTGCAAAGATGAGTAGGAGTTGCCAGGCAGACAAGGGGTGGCAGGCCAGAGGACTCCATCCAAGTAGACCCGCTAACATATGGAAAGAAACCAAGGCATGAAACAATGGGTTATGCTCAGAGACTCATAAGCAGTTCTGTTTTGAGAGAACATAAAATTTAAGGACACCATGACAAGAAATGAGGCATTTCCTTGTAGCCCTTTACAGAATCAAAAACTACCCTGTTATTTGTTTAATTTTATGTATACTCAAGTTTATTACTTATTCAACTTTACGGTACATTTCATGCCCTGTAGAGGCAAGGCCATGCCTGTCTGCTCCATCACAGTCCCACACATGGCAGGCGTCTTGAATGAAGAAGGGTGCAGGGTGTCAAGGGCCTGGTACCCCATTGCAGGAATCTCTCATCATGCTCTGAGCTGCTTGAGGACAAGTGTCTTGTCTCATTCTCCTCAGTGCCTATAGATCCCCAGAGACTGTTAACTGAAAGAATGTCCAATTACTTAATCACAGAATCACATTAACCCAATGGATTGGCATGGAATATATAAGGTGTGCTCTGAGGGGCTGCTGCTTTGTCAGGAAGCATGATTTCAATAATTTGAAAAAAAACTGAAGACATTTTTGACATCTAGCTATTTTCCAAACCAACTTGACTAGTAAAATCATTCATAAAGCTCAATCTAATTCATGCTATCAACTCTAGCCTTAGAGTTTCTTTTCTAGACTCAGGCATATGAACTTCCCAAGAGATCAGAGAAGACACTTGCTATTATGTGTATGTCTAAAAATTAATAGTTATCAAAGTGGTAAGATGTTAGTGTGGCTTAAGAATATAATTGCATTTAAGGGCATTAATTGCTCATTGACATCTGCTTTTAGATGGAGTGTTGTCAAATGTTAAGTGTCAAGAAGTGAATATATTTGAGTCCAGGCAAATTACTGATTCTTGCATCAAAGCCAGAAGATTTCTCCAGGTGCACATCTACAGTTATGACATCTCTGATAGAGATCCAAAGAAAATGGGAGGCCTAAATAAGAAAAGGGACACCATTTTAGGTTTCTGTTTCCTTTTCAAAATGCCATTTAACATTCACAATGAATGGATCTAACCCAAAAAAGACACAAAATGTAGAGATAAAAATCTGTGAGTGACTCTACAGAGGTGTTCGAGATTTGGCCGGGTTTTTACACAGTTAAGCCTTTCAGTTGTTCTCTGGGAACATCTTTTTTTTTTCTTAAATAAAAAGCTTGCAATGCATGTTTACATAATAGCTAAATAATTTTAGTAAGACTAAGGTAGGCAACATCTGGCAGAAAATATGGAAGGATTCCTGCTAACTATATCATGCTCTAGGCAACAGGATCAGATCTCAGAGTCAGAAAGTATCTTAAAGATCTTGTGGTTTATCTGGGAATTGACAACCTATTAAATTAAATCTGACCTACTTTGACCCCCCCAAAATCTGAAGCCATTTAAAATTCAAGATGTTTCCCTCAAATATAATAGTTTCTCTTCTTCTGGACCTTGATCTCTACATGGCAATCAGAACCTGAGACTGCCAACAGCTGCTCCTTTGCAGGAGGAGGCCCAACTCCTGCCCGTATTCTACCCCCACTTAGAGGCATTGAGCTTCTGGCCTGGCCTCTATGGGCGTTTGAACTTCTGCTTCCTGTTTAATGTTCAGGGGGATTTTAGCTCTCATATCTTGAATCCCCAAAGTTGAGTAATTGTGGGTAAAATTGTAACATTTCCAGAATATCTCACCTGGCTTTAATACATCTGCATATCAATAAGCGTTCAGAGATGGAAAGAAGTATGGCTTTAGTGCATTTGCATCATTCCTCAGGGGTGGAGAGAAGTTCATCTCCATATCAATGGGTAATTACCTGGGTAAGGAGGGCTTATCTGTACCTGAGAGGTGAGGGGGAGGGCTGGTTTTGCTGCTGCTTGAGCAGGAGAGGTGGGCTGGACTGGAGTTTTGTAAGCAATAAACAGATTTTAAACTTTATTTCTCTCTTTGACTGATTTCGGTTTTAAGCGGTATTTTGCCCTGGGATTTCCTCTCCCGGGACTTACAGTAATATATGCAGTATTTTTATCTGGTTAACATGGGTAATTTTTCCTCAGTGGAGCTTTATCTGACAATATAAATATTATAATTCATTTAACATGTTGCAATTTTAAACTAATTAGGATTTACTTCTATCTAATGAAATTTGCTTATAGCAGTTTAATGTTATCTTGTTAGTACAAATCGCAAACATCAAACCTTTTCTACATTATCTTTTTCTCTGAAGTCAATTTGAAGATATGGACAATGAGCCAGAAATAGGCCCATTCAACAGTATTGGATATATCCTACAAATATTTATATATAATTTCAGATTAGTTTTTATTCTGAAGGTTTTTCAAACTATAATACCAACTTGAATTAGGATTAATTTTTGAATAGCAACATAGTTAACAATAAATACTGTTGTATAATTGGGAATCTGATATAGTATATTACTTGGCCTGCTTTACTGAATATTTATTTAGCAAATGCTTTTCATATTTCAAAATCTCTATGCAAAGGGCAATTAGGGAATATAAAGGTGTATGAGTTGTGGTTTCTGTCCTCCAAAGAGCTTACATTCTAGTCAGGAACACAAAAACATAAATAATTCAAGGCAGCTAGGCCAGGGGATTGCTAAATGAGTTGCTGGGGGAACTGAGCAGCCTCAAGGGTGAAACTGGGGTAAAAAGGTGTGTGGGAGGAAGCAAAGAGGTTACTCTAGTATCCTAACCTGTGACCTGCTGGGTGTTACAGAGCCCACCCAGGTTTGGGACAAGATTACAAACCAAATGCATGCTGAATGCTGCCCCAAAAGGGGTAGATTTCAGGCCCTGGTCAGTAAAAATTTTTATGTCTTTTTGGCCAGTTTATATAGCTTTGTAAAAAATGCAACTTGAAAAAATTCAGTATTGGCTTCAAAAAAATCAGAATACCACTCTCATGAAAGAGCAATGAGCTCTGTCCGCCTTTCTGTTCGGAGTTGCTTTCACTTGTTTTTCATAAGGATTAGTGTGGGTAATCCAGGTAGGTGAGGGTTTGGTGGTGGTTGCCATATTTGCTAAGAGGAAAGATAATACCCTCTTAGAATAGGTCTATGGGACACTGAAGAAAATCAGTCTATTAAATGTTTGTTCTATAATGAGTTTATTCCGGAGGTAAAAGCAGCCCGGTTTACTGTTTGGTATCACAAATTTAAAAAATAATAATAACCCTCAGGCTATTTCAATTTTTGCAAATTCTGCTATTTATTTGGATAATCTGATAACACTTGGCAATCTCACTTTAAATACCTGAGGCTCATTTAGTAACTCAAGGAAAGCAGACACAGACTAAGAAAGGTAGGGTGTGTCTGGTAGAAGGTGTGCTTCCAATTGCAGAGCTACTGTAACTGACTGCATGTCTTTTGCCCACAGTGCTTAAGCCAGCTCTTTATTTTTCCTTCTTTTTTTTTAATTTGTCATTTTTAGTCCTTTCCTAAGCTAAATCAATGAACTATTCCACTCAAATCCATATTTATTGAGCATATGTAGGCACGGCATTAGCATAGATGTACAGGACACACTGCAGCAAGACCCAGTCTCTGCCTGCAATATGGTAATAGTGTGGGAGGAATGGATACAGGAGGAGGGAGAAAACCTAATTCCTTAAGAACCCCCACTTCCACGCACTATTACCTCATTAAGCCTCACAGAAGTTGTTAATCTTACCTGCATACTTACAGAAATGTTCACAGAGGGGTCGAGTTAATTACCCAAGCTGGGAAATAACACAATGCCTCCCTTACAGCCCTCAGTCCGGCAGCTTTTGCTTATTCCTTTCTTACTGAATGAGTAGATTTTTGTCTTCTGACACACTTAATTGTGTACATCTGTTGCAGAAACTATGAAATACATTTTCATAATTCTAGTTCCTGGCCTAGAATCTAGCTCATAACAGGCACTCAGTGAATATTTATTGAATTTGTTGAATTCCCTTAATAAACACAGAATCCCGGTGGGGAGGTCATACTTGGTGTTCAAAAGCTCTGATTTAATGTCTGCTCACCACAGGGTTGTACCACTTCCACCGGGGAGGCAAAGCATCTTCCCATTAATCACAGAGCCACTTCCTAGGTCATCGGTTTTCCCCAAGAAAATACATATGGTGCCGGTTACTTTAGCTTCACTTACTGGTGAATGCTCTGTGTGTGCAACAGTACCTCACTTTAGGAAAACTGAAGTGGAAATGGTTGAATATAAAGGGCTTTTCAAAAATGGAAATTTTGTGAGTTGGATTTCAGAGTGCATCGTGAACAGTCCACTAATTGTACAGTCATATGCATTGTGTTTGGCATAAGTGGTAAAATGATAAGAAGGATGAGGGGCTTCTGTGATTCTGTGAATCTGTGTTTAAAATGGAAACTTTCCCGGACACACAGCCTTGCCCCCACATTTCAACACGGCATCCTGACTCCCCCATTTCATCTAAGCGCAGGATTTTCATACACTCTGTTGACTAAGCACATCCTCACCACCACAACTTCCGTGAAATTGGCACTGCATCTCTGAAATCATATGAAAAATACATCAGTGCCTACATTTTGTTTGGGAATCACACTGAACTCAGAGTGCACAGGACTTCCTCCTGCTCTCTTTCAGAAAATCTCCAGGCTCCTCTCTGCTGCCTTTCTTCTGCTGGATGCTCAGGTGCCCTACCTCACCTGCAGAAGAGGAGGAATAGTGAAGAAATGAAGGAATCAAGATCAAGGTCATCTATGAGGTCCTGTGCTAACCAGGACACCTCTCTCTCTCAATCTCTCTGAATACATGCAAGTGTGTATATGTGTGTGTGTGCATTTTCCCTCTTGACAGTCTCTATCATTCTCCACTTACAAGTCTTCTAAAGGAGGACAGTCCTAGGATTATTATCATGCGAGTGCTCTTCCAGTTCTCCTTTGCCTGGAGTGCTTCCATTGGCCAGCCAAAGTGGCTTACCAAGGGCTGGAGGTGACAGAGCCCTGCCCTAGGTACAGACAATAAAGGTGTGAATCATCTGTAGATATATAAAGGGTTTCAAAGCAATAAGAGCAACTTAAAATCTGTTGGTTTTTGTTTTTTTTTATCACCAGGCACCAGCAATTCTAAACAATGTCTGTAATCAAATATTCCTCCTGACCCAGAGGGGGCAGACAATGGCTCCCCACGCCCTGTGGCTAGCCCTACTCCAGAATTTAGAAAGTCCTTTCCTTGGTTTGCTTTTCTTATGTTTCCTCTTGGTGGAGTGTTGGTAAGCAGGATGGGCTTAAGGCAACAGCATAGGACTCTTGGACCACTGCTGGCCTCTACCTCTAGTTGTTTAGATCTACCAAGCTGGCCGTTTCCAAGAAAGAGATAAAGCAGTATACTTTTTGTATATTTGAAATTACTATTTTTCCCACAAATCATGTTTTCACATTCAAATTACATTCTTAACCTCTACACAATGTACTCTAAATGGCAAATTTGGTTATTTATTTCAGTTAACAGTGTATGGTTCATTTTTTTTTTTAATATTTTCTCACCATTTACATGTTCATTTTGATAGAATTAATGGTTTTAATTATTTCTACTATATTGCATTACATTCCTCAGAAATGGCTCAAAGAGGGACACTAAATTATGAAATTAGGCACTTAAAGGTAATGCAAATACAGTTCTAATGCATCTGAAGGTGTGATGATTTTACACAAGCATCTGAAGAAAGAAAGATACACACAGCAAGTAAAGAGTGAATATTTGAAAATTGGATATTACTGGCCAAGTGACTCATTTGCTCCCTGTCTCCAGTTTTGTTGTCAGTGAAACTGTCATTTGGTGGCATGAATCCAGAAGATTTTCACATAATTCGAAAACAGCAGCCTCTCTGGTTACCAATCACATTTTCTTGGAATAAGCACAGAATAATGTTTTGAAATAGCAAATTGATTAATTTTGTTATTAAAGTTAGATATGAGACAATATTACTCATGCATCTAAACTACTCAGGGATAAGAATAAGTAATATTCATTATGTAGAGTAAAAATAGGTACGAGTCGCTCTATTTTCAAGAAGCCAGGGACAAAGTCATTAACGATATTTTATTTGGAGAGAAAGCAGAATGAGTTCTTGGCAAACTTATGAAATGGCACCTATTAGATGTTACATACTGTCATGGCATATGATGGGACAGAGCATTCAGCATCCCGTGGGCACGCTAGGAAAGGCTTTGCTTTACCCTGAGCTGAAAACATCTTTGAGCAGAGTGTAGGTCAGTTAAGACAAGTCTGCCCAAGAACTTCTTATTCTGCTTATTCCTAAGAGCACATGTGCAGAAAACAGATCTGTCATTTAGACATGTTTTTTGAGCCCTGAGGTAGACTGGTGCATCGGGGTCAGAGGTGAAAGTGCACCAGCTACATGGGCAGCAAGGAAGTGAGGATAAAAGATACTTCTCCTGGATGCCAGACTACATACTCAACAGAGAACAGGTGGCAGTCAACAACATACCTCCTAATCTTAATTCAGTGTTAAAAGAAATAGTGAAACCTGTGACTAAGATGCAATTGTAGACTCTGAATTTATGTCTCCTCAGCCTGCTGTACAAAGAGGCAGCAAGGACAAGACTACATATGTTTGCTGACTGTCAATGGGAAATGCTCACAGTGAGTGGTTGAATGGTATGAAATGGAACATTGTTTTCATAGCACTGTTAAAATCAGCAAAGACTGTACAAATTTAAGTGGCTTACTCGAATGGAATGTTTCAGCATTATAGTCAATAGCTGAATGCCTTGCATCTAGTGTCTTGGAGATAAAATATAATTTTTAACGTTTAGGAAAATGGATCACATTTATTAAAAAGACTGAATTATGGTGCAGCCAGCTTTGTCATTAGGAGTTTGGATCTTTCCCAAATTTGATGATTTTTTCCTCCCAGCAGAAAAACAAATCAGTAACATATAATTGAGAATCTTTTAAAAACACATCCAAATGCCATAGCAGAAGACTATAAAGACATTAAGAATTCAAGCAATTAGAGAATGGATCATCAATCTACGTCCTGTCATTTCTCAAGTTAAAACATCCAGCTTTCCAGTTTGGGATATGATGTTCCAAGTTAATATATGACAGAAATTTGAAAGCAGCTGTCAATGAACTATCTTTCTGTCTTGCTTGGCTCTTCACAGACCCTAATATCCACAAGTTGGCCGAGAGAGTCACCAAACACTCGCTTTCATTTCTGATGACCTGTGACTGTACATTAAGATTTTCTATTTTCATTTTTTTCAAACACTTTTTAAATAAACCAAGTAGATGTGAAACATGACTGGCAGCTCAAGGGATGTTCATCACTGAGCCAGGTGTCCATGTACTGACACTTCAGTGAAAGATGGAAAACTATTTTGTCCATTATACTGATATAATAAAACTTATAAACTTTTAAATAATATATATTCTATTTACCTCAATTAAAGAGTATTTATCAGACACTATGTATGTACTGATGCCCATAAAAAGCTTGCTGATGCCAAGATGAAAAAGACACATTTTCAATCTACTTCAAGTCTAGACAAACAAAATCATAAGGCTTGGAGGAAATCACTGAGGCTTGGAGGAAAACACTCCTGGTAGTAAGGCAGGTGATCCTCTGCCTGCTGATCCTTGGGGAACCTCTTCAGTGAGAGGAAAAGACAGAGGAGATGGCTATAAGAGAGTAGAATTCAAGGACCCTGGGTTCTGGTCACTTCCCTTCCTCTGTCATAGTTTACTGGGATGATTTTAAATTTTGTGTATAAATATAGGATTGTTTTTTTTTAATTGTTATATAATGGAAGATTGTATAGCACTTACACTAGCTAAATGGAATCTTCTTACTCCCATGTTTTAATATCTGATGTTATTGCTTATTACAATTTAAATAATAACTATGCTTCTTACTCTCATTGTCTATTAAAACTTGAAATTTCATAATCATGCAGTTAAATTCCCACAATGATAATAATTGTTATGTATCCATAGGTTCCTATGCCGAACATTTTTACTGCATATGTCTTCATTTCAGTAATGCAAGGGTAAGCATTTGTTTCCAATACAGTTGCAAGCTGTTCTTACTGTAAACATCAGTATTCCATCAGCCTTACACATCCACAAGCAACAGCACTTCAGTGAGCATCAGCATTCTTATCTCTATTCTTCCAGGGAATACATTTTCACTTCAGTAATTTCGCTGGTATTTTTAGGATTAAATGTATGCTTCTCTCACACTGGAGGAAGGGCACGCTCATTTATCATTAAGCAGGCAGTCTGTCTCTGACACTTACAAAGAGAATGAGAAGAAAAGAAAGGAGCCTGCTGTCCAACTCGATTTCTTGCAAGAGTTTTCCAGCATTTGGGGCCAACAGATGAGGGACCATTTCATCTCTGTTCATGGTAGCATATACTATGTGGCGCATGTGTTGGGTGATAGTATAGGTAGAGGACAGGAAAGCTGTTTGTTCCTCCTATCAAGTTGCCGATCTAGTTCTCGGTCCCACCACTACTTTGGGGTCTATGGTCAGCATTATAATGGTAATTCAGAGAATAGGTTTGGAATCAAAAGGACTGGCCAGGACAGGTAGTAGTGGGTATTAGAACAGGAACCACTTGCTTTCCTGTCTTTTTTCTCTGTTTTAAGCATTTGAGCCTAATATTCTACCACCCTAAGGTAATTAATAGTAAGTATAATTTAATAAGTACACACATATGCAAACAACTGCACTCATTACATATTTTACTCTATCTAAGACAGTTACAACCCATATGAGGTAGATGGTACTTCCTCCAATGTTCAGATTAGGTCATCGAGGCATACACAGAGTTAAGTAGCTTGCCTGAGGTAATACAATGACTAAAAAGTGAGACTGTTATCCCAGTAGAGTCTTTAAGACTCCAAAGCCTTAGCTAATACAGTATGATCATTTTCTATGCGTTTATTTTTTTTTCTACAAAAAAATTTTGTGAGCCCTTCAAAAATAAAAGCTGTACATTTCCTTCAATCAACATTAACTAAATAAGTTATTAGGCTCTCCAGGGAATGCATATATAAGATTATGCATCCTTTCTTCAAGGGACTTGGGATCCAAGGATAGCGATTATACAGATGCAAAGGTATCATAACAGCAAAAAATGGTAAGTATCACAAAAGTAAGATGAGGTCTGTTGAGTAGAGAATTAACTTGCACCTGCAGAGATCAGAGGATCTTTATAATACTGGCCAAATACAGCCTTATATAGAAATGTAAAAATGAAGATACAAACTGATGGGAAACATGGATACCTCACACATTTCAGAAGGCTCCCCCAGCCCCTACCATACAGAGGGCTGGCAGATGCTTTGTGTCCTTGAGCAAATTATATTCTCTCTTTGACCCTGTTCTCATACCTATAAATTGAAACTAATAGCCCATAGCACATTCTTTTAAATAGACAAACAGGCCACATTCTATGGCTCTGCATTCAGATTCTGATTGGCCAGATCAGCTGCCAAAGGAAGATGCAATCCAGAGCAGGGAAGAGCAATCTGTTACATACTCCTGAGCAACTGTTGCAGAGGGAGGGTAAGGTGGATTTTGTAGAGCTGAGAGAAGATGGAAGCTCCTCTACAAGCCTGATTATGGCAAGATCCTGCCCAAAGCCAGGAGAGGACAAGGCTTGATGTCCATCTGTCCCTACTCTTTGGGGAACTGTATTCTTGCCTTGCCTTCCACTTACTTGGCAAAAGGGGTTATAGGCTGTTCTTCAAATTCAGGCTCCTTCTTGGAGCTGGCAGGTAGGCTGCTTAGACTCAGATAATCTTCACCTGTTAGATTTCCAGAGGAAATTCCTGTGATGCTTCAATTCAAGAAATATAGATTAAGTACAAAGGACAATGCAGGTACATAGAAAGTATCCAGTAAATGAAATCAGGAAAGAAGTCCTTGAAACGAGTCAATGGCAGTTTTCCAAATGATCTAGCAACTCTTTCTATGGTGACAATTAAGGGGACTTGCTAGAAATTTGAGACTTTCTCATCAGCCACCCTTCTCACATTTTATCAGCAAAAAGTTACTATATAATTTCTGAAGGGGAAAATTCCATAAAAACAGACAGCGAATCAATGGACAATTAAGCATCTATTAATAAAAATATGCAGACTAAGTTCTTAGCAAGTGCAAATGAAATAACATTAAGCAGAAAAGTCAAATAAAAATTATTATATACATTCCATAATTGTTAACATGTAGAAAGATTTAAAACAGGCCAAGAAAATATGAAAATAGTTGTTTAAGCAAAAAGCATAAAAATGTAATTGCTTGTGGAACTGATTTAATAATAAATCATTTTTCTAATGAAAATATCAGTGTACTTTTTCTCATTGTTGTTAAAAACCCAAACCACGCAGAGCATGTAAAAAATCCTTATATAGTCTCAGCCCCCAAGGGGTAACCAGTTTTAGCAGACTGTTGGAATAATTTCGAATTTTTAATACATATATAAGCATACTCACACATATTTCTCCATAAGTGGAGCCATATTCTACCTTTGGTTATATATATATTTTTTAGTTTTTAATATCAATAGTTTTTATGATAGTGGAAACAATATAAGCTTATAAAAGCCTTCAAACAACAAAAGATAAATGATTTAGATACAAATCATTCTAGAGATTCAAATACAAATAACAAGGTATAGTCTTTTCTTTAATTGCCATCAAGATTCCAGTCAGGTGGAGCCCAGCCGCTCCTCCAGGCAGCAGCCTAATAACAAGGTTGTGTCCTCCAAGGTCAGGAGGGAGGGCAGTGGGGGAATGCTGATGGTGTGGGGGAGGAGGAGGCGGACTTGACCCCATCTGTCATTTTGTGCCTGATATGTCAAGACAAGGCTCCATGGACTTCCCCACAAAAAGGAAGGAAAGCCAAGTTGCCTCTTTTGTTAATTAAACAGATGTGGAGCCCAGGGAGTCCATCAGTGAGCTGTAAAGAGGTGACTGGTGAAAACTGCCACATACGTGCCAGCAGACCCCACAGGGTAGGTTTTGATTTTCTGAGTCCACACCCTACTTTCCAAGGGGCCCTGCTATCCATATGCTCTGGGTCTTGAGTCTGTGTGCCTGCTCTCCCAAGGGACATTTCTCAGCTAACGGAGGTTATTATTCATTACCCTCATGTCATTCTAGTTAATAGAACTGAGGTTTTCCTGAGGTCACATGGCAGTACTATCCATCCTTGAATCAGGCAGGCTGGAAAAATGCCTTCTCCTTCTGCTCTGTAACTACCAGCGTAATAAAGTAATGGGAGGTTATGCAGCCCAGCATATGGCATTTCCTTGGAGAGCAGAGTCGTAAGAATGGAGCCCCAGGAAATTAGTCTTTAAGTAGACCAGCCTCACTGAAGACTCTCAGATACACCAGAATTGCTATTTTTAACTCAGAACCCATGGGTCTGGGGACATATGAATGCTAGCGGCTGTAATCATTTACATCTTGTGGGAGTCTAATGCATTCATTGGATCCTCAGAGAGCTCCTCAAGCAGTTGTTGATAGCGGATCCAAAGGTACATTTTACAACAGGAGACTTTAAAGCACCTATGGCTTCAAGACAAGGACATGAAAAGAAAATTTCAGAATTTGGTTCTTGAAGAAAATAAATCAACAGCTCTACCCCAGGTCCCAGCCCAGCCTTTCACAAGTCAAAAGCCGCTTCTTGAAGGGGAAGCAGAGGATGTTGACACCACATAGCCCCTGGCTGTGTGGGCTGCTGTCCTGTGAATGCAGGTCGAACATGAAGAAATGTACCTTCTTGAAATCTGCTGCCATTTTCTTTAAATTTGTTTTTTGAAGTTCATATTTTAATTATAGGAACAATTGCTTTTCCACAGTCATCAATACACAATCTGAAACCTAAAAAAAAAAAAAAAGGATGCCCTAAAACATAAAAATTTCTTTGTTCTGGACCCTAGACCTGCCATAGAACATACTGTTGGTGAACATATTCTTGGTGCTCTGGCCAGATTCCCTCAGACACCTTTTACAATTCCAGCACACCTATCCCCCACTTCCATTGTGTTTATAAAGACTCACACTTGTGACTCTTTGCTTACTCAGCAGAAATCTGAAGACCTGGAGTTTACAACCTCCTGCGGCGGCCCATGGTCAATGACAGACTGGTGGAAAAAGTGTGAAAGCCTCCAGTGGAGGCAATCTGCTGTGTGTTTTACACTCACAAGTGCCTGTGGAATCAGGCTGATGCTGAAGCTTTACCAGAAATTGCTGGGCTTCTTCTCTTTCCAAACGTTATTTCCCTCACTGCTCTGCTGGATTCTCCTGAGAGTTCTTTCTTAATAATCCACTTACACAGACAGTAAGGTCTCCTTCTGAGGAACCTGCCCTAGGACAACTGCATGTGGAG
This sequence comes from Manis pentadactyla, assembly GCF_030020395.1. Lineage (NCBI taxonomy): Eukaryota > Metazoa > Chordata > Mammalia > Pholidota > Manidae > Manis > Manis pentadactyla. The sequence goes on along the minus strand of NC_080019.1, from coordinate 121,914,697 downwards.
TGCAAGCAGGATGGAGTCAGTAGTCGCTTTGCCCCTGAACCTGAGAAAAAAACAACTGATCATGGCCTGGAAGTGAAATGCGTTGTTACAGACAAGCTGGAGGCATAGTAAAAGGCAAATAAGGATTATGAAGCAGATTGATGGGCACAGCAGTAGGACAGAAGAAAAGAGGAAGAAGAATGTTTGGTAACAAATGGTAAGAGCGTCATTCGTTTATTCATTCCCTTGGTATCATGTTCCACTGGGAAAGGTTTTAAATAAGGAGGAAAGGATCTAGGTTCTTGTCCAGAGTCCATATAATATTAGCTGTTTTGCCTTAGACAAGTCACTCAAATACTCTGAGCTTCAGTTCCCTGCTGTCAATCAGTGATCATAATCCCTAATTCACAGAATTCTTGGGAGAGTCAAATAAAATGATGAAAGTGGAAACACCTTAAAGTTGTAAAGCATAATGAAATGCTGTCTTTATGAAGCAGTTTTTGAGTCTCATGATTTAGACTATATTAGTACTTAACAAAGTATAAAAAGCATTTAAGGTATATTGTCATACAAGGGGTTTTAATCTAACTGGAGAAACAAATGCAAAGGAAATAGTTGAATAATAGATAAGTATGTATCTGTATACAAAAATGTGTAGACAACAAGGGCAGGAAAGATTTCAGAAAATACTTAGATCACAGTTGCCCTGAGGAAAATGCTCACAGATCAAGTCATTTCTCCCTGTTGGATGCTTGCATGGCACCTCTTCTCCTTTTTGGAATACTCTTCACATCTTGGAAATTAGTAATTTAATGTCAGACTTTTCCACCAGATTGTAAGTTACAGATCATATCTGGGTTATTCACATAAGGGTCTCCAAAGCCTAGCACAGAGTCGGGGCACAAAGGACTTCTTAATGAACAAACGATAGGAGAACATTTTAGGGTAGATGGAATTTGAATAGGCAATTAAAAATATGTTGCAATGTGAATGAAAGTGGAAGCAATGAGAAACTTATTTAAACTCAAACAGGGTTCATGTTTGTTCAGCAAAGTAGGAGAAAAATTTGGATATAGAGTGTAAGGGTCACACCATGAAATGGTTTTGACTGACATAGTGACAGTTAGACCTTTGCCCACCGGAAGTCATAGGAGGTTTGTAGCAGAATGTATCAGAATCAGTGTAATAGGAAGATCTTCCTGGCAGTGGGTGTGGGATACATTGGTGGGAGGGAACCCAGTGAGAAAGCTATGCCTAGCTCTGTGGCATGGGGGTGCTGTGCAGTTAGGGTAAGAGCAGCAGGTGTCTAAAGGTGCAAATCACTGCCACGAGCCACATATCTGTCCTGGTTGCCCTTTCGTACTTTCCCAGAGATTAAACTTTTGTGTTAAAGGACATACAGCCTCCATCCCTCATATTTTTCACAAATGACTTGGCAGAGATTTACATTAAACTAGAAGGTAAAGTCCAGCTACCACATGGTGCATTTACCTACAGGTTTCCTGCAAGGTAGCATTTGGCCTATGCTTATGCACCTGCATGAACAAAGACTGCACGACCACCTAAGGCATTATTAATATTAATAACAAGCATTATTGGCATTATTGAGATTCAGGGCACACTGCCATGATTGGTCATTTGTTTCAAGAAACTACAAAAGAATTAGTATTTTGGTACGCTATTGGTATGGGACTGGTAGCCAGAACACCACCATTTTCCCTGCACACATGTCACAAAGTTGGTAGGTGAAATTGGGCAAGTCATTTCTTCTGATTTTACTTACTTTTCTCATCTTATGAATGATAAAGTTGGACTAGATCATTGATTTTTAAACCTGTGTAATCATTGCAATCAACTAGGGAACTTGTTAAAACTGTACCAAACCTCCTGATTCAGAATCTTTGGGAACTAGACTTGGAATCATATTATTAACAAACTCTCAAGGGATCTTATGAAGCTTGCCTGGATTGGGTGCAGATAGAAGCATTTGGGAACTAAGGGACTAGATGATCTCCATCGTCTTCTCCAGCTCTCAAAATCTGATTTAAAAATTTTGTTCTTTGTTTGTTATGCCTCAGAAGATTGGAGACTGACGAAAATTAGGCTTGGGGTGGATTAATGATTGTGCATTGAGCATTGACTCCCCTATACAGAATTTTATTGTCGTTAACAACCATTTGATCAATAAATATGAGAGATGCCCTCACAACAACAACAACAACAAAAAAGTACACATTTCCAATTGTAAAATAAATAAGTAACCGGGATGTAATGTATAGCATAAGGAATATAGTCAAGATATTGTAACAACTTTGTATGGTGATAGCTGGTACCTAGAATTATCATGTATATAAATGTTGAATCACTATGTTGTACACCTGAAACTAATGTAATGTAATACTGTGTGTCAACTACCCTTCAATAAATAATAATAATCTACAAAAAAAAAAAAAAAAGAATTTTGTTCTGTGAATCCTATGTTAGTAATAATACAGATAGTCATCTAAATGCCATCTTTTTGTCAGAACATACGAAGCTAGATTTTTAAAAAGGGGGTTAGGGGAAGATATCACTAACAATATAACTTTTCTCTGACTAACCCCTTCTTTTCTTTATAGACCCTCCAATTCCCCTTTCCCAGAGTTCTGGGTATACATTCATAAACACCCCCTTTCGGCACCAGTGGTTTTCTGCCCTTTTCTCAGGTTCTGGTTCTGATGTGCCCTCTTCTTCCCTGGAGTCACACGTGTGTCACCTCTGAAACACAAGAATTCTTCCAAAATCTTCCTTGGCGCCCTCTTCTCTCTATGACCTGATGATGGCAATTATACCACATTGTGCCCGAGGAGCCACCATGAGTCAAAGCCACTAAGCCTACTGCTGACGAGGAGGACCACAGGCATCAGTCTAGAACAAGCAGATCAAACAGGTCTCATCTCAGATGCTAATTCAGACCAATTGCTGTTGAAACATCCGAGACTGCCTTGGGGTTGGAGGAAATGCTGTGATCAATTAATTATGTCTATTATGGGTACAGGAATGAAAAGTGATTGCCTGCCCAGGATTTACCATCTAGTCCAAGTCCCCTCCTTTATTTTTGGCTGTTTATTTGGTTTTACAGATGAGAGCACTGAAACCCAGAGAAGGACTTAACCCAAATTTCCACAAGAACTGCAGAGATACTGATTCTCCCAAGCATAATTTTGGCTGGAGACAGCTGGCCGATATACAGGACTTGAGGCCTGTGGTGTCCTCTGTGTGTGTGTGTGTGTGTGTGTGTGTGTGTGTGTGTGTGTGTGTGTGTGTGTGTGTGTGTGTGTGTGTGCATGCGTGTGTATGTGTGTGCGTCTCTTCAGGGTTGCAGGCAATACTCCACACTGCAGTGCAGTGCTGCTCGTGCAGTCTGTGGGGGCTTTCCAGATGTTCATGTGTTCCTTCCAAGTTTAAAAAATTCTCTACAGGATTTATCTAGGCAGCATAATCTCAGGACAACCACTTACCGCATTTTCTAACAGCTTTGGTTTCCCCTTTGTTAAAAGGTCGTTATAAAGTAACACTTCCTGTACTGGAAGCCTGTGCCTCTGGACAGATTAGATGATTCAGGGGGTTTGCAGCAGAAAGTTGAGCCTTTACCCCTGGGTCACTCTCTCATCTCTCACCCAGATGAGGCCTGACGATTGTTCAGGAGCCATCTTGGGAGAGGCTGCCTAACCACTTGTCTCAAGACAATTGGCATCAAGTGATAGAACATTTTTTTGAAAGTCATTCCTTTCACTCCAGTTGTCTGTCATTCTGCAGTTCATTGGACAGCACATCTAGATGAAGTCGGACTGACACAGAGCGAGGAGGTGCCAGCCCCTGAACTAGGTCCTGATGTGTGACCCCAGAGCTCTGAACACGACTGCACGTACAAATGATTTTCACCACATCATCCTGGTTGCATGGTAGGTGCTAGAAAAACATCCCTTCCTGGGTTGAAGAAGCAGTTCTCTATCACATTTCAGTAGTTCTTTACTCTCCAGCATACCCACTTGCCAGCATGACACCCATAGCGGCTGCAGCCCACCCTGCAGCTTAAAGGTGTTCAGTGTCTTGGTGGAGTTCGACTCACTCAGCGATACAGCACAAAATTCACCTTACAAAACATCCATTTACATGGTGATTATTGTGGTTACTGATTTCATCACAGAAATGGAGGCTTAAGTGGGAAAACCATATTCTGAATAGTATTTTTTATTAAAGACCCAGAGTAATAATTCACAACTTGTTCAGTGAAAGGACACCTCACACTCAGGAACCGCCCCACCTGTAACTGTGGTCATAGTTTTAGTATTCATAGAATGGCAAAACATTTTTATAATTGTAGATCTCTGGAATTCTTGCCATAACTCCCAGTCTCCTCAATTCTCCCTCCACCTCCTCCAACTTCATCACAGATAAGGAGCCTATGACCCAAAGGATTTGTGTACCAGCATCTGTTGAAACACCCCATGGAGTCTCTGATCTTATGCTTTATTTTCATAAATATACAACAATCATAAGAATAGAGGTTGAAAAAGACAAGTCAGTGGCAATTTTTAACCCCAGTTACTATATTTATGTGTATCACGAATCTTCCCACAGGAAACTAAGACTTGATCCCCGTCAAGCACTTGCTCTGGTATTGCTGCTGTCATTGTTAGCATTATTTCTTCTACTTTCACAAGTATCATTTGTAAATTGTTGGGGATACTCCTAGAGTGTTCTTAAGCTTTTCTCTATTGAAGGAAGGTATTTTGGAGAATTGTGGTATAATGCAGAGATATTGGATTAATAGTCAGAAGACACATTATGATTATTAGACTGAATATTTGGCCATGAGACTTAACTCCTCTCAGCTTCAATTTTGTCATCTGTAAATTGAAAAACCTAATTCCTATTGCTGCTTCACAGCATAGTTGCAGAGATCAAATACATTAATGTACATGAGAGAAAATGTAAGGTATTAAGGTTTTGTGTGTTACTTAGAATGCGTTTTTTTCCTGATTATAAAAGTAATGGTACTTTATTATGGAAAACTGCAAAATGCAATAAAGTAGGTGGTAAGTTACTGTAACTTAGAATCTTACAATTCAGAAATATCACCTGTTAAAATTGAAACGTCCATACTATTTTTTCTCTGAATATGTGTGTGTAAGATGTTGAAGTCATACTATAAACATGGTTTTATGGTGTACTTCCTTCATTTAAGATATCATGAGTGTCATGGACTGAAGTATGTTCCTCCAAAATTCATCTATTGAAGTCCTAAGCCACAATGTATTTGGAGACTGGTTTTTTAATCAGGGATTAAGGTTAAAGGAGGTCCTAAGTGTGGGGCCCTTACCCAGTATGACTGGTGTCATTTATAAGAAGCAGAAGAGATACCAGGGATGTGTGGCCAAGCCAGAGCTGTGAGAAATACATTTCTATTGTTCAAGCCACCCTGTCCGTGGGACTTTGTTATGGCAGCCCTAGCAGACTAATGCCTTGAACATTTCCCTTTAAATATTGTTAAAGACTGTGAATTTTACTGGCTACAGATCCATCATTTTGATATAATTGTGTAATGAATCCTCTATTTGGGAATATTTAGTTCACTGTCAATTTTTGTTATAATAAATAATGCTTCTAATATGTTGGAATGTTAATAAATCATTTTTTATAGGCAAAATGCTTTTGAAAATGGACTGCAATGAGAATAAACTATGAGAACTTTTTGTACTATTTTTACAACTTTTCTGAATTAAAAAATTTTTTTTTAAATACAAGTTAAAAAAAGAAAGAGAAAGGAGCACATAGCATAGCTCTAGAATATTTATGTGAATATTATTCTGCAGCCTATATTATTTAGCCTCTTGGAACCCAATATTCTGATTGCAAATACCATAAAATAAACAGGGACCCTAACATACATGCTTACTGTTGGCCAGAACTAACAATTTAGTACGTAAGTAGGGATGGCGGAAAGGATACTCTACAAGAAATATCTTTTAAAAAATTGCTCCTGCACAGAGAAGAGCAAATGTAAGAGTAGAGGTGGGGGTCCTGCCTTTGGTGGCCTCTTCCTTGATGTGATAAACAGTGACCAGGGGCACTGTCTCCCTGTGCCCCCCACATTATGAAAACTTGTCCAGGCTCTTCTCCGGGTGGTGCTTCTTGGGTTTTTCTGGAAGTAGGACCATTCATTTAAAGTCAAATATTTACTAAACACCTAATGATATGCAAAGTATTGCTGGAGGTTACAGAAATGAACAAGGATGAGTCCCTACCCTTTAGGTGGACAAACTAATGAGACAGACTACTGCAAAGGGCAACAATCAGCCATCATAAAAACTGAAGCAGATAAGCCCCAACTGAAGCAGATAAGCCCCATCAGTGGCTGGGGAAGTCCTGACTAAGCATTAAAGAGATCAGGACATCATTAATAGAGGAAGTGGCACTGAAGGATAAATAGGTATTGCTAAGCAGAGTCAGGTGGAAAAGCTACTAAAAATACCTAACATAGAATGGAGTATCCAGGGGTCAGATGAGAAAGGGTTCATGTGGTGGGAGATGGGAGATGAACCTGGGTGTGGGAGCCATGAATATAATAGTATGGATTGGGGATTATTAGGAAGCCATCAAAAGTTTTTTATTCATTTTGTATTGAAATATTACTGAGAAAACCACCAATAAGAAAACTTACCTTGCCTGGTTCAAGAGTGATTTTCTCTCTGCCTCAGTCCACCCACCATCCCAAAGCTCAGGTCAGGAGGATGGTGTTGTGCCCTGCAGAGCCAAAAAGTGACACACTAGAATCACACACTATGTGGCCATGGCACAAGGTGATCAGACAAAAGGATCCACACATTTCTGCTGAGTGCTTGGCAGACATGTTTAATATGTTGCCAAGGCATGTCACAGGTCACTCTTCACTTGTGTTTATTCATAATGTATCTTCATTTGTAAGGTTTAAGTCCTGCATCTATCTGCCTATCATGGTGTGACTTTATGAAACTTACATATCCTCTCTGAACCTCAATTTTCTCTTCTGTTTAATGTGGGGAATAATACTTACCATATAAGGACGTTATAAGCATTTAATGAGATAACGTATGTGAAGCTAAGGGTTTGTTAGCTTTAAAGCATAATACATACTACAAATGTTATTACAATTATTTCTCTTTTTTCTTTTAGTAGGCATGACAGAAAATATTCTGTATGATCTTACCAGAAGGTGGCAGCATGGCAGCTAAGCATATCCTCTCTTTTAACTCAGGGTGGGAGGGTGGGGAGGTATTTTCTGGATGCTTTCTCAGGCAACCATGGAAATCTCAAGGGAATGGATATGAATTTGAAGTCCCTGATTCTTCTTTTTTGTCTTCTTTCATTTTATTGTAGACTGTAGGGCAATTAATATATAGACAAGTTACAAGAAGCAAAGACTTCTTAGAAGCTCAGTTAAGGAGAAAGCATTTGTTCTTTGGCCCCACCCCTGCACGGTGTGCAACATTCAAGGCTTCATATTTGTTTGCGGCTTGTTGAAATGCCTTCATTGTTGCCTGGTGTGTGAAGCTGGGACTTAAGCTTTGGTTTTGTGGATCTGATTAATGCTTTTCTCTGATTATCTTGTCTCCTACAAGTAATCCACATCAGTATACTCACACGCATTAACTGAATACTTTCTGACTGCAGAGATGATCTGAAGAAAATTTCAAAAATGGTCATGTCCTTCAGGATCTTACGATAGGTCTTGTTGAGAAGACCAAGCATGAAAGAGCTTGAACATAGCTGCACAATAACATCTAAGCATGAACAAACAAAATTGCTACTGGTTGAATGTTGGAGGCCCTGCAGATGCAGAAATGGTCAGAATGAGAAAGTTGACAAGGCTTTCTGGAGGAAATTATTTTTCCTATTACTTCAAATCAAAATTTCTTTGTGATGTTTCACAACCTTTCCCTCGACACACACCCCTAAAACAGACCCTATACACCACCATCCCCCAGAGTGATCTATTTATGTATATGTGTGTATATTCTTAGAATAGTATTTTCTTTTGACTTTGTTAAAATGTATTATTTTTCATTTCCTATAATGACTTTAGACAACTGCCTGGGTATATTGCAAAACTAAGGCTTCCAAGAACAATGACAACATCTATCTAAATATCTCTGTAGTGTGTCTAGTAAAACTAACTAGCTTGTGGCAAGTAGTTTTATTGACAATATAGAGATGCAATATATGTCAAAGCTAGGAACAGCTTTCACCATCTTTTTAAAAATCACTTTCCAATAATCTACTTGCATAACCAGTGTTCCCTAGGCTTTGTTTTGCTTTCCATCTTGACAATGATGATTTTACAATATTGCTGGTGCTGTGATGAAACCCAAGTTGACTATTCAATTGATGCTTATTATTTATTTTATCAAATGTTGGGGCAACAAAAGATTTTTTTTTAATTTTAGGAACTATATACACAGTGTCATGAAGCTATAATCTGTGCCTGTGAATCCAGAATTGCCAGTACATCAGATTTGGTTTCATTAGGAAAGAGAACAGGACCCCACTCACAGTTCAGGCTCTGTGATCACTGTGCCTCAGTGACAGGAGCTAGGAAAGCGCCCAGGTTTATATAATTTTTCCTATGGCCTGTGAAATTTATAATTACCACTGCCACCATTTTCATTTTCAGATTTGTTTAAAAATTGACCTGATTTTTTTGTCAAGACCCAGTTTATGTGGCCTGCCATCACAGAATAACAAGCAAAGATTTATCTAGCCAGGCATTTCTTTTCATTTGTGAGAATAAACAAATCATGAAACCATATAGAGAGAGGCAGTTCTAGACTGCCTGAGACATCTGCTGACACACAGATTGGCTTGTGAAAGTCATTTCTCTTTCCTGAATCTCATTATACTCAGGAGATGGCATAGATGATCTCTGAGGTCCCTGCCGGCTTTGACCTTCTGTGATTCTGAAATATGCCAAGCTCTGGTAGTTGACCCAGATTCAATTTCACACCCCTGAAAAAGCAACAGAGGTCTTTTAAATGCAGTTCTTTTTGCTGCATGTATTTTTATCAGCTCCTAAATTGGCTGGTTGACTGGCCACTGGTCAGTAATGGGGCTTAACATGGAAACTCTGCTGCCGAGTCACCCTATTTCCCTCTGGTTAGGAACACGATGCAGGTAGTGAAAACTCCATTTCTAAGTTGCCTAGGGTCTCCAAAACATGTGGAAAACATGAATGCTGCGTCTGATGATGAAAGGGCACAGAGCTAGGGCAATTATTATCTATGGATCATCAAAAAAGAACATTTGCCCTGAGTAATAGAGCTTAAATTTGAGACCTAGCTCTGGTGCTAACTTGGTTTGAGTCCTTTGACCTGAGCTCCAGTTTATGCATATTTAAAATTTCAGAAACCGCCAAACTGCATTAGATACAATGTTCCTCAGGTGGCAGAACAGATGCAAGTTTTTACAAAGATGCATCATTTGGCATTAATTAAGACTCCAGAATATGAAAGTGATGTGCTTTTCAAAGACCCTTCAAGTTGTTTTAGGTGAATAGGAGTGTGGCAAGCAGGAAAAAATAGCATTTAAAAAGGTTAAACCTGATAAATTTATAAAAAGACTACAGGATGGCATGAGTAGGGACTATATCCATGTAATTCACCACATTAACAAACTAGGAAAAGGTCATATGCCAAAAACCTAAAATAAATGTCATAAAACATTCTAAACTTCCCAGTTAAAGATGAAACAAGTTAAAGATGCACATCGCAGTCACTACTCTTATTCAGCATCATACTGGAGGTACCCAGTATAATGTATGTGTGTCCTATCTGAACTTTCACCCCACTTTGACTAAGAAATAGGATACCTATCATCAGGAGGTCCCCTTCATAGGATCCAAGATGGCAGCTCACTTGACCTCAAAAGAACCTCTAACTTGATCAGAATGTACTTTCGTGCTAAATGACCCTCCCACCAGCGCCTTGATAGTTGACAATCACCATGAGGGAGGCCAGAAGAAACTGGTAAGAGAACAAAGGAAAGGCGGTGTTTCTGTTTTGAGTTCTCTGCCCATTGCAATAAAAGAATATGAATTCCTTCCCTAGCTTTTAATGTCAAAACCCTTCATTCTGTTTGCCCTGTATCTACAACTTCGCAGACCTCACAGGCTGAGAAGGTAATTTGTGAGCTGCGCTCCCGCCTCTGTTCTCAGTCAGCCCAATAAAGCCCACACTGCTTGGCACCCACTTTTGGTTTCGTATATTGGCTCCACGACACTGAACAGGGACAGACCCCATCTTCTGGGGACCAACTTTGTTGGTATCATTACCAAATGACATAAGACAAATAAAGGAACAAACAAATCTACTAGCTTTTGGGAAAGAAGTGAAAAAGTCTCATGGTTTGTAGATAATATCTAGAAAATCCATGAGAATCAGTTTTGACAATTATGAAGATTAAGAGTTCAACAATGTTGCTTTATTTAATCCTAATAGCTTTCCTAATCTTTAGCAAAGCAGTTAGAAGTTATAAAATAAAAGTCACAATCACAATAGCAAAAAAAAACTGTAAAATTGCTAGAAAAATAAGGACTACATGACTTATTCAAATGCATCAACAAAAACCTGAATACATAGAAAGAGAAATAGTATTTCTAGAAGGGAAGACTCATTGTAAATAAGCAGATTTGGGTGATAGTTACAAGAAAAAGACAGTTTGATGGACACCAACATGTAAAGATCTTCAAGGCATTTTTAAATTGAAAAAAAAAAAAAGAAGTTGCTGAAACATATGAAAGGAAAATATCCATGTTTTTAAAAAACAAACTCTATGTACATGAATGCAAGTGAATGCCTAACAAAAACTCTAAAAAAAAATTAATTAAAAAAATTTACCTCAGGGAAAGAGACTGGAATTGGGCACAGGAGAGGTTTCAGCTTTTTCTTATTCTTAAAATTTCTTCTAGAAATGTGTATCTGTGTGTTGCTTGTGAGAGGTAGGACACCAATGATGAAACCGAGGGAAGAATGAAGGAGAGAAGCTTCTTAGAGCAACCCCTGGACAGAAGAGCAGGAGGTTTTTAGCAGGTGGACGCAAATGGCAGCCATTCCAGAAGGGAGGGAAAGCTGTGATGACGTGCACGGGAGCATATAAGCAGGAAAGACTCACAAGTTTTGCCTATTTCCAATCTGCTCAGTGCAAACTCACAGTTTACAAAGCACATTTCACCCAGCATCTCATGTGAATGGCGCTATAATGGAGTGATTTAAAAGCATCGGCTCTGGATTTGAATCCCAGCACTGCCACTTGCTACACTGTGTGACTTTGGCAAGATATGTAAACCTCTCTGAGCTTCTGTTTTCTCATCTCTAAAGTTCGGCTAATAAAAATACCTTTCTTATTATAGTAAAATCTTAACTAGAAAACCAAAAAGGAGAGGAAAACCTGAATCACTGGCACCCCTTTTAGAGCATTCTTACCTTTTCTAGTCTACTCTGAAATTTTGAATAATGTCTTCTATATAAAAACACCATATTTTCCAATATTCTGCAATGAAAACAATTACTATTTTTACATGACTAACATTTGATGATGCCTGAGATGCCATGTGATGAGATGTTAAATGGACCAAGTGTTTTTTAGAATCTGTGTTAGGCAAAGACACCCACTGTACCATGCAGGGACGTTCCCCTAATGCACAGGGACTGGTCAAGGAAGATCTCTATAAAGAAGCTTCCACAGCTTTCTTTTCTTTCTTATTTGTTATAGATCAGGCACCTTCAGTGAAAGACCTTGGGAAAAGGATTAATGAGAATTCATAAGGCAAGTCAGCTTTCAAAGAAAAAAATCATTCCCAGATAAGAAAAAAGACCTTCCCTCGGTGTGACTGCAGGTGAGATGGAAGTCAGGAACCATGTTTAATATTTTAACAAGGATGCTGACATAAATAACTTCATTACAAAATGTGATTCCATAAACCAGAGAGGTTGTGCCTGTGAGTTTTTGCATGATTAGGCTTTTGGAAAATTAAGAGGAAAGCAATAGAAATGCAGTCAGAATTTGATTTTTATCATCTCAGAATTACAGGATCAAAATGGTGAGCTGGTAGAGCATAAGAATTAGTGTTCAGTTTCCCAAAGGAATTCTTTATGTTTAGAAAAACCCATTCAAGATCGTATACAATTAAGAATGTACCTTGCATGAATTATGCATGTTGGAATTGAATCTTCCAAAATCTAAATGGGAGATTCACTGATCTATAAGAACACAGATGAAATTTAGAGTCAGCGTCAGTTTATTTTGCCCATTACTGTTCTCATATATTCTGCAACATCCATTCCACAGTTCAGGGAAAAATTCAGTGTTGTCCACTGCCCCTTTTTTAACTTTATAGTCTCCTTAAGGGCCTATCTAGCCTATTATACAGATAAGTTTGATTAATTTTCAAAAACGTGACTTGAGGATATTAAATGAGAAGCTCATCCCTCAAAAATGTGCTTCAGTTTATTCTCTTTGACACAAAACTTTCTTGGTTAAAAATTTCATATCAAGCTTTTATGGGAAAAAATTGCATATTACACACTAGAGTAACAAAAGACCTGTGTCTGACACACTTAGCCTGTCCTTGCACCCCTACCCTGAAATGTGTCCTCTTCACCCACTGCCCCTGCATGCACAAGCCCAGGAGGTCCTTGAGTAGCCTCAGGCTTCCCAGAGTATCAGATGCCAAGAGAGGCTGGAGAACTCTTTCAGCTCATGTCTCATTAGCATCCCTGACTCCTGGCTTCATCCTGTCACAGGGCCCGTGTGAACGCCAGGGCGGAAGCATGGAAGTCCCCAGAGCAACACTTACATTGTACGTTATTCTTAGCAGCTAATAAGTAATCCCGTCATTATCAAAAGCGTTTCTGAGCGCCTCTTGCCAGAGGCAGTATGTCACACAGAGTACTTGCTGTGCTGTTTCAGGGCTGGCCTAGGAAATTATTCTGGAGCAGTTGGGCCCTTAAAGGAATTGTGGAGTTAATAATTTGTCACAGATCTGGGTTCCACAAGGTTGACCAGTGTCATCGATCCTAAATCAACCCGTAATGTGGGGTGGCTGATGCTGAACCTGTCAGAATCCAGAACAAATATGACAGAGATCAGATGTGACCTTACTGGAATCAGAAAACCTCTGCATAGACTCAGCCACCCACAGTAACCCTCAGTCCAGCTGGTCATTTACAGATGCCTATTCTTGTTTTCAACTGGGATAACAGAAAGGTATGAGGCACTTCAAAGAGTCTGTCTCCACTCCTGGGGGCAGAAGAACACAAGTTCACAGCATACACCCCACTAGTCATGAGGAAGGAGCACTGGGCCTGGGGAGAACAGACTTGAGTTTGAGTTAGGCTCCCTCTGCACCTGCATATTTTGTGGATGAAAATGTTAATCATAATGAATTTCAATTGCTTCAACGGTAAAATGTGGATAATGGCACCTACCTACTTTACAAGTTATTGGAAAGCCCAAGTTTGGTAATGGTTGTGAAAATGCTTGGAAAAATGCAAAAAATTACACTTATATATACATATTTGGAATTATTCTGTTATATTACCAATGTTATTCTTACTGGTGCTGATGAGCATGTGGACACATCTCAAACATCACTTAGTACAGTGCTCCTGAAAGTTTACTGTATATGTATAGGAACCACCTGGTGGTCTTGTTAAAATGCAGGTTCTGATGCAGCAAGTCTGGATGGGACCCAAGAGTCTGTATTTCTAATAAGCTCCCTGGTCATGCCAGCACTGCTGGTCTGGAACATGCTTTATGGAGCAAGGATTCAGGATAACTTCAGCCCTTTAAAAGTGTTCAGTGTCTAAATAGCCTCCATATATGGCTCTGGGAGTAAGAATCTGAACATCTTAAGTTATTTATCCTATTTTGAATGTAAAGGTAGTTTTCGCTTGCATGTAGTGCATGAGCTGAGGGTCCAGGAGTCTGTCACATAACCTTGGCTATGAACTGTGGGTACTGTTACCATAAACATAATCAAGTAGTATTGGTGAATGTCTTCTATACATTGTTTCTCTCCTTTGGAGATTTTGCTTTGCCTAAATTCTCAGCTACCCTTTAGAGAAAATTCACTTTGGCCATTTATTCTTGGCAGTACTGAGAAATCATTTCCAGCAGAGAAGCTGTGGCCAGATGGCCTGCAAGGGGCCTTTCCTAAGACGTGTCTGCCCAGCCCTGCAGCCTCTCGGAAGCTGTGCTCGCTGGGAGATTCATCTTTGTCACAAAGAGCAAATCACGTGCTGTGGAATATCACAGCCTCATTATGGGATGTCATCTCACAGCACAAATACATTATTTTCCCCAGATTTACAGACAGTGCAGCCCACATCACCACCAGCATGTGATGGATGCGTTCTATCTGGAGGTATTTGGGTGTGTGATTTACACATGGCAGGACCCTGGCAGACATGGACCGTAGACAGCCTCACAAGGGCTGTGCAGAAAGTTTCTCCTTCATGGTCTCTTAAACACAAAACCCAGTGGTCAGAAAATGTTGTGAAACCTGCTTTAAAGGAAAGAAAAGGAGATGGCCTCAAAATCTTGCTATAATACTTTCCTTAGCGTCTTATGTATTAGAATTTGGACCTCACAATAGGGGAACTTTGTTGGAATTCATGTGAGATCCCATTGGATGGACCAGCAAAGAAACATCTGGTATTAAATTCCATCCTATAAAAACCTGTTGTTTAACAAGGCATTGTGTCTTACATGAGAAGCATTGTGCTGGAGCGTGTTGGAATTTCTTCAAGTTCAAATTCATTTTGTGATTTCTTCAAATTCAAAGCAAATAATCTTACTAAGAGAGTAAGAAGTGAGAGAATTATATGTAGTTTTTTTCTTACTTGTGGCCACTTTACCTCCTTGGAAAGAGAGAACCAAATCTTAAAGAGAAATGGAACAGTATAAATCTCATAATGAGGGATTTCAGTTTTAAAGAGATCTAAAAACCCTCATAGCTTCTATTTAATGCTTTAATCTCTTCCTCACACTGTAGTTGCCTAATCTTTACTTTAATTAGGGAGATCATCATCTCCAAAAAAATTTTCTTGTTATTTCTAAAATATCTGAACTCTTAGCTCTTGCACATATCAGTCTGTGCCTATTCCCACCCACTGGTCCTAGTTCCAAGCCTTAGTGGCTTAAGAATATGTCTAGCTCACATCTTCCCAGCCCCTACCTCTTCAAATTCTACCTTCCACCAATAATATCTCTAATATCTAATAACCCTAATGCTATATTGATCTGTAAGGAAGTTTAATTTTATGAAGGAATCGCTTGATAATCACACTGAATGTTTCATTTTTTCAAGTTCAGTTGCATGTGCTTATTAGAGAGGGTTGGGAAAGAGGAATAGAGAGACAGAGAGAGCAAGCCAGAACAGCAAGCAAGAGAAAGGGCAGTAATATCCTAAATAAAGCTGGTAATCCTGTCAGCCATTTGCCCAAGTGAGTGTGCATCTGGGACATGATGAGAATCTATTTCTCCTGCGGGCTCAGTTCCAGGTATCTCCCACAATAAGGCAACTGACCACACTGACCATGCTTTAAGTATTTAAGATGATTTTTTTTTTTGGAATGGCAAGCAAATATGAGCCAACTACTTCATTTGGCAAACTTCTAATATTTGGCAAACAAATATTAATTTTAAACTAAATGCACTGGTGTGAATAAAGTGAAGGTTCCTGTGGCCAGGATTCTCGCCTGGCCCTGGTTGGCTATCTCACTGCACATGCGGGGGCAATACATTGTTATTCGCTCTATATAAAGAGCTCCACCCAGTGCTCTGGGGGACACAGTGGCACAGCTGCAAGGCTGCAGGAGATCAGAGGCTGGAGTGCTGGCAGCGCCGAGGACCGAGACTGAGGATGGCTGCAGGGGCAGAGAGGCCCAGAGGCAGAGACCAGCTTGCTGCATGTAGACTCTCACTGAGTGGACGGGATTCTAGTGCTTGACCTGCCACCGTGTAAATAAAGTTGGGTATAAACCTTTCACCCCAAGAATGTTCCACTGTCATTTCTTTGGTCTCATTGAATCTGTAGTTAATTTGTCCAGGGCTGAAACCCATTGGCAAGACAATTGGTTTTCTATTGCTGCTATAACAGACTGTCACAAACGTAGGGACTTAAAACAACACAAATATATTATCTTATAGTTCTGGATGTTCAGAAGTATGAATTTGGGTCTGAGAGCCAAACTCAATATGTTATCAGGGATACGATCCTTCTGGAGGTCCTAGGCAAGAATCATCCCTTCATTTCCAGCTTCTACAGGCTCTCTACTTCGCTTGGCTTATGGCCTCTTTTCAACGATGACATCATTTCAATCCTTTTGCCATGTAAGATGTCACAGGTTTCAAGGATTAGGAGTTCTTGGGAAGGAGGCCTTATTCAGCCTCCTACACCAAGTTAAAGCAAAGGCACCTCGTGGCCTAAGCGTGTCTCTCCTGACCTAGAAAGATGGCCGTGTCAGGAAAGCACGGGTGTCCCAGATTCCGATCTCAGCCTCTCCCCTCCCCCACCTCGGTGATTGGGTAACTCATCTTCAGAGCTGAGCCTCGTGCCCGATGAGACACTTTGGGAGGAGAGGCGAGCTGGTACCGACACTCAGGTGCCGGTACGCTCACAGCCCTAACAGTGAGGCCTCCTTACACTTTAACCTATCTCCTTACACTTTTGCGTCTTCCTCAGCCTGCATCACTCTATCTATCCACGCGTTGCTTTTCTCATCTGTAAGATTCGAGTATAAAGATAATCATTACTCTTTTGTATTTTGCTTTGCTTCTTCAGAAGCAAATGAACTAGTGGCATGAAAGCACTTTGTCAACAGGCAAATGCTATGCACAAGTTTATGACAACTAATATTTTTTTAAAGCATGAAGGTAGAATAAGTGATACTTCCTACTTTTATCTAATTAATATACAAGTTAATTCATGAAAACAGGAAGTATTAATGCATATGTTTACAAAGATAAATCAGGAATGTCCAACAGGAACCACATTCCTTTATGGCAATTGTTCTTAGCCCTTGGCTGCATATTTCAATCACCCAGGGAGCTTTTCAAAATGCTGATGCCTGGGTCTCATCCCCAGGGAATCTCATTTAATTGGTGTGGGGTGCAGCCCAGGCGCTGGGATTTTTAAAACTCCCCAGCTGACTCTAATGTGCAGCCGAGGTTGAGAACCGCTGGTTAATGACTACTTTAGAAGAGTCAGAAATGTGTTTTGAATTGATTTAAATTTTATGGAGTGTAGAGAACACACTTTTCCTATTTACAGAATATATTCTGTAGAATCAATGTGACAGGCAAAATTCGTAAAGTCATATTCATATTCATATTCAAAACATTTATTTTAACATATGAGGCATCTGAGCATCAAAATGCAAGCAAATGTTTATTTTTGACAAAAATAAGTACATTGTGGGTAGGTAAAGAAGAAGAACAGTGTCTCCTACATAGATTACATCCTATCTAATACAGAGGTTCTTGTTCTTGGCCCAGGCAGTGGTTCTAGAGCTTGACAGCACATTAGAACGAGCTGAGGAGATTTTAAAATCCTAGTGTCCTGACAGCACCTCTAATCAGTTATGTTAGCATCTCTGAAGGTAAAACCAGGCTTCAGATATTTTTTTAATCTCCTCGTGTAACCTTTAGGTAGCAAAAAAGTCAGAACCCCTAGCCTAATTCACTTTAAACTCAAAATCAATATGAGCAGCATTTACTGAGAACAGATCATTTATCACTGGGAACTGCAGAAAGGCTGCTCAAGAGACACCCAGTCTAGTGAAAGAAGGAAACATGGCAACACACAGTTAACAAAGATAAGAACAAGATGCAGTGAGCACACAGAGGAAGGCCAGAGTGCTGTTTCTCCATGACAAGGCATGGGGAAGAGAAACAGACTACTACACGGTTCAGCAAGGAATTTGGGGAAGGTGAGATCTGAACTGGGGCCGGGGTGAGAAGGGCAGTTCTAGGACATGATGGAGCATGTGCAGAGGGTCAGAAGCCTCGCTGACAGTAATTGACTGTATCATAGAGGATTACCGATTTTCTCAGTGTTAGCACAGAATTATTAAAGCAATACCTTATTGAATAGGGAGTATTTTGGCATTCACCAAGTTTTTTTAAACACAGTTCTTGAGATAGTACCCAGTAATAAAAAGGACCAAACAAGAAGGGTGGATCGCAAGAGAATAATGCTGAGTGGCGATAGCCAATCAGAATACTAAATACTCTATGATACTATTTACATACCGTTCTTGAAATAACAGAATTATAGACAACAGATGAGAGGTTTCCAGGGGCTAAGGATGAGGGGTGGAAAGGAGAGGAGGTGTGAATATAAAGGGTAGAAAGATGAGATCCCTGTGGTTGCAGATTCGCCCTGAATCTTGATTGCAGAAGTTGTACCAATCTCCACATGTGATAAATCAGCACAGAACGACACACTTATGCTGACCAATGCCGACTTCCTGGTTTTAATCTACTACAGTTAAGTAAGATGTAACCATGGGAGAGACTGAGTGAATAACACACTGGACCTCTCTGTTCTTTGTAAATTCCTGGGAATCTATAATTATTTCAAAATAAAAGATTTTTAAATGAACTAACAAAATAAACCAAAATAGATTGTTACAAAAGAAACACTGTGATTCTAGTATTACTATGATTCAAAAGGCAGTTTAGGACCTTGAAAGGAATAATAAAAAATGTCTTGGTTTTTCTTGGTGCCCTTTAATCTCCCCTTATTTCTCTTGCCCTTTCCTGTCTTTTGTCCTTTCTTTCTTTCTCTTACTTTTTCCTATTTTTTCCTGCACATCTTAATCTTTTTTCCAAAAGTACAGCTTGCAGAACACATTTTAAGATCATACCAAACAACAGACAGAAGAAATGATAATAATAAAGGGCCCAGATAATAGAGAAAAGTTAGTGATATCCCAATAAGTCTGTTGTTACTAGGCTGCAAGTACATTATGAAAATTTAGTTTATAATTTACACAGCAGGACATTCATATGCTCTTTTATTAATATGCTAACTTTGGGCTAAAATAAGAACCAAATAAAATCTCCTTTATAACCACTTTAGTTCCTTTAATCTAATGGTGACATAGTAACAACAAAGAACAAACTTTTGGGATAAGAATAAAAAATGCAGGTTACATTTCAGAGATTAGAATATTTATATGTTTAAATGTCAATTACAGACTATCTTAAACTAAGTTTTGCTTAAAATTGGTTGATATAACAAAAAATAAAATGGTCCTTTATGGAGGGAATTTCTATACTAACCTCACAAATATATCTAATAAAAATAGTTGTCTCTGTTGTGCCTAAGCACTCTGGAGAAATGATCTATAAGGCAAAACACGTTTTGATTTCCATGTTAACAACAAAAGTAAGTGTGTTCTAGGAGTCCTTGCCAGTGAGAAATGGGGTAATTAGAAGTTTCCCCCAAAGACTGGCAGTGGGCTCAGGCCTCAGCCTGAACCCAGAGCCTGATGTAAAGGTTCATTGTTCTTCCCCTTTGTGATGTTCTTGACGATGACAGGCGCCGGGGCTCAGAGGCCTTGGCTCCTTCTCCATGAGATACCAGCGCTGTAAATAAATCACTCCTTGATCTTTAAATTTCATAACTTACATTTCCAAGTTAATAAGAAGCATACATCTAAAACTATTCAAAGGGATAAGTGGGCTTTGTTCAAACAACATAAAGGAAATAGAGCCTTTTCTTTGATAACAGAAATTACATACTTCAGAAACACCTAAAAATATCTTTTAATTGAAGAGAGTATGAATACCTCTTAGGGAAAAAGGAGTAGCTAATTATACTAAGAAATTTAATGAGATTATCACATATCTTAATGGTTCTTGAGTCACTGTGGAATTTTTTTTTTAATTCTTAGAGAAATCTGTACCTTGGCTGAATTAGAGAAAACAGATAGTTTTCCACTAGGTTATTGGAAAACAATTTTATTAAATTCTTCCAAATCAAAGTGATCAAATAAAGTCAAATCATAACAAATTAGCAAAACAATTTGTAAATTTAAAGAGATACTGAGCCTTCTTGAAAGTGAAATATAAAGCAGATGTGCCAAGGGAAGAGGGCAAGGGGATGGGTAATAGGTGGAGGGGATACAGAGGCATAACCTGAAAATTGGAAAATAAGTTAGATGTAGGAATGGAAGGACAGCAAAGAGAATTTAACCAATAATATTGTAATATCTTGGTACGATAATGGCACAACTACACCTATAGTGGCAAGCATCTATTAATGTGTATAATTATGGAGTCACTATATTGCACATCTAAAATCAACATAATATTGTACATCAACTTTAGTGCAATAAAGTAAAGTGCAGAAGATGTGCCAAGAGCTGCTTTCAAAATATGAAACCCCAGACCAAGTCTCTAACCGTAGGATGCATGCCCTAGAAGCAGCCCCTCACGCATGAGTCTCCTGCTGGCAGCAGTAGAATGTGATGGGACAGGGAGCCATGCTAGAGAGCCCAGGGGACCCAGGAGATCAGCTCTGTCATGGAAGACCGTCTGCTACCTGGCAGGGACTTTCCTTCCAGCCTTTCCCTTGTTATCTTCTGTTCAGCTCTCCTCCTGCAATTACCCTGGATTCTCTCCAGTCGTGATCTCAACCACTGCTTTCCACTCTCAGTGCCCTTCCTATAGCAAGTATTAACCTCTGCTGGGAAGGCTTCCTCATGCAGCCGGCATCTGTTCGGTGAGCATCTGCTATCCACCCAGGACAGAGAAAAAGATACACAGGGTCCTCGGCTTGATAGAGTACCACGCTAAGTGGGAGAGACAGGTGATAGGTAAACAAGTAATCAAACAAGATAATTTTGAATTCTGAGTGCTATGAAGGAACTCAATAAGGCAGTGTAATAGAGGGTAGCTGGGGCAGAGAGGCAGGGATACTTTACGCAGATGGGGCATCAGGAAAAAGATAACATTAAGCTGAGAACTGAAGAATGAAAGCAAGCCTGCCAGGCAAAGAACAGAAGAGCTTCCCGGGAAGAGAGAGAGAAAATGTGAAGGCTCTGCAGTGGGAATGGAACTGGTAAATTCAGGCAATTGAATTGAAACCAGAATGGCCAGAATGTCATAAGTGATGCCAAGTGAAGTCAAAGAGGTGGAATTGAATAGGGTCATGTGTAGGATCTACAAGGGAGCGAGTTTCTATTTTATTTTTAGTGAGATGGGAAGCCATTGAAAAATTTAAGGCACAAGAATAATATCATCAAATGTATATTTTAAAAATATTGCTCTGGTCTCAGTATAGAGAAAGCACTTTACGTTGTGGTGGGGGGAGGAATAGAAGTAGGAGGAGATGTTAGGAAGTTATTGTCATAAACCAGGTAAGAGGGAATGATGTCTTGGACTAAGATGGCAATGGTAGAGACTGAAGACAGTGAATGGATTCTAGTTATATTTTGAAGGTTGAATGCACAATTCTTACAGAACTGTTGGTCCTGAGGGAAAGAAGAAAGGTAGAAATACCAGATGACTTGTGATCTGGGGACTTGAAAGCTGAGATGATGGTGGCACCATCTAATGAACTGAAGAAGAATGGGCAAGAAAAAGAGGTGGAGAAGGAAATGGGAGTCGAATTTTGGACACTGAAATGTCTGTGGATGAATGAAGCATAAAGCAGGGAGGGAGTTCCAGTCATCACTACTGAAACTGAAACCCCTTCCATTTGGTTTTTTAGCTACATTTAAATGTTTATATGCTTGGAGAAAAATTCCACACCTGGGTGTCTCTCTTCCAGGAAATACTGACATATATGTACAAAAAGGCACATAGTAAGATATTTGTTGTAGCATTGCTTGTGATAGCAAAACTGATATCAACTTAAGTATTCAGAGAAGAGAGAGTGCTTCATAAACTACAGTACATCCTAACATAAAATCTCTGGCAGTAGTTGATGGAGAGCTCTAGTGTTATGAAATGAGAAGATCACAAGGTTATATTTTTAAGTTAAAAAAAAAAGTCAAGTTATAGAATTACATATAATATAATCTCACTTATGGGGAAAAACGGTAATGCACAAAGATAAGTGCATACATATGTAAGCAAATCCATAAAAATATGACTCCATAAAATTACATCAGGGAGGAGAGGGAGTAGGTGGGGAGTAGGACTCAGGCTCTTTATTCTACTCAAGTACTTTTTGAATTTTTGCAAGAAAAATGTATAATGCATAATTTTATGTTTTAAATAATACTTAAACCAGTAAGCCCTACCTGTTGACCTAAAAAACAATGGAATCCTACTCTTTTATTTTACAGAAGACAGAAGCAAGGACCAGAGAAGCTGAAGGACCCCATCAAAACTGCACAACTAGTTGAGACTGAACCCAGGCTTCCTAATAGCCAAGGCTACCTAGCTCTTAGAGATGTTGAGATGTGTCTCAGTCAGTCTGGGCTGCTAAGAAGAATGCCACGAGACTGGGTAGCTTATAAAGAACAGAAATTTATATCTCCAGCTCTGGAAATCCCAGACCAGGGTGCCAGCACGATTGGTTTCTGGTGAAAACTGTCTTCCGGGTTGCAGACTGCCGACTTCTCATTGTATCCCACGTGGTGGAAAGGGGGGGGTAATAGAAGTCTCTGGGGAACCCTTTATAAGGGCACTGGTCCCATTTAGGAGGGTTCCACTCTAATAGAGGACCTAATCACTTCCCAAAGGTCCCACCTTCAAACACTAACACACTGGGAATTAGTTTTAACATATTTTGGGGGACACAAACATTCATCCATAACAACATGTACTAACTCTTTCATTAGCATTTTTGCCTGTTTAGTTTTATTTATTGAATATATATCTGAGTATAATGTATGGATTTTGAGGATAAGATGTATGCAGCTATTGTATATATGAAAAGAATGGATGCATATTTCTCTCTAGTTGTGGGAGTAAGAAAAGATGGATCCAAAGAATTCAGAGTAAGCCAGGGAGTTCTTGAATAAGTAGAAACACCACCACTAACAGGAAGGACTGCTCAGAGCCTGGGATGACACACACACACTGTGGAGAGTGAAGTGAAGTGATGGACAAGTCACATGTCCTAAAGAAATAACCGACTTCAGAGATTGAGTTTCCTCCCCATCATGTCCTAGGAGATGATTCCTCAGCATTATACTTCTCATTAAATAATAATTTTAAGATATAATGCAGTAAATAGTAACCTGAGGCAGTATTTCTGTAGCCACGATTTGATCGGCATGGGAATGGAGAAGCGTGACCCAGAGAGACAAAGGGACAGGAAGCAGAGAAGAGAACAAAGAGGAGCATCTCCGTGGTTTTGACTTTTTTCTTCTTGCATTTCATCCAGTCTGCGGCTGGCTCTCTCAGGTAGGAATAAGCTAACTATTATCTCTGCTTCACTGACTCATATCAGTTTCCCAGGGGTGCTGTCATAGGGACTGGGGAATGCGCAACGCTCCTTCCGCTCTGTCCCTTCTGGGAGGAGGGAGTTTCGGTGCCAGAGCAGTCCTCTCCTCCCTCAACTTCTGTTCGCTCCTCCCTGTGGAGGGCAGGCGGTGTGTCTGGTGGAGACTAAGAAATGAGCCTGCCTGATCTTGGCCCTTCACCTCCCCTTTTCCCCTTTGAGACCTGTACTTTCTGCAGGAAGCATGCCTTCTGCTCTACTTCTTCATGCCCTGTGTTTCAAAAAGGAAGATGTTTGTAACAGGGCTCAGTCCATGTGGGAATACTTCCAGAATTCAGTATTAGTAAACCCGCTAGCCCATAAATAGAAGCTACATTCTCTGACATCAGCTTCATTGATAATAAAAATAATATACTGGCTTCCAAACTGCTTTACTTGTAATTCTTACACTCCCCTTGGTTCAGAACCCAGATGGACAAGAGGGGGCTATTTATTGGGCTGGCTGGAACCTGAACAACTATACATGGAACGGCAAGGAACAGTCCTCTGGTCAAACTGGACTTGGGACCTTGTAGGGGGCATACATTCTGACACCAGACACCAAGAAGTATTCAAGTCAGAAGACAGCCAGCATATTTTGGGGGGGTTACTGAAAATATGTCACTATAGAAGTATTCTGTTATTATTAGAGATGTGTGTGTGTGTGTGTGTGTGTACACTTAATATAATTAAAATATCTGTATTACAATGAAAATAAATCTTAGTATCTGGATAGCTTGAAGTTTAAGAAAAATGTCAGCTCTTCCATTGAAGCTGCCTTGATTCTCCTCGCAATATATGCTTTCTCCTGCCTCAGTTCTTAAAATGTTTCCTTTGTACCACTCAAGCCACTTAGCACAAACAGCCTTCTATGGCACCAGCTGTGAATATGTCTTCTCTCCCCTTTCTAGTGTGTGAGCTCCTGCAGGCCAGAGACCTTATCTTATTCAAGGCTGTGTGTTTTGCAGCATCTGTTACAGAAACTTACAATTTGTAGATAGCAAGAAAATGCAATTTTAAAATGTTTAAAAGCAAACAGATCATAACCAAAAGGCTTTGAGTTGATGGCAAATCATATTGTGAACTTTTCCTCTCCATAGCCATTTATTTACATATTTAAAACTCAATAGACACCAAGGACAGTCTTAAGAGAGGAGAAATTCCTGAAGAACAGCCTTGGGCAGTTGAGAAACATAGAAAGAGGGAGAGGCTGTGCCTCTCGTCCTATCATTTCATGTTTTTCATTATTTCTCAAACTTAATAACCCATATTTCTCAGGCTTTTGCACCCCACCAGCATGATCCAGGAACATATCCCCCTACAAAACCCTCATTCCACTGCTGTTTCCAAGTGAGTATCTGAGATGACCTCATAAACACTCCTAATAGTAAATAGTAACCTGATAGAGCCCCTTGAGGATCACCTGGTAGCACTGCTGCCTCGGTTCTTGGCCAGGGCTCCTAAGCCCTTTCTCTCAGGGCTCCCAAAGCTGCACTCACAAGCACCCGGGTGGGTAAGGGGATTAAGGGGCCCTCCTAGATGCTGAGCAAACATTTCCCACACCACACCACTCAGGTTCAAAGAAGTGAGGCTTATATTCATTGTACCCTGGAGAACATCGGGACAACAGTTCCTTCACCTTCTGCCTGGAGTCCCATTCTTTCTCCTCATTCCTCTTTCTGCCGGAGGCATGTGCAAACCTCTTCCTAGAAAACCCCCCATGAAAATCTATGCTTGGAGAACCTGCTCTTACGTTGGCTGTGCCCGAGCCTTTGCACAGGAACTCTGCCAACAGCCGTGATTCTTCGCTTTAGGCCCTGCCTCATCCTACACATCCTTTCTCCTTTTTAAGACTGTCCTTGGTGTCCACTGAGTTTTAAATATGTAAATAAATGGCTATGGAGAGGAAAAGTTCACAATATGATTTGCCATCAACTCAAAGCCTTTTGGTTATGATCTGTTTGCTTTTAAACATTTTAAAATTGCATTTCCTTGCCGTCTATGAATTGCAAGCCACTATAATAGATGCTGCAAAACACACAGCCATGAATAAGATAAGGTCTCTGGCCTGCAGGAGCTCACACACTAGAAAGGGGAGAGAAGACATATTCACAGCTGGTGCCATAGAAGGCTGTTTGTGCTAAGTGGCTTGAGTGGTACAAAGGAAACATTTTAGGAACTGAGGCAGGAGAAAGCATATATTGCAGGTGACATCAAGGCAGATTTGGTGGAAAAGCCGACATTTTTCTTAGACTTAAAGCTATCTAGACAGCAAGAAGCCTCAAAAGCCAACCCAAATTACCATATCCTTCATCCTGCTCTGAGCCTAGGGGCTGAGAAGCTTGCCCTTCCAGTCCCACCTCAGTTCTCATGCAGGCAAGTCACTGCCGCACTCTGAAGTTCAGAATCAGTCACAGTGGAGTAGTACTTAATAAATGCACGTGAGAGCACCCAGTGGAGCCCTAGGTGAATGTAAATTCCATGGTCCCTCACTCTAGTCCCAAGAGCTGTTGCTATATTTGTGCAATATCTTGGAAATTAAGTCACTCCCTCTCTCTGTTCCTTAGTTTTCCCATCTGTACATAGGTGGTTGGAACTGGTGATCATGTTACCATACTAAGAATAAATGACAGCTTATGTAATGTAAATACTAAATATTAATTTTGTGCTCCTAGTTTAGTCTCGTTTCATCATTCAGACAGACTCATATAATCCCATGCCCATTCACGTAAAACTTGAGCCCATTTCAAATTGCACAAGCCAAGAATACTAATGAGAGAAGTCCTGTTCATATTCTTTTAAGATAAGAAAAAAGCTTGCTGCATGCTCACCTACTACACTAAGACAAAGCCAAGGACTAAGAATGAACTCAGTAGGAGCAGCATTTATTGTTCCTGATGAACATCCAAGTCTGCGGTAGAAATTCAGTATCCAAGGAACTGTTTCTGTTTCCAGCCATGATCTTTTCCTTGGCTAAGAAAATACACTGAAGCACTAGGTTTTATCTGACACTCAGGGAAAATCATGTTACAAAAGAAATAATAGAACTGGAGTTTGCAGTGCAAAGTAGCAAAAATCAGTCCTTGACTTGAGCTACAGAAGGCCTATCCATGTACAATTCACATATGTGATAAATTGCACTCCTCATAGCGACAAAATGGGCTCAAATTCATTACATTAACTTTATTGATTTACAGTCTGTGCAAGGCAAAAGTCATGTGATTATAGGGCTAACCCTGGTAATACTCCATGTTCCTTGTCAGGTTTTCTGATAGGTCTAAGAGTTATTTTTATCCACTAGACCATATCTTAAACAGCCAACCTCAGCATTTTCATAAGAGCTCAGGAATGTAGGAGATCTCATGGGTTGCCCAAGTTATCTCTCTTTTCCCAGCATAATGATTCTCACTGTCTTCTCCTCTAAGCATTATCCAAGTTAGGGGAACACATCTAAGTGGCAGGCAACTCATGACCTCTTGAGTCAATCCCTTTCATTTTGGGGAAGCTCCAGTGATTAGAAAGTTCTTAGGAATTGTGAGTCCAAAATCTGTGTTCCTACCTAGTACTAAAATGTCACCTTAATTTGTAAAATCTTATCTTTCCTCCTCACACATAGCAAATACTTGCTGAATAATAAGTATGGCATGGGTACTATACTGAAGTAGTTCACTCTAGTATAATAAGATTACAGATTTTCAGGCAGGCCTAAGATGAAGGGTGACCTCGGGCAAACTGTTTCTAAGCCTCAGTTTCCTCATCCATAAAATGTGGAAAACAGTAGCACCTACCTTATAGTGTTGAGAGGATTAAATGAAATCATGCCAGCCAAGCACTTAGTGAAGTGAATGGCAGGAAACATTCAAAATATTTAGTTGCTATTAATATTACCATCAATAATGATTTCTGGCAATGCTCTGTTCAATTGGAAATTATCAGGCACATACACTGAAAGGACATGGACAAAATAACCTGTTGAACAAGAACAATAGAAAACTTCCAATTGATGACAGACCTCTTCCTTAGTCTAGCCTCCAATCTCTTGAGCATAACACAGTACTTAGTACACTTCTACACCCTTTGGGATATTGGGCCTATTCTTACTATTGCTTATGTGGATGGGTATCACAATCTATCATTTCTACGAGGCAGCTGGAAGGGTCATAGAGTTGGAAGGGACCTTGGAGATTAAGTGCATCCTCTGTATTATACATACATTGAAACTAAGACCTAGAGAGAAACAGCAATATGGTCAAGGTCATCCAGGTTTGTAGTAGAAGAACTAGAACCCCAAAGTGACTTCTGACTTCCAAGTAAGAATCCTTTTACTCTACCCCACTGTTAATAGGTACCAAAACTTCATCAGTGTGTGACATCTTTGGCATTTCTGCGTGCTGTTCTATGAAGGTAACCAGATGTGTGTAACCTCTCTTTACATTTGCTAGAGGCATTAAGAGAAATGCTGGTTATCCTTTCTCCCTTCATCCTCCCACCCTAGTTATTTCCACATATTTCCTACTGGACACCCTCTTAAATCCTGTCACTATATGAATCAGTCCTCTTTAAATGTAGGTGACATAAAACCAAATCATATTTGTTAAGGCAAAAGGAAATTGTTGGGAAACACTGGTAAACATCTTCTAGAACTGAAGGAATTGTTGACTTTATGAAGGAAATAAACTGTAAAGTTTCTTTGGACCTCATGCCAAGAGTACTGTCATTAATGTAATGTGATTCCAGTGATACCCAGTCTGTCTCTTTTGTTCTTAGTTTTACAGGAGACAGAAGACACAGAGGGAATAGATGGGCTCAGGTCAGGTCCCCTGTCACCCATGGACCAGTTTGCTATTATGAGAGTCGGAAATTGTATAGCTCTGCTAGAGACCTCCCTCCCCTGGGCATGACGGGCTCTATTTAGAGAACAGGGAATCCCTGTGAGCAGAGCAGCTGCCCCAGGAGGTGTGTACTGCATCCACTATGTGTCTCCCCACGTAGATTGTGAGTGCCTAGAAGGCAACCACTATGTCAGTTTCACCTTTCTACAGGATTTTAAAGCACCTTCCTTGCCTGTGTCTAGTGAACACCCAGTGGGCACTGCTGGGTTTGAATGTATTAGATGTGCAGTATCTCTTGACCAAGTATACCAAACCAAGCTGAGGATGCTCTGCTATCCAACTAATAAAACAGAGGCCTCTGCAGTCCTTTTGGTCACATGGAAAACTTCAAACTCAAGTACTGTATCCTGGCCCCAAGGAGAGCTACCTTGACCATGCTTCCCTCTCCAGCTTCCTGAAAGGATAGAGCCTCTCTTGTCAGGCAGCCTTCCTGTTGGAAATGTCTCTTCCTGACAGCCTGGAGCTTCCCCACAGCTCTGTCTTCTGAGGTGGAAAGGGAGCCCTGCTGTGCCCAGGTCATTAGGACTCTAATCTTTCCTCTTCATATGACAGACATCAGAGAACATGTTCTCTTCTCCTGACAAAAAAAAAACAAAAACAATTAAATATGCTCATTAAAGCCCTGTGATTCTCCTGCTTTCTTCAAATGCATAACAAAACAAATCACTTTCTGCTGACCTGAAGACTGGCCAGGGAGTGCTTGGCCCAGGCTGAGATGTGGACTGACTGCCAGAACCTCGTGGGATGTAAAGGCTGATTTCACTGTCAAATCCCGGACTTTTGCTATGGCCCCTCCAGCTGGTTATCAGATGCTGCTGGGCAACTGTGTAAGAACCCTCCATACAATATCACAATTTACCCAAATCAAAAGAGTAATAATATATAAAGGTAAAATTGAGTTCTAAAGTGGCCGATCAGCCTCTAATTGGCCACATCCACCATTCCTGGATTTTCAAGTGTAGGCTATGATGCAGTGTGGTGGAGAGGAAGGTACAGGACCGGAAGTCAGAACGCCTGAGTTTGCCGGCAGGTTCTGCCACTAGCTGGTTGTGTAATCTTCCAGTCTCAGGTACCTCATGTGAAAAGAAGATACAACGACCTTAGAGTTCACAGACTATTTAAGCTATGGTCCCAACAAACTTTACTTCTACTGGTACAGCCACCACTGTGAACTGATATTTCTAAAATATTGACTCTGTGTCAGACACTGCTATGTGTTTAATTACTATGTCTAAATTAATTTGTTTCCTATAATAACCTTTAAAGGAATTTAGAAACACTCTTCTTCCTATCTTACAAAGAAACTGAGATTTAAAGAGTGAAGTACCTTTCTCAACATTGCATCAGCAAGTAAACAACAGAGCTTCAGAACCCATATTTTTTTACATCTGTGGTACCCCAGTAATGTCTCAGTTGCCCAAAGCAATCTAGTGATTCCAAGCTCCCTTACTGGCCTCCCATTGTCTCAGACATTTGGTTTCTGGTCCTAAGTAAATGATTTTATCTCCTTCAAATTTCACTAACTGACCACTTATGAAAACCTTATCTTATTTAAAAATCAACCCATCTCTTTCTTCTAAAAACCACTAAGGTATAAGATTTAGTCTATATTTGCTCTGATCTCCATAAGTTCACTATACAATTCTCATTTGGCAACAAACGTGGTGCCTCATTAGCTCATTACTTTTATTATTATAATTTACCTCTGGTCATTTGTTATTTATGTTCTGTCTCACCAGCCTGATTGAACATCTTGAGGACGAGAACATGGATCATATTCTTTGAACTACTCTTAGCCTCTGGCACAATGCCTCTTGTCAGTCAGCAAATGTTAACTGGGCTTGGTATAGCTTCTTCCCCAACTTCAGCATGAACTGTCATCCTCATTAGTCAGTGTCTGTATGGCTGTAGGTGTCCCCTTTGGAAACCATGGTATTAGAATTGTCAGCCTGAAGCCTGGCAACTCACTGTGCAGGCAGGACTGGGAAAGGGCACCCTGTCCTCTGCCCATGATTCTGTGCCAGCTCAGGTGTGTTACTTATGCCAGAGGCTCACCATGTCTGCATGCCTCTGTGTGTCTGATTGGATCGGCAGGCTTTTCTGGTGATGTCAGCCAAGAAAAAGTAGCTAGCAAATGTGAAAAAAGTGGTACCAGGCACCTGGCCCTAACATCAGTTTTCTGTGCCAGTTTCACATTTGAATCAAGGCCTACCTTGAGAGTAGGGAGTGACTGTATCTTCTCTCCTTTCCAAAAGCTGGGCTGTGAGTGCCATGTTCATAAAAGTCATCTGTTGGGCTGTCTGTCCACAGCACCTGCACTTCAAACAACCAAATCCAGAGGTTGCCAAGAGCTTGGCACTCCATTGGTATAATGGCAATGCCAAGGGCTGAAGGGGTGATGAGCGTCCAAATTATCTCATCATCTCCTCTTAGAGGTTTTAATGCCGCAGTGTTGACAGAAAGCTGAAAGATTTTCCAGGTGCATTGTACTTTACAAATATCATGTATTTCAACAAACAATGGAGATACAACATGATTCAGCAAATTATGAAGAGTTCAATAATTCCAGGAAGGATGGTATCCTTTTACTCCTTCGACAATACTGAGTTATTAATGACCTTTAATGTACTTTTAGTAGTCATGGCTCCCCAGTTTCATTGACAACAAGGCAAGATAAACCAACTTTGGCTACAGTAAGAAGAGAAAGTTCTAGCCATCATTTTTAAATTGTACTCCTAAGACTGCTTTGAAAGAGGTGGTCAGTAGGGAGGGCTCCAAACAGGAGAAATGGTAACAACAAGGGGTACATATAAAAGCATTAGTATTGTTATTTAAATGTCTAAAAAGATAATTGATGTTTTAAAACAAAAATAATAATAGCAAACTGTGGGGCTTATAGCATAGGTGGAATTTAAGTGTGTGGCAGCAATAGTACAAAGACCAAGAGAGGAGAAGTGGAAATATACTCCCATAAGATTTGAATACTTGTTATGAAGTGATATAAGATAACTTAAAGATAGTCTGGGAGAAGTTTAAGATGAATGCTATAAACCCTAAAGCAGCCATTTAAATAAAACAACAAAGAACTATAGCTAATTTTCCAAAAGAATAGAATAAAATAGAATCTTAAAAAATAATATTCATATAATCCTATAGAATGAAGAAAAAGAAAAGATGGGGAACAAAGAAAAGACAGGACAAATAGAACTGAAATAGCAAGATAGCAAATTTAAACTCAGTCATGTCAATAATCACATTAAGTGTAAATGGTCTAAACATCCCAGGAAGAAACTGTCAGATTGGATTAAGAAAGCAAAACCCAACCATATGCTGCCTATAAGAAACCATCTTAGAGGGGGCGGAAGATAGCGGCGTGAGTAGAGCAGCGGAAATCTCCTCCCAAAACAACATATATCTATGAAAATATAACAAAGACAACCCTTCCTAGAATAAAGACCAGAGGACACAGGACAATATCCAGACCACATCCACACCTGAGAGAACCCAGCGCCTCGCGAAGGGGGTAAGATACAAGCCCCGGCCCCGCGGGACCCGAGCGCCCCTCCCCCCAGCTCCCGGCGGGAGAAGAGCAGGCAGAGCGGGAGGGAGACGGAGCCCAGGGCTGCCGAACACCCAGCCCCAGCCATCCGGGCCAGAGCGCAGGGCCCTCGATACTGGGAAAACAGGGCAGCAACAACAGTGAGCAGGCACTGGAGGCTGGGCGACAGAGGACATAAGAAAAGCGCGCGACCATTTTTTTTTTTTGCTTTTTTGCTGCTTTGTTTTGGCGAGCGCTTTTTGGAAGTCTTAAAGGGACAGGGACCCCAATATTAGGGAAACAGGGCAGAAAGACCGGTGAGCAGAGGCCTGAGGCTGGCACCGGAGAATAAAGAAAAACGAACGACCACCTTTTTTTTTTTTTAATTAAAAATTTTTTTTTTTTAATTAAAAAAATTTTTTTTTCTTGTTTTTTTTTGTGGTCGTTGTTTTGTTTTGGCGGGTGCTTTTTGGAAGTCTTAAAGGGGCAGGGCGGGTCACTTAATCCAGAGGTAGGGAATCCGGGGTCTCTGGGCACCCTAACCCCTGGGTTGCAGGGAGCAGGGAGGCCCCTTACGGAGATAAATAGCCTCCCAGCAGCTCCTGCTCCAACGCGACTCCACCATTTTGGAGTAGCTGCCCGAGCCAGGCCACGCCCACAGCAACAGCGGAGATTAACTCCATAGCAGCCGGGCAGGAAGCAGAAACCCTGTCTGCGCGCAGCTGCGCAGCACAAGCCACTAGAGGCCGCTGTTCTCCCAGGAGAGGAGGGCCACAAACCAACAAGAAAGGAAGTCCTTCCAGCCGTCACTCGTCCCAGTTCTGCAGACTATTCCTATCACCATGAAAAGGCAAAGCTACAGGCAGACAAAGATCACAGAGACAACACCAGAGAAGGAGACAGACCTAACCAGTCTTCCTGACAAAGAATTCAAAATAAGAATCATAAACATGCTGACAGAGATGCAGAGAAATACGCAAGAAAAATGGGATGAAGTCCGGAAAGAGATCACAGATGCCAGAAAGGAGATCGCAGAAATGAAACAAACTCTGGAAGGGTTTATAAGCAGAATGGATAGAATGCAAGAGGCCATTGATGGAATTGAAATCAGAGAACAGGAACGCATAGAAGCTGACATAGAGAGAGACAAAAGGATCTCCAGGAATGAAACAATATTAAGAGAACTGTGTGACCAATCTAAAAGGAGCAATATCCGTATTATAGGGGTCCCAGAAGAAGAAGAGAGAGGCAAAGAGATGGAAAGTATCTTAGAAGAAATAATTGCTGAAAACTTCCCCACACTGGGGGAGGAAGTAATCAAACAGACCACGGAAATACACAGAACCCCCAACAGAAAGGATCCAAGAAGGGCAACACCAAGACACATAATAATTAAAATGGCAAAGATCAAGGACAAGGAAAGAGTGTTAAAGGCGGCTAGAGAGAAAAAGGTCACCTATAAAGGGAAACCCATCAGGCTAACGTCAGATTTCTCAACAGAAACCCTACAGGCCAGAAGAGAATGGCATGATATATTTAATACAATGAAACAGAAGGGCCTTGAACCAAGGATACTGTATCCAGCACGACTATCATTCAAATATGACGGTGGGATTAAACAATTCCCAGACAAACAAAAGCTGAGGGAATTTGCTTTCCACAAACCACCTCTACAGAACATCTTACAGGGACTGCTCTAGATGGGAGCACTCCTAGAAAGAGCACAGCACAAAACACCCAACATATGAAGAATCGAGGAGGAGGAACAAGAAGGGAGAGAAGAAAAGAATCTCCAGATAGTGTATATAACAGCTCAATAAGCGAGCTAAGTTAGGCAGTAAGATACTAAAGAGGCTAACCTTGAACCTTTGGTAACCACGAATTTAAAGCCTGCAATGGCAATAAGTACATATCTTTCAATAGTCACCCTAAATGTTAATGGGTTGAATGCACCAATCAAAAGACACAGAGTAACAGAATGGATAAAAAAAGCAAGACCCATCTATATGCTGCTTACAAGAAACTCACCTCAAACCCAAAGACATGTACAGACTAAAAGTCAAGGGATGGAAAAACATATTTCAAGCAAACAACAGTGAGAAGAAAGCAGGGGTTGCAGTACTAATATCAGACAAAATAGACTTCAAAACAAAGAAAGTAACAAGAGATAAAGAAGGACACTACATAATGATAAAGGGCTCAGTCAAACAAGAGGATATAACCATTCTAAATATATATGCACCCAACACAGGAGCACCAGCATATGTGAAACAAATACTAACAGAACTAAAGGGGGATATAGACTGCAATGCATTCATTCTAGGAGACTTCAACACACCACTCACCCCAAAGGATAGATCCACTGGGCAGAAAATAAGTAAGGACACGGAAGCACTGAACAACACAGTAGAGCAGATGGACCTAATAGACATCTATAGAACTCTACATCCAAAAGCAGTGGGATATACATTCTTCTCAAGTGCACATGGAACATTCTCCAGAATAGACCACATACTAGGCCACAAAAAGAGCCTCAGAAAATTCCAAAAGATTGAAATCCTACCAACCAACTTTTCAGACCACAAAGGCATAAAACTAGAAATAAACTGTACAAAGAAAGCAAAGAGGCTCACAAACACATGGAGGCTTAACAACACGCTCCTAAATAATCAATGGATCAATGACCAAATCAAAATGGAGATCCAGCAATATATGGAAACAAATGACAACAACAACACTAAGCCCCAACTTCTGTGGGACACAGCAAAAGCAGTCTTAAGAGGAAAGTATATAGCAATCCAAGCATATTTAAAAAAGGAAGAGCAATCCCAAATGAATGGTCTAATGTCACAATTATCGAAATTGGAAAAAGAAGAACAGATGAGGCCTAAGGTCAGCAGAAGGAGGGACATAATAAAGATCAGAGAAGAAATAAATAAAATTGAGAAGAATAAAACAATAGCAAAAATCAATGAAACCAAGAGCTGGTTCTTCGAGAAAATAAACAAAATAGATAAGCCTCTAGCCAGACTTATTAAGAAGAAAAGAGAGTCAACACAAATCAACAGTATCAGAAACGAGAAAGGAAAAATCACGACGGACCCCACGGAAATGCAAAGAATTATTGGAGAATACTATGAAAACCTATATGCTAACAAGCTGAGAAACCTAGGAGAAATGGACAACTTCCTAGAAAAATACAACCTTCCAAGATTGACCCAGGAAGAAACAGAAAATCTAAACAGACCAATTACCAGCAACGAAATTGAAGAGGTAATCAAAAAACTACCAAAGAACAAAACCCCCGGGCCAGATGGATTTACCTCGGAATTTTATCAGACATACAGGGAAGACATAATACCCATTCTCCTTAAAGTTTTCCAAAAAATAGAGGAGGAGGGGATACTCCCAAACTCATTCTATGAAGCTAACATCACCCTAATACCAAAACCAGGCAAAGACCCCACCAAAAAAGAAAACTACAGACCAATATCCCTGATGAACGTAGATGCAAAAATACTCAACAAAATATTAGCAAACCGAATTCAAAAACACATCAAAAGGATCATACACCATGACCAAGTGGGATTCATTCCAGGGATGCAAGGATGGTACAACATTCGAAAGTCCATCAACATCATCCACCACATCAACAAAAAGAAAGACAAAAACCACGTGATCATCTCCATAGATGCTGAAAAAGCATTTGACAAAGTTCAACATCCATTCATGTTAAAAACTCTCAGCAAAATGGGAATAGAGGGCAAGTACCTCAACATAATAAAGGCCATCTATGATAAACGCACAGCCAACATTATATTGAACAGCGAGAAGCTGAAAGCATTTCCTCTGAGATCGGGAACTAGACAGGGATGCCCACTCTCTCCACTGTTATTTAACATAGTACTGGAGGTCCTAGCCACGGCAATCAGACAAAATAAAGAAATACAAGGAATCCAGATTGGTAAAGAAGAAGTTAAACTGTCACTATTTGCAGATGACATGATACTGTACATAAAAAACCCTAAAGACTCCACCCCAAAACTACTAGAACTGATATCGGAATACAGCAAAGTTGCAGGATACAAAATCAACACACAGAAATCTGTGGCTTTCCTATATACTAACAATGAACCAACAGAGAGAGAAATCAGGAAAACAACTCCATTCACAATTGCATCAAAAAAAATAAAATACCTAGGAATAAACCTAACCAAAGAAGTGAAAGACTTATACTCTGAAAACTACAAGTCACTCTTAAGAGAAATTAAAGGGGACACTAACAGATGGAAACTCATCCCATGCTCGTGGCTAGGAAGAATTAATATCGTTAAAATGGCCATCCTGCCCAAAGCAATATACAGATTTGATGCAATCCCTATGAAACTACCAGCAACATTCTTCAATGAACTGGAACAAATAATTAAAAAATTCATATGGAAACACAAAAGACCCCGAATAGCCAAAGCAATCCTGAGAAAGAAGAATAAAGTAGGGGGGATCTCACTCCCCAACTTCAAGCTCTACTATAAAGCCATAGTAATCAAGACAATTTGGTACTGGCACAAGAGCAGAGCCACAGACCAATGGAACAGACTAGAGAATCCAGACATTAACCCAGACATATATGGTCAATTAATATTTGATAAAGGAGCCATGGACATACAATGGCGAAATGACAGTCTCTTCAACAGGTGGTGCTGGCAAAACTGGACAGCTACATGTAGGAGAATGAAACTGGATCATTGTCTAACCCCATATACAAAAGTAAACTCAAAATGGATCAAAGACCTGAATGTAAGCCATGAAACCATTAAACTCTTGGAAGAAAACATAGGCGAAAACCTCTTAGACATAAACATGAGTGACCTCTTCTTGAACATATCTCCCCGGGCAAGGAAAACAACAGCAAAAATGAGTAAGTGGGACTATATTAAGCTGAAAAGCTTCTGTACAGCAAAAGACACCATCAATAGAACAAGAAGGATCCCTACAGTATGGGAGAATATATTTGAAAATGACACATCCGATAAAGGCTTGACGTCCAGAATATATAAGGAGCTCTCACGCCTCAACAAACAAAAAACAAATAACCCAATTAAAAAATGGGCAGAGGAACTGAACAGACAGTTCTCCAAAAAAGAAATCCAGATGGCCAACAGACACATGAAAAGATGCTCCACATCGCTAATTATCAGAGAAATGCAAATTAAAACTACAATGAGGTATCACCTCACACCAGTAAGGATGGCTGCCATCCAAAAGACAAACAACAACAAATGTTGGCGAGGCTGTGGAGGAAGGGGAACCCTCCTACACTGCTGGTGGGAATGTAAGTTAGTTCAACCATTGTGGAAAGCAGTATGGAGGTACATCAAAATGCTCAAAACAGACTTACCATTTGACCCAGGAATTCCACTCCTAGGAATTTACCCTAAGAATGCAGCAATCAAGTTTGAGAAAGACAGATGCACCCCTATGTTTATTGCAGCACTATTTACAATAGCCAAGAATTGGAAGCAACCTAAATGTCCATCAGTAGATGAATGGATAAAGAAGATGTGGTACATATACACAATGGAATACTACTCAGCTATAAGAAAAGGGCAAATCCAATCATTTGCAGCAACATGGATGGAGCTGGAGGGTATTATGCTCAGTGAAACAAGCCAAGCGGAGAAAGAGAAATACCAAATGATTTCACTTATCTGTGGAATATAAGAACAAAGGAAAAACTGAAGGAACAAAACAGCAGCAGAATCACAGAACTCAAGAATGGACTAACAGGTACCAAAGGGAAAGGGACTGGGGAGGATGGGTGGGTAGGGAGGGATAAGGGGGGGAGAAGTAGGGGGGTATTAAGATTAACATGCATGGGGGGGTAGGAGAAAAGGGAGGGCTGTACAACACAGAGAAGGCAAGTAGTGATTCTACAACATTTTGCTATGCTGATGGACAGTGACTGTAAAGGGGTTTATAGGGGAGACCTGGTATAGGGGAGAGCCTAGTAAACATAATATTCGTCATGTAAGTGTAGATTAGTGATAGCAAAAAAAAAAAAAAAAAAAGGGCAGTTCCTGTGTGGTAACCTCCAACGAGTGCTACACAAGGGTATAAAGGGCATATAAAAGTGTAGGCAAAGGGTCTGTTTGTGTTTACACAGAGGATCAAAGCCTAATTCGGCTACCCCGAAAATGAACTAAGATACGATATGAAAAAGAACTTCCAACATCTGCACTCTCTGGAAGACTCATGCCAGAAGATGATCATCAAAAAACCCCAACAAAGATCCACGCACTGCTACAGCTGTAGATGCACTCATCCCACCAGTTCCTGGACTTGCCATGGGAATGAGGAAGGAGATATCTAAGCTGGCCTGTGCATACAGTAAAACAACAAAATTGGACTGGATCTATACTGTTGGAACTCAACCAAGAATTTGGAGAAGTGCAAATTGTAGCGCTCCAAAGTCTTACAACTACAAACTATTTATTGTTAAAAGAACATATGGCATGTGAACAGTCCCCAGGAATGGGTTGTTTTAATTTGTCTGATTTCTCTCAGACTGTTCAAGTTCATTTGGACAATATCCACCATATCATAGATAAGTTTTCACAAATGCCTAAGGTGCCTAACTGGTTTTCTTGGTTTCACTGCAGATGGCTGGTAATTACAGATATGCCTTGGTTATGTAACTATACTCCTATTATGTTAATGTGTGTGTGCAATTTAAGTAGTAGCTTAAAACCTATACATGCTGAAGTTACTCTACAAGAAGATATATCAAAGAAATAATCAATCTTCCCATGTTTTCTTCCGCCTGCTACTTCTATAGCTTTTCTTCTTCCTTCCTAATTACAACCCTTAAATAGAATTCGTGCCTCATATCAAATTTACCGAGTATCATAATTCTTCCAAGTGGTAAAGATACCTCAAGACAAATGCTGGGCATAGAAGCCACAGGGCATAAATATGCAAAGAAGTAAAAAGCTAACTTTTTCAAACAATAAGGCTTCTCTCTCACTTACCAACTTCACATTTCCCTGTATGGCCCCGGAAGATGACTGGTTAGCCAGAGACGGGTAAGATTCCTCAAGGGAGGAACAACCTAAGACAGGCACAGTCGCAGGGGGGCCAGCAGGTGAGAAATTGGGGATCAACAGAGGTGAGGCTTAGAACCTCACCCCCCCGTTCTGAGAGAAATCTTCTGCATACGTGGATGTTTTATTGCCCTGGTCTAGCTTGGATTAACACATAGTCTACAGGCACACACCTGATCATCTACATGTGCTCTCTTACAACACTAAACTATGTTTTCTACCTTTATCTTGTATCTACCTACCACTTCAGCATTTTATTAAAAATAATAATAATAAAGAGAGAAATGTGGTATCCACATATAAATCAAGTATAAAAACCAAATCAGTATTCATATTTGAACTGACTGTTTATAGTTCATAATGCATGAGCAAAACCGAAAGTTTCTGTGATGACTGCCCTTGTACTGTTCACTATGTAACTTATTCATTATGTAAGAATTTGTTCTACATGTAAAAACTTGTTTGTTATGCCTCAGAAGATTGGAGACTGACAAAAATTAGGCTTGGGGTGGAATAATGATTGTGCATTGAGCATTGACTCCCCTATACAGAATTTTATTGTCGTGAACAACCATTTGATCAATAAATATGAGAGATGCCCTCACAAAAAAAAAAAAAAAAAAGGACAGACTTCCAATGGTAAAATAAATCAGTAACCGGGATGTAATGTATAGCATAAGGAATATAGTCAAGATATTGTAACAGCTTGGTAGGGTGATAGCTGGAACCTAGAATGATGTATATAAATGTTCTACCACTGTGTTGTACACTTGAAACTCATGTAATGTAATACTGTGTGTCAACTACCCTTCAATAAAAAATAATTATTAAAAAAAAAAAAAAAAAAAAGAAACCATCTTAAATATAAAAATATAGACAAAGTAAAAGTAAAGCATAGAAAAAGGCATCCCATGCTAACATTAAATGAAAAAAATAATAGGTGTAGTGGCTTGATTAATGGTACAGCAGAAAGATTTCAGGGCAAAGAATATTACCAGGGATAAAGAGGATCATTTCACAATGATAAAGGACCAATTCATCAAAGAAAGATTATAATCTTAACTGTTTATGCTCCTAGAGCAGAGCTTAAAGCTTTGTAGAACTGCAAGAAGAAATAGACAAATCCACAAGTATAGTTTAAGATTCAACACTTCTCTCTCAATAATTACTAGAACAAGTAGATAAAAAGTCAGTAAATACATAGAAGACTTGAAAAACACAACTGACTAACCTGACTTAATTGACACATATAGAACAGTCCACCCAAAAACAGCAGAGTACAC
The DNA here is from genome assembly GCF_030020395.1 of Manis pentadactyla. NCBI lineage: Eukaryota > Metazoa > Chordata > Mammalia > Pholidota > Manidae > Manis > Manis pentadactyla. Next base: position 121,874,384 of record NC_080019.1, on the reverse strand, counting down.
ATTCTTCTTACATACAAATAGGACATTTACCAAAATAGACCATCATATCCTTGAGTATGAAAAACATCTCAATAAATTTAAAAGGATGTAAGTCATAGAAAGTGTATTCTCTGACCACAGTGTAATGAAATTAGGAATCAATAATAAAACTACAGAAAAATCTCCAAATACTTGGAAACTAAATAACATATTTCCAAATAACCCATGGGTCAAAGAAGAAATAAAATTTGAGGTTGGAAATTGCTTTGAACTGAGAAAACAAAGACACAACATACAAAATTGGTGAGATGCAGGTAAAGCAGAACTTAGAAGGAAATTTATAGCACTAAACACCTGTAATAGAAAAAAAGAAAAGTTTCAAATTAAGGACTTCAGCTCCTGTCTTAAGAAATTACAAAAGGAAAGCACATAAAATCCAAAGTAAGCAGAATAAAGAAAATAAGATCATAAGAAAAATCAATAAAATAGAAAAAAAGAAACAAAACTTAAAGGAAAGTAAAAGATCATTCTTTAAAATGATTAATAAAATTGATAGACCTCTAGCAAGTCTAATCAGGAAAAAAGACAGCTACAAACATCAGGGATGAAAGAAGTAACACTAACTATAGATTCTAACTATATTAAATGATAAGAGAATATTATGGAGAACTTTATGCCAATAAATTCAACAACTGAGTTGATATGAACAAGAGCAACAACAAATATAACTAATAGCTCTATATCCATTAAAGGGATATATTTTTGTAGTTAAAAAACATAGCCACAGAAACCTCTGGTCTAGCTGGCTTCACTAGTAAGTTCTATCAGACATAGAATTTGTTTTATACAAATTCTTCCAGAAAACTGAAGTGGAAAAACTATTTCCCAGTTCATTCTCTAAGACCAGATTTCAGAGAGTGATATTAAAACCAGGTGAAGCCATTTTACCTAAAGAAAAATACAGACCTATATCCCTCATTAATATAGAAGCAAAAATTCTAAATATAACTTTTAACAAATTGAATGCCAGAACATATACAAACTATAACACATTGTGATCAAGTGGGGTTTATTACAGGAATGAAGGAAAATTTAACATTTAAACGTAAAGCACCACACTAACAGATTTTTTAAAACATACAACCATCTCAATAAATACACCAAAACATATCTGATAAAAACCACCATTCACTCCTGATAAATTCTGAGCAAAATTAGGAGAGATTTTCCTCAACCTGATAAAGGGCATTTACAGAAAATGCATAGCTTTGCAAGATTTCAAGCTACAAGAGAAAAATATAAAAATAAATTGCATTTCAGTATGCTAGATATAAACAATAGGAAACTGAAATTTAAAGAAAAAAAGCCATGTGCAATAGTATCAGTATTTATGAAATACTTAAGGATAAATCTGATAAAGATGTCCAAGACTTATACCCTGAAAAATATAAAATATTGCTAGGGGCAAGAAAGAAGATATAAATAAATGGAGTTAGATATTCTGTTCCTGGACTGGAAGTCTCAATATTGTTAAGATGTTAATTTTTCCCAAATTAATCTATGAATTACGAGCAATTTCAATTAATATCCCAGCAGGAATTTTTTTTAAATTGATAAGCTGACTCCCATTGAAATGCAAATGACCTAAATAGTCAAAACAACTGAAGAAGAACAAAATTGGAGGACTTAATACTACCTGACTTCAAAATTTTTATCATTAAGTTACAGTAATCAAGACAGGCTAGTAGTAATGTAAAAATAGATCAATAGAATAACATTTTTCTGTTGAGCCCAGAAATAGACCTACATGTGCATAGTAATTGATTTCTGACGTAGAGAGAAGGTAATTCAGAGAAGAAAGGATAGTATGTTCAACAAATGGTACAGGAAAATTTAATATTCACAGGCAAAGAAAAAAGTGAAATTTGATCCATACCTAGCAACATACAAAAATGAATTCAAAATGTATCATAGACCTAAATGTAAAACTTAAAACTATAAAATATCCAGGAAAAAAAAATCTGTGAAGCCTTAAATTCAGCACAGATTTCTTAGATATAACACCATGTGCAACATCTATCAAAAAAAATTTTTTTATAAAATCACCTTGTCAAAATTAAGAAATTGTACTCTTTGAAAGATACTAGGAAGTGAGACAAACCACAGACTAGGAAAAATATACTTGAAGTGCAAATCACCTATGTGATCACCAATTTGCATCCAAAATACATAAAGGACTCTCAAAATTTGAAAATAAAAAAGCAAACAACCTAACTTTTTTAAATGAACTAATTTTGAAATAGACATTTCACCATAGAGGTGACAAACATTCCTTTTCTTGATTGTGGTGATAGTTTCACAGATGTACAGGTATGTCCAGAATTATCAAATTACCCACTTTAGATCTGTGCAGTTTACTGAGTATCATTTTTACCTCAATAAAACTGTTACAAATACACACATATGTACATACATACATATATTCATAAATATGTAAATATTGGAGAAAGCTGAAAATTCACGGAATAGACCAATCGAATATCAGGAATGTCATAGGTAAGTGCTAGCACAGAAGAGAACCCCCCGAGTTTCGATTTTGCTTTCCCAACTCAGCAACCTGTATCTGTTGTCCTCAGGCCACCTGCTTGGATCTGTAACATTTAAGTCAATGTTACTCATTACTAAGAAACTATGATCCCTGAATGGTAGTCCAGGTTTAGTTATAGTAGAGACAGACTGTAATAACAGGGAAATATTTCTCAGAAATTTTCCCAATGGGGTGTAATATAAATTCTACTGTTTTCCAGTGACCTATATGCCTGTGTGGACATCAACACTCACCTCGAGTAAGATCTGAGGCTGCTGAGCCAGTCCTGCCCAACGCAGCCAGAGAGGTTGCACCAGACTGAGAAACACCCTGGTTAATTTGCACTCCTGGAAGGAAACAGATGGTGAATTTATTCGTTGATTTTGAAGACTAGAATAAAGGAGTCCATAGAACTTATTTAACTTCCCTGAAGCCATCTTAAGTTCAATGAGTTCTGGATTCATATGCCCCGTTGGTCGGCCAAGTCCCTGGCTGTAGGAGGCAGAGACCATACTCACTAGGTGTAGGAAAGAAGGGAAAGGAAAAAAGGAATGTCCATCTGGATAGGTAGCCAGGACGGCACTACCCCACACACCAAGACTAAACGGAAGACCCTGCCGCACATGCGAAGCTGGGCAGTCCTCTGACCTCGCTGCCCTCGGTTTCCCCAGCGCCCCTCACTGACTGTCCCCGCCACACCGGCCTCCTGTTACTCCAATGCACGGAGCTCTTCCTTGCCTCAGTGATCATGAGCACACAGTTTCTCTGCCTGGAGCAGTTTACTCACCACATAACTGGCCTCTTCTTCTCTTTCGGGTCTCCTCCTCAGAAAAGCTTTCTAGACCCTTGCAGGTTCATAGGTAAGGTTACTTTTCATCCTCAGATACTGTCTATAATAAAATTTGTCTGTCTCCCTATAGCATATGAACTTTTTAAAGAGTATATGACTATTATATGAAAGTTCTTAAATCATGGAAAAATACATATAATTTTAAAAGTTACTCTTTTAACAGAATGTAAACTTTTGAGAGCAGTAACTGTCTCAGTTTTTTCTGTACTCCAGTGTCAAAATCTGTTGGTTGAATTAATGAATGGAACATTAAGAGGTAGACAATTCCTACCCTGCTTACTTCAGAACTACTACAGAATTCCCAAGAGAGAAAAATGACTAAAACATTACTCACTCAAAAATATACAGGTACTGATGTTTTCATTATTTTTAATGTGAGGCAGCTGCTGATTGGGTAATGAACAGCTTAAATTGGGCTGGACTGATCAGAGCAGCGTCCTAGGCTAGGGGTTGAGTCCAAAGAGCTGAAAGGGACCATACCTTTCGTGCCAGGACACGCCTGTTGCCGACATTGAGGTCTTCCCCCTCTGGGCTTCACGGGTAACAATTTCGCTTGCTGTCTTTCTTTAAGGATGGTTTTGTTTTTCCCTTTCTCTCAGAAAAGCAGGCGGGGTGGGCATTTCTGAGGGAGCAGCCAAGAAGCATAATTCTAGGCACATTTAAAGAATTCTTATGACTTTGTGTTTTTCCTCGAAGGGCTCACAGTTTCTGATCTTTTCTGCGTTTAAACAATGTTAATACTGAAGCCAGGCTAGCAATGAAGCTGGCAGAAGGAGGAGCCCTCAGTGTTGCCGAGAACATGGGGCCTCATTCAACTCCTTACATCCTAGAGGTTTGCTGAAGGAAACTGGCTTTCTCTTGAAACCTGCAGGCTAAATGCCTTACCGAAGGAAATGCCATTTGCAGAGATTGAAATATCGGGAGCAGGGAATATTCTGCACGTAAGCAAGAGCCCTGGGTTCATAGGTGCAAAACAGAAACTCAAATTGAAAAAAAAAAGTAAACACAATAATGTGCAAGCCAACTACAGACAGTTTGGATAATAAGAAGAATCCTGAAAATGGTGTCAGAGAGATATAGGTTGACCTCTGGACCTCCCTGTGTGATTCTACACACATTATTTCTCTTTACAACAGGATTGTACTCTTGAAAAAATGAGAAACTTGGATTAAATGATCTCACACCCTCTCTGGGTCTGTTCTTCCTATGAAACTCAGGTATTTTTCTTCTTATTACAGTGACAGAGTCAGGAGTCATAAGGAGCCTTTGACCATATTTGTTTATCACATTCACTGCATTCAGGAAGTGGTTTTAGGACTCTCCTGCCCTTGTTTAATCTGTTTTTTTAATCAGGGTTCTTATTTGCAGAAGCTGAGCTGGGGGACAATCCTGTGACAAATTTAGTTAAAAAGTTGCTCATTGAAAGGATAGTGAGCACCTCACAGAATCACAAGAAGCCTAAAGAAGCAGGAGGGGACATGGGACCTACAGGTCAGCCGGGGCCGCAGTCAGCATGTTACCCATCTGCTGCCCTGAGGACCCACACTCCCTCCACGAACACTGGAGGAACCTCTGCCCTTGACACAGGAGACATACGGTCACCCCTGGAACTGCAGCAGCTACTGCAACCTGCCTCTGGAGTGAGTAGGTTCTCGGCTGCGCCTGACCCCAGCTAGTCACAAGCTTCCAGTTCAGTCTAAATGTAGTGGCCCTCGCTGCCAACACATAACCGAATGCTGATGTTTAAAACTATCTGAAGTATTTATAAATAGGAAAAGAACCCGTCTCCATATAGTGCCTCATATCATTAAGGACTCCAACTTCTAAAATCTAGACATGGAAAACAGACTACAGGTCACCCGATCCAGCCTCTTTGTTATACAGATGAGAAAACAGGGGTTTAGAGAGGGGTGATAACCGGCCCAGGTTCACTGCTGGACTAGAACTCAAGTTTCCTGCTGTGTGGACACTTGTCTTTCCATTATCTCATGCTGCTTCCAAAATACAGAACGGAATCCCTTCTTTGTCAAAGTAGGTGAGATGGCAAATGTTCATAAAGCATTTATTTTTGCAACTTTACTTGGTTTGATTTACTGTGAAGATTTTGAGATTAGCAGATGTAGATATGATCCCCACCCTCTCAAGATTCCGATTCAATTAATATTTATTAATAACTTATTATAAAGGCAAACATTGAGCTGATCTTCTCCCTAAGGGAGAAGCTGGTCTTTTCCCTGCAGGAAAAGCAGGGATTTGTCTGTAGGAACTAGAGCACTGCAGAGCGTCTGGCCATCTGCCACCTCTGCCTCTCTTATCATCATTTTCTTCTCCCCTTCTGATAGATACCTCAACATCTGGGCCTCCTGGTTGAGAACAAGATCTGGAACAGCTGTGGAAAGCTATGTTGCACTGTCAGTAAATGGCCCAGCTCCCTTAGCAATGCCCCGGACCAAATTCCTGAAGAAACAGTATGTCCATCTTACCCATGAACTGTAGCCAGGGGTCAGAATTGCATTATACAGCAAGGCTGTCACAGAGCAGCTACATGCACGGGGAGAGCAGTTTCAGGCAAAGCTGGGAAATGCTAGACAAAACATTAATTCTTGCACACACGTGTGAATTAATTTAACATTCACATCAGCCCCATTCATTCCTTTATTCATTAAATATTTATTGAATGTTGCTGCTTTCTAGGGCCTGTTTTAGATAATATGTATATATTAATAAGCCAAATAATCAAAGAAGAAAAAAAGATGAATGAACAAGGAAATATAATGTGCCTCAGACAGTGAAAAGTACCATGGAACAAATAAAGCAAGGTCAAGAGTAAGGGTGGGGGGTGAGGTATGTGCACACAGACACAATTTTATGGAGTGTGGACAGAGAAGGCCTCATGTAGAAGAAGATATCTGAGTTGAATTCTGCAGGAAGTGAAGGAGCAAACCACCAGGCTATGGGGTAAGAGCAAAAAGGACGAAGTCCGAGGCTGGAACGTGGCTCGTGTGTTCAAGAAACAGCAAAGAGGTTGGAATGGCTCTAGGAGAGATAGAGTGCAGGAGATGATTACCAAGAGGTGAGGACTCACATCACGCAGGGCCTTGGGCTTTGTGAACCACTGCAAGGACTCAGGCTTCTATCCTCAGTGAGATGGAGAGCCATTCAAAGGTCTTAAGACTAGAAGCACATCAGAGAAGGGAACTAAGAGTTAGATTTGGGACGCTTAAGCCTGAGTGATTCTTAGTCATCCAGGTGGACATTGAGCAGACAAGTGACTGCATTAATACTGAATTCATGCAGAAATCTTTACTACAGATACATATTTGGGGATTGTCAGTACATAGATGGTACTTCTAGCCTTGAAGCTGAATGATATCACTGTGGAAGTGAGTATCAATAGAGAAGGGCATGATGAGGGCAGGGAAGTGATGCCAGAGCGTCCGGCACAGAGAGGCTGGAGACGTGAGGGAAACCCTAGTGTGGGGAACAGGAGCATCCAGTGAGGGAGGAGAACAGGAGAGAAGGGTATTCCAGGCGCCAAGGGAAAAAGCTGCTCGAAGCAGGAGGGAATGATTAAGTGGGTCAATAGCCCTTGAGACTTCAGTCCAGATACTCCACTGGACTTAACAACATGGAAGTCACAGATGCCTTTCTAAGATTTCTGTTTATTTTTGTTTTGTTTTAGTGAGTTGGTGAGAATCAAATTCAACCTTAGTACGTACAAGGGAGAAAATGGGGAAAGAGAAATCAAAGACTGCTAGTATGGAAAAATCTTTGGAAAATTCTGCTTTGGGGTCTTGCCAGGCAAATTTGATGAAGGGAGAGATGAGAAGGGAATTGAAAATACTGACAAAGGAATGATTATAATGATGGACGAGGTAAACTAAGCTAAGTAAAGTGGGAGAAGAGGACATGATGGGATAAAAAAGATTAGAAAGGTGGAAGGATCAATAATTATAGATCTTAGTAGAGTTGAAAATTTGTTAGAATTGGGGTACAAGAAGGAGTGGACTGCAAATCTACATGAAATGTATGTGATGTTGAAATCAAGAGTGACGATTACGAATAGACGTAAGTAATTTGCCTGAGATCTGGTGAGGGGAAGAGCCTGTTTCAGTTCCAGTCTATCTGAGTGGAATGACTTGGCCATCAATTCTCCGGGTGTGACCACCAGTGTCGAGCTCTTCGCGGCCTTCTGGCCTTCTCTGTTCCTCCCATAACCTCTTTCCTCCTAAGTTCTTCACCACAGAACACTTCCTACATGCACAACAGGAGCTGAGGCTCAGAGAGGGCACGAAAAGTTGCCTAAGACCTCATGGCTGGAAAGTGCAATCATTTGCTATCCAAGTTGTAGGGTGAGAAATAGGCCTGAGTTGAATTCCTCAGTCGAGAATAAAATGCTCCCTGAAAAGGAAATACCAGGATGAAGGATGGATGGAGAGCAGGCCAGAGCACGTTTCTGCAGCAGCCCTGCAGCCTCAGACCTTCCTGCCGGTCCCTCTCTGCCCACTGAGTGTTATGCGATAAGGAGCTGGCAAGGGTGGAAACCTGGAAAGATTTAGTAATGATTTTGTAAAGGTCATTACAAAGTGTTTTACAATTGTTCATCTTTATCTTTTAATTCCTGTTTGGAGAAACAGGAAGAAAAATAAACAGGAAAAGTACGTGAAAATCCCCCCACAGGATCCACCTGGATAAAAATAGTGCTGACAGGAAATCAACATCTTAAAATTTGAAAAAGGGGCAGAGGACACTATGGACTGAGAAGTCCTGCAGGGCTGATTACTTTTTATTGATACTGGAGCAATCAGTTTCTGTTAAGCGGGGCACTGACCAGTACTTGGGCAACAGCTTACCACCTACTTGCAACCTCTTTCTGCCATGTTAGACATCCCCCTGCATACCACTAGCTGCCAACAACTATAAAGGAAAGCGAGTCAAACCTGGCAGGGCCTCTGTACTAGTGGCCAAGTTATATTATCACATCTTGGCCTAATAAGCAAGTGCTTAAAAGTAATAGCTACTGAGAGTTGCTGTGTGTTAGACACTGGGCTACAGATTTTACACGGAAGATTGGAAAGGGGCAAGAAAAACTGCCATACCTGGAAAGTTCCACCTTTATTCAAAGCATTCCTACCTTATCAATTCTGAGCCTCAATTACCTTTAAGTGCCTCAGATGTAAAGTAATTCATCAGATTACCCAGAGTTTAAGTGAATGTTATAGGTGCTTCTGTATTGTGGGGCATCTAGATTATCACGGTAGTTGCACAGATGGGTAATACAGCCCTTCAGGAGCTAACAATCTGGCTAAATATTGAAGTTAAGATTTGTTGTATCTTTACTATATTAGTGCCTATGACATGTTTCTTGGTAAAAAGGACATTTGATTGACAGTCAGGAGACTCTTTTACTCCTTCTGCCACCAACTTAATCAACTATGAAGACTATAGGTAATCATTTTCCTTCTTTGGAAACCAACTCCATCTCTTGAAAGAAATGGTTTGGTCCATGTTCCCATGCTCCCTACATTCTCTTCCAGTGCTGACAATCTGTGAGTCTAATCTCTTTGTGCACAGAAAATTTGACATGGATAACTAACATGAATAAATGGGAAATGAAATTTTTCTGATTCTAGCTACACCTGATATTCAGAATCATAAATTGAGAACAGGAGTGATCATAATATTGGCTAAGTGAGGCTCTACAAAATGGGCAGGTGTTGATTAGTAGACAAAAGAAAAGACTTTGGGGTTAAAGGGAGAGCAAATAATGAGTGTTTGAAATGTGTGGAGAATGTGACTGGGCAGTAGGAGTGTGACTATAATGAGGAGTGTGACTATAATGGTTTTTTAAGTAGGTAAGTAATATAATAAATGTACAAACCAAATAAATAGAAAAGATCAAATACATTTCTATCACAGAAGTCTTAATGTGGCAGGTCCCAGACCCAAGGACATGTTAGAAGTTTAAACGTATAATAAAAGAAAGAAAGAAAAAAAGAATAAAAACCTCCTGCTTCTCATTTTCTGGTATTCTGATCTGGGGACCATTAGCTGGAGCAGTCTAGAGTTTTAATTGCCTGTTAATTGATACTGCACGGGGAGGGAAGTGATTGCTAAGGTAACCAGGTCCCAAGACATACGGGGCTTTGCAGAGTCATTCCAACACCTTGAGCTACCCTTGGAAATGAACAGGCAGTCTTGTTAGGCCACTCAGTCGGTGGCGTAGCACCTACTCCTAACCTTCACCCCGAAGAAGGCAGGACCATGATCTGGGCCAGCTATTTCTGGGTGATTTCAAAAGACAAGTTCGATGCTGAAATTTCATCAGGAAATGAGAAGAGATGAATTTCTCAAGGAGCCTCAATCTCTCTGCTGAAACAATTTTAACTGGGACATCCTAGAAAAATTTCAGCAGAAACTTTTAGCCACAAAGTGTTAGCTGTGGGATTGCTCTGAGATGCCAACACTCTCATTTGTCAGATGGGGAAATCAGACCAGAGTGGAGAAGGAAACTTTTCAAGGTCAAATTTTAATTAACAGCCAATCTGGGATTAGACCCCAGGTTTTGCAGCTCCCAAGAATGGTTTTTCCCAGTTCATCAAATGGCCTCTCACATTATTGCTTGTCAAATTAAAGGCATTCCAAGTAAGTTTCAAGATCGATGTGGTAGGTAGCAATGATGAAGGTAGGGGTGGGAGTGGGATTTCTTGAAATTCCCATGAATGTAGGGAACTTTTTGTGGACAAGGCTCTCGAGTTGGCCAGTTCACTAGCTGTAACTATGAAGTAAGGAACACCTTAACTCTGGTGATCCTGTAAGCCAAAGTTAGATTATTCCTTGGCAAATTGACTTCCAGTACTCTAGATACTCTGATAAAGCCACCCTATTTGAAATCCAATTTTCCATCTATCCTTTCTTATTCCCTATCCTCCTTGTATCCTGCTCTAGTTTTTCCTCCATAGTACTTAGGACTTTATAACTTACCAAGGGATTTTTTACTAAGCTTTTTGCATAGTATCTGACTCCTGCACTAGAATGTAAATTCCACCAAGGATCTTTGTCTGCTCATTGCACGTAGACATATCAAGGACCCAGAGTGCAACTTATTTTGAATGAGTGACTGAATAACATCTGGATCTACAACTTACTTTGAATGATTAGTATACTTTTAAGTCATGGTTTCTTATTATAAAATGGGCAGAATAATCCCCTTCTAATAGGGATGTTATGAGGAGCAAATGAAATAATATGAGAAAATATCAGACTTGGCCCTGGAGCCCACAGTGGCCCTCACTGACTCCTGGCTCTCTTCCTCTAACTGTGTGACACAGACACCCATCTGTCGGTCATCCTACTCCTTTATCAATTCAAACCACACCAGGGACTGCACATCTCTCTGCTAGATGCCTTGGCACTCCTCCTGTGGCTTTAGGCAGTCATAAGGGACTGGTGGCATATTGGGTAGAAGCAGCAGTGGCGGTTGGGACTAGGGAGGAAGCGCGGGCTTCAGAAACAGGAAGGTCCAGTGTTGAGTCTTGGCTCTGCCACTTTCTAGCTGTGCGGCCTTGGAAAGTGAGCTCACTTTTCTGAGCTGTAGTTCCTTTCTCTGGAGGATGAGGGCAATAATGCCTACTTCACAGAGTTGCTGAGGATAGCTGAGGACATGGTGTTTGTAAATGACCTGCATAACAGTAGATGCTCAGAAAAATAAAAAAATAAATAGGGACCCATATAAATAAATAACAGTATCCCTGGGAAGGGACTGACTATTGAAAAGTTTCTTTCAGAAAGACAAGTTCTAAATCATCATCTCTGAACTCTTCCATGGTTGTGCATAGACATATTTCATGTCAAGGCTCGTATATATATATATATATATATATATATAGTAATTACAGAATTTTATGGCCAGATTTTTGACTTGCACCTCTCAGTTTGCAAATGATGACACACTGCAGAAAATGTTAGTGTAAAAAACTCAATTTACTGAGGTGTATTGTTTTCATTTAAAACAATTCACAGATGTGAAAATTCTTATAGTCTTCAAAACTCTTTATAATTTACAAAACACTTTATATCCATTATCTCATCCAATCATTTTCATAACCCTGTACACCCTGTACAGTGAATAAGAACTCTGATTCTAGGCCTTCTCACTTACCCTCTCATTTTGTCACTATGTGTCCTTACACTCCAAATGTCAGCTCTTCTTCCCACTCCCAGATCACAGTCACTACTGGCACTTGTATTATTATTCCCTTCTCCATACCTTTGCTCAAGTTGTTTCCTCAACTGGCATGCCTTCCCCAAATCTAGCTTTTAGAGTCCTATCCAATTTCCAAGGCCTCAATGAGTCTTTTTCTTCCAAAAGCCTCCCTGGTTCCTACAGCAGATGCCTGTCGAGGACCACTGCAGGTTTTGCCTGTCCAGATGCTTTCTTCCTCTTTATGGTGTCAACAAGCCTTCTTTTCCAAATGGCCCTGGTGGGACTATCAAACACGGTACCCAGTTCCCCTCTCCCCTCCATCCCCACTGCCAAATTCTACACCACCGCATACAGACACCAAAGTTGGACATGTGATCCAAATGAATCAAAAAGGCTCTCTGCTGGGATGTGGACTGCAGTCCTAAGCCAGAGGGCCCTTCTGCTGTGCACTCTTGAGCCTTGAGTTATTTCAGTAGCAGCATCCTAAAGCCACACTCCATGACCTCAGCCCACTAAGCTCACAAGATAGGCCTTTCTGTTCCTGTCTTCCAAGACCTTGCCATTATCAATTCCTCCAGTTTTGAGTACTATCCACTTTCCCCCAGTAGGTTACCCATCTTACTGATTAAAGTTTCTGTTGTAAGCAAGCAAGGAAACTGAACTGTTGCACTTTCTTCAATATTTCTAGAGTTCTTTCTTGGTCACCCTATTATATTCCTCACATTTCTGCTTTAGATAAGAGTTGCTGAGGTATGCTACTGCCTCTCCATTGAACTATAAGTATTTCCTTCAGTTCCTACTATGGCCACTTGTATACCTGGGTCCTCAAAAAATGTTAACTGAACCTGAGAAAACATACATTTCTTTAAATTGCCAACTGATTCAAATCCTTGCCCAGTACTTGGTTCTGAAAGAGAAAATTTCTCCAATGCTTGGAATAATTGAGTTTTCAGTCTGGAAAAGACCTGTATTCTTTATGGCTAGGATTTAATTCTTATGTCCTTATCACATAATCCATATGAGAAATGAAATACAAATAGATACCACTGGAATGTTAGGATCAGCAAAGTGATCGTCACCCGACTCTTTGGAGAGTTACTCTGTCCATATCCCTCGGCCAGTGGTCAAGGGCCAGACTAGTGGCAGGATTAGTATAGAAGAAAGCAGAGAAGAGACAGTGGGGACAGGAATTTTCAGTCCCTGGAAGAGGCAGAATAGGCCAGAGAAAGTTGTGCCATTGGGAAAAGCAAGTACCAAGAATTTTACATGTTTGTAGGGCTTTCACTCCATATACAGTTGAATGTCTTTAAAAGTGCATCTCAACAGTGTGTGAAGGAAAATAAAGCACAGGGCTGTTTCAGATGGAGCCAAGAGACTGGAGAGCCAGATTCCCTGGGGAGGTCTCTAACCAGCCCTGGCAGAGCCTGCCGGGCCTCTGCGGCGGGGTGGAAAGCAAGACTCGCTTAATGTACTAAGGGGACTTCTCTGTCTTCTCTGTTTTTCTTTTCAACTTATTTCATTTCAGGCTTCAACTATCATCAGATGGCATTTCTTTTACTTTTCTTGGATTCTGTTCTCTTGATTTAAAAAACTCCAGATGTAGCCAATGTATATTTTTCAAGCATTCCACTAAATCTGCATTAAATTATTTGATAAGTTATGTCTCCCCATGTAATAAATAAATTTATTAATTGGACTCAAAATCATCCTTCATATATAAAATAGGTTAATATATAAAGTACATGCAATTTTAGATAAAGGGATATGTTGTACTTTCAGTGTATGAAATAGTTAAATTTATCCCAAAGTATGTCTGATACATGAAATATGGGAAGGCAGAAAGGAAAGAAGGAAAGGGGGAAAATAGTATTTATTATGTTCTGATGTATGTGATACATCTTTATGTATGAGGAGCTGACTTGTCTGTAAAAGTGGTAGAATGGAACCAGCTAACAGATGTTCTCTTACCTAATCACTTTTTTAATAGATTTCTTTTAATCAGAAAAGTGTTCATAATCAGTGACGAAACAAGGCAGGAAAATGACCTCCATGCCAGTAACTCAGGAAATGACAACCGAGGAGAGAAGCAAGTTTCTGGCGCAGAAAAGCACAGGATAGTCCAGCTCCTTACCCCATCCCATCCCCCCAACCAAAACATACTGAGGAAGGATGGTAAGTCAGACAGCTCTGATGCGGAAGGTGAGGTATACCTCCTGGGAAAACTCATGGGCACTTCGCACCCCTCGGCGTGCCTCCCTTCACAGGGCCTTGCTGCATGCAGGATGGGCCACCAAGCCTCACGCGGCTCAGAAAGGACCCCGTGGTGAGCGTAGGGTAGGCGTGCAGGCCAGTGGGGTGGGATGCACTCCTGGCTGGAGGAATGGGCCTTGCACCCCAATTAGAAAGAAATAAGATCAGGAAGGAGAGCCTTTCTTCTTTTCAGCAACTTGACACTGCCTGCAGGGATCCACGATAATGGAAATGACCTATAGCTTTACTGATAAATTAAAATATCTTCTGGAGGGAGGGACAAGGGGAATAAGGGGCATTATGATTAGCACACATAATGTAGGGGGCGCACAGGGAAGGCAGTACAGCACAGAGGAGATAAGTAGTGATTCTATAGCATCTTACTACACTGATGGACAGTGACTGTAATGGGGTACGTGGTGGGGACTTGATAATGGGGGGAATCTAGTAACCACAATGTTGCTCATGTAATTGTATATTAATGATACCAAAAAAAAAAAAAGAAAGAAAGAAAATCTTCTGGAATCATTAACAAAAGGTCATCTGAATGGGGTTTCTTGTGTGTTTGACCAACATAAGTCAGACCCCTGAGCCAAATCTCCTTGTGTGAATGGACAGGAAAAGGAATTGTCCATGGGTGTAGCTGCAGATCAGCTGCAGGCCAGTGGGAAGCTGATCGGGACACAGGAAAGCCATCTTGGTGCACTGCCCTCATTCCCACAGTCAGTTTACCAAATTCTAACATTTCAGTTTAGGTACCCACCAAAAATACAGGAATGTCTACTCCTCTCCACAATGTATTATCAAACATTTTGATCTTTGCCTTTTTCATATGTAAAAATTTATATTTCATTGTGCTTTCAAATTCTATACCTTTTATACATACATTAAGAAAAACTTAGTTGTATGGTAAACTTCATACAAAAGACAATTTTGAGATGGGGAAGAGCTTTTAAAGTATGAAACAAACCCCAAATCCTGAGAGTGATGAATCTGAGTATATAAAAACTAAGATTTCTGGAGTTGGAAAAAATAACATGAATGAGGTCAAAACAAGTGACAAGAGAAAAACCAGCAAAATACAAAATGCATAAGGTTCATTTTATTAATTTATAAGATATTTAAAAAATTAATATAAAACTGTTTTATAAGTTAATAAGAAAGACTAAATTAAAAAGTGGGGAGAAAGAAATAAAAATATTTCTAAGTACAAACTCTGTTTCTTCTCCTTTAATGCCTAACTAATTTCACACCATTCTTGGAATAAAAGTCAAAATCCTTATGTGGCTTATCATGCTAGGCATGATCTGGCTCCCTTCTACCTCTTTAATTTCATCCCTTACTGTTCTTCCCCCCACTTCCCTGTTGCAGATACACTGGCCTTCTTCCAGTTCTTGATCTCTTCATGCATTATCTCCCTTTGGAACACACCCTGCTCCTTAAAAAGTAAAAATAAAATAAATCCTTGTCTTTATAGATGTTCAAATCTGACCTTAAATGACACTTCCTTAGACAAGCCTTTCCTGAACACTGCAACCTCCACCCCGAACTACATGAAGTTCTTTATTATTTGGTCTCACATTTCTCTACCATTTCCCTCATTGCAACTCATAGTCTACTATTATACAACTGTGCTGAGTAATGTAGTTCTCCTGTAGTAGATGGTAAATTCCCCAAGGATTTGATTCACCTAGTTGCAGGACTTAGCCTATTGCCTGGT
Source organism: Manis pentadactyla (assembly GCF_030020395.1). Lineage (NCBI taxonomy): Eukaryota > Metazoa > Chordata > Mammalia > Pholidota > Manidae > Manis > Manis pentadactyla. Next base: position 121,858,792 of record NC_080019.1, on the reverse strand, counting down.
ACAAAAGACATTTGAACAAATACTTACTAAATTAATGCTTGTTTTAATTTTTTTCTTCTCAGATCTGTCATCAGGCAATCTAAACTTGCCATAGCCACTCCCCCATTGTGTTATCATTACCATGACCACGGCAAGAAGAGTGGGCTCCTCCAAGCCTCGTTAGCCCCTGTGCCCCTGGGGGAGGAAGAGAATGGCTCATGCTGGTCAAGGTGGGGCAGCAAGCAAGACACAGTCCCCTTCTCTTCCCCTTCCCATCTAACACTCCAACCATAGGCCACCACACAGAGGCACATCTGGAGTTAGATTCGTTGTTTGGGATTTTTGTTTATTTGTTTATTGTTTTGTTTAATAATTACTGAAGTCCTGACATACAATACACACCCGAGGCACGTGGTTGAAAGATAATCTCAGTGGCCTGCCCTTTCTATTTTTAACTGTTTTCCTCGTGTCACGCTAGTTTAACTGTTCTCTCTCTTCTCAGAACAGGCTTCTTCCCTCTTGGGTGCTTTGTCGGCCACTAGCAGGAGTGGAGAGGAGAGCAGGAGACCTGCTACTTACTGGCGAGAACCAGACTTTGTCTCCGGCCTACTCAGTCTCTGTCTACCCCCATAAAGCTCATTAACCCCTCATGGAAAGTTTTTCCATAGCATATATGTGTACACAAAACTGAAGTTCTGTGCTGGGACGTCCTTACACAAAAGAATAAATTTGGACCCCTTCCTCACAACATTTACGAAAACTAATTCAGATTCAATCAACAACTTAAATATAAGAGCTAACACCATAAACCTCTAAGAAGAAAACAGGGATAAATCTTCATGACCTTGGATTTGGCAATGGATTCTTAGGTATGACACCAAAAGCTACAACAGAAAAGAAACAAATAAGTTGTATTTCAAAGTTAAAAGCTTTTTGCATCAAAGGACATTATCAAGACAATAAAGAGGCAAAGAATGGGAGAAAATATTTACAAATTACACATCTGATAAGGGTCTGTATGCAGAATATATTGAAAAACCTTAAAACTCAATGACAAAATGACAAACTGACAAAGAATGGACTTGAAAAGACATTTACAAAAGAAGATATACAAATAGCCAAAAGCACATAAAAAGATATTCAACATCATTAGTTATTAAGGAATTACAGATCAAAACCATTTCATATCCAGTAGGATAACTATAATAAAAAAAACAAAAAAACAAAAACCCCACAAAATAACAAGTGTTGGTGAGGATGTGAGGAAATCAGAATCCTCGTACACTGCTGTTAGGAATGTAAAATGGTGCAGCTGCTATGGAAGCAATTTGACAGTTCCTCAAAAAGCAAACATAGAATTACCTTATGACCCAGCAATTCCATTCCCAGGTATGTATCCAAAAGAATGGAAAACGTGCTCAAAAAAATACATATATGTGCATATTCATAGGAGCACTAGTTACAATAGCCAAACAGCAGAAACAATTCAAATAAATGGATAAACAAATTATAGTATATACATAAAACTGGATATTACCAAGCCATAAAAAGGAATGACGTTCACTGACACATGCTACAATGTGATGATGGTCAAAAGCTTTAAGACTAGTGAAAGGAGCAAGACACAAAAGATTACCTATTATATAATTCCATGTATATGAAATATCCAGAGTAGGTAAATCAACAGAGACAGGAAGTATATTGGTGTCACCAGGAGCTGTGGGGAAGAGAAAATGGGGAGGACATGCGTGATGAGTACCAGGGTCTCCTTCTGGGGGGATGAAAATGCTTTTGAAGTAGAGGTGGTGGTCGAACAAAATGTGAATGTACTAGGTATCGATGAACTCTTCCCTTTAAATATCTAATTTTATGTTGTATGAATTCCATCTCGATTAACAGAAAAAAACAATTGGGGTCCTCAATCTAAAATCCCAACTTCATTTTTTATGAGCCCCTAATTAATCATTGATTTTTTTAAAATTAACATTCATAAATTAACCATAAAAAAACTTAACATCTTTTTAACAAAATTGCCTATTAGTTGGTGCTGTGATCTCGGTGGTTGTAAAGATTCTGGCACTAAAGTGCAATAAGAAATATTTTCAAACAAAAATAGATAAAAGCACATTAATCAATTTGGATTTTTAAAGAAACACATTTTTAAAAATCCCTTTCTTCTCAACGAATACTATAAAAACATTTAACAAAGAAACCTACAACTTATGAGATACTGAGATATGCTGAGACCCTATCTCATTAGTTGACACCAACTACTGGAAAACTAAGAAAGTCTATGGCAACAGATGGTTTAGGGCCATGTTTGGGTAGCACAAGGAGAGATCTGAATTAATGGATGCCTCTTGGATGTCCGGGAATGTGTCTGAAGGATGCCCAAGAAAGAGCCCGAGTCAGCTGTGCAACGACTGGGCATCTGGGCAGTGTAACTGACAAATCTGATGCCTACAATATTGTAGGCAACAACTAGTTTCTCAGCTTTGCTGGGCCTGGGATTGATCAGACACGATGATACCCACTGATCTGAACTCAACAGGATGAAATTTATGGAAGATTGATATTTTCCCTCAAATCCTTACTGACTCTCTGTGGGCATACAGTTCAGTTGGCTTCATAAGAAGTGAGGATATAACATGGTGGGCAGCATTCTACAGGACAACCTTGTCTCCTCCCTTTATTTTTGAGCTTAAACAGAATCTTTTTCACTGTCTTCATCCCTTTCCACTTTTTTCTACTCTTTCTCCTTCTGCCTCTTGTTCAGCAGAGAATTATGATGCCAAGGGTTGGAGGAGGATGTGCACTAGGTAGGCACTGTCGCAGAATCAGACCAGAGTAGGGAGTCAGAACAGATCTTGGACAACGTGGAACCAGTTTCTGTGCACTTCGTTCAAGCTAATTTTTGGTTAGTTATGATAATTAATGAAAATAACCTATAAAAGCTTATTTAAAAACCCAAAAGTTACCCCCAGAATTTATCTTGGGCTCTCATTTTGATGTACTTCTTCCCAAATGTTGAAAGGGATGAATTTTAGAGTTTGCCTCCTTGCAACATCTGTGAAAAATAAAAATGAAGTGTGAAATGAAAACAGATAAAGGTGTGGGAAAAAAATAAGGTCTTGGAGTAACCACAAAGAGAATAATCAACTTCTAAAGATTCAGAAAGAATATTTTTGAGCTCCTATCTTGAACCAGGCAGTGAGCGAGGTACCAGAGAAGGTGTGACAGGAGATGTTAAAATGAATAAAGATAAAAAATCGTGGGCACTACCCTCCAAGAGGTAGAATTTGAGCTGGGGCTTGAAGTACATGATTCTGACAGCAGTGTGAAGCATGGTTCTGTCACACTGAAACAGTAGTCAGTAGTAAGCCCATAATACCTGGTATAATAGGCTCTTAAAAATTTAAGTTTGACTTTTACTCATTTAAAGGTTGATTACATAGTTTGTTTATAGTCGTTAGTCATCTTAGACTTTAAGCTTTTCTTTCACTGCAACAGAGTTTTTATCATCCCAGGTTCGTACATATTTTGGAAATTTTGTACCATCTTAAGTACTTTGCTGATTACAGCTAAAACTGATTCTCCCAGGCAGAGTGATTCACTCCCTCCTCTGGGTTGTCACATCGTTCTGTTCACACCTTAATGGAGCACAGATTACACTGTTTACTAATTTTCCGTTCACTTTTCTGGCTCTTTCACTAGAGTGAGAGCTCCACATGGAATGTGACTAAATCTTTTTGAGAAAGGGAAATAGTCGTTCGGCATTTGGACTCTCAACTCCTTCTCTGTAAGTTCAAACTCTGGCTCCACTATTTTCTATCTTGCTGTATAAATACCTTGCTGTGGAATCTTGGGCAAGTTATTTGTTAACCTCTCCATGTTTCAGTTTCTTCCTCTGAAAAATAATGAACCGACCTTTCTAAGGATGTGTTTTGGACCATAGATTGCCTATATAAGGTACTTTCTACAGTGCTTGGCACAGAGGGGGTGAACAACAAATACAGGCTTGTCCTGTAGCCCACAGTTCCTAGCATGCAGTAAGTATTTAATAAAGTTCATACAAATATTAAATGAATACTTTTTTTTTTACAAGAGCTGCTAGACTGAGGAACAGTTGTAGCCTACTTTTCCTGCCCAAATTTCCTTTGGATAAAAAGAGAAATCCCCTTTCAGACATTCCATTAAGTTGGAGTGAGTCACTCATTTCCCTTTGGTTTGGTGGGGAAATGACGGTCGCAGTTTCTTCCTCATCTTACCCAGAAACTGCTGGACTCAGATAAGACCTGGAGGCAGTCAGCAATGGTCAGAGGTACAGCTAGAAAAAAAGCTTTGCCCTTTCAGTTTTCTGAGGGCTACTTGTGATCATGCTCATGGAAGAACATACTGTGGCCTGGTAAAGAGTTTCAGGATCTCTGCGAGAGAGATGGCCCCCCACAATAGAAGTTCTGGCTACATGTCCTGATTTTCTTTCTAAGTAATTAAAACCTCTCCCAAGATGAGTTAGTACTCCTTTTCTGTGTTCCTTTAATACAGAAATCATAACAACTGTTAATCTTAATGGAGCACAGAGTACATTTGGATTCTGTACTAAGCACTTCACATATATTCACTCATTTAGTTCATAAAAAAAAAATTTACAAGGCTGGTGTCATAACCCACATTTTACAGACGAGGAGTGTGCCACAGCATGTTGATGAAACTTACCCCAAATCACACAGCTAAGTGGCAGAGCTGGGATGTGAGCTGAGGCCACCTGCTACCAGAGTTCATGCACAATAGGACATGGGCCTGCCTCCCTACTTGTTTTCATGTCACTTAGTGCCCTGTTGAGTAGAAATCCTTCAGTGGCCTATTTCCCTATCTGCACCCCAAACCAAATTGTAACCCCCTTGATGCAGAGCCCCCATCCTCATTGATCCCCCAGCCCCTGTCATAGTACCTAGCACATAGTAGGTGTTCAATGTACACTGACCACATGAATGGTGAATGATTAAGCACACTGAGGCAGCACTTCAGGCAGAAGTCATTTTGTTGGATTTATGAAGGGACAGGAAGCAGTGGACCCGCATCTGCCTCAGGCTCCTGTAACTGGTCAAGATCCTTCAGAAGAAGCCTCAGCCCTTCTAGATCCAAGGGCTCCGAGCTGGTGAAACTGCAGCCCTCCCCTTCATACCCATCAGTGAGCATTTCAAACATCACCGAGTAGGAATTACTTAACTTGCCTTTCCTCCACTGGCTTCAGACTCACCTTTTACTTGGTCACACATGCCCAGGATGTTTTTCTCTAGATTTCAGTTTTCCCATTTGATGGAAGAAAGATAGTAGCTAGAATTTCTAAGATTTTCTCCAGCTTTGTGCTCCATGTACTCTATTCTTCCTTTCCCATCAATAACCTCCATAACGTCACAAGCAACAATAAAACTGTATCAACCATTTCAGAACATTTTTTCCACATTGACAAATAATCCAATTTATGAAATATGTCTTTTGCTGAAGAGATGCTTTTATACACCTGGGTGACAGAGTGATGTCATTTCTTTAAATGTGCAGCCTTTATCATCTTAAAGCAACAGTTTCCCTTTCCATGGATCAATGAACAAAGGAAGAAAAGCTAAGAAAAAAAGTGGCTTAAATAATACTCAGGAAGACTAGCGGGACTGCAGAACCGAAGAGCCTGCCGGGGCCACCCGAGCCTGGTTGATGACAACGGTCACGATGACAGTGACAGCAAGCTAGGAAAACGTCCATCCAGAAGGGGCCGACCCAGCCCCTGGGGCAGCTAGGCTCTCCTCACTCGCTCTAGGTGCCTTTGGATCCTGCTTTAATTTACTTTGAAACACGCTCTTGGGATGAGAGATGGAAAGCATTGTAAAATGAAGAAAGCCACTTTGCTGAACTGTGGATTCCATTCGCAGATTAAAACAACAAAATGGATAAATACACACCATCATAGGAAATCTCTTCCGCATTGTGCTAGAGGAATCTTTCTGCCCTTTTAAGAGCTCATTAAAATGCAACAGTGCTCATTTCAACCAATTAGTATTTTCGGTATGAATAGGAAAATATGTGTGAATGGCCAGTCCAGGACAAAGTATTTTGCATAACATCAGCTCTTTCTTTGCTTGCAGAATTAATCATTTGGGATTATCCATTTGTAAGCATAATTTTTCAGTGTCAGAAGAAATTACATTTTACTTATTGAAACACTCTAAATCATAATTACAGCTATCATTTATTGAGCACCAAGTACCAGGTATTATACGTGTATTAATTGTTATGCTTACCATAGTATTACAAAGTGAATATTGTTATACCTGTTTTTTGGATTAGGAAACTAAAGGTCAGAGAGGGTGATTAAATTGTCCAAAATGCTAAGCAATTCAAAGTTAAATATGACTGTGTATAGAGCTCATGTTCTTTTTACCATGAGATGCAGCCTCCTTTCAAGATTTTTCTTCTGAAAATAGTGACCCCATATTAATAGCTAATATATATTGTGTGTTCACTGTAGACCATTGCACATTTATCTGCATTGCTTCACTTGATTCACCAAACATCCCTATGAGTTGTGGCTACTCTCATATGCATTTTAGATAATGAGAAAACCAGAGTTAAAGGAAGTAGTATGTGATCTAGTGTAGCATAGCTAGAAAGTAATGGAATCTAGATTCAAAATCTCTGTATTGGTTCATATTTTTCTTAATTTCATTTTCTAAAATTTATGAATAATAAAATTGACCTTCTTGGTATAAAAGTCCTTGAATGTTAACATGTGCATAGATTCCTATAATCACCAGTTCCATCACTCTAAAACTTCCCTCACCTTACTCCTTTGTAGTCACACGCTCCTCCCACACCAGCTTCTGCACTCTTTGACCTGGTCTGTCACTATAGTTTTGTCTTTTTAGAAGATGTACAAGTGGAATGATGCAGTATGTACCCTTTTCAAACTGGCTTCCTCCATTCTGTATAATGCCTTTGAGCTTCATCCACGTTATTGATTCCATTTCTGTTCCTCCCACGACTGAGTAGTTTTCCACTGTGTGGATATACCTCGTTTGTTTATCCACTTATTTGTTCAAAGAAACTTGGATTATTTTCAGTTTTTGGTGATTATGAATAGAGTTTATTTACAGGTTTTTGTGATGAACATAAGTTTTCATTTCCTTAAGAGAAATACCTAGTAATAGGGTTATTGACTCATATGGTAAATGTTTGTTTAATCTTAAAAGAAGCTGCCAGACTCTTTTCCAGAGTGGCCATGTCACTTTGCCTTCTCTCCAGCAAAGTAAGAGAGTTCTAGTTGCTCCACATGCTCATGAGCACTTAGGATCGTTAATTGTTGTTTTTAAAATGTGTTTAAATTTTAGCCATTCTGTCTGTATCGCATGTCTAATTTGCATTTTCCTTTTGGATTTTCCTATTGCATCTCCTTATATGTTTACTTATCATCTACATTTACTCTTAAGCAAAGCATCTGTTCAAGGCTTTCTTACCCATTTTAAAAATTGTTGTTGTTCTCTTACAATTGAATTCTAAGAATACTTAAACTGGTATTTAAGTATAGCACTTTGAGTTTTAAGAATACTTAGACTGGTATGGCTGTGTTCTAACTACAGCCCTTTGTCAGAAAAATGATTCACTGTGGTTTGTTTTTTCATAGAGTCAGTCACTTGCCCATCACTATCTTAATAGTGTTTCTCACAAAGCATAAATTTTAATTTTGATGAAGTCCAATTTATCCAATTATCACCTTTTTGTATGGGTCATGCCTTTGGTGTCATGTTTCAGAACTCTCTAACTGGAGGGTCAGAGAAAGAGGACTAGAAGATGCTATGGTGCTGGCTCTGATCATGGACTAAGGGGTCATAAGCCAAGGAATCCTCTAGAAGCTGGAGAAAGGGATGGAAACAGTTTTTCCTCTAAAACTTCCAGGATTGCAGCCCTGCTGACACCTTGATTTTACCCCCAGTGAAACCCATTTAGGACCTCAACCCTTCAGGAATGCAAGACGACAAATTTGTGTTGTTTGAAACCACTAAAAAAAGAAAAAAGACTGCCTAAATCCAGACCAAAAAAAATTTGTCCTATGATTTCTTCTAAAGATTTTATGGTTTTAAGTTTTACATTTAACTATATGATTCATTTTGAGATTTCCCTTGTATATGGTATGAAGTTTAGATCAAAGTTCATGTTTTTGCATATGGATATCCAGTTGTTCTAATATCATGTATTGAAGACCATCCCTTCTTCAGCGATTTGTCAAACTTTGTTCAAATTAATTTGCCATATATTTTTTTAGATAATTATTTTTTATTGAAGGGTAGTTGACGCACAGTATTACATTACATTAGTTTCAAGTGTACTACACAGTGATAAGACATTTATATACATAATTCTAGATTCCAGCTATCACCCTACCAAGCTGTTACAATATCTATATTCCTTATGCTATACATTACATCCCGGTTACATATTTATTTTACCATTGGAAGTCTGCCCTTTTTTTTTTTTTTTTTTGTGAGGGCAACTCTCATATTTATTGATCAAATGGTTGTTAACGACAATAAAATTCTGTATAGGGGAGTCAATGCTCAATGCACAATCATTAATCCACCCCAAGCCTAATTTTTGTCAGTCTCCAATCTTCTGAGGCATAACAAACAAGTTCTTACATGTAGAACAAATTCTTACATAATGAATAAGTTACATAGTGAACAGTACAAGGGCAGTCATCACAGAAACTTTCGGTTTTGCTCATGCATTATGAACTATAAACAGTTCAAATATGAATACTCATTTGGTTTTTATACTTGATTTATATGTCGATACCACATTTCTCTCTTTATTATTATTATTTTTAATAAAATGCTGGAGTGGTAGGTAGATACAAGATAAAGGTAGAAAACATAGTTTAGTGTTGTAAGAGAGCAAATGTAGATGATCAGGTGTGTGCCTGTAGACTATGTGTTAATCCAAGCTAGACAAGGGCAATAAAACATCCACGTATGCAGAAGATTTCTCTCAGAACAGGGGGGGTGAGGTTCTAAGCCTCACCTCTGTTGATCTCCAATTTCTCACCTGATGACCCCCCTGCGACTGTGCCTGTCTTAGGTTGTTCCTCCCTTGAGGAATCTTACCCGTCTCTGGCTAACCAGTCATCTTCCGGGGCCATACAGGGAAATGTAAAGTTGGTAAGTGAGAGAGAAGCCTTATTGTTTGAAATGGTTAGCTTTTTATTTCTTTGCATATTTATGCCCTGTAGCTTCTACGCCCAGCATTTGTCTTGAGGTATCTTTACCACTTGGAAGAATTATGATACTCGGTAAATTTGATATGAGGCACAAATTCTATTTAAGGGTTGTAATTAGGAAGGAAGAAGAAAAGCTATAGAAGTAGCAGGCGGAAGAAAACATGGGAAGATTGATTATTTCTTTGACATATCTTCTTGTAGAGTAACTTCAGCATGTATAGGTTTTAAGCTACTACTTAAATTGCGCACACACATTAACATAATAGGAGTATAGTTACATAACCAAAGCATATCTGTAATTACCAGCCATCTCCAGTGAAACCAAGAAAACCAGTTAGGCACCTTAGGCATTTGTGAAAACTTACCTATGATATGGTGGATATTGTCCAACTGAACTTGAACAGTCTGAGAGAAATCAGACAAATTAAAACAACCCATTCCTGGGGAATGTTCACATCCCTTATGTTCTTTTAACAGTAAATAGTCTGTAGTTGTAAGATTTTGGAGCGCTACAATTTGCACTTCTCCTAATTCTTGGTTGAGTTCCAACAGTATAGATCCAGTCAAACTTGTTGTTTTACTGTATGCACAGGCCAGCTTAGATATCTCCTTCCTCATTCCCATGGCAAGTCCAGGAGCTGGTGGGATGAGTGCATCTACAGCTGTAGCAGTGTGTGGATCTTTGTTGGGGTTTTTTGATGATCATCTTCTGGCATGAGTCTTCCAGAGAGTGCTGATGTTGGAAGTTCTTTTTCATATCGTATCTTAGTTCATTTTCGGGGTAGCCCAATTAGGCTTTGATCTTCTGTATAAATGCAAACAGACCCTTTGCCTATACTTTTATATGCCCTTTATACCCTTGTGTAGAACTCATTGGAGGTTACCACACAGGAACTGCCCCCTTTTTTTTTTTTTTTTTGCTATCACTAATCTACACTTACATGACGAATATTATGTTTACTAGGCTCTCCCCTATACCAGGTCTCCCCTATAAACCCCTTTACAGTCACTGTCCATCAGCATAGCAAAATGTTGTAGAATCACTACTTGCCTTCTCTGTGTTGTACAGCCCTCCCCTTTCTCCTACCCCCCCCATGCATGTTAATCTTAATACCCCCCTACTTCTCCCCCCCCTTATCCCTCCCTACCCACCCATCCTCCCCAGTCCCTTTCCCTTTGGTACCTGTTAGTCCATTCTTGAGTTCTGTGATTCTGGTGCTGTTTTGTTCCTTCAGCTTTTCCTTTGTTCTTATATTCCACAGGTAAGTGAAATCATTTGGTATTTCTCTTTCTCCGCTTGGCTTGTTTCACTGAACATAATACCCTCCAGCTCCATCCATGTTGCTGCAAATGATTGGATTTGCCCTTTTCTTATGGCTGAGTAGTATTCCATTGTGTATATGTACCACATCTTCTTTATCCATTCATCTGCTGATGGACACTTAGGTTGCTTCCATTTCTTGGCTATTGTAAATAGTGCTGTATTAAACATAGCGGTGCATATGACTTCTTGAATCTGAGAACTTGTATTCTTTGGGTAAATTCCTAGGAGTGAAATTCCCGGGTCAAATGGTATTTCTATTTTTAGTTTTTTGAGGAACCTCCATATTGCTTTCCACAATGGTTGAACTCATTTACATTCCCACCAGCAGTGTAGGAGGGTTCCCCTTTCTCCACAGCCTCGCCAACATTTGTTGTTGTTTGTCTTTTGGATGGCAGCCATCCTTACTGGTGTGAGGTGATACCTCATTGTAGTTTTAATTTGCATTTCTCTGATAATTAGCGATGTGGAACATCTTTTCATGTGTCTGTTGGCCATCTGGATTTCTTTTTTGGAGAACTATCTGTTCAGTTCCTCTGCCCATTTTTTAATTGGGTTATTTGTTTTTTGTTTGTTGAGGCGTGAGAGCTCCTTATATATTCTGGACGTCAAGCCTTTATCGGATGTGTCATTTTCAAATATATTCTCCCATACTGTAGTGATCCTTTTTGTTCTATTGATGGTGTCTTTTGCTGTACAGAAGCTTTTCAGCTTAATACAGTCCCACTTACTCATTTTTGCTGTTGTTTTCCTTGCCCGGGGAGATATGTTCAAGAAGAGGTCACTCATGTTTATGTCTAAGAGGTTTTTGCCTATGTTTTCTTCCAAGAGTTTAATGGTTTCATAACTTACATTCAGGTCTTTGATCCATTTTGAGTTTACTTTTGTATATGGGGTTAGACAATGGTCCAGTTTCATTCTCCTACATGTAGCTGTCCAGTTTTGCCAGCACCACCTGTTGAAGAGACTGTCATTTCGCCATTGTATGTCCATGGCTCCTTTATCAAATATTAATTGACCATATATGTCTGGGTTAATGTCTGGATTCTCTAGTCTGTTCCATTGGTCTGTGGCTCTGCTCTTGTGCCGGTACCAAATTGTCTTGATTACTATGGCTTTATAGTAGAGCTTAAAGTTGGGGAGTGAGATCCCCCCTACTTTATTCTTCTTTCTCAGGATTGCTTTGGCTATTCGGGGTCTTTGGTGTTTCCATATGAATTTTTGAATTATTTGTTCCAGTTCATTGAAGAATGTTGCTGGTAGTTTCATAGGGATTGCATCAAATCTGTATATTGCTTTGGGCAGGATGGCCATTTTGACGATATTAATTCTTCCTAGCCACGAGCATGGGTTGAGTTTCCATCTGTTAGTGTCCCCTTTAATTTCTCTTAAGAGTGACTTGTAGTTTTCAGAGTATAAGTCTTTCACTTCTTTGGTTAGATTTATTCCTAGGTATTTTATTTTTTTTGATGCAATTGTGAATGGAGTTGTTTTCCTGATTTCTCTTTCTGTTGGTTCATTGTTAGTATATAGGAAAGCCACAGATTTCTGTGTGTTGATTTTGTATCCTGCAACTCTGCTGTATTCCGATATCAGTTCTAGTAGTTTTGGGGTGGAGTCTTTAGGGTTTTTTATGTATAGTATCATGTCATCTGCAAATAGTGACAGTTTAACTTCTTCTTTACCAATCTGGATTCCTTGTATTTCTTTGTTTTGTCTGATTGCCATGGCTAGGACCTCCAGTACTATGTTAAATAACAGTGGAGAGAGTGGACATCCCTGTCTAGTTCCCGATCTCAGAGGAAATGCTTTCAGCTTCTCGCTGTTCAATATAATGTTGGCTGTGGGTTTATCATAGATGGCCTTTATTATGTTGAGGTACTTGCCCTCTATTCCCATTTTGCTGAGAGTTTTTATCATGAATGGATGTTGAACTTTGTCAAATGCTTTTTCAGCATCTATGGAGATGATCATGTGGTTTTTGTCTTTCTTTTTGTTGATGTGGTGGATGATGTTAATGGACTTTCGAATGTTGTACCATCCTTGCATCCCTGGGATGAATCCCACTTGGTCATGGTGTATAATCCTTTTGATGTATTTTTGAATTCAGTTTGCTAATATTTTGTTGAGTATTTTTGCATCTACGTTCATCAGGGATATTGGTCTGTAGTTTTCTTTTTTGGTGGGGTCTTTGCCTGGTTTTGGTATTAGGGTGATGTTAGCTTCATAGAATGAGTTTGGGAGTATCCCCTCCTCCTCTATTTTTTGGAAAACTTTAAGGAGAATGGGTATTATGTCTTCCCTGTATGTCTGATAAAATTCCGAGGTAAATCCATCTGGCCCGGGGGTTTTGTTCTTTGGTGGTTTTTTGATTACCGCTTCAATTTCGTTGCTGGTAATTGGTCTGTTTAGATTTTCTGTTTCTTCCTGGGTCAATCTTGGAAGGTTGTATTTTTCTAGGAAGTTGTCCATTTCTCCCAGGTTTCCCAGCTTGTTAGCATATAGGTTTTCATAGTATTCTCCAATAATTCTTTGCATTTCCGTGGGGTCCGTCGTGATTTTTCCTTTCTCATTTCTGATTCTGTTGATTTGTGTTGACTCTCTTTTCTTCTTAATAAGTCTGGCTAGAGGCTTATCTATTTTGTTTATTTTCTCGAAGAACCAGCTCTTGGTTTCATTGATTTTTGCTATTGTTTTATTCTTCTCAATTTTATTTATTTCTTCTCTGATCTTTATTATGTCCCTCCTTCTGCTGACCTTAGGCCTCATCTGTTCTTCTTTTTCCAATTTCGATAATTGTGACATTAGACCATTCATTAGGGATTGTTCTTCCTTTTTTAAATATGCTTGGATTGCTATATACTTTCCTCTTAAGACTGCTTTTGCTGTGTCCCACAGAAGTTGGGGCTTAGTGTTGTTGTTGTCATTTGTTTTCATATATTGCTGGATCTCCATTTTGATTTGGTCATTGATCCATTGATTATTTAGGAGCGTGTTGTTAAACCTCCATGTGTTTGTGAGCCTCTTTGCTTTCTTTGTACAGTTTATTTCTAGTTTTATGCCTTTGTGGTCTGAAAAGTTGGTTGGTAGGATTTCAATCTTTTGGAATTTTCTGAGGCTCTTTTTGTGGCCTAGTATGTGGTCTATTCTGGAGAATGTTCCATGTGCACTTGAGAAGAATGTATATCCCGCTGCTTTTGGATGTAGAGTTCTATAGATGTCTGTTAGGTCCATCTGCTCTACTGTGTTGTTCAGTGCTTCCGTGTCCTTACTTATTTTCTGCCCAGTGGATCTATCCTTTGGGGTGAGTGGTGTGTTGAAGTCTCCTAGAATGAATACATTGCAGTCTATATCCCCCTTTAGTTCTGTTAGTATTTGTTTCACATATGCTGGTGCTCCTGTGTTGGGTGCATATATATTTAGAATGGTTATATCCTCTTGTTTGACTGAGCCCTTTATCATTATGTAGTGTCCTTCTTTATCTCTTGTTACTTTCTTTGTTTTGAAGTCTATTTTGTCTGATATTAGTACTGCAACCCCTGCTTTCTTCTCACTGTTGTTTGCTTGAAATATGTTTTTCCATCCCTTGACTTTTAGTCTGTACATGTCTTTGGGTTTGAGGTGAGTTTCTTGTAAGCAGCATATAGATGGGTCTTGCTTTTTTATCCATTCTGTTACTCTGTGTCTTTTGATTGGTGCATTCAACCCATTAACATTTAGGGTGACTATTGAAAGATATGTACTTATTGCCATTGCAGGCTTTAAATTCGTGGTTACCAAAGGTTCAAGGTTAGCCTCTTTAGTATCTTACTGCCTAACTTAGCTCGCTTATTGAGCTGTTATATACACTGTCTGGAGATTCTTTTCTTCTCTCCCTTCTTGTTCCTCCTCCTCGATTCTTCATATGTTGGGTGTTTTGTGCTGTGCTCTTTCTAGGAGTGCTCCCATCTAGAGCAGTCCCTGTAAGATGTTCTGTAGAGGTGGTTTGTGGAAAGCAAATTCCCTCAGCTTTTGTTTGTCTGGGAATTGTTTAATCCCACCGTCATATTTGAATGATAGTCGTGCTGGATACAGTATCCTTGGTTCAAGGCCCTTCTGTTTCATTGTATTAAATATATCGTGCCATTCTCTTCTGGCCTGTAGGGTTTCTGTTGAGAAATCTGATGTTAGCCTGATGGGTTTCCCTTTATAGGTGACCTTTTTCTCTCTAGCTGCCTTTAACACTCTTTCCTTGTCCTTGATCTTTGCCATTTTAATTATTATGTGTCTTCGTGTTGTCCTTCATGGATCCTTTCTGTTGGGGGTTCTGTGTATTTCCGTGGTCTGTTCGATTATTTCCTCCCCCAGTTTGGGGAAGTTTTCAGCAATTATTTCTTCTAAGATACTTTCCATCTCTTTTCCTCTCTCTTCTTCTTCTGGGACCCCTATAATACGGATATTGTTCCTTTTGGATTGGTCACACAGTTCTCTTAATATTGTTTCATTCCTGGAGATCCTTTTGTCTCTCTCTCTATGTCAGCTTCTATGCGTTCCTGTTCTCTGATTTCAATTCCATCAATGGCCTCTTGCATTCTATCCATTCTGCTTATAAACCCTTCCAGAGTTTGTTTCATTTCCGCGATCTCCTTTCTGGCATCTGTGGTCTCCCTCCGGACTTCATCCCATTTCTCTTGCATATTTCTCTGCATCCCTGTCAGCATGTTTATGATTCTTATTTTGAATTCTTTTTCAGGAAGACTGGTTAGGTCTGTCTCCTTCTCTGGTGTTGTCTCTGTGATCTTTGTCTGCCTGTAGCTTTGCCTTTTCATGGTGATAGGAATAGTTTGCAGAGCTGGGACGAGTGATGGCTGGAAGAACTTCCCTTCTTGTTGGTTTGTGGCCCTCCTCTCCTGGGAGAACAGCGACCTCTAGTGGCTTGTGCTGGGCAGCTGCGCGCAGACAGGGTTTCTGCTTCCTGCCCGGCTGCTATGGAGTTAATCTCCGCTGTTGCTGTGGGCGTGGCCTGGTTCGGGCAGCTACTCCAAAATGGTGGAGTCGCGTTGGAGCAGGAGCGGCTGGGAGGCTTTTTATCTCCGTAAGGGGCCTCCCTGCTCCCTGCAGCCCAGGGTTTAGTGTGCCCAGAGATCCCCAGATTCCCTACCTCTTGATTAAGTGTCCTGCCCTGCCCCTTTAAGACTTCCAAAAAGCACCTGCCAAAACAAAACAACGACCACAAAAAAAAAAAAAGAAAAAAATTTTTAAATAAAAAAAAAAAAAAATTTTTTTTAATTAAAAAAAAAGGTGGTCGCTCGTTTTTCTTTATTCTCCGGTGCCAGCCTCAGGCCTCTGCTCACCGGTCTTGCTGCCCTGTTTCCATAGTATTGGGGTCCCTATCCCTTTAAGACTTCCAAAAAGCGCTCGCCAAAACAAAACAGCAAAAAAGCAAAAAAAAAAAAAAAAAAAAAAATGGTCGCGCGCTTTTCTTATGTCCTCCAACACCCGGCCTCCAGTGCCCCCTCACTGTTCTTGCTGCCCTGTTTTCCTAGTATCGAGCGCCCTGCGCTCTGGCCCGGATGGCTGGGGCTGGGTGTTCGGCAGTCCTGGGCTCCGTCTCCCTCCCGCTCTGCCTGCTCTTCTCCCGCTGGGAGCTGGGGGGAGGGGCGCTCGGCTCCCACCGGGCCGGGGCTTGTATCTTACCCTCTTCGCGAGTTGCTGGGTTCTCTCAGGTGCGGATGTGGTCTGGATATTGTCCTGTGTCCTCTGGTCTTTATTCTAGGAAGGGTTGTCTTTGTTATATTTTCATAGATATATGTTGTTTTGGGAGGAGATTTCCGCTGCTCTACTCACGCCGCCATCTTCCGCCCCTCTAATTTGCCATATTTGTATGGGTGTTTTGGGGCCCTCTATTCTGCCCCTTTGGTCAATGTGTCTACCTTATCACCTATACCACACTGTCTTTCTTACTCTAGCTTTATAGTCTTTAAATCTGCACCAGGGTGTGATTCTTCAACCAGTTTCTATTCTGAACCAGCAAACTATATGGCAGACGTGGACTGGCCACAGTTCCCTCTTTTCTTTTCTACCTGGAAGGTATTTATATTTTTTGGTTCACACACTGGTAGGAAAGCAATGTGTCTGGCCTACTTTCCAGCTCAATAGAGTAGAAAGGCTGTCATTTGCAGGTTTTTCTCTGTCGGAACTACCTGGAAGCCCCTGCTTACTATGTATTACATATTCCTGTAATATATTTATTCAGTTCATCTCTGTGTTGGGCACCATTATAGGCTCTGAGGAAGAACAGAGGAACAGGACACACAAGGTTCTCCTCCTATGAGGTTTACGCCAAATGTCAAACAAGTAACTGCTCAACATAGGAACAAAACTGGATGACTGTCCACCAGAAAACCAAAGCTGGATAGCATATAAAAGAGTGGCTCAGGTATCGTAGATGGCATGGCCAGGGAATGCTTCCCTGAAGAGGTGACATTTACAGTGAGCCCTGAGAGCTCAAGAAGAAAGCAGAGAAAGAGCATTCTCAACTGTTAGTCTGAAAGCCTTAGATGAAAACAAGCTTGATGTGTTTGAGAAACAAAAAAAGTGACCGTGTGTAGCCAGGAAGGAGTGAGCCAGGGAGAGAGGCGGGAAACAGGGACCAAGGGGCAGCAAGGGCATGTTGGAGAAGGGCTTTGCGACCAGGGCAAGAAGCTGGGTTTGACTCTAAGTCCTGTGGGAAAACATGAGAGATTTAAACCAAGATGCCTCACATGACCAAAGACAGCCCTGGGCCCTCAGACAGACGGCAATAAGGAGGAGAGGGAGTCTGTCCAATCCCCATCTGCACGGAAAACTGTTCCCTGCCCACATGAAGCGATTCTCGGCACAACGGCGGTGTGTGTGTGAATCTAAAGAAGCCAAGTTCAGGGATTCAGTCGCCATAATTTGCATATCACCTCTACGGAGCCTAGATTCTAGAGGAGAGGGGAGAAGTCTCCCTCAGTCTCAGTGACCCGGTGTGCTGAGTACCCACTGTCAAGGAGTTCCAGCTCTGAGCGGGGGCGGGAGTCTGCCAGTGTCACAGCGGCGTGAAAAGTAGAAACAGACCCTTGTTTCAGGTGGACTGAGTTGTTTCATCGCTGCTACTGCTCCATGGTTTCCAGTCTTCACAGGCAACAAATGAAAGGAAATTGGCTGAAAACTGCAATATACAAAAATAAAAGTCCTGCATGGAAAGATTTTCCAACTATGAGGAGTTATGCTTACTGTATTGTATTTCTGAGCAGAGGTGTGTACAGAGTTCCTAAGAGACTGTATGTTTTCTGTTTATTTAAACTTCACTTGAGCTAAATAACCACCTCAGGGGGAATACAAACATAGCACCTCTTCCCCATTACAGAGTCACAATTTCCAACCCTACGTCACCCCTTCTATCATCAGTGTGCAGATGTGATTTCTGTGGCGTTAGAGCCCACGTGATGCTTGCTTGCTCGTGCTCTGCTGTTTGCTTAACATTATTCCACATATGTCTTTTCACGTAACAGCTCAGTCTCAATATTTACCATTTTACAGAGCTACCCAGTGATATGGTAGAATAAGAATAGCTCACACTTACATAGTAATGACTATATGTCAGGCAAGCACTTTACCTATTTTTACTCATTTAATGTTTCCTCTCTACAACCCTCCAAGGTTGATACCATCTGTCTTAGTCTGGCTTCAAAAGAAAGCAAAGCCTGAAGCCCACCATATTCAGGGTGCAATCTCAAGGAAGCAGGGGTGTGGGAAAAGGGTAATGAGGCGAGGAAGGGGGGAGATTCCATTTGAAGGTGTGTTATCAAGTTGGTTGCCACCAAGTATGATCGATTCCTCCTTCTCATCCTCCCATGAGACCATTCTGCAAAAAGCTGCGTAACCTGCATCTCAGACAGTCATATAGGAGGAGAAGGAAGAACTGTTTGCCCACCAGTTCCCATCTGCCCTTTGAGACTTTTTATCTGCACACTCTTCTGAGTCGGCACCTGTCACACCCCAGTGTCAGCAGGAAAGTCTCAGGGTGGGTGACGAGAGGCAGGCATGACGGCTTGAGGCTAGGCACTCTGCAGTTTGCCTGCGCACAGTCATAAAGTCAATCACAGCCCATGTATACCTGGTGTGGCGGCAATGGCTAGAATATACAAGGGACTCTATTATTGCACTGGCTTTATAGAGAGAACACAGAGATGAAGTACCTAACCATTCAGCTAGTTAACTGGTAGAGTCCTGATTTGAAACCAAAAAGCCAGACTCTTGACAATTATGCTAAACTAGCCATTTGATTTTGGGAAATCTTGGTTGTTTTTAGCTTTTCATTGACATATATGTCAGAGCATAACAGAAAGTTTACTGGACAGAACTATTCGATTCTGATCCTGGCTCAGCACCTTAGAAAATCATTTCCCTATGGGTCTCACTTTGCTTATATTATAACCAAGTGAGAAGTGCCATCTCCACCTTCACGCTGTATCTGTCTCCTCTGTTACTTACTCTTTGGGTCAGAAAGCTTCTGCTCAGCCCTGTGGTGCTGCACATACACTTGTTAATTACCAAAAGGAATTTTGCTGACAGTTTGAAATTTCTGCAAATAACACTTACCCAAAGTTTGCCTCCTCCAAGAGACAGGGAAATATATGTGAAAATAATGACTGTCCTGCCAAAAAGTTTTAGGAACACCGTGACTAGACCTAGGTCAGCAAGAGTCAGCTAACCAAGGACACAGTTTCCCAGCTCTCCTCTGACCCTTGCTGGCACCCAGAAAGTCCGCAACCTTTAGTCAGTCCCGAGCCTGCTCTCCTGCCTGTTCTCCCTGTCCCTAGCATAAAAGAAGCTTGCAATCAACCCTGAGCTAAGATGGTGCTCTAGGACATTAGTTTGCCATCTTCTTGGTCCACTGGCTTCCTGAACAAAGTCATTTGCCTTGCACAAACATTTGTTTCTCTACTTATTAGCATGTTGTGCAACAAATGGCACGAGATTGTGGACTCCGCAACAATGATTTTGAAAGAGCTCAGACTAGGTGATCTTAGATGTCTCACATTCTGAATGACACTATTCTAAAAACCTTTGAACAAAATAATATTCTTCTAATTTACAAACCTTTAAGTTATAAATCCAGACGCTAAACTCCTGGGTCACAAGGTAGAACCATTTTTATGACTCCTAGTTTAATTTAGCAGATTGTCTTTGAAAATAATCTTACCAATTTAATCTATTATCGGTATGTTCAATGTGTGAAGGTACCTCTTTCCTTGCCTGATCCTCACTGGAATAAAATTAAATTATGCATAAAATATTTAATTTTTGGTGAATTGATAGATATTGAAACAGTGTCACAAAATTGTTTTTTCTGTATCTTCACTGACTAATAAGTCAAACATACCCCCAAGCATTTCTTCTGTCATTTCTTCTTGCGTTAATTTATTTTCAGTAGGTTATTTTCCCTCTCTGGGGGATCAGCCTTATCATCAGTCAATGAAAAGTGGACTGAGATCTCTAAGGCTGTCTGAGTATGGACTGAGATGGTACCTACTGAAGTACTACCTTAATTCTCTAAATAAATAAGCGTGGGCTTTTCCATCTGCAGCATTTCTATGAGTCTAGAAAACAGTAAGCATGTCCCTGAAGCAGAGACTTTAAGAAATACCTTGGTAAACCAGAGTCTTTTCTTTCTGGAAAGCTCATATTTTAGTCTTTCCTAAAAGAAGAGATGAACATCAATGACCCACATGGGTTGTTTCCCCCCAACCTAAGCAGTTGGTAATATTATTGTGTGATGAGAACGCATATCAAACGTCTCTCCCAAGGTCGTGGTTATCTCAGCTGGCTAACACTTCCAGATATGCTCTATGGTAGAGCTTCTGAAACATTTGACACATTTGTTCTGAACTTGTGGAGTAAATTTCAATCTTTTAGCAGCTGAGATTAAAATGGACAAAACAATGAAGTCATCATCGTCATTCTTTAAAGACTGAAGAGAAAAAGGACAGCACGCTCACACACTGGGAGGGTTAGGGCCCTGGGGAATTGGAAATCTGCAAGCAGATTGCCATGTTTCCATCTTGGGACAGAGTTTTGTTTTTTTTTTAAAGGCAGGGGTCTCCCGGAAGAGCTCCAGCCTCCTTTCCTAAGTCCCTTTCTCTCTCTCTTTCCCGTGGTGCTCTTCTTTGCATTCACTCTCCTGTGGAAACCTTTATTCAGAACTGGACGAGGGGGCAGGAGAGATGGGCTCACGCCTAGTGCTGCCACTTTATACCCCTGTAGATTTTAGAAAGTCGCTTCTCTTCATTGAATCTCAGTTTTTTCATCTGTTCCCAGGATTACAGCCTTTTGTATTGATTATTAATAGTTTCCATTGTGTATGTAATATTCTTGAGTTAGGAGCAATGATTTCTTTCTGGGCCCCCCACAAAGTCCCTCTATAAGGTTTATCATAGAGAGGTGCTCTGTCCACCTTAGTATACTGAATTTTTATGAATGTGTCTTTGTTCTGAATTGATAGATATTGAAATAGTGTCACAAAATACATCCCAGAGAATAGTCTAGAAAGCAGTAAGGTTCTCCCATGGTTGTGGGATCTAGGAGTCTGAAATCAAGGAAACCATAGAGCCATGCTTTCTGAAAGGGAAGAGCCTTTCCTTGCCCCTTCCTTGGTGCACCTTGGTGTGCAGCTGCATCCCTCCAATCTCTGCCTCCACTGTCACATGGCCTTTGTCCCTCTGTGGGTGTGTCTTTTCATGTCTCCAAATACCGTTGTCCATGTAAGAGCACTGGTTATTGATTTAGGGCCCAACCTAAACCATTATGACTTCATTTAACTTGATTACGTCTGTAAAGAACTAATTTCCAGATACGGTCGACTCACAGGCTCTGTGTGCACATGTATTTGGAGGAACACTATTCAACCCCCCACACCAGGACATCTCTATATCCTTACTCCTCCCATCCTACAGCTCTGGACTTTGTCTCCTGCATGAAGAATCCTTGCCCAGAATGATTCCCCCTCACTGGGGTCATGACGGTCATTTTCATTGTTCTCAGTGACAGTAGGCTCTCCCTCCTTTGAACCATGTTCCACAGGAGCCTGCAGCTTCACTTCCTGCTCAAAAACTTTTTGATGGCCCCTATTACCTATAGCATAAGGGCCACACTTCCAGAAAGACATTCACAGATTTTTACTCCTTGACTCCAACTCATCTTTCTAGTTCTACCTTCACAAATCTCTTCCACATGCAACTTGAATTGTTCTGCAGCTCTATCTGCCCTTTCCCAGCTCCATCAAGTCTTTCCTTCTGTCTGAAAACCATCCTCTTTATCACAATATATATTATTGCCACCACTTTTGAAAGGCTACATCTTTTCCAAAGTCTACCAAGAATCCCCACCCCATGCACAGCCAGAATAGTCACTCCTGCTCCAAATTCCCATAATATTTTGTACTTCACTGGATACTTTTCATTCTTACATTATTTATGATCATGCTTTGTCTCTTTCTGGTTAAGGCATGAGATCTTAAGAGAAAGCCCCTTTCTCCCTTTCTTATTCCCCTACTTCCTGGTTCTTAGGAAAAGATGATTGGTACATTTGACCGAAGGAAGGAAGGAAGGAAGGAAAGAAGGGAGGGAGGGAGGGAGGGAGGGGGAAGGATTATGAAGTAATAATTTTCAGAAGTTGCTTTAGGCGGTGTACAAATATTTTGTATTTCATTGATAGTCAAGCTGATAAAAAAATTAAAATGCCATCTTTACTGCTAATTTCAAATTTTATATTTATAAGGTAGTTTGTTTCTTTATGCTAAGCAAATGCTATACATTTGAACTTACCAAACAAATGTACATTAGTAAAATGTGTTTCTATCTTATAAGCAGGTTTGGGGTAAGATTTTATTGCGTTAAAAATGTTATGAAATCACTACAGCAACGAGGTCATGTATTGCACTTGGCAGATGTTTTTATATTTCTTAGATTCCCTTAATTCCAGAAGCCATAAGGATAGTTGAGGTTTTGTATCCTACATGTGAGATTAAAGGAAAGGGACGCTGTAAGGCCAAGAAGCAAAGCAGACTCCATGGAATTTGGAGTCACAAAGACCATGACAATTCTGCCATTTATTAACTGTACAGTTTGGGGGTAATCACTTAACTTCTCAAAACTTGTTTCTTTCTTATTAAAATAGAGATTAACTCTAACGCATAAGACTGTTGAGAGGATTCAATAATACACCTAAAATGAATAAATATGAGACACTTAACTAAGTGACATCTACCTAGCTTATAAGCGCTGGTTCTGGGAAGAGTTGTCATGAGTTTTTGACTCTGCTGGTGAGTTACAGCAGTAATTCTAACAGCAGCTGAGAAAGTGGATGAGTAGGGCCTTAACCTCTTGCCCCGAGGGAGAGTTAACTTATGAAAAGCCACAAGAGTGAGTTATCTGCTGACTATTCTTTTGCTGAGGTACAAAATTACTTTTATATAGATATCCAGTTTGCTAATTACCTTTTTAAAATCAAATGAGAGCTCTTTCTACGCTCCTGATAGTGATCAAGAAAATGTATTACAGGAAAAACATCAGATTTTTCCCAATAATCAAGAATCATTCATTTGGGAATAAAATAAGTACTTCAATTCATAAAATGTCTCTGGAGTAGATACAATGTTTTATTGACTGGGGTACCCCTTCTTTAAGATTTGGGTAAAAAAAATCAAGAGATAGCTCTGAAAAATGGAAATACCCACCTCCGGAATTAATCTGTATCTTTAAAAAGAAGCCCGTGATTGATTCCTTCTCTTACTAGTTGGGTTTCAAATTGTCTTTTTTCCCTTCCATAGGGGGCCCTTCTCTGTTCTTTTATGGGCTTGGGTATGCTTTCTTGTAGGGTCTGAGAGTGCTGAGCTGCTCTGACTTCCCTGTAAAGGGCTCCTTCTGGACTTGAGGTCACCCACACAGCTGGCAACAGTCACATTCTTGAGGGTGTACTTCCACTTTTGTGACCAGAGTTCTGGGGAGAAGTATTCATGGGCTTCTCAGGAAGCCTGATCCTCCATGTGTTTCTTTCTAACAGTAGGTTCAAGGGTCATTTCTCAGACCTAGAATCTGTTTATCTCATTGCCTTAGGCCTCCAAGAACTTAACCTACAATTTCTCCCCTTCTAAAGGTTACCACCACTTCTAATTCTATCACTTGGATAAGCCACCAGGGCTCTAATTTTAAGAGTTTTACTAACAATCAGAAGAGGTAACAGATTATCTGCTAAGAGAAATTACATGAGAAAGAAGGAAAATTTCTAGCATCACAAAGTAGAGCCAGTGTTCAGAACCAGAGCTGAGTTTCTAACCCTTCGCTTTCTATGCTTATTATTCCAGTAAAGCATTATGCAACTTCCACACAGGGAAATTCCCCTACCACACTTACACTCACACACTCACTCACAGACACTTTCACGTGCACACACACACGAACACACAGGAAGAAGCAATCAAGACAAAATAGAAATTCCCAGCTCTTACGAGTATACCTTTCATCTCAGAAAACTCTGGGCCATGTATCTCTGAACTTTTCATAGAATTAGGTGATACAGGACATAGCGCTGTGGAGGTGATAAGACTGAATTAATTAGGGGATCAGATTATTTGGAAGGACTTCATTCTACTCATTCTTAAACTCTGATCTCTTGCCATCCTTCAAGCCCCACCATCAAGTTTGCGAGAATCAAGCCGACCCCTTCCTGGTGGCTCTTAAACAGCTTTATCTTGGTGCCTCTGAGCACTCTGTTGCTTTTTCTCCCACCTTCAAACTGCCAGAGGGTACTCAGGGTCACAGCTGAATGTGGCATATCTTCCTGGTCCATTAATTCTGTTCAAAGATAAGGAATTTTAAATCCTATCACTACATTAAAATAAATACCTGTATGTTGTGAACAGAAAGTGAAGTTATTATATTAGGTTGAACCATATGCAGTTGCCAATATCCAACCATTTTTGGCTTATAAAAATGTCAATTGCCTCCAGTTGAACCAATACATCTTAAAGATAACAGAAATGTTTCTCTTTGAGTTTCATGCCCAAGGCCTGAAATAAAACTCTTGACATTGGCATTAGGGATATTTCAGGTAAAACTTTGAAAAGAGCAGCACTTTACGCAATTTAACTGATTCAATGACATTCAAAATAGTCAGTGATACTGGGAATAATTGGCTCTGACTCAGAAATGGCTATATTTCAAACTAATTAGCACTGGATTCTGAGATCAAAGGAGAAAGTGAGAGGTTTCATTTTTTGAATTCTCTCAGAAGCATCAGCTTCTTCAGAGAACTTCGATTTCTTTCTCCACACCACTATTTCCCCCTTTTCTCTTTGACAGATCTTGATCATATAGATCTATTCAGCCTCTCTTTTTCCCTGCACTACTCAGAGCCTAAGGACTGATGGAACCTACAAGAATCCACATCACATACTGTGTCTATAAGTGGATCTCTCTTTGCCTGCTCCTGGGAGTGAGGCAAAGATAGTATTTTTATAGAGGACTTGGGGGAGAAACTGTGCTGGGGAAATCAAAATGTCTTTAATTAAAGGTTGACAGGGCAGAATGGAGGAAATCTGGAAACCCTCACATATTATTAAATTCTGTTTCATTCACATTTGCATTAAAATTCTAGACATATGATCAGGACTCTGTTGCTCCCCTCTTCCAATCTCTTTTTTCATGTGTAAAGCATAGATATTTAACTGAATGAGATAACCCTTCTAGGCTTGGCATTCTAATATTCTACAACTTAAAAGCACTCATGCATGTTAATAAGGCTAAGAACAATGTAAAAATATGTCAGCTGGGCTCACCATCAACAGGGGACATCAGCTGTTGTCTTTGGTCATGGAGCCAACACAGTTTTAAATCATACTCCACTGCATATTAGCTTTATGTGTCTAGGTTTTGAGCTGTTTTGCAATGTTTATTAATCCATAATATCCAATAAATGTGAAAGCAAGGAAAGTGCTAATAAGAAGAGGCATATGATAATTATGTAAACAAGGCAGGGTATATTTAAACTTTCAAGTGATGTGATTCGCTAGACCACAGGAAAATTTCTGAAGACAAAGAGCTATTCATGAAGCAGGTGCAAAGAACTTTCTATACCTTGGGAATCAGCAATAACCATTAAGAACAAAAAAGGTGATGGAGAGACCAGAATGCTATTTGCAACTCTAGCATCAGCAGCAGTATGTTCATGCAGGAGAAGGCCATGAGTGTGTTATGGAATTTAAAGGCAAAACATGGTAACCTTGCTGATGAGACCTCTCACAAGTTATGAGTAGTCTGTGGGTTAAAGAATCTCAGTGAAGAGGAAGTGAGTGTAGGCAGAGTAACTACTAAAATTTCTGCACAACACTTAGAGGAATTATCAAGGAGGGAGGTGACCTGACTCAACAGATTCTCAGCTTATGAAATAAATTGGTTATTTTTGAAAAGGCTGTTGGAGGAAAGGCATATCTATATGGAGGAGAAATGAATACCTGGTTTTACAGCTTTGAAGGTCACAGTCACAATTCTTTGTGGTGGAAGAGAGGATGTAGCTATAAAGATTAAACCCCTCTCTACAACTCTAATTCTCACTGGCTTAACACAGTGAAGGTATATATGGGTGGTGCTTCTGGGGTGACATTCCACAGGCCTGAGGGCCGGAACTCCGTCTCATGCTTCAACCCTCCTTCAGGGCCTAGGTAGCCTCTCCATTCCCCTAACAGATAGAAAAAGGGATTGGGGGGAGGCACACCCACCTCTCAACCATCCCACTCAGAGGGACACACATGCTTTCTTCACACTTCCCATTGGCAAGAATTAGCCAGATGCCTCCCACCAGAGAAGGAACAGGAAATATAATCCTAGGCTGGGCATCATGTCCTAGCAACCGCCCTTCATTACCAAGGAGTCTTTGGTTGGGGGTCAGCTGTCCAGCTCTGCTACACATTCTGGTTAGTTATGAACAGAAGGATTTATGACTAACTTCTCAGAACCTAACCTATTTGCATACAGAGGAACAGAGAAACTTCTGTGGTAGGTACTCAAAAATAGGAGCTATGATTCACAGTATTGAGCTCCTGTAAAATGAATAAAAGCACTTTTTAAAGGAACAAACTGCAGTTTAAAGAAAAGAGGTTTTCTGTTTTAGATTTTAAATGTGTAAAGTCAAACTTGGGTAATGTGTGTGTGTGTGTGTGTGTGTGTGTGTGTGTGTGTGTGAGCCCAATGTATCTTCTGTTGAGAAACTACAACACCCTCATTCTGTAAATGGCTTAATAATTACAGTGAAAGGAGATGGGGGAAGGACTGACCATGGTCACATCCCTGCCTCAGGGGGGCCTATGACCCAGTCCTGGCTAAACAGCTATCTTAACGCCTCCCTCCCTCCCGGACCCTCCGCAAGTTTTCAGGGATGTGCATGTGACCTAGCTGGGCTGATCAGAGCTCTCTGGTGCCTTTCCTCCAGGGGCTTTCTCTCTGAGACAGTCTTCCCTAAAACCCATATATGCTTGGAGCTGTCGACAGCCTTTTTACTACTCCTTGGATACAGTTTAAGAATGAAGCCAATACAAGCCGATAACATTATTTGAAAGCCTAGACAACCGTGACCAAAGTCTACTTGAACTTCCTAGGCTGGAAAATCCATTTCTCCACTTAACACTTTTTTTTTCTTTGTTTAATTTGATTTATTTCTGATAACAAAAACTTCAAAATTAAAAGGGTCCTAAGTATGATACTTAGCTTGAAATTTTCATACCTTTTCATAACGTTACTGTTGCATTCTAAAACCTCTAATGGGCTCATTAATTGCTCACAAAGCTAACTTCAAGCTCCTTTGCTTCACTTTCAGAACTTTCCACAAAAAGGGCTCACCTTCCTAATCAACGAACATAAACCTTAGCCTACCCAGACACTTGTTTCTCATATTCACATCTGGTTTTAGTCCAGTTCTGTCTTAACCTGTTTCGACCTCTAAAATTTCACATATGTTAGCACTGTTCCCATGGAAACCATTATTGCTCTGAGGAAGGAAAGCAGGCCTTACAGACAAATGGTAGTCAGCATTACCATCCACACTCCTACCTCTTGCTACAGTTCAATTCTTAGCATGGTACAGAACTCATAAAACACTCAGTAAATACTTGTTGAATTACATTTCCACAGTGATATTTCTTTGGGAAGCAGACTTTTAATTTTTGAACAGTCTACATTTTTTTCTTTCTGAGAAGGGAAAAACTATCTAAGTAGACAATCTGGGGAATAAGTTTATAGCTTGAAAAAGGTGCTGAATTGACCAAAGTCGTCTTGAAGAGCACTAAGGTCACCTTTTTCTTTATTTCATTTTCAACAGTTATAGCTCAGACAGCAATTCAGAGAGGGTTTCCCAGTAACTGATCTAAGTTGTAGCCTTTCTTAAATGTGAAAGAAGAAATCAAGCTCTTCACAGATCAGCTATCCTGAAGCTGTTAAATATCTGCTCATTATTCCTGGCACACCATGGTGTACAGTATTTGTTGAATGAATGAATGATTCCCTCCTTTCCTTGTATTCTTTCTTCCAACCCCAGATGTCAATGACTCCTGAAAAATATTGGGAAAACATAAAATGAAGGTATAGTAATTCCTCAAACTTTACAGTATTTTTATAGTTTTTACTCATGCCGTCTTTTCACATGCCTTCCACAAAAACTTTATAACAAGATGAAAGAATATTAGCCATTTTGCAGAGAAGAAAATAGGCTTAGAGAGGCCAGGTAGCTTGCCTGGCCATATAGCTGGCAAGGAGCAGACCCGAGGTGTGAGGCCTGCTGACCCAGTGGTTGTCAATTCCTACTCAGTATATCATCACATGCTCGGGAGTGGGGAGGAGGGCAGCCCAGGGTGCTGGTCACGGCCACAGGCTTGGATTGAGACTGACATGGGTGAAACTCGAGGTGTGCTGCTTACTCCCAGGCGATCTTGGACAAACTACCTGATCGATCCAAGCCTTAGTTTCCTATGCTGAAAATAGGAATGATCTTACAACTTCCTAAGGAAATGATAAGGATTGAATGGCACATGTCTGAGACTTGATGAGTGCCCAGAAAATGCTAACTATTAAGAACAAAGTTGTCAGGGAGATAGGAAGCTAGCCAGGTCTGAAAACTGGACTTAGAGCTCTATGTTGATTAACTAGATTAAATAGACTTGTTATCTTGTCTGTTTAATGTGCAGTGAAGGACCAGCCTGAGAGGAATGCTCCCTCTTTGGAGAACATCAAGAGATTGCTGGCATTCTGCCCACAGCTCCATGAGTTTCTCACTGAAATATTATCCCTGGGTGACTATACGAGGGAATGCATCCGAGTAAACTCAAAGGTCTCCCAAGGAGGACAATGACAGGATTAGAATACTGGAGAAGAGGACTAGATCTCTGCTAACGCTGTGCCTCTGAGGAATTTCCCAAAGAAATTTCTTGCTAAACACTTGGGGCACTCTCCCCACATGACAGCACTTTCTTTGCTTTAATGACCAGCCATACCTGCAACTTTTTCCACCCCTCCTTGTGATGTAGTAAAGCCCTGGAAGAAACAGATGCCTTACCCTGCGGACACACTCCCCACCCACCCACAACTGGCCAAATGGAGCCTGGCCCACCCGGAAGTGACTTTGACTTTTCATTTCTCACGTTCCAATCCCAGGCAAGTGAGGCTTCTCCACCCGCCTCAGGCACTTTTCTGAGGCCCTGCCTCTGCCCTGACAATTAACTCTGAGGATGTCCACTCTTTTTTAGGGAAGACTCTGTTCTCTTTCCAAAGGGATGTGACCTTATCTTGAGACTAGAGTGAAAAACACAGTAAACTAAACCTTGTTACAATAAATTGATACCCACTCTTGGAGGAGAAATTTTATTTAAGGAGACCATTAGTTGGTGTGATTACCATTTGTCTTCACTGAGATGCTTTTTGTCTCTCTCTCCACATCTGCCCTTCTGAAATGCACACAGGCACCCTCCTGGGCACTCCTACCAAGGTGCTATTCATATGCTGTGGAGGGTTGACCTCGACCTCCAAAATGTGATTCAGCAGTCTGTGAATCTTTGGTTTGCCTGCCCTACAGGTAGGTTGTGGGGACTGGCATTAAAGTGAGATAGTATGCAATCAATCAACAGCATTATGTACATTTGAAGTAATATTATGATTCTAAACTTTTAGATACTTTCTAGAGCTCCCTACCAATGGAAATAATAGGAGGACATCACTGCAACACAAATATTCAGCTACCCCCTGAGGAAGTTGACCTTTGATCCCCCTTGAGCATTCCACACATCTGTGAACATTCACTCCTTGGTGATGCCCAGTTATTTAATACCTCTGATCAATAACCTCATTTCTCCCCAGTCTCCCTTTTACTAGCCTCTTTGATAGATTCAATTAAAGTAATGCACTTTATGGAGATAGGAAATCAAGCACTTGCTGATGTCACTTCCTAGTCTGGGTCCTCAGCTCCCCTTTCATAAAGCGGAAAGGAAGAGGGGCAGAGGGAGAGGACAGGTGCAATTTGCTTCCACTCAATTCACAGTGAATGAAGCTGAATAAAGACTTGTTTGGAAGATGTCTGGAATCCTCTAATTCCTATAAGCACCTTAATTTTTAAAAATGTCACAGTAACCTCAAAGCCAGACACATTGTTTCCAATGCCATAAAACCATCCACACTGGGAGCAAACCATGGCTCTTTAGTTCAGCAGTAGAAAACATGAATTCCCATGTAGGTGAAGGATGCTTGATTTTCATGCAGGGGAGGCTGGTAGTAGTGGAATAAGGTCCAGGCCATGTCTATTTAATAGCGACTTGCTGGACCAACAGCTAGTTTTTCCTTGAAGTGAGGGAAGGGCTTGGGGCCTGGAGATAAGATGGCTGGGAGGAATTGTAATGAAGAATATACAAAGCACAAAACTGGGAAATAACAGTGTCCTGGATGAATTTTACTTTCTTGTGAACCCTGTGGCTCCTATATATATTTTCTCTCTGCATATCATTTCCCTGACCATAGCATTTAACTATGGTACAAATATCAATACCCTCTACTGAGTGGTAAAAGCACTAAGGTTTTAATTTTATAATCTACAAACTCCTGATCTTATTTGGGGCATCGATACCTATATGTTCATTGAAAGTTAGGGCCTAATAAATTTCTTCCATTTACCAAAGAATGACATGACTTTTTCAATAATAGTTAAACTGAAATAATAAAGATAAAGCAGAGTCTCTTTCCTCAGAGCAGGCAAAGCTCATTTTTGAAGAGGTAATAGTATTTAGCTTCTGAAAGAAAATGACATTGACTTTTGTGTAAAGGTTTTTCTATGTGACTTTGGAGGAGTCTCTTGATCTCTCTGTTTCATCTGCAAATGTTGTTATATCTTTGGAATGAGTACTTGAACAAGTCCTGAGTAATCACTGGCTAAATAAAAGAGGTTTTGATAAATGTTCTATATTTCCAGCCCAAGTGAACCACTTAATGTTTCTATACACATCACACATTTTCCTGACTCCTCACTTTGGCTTATGCCCTTTCTTGCACTAGGAATCTGCCCTCCTTCTAATTTTACTCATTCTCCAAGGACAAGGTCAACTGTCTTTTGTGTTTTCAGTTTTTCCTGATTTCTTTACCCAGAAATACTGTTTCTTTCTTCCTCTGAATCCTCCAAGTTAGCTCTTGTTCTCTACTTCTCATGTAGATTTGTAGATCTGCATGTTTTTATGTTTTTAATCAAGTAAATGACATATGTCCTTCCTTTAGAGGGCGGGGACTGTGCATGATTTATCTCAGAAGTTGGCTTATGATAAGCACTTCATAAATGTTTATTGGATAGATTGTGTGATGGTTAGTTTTATGTGTCAACTTGGCAAGGCACCGTGCCTAGTTAACTAATCAAACGCTAATCTAGGTGTTGCTGAGAAAGTATTTTGTAGGTGTGGTTAACATCTATGATCAATTGACTTTAACTCAATTCCCTCAAAGCTATTTCCCTCAATAACGTGGATGGGTTTTACCCAATCAGTTGAAAGGTCTTAAGAAAAAAAAAACAGTTTTCTAGAAGAAATTCTGCCTCAAGAATCCTGCTTGAGTTTCCAGACTGCTAGCCTACCTTGTAGATTTTGGATTTGCCTATTCTGCAGATCTGGGGCTAGTCAGCCCTTGCAAGTACATGAGCCAGTTCCTTAAAATAAATCTTGTGTTTATGCTATTTGTTCTGTTTCTCTAGAGAACCCTGATACAGAGGGAGAGATTAATTGTAGCAACTGTATCCAGTTTATCATTTAAATTAAGAGATGTACTTGAACTCTAAACCCCAGGAGGATGTAAAATTCTACTTTTTCTTCTGATGTATGCCCAATGCCTTGAACGGTGCCTGACACATAATAGAAGCTCAATAAATATTTGTTGAATGAACGAATAAAAAAAGAAGCCTTATGGAAAATATAACTTTTGGCTGTTTACTAGGTTTGAACTTGCCTTCACATGCTTTGGCTTTTGTGCTGACCTGTATGGCAGAAGAAAATCCCTGTCCTGCCATTCTGTATGTTCCCATAGGCAAGTAATTTCCATCCTACACCTCTTCTTCTTCATCTGAATGGTTAAGATTTTGATGTGGTAGATTTCTGATCTCCCTCCTATCCTTTGATATCTGTGATCTTTATGCATGGCTATAATTAACTTTGTATCTACTTTGTCATCATACCTATTTGAATAGTATTTATTGCATCATGATTGTGATTTCTTTCATTAGTAATCATGCCATCACCATTTACTACCTAAGATTTATAATAATGCTGTTTTCCAAGGCACTTAAAGAAAACTTCAGCCTAGATTTCTAGAACCAGACTTCCTCCATAACTTGGTTGTAAAAAAGTTTAAAAAGACTCCTTAAGGCTTTTGCCAAAACCACAATTTCTTGTCCCCAAGTGCCTTTTTTATAAGCTGACTATAAAGGCCCATAAAAACATTCATCCTGCACCTGGGCTTCAGAACTTCAAACTTTCACTTCTAATTTTAGGGCCAGGAAATTATTTTATAACTTGCTTTTGTAGCCCCTTGTAAATACTTCCCGGAGTACTTCCTTTGGGTACCCTTTGTTTCCTTACATCCTGTGGGGAGAAGGATTTCTAGAGTCTGAACATACCTGCTGGGACCTGGCTGGGCCTGAAGAACCCAGAGGTCATGTATCCATGCCCCAGGGCCAAGCTGCTGAGTGAATTTCAGCAGCAGGCCCTGCTTCATTGCCCACCAGCAGAGAATAAGAGGCCATCTGCCAAAATGTGCCCAGGCAGGGGGCTGAAGGGCTTAATGCACTTACAGATTCTCCTTCTCTAGATTTCAGACTAATTCTTTTAGAGCTGAAATCCTTAAAACAATTCTGAGAACGTCCTAAGAATGTCAAGCTGTGCAAGGATAGACTGGGGAAAAGTCAACACATACATAAAATGTGTTAAGAAATTGTACTGAGAACAAGATTGCTTTATTGTCTTTTCATATCAGAATCACAATTTCAGAAAGTCATGCCCAGGTAACACCTGACTCTGTTCACTTACAATTGAGGAGAGGATTTTTCTCTGATTGTGGAACTAACTAATGGTGAAAGCCAGACTAGAATTGGTCTCCTAACTTCCAGCCCACTGCTTTTATATGAATTTATTTATTCTTAACAAATATTATTAATTTATTACTTATTTTTAAATATATTTATTATTTATTTATTCGTAATGTATATCTATGTACCCTACCTCCCACAACCCTGTAAAAAAAATTATGAGGATGAGGCAAATCACAATAAAACACACAAACTCATGTCCCCAGGGTAGTTTAAATAGATGTGAGTCATCATAAATCAAATTAAATAGAGTAAGGGAGCTGTGTGTTTTTCTTTTCTTTCTTTCCTTTTTTTTTCTACTAGACTATATAGAAGCACTGAGACACTTAAGGGGTTTGAGGGTTGCTTTTTTTTTTTCTGTTTAGAAACTACTAATAGAGAAAGCAGAATTGGAAGGTGTGGTCCAGGAAGTATATTTATGGCTGTGTGATAATACTGTCAGGCTGAAGGAATGTCAGCATTTTCCTCAAATGCCCTTTCTCCAGGTTTTGCAACTTGGAATTTAAAATGAGCTTTGGACCACATCTCAATACACCAGGTCTTGGATCAGGGGAAATAACTCCTCTATTCATGTACTGTGCTGGGCATGGGGAAAAAAAGCCAAGTTTTTCAAATAAGCTTGTTACAGTGTAGGGTTTAGTGAATCCTTCTTTGACAAGCTTTAGAAAACAGAACAGGCATCACTACTATTCTGGGATGGGCTGTACAGGCCCTGCTCAGAGAGCAGCTTCTGTCCTTATATGATGAGCATGTAAATAAATGTGTTCAAAGTAGTTCCTTTCTTTTTTCTGGGAGCTTCTCTGAATGCAAATTTAGGTGTGGGATGTGTAGGATGTCTGTGGCATGTGACTTCTTCATATGGGCTGGAATGAAATAGCCTGCTAGAATTGGACAGAAAACCTGAAACTATGATATATGTATGTATTTTAAGCCTAGAAAAAGAAAGATACAATCCTTGATCCTGGGCCCTTATGTGAAAATGGATATAAAACACTTTGTGGGCCCTTATGTGAAAATGTTTAGAGTGCAGAACATAGTTCTGCTGTGAGGCAGGTCCTTGTAGAGAATCAGTTCTCACTTATTACGTTAACTGAAAAAGAATCATAGAGTCATACTTTCTCAGAGCTGTGAAGCACCTCAGGGGGCTAAGCTCTTTACCAACTTAGGAACCTCCTCTGGGTAACCCTGACAGATGGGTAACACAGCTCTGAATACCTCCTGTGCTGGGGAGTTTACTAATTCATAAGGCAGCATATTCTGTGCAGGGTGGCTCTCATTGTTAGAGAATGCCTCTGTATCCTGACCTGAAGCCTGTATTTCTGGAACTGCCATCCATCTCTCTGGGTTCTATCCTCTATAACCATTCAGCAAAAATATAAATTAATTTCCCCTGTGACAGCCCTTCATATTTAATTGCTCATAGGAAAATAAACCTAATATCTCTGGTCTTTACCGACAAGGTGTCACATTCCTTGCTCAGCGCATGACCCAGTGCCCACAGCAGTGTCCACAGTACACATAGGACAGGTTATGGATTGGTGTAGAGGATGTAAGGCTGATACATTCAGCAAGTTCAAGGGTAAGAAGGGGATGGAGCAGTGTCAAAAGATTGGTCTGTTTCCCCAGAACGGTTGATGAGGGTAAGGCATTTGTATAGAAGAATTTCTAGGACAATTAATCAGTTGGCTTTTTCTTATTTGATGTGAAGAGGTCTAATAATAAGCCAAAAGAAGGAAGAACTGAAACTTTGGACTTACTTTTTTAAAGTTGTTTTGTCATAAATTTTATTGAGCAAATAGGCTGTGCTCAGATTTTAAGATCAGTGAAAGAGGAATAAAATATTTTGTTTGCCATGATGGAAACTTGAATCAGGCTTTGGGATCAGATTGTGTATGTGAAATACTGAGTGAAAGGTCAAGCTCTCTATATTGTAAGAAATTGTTAGTGTTTTTCTGGGTACTCAATGGTTGCTAACAACAGAGTCAGTAAGGTTTGATAGAAAGAACCTGGGTTGTAAGTCAAAGACCTGAGTTCAGGGCCTGAATCAGACACCTGGTTCATTCATTTACTCTTTCCTTTATCAGACATTTATTGAACACCTACCATGTGCCAGATCCAGTAATAGGCACTGAGAATACATCTGTGATCAAGATAAACGCAGTCTCTACATACATGGAACGTACATTTTTGTGATGGACATGGAAAAGTTATCAGGCAGCTACAATGATTTATGAGAAAGAGCAGTGATGGGTCCAAAGGCAAAGAGAGCCTATAAGAAGTGAGAAGACCTTGATTTGGGTATGAAGGAGAGGAGATTCAGGAAAAGCTGTTTGCAAGAAATAACATCTAAAAGAGAGCTGAAGATGACAATTACTGGCTGGTGACCTCACAAAAATTACCATCTCTCTGAGCCTCAGTTTCTTATCTCTGAAATGGGTATAATAATAACAGTCCTGACTAACCTGCTTTAGTGGCAGGTTGTATGGATTCATAAACAGACTTTTGTGATAAGTTGCTCTGTTGAACTGTAAAATGCTCTATCATTGCACAGAATGGCAATTGTAAATAACTGTTATCCAGTATTCTTATCTCCATTCCTAGAGTCTATTTTTTTCTTTCCATACAAACGTATTTGGTTCCCCTGAGTATAGCAGGAGCAGAGAATAAAAGGACAGATTTGGGTGGAGAGATTTATACTGCTGCAGTTCCTTCACAGGTAAAGCGCCCAGGCCTTCGGGGATAACAGACCACAGGGTTGAAGGAGATGGTGGAACAAGATCTCCTGAACCAGGTCAATGGGTCAGAGGGGGTGGGTTTCCCCTTGTTTGGACTGAACAGACTGAGCCAAAATGGTTGCCCACACTGTGCTGGGGACCTTGCTAACATTTCAATGGCCTAATTCCACCCGAAGTAAAATTGCTCGACTTGCCCCAAGCAGAGCCTGTGTGGCCCTGAATGACTGTGAGATCCTGAAGACAGTTAGCTCTAGTCCCCATGGCGGGAAAAAGCAGCAACTAATTCCAAATGCCCACAATGCCTGGTTTATTGAGATTTAACTTTCAAGAGCAGTGAGTATATTTTGCCCAGAGGTCACTCTTCCCTTTGTGTTTTATTATGATTCTGGCTTAAATGTAGGCTTTTTCCATGCCTTCTCTGGTGGTCTGGAAACACAATGAATACTTCATAAATATGAAGTTAGTATGAGAAATAGAAATAGCACTGTCTCTACTATTTAGGCAAGTCTCCTTTTCCTTTCTGTGTCCCAGTTTTCGCATCTGCAAAAGGAAAGTCATGGGTGGAACTTACCCCCAAGTCCCTTCTACCATCAACATTCCACATGTCTATGATGTTTGCCTCTCTTTTTCCTGCCTGCATTTTCAAATCGTAAGATGCTCAGGCCCCATCTATTCGTTAGACTTTTATTGAAAATCCAACTGCCCAAGAAGGCTCGATCTTGCAGCCTGTGCAGCTATTTAAATCTCTGTCAAACCAGAAAATCTTTGTTTAAAATTATGTTTTGTTAATTCATCATGTGGATGTTGAGCTTGCTATTTTTAATGCATGCTCTGCACAGCCCAGTTACTCATGGCTGAGAGTTTGCCACAGAACTTTAGGGCTGTATTGTAAAACAAACAGCTTCAGAGAGGCAAGAAGAAGTCTTCTTTCACAAGCTAATAAAATCTGGGAGTGGAAGAATGAAGGGGCAATTCTACCTGTAAGTGGGACAGCAGCTGCTAAAGGCAGCAAGTTTCTCTGGTCTGTTTTATGCTACAGAAGCAAGAAAAGGCATGACCCACCTTAGTGCTTATTTAGATGACAGACTACACTGAACTTTCCTGAGTCATTTGTCAAGATGACATAAATGTGCACTTTCATTATAAAACTGAGATGCTCTTTAGCATCTTCTAATAATTATTCTTTCTTTTTCTTCACTTTCCTCCTTGTTTCTCTTCCTTAGGCTACATAACATACACAGGAAAAAAAAAAGCATGCAAATAGAAGCATTTAACAAAATTCAAGAAGAAATACCTACATTTAAAACAACTCTTGAGTGATTGTTGGGAGACCCATAGATAGCTTATGTTGAGACATTTAATTGTAGCAAAAATCTCCTAAATGCTAACTCCCTAGATTTTGAGAGATGGTATTAATTCATTCATTTATTCATTCATTCAGACATATTAATAAGGTCATAAGATGGATTGGGAACTGTATTAAACGCAGTGTTTACAAAGAGCAAGAGATATAGCACTTGCCCTTGAGGAGCTCATAGAATTTCAGAGACCAGGAGTTAAAAAGTCTCCCAAGGGACCAATTTAGGAAATTATGGCTCCTGATCCTCTATCCTTATTCTGACAATCTGACAAGGGATATTTATACCAATTTATCAGGGTTCTGTAAGAGCATATAAGAGGGATTTAGCTTACTATTGAGAACATTCTCTTACAGCTCATTTAAGGTCTGCTCTGGCTGATGGAAAGTAGAACAGACACTGTAGAAGATTAGAGAGATCATTTATTGACTCACTCAATTCAAAACATCCAAGGTCCAGAACTAAGGCACAATCAGAGCAATTCTTGCTAACTATCTGTTTTCTCTCCATGAATATAAGTATTCCTGGAAAAGGGAGAAACAAGGAAAGAGCAATGCTGCTTTTGCACTTTTGGAAATTAACAACGAAAAAGTATCGACTTTTTTTCCTGAATTATTTCAAAATGTATTATGTAGGCTGGACATCGTTACTTATATGGATGCACTAGAATCTCTCTGATCCATGGAATGACTGTGCCTCAGCCAGCTGTCTCACAGATGCCTACCATTGATCATGAGAGAAGCATTGGCATATGGGAGTGGATTGATTTGTGTTGTAGTTTTAACCACTTGCACAGCTTATACCACTAATGGTAACGTCTAGGTAATGGTAATACCCTCTCAGATGAGAAGTCAGGGCAGCAAAGATCTCAAAAGTCAAATGTTTGAGTAGGTACCTCATCAGTCCACTGACATTTTCCTGGGCATGCATCCTCCTTCTTTAATACTGAGTAGGTGAGAAAGCTTATTTCAAAGAGAAGGAAACCAAAAGCAAAAGAAATTGACTGGTTATGCCAAAGTTCTTCACTTGTTACTTGATTCAATAAACATTGAAGATCTTTGCACAGGGCTAAATGCTGTGGGAAATATGAAGATGAAGTCCTTATCTTAAAGACTCTCATAGTTTGAAACTTGCATTAACAATGATGAAGTGAAGTCAAAATACATCAATGCCACATGAAAGTTTCTGAAAGTGTACAATGGAGGCTTTAAGGAGGGAGATGTTGCCACCTGTTTGGAGGAGTCTTAGCGAAGGCTTTCAGGAAAAGGCAGATATAAAATGGGCTTTGGTGTAAACTGGAGAAGGAGTAAAGAGGAGAGAAGTTCCAGGAGTAGGTCAATGGCCAAATTTGTGTTTCGGTAAAGACCACATGGCAATAATGTTGAGAACAGGTTGGAAAAGGGAAAGAATTAAGTTTATGACAACATTAGCAGCAGTGAAGATTTGAGTTCTTATTATGGAAGGCATTGCATACCTGCTTTACCTACTTTATCTCATGTAACTCTTAATGCTACCTGAGATGGGAATTATTATCATCTCCATTTTATACAGTAAGTCATGGCAGAGGTTGGCCATGAGAACCATGAAAGAAAATGAGAACGGTTCTATATAAATCAGGGACTGTGGGATAGAGAAGAGATAAGAGTTTGGAGTATTAGACAGGAAGATATAGCCCTTCATCTAAGAACTAATGGGCCTCCTAAGTGGTGAGTCAAAAACCTAATGAACACCAAAAACACTTCTGAGATCCTATTTTGTCTGAAGGATCATGATTTAGATGGAATCTGCCTTGTCAAGTATAATCCACTGCAGAAACCATGTCCTTTGGTTTATCATTGTCCACCCAGATTCTGGCACTCTGCCTGGCAGAAAATGGGTGCTCAGACTGTATTTGTTGAGAGAATTTTAACCTCACATTAAAAATTCATTGAAACCGGGGGCAATTCATTCTGTTCCCCCTCCCCCACAACACACTTCAATTTCCCTATTTTTATATTAGACCAAGCAGAACCTCAATAACTCATTATATGCTAAGTTGATTAGGTTGTTATCCAGGAAAATTAATTACCTAGAGCAAAGGTAGGGATACTTTAGTAGGTGGGCACTCTCTATTTTGATGCGTTTAATCCCATCACATTTAGCAGTCTATGTATAAAAGGGCAGAAAACTGGTTTCATTTTCCTTCAGGCAGGTTCTTTCATTATCTAAAGACATTGGAGTTCTTGACATGGAGACGCTCCCGTAGGAATGTCCCCGCCCGGGACTCCGCCCTTAAAATCAGAGGACTAGTCCCCTCTCCTTGAATGCGCTTGGCAAGCCCTGCCCCCCAAAAGGGAGGAGGTAGAGAAAGGCTACGTTCACAACTCGCACGTCTGGCCAGTACAGATTGGCAAGTGCTACAGGCGCGCAGACCTCTGTCATTTATTTATTTTCCTTTCCACTGGGTGCGCTGTCCCTTTAAATGGGGACGCTGGTGCTGGCTCGCTAACACTGGAGCCGGCAGCTTGTTGATTTCAGAGCTGGTGAATTTCACATTGTTTCCACTTCACTTTCCTAGCTCCTGGGGAGGCTCCGGTTGGCTCTACAGCCACTGTCGCCGCTGCCAGCGAGGACCATAGTTGGGCAAGGACCCGCAGCACCGCGGCCGGCGTGGGGCCGCAGGAAAGGGTGCCGGGGCCACACACGCACCCCCGCCGCAGTCCAGGTCCTCCTGACGCCGGGACGCCCGGAGCGCACCGAGCCAGGACCGCCAGTCTAGACGCCCGCCAGCCAGCCCGCCCACGATCCGGGGCCACAGCCCGGGAGCCGGCGGAGGGAGGAGGCCCAGGGGGGCGGGGTGGGCGGCGGGGGAGGGTGCCGCCGCCGCCGCGGAGCTGCTCCTCGGCGCGTTTTGCATGAAGATGGCGGCTCCCACCGCCAGTAAGGCAGCGTCCCTGGGCTGTAACAACAAGCCTCCGTTCCCGGAGCTGGATTTCAGGTCCGGAGCTCGGGTGGAGGAATTGAACAAACTCATCCAAGAATTCACGAAGCACGACCAGCGGGAATACGACGACCAGAGAGCGCTGGAGATTCACACAGCCAAGGATTTCATCTTTTCCATGCTGGGTAAGGAGGAAAAAGGGGGAGGTGTGTGTGTGTTTGGTGAAAAGCGGGGTAGGGGACGCACTCCCCCTTCTCGCGCGCCCTCTCCTTCTTGGTTCCCTCCCCGGAGCCGGGTGCCAGTGGTAGAACCATCTGTTCCGCCTCTTTCCTTCTTTCCCGGCTGCAAGCTGAGCTGCCTTCGCTCCCCTCCGTAGTATACTTTACATCGGGTCCCCTTTTCTCCGCCGGCTCTTTTGTTAATTTCTCACCGGCCAGGGGCTGGTAGGCAGGTGAGATGTTCGTGGTCAAACGTCTCAGTGTTGGAGGGAAGCTCCTGGAAGCAGCGCGGTCCAGGCGAGACCCGGCGTTGCCTTACGGAGTTTGGCTCCGGAGGCTGGGACTGCGCCTCCCCAGCGCCGAGTCTCGGGTCCTCTCCTGCGCTCGGGGCTCTGGATCGTCGCCCGAGCGACAAGTTGCTTCTCTAGTCTGGCGGCGCGGCGCTGTCCTGCCAAGCCCCCGGTGACCAAACTTGTGGGGTGTTTCCTAGTAACCCGCTGATGTAGGCTGGGCGCCGGGAGTTCTGCAACTTTGATTTGCAAATCCATTTCCCTTTGAAGCAGTCGGAAGCATTTCCGGTGCTTCTCCAGGGTTTTTTCTGAGCTCGGAATTCCTAATTCCCAGCTCGAAAATGACCTTGCTCAGAGCTCTGACCCTCGGAGTCAGAGCGGCAGTCCCCTCGTCTCTGTGTGTTGTTAAGGTGCTGGCTGAGAGAGGTGCCCTGAGCTTCGAATCCCGGAGATGTGGCGGGTTAGGATAATGCCACCACTCCCATCCCCCCAGCCCGATACCTACAGGTCCTTAAACAGATTGTTGAATGCTGTGTAAAGGAAAATAATTGAGGCAGGCCTGGGAGCCCGAACCCTTCCTCAAGTGTCCCGGCGTTCGGATTATTGCTCCTGAGGTGTAGTGTGAGGGTGCGCTGCTGAGAGCCTCCCACGTAGCTTGCGGCTGGCTCCGCCAGTGCAACCCTGGCCGGCATCCAGTCTGTGCCTCGCCGTTAACATTCCGCAGAACCGGAACGCGAGTGTAGCTCTGTCCTAACGCGTGTCGCGTGCGATTCACAAATACATCCTCAGCTAATTTTACAGGTAGTGGAAAATTTGATTGAAAAGGGGCTTTGACCGCAGAGGAAGACAGCCTTTGCCTTCCTCTTAATGTCTGCTGGGATTTGAGCGGCTGTAGGCTGCTGATTCTATCGTAGGATACATTCTTCCCTCTCGGTTTTCTTCTCCCCCGCAGCTCAAGTGGGGAGGAGGGCGGGCAATGCAAATTAAACGTGTGGCCTCGTGTAGTAGTAATGCTTTGGGAAGTTGGACGAAGCATGTTAAAACTTGGGGCTGGATTTTACCTTTTGCTCCATGCTCCCCAGTGTATCCTACATTGTGTATGGGGTTGAAAAGCTCTCTATTGAAGTATTCCACCACCACTCAACTATTTAGATAAATTAAATGTGTTTCCTTTTTTAAAAAAACACCTTCCTAATCTGGTGTGTGTGAGCTTCTAGAGGGAAGTTTAACAAGGCTTCCAGATGTGAAAACCAACACAGTGATTGTCAGGAGGGTGGGGATACGTAGAGAAGGCTCAGGGCAGTTATTTTAGATGCTTAATCATGGTATTTCTCTTTGACTTAAGTAATGGAAATTCTGCCATTGTGTTGTAATACCTCCCACTTCAGTCCTGATGTCTCTTGCACTAGGTGGTTCCCGAAAGAAAGGTGCTGGCTTACCATCAGTCAGGATAGTCCTTGACCTGGAACAGAAAGTGGGAAGATATAGGGAGGGGTCAGTTTAAACTTCCAGCCCCTTAAGAACTTCTGTGCTAACTCCACAGCTGATACACTCATTTAGCACAGCCTTTACCCAGATATAAAGGCAGATTATTCCAGGGCGCTTAATTTATACATGTATTTAATGTCATGAGTGACACTGTGTTGACAGTAAACTAAAGCCTCTTCTATTCCTTTTTACCCAGTTGGCCTTGCAAGAGAAGTCTTTCTTGTCCCCTGGGAATTTGGTATTTCCGCCTGCAGGAGAGAAAATTCAGGAGAGTGTCATTTAAGCCATTTGCCCCTATGGACCCTGGAAGGCCAATGGCAAAATGAGCTTGCCTGTGTGTGGTGCTGCATTCATTTGTGAGTTCCTTGCTTTCCTTTAATGAGGTGATGGCTGCTCTAGAGAAGTGAAGGTTTGGCGACAGCAAGGGACCCCTTGTGGCTTTACTTTTTCTAAAGCGGATTTTCACTTGGCTTAAAAAATAAAATCTCTTCTTGTGTACTTCGTTTTACTTGGCACAGCCATGAATGTGTGAATGAGGTGTCTTAATGATCCTCAGCTTGTTAAGGTGTCACGGAGGGGAGGTTGTGGGAGGTGGTGGCACTAGGTCCTTATTTCTGGGAACTATCAGGGTCAGTTCCTCTGGCTTTGTTCTGCCTCCTCTCTGAGCTGTACCTGAGGATTGTCAGCAGCTTAAAAACATTATCCCCTTGCTCAAAATGAAATGTCAGAAGAATTTGGCACAAGCCTCTTTAATGAACTGTGGATAACACCACCTCTGTTTTTAGGCAGTTGGCAGGGAGTAGTCACTTTCTGTATAAGATTGTTAGCCTGCATTGAAGTCCTCAGCGTCTCAGACCCTTTTTGGTTTGTCTAGTGTGGAGGCAACTTTATGCAGAAGAGGAAAGTGGTGGTAGACAGTGACCTGTCAGTACTGTACTATCAAAATGGTTTTTCATAGGCTGTCGAGTCTGTCTGTGCCTGCTGGTGCTCACCGTGTTCACCCTGGTATGCCGTGACATTCTCTGTACAGAGATTCTGATTCTTTTGGAGGCAGGTGTTAGCTGGAAGCATCTAGACTCATTTCTTATTTCTCTACACCTTAGTCTTTTAGGAGAATGATTGCTGTTATTATCTTGTTACTATTTGAGAGCCCAGATTGTGTGAGAAGCTGGCAGTGCATAATAAAAACCATTTATCAAAATTCAGGGAAATTGCCAGAGTTCATTAATGTTTTAATAATATTTGGTATTTGCATAATGTCTCTGCCAGCTCTTTTGTTATCTTCATTCCCTGGTGAGATCGGATAGAGGCTGGTTGTGTCCCATTGAACGGATGTAGAACAGGGGCATGCAGAAGCGAGAAAAGCCAGGAAGGAGACAAGCAGTCACTTACAGTCCAAATGGTTAATACCATGCTGCGGTTATGAGAGTAGCTCTCATACTGGTTGCCTTCTTCATGCCAGGAACTCTACGCAGTCTTAGGAGTAGGTATTGCTTTCCCATTACACAGATGAGCGTATTGAAATTTACTGGGGTTAAGAATCCTAGGGTCCTGTACCAATAAATCGTAGAGGTGTTCCTAAAACTAACATTGGCCCGACTTTTAAGACATGTTCCTCTCCTCTTACTTGAGCCTGTTAAGCGTGGATGCATTCAATCCAGAGGAGGGGATTTGTTTACAAAAAAAAAATTACCTATTCTTTTAGGATTTTGTTTCTGATTTCAGCTATACGTGTTAGGGTAATGCTATCAGCAGTCTCAGTTCAAGTATTTTATTCCATAATAAATCACTTGTTTGAAATTCTGGTTGAGAAAATAATGGTCATTATAATGTTAAAATCTGTAATACCAGTCCTAGTCCACCTCTTGCTGGCTGTGTGGTCTTTTTTTTTTTTTTTTAATCTATTAAATATGGATAACAGTAATCAATGAATGGGTTCCAGAATTATGTGTGAATATGAAGTTACTTTATGAACTGAAAAGGAATATATACTTGATTTTATTATTTAAAGAAATGGGTGTTATTAGAAA
Source organism: Manis pentadactyla (assembly GCF_030020395.1). NCBI lineage: Eukaryota > Metazoa > Chordata > Mammalia > Pholidota > Manidae > Manis > Manis pentadactyla. Next base: position 121,814,532 of record NC_080019.1, on the reverse strand, counting down.
ATCTTGTGAACTTAATCTGAAATTATTTCTGCAGCTTGGTATGAGAAAGAACTGTGGAGAACATAGGCTCCAGCTTTTGAGGGCATGACTGATAGCAACATGCGTTGCTGTTGTTAAGCTCATACTGTATGATGGCCATTGTACTGGCTACTCTGCATAAATCCATTAGTTCATGTAACTTTCTTCCAACCACATTGTAAGGATAAGCATCATCATGCTTATATTGGAGGCGAATTAGGTGCTATTATCCCCTTGTAAAGATGATACACTGAGGCTCAAAATGGTCAAATACTTACACCTGTATGAATTTGAACCCAGGTATGTCTGACTGAAAAAGCTCATGTTTCTTCCACTGTCCTAGAAATCAGTTTCCTTTGCTCCCTGGGGAATACTACACTGCAGAGCCTGCTTAACCTGTTTGTCTTCTGTCTCTTTTTCTCTCTTGCTTTCATGCATTGGACAATTATTTCCTGAATTGGGGTAGTGCTTGTTAAGTATGCAGGGTCCTAAAGATACAATAATAAGCCAAAACTTTGAGAAAGTGATGCGATAGGGCCTTTGGACACTCCCTCTTTTTCTTTGCCCACCAACTCTAGGGAAATAGTTTGGGGCTCATATCTCCTTTCAGGCCCATAAATAATACCATGTGGCTGCTTCAAAGTTCTGAACTTATGGTGTGGTGCTTCTGCATGCTGCCAGACCTACCACATTTTTAGGTCTTTTCTGAATCTTCAGACTAGGACATTTTGAAGCCCTGTCTTTCCAGTGTTGGAATGTCACTTTTCTCTTAATGAATCCTTCCAGCAATATTCATTGAGGGTTTATTGTGAGTCATTCTGCTGTGGGCCCCCAAGTTTTTGTAAGTTCCTTAGACGTCTAGTCACTAATGTGCTGTATCTGTTGAACAGGCAAGATCATCCGTTCCAGCTTGGAAAACACTGTGTGTCTACGGCAGGGAGACCCCTCTGAACATTTGTGGCTGCTAGTGTGAGTTGGTTTCGGTTGTCCTCCCATGGTTCTGGGCAGTTGCTGTCCTTCGTCCTTGGCAGAGAGCCCTGGAGCTGCTGGTGATCCTGGCTCTTGAGTGGTGCCTCGTGCTGCCCAGTGAAAGGTGCATTGCTTGCAATTATCCTGGGTTTTCACAGGGATATTAGATTCTTTCTTTTCAAATTGAGAATTTTGTCATTGAATATTGGCTCTTTAGACCCTTCCTGGAGCTTTTTTAAAAAACAATTTGGAATGTGCGGTCCCATTTCAGACCTATTGAATCAGAATCCCTAGAGATCCCCAAACTGGCTGCTCAGCACTCTGGCGTCCTGTCCTGTGTTAGGCCTGGTGTCATGGGTTCCCAGTCCAGTCGGGATGCTCCTGTGAGCAATGAGCATGATCCCAGTGGACTTTTGAGACCGAAACCATGCTGCTGAGCCTAATGAGTATAGATGTGTCTGTTGGCTCTGGGAACTGGAGTCCTTCCACTTAGGACTCAGGCAGGGAGGCAGTGATGCAATGACTAGTGTTCACTCTGTATCAGAAGCTGAAATAGGGCTTCACATCATTGGAACCATAGGTTCAGAAAAATTCAGGAATTTCCCAAGTTCACCCCAGTAAGTGGCATAGCTGGGAATTAACTGGTATCAGACTGATGCAAAACCCTTCTTTTAACAATGACACTATTCTGCCCTCATTAGTGGGAGGCCTGGATTCTAACAGACTCTTGTTATCTGCTGTGTGACTGTGGGCAAGTCACTAAGCAGACTCTGAGCCTTGATTTCTGAATAGGTAAGTTGGGGCTAGTAATTATACTCATTTCATGTGTTCATGTGCATTCTGTTCTGAATCTGAATTTGTTGTGGAGCACATAAGAAGGACATTTCTTAGTTCTAGGACCAGCTCTATTTTATACTTTATAGTACTTGTGTTGCCATGAGTAGGCCTAACCTTCCCTGGGCCTCTTTTTTGCCCATTTTCCAATTACAGAAAATATGAAAAAGAAAGTAAAATCACCGCTGATTCTAATCACTATTAATATTTTGCTGTGCATCTTTCCTAGACATCTATGTTTATACGCATGCTAATACCCACCTATCCTTACATGAAGTTTTACAGAACAGGTATCATATTGGATCCTTTTAAAAAATGTATCACCATGCTGTCATCTACACACTTTAAAAAAAGGAGCTATAATCTCAAACCTGTGGAAAGATGTTTTCCTAGCTTCTTTCATTCATCTTTTTTCCAAAAGAGGCTACTATTGAGGAACTTAAAACACATTCTGTGGTTAATACTTGGAGGTGATGGACCCTCATGTTGGCCACTTCTGCAGGTTTTACCTGCCTTTCAGTGGTATCTCCTGTCTGTGTTCTACAGGGCACATAGTACTGCCCATAATTCTTACTTTCTTCCTTAGCTTAGGCTGTTTTCTCTATCAGGATTTCTTAACCTGGGTGAAGAATAATAACAATAGGGGTAACAAGCTGGGTTAAGAATGGAAATAATAACATGGAGTCTGTGAACATGAATGGGAAAAATTACATCTTTATTTTTATTAACCTCTAATTGCATTATAGCATTTCCTTCCATTATAAAAGTAGGTAACAGACTACAGTAGCAGTATGCCCATATTTTTTGCTTTTGTTGCCAATAGAAATCACAGATACTTTCATTTCACATTGCAGTTGTTGCAGATACCTCAGAAACCGTTTACTGCTGCTTTGAAATTATGGTGGCTATTAGACTTGCTGCTGGATTTTATTTAATGCATTAATAAAGAATCACATATGGTACTGTGTCACAGCATTACTTTTAAAATATATTTTGTGTTTTAGCACTGATTTCCTTAAAGTCCTGTGTAATTTTATCATTTTTACTTAAATATACTACTTTCTGCAGGGGTCCATACGCTTATCCAGCCTGTCAAGGAGATCTATGTCATACAGACATGAAGATGTCATTGCTGTCTTTGGAAGCTGAGCCTCTTATCTCTGTCTTTGTTTTCTTATCCCAGCTCAAATGCCACTTGACAAATGAAGCTTTCCTTTACTTCTCCAAGGAGAAAGAAAATTTACCTTTCCTCTGTGTCCTCCTAATACCTTTTCCTTTATGATAGCCCCTAACACATTCTTCCCCCCCTGGCCTACTGATCATTGCAGCTCCCAGTGTGGTCTTGCACACAGTAGGTGCTCCCAAAACGTTAAGTGGCTCAATTCACTTTAACAGAACCCTTCTGCGTGACTCTTCTTATTTTAATCTCTATTTAAGGAGTGTATACATTCTGACATTTTCTCTTTAAGAATTTCCCCTTCCATAAAGCCATGCTATGTGGTCTTTTCTGGAGTCAAGAAAATTGATCTGATCTCCCTTTTTTGGTTTGGAGTTTTTTCTATATTCCAAGAATAGTATTTTCAGACTTATGGTGGGGTGGTTTAAGAAATGTCCCAAGTGATTGCTGTACCTTGTTGACCAAGAGCAGCAAACTGTGACACATGTGGATGTCCCCTTTCCTGCGGATCCTGACTTTTCTTCCATGGGCATCTAGGGTACTCAGGGACTTCCTGCATGCCCACACGCATGCTGTACAGAATGCAGAGAAGGCAAAATCATCTTTGCCATGCAGGTCGTCTATGTGCTTATCAGTCAACTTCCAAGTGTTCAGATGCCTACTCTAGGACCCAAACTGTAGCAATTCTTTATTATAAGCTACTGTTATTTGCTGTCAGTAACAATAATTTATCTTTGCACCGTGCTTTATGAATTATAATACACATTTACATCTGATGTGGTATGGTATTATTCTTTGTACAGACCTATGCTATTAACCTCATTTCCAGATGGGAGTACAGAGACTCTAGGACCTGATGTGACTTAGTTGGAGGTCAAAGACTTGAGTTGTAGAACAGGGCTTAACCCAGATCTTGAGTTTCTTCTGCTACAGCACATGGCTGCAAAGGGCTTGTGCGTTTTTCTACCCTCAGACATCTTTCATGGGTTGCTGGGCTAAGTCTATATTCCCAGATGAAGTAGGGGCAGCAATTTTCATTCCTCCCTGGGCTTTTCTGCTCTCCTCCTGAGCCAAGGGTATATAGTTGGTGAGGCTGGCTGTGAGTGGAATGGGTAGGTACATGCCCCATAGGCATGCATGCTCTAGTCCTGACTGTTAGGTCTTGCCCAACTGGTTGTTAGGGTCTGTTCACAATAGATCTGGGTAAGTACTTTCCAGCTGAGTGATCAGTTCATAATTATGCTATCATGTGATGCCCTCTCTCCAGGAAACAGCTGTTTTCATCCACTTAAGGGCTTTTTCATAAATTCCCTCTGCACAAGATAAAGAGTCATAACCAGGAGCAGTGCTGCTATGAATAAAGCTGGCATGGGGAGCTGTTGTCCATTTGGTCTATTTTTTATATTTTTTCCTCAACATAAAAAGACATAACTATTACTTGTTAGTTGCGTCAAGTCAGTAGTGGGAGTTGGTGTAAGTCTTGTTTATTAGGTTTTCTAACTAGTATTTGGATATCTACAGTGTGCATAGAATGGTGTTAAGCATTCATTCATTCATAAATTCATTCAACATATATTAGAGTGCCTACTATGTACTAGTATGAATTACTGTGGTACTATTACTGTAATAAGTGCACAGAGTATTGAATGAGAGAAGCAAGGTAACTGCCTCCATGGGACTTCTGTCCTCAGGGGGATTCAACAAGGTTTAAGCACACAAATAAATATTTTTTTTAAAAAAGCACAAAATACTATGATGGAGAATAACTGGTGTCTTGCCAATGGGTTTCAGCCCTGGGCAAGTTCACTATGGATTCAGTGTGACCAAAGAAAATGATAGTAAAATATTCTTGGGGTGAAAGGATTTATTACCCGGCTTATTCTCCCAGCTGTAGGTTGAACACTAGCGTCTCCACCTCTGCCCAGAGCACTGGGCCGAGCTCTCTATATAGCACAATAATAGCTTATTGCCTATGGGTGTGGAAGCGGTAGCCTCGCAACAGGCCAGTTACATCATCAGGTGGTTTAAGTTCCCTGAGGATCCTGGCCATAGGAACCCCAACTTCCCCACACTCCACCTCTCCAGGATTCTCACCTTAAAATCTACACGCTCTCAATCTTCCCCAGTGGTCCCTGTGCGAGAAAGCTGGAGCACTGTAACCAGATTCCACAACAGCAACAGAAGCTAACAGCAACTTAGAGATAATCACAAAAATTAAGATACAACAAGATTTTGATACAGGTAACAAAAATTATAATAATCCTCAAGCCAGAGGAGGTTCCCAATCCACAAAGACCTTAGGGGCAATAAGACACATGTTTTAATAACACCAACATAGGCAAATCTTGTCCATCAGGTAGGATGCATGCAAGAGAGTGTTCCTGTGATAGGACTGTAGCAGGAAGGGGGTCCCTTCCAGGTCTAGTATACCATACTTTTACTCCTTTCCCCATGGGGGTTACAGAAGGTCTATATAGGGTGCTACTGGAGGTGCATGCACTGGCCATAATGATAAAACAAAACTCCCTGGTAAGATGGTCCTACCTCTGGCCTTCAGGATATACTACTGTGACTTTTGGGTGCCACTGCTGTTATTCCAGGACAACACAGGAGACCAGCTTCCAGGCCTTGTCCCCAAGGTGCCAGGAGAGCCAGCCATCATTGGTCCATGTGTCAAAAGGTCCAAGGCCTTGTCCACTCAATGGAGTCTCCAGGGTTCAGTGCAGTAGGTGCTGGCAGCAAGATATTACTCTGGTGGCCGAACCTCGGCTTCAGTGATTCTTCCTTGGTTTGTACTTGCAGTTGTGTAGGGGAGGCAGCCATATGTGTTAACATGTCTACAGGGCTTAGCGCTCCCTTTCAGGTTCTCTCGGTCAAACGCCGTAGCACAGTCCATAAGCGGATTGACCATCCCTGCAGACAATTGGTATCTGCCTTTAGTCAGGATTTTAACAAGCCATTGTGCCTCTCTATCACGCCTGCTGCAGTAGGATTGTATGGCACATGAAACTTCCATTTGATTCCCAGCTGTTGCACTCATTCTTGCAGTGTATGTCCAGTAAAATGGGTGCCCTGATCACTCTCAATTACTTGTGGTCAGCCATAGGTGGCAAAGAGACACTTCAGACCTCTTTTGGTCATCTGCTGGTCTGCACAACAGGTAGGAAAAGCAACCAGAAGTCCAGTAGCTGTGTCCACACACAAGTCGTGGCATACAGATATCCTTCTGACACTGGCAGATGCCAAATATAGTCTGTCTGCCACCTGACGAGGGGTATCGGCCCCTTAGCTATTGTCCCATGTTGGTGTGGAACTTGGTGTAAGTCACTTTGGGAGCACACGACACACTCCTGCCAGGCTCTACTAACTTCTTCAAAGGTCAGAGGCAACCCCACCGATGAGCTACAGCCCACATTGTCTTTTGCTCCCCATGCAACAAATGCTGATGTAACCATTGAGCTATAGGAGAGGCAGGCTTTCCTTCTAACCAGCATATTTGGGCCAATCTATCTGCTTCATCATTTCCTGGGGATGCCAGTGATAAATGACCTGTCACATGGTATACTGTATTTATTGTAGTCTGACCTCAGGCCCATAAGTCTTGCCACAATTCTTGCCCTCAAAGGGGTTGGTGACCAACCAGCCAGTTAGCATGGTACCAGGTTGGTAGCCACAGGGTCAAGCTCCGATAGCCCAGCTGTCAGTGCAGACAACTATAGGGGAGGGCTCCTGGCTGATCACAAGCCACACGGCCCACACCTCTGCCCATTGGCTGCTCTTCCCCTCACCATCTTCCATCCATATTGTCTCAGTCTTAGGATGGAAAGCTATGGCCCTCCGTTTTGGGGTCTGCCCATGGCTGGAGCCATCTGTGTACCATGCATCTTCGGGTATGGGGCTCTTCCCTCCCGATAGGGACTCTCTGCTACTAATGGTTCAAAAGCAAGTTCTTCCTGCTTTTCACTAGTATATGTCACTGGCCCCAATAAGCACTGGAGTTCTTCACTCAAGGGGCTACTAGAGAGGGCACTACACTGCTGTAGGTAAGCACCCCACTTGGCCAGTGTGGGCGTTTGTGCCACACCACTCCTTGGCTTTTGGATCCAGGCTCATACCCACCCCAAGATGGGATAGGTGGTATTACCTTTATCAGGGCCATTCCAGTGATGGGTTCTATAGCCAGCAAGGCATGATACATAGCAGCCAGCTGTTTTCCTGTCAAAGTGTGTCATATCTCTGCCCTGTTCCAGAGTTGTGACCAGAATCCAATAGGTTAGAGAGTTCATTCAAGCCACTGCCAGAGACCCCAGCCATAACTGTCTTCAGTCACATGAAAATCCAGCTCACAGGGCTGTGATGGGTCTATTACTCTCAGGGTCTGCATGGGCCTTGACTGCCCGTTTTGCTGTAGTAAAGGCAGATGCACATGTCTCATCCCTGTCCCACCTGATTCCCTTTCATACCAACTGGTAAAAGGGCTTCAGAATTTGTGCCAAGTGTGAGATAAACACTCTCCAGTAGCCTAGAAGACCCAAAGATTCTTGTAGCAATGCTACAGTTGTAGGGGTAGGAAAGGCCCAAATTTTATCTATAACTGCTTCTGGTATAACTTTGGTCTTACCCGACCAGATGACCCCCAAGAATTTCACAGACAAACCAGGTCACTGAACCTTGGTGCTGTTCACAGCCCATCCTTTCTCCTGTAGATGTTGCAGCAGTCTAGGTGCTGCACCTTCTAGATCTGAAAGAGAATCGGATGTGAACATGACATCATCAATATAATGGTACAGCCGCACCGTTGGCAGTGTCTCCCATGTAGCCAAGTCCTGGGCTACAAGTCCATGACAGATGGTGGGGCTGTGGAGGTATCCCTGTGGAAGGACGGTGAAAGTCCATTGCCATCCTTCCCATGTGAAGGCAAGCTGTTCCTGACTTTCCTGCCCATTATCAATGGAAAATAAGGCATTAGTAAGATCTACCACATAATAGTATGTTCCTAGTTCATGGCTGAGGGTATCCATCAAGCCTGCAATAGAGGGGACAGCAGCATGCATAGAGGCTATGACTTTATTCAATTCTCTGTAATCCACAGTCATACGCCAGGTGCCATCTGGCCTTTTTACTGGCCACACTGGGAATTGAAAGGACTATGGGTAGGCTTTACAATACCCACCTTTTCCAGTTTCTGGAGAGTTTCTCCAATCTCTTTATATCCTCCAGGGAGTTTGTGTTATTTGGTATTAGTCACCTGCTGAGGCACAGGCAAAGCTATGGGTGGGTGCCTAGCATGTCCCCTCAGAACTGCCTTCACCACACGTGCTGTCAGTCTGAACTCACCTGCAATGGTCTGCAACTATAGACCCTGCTGGATATCAATCCCTAAAATATACTCAGGGATAGGAGATATATACACAGTATACTCTTTTGGGGGTAGACGCCCTATTCCCAAAGGGATTTGGGCTTGTTTCACTCTGATATCCTTAACCCCTATCCATCTATGATGGTGGAGGTCCCGGGGAACTGCTCAGGGTTACCGTGAATCAGTGAACATTCAGCCCCTGTGTCCACCAGAGCCAGGACATACTGTATGTTCACTGGGGACCAATGGATAGCTGTTTCAACATTTTTTGGCCTCCGGTTCCCTCCTGGTCCCTCAGGGCAGGTACCTTGACCTTCCCTTATTCGAACCATGTTTCCCAATCACCTTCCTGTGTGGGCTTGAGTGAGGTTGGCTCGCTCTCCAGCAGGAAGTCTTGCAAACACACAGGCTGGACCTGTGGCTCTGTCTCTGACCTCTGCCTCTTTGATCTTAATGGCTGGAACTGCTGCTCTGATTTTAGTTATTGCCATAGCTCCGGTAGGATCCTATTTGACTTACCTTCTAATTTCCTTCCATCAGCTCCTGCCTGTATCAAGTCAACCACACCTGGGTCCTTGTAACCTTCATGGGGCCCTTTAAATTCTTCTTGTGAGTAGCAGACTTTATTTATTTCCATGTTCTCATTGCTTCAGCCTCTCCTAAGTCTGCTACTGTACATGTCACCTCGCTTATGGGCTGCCCTAAGTGACGGGAAAGAATGGCCACTTGAGACCCAAAGAGGGATGTGGGAACCCTTTGAGGTGCAATATTTCTCATACTTGTAGTGAGAATCTCTTCATCTGGGCCATGATTCTCTGGATTATAGATGGCATTTCTTATGCCTAGCTCCTGTAACTCCTGTTGGATCTCAGCATACGTCTACCATCTAGCAGGAGAGGATGGTAGGTCACCCTGATTGGGCCACTCAGCATGAAGTGCAGCCATAAGCCAATCAAGGAGGGAGTGATTTCCTGGGGTCTGATGTACACTTTGTAACCACTGCCTCAAGACCAGCTGAACCGTCAGGGAAGCCAGCTTTCCCATCTCTGATCCCTACAGAACGGTTCCATACATGCTTAAGTCCCACAGATGCAGGGGCCAAGCTGATATTGACTCTGAGGGCTTCTGCCTAAACCGGGAGCCCAAAGCCACCAGCTCAGCCTGAGTATAGGGGCGGAGCATAGAGAGCTCCACGACCTGGGGAGGGAGTTGCTCCTCTCCTTGGGGAACTTTCAGCTGCTGGGTCTTTATTTTCATTACAACCACTGGGTGTGCTTTCAATAGAGGAGGCATCAGTGCCCCTGGCATCACCTCTTCATCCTTCCCCAGCTCCTCCATTTCTGGGGCTGATGAAACCTTTCTCTCCACTCCCCCAAGTGCCTCCTCTGCTACAGCGCCTTACAGCAATGCCAGCTCAGTCTTCAGCAGCTCTCTTACCTTCACCTCAATGCTTTGCAGCTGGCGTTCTCATGCCACCTCCACTTATGCTCCCTCAGGAGTTTGTCTTTTTCCTTGATGGCCTCTTCCTCCTTCAGAACATCTGGCCATGCTGCTGTCTCATTCTATAAGGAATCTTTTACCTCTTCAATGGCACCTCACTGCCAGTGTTTTTGTGCTGCCTCTTGCATCAGTGCCATTTCCTTCTTCAGTGAATCCATAGCAGTTTGCAGCTTGTGTTCTCATGCCACCATTTCTTGGGTCTTTTTCAGGAGCGTGTCCTCTTCTGCAGACTTTTTTAATACTGTGAGAAGCAGCCAACCCACAGTCCCCGCTGCCTCACGGGCACTCTCTCTCAAAAGACCTGCTTATTATACCAAGGGCCATGCTGCTACCTCAGGTGTCACCTCCCCTTGCCTCCAGCCCTGGGGTGGGGCCCAGTCCTCTAGGAGGCAAGCGACCTCAGACCACATACCCTTTGGGGGACAATCCACTGTCTCCCCATTCATCAGGGGCAGCCCACTGAAGCACCCCTCCCATAAGGGCAGCTTCCTTGGTCAGCAATGAATCCTACCGACTATGCCAGTTGTCTTGCCAGTGGGTTTCAGCCCCATGAAGTTCACTATGGATTCAGTGTGACCAAAGAAAATGACAGTAAAACATTCTTGGGGTGAAAGGGTTTATTACCCAGCTTGTTCTCCCAGTGGTAGGTTGATCAGTAGCATCTCTGCCTCCGCCCAGAGCACTGGGCCGAGCTCTCTATATAGCGCAATAATAACTTATTGCCTAAAGGTGTGGAAGCAGTGGCCTAGCAACAGGCCAATTACATCATCAGGTGGTTTAAGTTCCCTGAGGATCCTGGCCATAGGAACCCCAACTTCCCCACACTGGGTAAGATGGAGTGAAGTATAGTAAAGAAGGTTTCTCTGTAGCAGACACATTTGAAATGGAAAGATAAGGTGTTGACCATCTGAAGACTAGACAGATGAGTATATTCCAGGTAGGCAGAAAGGCATATGCAAAGTCCCTGAGGTGAGGGTAAATTTGAAAGCAGCTTTCAAGGCTGCCTAAATTATAGCAACTCTGATATGGCCTCCACAATGAGGAGTGTCTATGTGCACATGAGGACTGTAGTGGAAGGAATGGACAGCGCAGTCCGCAATGTAGTGAACTTATAGAGCTGGAAGCTCTGCAGGTGTGGCCACCCTTAGCTATGCATTTATTCATAGTGTTCAGGGATTTTAGGGGTTTGGGGGTGGGGAGCCATGTATAAAGGTTGGGTGACAGATCCTCAAAAGGCCCTTTGTAGCCACATGGTTCTGTGATTTTACCTCTGGTAGCTGTAGGCTAGAAACAGTGTGTCCTGTGTCAGATTCTTTATGGGTCAGACTTGATTTCATGGGATAATAAACCTTTATTGGTATCTAGTCCTCCACAGTTTGCAAAATGCTTTAATACCCATAATCTCATTTTGACTGCTCACAAGAACCTTTTTAAGTGGGTATTATTTTTGTCTCTAACATAGGAAGAAACTGATAGTCAAGAGAAGTTAAGTAATTCACTCAAGGTCACTAAATGGTTGAGGTGGGATCCAATTCCCTGTATTATGCTAATTATAAAAACTTTCTCCCCTCCCCACCCTTTCCCAGGGTGTGGAAAGAGGGTTTCTGGTCCCAAGAGAAGCACTTGAGGACCTGTGGGAAGAACCAGGCTCATGGAATGCAAGTCTGCAGTGCCAGTTATTGGTATTCGACTTGTAAGCACTTTTTTGGACTGTTTCAAGATCACTGTTTTAGGAGCTGCAGCTGTTCTTAATAGCAGCTGCTGGTGTGGATTGTGTTGTGATTAATAAAGGAAACTCAACAGTTTGTTCCTGCAACTGTGCCCTTGGTTTGTGCTGCCTGCTTTCATATAGGCTGTTTCTCACTTGGAACAACACAGTCATCCTGGCATGTGGTGCCTAAGGGGCTCATAGACCATTGTAATCAGGGTTGGTCCATCCAGATCGCAGTCTGTGAGCTGGAGGCTCACCAGGGCCTGGGCAGAGCAGTAAGGAAGATGAGTGTGGTGAGCAGCCTGGTAAGTGCCAACTGGTTCATGGTGTCGGAGTCAGGGACCCTGAGGAGTGCGGGTGCACAAAACCACCTCTTGCTTCAGTTGTCTAACGGGGTTGCTGCTGCTCAGCCCCTGCCAGTTGTTCCTATGTTGCAGAGCCTGCTTCTCCAACTTTCCTGGGCATCAGCCTCCTGTCTGTCTGTAACTCTAGGGGGAAAATCCCGGGGCAAAATACCTTTGAAACCGAAATCAGTCAAAGGGAGAAATAAAGTGGGAGAAACCAGTCTACAAGTGGTCGTCCTGCATCTCTCTGGAGTGGGCTGCAGAAGAGAGCTCCATCCAACCTCTCCAGTCCAGATAAGCCCTCCTGGCCCTTGTAATTACCTACTGATACGGAGATGGACTACTTCTCTCCACCCCTTGGAAACACCTATTGATATGGAGTTGTACTAAAGCCAGGAGAGAGATTCTGGAAATATTATAATTTTACCCACACTGTTAAAGCAGATTTCCAGGCCTGCTCTCAGAGTTTCAGAAGGTCTGGGATCCATCCTGAGAACTGGCATTTCTAAGCTCCCAGGTGAGGGAGGTGCTTGCTGGTCCAGAGCCTACCCTTGAAGAACCACTGCAAAGGGGCCAGAGCTGATACAACTTTGATGTTTTAAGAGACCCAAGGAATTTGGATTTTTATGTGAATCCCCCTATTTTTAAATATTGAGAATAAAATCAAATATTAAAGGAGCATAATGTGGTTTAAAATTGTAGGCCAAATAGAACAGTGTGGCTGCCAGTGTATCACCTTTGATCAGAATACTTTGAGGGAAATCCTTGAGTTGTCTGCTCTGGAAACTGTGGCCCAGAGAGGGAAAGTAGCATCCATAAGAACACAGCTAGTTTTGCGGCAGAATCATGAGTAGAACCTAGGTTTCCTATCTACATGCCAAATGCATCTTGTTATGTGCACACACCTACGCATTCACTCGCATGTTGGTGTTAGTTCTAATACACAGTCTACAAATAAATTTTCCCTTTGAGTAGAAAGACTGTGTAACTTTGAATATAATAACCACATTAAGATGTTTATCATGGTCCAGGCACAGTTCTCAGTACCTCATACTTTGTATATATTAACTAAATACTAACAACAGTGCTATGAGGAAGGATTATTCTTATTTACTGATGAGAAATCAAAAGAACAGAGAGGTTAAGTAATTTTCCCAAAGTCACAGAGCTGCTGGTAGAGTGAGGAACTCAGGAAGTCTAGCCTCATGCAGAAAACAGTAAATAACTGTAAACCTTCATTTTTATCTCATTTAAAAAAAAATCCCTTTCTTCCTGCAAAATAGAAATCATTGATGGAATACTACAATTTTAATGCTGGTAGGAAACTAGGAAATTAGGTGGCCTGAATTCATCCCTCCTCCTTTTTACAAAAGTGGAACTGAGGCCCAGAACGGAAGGAAAAACTCTGAACATTGATTTTACTTTTGGATAAAGTGGAGGTTAGGTAAATGTCCAGCAAGTGACTGCTTCTGGAGAAAGGTGTTTGCACTTAAGACTGGTCCACTCAGTAGCATTTGCTGTCTGGGGAGAGTCCGCCTGGGCTTGGAGGTTGGGGGAGAGGGTTGTGCTTCAAGATAGGGGACATTTCCCCTGCTCCCGAGCTGCCTAGTGTAGTCTAGAGTTCTCTTATTTGCATTCGATGAAGGCTGCTAAACTAATAACCTTGAGGGCACAGTGTATTTCTGGTCCATCGTGTTTGCTTTTTATATTTTTATTTTTGTTAAGGTATTATTGATATACACTCTTATGAAGGTTTCATTTGAAAAACAATGTGTTTACTACATTCACCCATATTATCAGGTCCCCACTCATACCCCATTGCAGTCACTGTCCATCAGTGTAGCAAGATGCCACAGATTTACTATTTGCCTTCTCTGTGCTACACTGTCTTCCCCGTGACCCCCCACACTCTATGTACTAAACATAATACCCCGCAATCCCCTTCTCTCTCCCTCCCCACCCACCCTCCCACGCCCCTCCCTCCCACACCCCTCCCCTTTGGTAACCACTAGTCCCTTCTTGGAGTCTGTGAGTCTGCTGCTGTTTTGTTCCTTCAGTTTTGCTTCGTTGTTATACTCCACAAATGAGGGAAATCATTTGGCACTTGTCTTTCTCCACCTGGCTTATTTCATTGAGCATAATATCCTCCAGCTCCATCCATGTTGTTGCAAATGGTAGGATTTGTTTCTTTCTTATGACTGAATAGTATTCCATTGTGTACGTGTACCACCTCTTCTTTATCCATTCATCTACTGATGGACACTTAGGTTGCTTCCATATCTTCGCTATTGTAAATAGTGCTGCAGTGAACAGAGGGGTGCATATATCTTTTTGAATCTGAGAACTTGTATTCTTTGGGTAAATTCCTAGGAGTGGGATTCCCAGGTCAAATGGTATTTCTATTTTTAGTTTTTTGAGGAATCTCCATACTGCTTTCCACAATGGTTGGACTAGCTTACATTCCCACCAGCAGTGTAGGAGGGTACCCCTTTCTCCGCATCCTCACCAGAATTTGTTGTTCTTAATCTTTTTGATGCTGGCTATCCTTACTGGTGTGAGGTGGTATCTCATTGTGGTTTTAATTTGCAATTCCCTGATGATTAGTGATGTGGAACATCTTTTCATGTGTCTCTTGGCCATCTGAACTTCTTCTTTGGAGAATTGTTTCTCCATATCTTCCGCCCATTTTTTAATCAGGATATTTGCTTTTTGGGTGTTGAGGCATGTGAGTTCTTTATATATTTTGGATTTTAACCCCTCGTCAGATATGTCATTTACAAATCTATTATCCCACACTGTCGGAAGCCTTTCTATTCTGTTGATGGTGTCCTTTGCCGTACAGAAGCTTTTTAGTTTGATGTAGTCCTTTGTGTTCATTTTTGCTTTTGTTTCCCTTGCCCAAGGAAATGAGTTCAGGAAGAAGTTGCTCATGTTTATATTCAGGAGATTTTTGCCTGTGTTGTCTTCTAAGAGTTTTATAGTTTCATGACTTACATTCATGTCTTTGATCCATGTCGAGTTTACTTTTGTGTTTGGGGTTAAACAATAATGCAGTTTCATTCTCTTGCATGTAGCTGTCTAGTTTTGCCAACACCAGTTGTTGAAGAAGCTGTCATTTCCCCACTGTATGTCTATAGCTCCTTTATCATATTAATTGACCATATATGGTTGGGTTTATATCTGGGCTCTCTAGTCTGTTCCACTGGTCTATGGGTCTGTTCTTGTGCCAGTACCAAATTGTCTTGTTTACTGTGGCTTTGTAGTAGAGCTTGAAGTTGGGGAGCATAATCCCCCCAGCTTCATTCTTCCTTCTCAGGATTGCTTTGGCTATTTGGGGTCTTAGGTGGTTCTATATGAATTTTATAATGATTTGCTCTAGTTTATTGAATGCTGTTGGTATTTTGATAGGAATTGCACTGAATCTGTAGATTGCTTTGGACAGGATGGCCATTTTGACAATATTGATTCTTCCTATCCATGAGCACGGGATGGGTTTCCATTTATTGGTATCTTCTTTAATTTCTCTCATGAGTGTCTTGTAGTTTTCAGAGTACAGGTCTTTCACTTCCTTGGTTAGGTTTATTCCTAAGTATTTTATTCCTTTTGATGCAATTGTGAATGGAATTGTTTTTCTGATTTCTCTTTCTGCTAGTTCATCTTTAGTGTATAGGAATGCAACAGGTTTCTGTGTATTAATTTTGTATCTTGCAACTTTGCTGAATTCAGATATTAGATCTAGTAGTTTTGGAGTGGATTCTTTAGGGTTTTTTATTTACAACATCATGTCATCTGCAAACAGTGACAGTTTAACTTCTTCCTTACCAATCTGGATGCCCTTTATTTCTTTGTGTTGTCTGATCCCTGTGGCGAGGACCTCCAGAACTATGTTGAATAACAGTGGGGAGAGTGGGCATCCCTGTCTTGTTCCCAATCTTAAAGGAAAGGCTTTCAGCTTCTCTCTGTTAAGTATGATATTGGCTGTGGGTTTGTCGTATACGGCCTTTATTATGTTGAGGTACTTACCTTCTATACCCATTTTATTGAGAGTTTTTATCATGAATGGATGTTGAATTTTGTCAAATGCTTTTTCGGCATCTATGGAGATGATCATGTGGTTTTTGTCCTTCTTTTTGTTGATGTGGTAGATGATATTGATGGATTTTCTAATATTGTACCATCCTTGCATCCCTGGAATAAATCCTACTTGATCATGGTGCATGATCTTTTTGATATATTTTTGAATTCAGTTTGCTAAGATTTTGTTGAGTATTTTTGCATCCATGTTCATCAGGGATATTGGCCTGTAATTTTCTTTCTTTGTGGTGTCTTTGCCTGATTTTGGTATCAGAGTGATGCTGGCCTCATAGAATGAGTTTGGAAGTATTCCCTCTTCTTCTACTCTTTGGAAAACTTTAAGGGGGATGGGTATTAGGTCTTTACCCGTTGTGTTTGCTTTTGTCTTTTGATATTCCTTGTCTTCCTTTTCTGATTTCTTCACTGTGAAATGTGTCCTTTTTTCACACATGTGCTATTTTTACAACTTTGAGGGTCATGATGAATATTTCCATCTCTGAAGGAAGGGGGCTTGCTTGGGGAAGCACAGGACTCTGGGGCAGCCTGTGGTTGGGAGGAGCTGAAGCTCCATGAGCCAGTAAGCTTCCTTGGGACCAGATGGAGAGCCAGCTCTACCGTCCTTCCCTGGAGCTCAGAGCCTTAGGAAGATTCAGAGAGTTGTGATAGGGTTCCAAGAATTGTGAGGAATTAAGCCGGTGGGGAATCTTCCTGAGATCAATTCATCCACCACATCATTTGATTGTTTGGGAAATTTAGCCCCATGGTGGGCAGAGACTTGCTCAAGGCCAATCTGGTGGTGGTGATAATGATGATATTGGGAAACCCTTCTCCACTGTTTCCCAGTTATTGTTCCAAGGGCTTTGTACTCATTAGCCCATTCAATCCAGGGATGAAGGTACTGTTACCATCCCCACTTTACTGATGAGAAGACTAAGCAGTTAAGTTACTCACTGAAGCTGGTGATAGAGGCTGGGTTCGAACCTAGGCAGCCTGGCTCTCTCCTTGCATCTTTGCAAAATATGGGTACCATCACTGTGTCAGGCTCTGTGTTAGTTGTTGGCATATAAACATGAGGTGGTGCTAAACACTGAAGGGAAGGATGGAAGGGAGGGAGTAGTGGGCAGAGTGGAGAAGGTGGTGATTTTACTGTCCTGGAAGCCAGCTGCTAATGGGGTTCTTCTGGCTCCTAGTCCAGTCTATTGTATTCTGTCATTCAGCCTTCCTTGGCAGCCCTCAGGACAAACATTCTTTTGATGCTTGTAGTTTATGTTTATTGAAAGTCCTTTAGGTGAAATCTCATCTTATCCACAGGCTCACTATTAAAAAGGTTTGTCTCAGCAAAGTGACTGATTTAAGGCTGTATAAAGTTCAGCTGGGCCCGTGATGCAAAGTAAATTAGGGCAGTCCTATGAAGGCACAGGTTTTTCCTCTCTCTTCTCAAACCTTCCCACTCCTCCCCCATGGGTTTTATTCTAGATTTAGAACATATAATTAGGACATAGTTAATGTAGTCTATCATGGGGAGACAGGGAAGTAGAACTTTTTTCAGTGAAAGGCAGATACCAAAAGTACTCTTAAGGAAGTTAACTTTGAAATTAAAATTTATAAATTGAATTGGGTTTTATGTTAACTAAGGATCTGCCTCTTCAGTGCTGTAAGTAACCATGTTTGAAAAGTGAATAATTATTTGTTAAAATAAGAAGCCCTGTCCAGTTTCCCTACTTTGTAAGGGCAGATGTATTTACATTGACTTGTTTTGAAGCATTGAAGCACATGGTATCATGAAACAAAATCAGTCATTGGGATGAAAGAACTTCTTGAGATCCTAGTGCTCATGATGCAGAAGATTGGAACTGGAATCCTCAGAGAAGCCTCATTCCCAACCTACTTACTCATGGTTTTCCTGTGGTAAAGCACCAGTGGGAATGGAAGCATCCTGGATTGGTGAACCCATCTGGACAATAGAGAAGCCCATGAGAGAGTATAGTATCAACTCTCGTGCTTGGGGAAGAGGACTGATGGGAAACGATTTTATTCAGTATCTTTGTGTCATTCAGAACCAACCAACTGCTGTCTTCTGGATCCCATTCTCTCTGCTGGCTCAACCTTCTCTTGTGGGGATTATCCCTGCAATTTCTCCTTCACGACTGATTCCTTCCTAAACAGTCACACCTTCATTCTCCATATGCCCCTTCAGCCAAGATCTTGGAGAACTTCTGTGCACAAGCCCTCTGCCAGCAGTAGGAATACATCAGAAAACAAATCTTCATGTTGTTGATACAAGTCTTAAGTGGAGATGGACGTTGGAAAAAAAATGTACAGATTAAGATCAATGCCCTGAAGGAAAAATCAAAACAAAACAGAACATGGTGCTGTAGATTTGCCATTCCCTCTCCAACTTGACATTGTTTATCATTCTCTCCTAAGTTCTCCTCCCTTGACTTCTATGCAACATACTCTTCCTAGTTTTCTCCTTTTTCTCCATGTCCACGTAAAGGACAGACTCGTGTTCTTTGGCCTGACTCTTGGTGACTGCTTCTGTCTTTTCTCCCCTCATACTCTCCCTGAGCTATCTGCTACCGCCTCCGAAGCCTGTGTCCCAGCCTGGGCCTGCTAACTGCTGCTTTGACAATCCCATTGGGTGCCACAAGTTAAGTGTCCAAAGTGAATTGTGTGTGCTCCAGACCTGCTCGCTCCTCCTTGGCCACCCCACCATTCACTGAAGTACCTGCGACAGGAACTTGGTGTCATCCTGAGCTCCCTGCTCATCTTCCTTAAGCAGAAAAAGAGCTGAGGTTGTCAGTCTTGCCCCCTTTAGGCTTCATTTCCTTCTCTCCATTCCCACTGTCACTACCCTTGCTCGGCCACTACCATCTGTTTCCTGTATTGCTGTAATATCTTCTCACTGGGTTTTCTGCTTCTAATCTTGAATCTTTTCAATCCATTCTCCAGGCTAAGTCTTCCTTCAATATGCCTAAACCCTTCAGGGGCAACCCATCATTCTTCTCATGAAGTTCCAACTCCTTAGCGTATTTTACAAGGCCTTTGAGACCCAGCTCCTGCTCTGGGCTCTGGCTTCATCTCTGCCACCAATTCAGTTCTATCATATATTTCCTGTACATCTTCTGTGAAATGTGTACTCTGTGAGGGACTGACATTGTAATCTCTTGAAGTAAAAACACAAACATAGATGTGATCAGAGGCCCTAGGGCTCTGTCTCCTGTGGCTTCTTCGGCCTCATCTAAACCTCAAACACCCTCACTCTTTTGGTGTCAGACTGGCCTTTCAGTTCTTCGGAAATACTATGTCCCCACCTTAAAGCCTTTGGCTGGAATACCCCATCCCTCCTACCATACGCCCACACAACTCAGCAACTTCTGTTTACTCGTAAGATCTCAGCTCAATCAAATCAACACTTTCAAGGAAGCCTTTCAGGCTAGTCCAGAACAGGTCAAATTCTCCTTAACTGACATTCTAGCTACACAGGTTTCTTAGCTACACTGATCCATTATGACTTTGCAGTTTTTTATGATTGATGCCTGACTTTTCCCACTGCCATAAATGCTTGGTGGCAGTCTGTCATGTATCTTTTTGTTAGTCTCCTTTTACTTGTCTGAAACATGACTGTTCAGTAACTATCTGGCAGGAGCCCAAGAGGGAACGTTGATATTGTTGGCTACTTTGCTGTTCATGAATTTAACAGTCAGGCGGAATGTGGGTCATGATGAGTTCGTGATGATGGCCATGTGCGTACTAAGTTTTAAGTCTATACCTTTCATACTAAGTTTTAAGTCTATACTTTGGGATGTTCAGGTGGCTTCTCTTCCTCTCTTAGTATCCCACTTCTCTGCAGCATAAACCATGGATTTATAAAACTGTGGGCTTTAGAAATTATCTAGTCCATTCATTTCCAACCTTTTCTGAATTATTTTGCGTAACAGAAAATGTTTGCTATTAACCCCCTATCTTTTCTTTCCTGTCTCTCTGTTTCTCATGGAGGGATTTATCATTTACTGTTGCACCTTGATTTTTTTTCAATGAAAAAATTTATGAGGGTTAAATGGTACTACTTTAGTTAACTAAACTATGAATTCAGTTACCATATAAATTACTTTGGATTTTCTCATAAGAGCTTTATGTAAATTTGAAAAAATAGTAGTATGTATGCATGAGAGATAATGCTTGGTGCACATGTGGGCTTAGAGTACCTTCATGCCCCTGTGATCTCTGTCAGGAACCAGCCATTTGGTCTGGCTCTTTATTTTACATTTACATCAGATTTAGAACTGGTTACTTGTGGGCTCAGTTTCCTCAGTATATGTGTTTGATTTGACCAGCAAGGTGTTTCTAAAAATTTAGAGCAACCATTTAAAAGTTGGGAGATTTTTCACAAAACCAATTTCCAACTTGCAAGATTGGAAGAACTAGGCCTTACTTCCTGTGGCCATACTCCCCTGGTACTGAGCAACAGCTGCCTCATTCCATTGCTGCCTCGCAAGCTGCTGGTAGGATGGGAACTGGAAACTCAGTGACTTCACCACTAAGCCTGCTATGGAGATGGGCAGGAGGCCTGGGGCCTGAGTCAGGAAACCTGGGTCCTTGTCTTCTCACTGTCACTTACTAGCTTGGTAACCTTGAACAAGCTATGCTCTCTCCCTGAGCCTCAGTTTTATCATCGGTCATCAGTGTATAATTAATCCTCCTGGACCTCACAGAGAGGTTTGATCTACTGAGGGGAAATTGTTTCATATAACAGAGCATGTTTGCTATTAACCCCCTGCCTTTTCTTTCCTGTCACTCTCTCATGGAGGGATTTATCACTTACTGTTGCACCTTGATGTTCATGATACCTGAGGAGGATGCCATTGGTTCTCCCCAGCTTTGTCTCCCCACCATTTCTTCCCCCACTATTTCTGGAAGCAGCCCTACTCCTTTCCTCCCATGTCATCTGCGACTGCTGGAGTCCTGCAGCTACAACCGAGCTCCCACAGCGTCCAAGACACCTCAGAGGTGAGCTCCATGAACTCCAAATATCAAAGAATTGGAGCTGTATTATTGCCCATCAAGATATGCAGTAACTAGCCCAGGGTGGTGTTGCTAGTATCAACGACATGCTAACAGGATATGGGCTATCGGGGAGGCTTTCATTTCCAGCAGTATTGTCCTTGTAGACGAAGTTTGTGGTTCTGTGTTAGATTTCATTGTTTGAAAGAAACAGTAGTGGTGCTTTTGCTCTGGATCTGGAAGGGACGGTAGGCATCAGTGCCATGAGAGGAAGTAAGACAAGAACATCAATTTCTGAGATTACAGGGAGCAGGGTGGTAGAGTGGAAAGAAAGAATATGGACTTTGAAATTAAGTAGTTCTGAGTCTGTTATGAGATGGCAGTGCAACCTTGGGCAAACGATCCTTTCTAAGCCTGGTTCTTCATTAATAAAACAGGATGAAGGAATATGTTCCATCTTTTAATTGTATACTCTTGTTTTAGTTTTTAAAGGCTCTGAAGAGAATGCCAACTTCAGAGGGCTGTTTTAAGTATTATATCAGGGCCTGTGCAGTATGTTAAATGAGCAATACATTACACGAAGTGTCCTTCTCTTCGATGTTTCGGCTGAAAATCCATTTTTGCCCCTCCTCTAAGTAGGATCAGTGGGTCAGCCCATGAAGAGAGCAGCATAAAGTTGTCTGAAAAAAGCTAGAGTGTGGTTGTTTGTGCAAACACTTTTGCTCAGTATTTCTGTGCATGTAAAATGGAGCTCCTAGTGATTTTTTTTAAGTTTTGTAAATAAACAAAGGGTAGGTTTTCCAGGGAATAAAGAATAATTTTTTTTTCTCCTCTTAATAGTTACTCAGACATTTCAAAAAGTATAGGATTGATCAGGCAGGGTGCTTATTCCAGCCATGTGATAGACCCAGCCCAAGGGGCCTTCAGGAGGGGAGCAGAGCTCCCCACTCCCCACTGATGGGCTGCATGGATTGAAAACCTCTTCCTTTTATTGAAGTAATTGAATTAAAGCTGAAGTTTAAAATCTGATGCTGATACTAATTCTCATGTAGCAGAGAGGGGGAGATGAGGTAGGGGAGACCTGACCTGGAGAAGGCAGGGGTGTATGTTTGGGGTGGGAGAATGTGGAACTCCACTCAGCAGCCTGCATGTGCAGTTTAAGATGACGCTAATCCTTCGGAGAATTCAGGGTGGTGCTGGCGATTGTGCACCTGCTGGTGAAAGCAAGGAAGTGGGCCCTGAACCAGAAATAGAGGAATTAAGAAGAGACTTCTGCTCCTCCAGGTCCCTTGAGAAGTGGGGGGGGGCCATGGAGAGATACCCTGGCAGGTCCCCCACTCACACAACACCACCCTGTTGTCTTGGTTTCCTGCCTCCACTGGACTCCGTGACGGCTGGTTGTGTGGAGCGGGTTGATTAACTTGGAGTTGATGGTTGAGTTGGATGCAAAAAAGATCCCGGAGAGACCGAGAAGGGCTTGAGAATGTGCTCTGAGATGTCAGACAAGGAGATTTGTTACCAATGCTTATCTTTCTTATCAGCCCTACCTGTTTGTGTTAGGACTGGATGAGAAGAAGCTGAAAGGGTGTCTATCCCTTGAGGGACAGTTGCCCTGTGAAATGGGTGCACCTCTCTTCAGAATGCCTGTTCCTGTGCTCAGGGCAGAGATGGATGAATGAGGTGCTGGTCAGGGAGAAGAGGGCTTCTTGAAGAATGGATGGAGGAGCTTTATCTCCAGTTCCAGGAACAGAAGCAGGAGCTCCGATAACTCCCTCAGGACAAAAAAGAGGAATCTTTGCATATGAACCATGGGCCAGAAGTTTGTACGGTTTTGGAGCTTGCAAATGTGTCTTGGGCTGGTTGCTTCTATCACCCATTGCCACTCGGTTGTGATGAGAAGTAGAGATCTTCGAGACAAAAAAGGGCCTGTAGTCTTCAAGGGGAGCCAGGCCGAGGGCTGGGAAAAATGCTGGGGGGGAACCATGCTCTACTCAAAGCCAGTTGGGCATGGGAGATGCTGGGGCTAGGCCCTGAGAAAGGGACAGCAAAGCTCGCTTCAGCAAGCCTAAGACTCGTTACAGGTGGTTGCAGATGCTCCAGGAAGCAGGGTGTTGCTCTGTAATGACACAGGTGTCTGGCTCCCCGTTCTGTGACTTGTTGGATTGTCTTCAGCACATCACTTCTCCTGGCAGGCCCCTCCTTTCTCCGTCTATAAAATGAGCAATTGGGCTGTCCTTCCTAGTCTATGATTTTAGGATCTGTAAGCACAATCATCTCTCTTTTAGTGATACCAAAATATGCATCAGATAGCTATACACTTGAAGTTCCTGGAATAGATATGGAGATTGGCTGCAGTGGCTGACGTGGGGCCAGTTATTTCTTTTTTGAGGGAATGTCTGTAGAGCAGTTTCTGTTCTTGTGTGAGGAAGTCACTGCGTCAGTCGCAGGACACCCAGGGAAGCTCGGGTCCCCTTCTGTGGTTGTCAAAAGGGTGACTCATGAGCTCCAGGGGAGTTTGTGCCTTTAGGGGTTGGTAACCTAGGCCTCTGGTGGTACAAAAGCTCAGGGTTGCCTGCTCAGAGGAAGGCATGAAGAAGGTAGTTTACACTGAAGGTGACAGCCAAATATTTTTGTGCAAATTAAGTAGGACATCAAATGGGGAATTCATCCTAATCTTTAAGTACTTACTGTTCATTTGCCAAGGTTCTAAGTAACACAATTTCAAATGTTCAGAGGTGTCTAATACATTTTCCCCCCTCTGTACATAATTCTAGGTCTACTGTGTTAATTTTATTAGAAACATTTAGGTAATTATAGAGCTACATTCTGTTTTTCAATTGCTGTAATATTCGCCCTAAGTTTGTCTGTACTGGCTGTATTAATAAGAATGACTGAAAATGAAAAACAATTTAGCAGACTCCTAAACTAAGATTTGTCTGAGGCTTTCTGCCTCACACCTCTGAGCTGCTATGGATAGGTGGGGTGATCCATGGGGAGGTGCTTTAGGTTAGTTCAGAGACCCAGTTTCTAAATCTTCATCTGTAAAATGGGGACAGAACTTTCTGAATTCCCAGTAAATGGTGGATGTGAGAACCACAGAGCCTGCTGGGTGTTGCTTGTGGAAGCTTCAAATGATGGACTGTACAATAAACAGGATGGTTTTACTAGCACAGTTGCTGAGGTCTGAGCAACATCTTCTGCCACTTCCTCATGTGTTTCTTGGTGGTCTTAGGCATGTGTTTCGAGGAATAAAAAATTTCTACTCAATATTCGGACTAATAAATGTTATTGTGTTTGACACATTGTAGTGTATGAAGTGCTTTTATCTGAAAAAGTGAAGTGGTTTTGTTTATTCCCATCCTGTCAACCAAGCAGTTAAGGTGCAGATGGAATGTAGTATGTCTAGAATCAGATTAAACTATTCAAAAATCAGTTGCTTAAACTTTTGGCTGTGTTCACACAAAAGCTTTTGGGGCTTTTCTTTTTGCATGTATCATATTGTGCTTGAGGAAGGGCCTCCCATCACCTCGATAGCAGGAATTAATAGCTGACATTTACCAAAGCTTGGTCCCTACCAGCATGTTTTACAGGTGAGGGAGGGGAGGCACAGAGAGGTGAAGTAGCTTGCCAGAGGTCACACAGCTAGTGTGGCAGGCCCATTCCAGCTCCTCTGATGCTACTGTTACACTACTACTACTGAAATCTTCGACACTTCTTGGTTCTGTACCAGGGGCCAGCGCTGTGTTAAGTAATGCCCATTGAGAACCTCATTTGGTGGCACACTACCCAGTGAGGGAGGCTCTTGCAAACGTTCTACAGGTGGCAAACTCCTGTCATGCCCCCTCTCATGGTCAGTTTGCAGTATCCCCCTTTTGCTGTTCTCTTACCAATTGGGAAACTCCACAAGTCCGAGCCTCTTATGATGCTTCCCTTACGCTCCTTCTTTTCGTATCTGTTATTCAGATACAGATGTTATATAGCAGCTTCTGGAACCTGAATTTGGCTTGCAGGCCTATCATGTTTGGCCCTGATTATATTAAAAACAACGTGCAATTGAGTGAGATGACAACATCCGAAAATTCAGGTGATTACAAAAAGAAAAGCTCGGTTTATGGTTTCTCGTGAAACAGTGTGTCAGTACAGGATCTGGTTATCCGCATGCCAGCATAAAACTACTCCGTTAAACTGGAAATGATCTTTGTTTTCTCCCTATCTCCTTTCTTCACCTCTCACCTAACTACCAGACTGAGGTATGTATACTAGGAATGTATACTTCCTGTAAGTAGCAAACTAAAAAAATTCTTTGGCATAGAGAAGAAATTTTTGTAAGTGTATGTTTAATTGAATTCAAGTTGGTGCTCAGGAATTAAGCTAAGTTTGGTAACAGAATATTTGCTATTTGTGAGGTGACGCGCTCTCATGTTCCTTTCTGAGCAGGTGGGCATAGGAGGCTGAATCTGGCATGCAAGGAGGAAGAGCTCTCACCCTCTCCTTGAGGGTCTGTGGCTCACCAAAGGTTAAAAGGTGACATACTCAGACCTACTCTTGAAAAATTACTTCTACTGTACTACCCAGCATTTGGGAACATGAGGAAACAATATTTCTTTAAAACAAATAATAGATTTGATGAGTTAAATGAGATAATGTGAAAACACTTTGTTATTGGGTTTTGAGGCAATACATTATGTCAGATGTTTTGAGAGCATCATCACCTTAGCATTTCAAGCTTATGACAGACTTTTAAAATCTTTGCTTTCTGCCACTTTGTTCCTGGCTCAACAAGCCACTTAACCTCTGTGAGCCTTTTCCATATATATAAGTGTACATACATACATTTTTAAAAAGTGTGGCTAATGCTATCTCCCAGCACCCAGGACAGTGCCTGGCACAGAGAAGGTGCTCAATATTTCTGTTGGCTAAGTGAATAAATAAGTAGGTATGGGGATTTTTGAGACCTTACTGAGCTAATGCCCATAAAACATCAAGCAGAGTGTCACCGTATATTAGACAGCTTGCAGTTTTTAGTTTAGGCTGTTATTCTAAAACTTTCTCCTGGTCACAGGTGAGGGATGACCTGTGTTCTTGGATGAAGGGAAACAGGGCTGGGAGGTATGCTGGTAGACAGGTGTCAGGAGGCCGCGGAGCTCCAGCCCCGTCTGAGAGACACTGGGTGGAGGGAAGCAAACTCATGCAAGTGCCAGAGCTACCCTGTTGCTTTGATCCCCATCCTTTCCTGTCCAGAGCGTCCACAGGCAAGTGCTTAGGTGGGGCAAGATGACTTTAGACAGATGGAATTCTGGACATGGAGTTGAAAATTAAAACTATTGGAAATAAAATGTCAGATCTAGAAGGGCCCTTGGCAGTCATTAGGTTCAGCACTTCCTTTTTTATAAATGCTGTGTAGACACATGGAAAGAACAAAAAGCAAGGATGACGCAGGGGGACTGTCCTCGGTCTGAAGCTCTGCTTTGCCTTGTGCTACCTGTTGCCATGAGTCTTAACTTCTTAGCTCACTTGTCAATCCATGGATGTGTATGAGTCCTCAATTAAGTATTAAACATTCTTAGTGCAGTGCCTGACGTGTAGTTGGTACCTAAGAGAAATGGCAGACAGCATTGCTACCAGAAAGGGTAGAGAAGGCCAGAAAGATAGCTCGGTACCAGCTATGGGATGTGGAGCTGGTGCGGACGCTTCCTGAGGTGAGTGTGTCGTGGGGAGGAGAGGATGAAGGTGAGGAGGAGGAGATGTGCTTTTATTATGGCCAAGATTGAGTTGCCTCGTTTAGGGAGTGAGCTAAGACAGCAGGTTTGGGAATATAAAGGCAGGACCTTACCTACCTATTTGAGATAAAATGGCTCAGCCAGTTAATGTGAGCAGGAGGCTCCCAGAGCAACTTTACGTAAGTCAGAAGATGACATGTGTTTTGTATACTAAATAAATCTTTGGTTTCATCATACCCTGAGGGGTGTTCTTTTTCTTTGAGATAACTCTGTTAGGAAATGATGAAAATGACCTACAGAAATACAACAGCTTTGAGCATGCACCATCATTTTACCTCTTCTCAAGACGATCTTTAGATTTTTGTTATTAATGTTTTAAAAATGCCATTCTTTCTGCCTTTCCCCATTGCTTGACCTAAACCTAATATTTAGGGACTTCTGAGAGGCATGCTCATTCTCCATGAGTAACTACTGGCCATGAGGAACGTGAGGGTGGCCATCATGACTTCATGCCATATATTATTTTTGCTGAAATCTACTTGTTTCAAAGATTTTTACAAGATAGCACAACCACTTGGCTTCATGGCTTTCGGAATTTATGAGTTTGTACCTGTGCAGTCAGGAAGGGGCATCTGTTAGCGTGCCGTCAACTTTGTAGGTAAGGTTTTTTCTTTAATCATCACTTACGAACAGATTGCATCGGACTTTTCCAATACCTCTACTAATTAACACGCAGGACGCTCACAGTTCCCCATCTGACTTTACAAGCTGAGGCTGCCACCCTCTAAAACCTAGGGTTTCTCTGAAGGACAAGTTCAAGTACTTTGTTGATCTGGTGTCTTGAATTTTCAAGATTCACTCAAAATGTGATTTCCCTAAATCTGTGGAGTTGAAAACACAAGGAATAATCTTTGTAGTTTCACTTCTGAGAGGAATTTCTCTGGCAACTGTGGTCTGTGAAAATCCAGACTGCCCAATGATGAGCCTTTTTATTTGTTAGCACATTACTGTTAATAAGTCACTTTTAGATATTTGATTCTCATATTTCTACGACAGAGGCAGGAACATTCTTCAGTTACTTATTCCAAGGAGGTGTTTTTCCAGAAACACCAAAAGATGTCAGGAAAGGGTACTTTTGTTTCTGTGTATTCTAGGAATAAAGAAAAGTAAAAAGAATTGTTTTCTGACTAGCTGTAGTTTTAGAAATAGCATTAGACATTTCTTATTTCTGGAAGTTCATGCTTCACAGAGAAGACAAGAAGTTTCTGAAGTCAAATTTGGTTTCTTTTGGGTTTCTCACTAAGCAGCATTTTTATTATTTTGTTAAGCCAAATGTTGACTCTCTGGATGTGGCTGTTCTGGACCTGAAGACTTTCTATGAGAGGTTTTTTGGACTGGATTTAATCTTAGGACTAGTACAGTGATTTCTCATTGTGGATGAAAACTTTTATCTTAATGTTTTACCGTTACAGTGCATATTTTGCAGATAAGCCACAAAATACTTCTCAAGTCTTTGAACTCTGGATGCTTGTATTTCTGCTTCTCTGTGAGTTACTTTGGGTGACGGTTTGGCTTGGGCTTGAGACACCCTGGAACAAACCTCTAGAAACTGTTTTCTAATTTGTTTCTTTGTCATCCTGTGATACATGGTAGGGCCAGGTGCCTTGTAGCTTCCCTGCAAGCTGCTATCTCAGGAAAATGTTTCTGGGACTAAGCACAATGAGACTTTTTAAAAGAACACTATGTGTTATGTAAAAATTAAGTATCAAATGCAAAATTAGAGATTCAGAGCCAAGGAACCTCTTGGAATAACCAATCCATCGCACTCTCTTCCAGGGAGTGCCAGCAGTCTGGCTCTCTGCATTCCTGCCCTTCCAGGCTACTCACTGGGTTCAGCTCTCACCTGCCTTCGTGCCTTAGTTCATGTCTTTCCTTCTTTATGTATTGTACATACTTTCAAGGCCTGAGAACCACCTTAATAGAGGCCTCCATAATCCTTTCGTCGGAAGGATTTCCTTTGCCTACTTTGAGTGGAATTATAGAGGGGGATGTGTGTGTGTTTGTGAGTGTGTGTGTTGAGTAAATAAACATTAAATTTTTTTGGCTGGTTACTTTTCCACTGGGCTCTGTTTGAAAGCAGGGTCCGTGTGGGTTTCCTCCGTGGGGCCTTTGGCTAGTCCTGTCCTGCCTCAAAATTTAGCATCTTAACCATTTTTAAGTACACATTCAGTGGTGTTAAGTACATTCATATTTCTGTGCAATGGATCCCAAGAACTCTTTTTATCTTGCAAAACTGAGGGAGGGCCAGGGTCTGAGCCAGTCGTCTAGACTTTGGATAGGTCTCTGCTGAGAGAAGTGAGAATTAACATTTTAGGAAAAAATATTTGTGAAGAGGGGAGGGATTTTGAAGCTTATAATTAGATTTCAAAAGACAATGAGTTGCAGACCAAGCATTTTAAATGAAATAATTCATGGGAACTGCTTGGTGCTGCCCTAGTACTTAGCAAGCTCTCAACAAATGGGGATGGTAGGATAGCGTGGTAATGGTTTAATGGCTCATCATACTGGCCAAAGGAGGGAATCTCCATTATAATCCCTGCTTGTGGGCACGCCTAGTCTAACAGATGATAGAGCAGTCTGGGAGGACAGAAGACTTCCTCAAGTTCCCTTGATGCCCATAAAACATTAGAGGAACTAATTGTATTTTGTGTACAAAATTTTTTATGTGTAGAAATTCTTTTTTTTTGTGGCTCTTTAGAGATTTGATGGTTGTTTAGGAATGTGCATGCCTCAATAGATTTTATTTCTTTAACAGGTGGAATTTATTACTTTCCAAGGTGTTTTGCTCTTTTAACCTTTTTATGGAATCATTTGTTAATGATTCCCAGGTCTTGCCTTGGCCTCTGAACTTTGACTCCTAGACATGTGTCCTTGGTTTAGTTATTACATAATAGATTTAGGAGCCAAAATCTAAGAGGAGAGTAATTTTTCATTGTTATTTAATGAGATTAGATGTACGAGGCTGGCCTTGAAAAAACAAACCTGATTGCTAGGATTCTTCATTTTTAGTTCTGTCCTCTGCTTGGTGGTTACCAACTAAGTGAATAGTGAGGCTTGGTGCTGGGATACAAAGAGGTTGAGGAGACCTTTGTCTAGAACAGAGAAGCAGTGTGGGGTGCCTTTCTAGGCCCCAGAGAAGCAATCTAAGTAAAGCTTTGCTAGCTTCTCCTTTGCAAACGCCTGCTTGCTGCAAGCCCTCTATTGCCTGGCTGCTCAATGTATGACCCATGGCAGCTTTGCCTGGAAACTCCTCAGAAATGCAGCATTTCAGGCCCGACCCCATCCTGCTGAAGAGAAGCTGCATTTCAACAAGGTCCCAAGGTGAATCAAATGCAAACTCAAGTTTGAGAAGCACTGTCTATTCTACAACCAGGTGAAGCAGGTTTCAGAACCTTCAGCATTTGAAAAACATGCTGCTTTTTGTTTCTACTTAAAAGTGAAACACCTTGTTAGTGAATGTTTTTTTGATTGGGCTAAACCCTTATTTAAGACTTTTATTTTGGTGAACTTCAAACATACAAGTAAGGAAACTAGTGGAATGAATCCCCACTTACCTATCACCTAGCTTCAACAGTTATCAACTCAACTAATTTTGTTTCATCAATAACCTCCACCCACTTTGGATTATTTTAAAGCAAATCCCAGACATATAATTTATCCCTAATTATTTTTTTCCTTTTTAAAAATTTGTGGTAAAATATACATAAAATTTAGCATCTTAACCATTTTTAAGTACACATTCAGTGGTGTTAAGTACATTCATATTTCTGTGCAATGGATCCCAAGAACTCTTTTTATCTTGCAAACTCTGTGATCATTAAACATCTTTTTTCTTTTTAATGTAAGTATAGTACTCTCACACCTAAAAAAACGTTAACATTAGTTCCTCAATAGTATCAAATATCTCAGTGTTGTTCAAATTTCCCACGTGGTCATCTAGCTTAAAGAAGTCGAGCAATTTAGTTCAGCCTCTTGTCTGCATGAAGCTGGTGGCTTTGTTCAGTAAAAAAATCTAGAGAGTGTGGTGAGAGCAGAGGTTTTTCTCCTTCCCCAACCTGCAGCCTGGCAGGATTTTGTATGAAGACTTTGTAACGTTCAGTCTTCTATTTCAGAAATTAAGAATTTTGCAGTAAAAAAAGCATGGACTTTTGAGTAAGAAGAACTAAGCCTGAGTCAGTCACTGATTCTTAGAATTGAGCAAAATAGTTACTCTTACATCATTTCAGGCACAAGATTACTGTGAACATGGAATTAAACTGGAACACCATATAGCAATTAGAACAAATGACCTAGAGTCATATTTCCAACATGGGTAAATCTCAAAAGCAAAAGTTTAGAATAAGCAAGTTGTAGAATGACTGGTGTATGACATGATTTACTTCATGTTAAAAAAATATACTCTCAATTGTTTATGACTACACACCTGTAGTAAAAGCATGAACATATGCCTGAGAATGACACCTGCGCACTTCAGGATAGTAATCACCTCTCTGAATGACTGGAAGGTAGGTGGAATGACTGTATCTGTAATTTTTTTTTTTTATTCAAAACTCTGAAGGGAATGTGGCAAAATACCAGGATTTGCTGAAGCTGACTGATGGTTACATGGGTTATCATGGTGTTGCTTCTGTTATGAGTGTTTGGAAATACTGCAAAAGAAAGACTTTTTAAAACTGGTCAATTTATGTGTAAATATTTTGTGAACTCAAGTACTCAGAAATGTCAGTAAGTATAATTTATTCATACCCCCAGCTTATTGCAAAAAATTTGTTGCTGTGTACAAAAATTAGGAGGTTGATTCAACTGGTGGAGTTAAGGACTTAAAAAAAAAATGTAAAGAAGCTACTTGCGAGGTATTTGGGATTGTCCAAAATTTCAAAATCTTCTGTGCCCTTCCTACCTGAACTTTGTCGATTCTAGTGAGGTTCCAAAGAGTTATAATGGTGAGCCAGGGCCATTTTTTATGTTATTGGAATTTATAGCCCTGCTGCCTCCAAGGAAGGTTTGAGGTGGCAGAGTACCAGCTCCACTGAGGCCTCTGGCCTTGAGAGCATCGGACTCTCACAGAGCCTGCACACTGCTCTGCTCTCGCTTTCACTTGCTACTGCCCCGTCTGTAGCTCGCACTACTTCTGCATCCTCTGGGACAGAAGGTGGTTTTAAACGGCCCTGAGAAAGAGGCTTCTTGAAGCCTCTCGGAGGACTGAGTATATTTAATCATCTCTCCTTTCTAAAAGGCCTTCCTCACATCTGGCTTTTCCTGCCCTGCAGGTAGAGACACTGATCAGTAGTCTCACTATAATTATCATTGCCTGCAGGGTGTGAGAAGGGATACAGATGTGTTATTTATTCATGCGTGTAGAACCAGAACCAATCACTCTGGTGGATGTTCTTGTGGACAAGGGGGAAGATTTGGGCTTTTAAGCCAAAGTAGGTGTGCTGGGGATGGGGAGCAGCAATGTTAATTAAGCCACATTGACAAAAATGATAGAATATGTCTTGCCAACAGTTAAATAAAGTGCTATTTCTGCAGGTGTGTAACATCAAGGTCTCTTAGTTGTGGATATTTTATTGGTAGTAATTTAAACTGAGCTTAAAACTGTAGTCACATCGGTACCTGAAGACAGCCCTGGAGGTCTGTCTCTGGTCTAATGTAACCCTTGCTACTGTGATTTTATTGCCCTCACAGAACCGATTTTTGTCTTTTTAATCATATTTATTGCTCTTATCTCAACTCTCAAATATCTCTAATCTTCCAGAAACACATATAATTATCTTGTAAGGGTCTGAATCGTGCCAGACGTAGCAGAAGAATTGCTTCCTGGCTCTTGCATGACACTAAATCTTTTTGTATCGGGTTTTAGCTCTTCAAAGTAGGAAAAACACTCTGTCCTTTTCTTTCTCTATGTGATTAAGGGATTTGTTCTCCGATCAGGTATTCATCACACATATATTGAGCCCCTCATGTGTGTGTAGGGTGCTGTGGCAGATGGTGTCAGGGAGACAGCGTCGTGGGAAGGGAAGTGTACACATAACCTCTGTGCTGAGAGAGATCCTCAGTGCAGCTGCAGAAGTTTTATTTGACTTGAATCAGGAACCCACCCATGTACCTCTGCTTGCCTCAGAGTTCTTGTTCTGTTGTAGTTGACTTTATTTTCAATTGCAGGTAATTAAAAGGGATAGAAGGTTAGTACAAAATCACAGAATGACTTACTGTGTTTGAATGGTAGAGAAATTAGGGAATGATTGGTTTAGCTGAGGAAACGCAGTATAATTTCATGTTAACATCATTGTATAGACAGCAGACCCTAACTTTGAAAGGTAAGGGAACGTCTCATCTGATATATCTGATGTGTTCCCATGCCATGGTTTGGACCTGGTTTTTCATGTGTGTAAGCCTGTGTCCTCGTGAATCTAAGCTGTTTTAACTCACGTCTGGCTCCTTTGCTGGTAGGGAGTTTCAGATGCCCAGATACAACAACACAAACAGACCAAGTGAGAGAGTTCTGAGATTTCAGCCAGATTTGAATGTTGCCTGCAGGCAGCAGCCATTAATAGAACTGATTTTTTTTTTTCTTTAAAGCAAATGAGCTCTTATGTCTTGGTTTCCCGCAGAGAGGTGCCTCTGAGGGGGAATGGAGGTAGCTGGAACAGAGGTAAATTAACTCTTTGAAGCCAGGGAATTAACAGTAGCTTTGCAGCTGGGAAACTGGGATTCAGAGAAAAGTGATTCTCCTAGTATTACAATGACCTCCCTGGGACTGAAATTTCAGTCTACTGACCCTTCCCACTGAACTATAACAGAGACCCCAGGTACTGCATGTTGTTTCTGTTGCAGGAATAGCGGCTGCCCCGGACGCTTGTCCCATTTTCCTGTGCAGCTGGTGAGTGTCTCCTCTGTTACAGAGGTCCCGGACTGGCCAGGCGAATTTATTAGCTAATCTTAGCCCTAAACTGTTACTGGACTCCCAAAGACCAGGTTCTTGAGTTTCAGTGTTATAGAAGTGAATACTGAATTCCAAAGAAAGCAAGCTGGTGGAGTTTGTTAGAGATAGCTTGGTATACAAGGGAGCCGACAGGGAAGAGGAATGGCGAGCTCCTTGGAGCGGTTGTGCCCACGGCTTATAAAGGCAGTTTCCGAGAGTGAGGGGGTTTGGGTGGACTGGCACTGATGAATTACTTCATGATGTCGTTTCCATCATTTGCTTTTTGGTGGCACCACTCCACGGTCAGCAGACGTTGGTCCCCTGGCCTTCCCAAAATATGATCAGGGATTCTTTTTTTGATGTTTCTATAGGATAAGCTTAGCACAAAAGAATGTTGTAAATTATTCTTTACCCCTCATGGTAATGATTTTAGTGAGAATGGACTGGTTACAAATTCTTGGGAGTGTTTGTTCTGGCTTAAGATAAGGTCGATTGATTGTTAGTCATATGGAGAGTTAATGGAAATTCTATTTTTAAAGACATTCTAGGAATTTTTACCTTTTAACCTTTAAGCCTCGAGATGAAAGTCGGGTTTAAAATGGATTCCCTCTAGCTCTTCCCTATCGTGTTTCATTACTAGGTAATTTCTAATGGATTACTTCATTTCCCCCCTTCTTTTAGGGAATGGTTAAGGATTAATGTCCTTGACAATAAACACTAAACCTAGCTGTGAGAGAAGCTAGGTCCCTGCACTTTGGCAGCTCATTTCTAGCTCCTGCACTACCTTTTCTAGCCTAAAATATACATGCTTATGTACATGCTTTACCCCCATGTCCTGCCAGAAATGAGATCTTTTTCCTTTGCATTTCTCATGTCAATGTACAATTTTTCTTTAAATTATAGACATGACTCTCACACAAATACAAAATGAGCACATGTCAAAGATGTGTTTAACTCATGAATGGAGGGAACCAGTAGAAGATAAAGCTGATTCAAAAAGTATTTGAGTAACTGTGTAGTTACAGGCACTGAAGAATACTGGAATAAGATTGCTAGGTTAGATACAAAAACTGGTTAATATCCTACAGGGCAATAAAACAATAACATTTGGAGCTCTCATTTTTACCAATCAGAAATCATATCCATCTATAATGGATGAATATCTACAAGTTCACATGTAACTTCACAAAGTCTGAACCCAAATCAGTGGTTTAATTAGCAAATCAAACACAGGTATATCTCCTAGAGAATCAAATAATCCTTCAGTGCACCTGTTAGGTAATCCTGCTGCATGGCATTGAAAGTACAAACTGCCTTCCTTTTTGCCTCATTTGCAAGTGTTGCATTATGTTTTCTAATATCCTAGTGTCATTGCACTTAGCCAAAGAGTGTATGTATTCACTCATTTGTTCATTTTGTTTAATCATTATTGAATGTTCAGTTTTGTGCCAAGTAATAGTTTAGGCACTAAAGATTTGTAACTGAATGAGGCAGATGGTTCTTCTCTCACAGAGCTCAAAAGCTACTCTGTTAACGTCCTAAATGAAGGAGGGAGTTCTTTTCAAGAATCAGTTTTATTGTAGGAGAAGCAATAGAAATCCTCTTTTTTGGCTCCAGTCCCTTTGAGTCTCAGTACTTATAGATAGGGGTAGGTAGGATAAAAATGTAAATATCACAGAGGATGACCACCAGACCCCAGTACTTTTTGGGACAAAAGCAGACAAACACCCATGTGTTTCTTTTTATTCATGAGGCAGTTAAACCTTTCTAGTGATAAACTTTCACAGGATCAAGACCTTGCCATGTACCTGCCAGATTTCTTCAGAGGCCTCCCTCTGTTTGCCTGCACGGGTACAGATGGGCTTTACTCCTGGTCAGATGAGTTTGTGACATAAATTTCAGCAACATCTGTAGCAACAAAGACCTGCCTGAGAGGCTGCTTTTCTGCAGAGGGTTTTGGTACCTGATAGCTCAAACTTTATGGCTGTCAGTACAATTTTCTTACAGCATATATGTACATTTATTTAGGACATTTCTGGTGTTTGTCAGTTAAATTTACTTTCTCATTTCAAAAAATAGTGGGAAGAGGGAGTAGCTGACATTTGTCCCAGAACTGTAAAACAAGGAGCTGCAGTGAGCCATAAAGATCTTTTAGCCTCCTCCTCCCACAGCTGACACTTGGGGAAACTGAGGTATGGAGTGGCCAGAGGTTAACTTTTGTTCTTGTGTGGAGTCACTACTAGATCTGAGACTTTTGTCTAATCTTGGGTTCCTTCGTCTATCATGTTTGTTCTTACCTGGATTCACGGGTGGGATACAGAAGTCCTCCAGAGCAAATGCTTTTATTTTGAGTTATCTGTTTACAAAGGTAGATGCTTGTTACAGAAAATTCAATTAATACTGAAAGATGTTGAGAAGAAAGCAAAAATCCTGTGCAATCATGCCCTCCAGAGATAATGATACTGAACATCCTTCCAGACAAACCTCTACATAAATACATGTATTTATATCTATAGCTGGGTAAAGATACAGATGTATATATCTCTTTATAATTTTCAGTAATGGGAAGAGCAAAACTTTCTTATGATTGATTTTTCTTTAATCTGAAAACATGATAGTCATTGTAAGTACAAATGGAAATATTTTCCTATTGGTTTGTATTTTACTCATATTAATAAATCTCCAGCAATATAACTTAAACTTCCAGTATTCTTAACCATAAATATAAAGACAGGGTTTGTCTTGGGGAGAGATGGAGTGCTAGCGACAGAGATGCCCCACTTGGGTTCCCTTGGAGGGAAGGGCTTGCTGACTCTTGTGGGGAGGATGGTCTACAGACAGCCTTGTGCTGGCTGCCAACCCTGTGAGGATCCCCCTTGGCTATGGCTGCGCAGCAAGCTGCTCGACCTGGGCCACACCCTTCCTGGGGTACCAGCATCTGGTAACATCTGACAAAAGGGAGTCTACAGGCTCCCCGGACCCAGAACTCCCTGCTGATGGGCTGGGGCTCTGCCTGGTTGCTTTGGTGTTCCACCTGTTCCTCTGCCCTGTCTGCTTCCTCCTCCTCCCTTTACAAGAGTTGATACCTAATGAACATCCTGAACTCCAAAGTCCTTCTCAGCTTCTGCTTCTGGAGACCCCATCCTGCAACTGTGGATTTTATTGTTTTTGAGGAGGTTCAGTAGTCGTTGGTGCAGCGGGAACTCCTAGTGCAGTTCCTCCTGCTGCTGTGGAGCCCACAGAACCTAAGGGAGCTCAGGATCTCCTAACCCTTCCCTCTTCTCAGTGAGCTGCACTCTAGTGGCTACCCCACTGTCATAGGTTTGGCATTTGAAGAATTTGGCCTGGGGCAGGTACTGTAGCTGATTGCTCTGTGGCTTTAAGGGAAAGCTTACTTAAAAGGCTTCCTTGCTGTGGGTATTCTCTACAATAAAGATCTGTTTTAATTGTTTATGGCATTAAGCAGTTAAAGATTTATCTGCTTTGGGAGAAATTTCTCTAGAACAGTTGAAAGCACCTGCCTAAAGAGTTGGTTCAGAATATTATTATTTTTTGCCTGCAACAGATAAGCCCCTTTTTTGGCCCTACTTCAAACCTGCTGCAGGATGAAGGGTTCCCTCTCTTGAGGTTCCCTAGTTACGCAAACTCCCCAGTTACTCTTTAGCTTCCACTACTCAGCTAGAAAGGGATATGGAGGTGGAAGGGGAAGGCAGCCGTGCATGCCTTGTGGATTCCCCGGGCTTGCTCACTCCTGCATTTGCTCAAATGCTTTGAGGCGTTGGTTAATGCTGGGGCATCCATGGACCTTACCCCTCCATCTTCACAAGGTTCCCCTGGAGACCTTCATTTTAAGGCTTTTTATGCTGCCAGCTCTTGTGGTGGCACCTGGCTTAAAGAGAGCTATTTGTGCCCTGTAGTTCCTTGGACTATCTTCTGTCCTTATTAACTACCACTGAAAGCAGAGTCATTCTTATCTCCCCTCCTTATCCTTCCCCAAGACTTAGTTTATTTTGGTGATTTTAACCTTCAGGCTTAGCCAGCAACTGCCGTGTGCATTTTAGAATCTGTGTGAATGTTAGCAAGGTAACAAAGGTCGGCAGAAGGTTTGGCCTTTGCTTCTTTAGCACCTCTTTCTTTTTGCAGGGGAGGAAAGAGGGGTGGATTCTCCTTTAGAATTTTGTTGGCACAGTGATGCTGCTCTTCAGCGTGAAGTGCCCACCATGTGATCAGTGTGCAATTAGTCAGGACTGAAGAGTGGAACTGAGGTTCTCATAGTAACGTCTGCAAGATATAGTTCATGTAAATGCAGACATTCAAAAGCCTCACTTGACTTAATGGGTGTTTTTTTTTTTTTTTTTTTGTGAGGGCATCTCTCATATTTATTGATCAAATGGTTGTTAACAACAATAAAATTCTGTATAGGGGAGTCAATGCTCAATGCACAATCATTAATCCACCCCAAGCCCAATTTTCGTCAGTCTCCAATCTTCTGAAGCATAACAAACAAGTTCTTACATGGAGAACAAATTCTTACATAGTGAATAAGTTACATGGTGAACAGTACAAGGGCAGTCATCACAGAAACTTTCGGTTTTGCTCATGCATTATGAACTATAAACAGTTCAAATATGAATACTCATTTGATTTTTATACTTGATTTATATGTGGATACCACATTTCTCTCTTTATTATTATTATTTTTAATAAAATGCAGAAGTGGTAGGTAGATACAAGATAAAGGTAGAAAACATAGTTTAGTGTTGTAAGAGAGCAAATGTAGATGATCAGGTGTGTGCCTGTAGACTATGTGTTAATCCAAGCTAGACAAGGGCAATAAAACATCCACGGATTCAGAAGATTTCTCTCAGAACAGGGGGGGTGAGGTTCCATGCCTCACCTCTGTTGATCCCCAATTTCTCACCTGATGGCCCCCCTGCGACTGTGCCTGTCTTAGGTTGTTCCTCCCTTGAGGAATCTTACTAATGGGTGTTTCTTAAAGCTATAAAAAAAGTTATTTTTTCATGAAAGGGCAACTAGACCACACGATGCTGCTGAATAAATCTTTATTCTGTAGATGGTAATAGGCAAAGACCTGATATCAAAGGAGTTAAGGTTTTATTTCTTGTCCAATTTTCTCTGTAGGGGGAAAGTCTATAAAGGCATTCATCTGTGTCCACCTTTTTAATAACTTAGTCCTGCCTCTGAATCTGCCTGAGGGAAGAGAACTCCTAAGTAGATAATGCACCACAGAGTCAAAAAGCCACTGAAAGTCATTTTCTTCATTATGGGTGTTGGGAGGCAGGAGGAAGGGGAGGGATTGTTTGAAAACAAACATTGGGTAGGGGAATTTTCTACTTAGTCCACCTCTTCTCCCTTCTGTTAATGCTGCCCCTCAGTGGCTTTTTTTCTTCTTCCTACAGTTGGTTTGTATGGAAGGGAGGTTATGATTTACTTGGGACCCTCAAACTCCCAACAACTGGTATTTTTGGCCCTTCCAAGTTTTGACAGCAAAAATTCCCATCAGAATTTAGACATGGATACTTATGGAGAGAAAAACATATACATCAGTCTGGAATACTGGCATGTGAGTTTACCAAACCCTCAGGTAGCCTGATGTCATTCAGTTGTTACTTATTGTTCTTAATAAAGATGCATTGGTATTCTTAATAAAGATGCATTGGTTAGGAGTTTGAGCTAGATTCCTTGAGTAACTACATTTGAGTAACTACAGATAAATGTTGTACAATATACATGTACAATATGTAAATAAACAATGTATGTGTGAGTAATTACAGGTGAACAATGTAGATCGTGGGAAGATCTCTACCATACCATGTAAGAAGTCTTGTGGGAGGACAGCAAGATTAACCCTCCCTTTAGTGCCACTGACATGAGTGACCAGGGAAGTATGTGGGTGAGGTTATATTTGAGATGGGCAAAGCTCGGAGGAGAGAAGTGGGAAGCGTAAATAAAATTTCAGATATTGGGGAAGTACATGCAAGACCTGTCTGGTGGAAGGTGACCATTTTGAAATGGTTCTGAACATTCAGAATTAATCTCAGATTTCATTACTTTGAAAGTTTAACTTCAGATTTTTTTAAAATTATGAGTTGGGTAGATATGGGTGCTTCTTTAAAGATGAGCTAGGAATCACCTGGAATGATTTGAAAGTACTACGCTTGAATACAGAAAAATAGATATGGTTGTCTCTGGAAATTCATCCCATCTCCTAAGTTAGAAAAGTAAGAATACATAAGTGCACAACCAATGCCTTTGTGGAATCCTTGGCATCCTGGCGAACACAAGTCCTCTGCAGCACAGTGTCTTGGGCTTGCTTAAAAATCAGTTGGTTTTCATCCTTTCTTCCCTTCTCTCTCTTTTCTCTTTCATGAATTCATCCATAAATATATATTAATTTCCATTGGCAGGCACTATAGATCCTGGAAATAAATGATGAGCAAGCCTCTGACCCCAAGTTCCATGCAGAAAACAGACTCTTACAATTCTGAGTAATAAGGATCTGGTGCTGTGAGAGCACATACGGGGAGAGCACCTAACCTACTTTTGGTGCCCTAAGGAAGTTTTGGGGGAAAGCTGAAGCCTGAAGGGTCAGTCTAGACCAACAAGGAGGAAAGAGAGGGAAAGGAGGAGTATTCTAACCAGAGAGCATTTTATGTTCAAAGGCAAGAGGCCAAGGAAAACATGGCCCCTAGGGGAGCCATAGGTACCTTAGTGTGACTGACAGAGGAGGAAGTGGCAAGAATGAGCCTGAGAGTAAACAGAGGTTAGATCATGAAGAGCCTGAGCACCAACCTTAATATACAGGGCATTACCCTCAGGACAGAGGATCGTGGCTATTGGCGGGTTGTAAGCAGGGAAGTGAGACCCACTGCAGGAAGGCCACTGTGGCACAATGCCGAGGACAGATGAGGAGACTAACTGAAGGCAGACCAGGTACAGTGTGTTGCCGTCATCTAAGAGAGATGGTAGGAGCTTGAACTGGAGTAGGAGCAGCCGTTATGGAGAAACCATTATGGAGAGGTTCAAGGGATCCTTAGAAGGTAAAGTTGATCAGATGAGTGTTTTTGATGCTGGTGGGAAAGGAGAGTGAGAAACCCAAGGTGATATGGCCACATAGCTGTCTTGGGCACAAGAACGCATGGTGGAGCCATTCACAGAGAAGTATGGAGAGCAGAGGGGAGCAAGTTTCAGGGTGAGATGGCGAGCTTGGCATCGGTCCTGTTGAGTTGGCAGTGCCTGGGGAACATCTGGGGAATGATACTGACATTTCATCTTTGCTGTTGGGTGTCCTGACACTAGTGGATGTAAAATGTCGGAACTGCGGGGACTCCCAAGTTTGGCAAGGAAACTCTAATTTTATGTATGGGGAAAGTGGAGCGCAGAGAGGTGGAACAACTTGTTTAGGTGCACAGAATTACTTACTGGGCGGTCTGGGTCTAGTGCCTGTCTCCAGTGTATGTCTAGGTATGTTTCCACTGCTATTGTTACTTTAGTAGCCTCAGAAAAACGTGTAGAAATAAGTTTATGTCACCCTGTTGTCCCATGCTTGGGAAGAACTGCTGACAGTAAAAACGTGGGCCGTATCTACGTGGGGACTATGCCCCGTTTGCATCTCATTTGGTTCCACCTGCCCTGCCTTAACATGATTATGGCAACTTTGTTAGGCAAGTGGTTGCTTAACACAGTGGCAAGTCTTAATTACTCTTTAACAGCTATGTACAGAGGAAGACTCAACTTTAATGTTTACTCATTTTGTTGTCTCCTGAAAAAGTTTATTTTAGTATTCCATTTGCCTATCCATAAAATGCATAAATGCATATGCTACATTTCCATTTTCAATTCCAGATTTCAATGACATAAAAATATTTTATTTTCAAGGTATTATTGCTGTACACAGTAAATTTAATTAAAAATTAAAAATCCACTCACAGTCTTCCCATAATAACAAAATTCAAGCTTTATGTTCTACTCCATTTCTGTCCACATCCATGTGGTAATCCTAATTTAAATTCACTTTTCTAACTTTTTTCTTCCATCAAATATTTTAATAATATATTGGTTGATTGATTCATTCATTCCTTCGTTCTTCCATTTGGCAAACATCTGAGTATCTTCTAGATGCCAGGTACTCTACATGGTTTGGGGGGTATAGTAGAGCCAGTCCTCATGAAGCTGACATTTGGAGAGTAAGGAAATGGTTTATTAGAAAACATATTAACAGGTAATAAGTAAAAATTAATAGAAAAAAATTGCAGTTGAGTCAATAAACATAATCAAACTTGTTTTCCTGTTGTAGATGAAATATAACTACTGTCTTGTGTCCGTCAGGTTCTCAGGAGGAAACTGGCAGCACGCCCAAATTGGGGCAAATGGGGAGGATTTCATATAGGGACAGTTTACACAGGTGTGGTCAGAGTGCAGGGAAACCACCAGCATGGCTCGTGACTGTAAAGTATCTCACCTAGAGGGGTAAGGTGGGGAGACATTTAAAAAGTAAACATTTTAATAGTGCTTTCAGTGTGCTAGGCAGACACTGTGGTCAGTGCAGAAGAGAAGGGAAGTAAAGCATTAGGGGAGTCTTCTGCCTGCAGAGAGTGAAGGTCCCAGCAGGTCGGAGAGTAGAGGTAAAGGAGGGATGAGAGGGAAGAGGTGCAAAAGAGGCCACATGGTTTCTCCAGCTGTGACACTGGCAAAGTGATGGGTGTGGGGACAAGAGAAAGGAGGGAAGATTGAGTTGAACTCAGTTGTTCTTCAGGCAGAGATTTCCAGTTTGGGGCCATGGATGGGGTTATAGATGGGGATGGGAAATGGGCAGGAAGGCCTCCCAGGACTGGTTTCTTCTGGCTCAGGAAGCCACTTCCCCTTCATCCCAGCATCATACAAATATCACCCTCTCTTTCATGTGCTGTGACATGATGAAGTTGGAAAGTGCCCAGGGACTCTTCCAGTTATCAAGTACTGACATTCTAGAGATTCTCCCTGTAGTGGCCGAAGCTGCTTGCACTGGGGACCATCACTCAGCTCTAATGTAATCGTAGCAACAGTAATTTTGTGTGCGTTGGCCTTTGTCAAGGTCGGGGGAGACAGATGGGGCCCAGGAGAACTGTT
This sequence comes from Manis pentadactyla, assembly GCF_030020395.1. Classification (NCBI taxonomy): domain Eukaryota; kingdom Metazoa; phylum Chordata; class Mammalia; order Pholidota; family Manidae; genus Manis; species Manis pentadactyla. Next base: position 121,771,708 of record NC_080019.1, on the reverse strand, counting down.
TCATTTTGGAGAGATGAGGGAGTGAAGGAAGCCCATGAGCGCTTCCCTGGCTGATTGGTGTGTAGGCAGGGGTGGGAGGGAGCTTATGGGGTGTGTTTTCTCAACCTGTGAATTTTGTTTGGTGCTTTGCTGAGTGTTGCCAATCTGGGGAACTGGTGGGCTTGGGGAGCTAATGAATCACTTATGCTGAGCCTTATAATGGAAAAGGAAATAGAGGTTGGAATGGTATCTTCAACAGTACCTGTGTGTTTATGTGTGTGTCTGTATGTCTTTGAATGAATGAAACCTTGGCCGTGGCCTCTGTTTTCAAGGATTTGGTGTGGGGTCTTTACTGATGTCAAGTTACTGAGTATTCCATTGTTTTGTTTTATTATGTTCTGTTGGAGGTAAGAGGGGTTTACCCAGGGATGATCCTGGAGAGAACCTGCAAACTGATTCTGCTCCTTAATTCCAGCCATCTGTTACCTATGATTCTTTTCTCAGTATTGAAATGTTCAGCCATAAAGTCAGAGCTTGGCGGCTTTTCACCTGGGCTCCCAGGGACAGTGCAGAAGGCCAGCAGTCAGCCCCGCTTTTACCCTGGAGTACATTTTGCCTTGTTTGTCTCTCTTCACCTTTTTCGTTGTAAATTGCCTCTAATCCTTTTTGGACATAGGTGGAAGTTTACTCAGTTACTGAGTAATAAATAAGTGAATTTTCCTTTATCTGATCCAAACAGCCAGAAAGCTAGGTGAGAATTATTTCCAAACCCCAGTTTTATGAGAGATAAATTTGGATCACGATTATTAAAAAAAAGAATAGAAGGGTGAAGTGTCTAGGATATCGGCAGATTACATCAGCCTCACCTCCATTTATCATAATGTTTGATTGTTTTTCTTTATATCTCAGTACCACATGATGTTTTCATTTAGTACCCCAAGATATTTCTACTTAGTGAAGCACCTTCTGTATCAGCCAAGAGACTCTTAAGTAATTGCTCTCCCCACAAACAGTTTTGTCTCCCTCCTGTCACAGCCTGAAACCTTCCACGGTTTCCATTATCATTAATTAGGAATCAGTCTGGTAGCCTCTCTTTGAGGCCCACCTGGCCTCTGCCACCTCCCACCCTCATCTTCTGCCACAGCCCTCTTCACTCTCTCCACCCTGGGCTCCTTTGAGATCCAGTAGCCTGACTCAGTCACTCTTGACTTCAGACCTTGTAACATGCTCTCTCTGCCCTCTTCTTTTCCTTATTCTTCAGCTTATTCCCAATCCCATAGATCAGGCTAGGTCTTTCTGTTGGACTCCCATAGCTGTGCCTGTACTTATTATTGCTTATAAAATGTCAGTCTTTCTCCATAGAAGGTAGTCCCCATGCAGATTGATGCTGTGTGTTCTCGTTACTGCCATATCCCAGCGTCCTGCTCAGTATCTGGTAAACAATGTGTGCTCAGGAAGGGTTTGTTGAAGACAGTGAAATATGTCCTTTACAGTCAAGCTTTTTTGACAGTAGTAATCCATATTTAGTAGATCCCATCATCTTCTAAATAACTACCATTTTTAAAAGTTAGTGTCCTTCCTTATCCAATAAGCCTGGATACCTTCTGTCTGCAGACTTTTAATGTGAGATGATCCTTGCATGGGTGAGGGTGCTGGAAGGTGAAAGTGACTGACTCAGCCCCTGCCTTCATAATATGCTCATCTTCCTGGGGAGCTGAAATGTTACAATTAAAATTTTTCACTTGCATAATCTCTGTTGACAGTCTCATCATAACCTCTGAACTTGGCAGAGTTGACAGTCTTTATCCCCATCTTCCAACTAAAACATTCCTGACAATGACCAAATAGTGTCTGGTCCAGAAATTGTACCAAACATTTGCTGTGAGGCTGGAGATGACCTACCAGGCCACCCTGATTGGAAGGAGAGCAGTGTAGAGTTACAATAGCCAGGCCGTTCTCAGGTTGGAAATAATACATGTTGGCCTTAACGAGTCACGTGATCGGTGGTTATCTTGGGACATGCCATTTTCAGTGTGGCTTTTGTGTCATTAGGTACAAGGGTAGTGTGACCAAAACACCCAGCTGAGCCAATGCCCTTGCTCCCTGTACACATTATGCTTCCAGTGTTCTAGTTTATTTACCCATTTTATAGATGAGAAGCTGAGCATCAAAGGATGTCATTTGCCAGGGAGCCTCAGCTGGGGAATGGAGTTGGAATTCAGATCCTCACTCATTTTGGGGAGGTTCTCTCTGTGCACTGAGAGTGAGGGGCAGCCCTGATTGCATGGTTTGGGGAGCATTGTGTGTCTAAGCAGTCCGGGACCTAGATCAGCAGTGTTTGGTTATGTAATTTATTTCATGATGATGATTATTAGCCTTCCTCAGTGAGCCATTCTGATAAATTGCAGGCCCTCGCTCCACTCCAGCATCATCCATCCAAGTACTATTGCTGTACAATTTATTTTCCTCTGGGAATTGCTCCACATGCTTCTAATGTAATGTGAAGGCTGCAGCCGCCCTGTTTCCTGCTGTTCGATGCTTTTCCTAGCTCAGTTCAGCAGATTGAAGACAGTGCCGGTGGCTGTCCAGAGAACAGTGGTCTTTTCCATTATTCATGATCTTCATGGCAGGTCGCTTGCTTTGGCCCATGCAGGCTGGAATGGGCTCACTGATGGCAGCAGGTGCACTTACTCTCCCTTCCTGTGCAACTGGCCAGAGACCCCTGTGCAAGCTGAGCTCAAGGGCTGTTGGAAGGAAGGGGCTTGCAGAGCAAAGTGTCTCAACTGGGTAATTGGCAGCCTGACCCTCCTTAGGCACAGCTAGGAAGCCCGCCTGTTATGAGGGCTTGGTAGGGTCAGCTATCAGTGTGTGGCTCTGGGTAGCTGGACTTGGGTTTGTTGTTATGGATGTTTAGGGCATCTGACTGCAGCTGGAGCCAGCTTTCAGATTTGGGGCTGTTTCATTCACTATGGCCATCTCTTCCACTACAAAATTCTGCCACATTGTTACTTTTTATTTCACTGCTAAATGAAGTACATTTGTTTTAACAACTAGTCTGTGGCCTGCTTAACCGTGGACACATTTTCAATTAGTAGCCTAGTCCCCAGACTTACCATGTCATTGGCTCCATCATTGTGCTTTGTGCTTTCTATGGTAGTTTGCTTAGCTAGTCACTGGCCCCAATCCACTGGGTTACGCCAGTGTCTCACAATTATATGCAGCAGTGAATAGCATGCAGGAGGTGCACTCACAGAGTTCTAGAGGTGTTAGAGCCCTTCCTTCCCAGGACGTAGCTCAGTCCATTCTTTTCACTTTAAAGACCAGAAAATGGACTCCTGATATGTTTAAAACTTTTGCCTGTATGTGTTTTTCCCACTTTATGATGTTGCCTTTCTTTGCCACTGTAAACTGATTGGCTAGGAAGAGAAGAAAGCCAGGGCCAGTGATACCCATTTCTCCACTAACTGGTGGTAAGGAATTCCATCAGCAGCCAAGTGTCAGAAAATGGAACACAAACTTGCTTAAGCAAAATATGAATTTATTACCCTGTGTCACTGAAAAGTCCAGGGTTAATCCTGGCTTACTCAAGAGAATCAAATGATGTCATCAGTTCTCATTTCTTTCCTTTCCCTGGTTCTGTCTCCCATTATGTTGACTTAATTTTCAGAGAAATTCTCCCGTTGCCCCACCTGCATCTTCTCTGTTTCAAGTCTAGTGTGAAGAAAGCGCTGCCTCTTCTCCAGCAACCATGGCAATAACCTCATTTTGTCTCACTGCCCTGAGCAAATCACTTACCCACCTCTGAAGCAATCTCCATGATCAGAAGGACTCTCAGACCAATGAGCATAGGGCTGAGAGACCCCAGGAGCAGTGGGAGGCCGTCCCCTTCTTCTGTGTGCACTGAGAGTGAGGAGGGGTCTGCTCCTCATGTGAATATCTTATTGCTGAGCTGTGGAGAGGATGCATGCAGAAGACTCATGTCCAACATCAGCATGCACCCAAGCCCTCCTAACTTCTGGGTTTGGCTGCCCTGGTGAGGATGGAGTAAGAGGTGAAGGAACTCCAGGGTGCAGAAAGGTCACAGAATCAGAGTTGAGAGAGCTAGAAGGGCTTCCATAGGTCCGTTTCAGTTACCGATTGCTGCATAACAACTACCCCCAAACCTAGTGACTTAAAATTATAACATATTTGGTGATTCTGTGAGTCAGGAATTCAGCCAGGGCACAGAGGGAATGGCTCATAATTGTCTATGGTTTCTGAACCTCAGCTAGGAGCTGGCCAGGTGTCTCTCTCCCTCCCTCCCAGTTTCTCACCCCTACATCCTGTCTTTCTGTGTGACTCTGGCCTTTATATTAGCATGGTAGCCTCAGTGGAAGTTAGACTTCTCACGTAGAAGATAGTGATCCCAGAGAGAATGCTCCAAGAGGCAGGAACTAGAAGCTGCCAACCAAGGTATGGGCTTGAGAACCTGCATTAGCACCATTCCATGACATTCTGTTGGTCAGGTAGTCACAGAGCTCAACGTAGATTCAAGGGGAAAGGACCTCTTCTATTTTCTGATGCAATACCTGATGCCCTGAGAGAAGCAGTGATTGATGTAATTCGTCAGGCCCTCTTTTCAGAAATGAAATGAAAACAAACTGCAACCAGGAGCCAAGTCCATCCCCAGCCCAGCCCAAACGCCTGCACATCCCTTTGCTACCTTCTCCTTTTACTCGGCATCAGTAAGCCGTGGGGGCCCAGAACAGGGTGAGCCAAGGCATGTAGTTTCTGTTTTGCAAATAAGATGCTGACAAAATGCTGCTTGTCAGTTTTTGGGGAGCTGCTCCGCATCAGCCTCGGGCTGCTTGGCTGTGCTGGGACTCCCCCTCTCAGCCAAGAGCAGAGAGAGGGAGCCTGTGTGCATCAGGGTGCGCCGTGTCCCATTGCTTGTTGAGTTTCTCCTGCCTGGAAGGGCTGTGGTGGTTGCAAAAGGGACTGAGGATTCCTTTGATTGCCTGAGCTGCCTCTTCTTCTCCAGTGTTTCTCTTATATAATTAGTGGGCCCCTGACATAGTCCTATGTGAAAGTCAGTCATTGCCTAACCTAATTTGTCAGTATTTTCTGGGTTTATTATCTCCCTCCAACCTGCGGCTTTGCACCATCTGTTGTGCGTGCATACACTGAAAAGAAGGGCTGATGAGGGAAGGTAAAGGGTTTCTCCATTCCTTCTCTCTTCTGGGAGGAGGAAAAATTTGCAACCTCTCCTCTCACAGAGGTTAATGTCTGTGTCTAGGTGTATGAGGCAGAGGGAGAGAGAGAGAGCCAGAGAGCATGGTAGTACTGGGGATTTCAGCAGCAGCTCAGGAAAACCAGGGAACTCTCCTTTTCTAAAAATGTGAATTTTCTTCTCTCTCTTTCTGACCTATCTTATACCTGGTGTGAGGACAGGTTGTTTTTTATATCCGTATGTTTCCTGTGATCACCCAAAATGTCTCTAAAGCAATCACTGTCTGCATGGTAATGTTAGTTTAGAATTCATTTACAACTAGGGGCACCTGGAAAAGAATAAATTACAATTCAGAATCATATGTGTATGTGTATATATGCATGTACACATGCATACTAAGATGTGCTTTCACATTATAGGTCAAGGAAAAAGAAATCCCCAGTAACACACATACTGGGCTTGGGGGTGGAATGAGGTGAGGAGATTAACTGAATATAACCCCCATTTATTTTTTACATTAATTTCCTTCTTAATCACAGAGTCATCTTATAACCTGAAGATGCAACCTAATTGATATTTTGTTATTTAATTGTTGCAAGTAAAAGGTTGATGCTAATTGTGTTTTAAAAGTTCTTTCAGGAAGAATGTGATTTTTGCTTACACTTCTACACTGTAGCTTTCATCTGTGTTTAAAGTTTGCAATTGCTTTTTTAACCTGAGCACTGGGGAGAAGTTTTGAACCCTTGAGATGAACAATTAGCTTAATATAGTGGTATTTAAGGAAAGATTCATAGGGCACAAGGGTCAGGGGCTCTTTCTCATTTCCTGATGAGTTGATTTCATTTGGTACCCTTGGTATCAGCAGCTTCTAGGCTCTTGCTTTTTAAAGGAAGTCAGTATAGTTATATATTGATACACAAGAATGGTGGGGTGTGGGGCCAGAGGAGGAGTTAAAGGGGCTTGGTAGGCCAGGTCTACACCGTGAGCATCATGGCAGCTACCTGCATTCCCAGCTTTGCTCCCTACTTCATCTTCAACTCATTTCCTAGCTCCACCCCAAATTCTGAGTGCAGAGGTGTGATTATTTTCATCCTGTATATGAAATGTCTCTTACTTGTAAGATGAAGGAAAGTAGGATTTGCTCTTCTTGCCCTTCCATTGGAATCTTCATCCATCTATTTGAGCAGCCGCATTTACTCCTGCTTAATAATTTCCCCAATATGCAATGGAGATCGAATCTTGGGTCAGCCTCTCACCTGCAGTTCACCTAATCCCTGGGCCCCCTCCTTGCTCATTGACACTGCTCAGCTCCCTTGGTTGCTGTAAGAATAAAACCCAGTGGCATGCGAGAGTGCTTCGGAAGGGGGGATGCTCGGTATGCAAGAGGTTATAGAATTCTATTCTGAGAACACTCACAGCTGTCAAGTGTGACACACTGACATCCTCTCATGTTCTTCCACTGTTGGGAAGCAGCTGTTAAATTCATTTATGCCTCTCCCTTCTCCATATGCCAGAGTGAGGATAAACGAATGGATTAAAAATCTGTTGAGCTTGGGGGATACCATCTGATGTGTCTTTAGTCTAGCTTTCCATGGGTGAGTGTTTTAAGTTCTGATACCTGCATTGAAGCTGCAAGGTGGGTGTATAATCAGTGCAGGGGAAGGGATACAGTGGTTCAGTCACTCTAAAATGAAATGTGAAAAAGATATAGTGCCTCTGGGTGTGAGGGCAGTCACTGAATAGGACTCTTCAAAATTGGAGTTGAGGGTTCCCAAGCACCCAAGAGGTTTCATGGACTAGTTCTTGGACAAGTTGTCATGCTTCTACATACCTCTTGTGTTTTATTTCTTGTCCCTCCTCATACTCTACGTCTACCCATCTGGAAGAGTTAAGCCAAGGCCTTTGAATGTGGGTTGTCATGTCTAGAAAGCACTTCCATATCTTGTTCACCAGAAGAACACCTACATTTTTACGATCCAGTGCAGATGTAACCTTTGCAAAAAGTCTTCCCTGATACCCACTGTCAACAATGACCATTCTTGTCTTTTCTTTACCTTGTGTTTGTAAGTGCCCCTGTTACAGTGCCCATCACTGATGTAAAACACCTATTAAGTCAGGGTGGAAGTTGGATAGTGAGATCTTTGAAGTCGGGAATCATGTCTCCCTTATCCTTGTGTCCTCAAGAGATTAGCAGATTTGGGGGCATATATTAAGTATTCAGTGAATGTTTAATATGTACACAGATGAGTTAAAAACACAAAACTAGTTTCCTAACATTCCTTCTGATTCAGGAATTAATATCAGTGCCCCATCCAAATTCGCACTTGGAAAACAACTCTGAGTTCCTAAGATACAGTCAGAATGTCTCCCGGTTCAGGCATTGGTACATGCATTAGTTTTTCAGGGCTGCAGTAACACATAATCACAAATTGGGTGACTTTAAACAAATTTACTCTCTCCCCGTCCTAGAGGCTAGATCTGACATCCCAGAGCTGGCAGCGCTGTGCATCCTCTGGCAGCTGGACGGAAGAATCTTTTCCTTGTCTCTTCCTATGCAGGAGGTGGCCTGCAGGCCTTGGCTTTCCTTGTCTTGTAACTACATTACTTCAATTTCTGCCTCCCTCTTAACACAGCTGTTTTCCTTCTCTGTGTCTCTGTCCAAATGTCCCTCTTCTTTAAGGGGCACCAGTCACTGGGCTCAGGGTCCACCCTGATTCAGTAGGACTTCATCTTAACTCGACTATGTCTGCGAAGACCTTGTTTCCAAACAAGGCCATCCTCCCAGGTAGAGGGTTGGGGGAGTTGGGACTTGAATGTATCTTTTTTGCAGAACATAGTTCCACCCACAGCAGCACTCTGACTTTTCATCATGGAGTCGTGACTCCCTGCCTCCTCAGCCACCCTCCCCATGGTTGCCCCACCTCTGCTTCAGTGTCTCTAGTACCAGGGAGTAATTTCCTTCACAGGCAAATTTTCTGTATTTGGATGGCAGTTTTTGGGGGGAATTTTTCCTCTAATTAGGTCCAGCCCTACCTGCCTGGCATCACCATCATTCTGCAATTAGAGCAATTATAGAAAAATAAACTTACTCCTTTGTTAGGGAGGAAGGAGAATTTGTAGGTTTTGAAGATGGCACCCCTGGCCTCCGAGGCTCCTCCTACCCAAATCTTTCCAGCTCCTTAAATCTTCATCCAGGATGCAGTTTCATTACGAAGCTTCTTCCACGCTGAGGAACTTTGTTTGCCAATGTGTTGAGTGAAACTAAATGCGAATCTCCCAAGTGTGGTGTGAGCATAGATCAAAGCAGACACACCTGTTTCCAGGGAGTTTACTTCTATTCATGTACTGTTCAGTCACAGTAATCTTGGCAGCCAGTGCACACACCCTGGGAACATTTGAATCTACTCTTGATTGCATGTGATGCTGCTAAGCCCTGTTCCTCCCTTTTACCATTTGACCCCAGGAAGAGGGCCTGGCCCTTATTTTCTCTGTGGCATTTGCCTGTTGCCCTGGCCTCTTGAAACAACTGTATCACAGAGCTGTCATTGCCCATGGGATGATGACGGATTTCTATGGGGGAGGGGAGAGGGAAGGACGATCACTAGAAATGGGTTTATGCTAGTGGCCACCGTCCTGCTTCTCCATCCCTAGAGAGCTAATCAGCACCCAGGTATGACTTGGGACCAGCTGTGGAAAAGGCTTTAGGATTTACTAGTGTCACTCTAGGCTACCAAGGTAGGGGGCAGCTCTTTCATGCCACCGGGGGTGGGGTATGAAGTTGGATGAACATGGGTGCTGGTTGGATGCAGGTAGACTCTGGTGGTCCTGACCCTTTCTCTTTGAATGAATTTACACAGATGAATGAGTGCCATAGATGCTCAGAACCAGAAGGGATTTGCAGATGATAACCTAAAGGCAGTGTAAGTGCTGGATGAAGAACATGAGCCTGGAAATCAGGCCGATTTGCATTCCTGGCTCCACCTCTTGTTTGTGACTTTGGAAAAATTACTTTGTAAAATGGGGTTAGTAGTAGTATCAACTCAGGGAGTTGTTAGAATTAAATGAAAATAGTTATCCATTTAATTTTTGCTACAATGCAGTCAGGAAGGGAAACTGAGGCCTAACCTAGTCAGAAGATGTGCCCAAGGTCACTCAAACCAGAAACGGAGGTCAGCCTAATTTCTAGTTCAAGGCTCTTTCCTCTAGACCACTCCAGCACTTCAGAAATCATCAGCTTATGGTATTTATGTACCATCTGCTTTTGTTTACAGCATAAAGAATGGAAATAAATTTGGTATTGAAAACCGTCCTCACCGGAACATTGATTGAGTGCCTTGATATAGTGTCTTTGGATTTATTTCAGATGTGTCTGCTTACCCGGGGAAGCAGTTACTCTCTGGGACAGAGATGTAAGTGAAGAAGTTGCCCCAGACCTCGGTAATGTCACCCAGTTCTGCTGGGCAGCCTGGCAGTGCTGGCCTGGGTGGGCAGGCAAGGTACAGAGGCTGTTGTCCATACACGTCCAGCAACTGCCTCCATCCTGAGGCCGTGTTATCTCCATTTAATATGCAGTGAGGACTGTATTTCCTCTCAGTTTCCTGTGAATTGGAGAGGTGCACTGTGCCAGCTTTCCTAAATTGTCACAACTGGTATTCTACTGCTTTTATTTTTTATGCATGCTAATGACTTTTGAAATGTACTTGTTTCCCAGGTCAGTCTTTGCAACATTAAAAAATAGGTAAATAAAATAACAAAAAAAGAAAGGGGGGGCAAGCTCTATATATCACCTTAAGATTCTGCCTGGATTTTTGTGGCATGAATCTGAACAGGAGTAGAAAACAGTGCTGTGCAGTGCAGGAGAGGCCCCGGCTGGCCTTTCTGGGCCAGCCAACTGAACCAAGGCGGAGCAAAGAGGGGGGCTGGGTTTGGATCAGAGAACCACTTGACCATGTGGGCGACAGCTTGAAGGCCTGTGCTACATTCATTGGCTTTCGGGAATCATTCCCTCCCCCGAACCCCCAGCTGAGTTGCTTTCTAACAGGCCTATGTGAGTTTGTTGACACTAAAGTCACTTCCTGAGATTGGCTGGTAGCTTTCCACTCCTACTTATGTAGAATTTTGTGTATACACTTAACCAAACATTTGGGGCTCCGTTCTGCATTATCTCTGCCTTAGTTTTAAACAGCTTGTATTTCGGACAAAGGAGTCTACCCTCTGTTGCACTGTCCTCAATCTGTGATACCTATTCTGGTCTCCACCTCGGGTCACTGTCAGTTTTTCTCTGGATGCCATCCATCCTTTAAGGATGAAATAAAAGGCTGTCTTTCTCATAAAGCTTTCTCTGATTTCTGTTCTTATTCATTTACACATTGAGTTCCATCAGTATTTTCTAGAATACTCTTATGTACTCATCTCTGTGTGTGGTGCTCTGAATGAAGCACTGAAGAAAGCAGACAAAGATCCCTGCCCATGGCACTTACAATCTACTCAGGGTGAGAGAGAGACAGTGTATCTAGGATGTCACATGGTGGAGCAGGGATGGGCTGTCACTGAAACAGAGTGGCCCAGGAGGGATGCCTTACGGGAAGGTGATATCTGAGTTAGGGTCTGAACATGGAAATGATGTCTTCCTCCTCTGACTGACCTTCTGCCCCTCTGTCAGCTGTGTGGTGGGCAGGGACCGACAGGGGAGGATACAAGACAGTGTGTACGTGTCTGTGCACACACTGGCCATGCATCTAGCGTTTTGTCTTATGGTGCTTGACAAGTAACTTTGGAGTGAATATTTTTGACCGACTTTATTTACTGCCATTCCCAGTGAAGTGAAGCAAGATTTACTTTGGGTTGTGCAGTGTTGTTCAAGGAGGCATCAGGGATTCTTGACTCCCTCTGGTGCCACCATTGCAATGTGAGCCCAGCATCCAGGAGCCCATAACAGAAGGTTACTTTTCCCGACCTGACTGCTGAGAGCTCTCCCGGTCCCAAAGTGCCTCCATTTCATTCTGTGAAATCCAAGTTCAAGTCTCATCTTGTGCAGGATCCTTTACTGATGATTCTGGCTCACAGACAGCTCCAGTGCTCTGTTGTGGTCTGTACACTTCAAGTAGCACCTACAGGTGTATGCTCTTCAGCGAGAGTATCCTCTCCAACTAGATCATGAGCATTGACATGACACACCTGGAAATACAGCATGCCTCCTTTATAACCTGTAGTAGCAGACTCTGTACTCAGGGCTGGTTGATTCATAGCTCCATGCATCCATCTCTCCATCATGTATTGAGTGCCTGGAAAGTCTGATAAACCCTGTACTAGATACTGGGAATGCTTGTCCATGAGTCTTCTAGAAATCCATAGCATGTCAGATGAGTAATGCCATTTGTAGAGCACTCTGTTGTTTTCATGAGGTTTTCACATGTCTTTTACCCTGTTGACCTTCAGATGTCCCTATGATTGAGATTGGACTTAGAATGTAATGTTGTATTTTGTGCCCTTTAAATTATAGGAATGTAATAAGACTGGGCAAAAATTGGATGGTGGAGGGAGCAGAAAGGAGGGGTTGAGAGAACAATAAATGTGGGTGCTGATGACTCAGAGTCTGGAGTCCTTCCATGAGGCAGTGTCCTTGGGCGCAGGTGATGGCCAATGGAGATGTAGGTTTGTTCTTCCCTCTGCCTCCGGTCCCATGTACCTCTCATGGTCATGCATTAAAACATGTCGACCCTACCTTTTGGGTGATTTATTTCCAAGCTGCTTTTAACATATGTAATTTTTGCCTTATCCACTGACTTAGGAACCAAGTTCCTGGTGTAATACATGCCCTCTTTTTCCCCATGTCACAGATGAGGAAATGGTCTCAGAGTACTTTTTCTTCCTTGCTCCACATGAGAGGCAGAGTGAGACTTGATTACATACCTTCCGCATCTGCAAACAGAGCTTTTTCCTCTTTAGCCTCATTTCTGTAATTCCACAGGGATTATGTACATGTATGTGGATTCACAATGCCTGTGGGAAGAAAGAGAGCCCAGAAGCGGGGCAAATAAGTGCCCATGCTGGGTGGGATGGTAAAAGAGTGGTTTCCCCTTGAGTCTTCACCATGCCCACTGCTGTGTCCCCTCCCGGCCTGGACTGGAGACACCCTTCCGAGATCCATAGCTGCTTCTCTTCTGGCATCTAATGAATTTTGACTGACTTTGAATGTTCCCTCAACTCGACTGCAGTTCTTTAAAGCCCATCTTCCACATGGAATTGGCAGGTTCATTTAATTGTTTGGGAGCCAGATAAAAATGCTTTGTTCTGTGTTCCTGCATTTTGCTATTGCAAAATCTCCCTTCTCCACAAATGGCTGAGACTGTTCAATTTAGGCCGTCAATTGGTTCTCTCTGAACAGATCTTTCAATTATATTCTAAGGCCTGTTCTTTTTGATTACACATTTAGGGTATCAGTTAGGTTTCTTAATCTACTCATTCTTATTTCTTTTTTCTTTTCTCCGGTTAAATCTCTTCCTTGTGAAAAGCATGCCGTCAGGGTAAACGTAATAAAATGCAATTATTTCTTTTCTTCCTTTGCCCACTCTAGCTTATGATTTTTAATTTTTTTTCTTTAACTTTTTTCCTTTTGATTTAGGATGGCATTGATGATGATGATGATGATGATGATGATGATGATGATGTCACTATATTAAGTTTTTCCTTCTGATATCCATTCCTACACTCAGGTCTCCAGTAAGCAAAAGGTTATTTGTGGACAAGAGAAACACCCAGGAAACCAGGTTGCAGACTTCAGAAAAGGCACCTAGTGCAAGGAGCTGGGGTAGAGCTGTGAAAAAGATAAATCAGGTGTCTCTCCTCACAGGGCTCAGAGTCTGGACTCTTCTGTGCTCCTTCGTTGTTCCCGGGGGGTAGGCACTGTCAGCTCATTTACCCTGTGGGGAACTGAGACTGAGAGCGCTGAATTGATATGCCTGAGCGCACCCACCTGAACAGTATTGAAGCGAGCTGGGTTTTAAGCCCGAGTGTGGAGGCTCCAGGACTAGTGCCAGAGTCCGTGTGCTAAAGGAGCTTATCCCATGCCTTTACTCCCTCACACTTGACCTCTGATAAGATGCAGTGGAGGCAGTCTCTCCTGAGTGCAGAGGGAGGCTCTCCTTTTTTCCTTTAGCCTGAGCCTTGGAAATCTTAGGCATGTAGATGTCTGGCGCTACCTTTGTTTTGTTTTACAACTTCTCTGAAGCTTCGTTGTCTGTTACATGCAAGGGGGTAGAGAAGAAGGGAGAGAAGGAGAGGAGGTTATTATTCCAGAGTCTGGGTTCTAGAGTTATCAGATCTAGTACAGAATCCTGGCACTGGTATATTTTTAACTCTCTCGTCTTAGAAATGTTAACCTCAGTTTCCTTACTTGTTAAGTAGAGTTGATGGTACCTACCTGAAAGGTCATTTGAAGGTTTAATGAAAAACAGAAACAAAACCAAAAAACAGAAATGTATATGAAGCATTTAATATGGTGCCAAATAAATATTTGCAGATATTATTTTTCTCTTAGGGTCAGGTTTTTCATATTCAGCGTGCATTTATTGAGTGACACTCCAGTTGTAACCCCAATACTATTGTTGTGACCCTTATTTTGGTCCATCGTAGGTACTCAATAAGGCGTTGAAGATAAGACATGGTTACCTTTGTAGTGAACTAAAACTTGGTTAGGGTGAAGTGGTAAAAGTCACATTGCATTAAATGGTAGTTTAGTGTCAAAGATCACATGCCACAGAAGTGCCCTGTAAAGAAAGGAGTGTTGAATTCTGACAGGGTCATCATGGAATAAAATGGCTGCTGGGTGGTGTAGAGAAATGGAGTGAAGTAGCCTGAAGTGGGAGAAAAACCTGCGAGGCTGATGTGGTTGGTGGGTATGATTGGTCTGAGAGGCCAGGCTGAGGAGTTTCCACTTGTGAATTCCTCCCTCCCTCCATCCCTCCCTTCCTTCCTTCCAGTGCTGGGGTATGTTGAAGGTGGATTAGAGAGTCAGTATGCCAAACGTGAACCAGGTCAGAGGCAATCAGAATGGTCACAGAAGGAGAGACATGAAGAGGGCTGGTGATAATGGAAAAGGAAAGTTGCCACAAAAAATCAAAGATGATGAGGTGGTTTAAGAGTACTTACAAGTATCTGGATTTCTGGGTGTTGTGAAAGTAGCAACAGGCAAATCCTGAGTAATTTGGAAATGTAATAAGAGTGCTACTGGCAGAGAATAGGAGGCATCTTGATTAAAGTGACCTGGAAAGACTATATAGAAAGTCTAGTGGGGAGTCAGTGCTGAAAACTCCAAGGCACAATTTGAGGATTTGCTGGACACGTGGGCTTCAGCTGCTTCTTTAAACATCTCCTGCTTATGTCAGCCATACTGATACACTTAATTTTGTTCTAATTGTTTTGTATTTCCTGTATTTATAGCCTTTGGATTCTAGGAAATGTAAGAAAGAACACTTATTTTTTCTCTCCACCGTAAAATGAAGAGACGATTTTCTTCTTATGTTTTCCCTCCTTTAAAAATTTCTAAGAGAATGACCTCTGGAGCATGTCTGTGGAACAGGCTGCAAGGATGGCTCAGCTGAGTGCTTGACTATATTTAAGAATTCTTCCCTGACTGCCAGCTCAAGCAAAGAAACAATTGCTTTGAAATATGTGCCTCTTTGGTTCCTAAGGCTTTCTCCTCTCCTTACAACCCGCTTTTCCAGTTCATTTATTTTTGTAGCCATTACATCAGTTAAAGAGAGGCTGTAATAAATACTAATGCATGTTGGAAATTGGTGCTGTGCATGTAGAATGCCATCTCTGGTCATCAGCACCAAGCTGAAAGGATGACAAAAGTTTTCCTTTCCCCCTTTTGTCTTGCTGAACTGGTTTGTCCAAGTTCTGCTGTTTGATTACTTCCTCTGTTGGCAGAACCTGGCTTTGACCCTCAGCCACAGTGAATGAGTGTATGCTGGTTCTATTCCAAATGCCTGGGGGACAAAACTTTGTCCAAGTTGGCCAATCATTCCTTAGAACTGCTCTGTTGTCCTAGTCTCTGTTGATATTTCCTAGAAAAATTTGGCTTCACAGCTGTCATGGTTTACTTAGTTTATTTGGCCGTGTAGCTTGTCTTGCTTTCTGTTGTGGATATCAGGGGACACAGTGATTAAGACTTGGCTATGGTCCTGGGGAGCTCATAAAGGAGGAAGAGGAAGAATAATACCTTTTTTATAAGTTGTGCAATTTTGTGGTCTTAGTATAGTTACACAGTAGTGCAGTGATAACCACCATCTAATTCCAGAGCATTTTCATTGTTTAAAAAAAAAAAGCTCAAACCCATTAGCAGTCACTCCCCATTCCCCCTTTCAACAGCCTCTGGCATTCACTAATCTACTATCTGAATCTATGAATTTGCCAGTTCTAGACAAATGGAAACATATAATACATGGCTTTTGCATCTGGCTTCTTTCAAGTAGCAGAATATTTTCAGGGTATTCATGTTGCAGCATGTAATAGTACTTCATTCATTCCTTTTTTTTTGGCCAAATAGTATTCCATTGTGTGTATTTACCGCATTTTGTTTATGGAAGTAAGATCTTTGGGCATTTTCTATGTTCATTGGTACATGAACTTTACCTTTTGCAATTCATTTGTCCTTACATTAAACCTACTTGGTAGATACAATTAAAATCACCATTTTACACCTCTGGAAGTAGGCCCGGATAGGTCACACAGTTCATAATTGGCAGAGCAGACTTGTGCGCTTAGCCATTACACCATCTCCACCCCTTCAAAGGCAGAGGATATAAGACATTTTTAAAAATTATTATAAACATGGGAGAAAGTTACAAAGGTCTTAAATAATACTTGTGGGGGTCAGTAGCTCAGAGCTGGGGGTGGCCCGAGGTCTGGGTGTGGCTGATACAGTGTGTGTTGTGCTCTGAGCCATTCTACAAGCCCTCTGGATTATGGTACACGGTGGATTCAGGCCAGTGAAAGTTATCTAGGCCACATGGACATGGAATCAGGCTCCCAGTTCACTGCCAGGTTTGGTCATGGCTGACTCAGGTAGTGGGTGGGGCTGAGCCTGAGGCCAGAGATTTTCAGATAGTGTGTGCACCTGGGTGAGGCTGGGGCAGGTGGAGGCTTGAGAGCAAGCAGCTCTTTTCTGCTGGAACGTAGAGGAGTACATGCAGAGCTAAGGGTGGTATCTATCTCACCATACATATGACGAGTGGTGGAGCGAATGGGAAATACCCCGGGCAGGTGCCAGATCAGAGAGCCTTGCACCCCAGGGAAGAGTCCATGCAGTAGGATGTCTTGGAAGGCGTCAAAACCTGTGGTGGTGTGATACTTGCTTTTTGGATGGTGTATGTCTTGCTCACCATATTTCTTTGGCTCTGCTTGAGTTCTGTCCGGCATCTGAGTGGGAACATTGTCCATGGCTTTCCTGTAGCCCAGCACAGTGAGTGTCCCGGGAGATGGGAATCTGCAGGCACTTGAAACACACGTCATGGAGCAAAATGGAGAAGGAGCCCTGTCTCTGAGAACTTAGACATTCCAACAGGGAGAAACAAACAATAAGCAGTTGACATGATAATAATCATTTTGTTTTTTTATTTAATACACTAAGTATTAAAAAAAAAAGTAGGGTAGGGTAAAAGGGGAAAGGAAGAGGTTGTAATTTTATATAAAATATGGTGATGCTGAGCCAAAATCTTGTATATGCTTCAAGATGAGCACAGAACCTCAGGGGGAGAGTCTTCCACCCAGACCTGAATTCTGAAGATGCTCACGGAACAGCAAGGAGACAAGTGTAGCCGGTGGGCCTGGGGGCAGTGGTGGGAGCAAGGCTTGCCGCCCCCCAGCCCTCAGAAGGACTTGTCTGAGTGGAATGGCAGCATTTCAGGCCTGACCAGAGCAGTGGCACATTTGTACATGTGCTTTAAAATGATCTCTGGCTCCAGCATTGACAGTCTTACCATGATACTGAATCTGTAATATGTTAAGTACACTTCTTTGGATTAACAGATTACTCAAGAAAAAAAAAATCTTGTCTGTGGGTCTAAAACATGGGGATTCTGGACACCTCTGTTAGCTCTCAGGGGCTCCCTGAATGCAGTTGCTTCTTTTCTTGTCTTTGGTCAATCAGAGCCTCAAGGGCAGGCGAACATCAACAGAAGCTTAGCTATGCCACAGTCATGCTGGATGGGTTTTCCTGCTGCCAGCTGTACATGACCAGGCTTTGGGTTTTATTTCTTCTAGGAAGATTTAAGCAGTTAGTACTGAATTAGTTGCATACAAGTGCATACTTGATGAAATATATATAATTCATTTCACATATCATATATATATCACCTAGCTCCTGATGCTAGTGCATTAGACTGGTATAGGTTGGTTTATTCCATTTCTTCAGGTTGGAAGTATGAGCTCAGACTTCCAATCTGCCAAATACTGGGTCTATTATACAATCTCAGTTTACTCCACTGGGAGTAGGAAGTCGGTCAGGACAGCCCAAGGGGCAGGGCCCTTTTTTCAGTTTTCTTGCTAAGGTTTCAGTGGAATGGCTCTAATCGCACTAACACGAGCAGCAGCTTGGACAGCCTCTGAATAATTGGCAGTATCCACTTCCCACAGAATCCCAAAGATCCCATAATGTAAACGTTCTGTGAATCTCTGTTGACGTTTTGGCGATTTTTCTCCTGTTCCATAGGATGACTGGACAAGATTGATAATACTAATATTGTTTCTCAGTGCCTTCCTCCTTAGGCCTGTCACTATTGTGAAGGATTGTTTTTGAATTTTCTGTGTATCAGTTCCAGTGTGTCTTCTTTTATTAGTATTTGACTTAATTTTATTGAAGATAACAGTGTAATTTGGAGTCAGTTCTTGAAGCTGAGGTGATTTAAGAGGGAAGAAAGCTTGTGCATTTACTCTGATTTTGTGTTTATAATATCTACAGTATTTATGGCATTAATTTTATAGTGCAATGTGTTGTATACTAGAACAGCATGTTATATGCACGAATGGTGGTGCTTTGACTGAAGTATGTGTCCCGTGGCAGCTTTGTCCTCAGGCATGTAACGAAATACGCACGCAGATTAAGTGACCAACTGAGTGTGCAGAAACCTCAGGCTCCGGCAGGCAGGCACGAGAGGCCGGTGTTCAGCATGGTGGACCATGTTCATGGCGGACCACCCATTCATCTTTTTCTCTTCTACTTCAGCTGCACTCTGGTTCAGATCCATATTTCCTCCCCTAAATCATTACAAAAGGCTCCTGTTTGACTCTCTATTTTTACGTAGCTAATCCGTCCTCTACATGCCCACCAGTGAGAACTCCCAGTCCTAGTTACTGCCTAATCATCTTCTAACTCAAGGATCTTTACTTGCTCTCCATTGCCTGAATTAGAACTTGTAGACTGTCTGGCCTGGCATCATGTCCCTCTCTGTGTTGCCTATTGAACTTGCCTGATGCTTTCCTGCTGCTCTGTCTGGTTCATTCAGTTCACTGCATGTTGCACTCTCTCACCACTTAAAAACTCAGCCTTCCTTCAAAACTGACTTCTTTGATAAAGACTGACTTCAGTGATTTCTTCATCTTTCAAACCTTGTAACTCTTAGTGTAGCCTAATGTGCTAGGTGTTTATTGCTGTGTAATAGATTACCACACAACTTAGAACAACAAACATACATTATCTCCTGCAGTTTCTGAGGATCAAGATATGGGAGTGGCTTAGGTGGGTAATTCTGGCCCAGGGTTTCTCCTGAGATTGTAGTCAAAACTATCAGCAAGGGCTTGCAGTCATCTGAAGGCTTGACTGGGGCTGGAGGTTTTACTTCTAAACTCATGCAGGAGACTTGGCAAGAAAACTTCAGATCTTCTTTATTTGTTCCTTTCCCTGGGGCTGCTCAATGACTTGGCATTGGACTTTCCCAAAGTGAGTGATTGGAGTGAGAGAGGGAGAGAGAGACAGAAGACTAAAAGGGCAGCTGCAATGCCTAACCTAATCTTGGAAGTAAAAACTGTGACTGTTATTGGTCACACTGACCAGCCCTGGTATGCTGTAGATGACTCAAAGATGTGACTAACAGAAGGTGTGGTCTTTGGGGGTGACCTTGGAGGCTGGTTACTACAACTGCCTTGTCTTTTTGCATGCATATATTTTGTTTTTCCAGCTAGTTTGAGATCAAAGGCTGGTCTCATTTACAGTTGTGGCTCCCCTACTTCATTCAACGTGCTTTTCATGGAGACACTTATTTTGTCTTCACAATAAACTGTTAGACTTTAAAAGCAAAAACAAAACCAGATGCAGGAAACTAAGGCCCAGAGGGGTTAGTTATCTACTTCAATCAGCTACTATGTGACAAAGTTTGTGAATTCACTCCTAGGTCTTTCTGATCTAAATCCTGTTTTCTTTCCATTTTACAAATGATTTGCTGATTTTGATTACTGTAAAACATTTTTTACAACCTGCTTCCCATCTGTTAGCTTTAGTGGTAGTTAAGAGGAACAATGAGGCAGCACCCACTGATGCAGGGAAGTATTTTCATAAAACAATTTCAAGATAGGAAAAGTTTCTAAGGAGTCGTCCTAATCAGCTAAAACCTCATCTTCCAGGACTTCATTTATTCAGCAATTGCCTGATCAACGCTCTGATTTATCTGACTGTTCTACTGAACTAGGGAGCTTAAGAGGCCCATGTGAGTGCTATATTTCAGCAGGGTTTTTTTGTTGTTGTTACTGAAGTATCACTGATATACAATCTTATATTGGTTTCAGGTGTACAATACAGTGGTTCAACAATCACCCATATTATTAAATCCTCATCCCCACTAGGGCAGTAAATGTCTGTCGATATAGGAAGATGTTATAGAATCATTGGCTATATTCCATGCTGTACTACTATCCCAGTGACCAACTTATATTATGATTGAGAATTTTGTGCCCCTTTATCCCCCTCATACTCCCCACCAACCTCTCCCCCATGGTAACCACAGTCACTTCTCAGTGTCTAGCAGTCTACTGCTGTTCTGTTTATTCAGTTTTGCTTTGTATTTATATATCACAAATAAGTGAAATCATATGGTATTTCTCTTTCTCCACCTGGCTTATTTCACTGAGTATAATATTGTCTAGATCCATCCACGTTGTTGCAAGTGACAGGATTTCTTTTCATTTTATTGCTGAATAATATTCCATTGTGTATATGTACCACGTCTTCTTTATCCATTCATCTATTGATGGACACTTAGGGTGTTTCCATATCTTGGCTATTGTAAATAATGCAGTGGTAAACATAGGGGAGGAAATATCTTTTCAAATCAGGCATTTTGTTTTTTTCAGGTAAATTCCTAGAAGTACAATGACTGGGTTAAATGGTGTTTCTATTTTTAGTTTTTTGAGGATCCTCCATACTGTTTTCCACAATGGTTGCACCAATTTACATTCCCACCAACAGTGTAGGAAGGTTCCCATTTCTCCACATCCTTGTCAACAATAATTATTTATTATCTTTTGGACAGTGGCCATCCTTACTGGTGTGAGGTGATAACTCATTGAGGTTTTGATTTGCATTTCCCTGATTAGTGATGTGGAGCATCTTTTCATGTGCCTGTTGACCATGTGTAGTTCTTCTTTGAAGAAATGTCTGTTCAGGTCCTCCACCCATTTTTTAATCAGGTTATTTGTTTTACAGGTGTGAAGCATATGATTTATATATTTTGGATGTTAACCCCGTATTAGATGAATTGTATATGAATGTATTCTCCCATGCTGTACATTGCCTTTTTCTTCAGTTGACGGTGTCCTTTGCTGTACAGAAACTTTTTAGTTTGATGGAGTCTCACTTGCTCATTTTTTATTTTGTTTCCATCTCCTGAGGAGATGTGTCCAGGAAAAAATTGCTCATGCTTATGTTTAGAAGATTTTTGCCTTATGTTTTCTTATAAGAGTTTTATTGTCTCAAGTCTTACATTCAGGTCTGTGATCCATTTCAAGTTTACTTTTATGAATGGAGTTATACAGTATCCAATTTCATTCTCTTATATGTAGCTGTCCAGTTTTCCCAACACCAGTTATTAAAAAGACTGTCTTTTCCCCATTGTATATTCATGGCTCCTTTGTCATATATTAATTGACCATATATGCATGGGTTTATATCTGGGCACTCTATCCATTCCATGGATCTATGGGTCTGTTCTGTGCCATTGCTATGCTGTTTTAATTAGTGTAGCTTTGTAGTGTAGTTTGAAGTTAGGGATCATAATCCTCCCAGCTTTGTTCTTCTTTCTTAGGAACGCTTTGGGTCTTTTGTGGTTCCTTATGAATTTTAGAACTATTTGTTCTAAAGTTCATTGAAAAATGCTGTTGGTAGTTTGATAGGGATTGCACTGAATCTGTAAATTGCTTTGGGTAAGATGGCCATTTTGACAATATTAATTTTTCCTATCCATGAGCATGTGATTTCCACTTATTTGTCTTTAATTTCTCTCATGAGTAACTGTAAGATATTACAGTTTTCAGAGTACAGGCCTTTCACCTCCTTGGTTAGTTTATTCCTATGTATCTTACTCTTTTTGATGCAATTTTAAATGGAGTTGTTTTCTTGATTTCTCTTTCTGCTAGTTTGTTAATAGTATATAGGAATGCAACATATTTGTGTGTATTAATTTTCCTGAATCTAGTTATTCTAAGTTTTTTTGATGGAGACTTTAGGGTTTTCTATGTGTGATATCATGTCATCTGCTATTAATGACAGTTGAACTTCTTCCTTACCAGTGTAGATGACTTTTATCTCTGTCTTGTCTGATTCTCATGGCTAGGACCTCCACTACTATGCTGAATAAAAGTGGTGAGTGTGGACATCCTTGTCTTGTTCCTGATCTTAGAGGAAAAGCTTTCAGCTTTTCACCATTTAGTATGATGTTAGCTGTGCTTTTGTCGTACATGGCCTTTATTATGTTGAGGTGCATGCCCTCTATGCCCATTTTGTTGAGAGGTTTTATCATGAATGGATGTTGAATTTTGTCAAATGCTTTTTGATGATGTGGTTTTTATCCTTCTTTTCATTAATGTGGTATATGATATCGATTGATTTATGAAAATTGTACCATCCTTGCATCCTTGGAATAAATCCCACTTGGTTATGATGGATAAGCCTTTTGATGTATTTTTAAATTCCATTTGTTGATATTTTGTTGAGGATTTTTTGCATCTGTGTTCATCAGGAATATTGGTCTATACTTTTCTTGTAGTGTCTTTCTTTGTCTGGTTTTGGTATTAGAGTAATGCTGGCCTCATAGAATGAGTTTGGAAGTGTTCCCTCCTTTTCTACTTTTTGGAATACTTTAAGAAGGATAGATATTAGCTTTTCTTTAAATGTTTGATGGAATTCAGCTATGAAGCTATTTGGTACTGGACTTCTGTTTGTTGGCAGTTTTTTGACTGCCAGTTCAATTTCATTGCTGGTGATTGGTCTATACAGATTTTCTGTTTCTTCCTGGGTCAGTCTTGTAAGGTTGTATTTTTCTAAGAATTTGTCCATTTCTTCTAGGTTGTCCAATTTATTGGCATATATTTTTCTTAGTATTCTCTAATAATTCTTTGTATTTCTGTGGTATCCACTGTGATTATTCCTTCCTCATTTCTGATTTTGTTCATTTGCATACTCTCTTTTTTCTTGATATATATGGATAGGAGCTTAACTATTTTGTTTATTTTCTCAAAGAACCAGCTTTTGGTTTCATTGATTTTTTTTTCTGTTGTTTTATTCTTCTCTACTTATTTCTGCTTCAATCTTTATTATGTCCTTCCTTCTTCTAACTTTGTGTTTCATTTGTTCTTCTTTTTCTAGCTTCTTTAATTGTGAATTTAGACTGCTTATTTGGAATTGTTCTTGGTTCCTGAGGTAGGCCTTTATTGCTATGTACTTCCCTCTTAGAATGGCCTTTGCAGCATCCCACAAATTTTGGACTTTGAATTTTTGTTTTCATTTGTCTCCATTTATTGCTTGATTTCTGTTTTAATTTATTCATTGATCCATTGATTATTTAGAAGCATGTTGTTTAGCCTCCATGTGTTTGTAGACTTTTTTGTTTTCTTTGTGTAATTTATTTCTAGTTTTATACTTTTTGAATTTATTGAGGCTCTTTTTGCGACCCAGTATATGATCTATTCTGGAGAATGTTCCATGTACACTTGAGAAAATATGTGTCCTGCTGCTCTTGGGTAAAATGTTCTGTGTTTTTCTGTTAAGTCCATCTGATCTAATGTATTGTTCAGTGCCTCTGTTTCCTTATTTATTTTTTGTCTGGTTGATCTATTGATGTGAGTGGTGTGTTAAAGTCTCCTCTAAAATGAATGTGTTACAGTCTGTTTCCCCCTTTAATTCTGTTAGTAGTTTTTTTTCAGATATTTTGGTTCTCCCATGTTGGGTGCATAGATATTTATAATGGTTATATCCTCATGTTGGACTGACCCCTTTAATGATGTACTTCTGTGTCTCATGTTAGTTTCTTTGTTTTGAAGTCTATTTTCTCTGATGTAAGTACTGCTACTCCTATTTTTTCTCCCTGTTATTTGCATGAAATATCTTTTTCCATTCCTTCACTTTCAGTCTGTGTATATCTTTGGGTCTGAAATGAGTCTCCTGTAGGCAGCATATATAAATAATATATATAAATCTATATATATAAAAGCATATATAGTAAAAGACCATTCTGCCATTCTGTGTCTTTTGATTGGTGCATTCAGTCCATTTACATTTAAGGTAATTATTGATAGGTATGTACATATTGCCATTTTATTAATTGTTGTCTGGTTGTTTTTAGATCTCCTCTGTGTTCCTTTATTCCTCTCTTAAATTATTCTCTTATTATTTGATGGTTTTCTTTAGTGTTGTGGTTGGATTTTTCTTTTTAATTTTTTTGTGTATCTATTATAAGCTTTTGGTTTGTGGTTACCAAAAGTTCAAGGACAGCTTGTCTATATTAAGTTGCTGATTGCTCTATTTCAAACACAAACTAAAAGTACTTTTTTCTTCTCCTTCCTCATCCACACTCCATGTATTAGATGTCATAATCTTCAGCAGGTTTTTTCTTACTTGGTTATCTTGGGAGATCCAGCCTGTTACCTCCCACCAGGAGAGACTCCCTTCTACCAAACCTTTTTTGGGGAGGAAGGATTTCCCCTTTCCCTTCAAGTTCTTCTAGCTGATCTAGGAATCAAATTGACATGAGACAGATTAACAGGAGGAAAAACAAAAGTTTAATTACATATGTACAGAGGCCCAATAATATAATCAAGCAAGGCCCAAAGAAATGACCAAGGCATACAATTTTTTATACATCTTAGATAAACATAAATCTATGAGGAATTGGCAGGACAAAGAAAACATAGGCTTGGGAGCTTCAGTTAGTAGGGAATTTTAAACATCAGGGGGTAGTAAATTAGTAAAAAGTAGCAAGGTTTTTTCATATGGGGTTCTCTGGTCTTGAATTCCCTTTCTCTGACTATCAGGCTGTCTCTACCTCCAGGAGCAGGGAAGGCACCCTTCACATGGGAGATTTATGTCCTGATTTCAAGGAGATGAGGACAGAGGTGGGGGTCAGAGAACCCCTCCTGCTTCAGCTCTTTCTCCAGTCGTCTTAATTCAAAGTAATCAATATGCCAAAGTGGCACAACTTAGGGCAGCCTGCCCTTGGTCCCTACACCTTGCTTATCTGTTTCAAACAAATAAGGGCCTTGAGCACAGACTCTTGAGTTTTCTAGGTTTGGCGGGATTGAACCATAATTTAAATTGTCCCAGATACTGTGACTCAGTTTGCAGGGTGGATGGGGTGGTGGCAGGGTAGGGGTGGAGGGTGGAGGGAGAAGGAAAGGAAAGAAAAGAAAAAAAGAAAAGTCCCTGCTGTACCCTCAAGCACAAAGTCATGGTGGTTGAATTAAAAGAGCTTTGATTTTCATTTCTATTTTGAACGAAACTCTGGCCCCTTTAGCTGACTTTCAAAATGTGGAATGAGCGCAAGTTTCTAATTTCAGTCATTCTTCCTTTATTCTCTGCAAAAAGGGGAACACTGCAGGTGGCTTTCTGAACCTCAAACACCTTGGGCTTTTGTGTTCCCTCTCGTGGTCACCATTTATGTTGGCAGGAGACAGACTCATTCTTGTAATGTTCCTTGGATTTTTTACTTATTGGCTAAAGATACATTTAAAAAATAATATTTCTGGTTTCGGTTTGTCCTCCACCCCTCAATGCTTAGAAGCATTTTGAGTATTGTTTTCCAGGCTCTTTTCTTATCTCTGCATGGGGATGCATCTCTCCTTTTAATTTTTTTGCTGCAGTGGCCATGGAGTGGTTTAATATTACATGCCTTGCCACAGTGAGTTTTCCCCAAACTGGGATTTCTTGGATCATTTTAAAGAGTCCAAAAAATACTGGGGAGGAAGAAAAGATGAGAGAGATTTGGAGAATTGGGAATGCGCTTTCTCAGGTATTTTCATGCTCCTAGGTGCTCATAGATTGTTTTCTGTGTAGATCAGCCTTTTCTTTAGCAGCTGCTCTGTGAGTCAAATTCTTTTTTTCTGGAGCTCTAAGGGAGTTCACATTCTGAGGACAGCAGAATTCTGTCTCACCGTTTTATTTTCATTTTTACATATATATCTCTATCTGTACCTACATAAATAATACGTAAGATATGTGTGGAGCCATACACACAAGCACAAAGGATTTCCAGAAATGCCTCTATTTATTTGCAGTTTCTTCTCACTCTCCCCTCCAGTATAAATGGACATGCAGAAATTCAGGGGAGCAATTGTAAGTTCTTGAGAGGAGTCACCTGGTAAGGCAGCTTTGGGCAGTTTAGGTGCATTTTCAGGGCCCATCCAGACATAATTGCTAGGAACACAACAGGCAAAACACACCCGCCAGAACAAAAGCAGTTTGGAGCCGGGAGATGAACACGTTTGGAGATGGGTAGGGTTTCCTTAGAAAACATCGAAGTTGTCGAGAGGCTTTGCCCTAGAAGGAAGGTGCACAAATCCAGAGAGAGCATAATTAGAAAGAATTAAGGTGACCTGGTTTTTTGGCCTCTTCACCTTCTGATATGTATACCCTTGCTTGTACTAAACAGGCCAATAACCATAATTATTAACATGTGTAGTAAAATTAATATTTATCCAGCACTGTCATGAATTTTATCTTCCTTGGCTTCACAGAATCCCTGTCTCCAGCCCCACCCCCTCACCACCATTAAGTGTCTTTATGATTTTCATTTTGTAAAGAGAGATGATAGTAATTCAGTGGCTAAGTGATGTATGTATAGCTGAAACTGTGAAAGTCGTGTCTCAGACCCAAGGCTTTTTGGCTTCTAACTTAGTACATTTATGTGCCTCTGCTCCTAACCTAACTGGGCATTCACTAGCTTGACTTCATAAAAGGAGAATAATATATTGAGTGCCCTAAATCTTTCTTCTGCCCCTGCTCCCAGATTTCATGAGGGTGGTTGGTGTTAAGACCACAGATGTTTTTGTATTTTTAGGTTCTATTCTATTTTCAGAATATGATAGACATTAGAAGTTGTTGTGGTTTAAAATACGTCCATGAATTCTTTGACACTCCCTTTAAAAGATAGAGCCTATTCTCCTTGAATGTTGGACTTGGTGACTCATTTCTAACGAACAGAAAATGTGAAAGTGACAAAGGATAACTTCAGAGACTAGATCATGAAAGGCACTGTGGCTACCTACTTGCGCTCTCTATTGGATCACTCACTGTGGTGGAAGTTAGCTGCCACGTGATGAGGATAGGATACTTATGATGTGGAGAAACTGAGGCCTCTGGCCGACAAGTTGGAAATGAATCATTCAGCCTCAATCAAGCCTTCAGATGAGTGCAGCCCCAGCCAGTGACATAATTGCAGCCTCATGAATGATCCTGAACTAGAAATACCCAGCCCCACCGTGTCTGAATTCCTGACACACAGAAACTGAAAGATAAAGAGTTGTTAAAAGTTTTGGAGTGTTTTGTTATTTAAAAATGCACTAGCCAACATAGAAATGGATGGATGGCACCTCAAAAAACTCCAGCCTCATATTTCTGACCATTAATGACTCAATTATATGAACTATGGTTTATGGACACCAGCTCTTCACAATTGTTTGCTTTCAACTCTCAACAATATACAGCAGTTTTGTTTTCCAAACTACCTATAATCTCCTGGGGACTATTTGAAAACACACAATTCAAGGACCTACCCAGACCTATGAAATAGAATGTTCTAAGGTTTGGGTTCCAGAATTTGTATTTTTTTTTTTTTTAAAAGGACCCTTTTGAGATGATTCAGATGCAGACAGCTTGAGCTTGTCCAAAGAATGTCATTTGGGAACCACAGAACTAGAATACTCTTTCTTTATTTCAGTTCTGATAATCAAGGCTTGCTATAGATACTTGGATTTTAGTTCTTTTTCAGGACCTCATCTTAAGGCTTTCTGTGGTAGGGGAGCTCGCCCTGGAATCATGGCCCATTGGTAGATCTGCTGCTCCATCTGCCTCGAGCCATAACTCAGGCTTGGCATAGAGCCCACGTCAGACCAGGGGTGGGGGCACTACCTGCTCAGGGATTACACATGGCCAGGAGCAGAGAATGGAGACAGACAGATTCCAGTGCAAATGTTGAGTCCAGTGCCTGGCATTAGCCTAAAAAACAGGCATGTTTATGTGTTAATGTCTCTCCTCATATACAGACTTCAGAAGGCCCCTTTGGGAAAGACAAGAGCACAGAGGAGAGTTAGTAGCTATGGTGAGCACTCTTTGGAGGAAACTTGTTGGCCTTTTAGAGGGAAGGAAAAAGTCCTAATGGCAGACTCAATAGATGCTGACAGAGTTCTGGCCACAAACGACCTATTTTAAATATGTGTTTTTCATTTTTCAGTATCGTAATCCTAATTTAAAATGGGTTTTTCAGACATGTCTGTACACTGGGTGTGGTTTCTGTGGTGCACACCATTTGGATGTCTATGCCAGGCTGTCAGTGTTTTGTTCTATGATCTGCATTTTTTAAATGGAAAAAGCCCAGGTGGTTGAGGTGACCTATTTTCCCCATGAGCTCTGTTCTAGAATCTCTTCTGGCACTAAGTAACTGTGTGACCTTGGGAAAGTTACTTACCTGTTTTAGAACTAAGAAGTCCTTTCATTGGTGAAAGGAGAGATGCAGACAAGGTGAGCCAAGTTCTGACCTAAACAGGCAAATCAGTTTAGCTTTGTGTTAATTGACTAGGGCTGCTATAACAAAATACCACGGACTGGGTAGCTTAAACAACAGACATTTATCTTCTCATAGCCCTGGAGGCTGGAAATCCAAGATCAAGGTGTCAGCAGGATTGGTTTGCCCTGAGACCTCTCTCCTTGGCTTGTAGATGGCTTTCTTCTCACTATGTCCTCACGTGGCCTTTCCTCTATGTGTGCGTTCCTGGTGTCTCTGTGTATCCCATTTCTTCTTATTACAAGGACACCAGTCAGATGGATTAGGGCCCACTTCAATTTTAACTTCATCACTTCTTTAAAGGCCCCATCTTCAAATACAGTCAAATTTTAAGATACTGGGAGTTAGAGCTCCAGAGTATGAATTTGATAGGAACACTATTCAGCCCATAAAAAACATCCAGACTACCTTTGGATATTAGAGGTCCATTGTGAGGCAATGGCTGGGGGTGGGTGCAGAGCACCCTTGGGTGTCTATAAGAGAGGTAGGACAAAGTAAATCCCCTGAAGACATCTGGTCCTTCTGCTTTTCCAGAAACAAGCTCTGAAGTAGAGTCACAGCATGCTAGCTATAAAGGGGACTGAGTAATGACCCTTATTTAATGTTAGAGGAAGCTGAGGTCCAGGGAGTGATTGTACTGTTTGTAATTAGTTTGTTAATTTATAACCCAGTTCCATCCACTCACTTAAAGACAAATCAGAGCATATATCCATAATGTCTGAGCTCATTATTGCCTCACTCCATACCTCTGAGATACCCCAACTTATGAGTCGTATGACATTTTTAAGCTCCAAGGAGGAGAGGATACAGTGGTACTTCACTGGAAATGTGCTAAGAACATTCTAAAAATAGTGACATCCTGTAATCAAAAGCTTTTTATCCAAGGGATAGCTTTTTTCAACACTTCCTTCTTGGTCTTCCAAAGGAGGGCAGGTTTCTCACCATGAGTTGTCAGATCAAAGCTAGTAAATCTGAAAATTGGCAGAGTTTTGTTATATTTAAACAGGTGAAGAACAGAAAGAAACAATAATAGTAGAAGTGACCCATTTACTTCTTTAGTTTAATTCCAGAGTTAGAAGTAGAAGTGATTTTTTATGTCTAATTAAGTAGTTTTAAACCCAAGAGATAATGTTTTAATAAATTATATCAAAATCTCATAACTTCTTCCTGGAATACATAAGTGAAAGGAACCAGAGATGTGACCTGGCCTTTTCTCTGGGTTAAGTAGAATAAAATTTACTAATATTGTTGTATGCTTTTAAGAAACTTTAAGGTATCTGAGCAGATAAAAAAAAGAATAAACTTCTCAAATATCTGTACCTGTATTCTGGTTTATTCATTCTTCTACTGACTTAGAACGTGCATGTGTGTGTGTATTACATATTAGAGAAAGAGGAACAAAAAGACAGCTCCTCTCTTACTGAGCTCACAGTCTAGAACGTTCTTAACTCATGTACAGAAAGACGGAAGACCAGAGTTTTGCCATGGACAGTGAGTGTGGCAGCCCTTTCGGGGTTGTTTCTGCTCTGATTTTCATTTTATCCGGAGAAATATATTGTGGTTCTAGAGTTTTCCTGAGTGCTGATGTGTGTCTGAGTGCGAGTGTGAGTGTGAGGAGAGAGAAAGAGGATGGGGAATCCACCCATGGGCGTCCAAAGTTGGAATAATGCATCGACAGGTCTCCTTTTAAGCACTGTTTGTGTTCTATCCCATCCTACCCCCTGCAAACTAATTACCTCGCCATTTTGAGCACCCAGCTGTTGCTGTCAGAAACCTGACCTTCACTGAGGGGGCTAACAGCTGCAGGGAGCTGCCTACCTAAGAATGGGGGCTCTTACCTGCTTTATGCCTCTCTTTCCTTTAACCAACTTAGTGAAGTAGGCTGGTTTCTCTCATTCCTTCTCCCAAACCATTTGTCTCTCCACCAGCATAAAAGAAGGAGGCAAGTCCCCTGTGCAGAAGGGGAGTCTGGGCTGCAGTGCGGCCCTACAGAGTGCCCCTGGGGGCCTGCCCACCTACTCAACATGTGGCTCATGGGCCAGCGCAAGGGCATCCATTGTGTGGGAGCTCGTTACAATGCAGAATCTCAGGCTGCATTCCAGACCCGCTGAACAGGACACCCAGGGCATCTGTGGGCATATTAAAGTTTCAGAAGTGCTAGAATGGGACAGAAATACCAAAAAGTTTCCATTCATTCAGTTCAAAAACCTGACTTGAGAGTGTGAGATGGCCAAGCTGACCAGGATCAAACTGTACTGGAAAAGCAGTGTGGGGTCAAATAAACAGCCCGCCCCCCAGGGATCCTCACTTTCTAATATTTGTGCCCTGGGTAGTCCCCTCGAACACCAAGTCAGGTCTGGGTGGCAGTTGATGTGTAGGAGTGACAGGATGGAGCTCTAGAAGTCATGATGGGCATTGCAACGTTTTCCTGTCTGGGTGCCTTGGATCACTTGCTCTGGGAGAAGAACTGAGGCCTCCCATCAACACCAGCACAGCTCACAGTCCTGTGAGTGGACCGGCCTATAAGCGGAGCCTCCAGCCCAGTCAAGATGACTGCAGGCCCAGCCAGTGCCCTTCCTGCAACTTTAGGAGAGACCCCAAGCCAGCAACCACCAGATGAGCCACTCCCAAATAGAATGCCTGACCCCAAGAAACTGTGTAT
Source organism: Manis pentadactyla (assembly GCF_030020395.1). Classification (NCBI taxonomy): domain Eukaryota; kingdom Metazoa; phylum Chordata; class Mammalia; order Pholidota; family Manidae; genus Manis; species Manis pentadactyla. The sequence goes on along the minus strand of NC_080019.1, from coordinate 121,740,594 downwards.
GGATGTCTAATGTTGCTTTGAGCCACTAAGTTGTGGGGTAACTGGTTACTCAACTATAAACAACTAGTGCAAGAACAGATCGCCAGGTCTGAGCCTGCGCTCCCCCAGCTCGTCGTTTCCATGTTCACATCGCCTTCTGAGTGTCTCAGCTGCCTCACCTGTAAAAGGAGCAATTACGGTTCAGCGAATCTTCAATGTCTTTGACTATAAAGATGCGCTGCTATTTTATATATCGCTCAGACAGAAAAAAAAAGTGTTGCCAGATTCCTACATCATAGATTCTAAAACGTATAGTAGCTTTAGAGATGCAAAATTGCGGGCAAATGTACACCTTAAAAATTGATGAAATACAGTATTGTACTTGTTCTGCCCACCCCCGGAGAAGATGTGAGGATCAGTGGCCTACAGATGAGAAGGCACCTGCAGGGGATGGATGGGCAGCACCCTGAAGCACCAGGGCTTGAGAAAGAGAAATGACATTATGGTTCCAGACCAGCTAATTAAACTGGCTCTGCTGGGCTCCCTCATCGCAATTTTAATGCGACTGCCTCAGGCTCCTTTCACACTTTATGCTCAAAATGAAGGTTACAAAGCCCAGCTGAGAAGAAAAAATCATCAAGGAAAACCGTCTATGGCAGAACCTCTTGAACTTGTCTGAGCATAAGCAATCACTTGGTGCATTTGTTAAATACACACGCAGGCCCCTTGCTAGACCCTTCGATTCAGTACGTCTGGGGTGGGCATTGGAATCTACACTTTAACAAGGACTCCAAGCAATTCTTGTGAACACATCTTAAAACACTGATCTAAACAAGATAATATCCATTCACTTAATAATATTTTCCCTTGTATCAAATCATAATAGAAACTACAAGTCTGGATTGCCTCAGCTATGTCCTCACATAAAAAAATGCCTCAACCCAGTGTAAGAGTTTACTAGAGGTCAATGTAAAACGAACAAAAGAAACTGTCTTACTGGAGAGTTTGCTGTCCACTAGCAAACTTATTGAAATGGTGGAAAATCATACTATTTAATGTTTATAGTATAAAAATCTGCATAACAAATACATTAAAGAATATATCTCCTAACAGGCTTACTGTTTCCATTTTTATCAGTTAATAAAAGTTGCTAGGCAACCATGTTTTCTCTTTTTGCTTAGACAGCCAGGTATCTTTCATCTAAAATTCATGCCCTAAAACAAAAACAATATTAACAACAGTTACATACCTTGTTCAAAAAAACAACAACAAACCATAGTTGCTGCTGCACAAAACTTCTTGTGAGGTTTTGGCTTTGTCCTGCCTCTCAGTGGTCATGTCTTTTTTCTTAAGACCTTCAAGTCCTTTTGGAAGTACACAGGGAACAAATCACTATTGTTAGTTTAGTTTGGTTCTGTTTCTTGTCAAAGCAAGCGCAGTCCAATTTCTAGCGACGCTTCTACAAGTTGTGTGGGTTATTTTCTCTTGTTTCAATCCCTTGGCCATCTTTTAAAATACTGCAGGATCTCAAAAAGACTAGGAACAACAAATGCTGGCGAGGATGCAGAGAAAGGGGAACCCTCTTACACTGCTGGTGGGAATGTAAACTAGTTCAGCCATTGTGGAAAGCAATATGGAGGTTCCTCAAAAAACTAAAAATAGAAATACCATTTGACCCGGGAATTTCACTCCTAGGAATTTACCCAAAGAATACAAGTTCTCAGATTCAAGAAGTCATATGCACCGCTATGTTTAATACAGCACTATTTACAATAGCCAAGAAATGGAAGCAACCTAAGTGTCCATCAGCAGATGAATGGATAAAGAAGAGGTGGTACATATACACAATGGAATACTATTCAGCCATAAGAAAGAAACAAATCCTACCATTTGCAACAACATGGATGGAGCTAGAGGGTATTATGCTCAGTGAAATAAGCCATGTGGAGAAAGACAAGTGCCAAATGATTTCCCTCATTCGTGGAGTATAACAATGAAGCAAAACTGAAGGAACAAAATAACAGCAGACTCACAGACTCCAAGAAGGGACTAGTGGTTACTAAAGGGGAGGGGTGGGAGAGGGCGGGTGAGGAGGGAGGGAGAAGGGGATTGAGGGGTATTATGATTAGTACACATGTGTGGGGGGGTCATGGGGAAGACAGTGTAGCACAGAGAGGACAAGTAGGGACTCTGTGGCATCTTACTACACTGATGGACAGTGGCTGCAATGGGGTATGGGGGGGACTTGATAATACGGGTGAATGTAATAACCACACTGTTTTTCATGTGAAACCTTCATAAGAGTATATCAATGATACCTTAAAAAAAAGGGAAAAAAAACAAAAAACACTGCAGGAATGCTAACACTATCTTGGCAAGGCAACTCTCTTTCCTATTCAAGCCAAATACTCAAGAGAATAAACAGAAAATAATTTTAGAGCAGCTCCTCAAAAGATTGTTCTCGTCTTTGGTGGATAACATTAATTTTCTGACAATCTGACACCAACAATGGCAGCACAGCCAGGCCATTAAGATCCTTTCCTGCAAAAACAAAACAAAACAAAAAAACCTTGCACTTCATTTTTAAATATCTTACTTGTGCATCTTCAATGTTGTTCAACAGAAATTTATCCTTGACTTGAACTTCTAAATATCCCACAAACAATAATTAAGTCACTAGAACCCTGCTGTGTAAAGGGCACTTCCTGACAGATGGGAGACAAGCCAGCACACAGAAACCATCCCCGCTCTTTACAGCCTTATGCAGGAAGGAGACTCAGGGCAAGAATTTCTTTAAGCGACCTTGCAAATTGGGGTGCACACAGAATCTCAAAAGGACATGACTAAATCATCAATATTTTATAACCTGGAGTAGTGCTACTTATTGTTGTCTCAGTGAATATTTCTAACCTCCATGAATTTTTTCATACTCTCCTGGCTGTGCCCAAGCTGACTTCACCCTTTTCGCTGGTGAAAGACCTTTCACTCCATGAAGTCCTCCCAGCTGCCCTCCCATCAGGACTAGTCCCATTCTCGTTTGTCCTCCTATAACAGATCGTAGGACCCGTAAGATTACCTGGTCAATTTGTATAAATAAAAGAATCTAGTTCAGGGACTCTGAAGTCCCTCAGATTCTCTGATTCAAATCTAGTCATTATGCAAATAAGGACATGAGGCCCCAAAAAGTGAAGTGAGTTTTCTCAAAGTTACACAAAAAAAGGAAACGAGACACAAAAATCCAAATTCTCGTATCCCCGGCGCGCTGCCTGTCCATCATGCCGCCTCTTTGCACGTGTTGCTGTTCCCGCTGACCCTTGTCTTCTGCCTCCGACTCTCAGACCTTCCAGCTTACTGAGGCCCTCCCTCACCCATCACTTCTCAGCCTCAGGGGGGAAGCTTCCCAGCCTCCGGCAGGCTCCTGTGCTATCTGCTCCTCTATCTCCTACAATCATGTTGTTTCTCTTTGGAGAATTTGTCCCAATTTACAGTTTTACTCTCAAAAGCGAAATTATTTTATGAAGGCCCATCTTTCTCCCTAAAATATAAACTCCCTGAGAGTAGGAACATGTCTTTGTTGTTGTTGTTTTTCACTGTTCGATCCTTAGTGCCTAGCCCAGAAAACCTCACGAAATATTTGTTGAATGAATAAATTATTTAGGAACTATGAAAACAGGGAATGGGTCTGTGGTACAATATTCTGTCTTACGAACAGCAGACATATGTAAGTGGAAAATTGTTCTTATACAATATTAAAAGATACCTCTACTTATGTATTCAGATAATTCACTTTATAAATAATAGGTAGCTGATGCTTCAATTCAGATGTTGCTGTTTCAGACTCTGGGAAAAGGGCGGCAGCCTCTCTCACAGCAGGCCAAGAAAGATAAGCTAGTTATTTTATGAGAGTGAGACAAACTGGGACCCCCCCAGTGTAATGCTCACAGTATCTCTTAACCAGAACAGAGTGAAATGTCTATTGGATTATGCAGATAATTGCTCTTGAACCTTGTAAATCCAGAAGGAAAATGTGGTGGGGTCTCTGCAGCAGAAGATAGGGAGCTCCGTTTTCACATTCTGCTGGCTGTTGGAATTAAGATTTGGAAGGGGATCAAGTTTATCACTGCTAGTTCTTTATCAGTCATGCCAGCCTGTAACTGTAGAAGCTACTAGTGGCCCTTTACTGAGTATTTACTAGCTACCACACACATAATATTCCATCATTTAATCTTCCAACAACCTGACAGAAAGGTAATCATCACCCCAGTTTGCAGAGGGGGAAGTCAAGCCTGTAAGAGGCGAAAACACTTAACCGTATGCAGCTAGTAGGTGGTAGTTTTGCAGCCCCTCCCAGACTGCTTGCTGCCTACAGTTGATACTTAGTAACCACTGTCCCAGAACAAGATGTCCAGAGAAGGAAAAAGAGAATGACAGACTGTGAAATCTGAAAGGGCTCTCAATATGGAGTCCTCCTACTTGCTGTGCCTCTGCCCTTGGTGCTGTGGGGGGTATTGAGACATGTTTCATGGGACCTCTTTTCCAGAACAGTCTACACATTAATAGGACATTACTAGGAATCACAGTCATAATCTGAGGCTACCCATTAGTATCAACCCGTCCATTCATGGCTGGTGGGAATGCAGAATGGTACAGCCCCTTTGGAAAACAATGTGACACTTTACAAGAAAGTTCAATACATACACTTAACAAATAGCACAGCAGTCACACTCCTAAGCTTTGTGTGAGAGAAATGGAATTTATGTCCCCACAAGGCCTATACACAGATATTTACAACAGTATTATTCAAATTAGCAAAAAAAAAAAACACCTAGAAACCCAACTGTGACTCAATTGGTGAGTGGACAAAGAAAGTGTGTCCCATCCGTGCAGTGGGTACCACTCAGCCATAACAAAAAGCGAGCTGTGGATACGATGAGCTCAGCAATACGGTTGAATCTTGACTCATGCGAAGTGAAGGAACCAGCCACGAAAGGCTGCGTACTTTTTCTTTATGTGCCATTCAGGAAATGGCAAAACTATAGGGATAGACATCAAATCAGAAATTGCCTGGGGCCTGAGAAGGGGACTGAGTGCAAAGGCACATGAAGAGATTTTGGGGGAGTGATGGAAATCTTCTATGTCTCAATTGTGGCTGTAGTGATACAACTGTGTACCTTTGTCACACTCATCAAACTTTAAAAGGGGTGAATTCAATTGTGCATAGGCTATGCCTCAATAAGCATGACTTTTTGACTTTAAAAAGAATACAACTAGTGCAAACCCACCATTCTCCAGATGGGAACCCAGCCCAGATGAGGAAATGATGTACTTATAGCAGTTGTGAGTTGGGAATACAGCTTCTTGGCCCCAGTCCCGAGGCAGAAGTGAGCTGGGACTGTGACCCCCTGTCTTTGCCCACAGCATATTCCTGGAAGGCCTAGAGGGCTGATCCTTCACTCTAGTGAGCACATTGGTGGCTTTTAAAAATTCACACTCCACCGTGCTCTTCATCAGACTGCATTTTCAATGACCTGCTCTTCATTGACCTGCATTTTGATCAGAGGGATCCTAACTAGAAAATAAAGTAAATTTGCCTTCAGCCAGAATCCAAACAACATAAGGTTCCAGTGATGAGGTCCTATGTACATATTCGCTTCTACTCTTTGAGAGAGGGAAAAATAAGAAAGCAATGGTACCATTAATTCATTTGCAATCATGCCTTGTAGAGCATTGCTACTAAGTCAGTCCTGAGAGAAGAAAATATTCCAGAGAGTCACACCAACATCTTTTTGCAGAACGTGGGTAAGATTTGGAGTGAGCTGTCCGTGGTTTCAGATCCTGAGTCTTTTACTGTCTAACTTCATGTCCTTCGGTAGCCCCACGTCTGCAAGATAGTGGCCACCATTCCTGACTCATAGGGCTTAAGTCAGAGACTGGGAAGTAGGGTATGTAGCCCAGCTGTGATAACTTCGCCAATAAGTTCATCACCTGGCGGTGTGCTTTATGGACATCACTTATATGCCTTAGCAAGTACTCTCCCCACTGTGGGGGCGCTCAAGCCCAGAGCCAGTGAACTGGCAGCAGTTCAACCCCCGGCCAGACCATGGGCTATGTGTGGGTTTCACTAAATGATTGTGGATCTGAATTGAGCCCTCCTTATAAAATAATTGGTTGGGGAGGTTGGAAAGAAGTGAAATTCTGCTTAGTTTGAGAGAAAGCCTTAAAAAAAAAATTTTTTTTTTAACAAAAGAATGGAGAAAATATTGAGGCCAAAATTAGGGCTCTGAGTGAGTAACAACCTCAATCTCATCTTCACTCAGCTTCCTCTGAATTTGTCTGGAAAAAAATACCCCAACAACCTGAAAGACCTTGTGCTGTTTAGCGCCCAGACAGTACCGGCACCAGGGGCACATCCCCTGACTCTCATCACTGACTCTCGGGGGCATTCTCTGTAATCGCAAACCCGGTGTGCCTTCTGAGATTTAGAGGCTGGCTTAACACTAACTGAATAGGGTTGATTTTATTCAAATTACTTGTTTTTCCTCTTCTACAGTGTAATCATATACCAAGGAAGTTTTCCATCTGCACTTGAAAATGTCTTATTCTGTCATGCAGTCATTATAAACTGAGATTTAAAAATTGCCATATAGTTTAATAACCTGAGGCAACTGACAAAATATCACTAGCAAACTTATCAAAGACAATGAAACTGGTATGTTTAAATTCCTCCACTAGATGCTTCATGTGACTGGACTCAATTTTCCTTTCCTGACCATGGTCTTCCAGTACAAAGTGACTGGGTAAACTTCCAGATTCTAGTGCATCCTGTCAAGCATGGTGTACTGTATTGTATTGTGGATATTGTACTGTAAGAGAATAATTTGGGCTGAAACTAAGCATGTTACATTCCAATACAGGGGGAGAAAAGCAAGGTTGTTATAGGTGCCAGATATTGCTTTACTACCCAGGGCAGAATTATCCTCTTAAATAGTTAGGAGCCTGACAACCAGAAAAGCTATTGTCAAGGGCAGTGGTAAAAGTGGGAGATTATAAAGACAGTCTCCCAACACCAGTCCAGAGCCTTTTCCACTAGCCCACCCCGCATTCCCTTTGTGTAGGTTATTTAATAAATTCATTTCACAACCAGTGGAGCACAGTAGGAAACAATGCAATTACTGAACCATAGGAACGCAGCTGCCAACATCTTGTTGATTCAGAATTGTCCAAACACTTCCATGTGGGGGCGGGATTGATGCAATTTGCTGGTTCAACAGTTGACATTGATAAATTGCAGTTTCATTTCCTCAGCCTTCTGTTGGAGGTGCTAATGAGCATTGAAAGGCTAGAGAAACACAGGAGGGAGACAAGGGAGAATTTTGCCTGATCTACATACTAAGTAATTGAGCCTGGGTGATATGAACTTGACGCTGCTAGGTAATAGGTGGATACATTTGAAGGCACTAATAAAGGCCAAATAAAAAGAGTGCTGTGAAAATTTTAATTATTTTAAGTTCCACTTGCAGATTATGTGGGCTGGTATCTTCATTTATTAGAGAGAACGTTTGCTTCTCCTAATATTCTTTTGTATGTTTCCTGAAATATTCTTTTATGTTTCATGAGGCACTATGCCAAGATTCCTTGGCTTCTGGAAAATGAGGGGGTTGGACCAGAGGATCTCTGAGGTCTCTTCCACATTCCATTTTTTTACTTGCTTGCCAAGAAAATTTGCCTGAAATGAATTGCATTCCCCTACACATACATTTATCCAGGCCTCCGATTTCCCATTCATTTTCTCATTCATTCAGTAAGCACTTTAATTGCTTACTGTGTACCAATTACTGTGCTAAGAACTAGAAATAAAGAAGGGAATAGGCCAAAATACCACTAGGCCCCTACTCCCAAGAATTTACATTCTAATAAGGGCATAGGGTAAGTAAGGAGAGTGTGTCAGAGATGCTAGGGGACACACAGCACAGGAGGGCCTCTAAGCTAACATAATCAGGGAAGGCTGTTCCAAGCATGTAATATTTTAAGTTGCTGTTGGAATGAAGAGTAGGGGAAAAAATGGTGTTTGGATGGAGTTCTCTGTACCTCCCAGGACTTTTTGAGCACCTTTTTGTATGTGGCTTCTAGAAGGGGAATATGAGAATGTTATAAAACACAGGCATTGCTTGGTGTGGGACCACAAAGTCGAGAGACAAAGGAATGGTTTGGGGAGAAGGAATGGCAAAAGGTTAACACTCCAAGTGTTGACATTGTGAAAAGATTGAAAATTCTAAGTGAAAATCTTAAAGAAATACATTTTAGGATGTCTTCCTTAAATACCGTCTGTGGATCACAGTTGAACTCAAACACATCTTCATGAACATCAGGTATTTTAATCAAATTGTTAAGATTTGAAAAATATTTTAGAAGTTTCCTATATTCATCGTTTCATACATGAAGCAGTTGATGCCCAGAAAAGTTCATTTTTTTCCCCAGAAATCAGACAGCTTCACGGCAGAACCAGCCCTGGAACTCACCCCACATCCCCAAACCTTTTTCTTTCAGGGGTCAACTCAAGGTATTACCTCTTACAGAGGGCTTTTTCCTACACTGTTCTCCTTCCCACTTATTTTCTAGTAGACCCCAACTTTAAGTTACCCTCATTAAAAAAACAACAAAGTTTTTGCCAAATTATTTGAGCTCTTATTATACCTCCCGACATTCTTCAGCAATTTATTTTTTCTCTCTTCATCCAACAAATGTGCGTTAACTGTTTTACAGTGAGGGCCCCTCTCACCACTGCCCTGTGGTGAGACTTGACTCACACCAGGGTGTCAGCTCCCATTGAAGAATCAGGAGACCTTGATCTTGTGGCCCTGACACTCACTAGCTATGCGGCCTCGTACCTCGTTGGCCTCTGGTGTCATCTACAGAATGAAGTGGTTAGACGAGATGTTCTAAGTACCTATGCACTTTTGAGGTCAATGAATGTGAGTGGTGGAATGTTTCCTTCCATCAGAAACAAAAGCCACAAGAGGTAAAGCAACCTACTTATGGCCATCGGGAGAGTCACAGCTCAATAGGATTAGGTGAGGCTCCTTTTTAACTTTTTGATCCTCTCCATCCCTTTGGACCTCATTCTCCCTCACAGTCACCCAGATAACACCTATCTGGTATTGTGCTTTATTGTTTACAAAGCCTGGTCATTTGCATTTGCTCTTACATCTCTTAGGGTGACTCCTTGTGGGTATTTAAAAGCCACGAGAGTAATAAAGTTAGTTGGCAAAATCCCAGTGTTAACTGTGAATCCTCTCCCACTACAACAGTCAAAATTGGTGTCTTAAATGAACTTATATTAGCTTATCTATTAGAGATTATTTTGGAGAGAAACGTATACTAAAATGAAACTGTAGAAGCCACCCTTCAGGGTATCAGTGGGCTCACTTTTCAACTGCATTCAATAACAACTCCTATTAGTAACGAAGAATTTAAACAAATTTCCCTCCCCCACTTTCCTTTGGATTCATATTAAGCTTGTTTGTCTCATGTGTTTAGCTTCTGTGTGACTTGCTGTGAACAATGTCTTTTGGTATATGTTTAGGAATATGATGGATGTATATTCTTTTACTTAGAATCAGATCACGTAATTCCATGTAAAATCATCCCAAATAATGCCTAGGTTCACAGGTGCTATTTAACTCAATTTGCAGCTGAACTGTAATACTCATCTCATTAGCTTGGGTTGGAGAGTAGGAATCTGTATAGGAGGAAGGAAGGAAAAAAGAACCGAGTACAGGTTTGGAATCAGTAGATGAACTCCTTGTCGCAGCTTGTCAAGGCCTCCCTGTCTCTACCTTGTGTCCTCGGGGCCTTCCAGCAGCCTGATGTCCCACCATGGTACTTTGTTAATCTGCAAATCACTCGCTCAGTCTGCTCTGAATCACAACTCGCATTCCGTGAGGGCAGGTGGTCTCCACTGTGGTGACAATGTCACACTGTGATTGAATACATTCATACTAAGGTGTAAATCGCAATTAGAGCCTTTACTTCCAGGAGGCAATTTCCATTTTCTTTGCTTAATTGTGAAAATGAACCTCATTGGTAGAATTTCAGGCAAGAGGAGAGGCCTGAAAATCCTTCTCCAGGTTCAGTTCTCCTTGTCTGCCTCTAGAATTCCCAGCTTTCATTTCTAGACCTGCTAGTGTCTGAAAGCTTCAGTCACTTTGCCCTCTCCTTGGACAGGAGCAGAGTTGTGAGGATAAACAGGGGTAATGGGGGAAAGCTGATGTGGAGAGTCGTCACCACTTATTCATGTGAGATGTTTGTAAGTCAGCCCTGTCTTTTGAGTCAGACACCTGGGTTCCAAGTACACAGACTATAACTTTGGGCAATTATTTAACCCCAGAGTCTCCATTCTTAATGGTACCCAGCAGCATCATAAAGATTATGATAATAAATAAAGAACCCTTGGCCCAACATAGATGTTCAGTAAGTGGGTTATGATATTATGATATTAAGAGGCTAGGGGTGGTTAGATAGCGGCAGTAGCAATATGTGGAAGATAGCAGCATCAAAAAGAATTTTCAACTAAGTGATAAGCACATGGCTATTTGAAGGGGGCATAATGTCAGAGACTATTCTGTTTGTTTTAAGTAGACTTCCAGGAATGGAAAACAGGTGGTGAAGCTACCAGGTAGGTAGCCCAGGCATGGTACCCCCAGATGTGTGCAGGTGAGGTCCACAGAGCTGTTACAGAAAAGGTCGTGGGTGTAGCCTTTGCAGAGAGAGCCTGGGGCAGGATGCTAGAGGAGTCTGTCACACCCAGCCTGAGCCCTCAGTGACCGCAGTCACTTTCATCAGCAGTCATTTGTCATCCATCTGAGGTGAGAATCAATACCAGAAGAAGGTGACAAATCATTCATTGTCCAGAGACTGGCTGTAAATCCAGGGCCCATTATTTTCTTTTCAACCACTTTAAAGAAACTTCCACACGTCTTTTCCCCGCAATGCACAGCCTCTAGTCTGGACTTGGAAAGGTCATTGGCAAGATCTGAAATTACCTTATGTGCTGTGAGGAGCTGTTATTTCAGGGGAGTTAAAGATGTATTCTGCTGCACTCTGTATCAGCTTTCTTTTGCTTTCTTTTTTTCCACCTGTTTCTTTGTACTCATGAATTTTAGAGAAATAATCTGTTTGAAGGGTCTGTGTTTGCCTCTGCCTGTATATCTGCGAGGTGTGTGCTTTACCTCTATTAGCTCTGACGTGCTACAAACTCACTCTTAATATGTCCCCCCTCCTTTCCCTCAACTCAGAAACACAAATACTTTTTTTGTATAGACTCCTGAGAGTCAGAAAAAACGGTGAAGACCAGGTAGTCCAGCTAGCTCATGTGGCAGCACAGAACCAGCCAGGGAAGGGGAGGTGATGCCTCCTCATTTGGGTGCAGAGCTTTGGGGCTGGAGGGTCTGCTCTGCGCACCGCCTGCAGGGCTGCAAGCTCCTGACCTGCCTGCAGTGTGTGCACAGGGGTCGGGTTAGTCAGATTAGCAAGTAAAGTTGGCAAAAAGTGAAGTCTTTTTAGACAGCTTTGGAATGATTAGAGCAGGGAATTGGGGACCCCCAACAGCATTCTGTGTAGAGCAGCTCTTTTGTAAGCACTGATTTATTTTTCTGCTGAAGGCCAGCCTCAGGCAGAATTGGGAAATGGCCAGCTTCACATGATGCAGTGGTTTTCAACCCTTTTTTTCCCCTCTCCTTTAAAGCTATAGGACTCCTACTTCAAATAGAAGCATCAGAAGAAGCCTGATATGCAAAGCAGGTAAAAGTGGTTGAAGTGGGGGCAGGCGGCCTCTGTTATGTATCTCACCTTCCTGTCAAGGGAGTCCGAGGGAGGCTCTGCCCTGGGGGCTCAGTGTGGAAGTCGCCATGGCAGGGAAAAGCCAGTGTTTGGGACTCAGACAACCCTGTGTTGGTTACCTTGGGCAAGCCCCTTAACCACTGCGCCTGGCTTTCTTTTCTTATAAATTGAGAATAAATTATCAGACTGAAAGATTTTTGCATGTAACATTGAGATAACAAGTAAAACACTTGGTTCACAGCAGGCACTCTGTAAATGTTGACTTCCACCTGCCTTTTATCTTTTTTTTTTCTTTTCTGTCCTTCTCTCTGTGCTTTCTTCCCATAGATGGCCTCTCCCTCTTCAGGATCCCAGAGAACTCTAGGGCTAATGCTCCCTAGACATGCTCAAGTCTCTAGGAAAACTATGAGTCACTTATATTTTAGTGTAAGCTCAGGTCAGATCTGTCATCCCCAAGACCCTTTCAACATAGGCACCTCCAGATTCTAGTGGGAGAGCATGATCCCCGCCCCTCAGAATTTCAGTTTGTTGATAGCTGGCCTGAATAATTGACATGCAAGGCATTTATATTGAGGGCTTTGTGATCATTCCTTTCTTCCCAGCAGCAGTGTGACTTTTATTCCTGATTGAGTACTGGTCTAGGCACTTACATAACAATAGTTACAGAATAAAGAATTCCTTAAAATCCTCATGTTGTTCAAAATTGTGTTCTTTTTAAAAACAATAGGGCTTGTTGGAAAAATAGAATTATGAGCAGATAATTCAAAACCCATTTGACTTTGCAACCAGGACATTAACAAAAGCAATAGAAATACTGAAAAAAATACAAAAATGTTACTGCAGTAGGACTTTACTTTTAAAAAAAGTTTGAACATGGCTTGATAAAAAGGGTTTTAGAATAAAAAGAAGGGACAAGTCATTGAATTTTGGAGGCAAGGATAAAGTGCACTAAAATCAAAGAAAACAATAAAAAGGTAAGCATTTCCACAACAGCTCACATGCCAGTCTGAATGAAGAAGAATGTGAGCATATTCTCTCAGCAGGTTGCTACGTTCTGCTGTGTTTGAGCATGTTTTGTTTTAGTGGCTATTCCCTGGTTATACAAAACATTAACATTCTTGGGAAATTACATATGTAACACTCCTTTCGTTGTGATGACATAATCCCACTATTTTCCAGTCCAATACAAGCTAGTTCACATTACAGTTCCACCTGCTAAATCACAGCAGACTGCTTGCTCCACCATCCCAATAGCCTAATCCCAAGACAGAGGACTCAGGGACACAGTTGAGTAAGGAAGGCTCCAGTCCCTGTCCTTGAAAAATTCATGATCCTGTGTGAGACGTGGGAATGAATTCAAAGAGCTGTAATGCCAGCCACACTATACATCTCATGAAATAGCTTCATCAGAAGGGTGTGCAAGAGAGAAAGGAAATAATGTGTCCAACCGTAGGGTTCAGAGGCAAAAGCTGTTAGGTGTAGAATTGGCAGGATTTCACCAGCCAAGAATGGAGGGCAAACAGAGAATAAGCAAAAGATTGGGAGCTAAAACAGACATATTTGGGAGGCTGGTATAGTGTGGGGCTCCACGTTGGGTCTGGAGCCACTGAGGAATATAAAGGAGCAGTAAGTCAAACGTTGGCCACAGAATATGGGTAACCTTGACTACAGGGAAGAGGGCACCATCAAAGAGTTTCAAGCAGGCGAGTGATGTGTTTAAAGCTGCTCTTCACGAATCTCCATTTTGGCAGTTTATGCTGAGTGGTGGGGGGGGAGGGATAGAGTCCAAGTAAGATGCTGCAGTTGTTCCTGGGAGGGATGTGGGAGCCTGAGCTGCACTGTGACAGGGACACACGGTGGCAGTGGGATGTATAGGGAGGGCATGACACAGCAGACATTTTATTAATCTGTAACTTCAATAAATGGAATATTAATTTTTAAAAGCAGAAACAAATTCCCAGACATTTTGGAGACAGAATCTTAAGCATTTATCAACTAAATGGATGGTAGAGGGCTGTGGTGGTACCTGTCCAATGATGACAAATTTACTGTTTTCAGTAATAATTGCTAATATGGAGCTTGGTTTTGGAATGTTTGAAAGCTTGTGATGAGGACTGGCAAGGGCAGTGGCCCGCCTGGGTTCTGCGCCTGGCCTGTACTGAAGTGTGGGCAAAGCTCGTGCCCTCAGGTTATTGCTGGATGATGCACGCAGACCAAATAAGAGAGCTTTCCCTCAGCTCTGGGAAGGAAAATGTTCCCTGTATTGAGACTGCCTACCTGCGCTGGGCCCCAGTATCCACTCATGTTCCGATCACAAGCCCATAGCATTTTAAACTTGAGAGACTTGGAGATCATCTTTAAACCCCTTGCTAGATGCAAAACCATGACCCATAAAGGTCAAGTGTGCATCCAGAGTAAGTCACAGGAACAACCCGGACTAAAACCTAGGATTGTCATTTATCAGTCTTAATAAAATCAAACAGACCAATAGAATATAGAAGGACATTTATTTGGAGGAATTGGCTCATGCAGTTATGGGCACTGAGAAGTCCCACTATCTGTTGCCTGTGAACGGGAGACCCAGGAAAGCTGGTGGTGTGATTTGTTCTGAGTCTGAAGGTCAGAGAACCAGGGGAGCTGATGATGCAAACCCATCTGAGGTGGGAGAGGATGAGAAGGAACGACTCAACTCAAGCAATTAGGTAGAAAAAAGGAGCAGATTCCTCCTCCTCCTCCAGTTTTGTTCTGTTCAGGCCCTCTAGGGATTGAATAAAGCCCACCCACATTGGAGAGGGCAGTCTGCTTCACTGCGTCCCACCAATCTGATTGCCAATCTGGAAACACTCTCGCAGACATATCCAGAAATACTTGACCAAAAATCTGGGCATCCTCTGATACAGTCAAGTTGACAACTCAAATGAACTGTATCGTAGGCTGTTTGGAATTACTGATATTGATTCTTTGTTCTTACGGAGCATTTCCTAATTTTTCAGAGTTTTAATTTACTGATTTCCCCTTGACACTCATTTGACCTCATTGGTAGACAGACACTGTTCCTCTTTACAAGTAAGCAAATGGAAAAGAGACAGGTAATGACCTTCCCTGCCACACAGTGAATCAATGGAAGATCAGGACTAGAGCCTACGTTTCTTATTCTGATTCCATTTTCTTTCCCATAATTGGATTGTAAATTCTCAAAGTGTGGTTCTGGGCCAGCAGAGTCAGAATCACCCTGAAACTTGTTGGAAATGCAAATTCTTCAGCTGCACAAAATCAGAAACTGAGAGCTGAAGGCCAGCAATCTGTGTTTTAATAATTTTTCCAGATGATTCTGTATGCTCGTTAGAGAACTACTGTGATAACTGAATCAATTCAGTATCTAGGATTTCACTACTTCACTGCTCGTATATCAAATTTATCAGAGAACAGCAAAGATGGTATTAGGCTAAAACTGACCATAAATATCAGTGTATCCATCCTTGCCTCTTTCTCCTGTTTCTCTCCGTCCCCTCTTATCCTCCCGCTGTCGCCCCTACCGGTCATTTACTTCGTGGTAATTTGTCATGAGAAGTGTTTACTGTCCCTCACAAAACTGGCATTTGTTGCCAGCTTCACTTTCATTCAACCCACATTATTGGACACTTATACAGCATGGGGAGACTAAAATCAAAAGGAAAAAAATGAGGGAGGAAAGGAAGATTGTTTAATAGACAAATAATGGAACATTTTTTTAAAAGTCCCATGCCCAAACAAGAGAAAAACCAGTGCTACTAGTTGACCTAAGAGGTGTGAAACAGAAAGCTGTTTTTAAAGGAATATTATGTTTTCTCAACATCAGTGAAGTTTCAGAAACTGTATTGGAAGCTTTATGGAGCTGTTTCAGTCAAATCTCATAATAGCCTTTTGGAAAAGGTGGTATTATCCTTTTTTTTTTATAATGAGGAAGCTTAAGTTTTAAAAAGTCAAGTAACTTATTCAAATGTCACTTAGCTAATAAATCATGAAGCTTGTGTTCACACACAAACATTTCTGTACCCTTAATTCCCAGTCTCTCCAACGCATCACGCACATTCTCTTAGGGCATCTTTCTTTTCTGTATGTCTTTTTCATCCCCAAACTACAGAATTTTATCTGTGGATGTATGACATCACATCGTTCAGTAGGATTGCTGCAGACAGCACATGGATATTCGGATTCATCCATACAAATCACTCTTTCTGAAACCAAATCCATTTCTGACTCACTTTGAAAGCCGATCAGTAAAATTAGGTATGAATTTTAAAAATTTATATCCGACCTTCAGGCCTTTTTGCTCCTCTCCATTTTTGGTTGGAGTCTGTCCAACATCTATTAAGGGAAATGAGGAAGGCCCGACCTCTAGTGGAAACAGCGAGAACCTCATGTGGTTCTGTTGGTTAGTTTCTCTCCAAACCACTCCCTCCCTCTGTTTAAAAGGGAATCATGGAATTTTTCATCTGCAAGTTACTCTCATGACAAGACTTGGGTCTGTGCCCGTGTGTCATTTTTGTCACTACCCTAAAAATGAGATTTCTGCATCTCAAATATATACCACAATTGAGTTTGAGTCCTTTAATGACCTTTCTCAAGCAAGCACCATCTTTCTTTGAAAAAATTCTTATCATTTAGTCTTTTCTCCACTTAACTATAAAACCTAATCTGATGGGGATTTTGGAAGAGACACTGTATGAGTGTGCATGTCTACATTTAATCCACTGTGTCTAAATCTGCTCCCGGGACAGTTGATGGCTTTGGAAATTGTACACTTCTGTTCAAACGGTATGATTCTTGGTTTCAGGAACTGAGCTGTGATTGTACCCATGACCACAGGTTTATTGCTTGGCTGCCAAGGCAGCCCCGCAGCTGATATTCTGACCCACATATGTGCTCCTGAGTGAGGGGTGGTGTGCTTCAAGAGCCCTTAAGGATTGTCAGGTGATTACACACTTGCTTTGTCCTATTTGAGATTGGATTACAGGGCAAAGATCAGCCACTGTCTGACAGGTAGAGGGAGATAGAGGGTGTGAAAAAGTAACTGGCAGAAATCTGCAAAAATTGTTATCCTTTTCCTTGAATAGCTGGAAGGTTGGAGGTGTTGAGGAATTTCCCAATTGTGAGGAATCAGAGACACTGTATCTTTCCTGAGTGGCAATGTCTCATAGTTACCAAAGTTTCACCAAAGTGTGTCTTTCCTGATTTGAAAAATAGATCATCTCAGCTCTTCAAGATTTCAAAGAAGTAATGGTATTGTGAACTTCTTCCTCTAACTCGACAGCTTTGCCTTTCTTGAGTCCCTGCAATTCAGCTTTCTGCTTTGAAATCGAGGGAAGGAGCAGTAGCCATTTTTAAAAGCATTTTAACACTGCTGGTTTAAAGCACACAAGTCTCCTTGGAGATGATGTTTCAGTCCTTCTTGGAATGGGACACAGGAACTCGTATTTTCTACGAAGTCCTTGGTTAGAGAACCACATGTGGAGTGGAGAGAGCCCTGGCTTGAGGATCAGAATTTTGGGTTCTGTTCGCAGCACCTGGGGCAGGTGCTGTGCTGTGTCATCTGCCTTTTAGACCTTAGCACCCTGATCTGTACCATGACAGGTGGAGTACATAACTTTGAAAGGCAGTTCTGGCTCCAAATATCTGTGATTCATTATTTGTGTGACGTACACACAGAATTTACCTGGAGCCCAGGAGTTACAGAATTGGCAACTGATTCAAACAACATCCTGCAACACTATAAAGTTAAAAAAAAAAAACAACCACCCTCTTCTTTCTCCTTTAATGGCCACCATTTTCTACCCGCATCACTGATTCCTGATCCATTTTTTTGATGGTTGAAGGAGAAGTAGGAAAAAGAAGCCATCTCTCAAAATGTCGCTTTTGCACTTCAGTATTATAAGACTCACTTCTTGATGTTCCCCTTCTTAGTGTGCATGTAATTTACACAGTAAAACACTGCAACAATTTAAAACACTGCAACAATTTGACCCTCTTTCAAATCATCTACTCCTGCTTTTTAAATTAGTATCAACCTCCACTCAGAACTTTGGTTGTTTTTTTAAGACTGACTTTTGATGTGAATATTTTCAAGCTCAAACAATAAAGTATGTTTTTATCCAGATACGGAGAGTAATGATTAGGTAGACAGTTGCAGCTCAGTAGATCCTGCCCTCTACTAGTCGGTCTGGCTTCCAGTACTTTTTTCCTATGTCTGTTTTCCTTGGCAACACTTACTTCATCCCTTAGTCCTTCCTTAGATTGTAGGTGTGGGTATAGTTGTCCTAATCTGAATTTTTGTGTAGAACATAACTGTTTTACACAATGGAAAGGCTTTTGAAGCTTGTTCACTAGCGGTTTTTTTTTGAAATAGCAGATTTTTAGGGTGAACTACTTTGTTTATAAATTTGAGTTAGTATTTGAAATAAGATGTATTTATTTAAATGAAGATAAAGACAATATAGGCACAAGGTCATCACTTAATACATGACAGCAGTGAGCCACATGGAAAATTGATAAATAACTATTGCTTTGACAGTTTAAGACATTATCTTCTAGGAATGATCTGTGTTTATTTTGCTGGTGTAGGTAAGGAAGGAGGGACCTCATAGCAATCATACGGTCAGTCTGGGCATAACTGGGACCCCCCAGGTGTGCCATCTGTCAGTTGACCCCAGCAGAGCAAGATTTACATTTTGAGTTCCTTCTAGCCCTTTCTGCCTACCCTGCAGCAAACAAATTTATAACCTGGAAAAGAATCCAAATAACACACCCTTCCTTCCTTCAAAATAATTATGTGTGATCCGACTAGTTTTTAATCTAGTCTGGGCCAGAGGACAACATGGGTATTCTAAGTGCACTTACACTGGCTTGTCACTTAGCCACCGGGAGCCTCAGTTTCCACGTGTGTGCAAGAGCTACAGTGTGCTTCCTAGAACTACTGCTGGAAGCAAAGGAGAAAATGAGTGGGAACTTCATAGCACGGTACTAAGTAAAGCATGTTTGTTTTTATTGACTGAAGCTGGGTTAAAATATTGATTTCCTTTTTAATAATCATCTTGGCTCCTTGATTTATTTGTAGTCAGGATCAAACAGTGTTGCAGGAAGGCACCACAGTTTGCTGTGCCTTAACCCCATAACATCAAGGACTATTTCCTTTGACTTCTCTCCCCCTCATTCCTGAAACCTGACATTTTATTCTTTTTTTTCCCCATCTCGCTGCAGCAAATGAGAGCTGGAACTCTGTACCTTGCAACATGATCTTCCATATAGTTTGAGAATTCATTGCCAACCACTTTGCCTACCCAGACAAAGTATCTTTCAGTCTTAGCTCAAACTAGATGGAACCTGTCAACACTTAAATTACCAGGTTTCCTCTGAGAGCCCAAAAGGCAAAGTTACAAGTCACTAGTTGGTACCCAGGGGTGAATAGGCTCCAGCATGATGCTTTTAATGTCATTTATCAAGTCTTAACCCATTGCTAAGCCTGTTTCCTCACAGCTTTCATTCTAGGATTTTATGACTGAATCCCCACTAGAAATGCTCTATAAATGAATGAAATGTGGGTGCCATCTTCTGGCAGCTATTGGGAATTACTTAGTAGGAAGATGGGGTTTATTTACAGGGTCTATTCTTGTGCATCAAAGGAAAAATGCACAATTATCATCTTTTTAAAAAATCAGGTCTTATGCTCTGATTTTAGAGCACCCTGTAATTGTATATAGTATCTTTTCCTCTAGTCCTCAGCTATGATTGTTGGCTAAAAATTGGTGCTTTGGAAAATGTCCTAGAGTTAAATTATTCTTAGAGAACTCGAGATGTCTTTCTATACTTACCCTGTGGTTTATGGTCAGCTCATTAACAGGTTCCTAGCTTCTCCCCTCCATCCCTTCTGAGTATGTAATATTATTTCCTTGCTTGCAGGTATAGTGACTCTGTAGTGGCTCATTGTGTCTGGAAATGACAGTGTCAGATTCACACTATCAATCACCCTGACAATTTTCATCCTGGAAAATTCCCTTAAACTCTTATCTTTAGGCTATGCCATCTATTCAGTCAACCGACTAACATTTGCTGAACTTGTGTTGTGTTCAGTTAGGAGATTCACAGGTCATCAAAGGGACACTGACAGGTCAACAAATAATTGATAACTGGTCAAAGCCCTACACTAAAGAAAATAATGAGTCATTGAAAGGAGAGATTAAATAATGTCATTTGGAATCCTTTCTGTACAATTTAGAGGAACACAGGCAGAATAATCCCAAGGTGAAGCTGAAAGAAAATGTTATTTTGTTTTTTTAGTTTAGCTTGAGACTTTTATATCTGAGTAAGGCCAGTCCACTTGAACAAAGCCCCACTCTGAATGTTGATTCTTGTAATAAACTTGGAAGCTGGGCTTATATACAGTTTAATTTTTTTCCCCAAACCTTACTCTGTATTTTTTTCTTTGTAGTTTTGAAGAAATTCCTGTTTCTCAGTTATGTGTTAATCTTCATCTCTTCAGTGTTTTCCAGAATTGAAAGAGGTTTTAGAATGTCCTTTGGGAAATGAGAATTGGAATTTAAACAAAATGAATGACTATTCAAGGTACTAACTGTAAATGCACTGGAAAATAAGCTTGCTGGTTGGGAAAGCTGATGAACTCTTTGTGAGAATTGTGCTAGTTTTATGAAACACATGTATTAGATCTATAACTTGATTGTGAGAAAGAACAAGTAATTCATTATCATCAGCCTATACTTCTGTTCTCATGGCCAGTTATACAGCCGAGGGATTATAATTCATCCAGAATGATTAGCAGAGGTGAGACTGTGTAGTCACAGACACACAGCTCTAGAAGCAAGATCCCCTTTGGTGTGGTGGTTCATTTGGGAGGTGATACTAAGAAGCATGTGTGAGGGCATAGAGTAATTGAAATGGAGAAGGGAAAAAGCCAATAAGGGGTCTGTTAATGAGCTAATGAGCAGATTAATTTGTGGGGGACTGTCTAGGAAGTTGTATAGAAACTTAGAATTGTCCCACCAGAGTCTAGGGAGGCTGCGGCATTCATCCACCAGTGCCTGTCCTCCGCTGGTGGAGGGTCGCCCCCAGTGTGTCACTCTCCTGCTTTCACACCCCTGCCCTTCCTAGTAGTGCCAGAGCTGAAATCGCCCTTAGGCAAAGGAGCAGATTCACTGGTCTTCGGAAGGGAAGCTGCCGGCCTGTGGAAACTTCCTTCCATAGCTGCACATACACGGCAGGCCATCAAAAGCACCTCCTGTACACACGTGCACACATACCATACTCATATTCGCATGTGTGAGGGAAGAAGTGAAATCAAGTGTGAAGTCAATAATGAGGAATTACTCCTTTGTTTGAATATGAGAATGGTGGTTACATTTTTTAAAAGGTCTTTGCCAGCTGGACAAATATCTTAAAGTGTTTTCAGGTGAAATTATATGATATCTTGGGTTTACTTTAAAAGACTGCAGCGAAAAATGTGGGGATAAACGAAACGAGTGGCAAACATAATGGGGAGTGAGTACATGGTGATTCATTAGACTATTTTTTTTTATTCAATATAGTATTATCTTCACTATTGGGTATGTTTGAAAATTTCCAAGGTAAACTAATTTTAAGAAAAGGTGTTGATAGCTAATGATAACTTTAAAACTCTTTAGGGTGGCTTTTTATAAATTGGGATCATTTGGAGCTAACATAGCACTCTGAGTGTGTAGTGTAAACCACAGCTATAGAGGCCCTTCTTGATCAACAGTGTTATTTTTTTCTTAGGCTGCTGGGTCACAGGGAGGATACTTTTATTATAGGCTCATGGATACCGGTTGGGGTTTGTTTTTGTTTTTGTTTTTAAGAGAAAGCACAGAATTCTTCATGTTCCTGCCCCATAGTTTACCATGACTGAGTTTAGTTTTGCACAGAGAAGAAATGTGACTGTGGTTGATACTGTGTCCATGAGAGAGAAGGACTTTCTTGCCTCAGGACTCGGTAAGACCTCCTGGCTTTGTCGTCAGTGTTTCCTTTGGTAATGACATTCCCAGCCACCTGTATCTGTCTCCCTAACCTAGCAGTAGAAACTTAGGGGATCTGACTTTAAAATGAAGGCTTATTGAAATAAGCAAATTAGACTATAAATCTGACTATGTGGGAATATTCTCAGAGTTTATCTCGGGAAACGAAAAGAATTCTAAGGATGCTACTGTGATTAAAACACTTGTGGAAAGTTCTTTGAAAATTGTCTAAGAGTTAAGTATGCAACACACACACACACACACATGTGCACGCATAGCTATGTGTCACAGCACTAGATGTTCATTTTTATTTTTAGTCATTTATAATTAGGCTTTTCCTATGATCCATGACCCATTTTGCCCATATATCCATTCCTCAGGGATGGCTAAGATCAGCTTTTAACCTGCTTTAGAAATCTTTTCAATCCAAAATAGAATTTGTTTCATGTTTGGATAGAGAAATAAGCTTCCACTGTTTCTTACAGTTTCATGTGGCAACTTATGAGGTCCAGAGATATTATTTTCTTAGGAGAGCTCATTTAGCGCTGGAAAGCAGCATGGGACAGTAAGAAGAATATGAAATCGAACTTGAATTTAGATCCTAGCTCAGCTATGGGGACCATGAACAATTTATTTTGACTGTTTTATCTCAGTTTCCTCCTCTGTAGAATGGGGATGATACTACCCATTTGAAAGGGCCAAGACAATTGAATGAGTTGCCATAGTTAGAACACATAGCCTATGCCTTATTTGATGCATAGCAGAGCCAATGAATGCTTGTGTTCTTCCAGAGAGCCTTTGACATGAGATGCACTCATTTTGAGAACATGCTCAGTAAAGTCATTTTTTTTGCTCTGTGTTGTTGCTAGTACTGTGCTCTCTCCTTTTAACATCGGCCGAGTTGGCTGGAGGAAGTGACAGCAGCTGGGCTGCAGGTGAGAGGTGACCCAGAGAAGGGATGGAGAGAGCAGCGTCAGCTTCCGAGCCTAATGCTCCCTTGGCTTTCTCACTGTGGCTGTTACTGGGGCCACACTGGGCAGTCATGGTGCCTTCAGGAGTCGATCTTCTAGTTGTCCATCTTCAGTAACAGGTTTTTGTGATGGGCAGCTTCGTTAGAAGACATCTATACTCAGACTCCATCATATATCGCCCCTGCTGGAGATTCTGATTGATCACGTCTTGGGAGAGGAAATACCCTCCCTTCATACAGAACTCTACCTGATAGGCAAGTCTTTCATTTACGGATTAGACTGAATATTTCTCTCTATACCTTCTACTTACTGAAATCATTTAGGTAAGTCCATTTCTTCTTTACCAGGACAGCTCATGAGATATCTGAAGGTCAATCTCAGGGCCTTCTTGAATTTTCAGTTCTCCAGACTAAACAATTTGCACTCCCTCTCTTCCTCTTCTGATTTGGCTAGGACCTTCATTCATTTCCTTCAGTGTTATTATCTCAGCTTATAATTGTATGTTCATTAGTGTGTGGTTATTTGATTAGTGCAGGAGTTGGTCGCACTGCTTATCAAATATTTCTGGCTTTTCACTTTCCCGGCGCAAGGTAGAATAGCACTTTCTTCCCTGGGGTTGGGTGAGACTGTGCAACTAGTTTTGGCCAATAATTTGTGAATGAAATTGATGTATGTATCTCCAGGCCAGAGATGAACTGCTGAGCAGAGACCCTACAGAACTTTCTTTTCTTCCACTAAAGTAACTTTGACTTCCTAGATAATGGGTTGCTCTATCCACCTGTGTCCTGGTTTCAGAAAAGAAGAGGCCCCAGCCAACCCCTGATGGTCGTGTAGCCCTGATGAGAAAAAAATAGGACTTTGTTGCTTTAAGTCATTGATATTTTAGGTGTGTTACTCAGCATAGTAGCACCTATCCAGATTTAAATAATTATATCTGGGTTCTTACTAAACAATAAGCATTATGCAGTTGGACTGTGTGTTTCTCTTCACCTTTGAATCTTCAGTATCAAGCACAGTACTGGCTCAGAGAAGGCACTGACACTTCTGTGTTGCATACATGAATAAATAAAAATTGAGTTTTGAATCCCATGTCCATCCTTGCAAGTTTCTGGACTTGGTTTACTTCAGTATTCCTTTTCTAAAATGTATATACCACCCCACTCCCTCCAGTCAAACTCAGCTTTCCAGTTTCAGAGTTATTAAGCAGCTGGCATGTATATCCCCCAAATGAGAAAGGAATGCAAACCACACTCACCTGGTTCTCAGCAGAAGTGAATGGCATACAGTTGACTTAATTCAGAACATCTCCATCACAAGCTTATTGCTACCTCTGAAGATCAGGAGAGAGGTAATCTGCCCACCACTGGTACATTTCTGTATCGTATGTAGCCATTTGATACCATAATGGCACAGCACCTGCTTTCCACTTGAGGTGGTTTTCATTTCAAGAATAAGCCTTCCAAAATGAACACTCCTCTTGTAAATTGACAATCTGTAGCTTTCATGCGCTGTTGTGAGGGTGGGAAGCTGTGAGGTGGGGCTAATAAGACTCAGCTTATAAACTTGTCAGTGGATTCTGATTGGCAAAAACCATGAGTTTTTAAACTATCGTAAGAACTTTAAAGAAAGAAAAGGGTAAGACTTATTAGATGGGGAAAAAACATTGATAATGCATGTGCACACACATGCCCAGAATCCTCTGTTTATTGACTGCCAAGTAAGCATCAGATTACACAGTAATTTAAGGTTCATTTTCCTATTTTATACTTGTGGTCACCTAACCAACTTTTAGTTGTTATTCCCCAACTTTGTTTAAGAAAACTGAGGCCCAGAGTGGCTAATTATGTTGGTCATGGGTGAATCAGACTTGAACCTAGGCCTAACTCACATTAATTCTGTTCAAATGGCTTAGTAGGCTTTGACAAAACCCCACTGATTTTTAGAACTTTTGTTTTAACTTTTCAGAAGGAAAATAATGAAAATTAGGCTTTTTTTTAACCTTACATTTGAATTATTAGTAAGTGATTTACAAACATATCTCATATATTGTATACATATTCCATGATCCCAGAATTATGGTTAATGGGGAATTGGCGTTGACTGAGATAAGTGATAGACTCCACAAGCAGTTGCCTTCTGATCCCAAGGTTTTATCAGCCGGTGCAGAAATAAAACCTTTACTACAGAAGCTTGTAGACTTGACTGTGATAGTATCTTTTATTTGCTGAGCTGCTTTGCCAATTGCTGTGTCAAATGCTTTATATTGTTATCTTTTTAGGAGGGAAAAGAAGCCATGAATACAGCCCACTGTGTTAATAGGTGTAGAAAGTGCTAATGTAAGAATTCAAATAAAGGCCCTCCATAGGGATGTGCAGGTTGTTTATTCCAGAGGGAATGAGAAAGGGCTGAAGTCCAGCCTGCCCTCTTCTTGCCCAGCTCTGTGCCATGCCAGAGAGGAGGCATCCTGGCCCAGCAGCAGTCTGGGTGCAGCTAGAGGAGAGGAAGTTCTACTCATTTCCCTTCATCTAACATGTTTTGTATGCCTTGCATGTGCTACAGGCTTTAGATAGGTTATCTTGTTAGTTAAATCTTAAAAACAACTCTGTGGAATAGGTGTGGCTTGCTATTCTAGTTTTATAGATGGTAGAAAGGGAAGAACATATGGGGAAAATGAACTGATGAAATGATACTTATCTGCTACGTGCTTAGACACTTCATATTAACCCTATAAAGGTGGTTTTATAGCTTGTTTTAAATAGATGATGAACTAGAAGCTTAGGCTAAATAACTTATCCGGCTTGCATAACTGGTAATTACAAACCCAGGTTTAAACCCAAGCCTGTGTCACCCTGACTCCAATGCTCTTGCGCGTATATTAGTGTCAAAATGGGAAAAGAACAAGGAAGAATTCTTTAAGGAGGCATCTTTTGAATTAGTCACACACACACACACACACACATTGAATTAGTCCTATATATGTGTGTGTGTGTGTGTGTGTGTGTGCATATATACATATATATATACATACATACACACATGTACATGTAACTTTGGCAAATAAGTCATCATCATACATGAATTAATTCAGTTTTCTAGAAGATTTAAATAAAGTTTCATGCAGTCATCTCAGAAGTTATGCCAAATAAAAGACTCTGACTTATAAAACATAACTGTTAATATTAATGACCACTTGGTTAATTATTGAAAGGCTGGCATCTCCATTACTGTCTTACTTCTGTATTTCCTATTTCCTTCTTTCTTGTAGTATGTTATTTGGGAATACTAGCACCTTCTTGCAAGACAGATCAGGTCCGTCCCTCCTCAGGCTAAATGTGTATGCTCAGACATGTTCTGCTGCTTGTCCAAGCTCACACTAAAGCTTTGACCAGTGAAGGGGCAAAGTTGGCACTTTGCTATGAAACCTCTGCTATTTCCCCTCTGAGCCATTCTGCCTAATGTCAAATCAGGTCACTGCCACGGGGAGAATACTATGTGTGTGCCCCTCTGACATCTGCAAAAGGTGTGGGAATAAGACAATGCTGTTAATGTGTCACTAGGGCTGTGTGACCTTGAATGAGCTGTTTCTCCTCTCTGAACTTCAGTTTTTTTACCTACAAAGCAAGGGACTTCATATATATGATTTCTGGCCATGAATGAGGAAAATTCTAAAATCTCCCCCTAAACTGGGGTCACTAAAATACCATAGATGGGTGGCTTTCTTAGAAGAAGGTGGCCGCCCCTACTTCCCCAGAATGTTTCTCAGAATGTCAAGTAATCTTGAAAAAAACAATTTTACTCCTTTGAAGAATAAATCACAATATTTTTACAGGAAGGTTTTATATTGTTTATTAACAACCAAAGAGACTGCTCCCCGAGGGGACTTATCAGAATCACAGAAGGACTTTGTCAACATCATCCCATTCAGTACCCTTGCTGCTGTTAGTGGGGGTTTAGTTTGCTCTCCTCGGTTCTTGTCCCTGCCACAACAAGGAGTTGAAGTGCAGAGACACAAGTGAAGCAAGTAAAAGTGTTATTTGTATACACTGTAAAGGAGGAGCGGGGCAGAGTCAAGGTAAACAAAAGCAGGTTTACTTGAGTAAAGCAGAGAGGAAGGAAAAACAAAGGAGCTCATTAAACTGCTGTGCAGCATAGGGCAAATCCCTTGCCAACTCCTAAAGCCAGTGTCACCTGATGTCCAGTGTTCACTTGAATCTCCACAGTGTGGGAACTAAGTCTCTACCACCCCAGGGTTTGGGGGAGCTGCAGAGCTCTGGATGGAGTGAGATCATGTTCTAAGAACTTCCCAAAGGCAAAGGAAAGAGATTTGCAGGCAGGCAACTAAGGAACATGATCATACAGCTGCAGTCCCGTCCAGGTCATCCAGGTGACAGGAACTTGCAAACCCAAATCAAAGCTCTCAGCAGCACCCGTACTTACCTGAAGTAGGACAGGGAGAGTGACTCTCGAAGAAAGGCGAGCGCAGGCAACCTCAGAGAGGAGGCACACTTTAGAGTATATGGTCTGGGGTTTTATAGGGCTTTTTAGGGTTAGTGTAAGGCATGATGTATATAATGATTCATAATTCCTTTGAAGTTTTGTCTTAAGAATAGGGTTATTTAGGTGACTATATTGGCCTAGATCCTGGCATTCTTTGTCCACATAGGTTTATTTACACTTCTGAGGTCTGTCTCCTGCCCTGGTTACAAAGTTACTTGCTTAGGGGCTGGAGGAAGAAGAAAAAACAGCATATAGGATAAATTAAAGAGTATGCTGGGCCTTTTCTGCAGGCTAAGTAGATTTAACACTGGCAGGATCTAATTGCTACAATGAAGACAGAGGCTGTGCCCAGATACTTTTTTTAATCTGGGGAATATCTGGACATTCCAAGTCACTCCTGGCCTTTGGAACTTCAACTGATTAACTCATTAACTGTGTGAATCCATTCTGGCCCTCTAGTTTTATCTGGTTCACTCTTTGAGTCCCTTTTAGTGGGCTTTACTGGCCTATTCTCCCTTCACCTGCTCATATCTACTTTTCTGCCTAACAGTACCATTGGGGACCACACATAATGAGGCACTTATTATGGTTATTGCTGTGCCACATGAGTTGGGGTAAAAAAGATAACTTTTTATGAAACAGCAAGTATTATTGAGATACTCGAGTCTTATATATATCTGCATAGAAAAATCTTTTTTATCTTCATAAAAGTCTTTTGTATACATAAATATATACAGATAAAATTTATCTAATTCTATGTATAGGTTTAATAACAAGACATAAAAGTTTTATCTCTTTGATAGATTTTTTTCCCTTCACGTAAGTATATTTTCCAAGGGGATCTATACAAGTACTAATTTCACTTGTCTACTAGTATTTATTAAACTACCTACCTGAGTTCTCACATATCTACTAGAATAAAACTATGAAGATGGGAGAAGACAAATAACAATTTATTTTCACAACTCAGTGATTTTTATTATTTTCACAAAGTTGTGCAACCTTTACCATGTTCTAATTTTAGAATA
Source organism: Manis pentadactyla (assembly GCF_030020395.1). Lineage (NCBI taxonomy): Eukaryota > Metazoa > Chordata > Mammalia > Pholidota > Manidae > Manis > Manis pentadactyla. The sequence goes on along the minus strand of NC_080019.1, from coordinate 121,712,262 downwards.
TTCTTATTCCAAAAAGCCCAGAACTCATCAGCAATTACTCTCCATTCCCTCCTCCCCTCAGCCCCTGTTAACTCCTGATGTATTTTGTCTCTCTAGGAGACAAAGAATACTTAGTTCTTGGAGCTTAATAATTTGAATAGGATGGAATGTGATAAAGTTTAATTGACTAGAATATAAGGGAGTCAGGGATAGAGTTCCACTTTTCACTTGATATTCTAAAGATAATCAACAAAGAACTAAATATTATTAAGTCCCAGTAATATTAAGGTCTTCTAAGGAAAAACGATCAAATAAACCAGAATCAAGGAATCAGTGACAGGAAGGGAGGCTCAGAGGCAGTTTTACTTTGTGTTTTTAAGAACAAACATACCAATGTTTCCATGAGAAGCGACTCCCCCGCCCCCCAGGCATTAGGCCATCTCTCCATTCCTCCCTCTTTTGCTGCTAACAAGCTCAGTGGTATGTATGCATCTTCTTTTTGTTCCTACTCATGACTTTGGATAATTTACCAACCGCTAAACCACCAGAGTCCCTTGATTTTACCTTCCTGTAATTACACAGAAGTCCTTGGATGAGTTCAGAGATGGCACCTGTCGGGACTGATGCCCACAGCCAAAGTGTGCAGTCGAATTTTTTCCCTTCCTTTGTCTTTTTCCTCCCAGCCCCTCCCTGGCTGTGTTTTAGTTACATGGCAACCCATCTGCCATGATAGCTGGTGTCTGGTAGCTGGTGTCAGCTTATTCTCACTTAAGCTCGGCTCGGGAGAGTTTTCAAGGAGGGCATTTGAAGCTTGTGTATGCTGGGAAGGCTCCAGTTATAGAACTGCAGACTACAGTGTTACAGGTTGAGTTTGTTCTCAGTTCTTACCCCACAGCAACAAAGAATTGAAAAGCAGAAACACAGTAGGGAAGCAGAGTGAAAGTTTTATTTGAATACACTCCAAGTGAGGAGGGGGCTAGAGTCAAAAGTAGACTAAGGTGGGGAACTTTTAGAGGAGGGTTTGTTTATCATGACTTAGCTGGGGAGGCTCTTCCTTTGGTTGACAGGATGAGACCATTTGCTTGACAGCTCTAGTTATACACCATTCCTCTTGGTGCTCATGTCTTTTCCCAAAATGCACACACAGAAGCCCATGGTGTGGGCTTTGGGGCAGTGAGCAAAACTGCAGTTTTATTTTAATGAGATTATGAGGAAGTGTGGTTTGGGCGGTTTGTAGTTTTGTTGGATTGTGCCTGTGCTGGGGCCTGGTTGGGATGGGCTTGGTCCATAGGTAAGTAGTTATCTCCTGCAAAGCCTGTGTTGTCCTCACACGGGACCCCTACCTGGGCAGTCTGGGCAGTTTCTCCTTAACTTTATCTCCCCCCCCCCCCCCCCCCCCCAGCTGCTCCTGTCTATCTTCCTACAGAACAGAAGGGCTCAGGCAGCCTACATGAAAACAATGGTTGTCACAGGGGATGAGCTTCTGGAACAATGCAGCCTTAGGGACTTTGTTTCTAACTTCTGGGGCTTAGCAAAATGAGCCTCAGCAATATTCTCTCTGCTAAAGTTCTCTCTGCTCTTTAAAGAAGTAACAAATATCCCAAGTCACCCTAACTCCTGAATATTAGAATTTAGCCGAATACTTTATGCAACTTTATTGAAAGAAGGGCCAACATTCTCACTAGGGGCATAAAAAGTAACTGGAAGGAAAAAGAATATTTTATTATTGGCAGGAATGTGCTGGTATATATACTAACACATGAAAATACATTAGAACATCTCCTTTAATCCAGCAGAGGGCAGAAGGGAGTTTTAGCTTTTCCCTCCTAAGACTATCTAAACAAAATTGTGACCATCCAAAGCAAAATTCAGCGACATGTTTGTAAACAAATTACACCCAGTCTGCTAATGCATAAGTTATTCTGGCTGTAAAGACAGGTCCCAGCTAGTGTGCTAAGAGCCACTTTAATCTTGTCCAGGAGAAAAGAAGTATAGAATTCTGAGTTATTTATGCCCAAAAGGGGATGTTGTGGAATGCAAATTATAATACCACTCCTAATTGATTCAGATCTTATTTAGTAACCACAATGCAACATTTCACGATTTTTCCCGATTATATTATGGCACTCCAAATGCTAGAATGAAAGACTTTGAAATAACAATCAGTAAATTATTTCATTAACACATGTTTCGCTTTGAAAGTAACTGCACATACATGTGACCCTATGAAACAGTGAAAATGATTTTCACAACCTATTTTGGATTCTGAGAAGTCTATCTTACCTTAATAGCTAAAACTTGGAGTGGTAGTATTTGTTACATTGTAAAGATGAAATTAATACTGAAACCTGATGGCAATTGAGAAATGAATCCTTGCCTTAATGTTTATGATAACTTTGAATCCTGGTTTGTAAGTCTGGCTTTTGAAAACCACTTTTAAAAGGAAAATAAGATATCCATGCTGACTTTGTAGTGAAAGCTGTTTTTACTTGGGTAGTACGTGATTCTTAGATTGGGTTCCTCAGGAAGCAGCCCCTGAATTGGAGTTACGATATTTATTTAGGAATGCTCTTGCGATCAGCATCCCTGGAAGGGATGGCATGGAAGCAGGATCAGGCAGAGGGAGAAGTCAGGTTTTCTTGCTGCTACAATGCCAGCCTTAGCTAAACCCACTGGGAACTCAAGATTTGAATGATTCTCCAGAGTATCCTGAACTAGGGCCCCCTTACATTGATCAGTTACTGGATATGCACCCCAGCGCCCACCCCAACCATAGAATGTGACCGTGGTTGAGGTAGTTCTTTGCAGCCATGACAGTCCTTAAGGGATTTTGCTGGCAGCACTCCCAGCAGCTGAGACCAGAAGTCTTTGTTGAAGGGGGATCTGGGTGGTACCTACAGCACAGCACAGGCAGGGGGAGAAAGAGCCCCAAAAGTTAGACACACTGGAGTCTCTTTCTGATGAATTATGGACTCTTTAACATTGGATAACTTGTTGATTGCTTTAAAACAAAATATGGAAGGAAATGGTACTAAATAAAAGACTTTTTCATGGCTCATGTGGTTTGGAAAACAGGTTTTTTTTAAAAAAAATACATTTTCATAAAAGAATGTTAAATTTTGAAATACAATGATATATAGTACAAACACATACACAGTTTATTACATCGGGATTGTCCTATGAATAATAAACTATGTTAACGAAAGACAATTGTAATAAATAATGGAATTGTAGTTTGTGGTAGTTCTTTGCAACCTTTAGGGAAAAGTTGTTAAATTAGTCACAAAGAGCAATGCTGGTAGACTGCCAGATAATGTAGCATCAGTAAATATATAATACAAAAACAGGAGACTGGGAGGGCAGATGTAATTCATGCAACTGACATTTAGGTCTAGTTTTTATTTAAGCATTTCATGTTTAAACTCTTAATTCCATCTGTTTGCTCCTTTGTTATTCATAGTTTCATTGGGTACAGACCCCTGTGCCTGTCTGGTACGTATCTGAGACATGGTTCTCACTCTCAGAGAGTTCCCAGTATCATCTAAAAGCCACATTTGTTATCACTACCAATCTCATCAGGAAATTACACAACAATTTGGGAAGATGGTAAGCCCATGGTACAAAAGAAGAGTCTTCTAAAATTTAATTTTTCATTAGCAATAAATATTTCAGTTGTTTTTGTGAAGACAGGCCAATTTTGTCCACTTTTTTTGAAAATGTCTTCAGATACCCAAATCTGAATAGTCACAGTTTATCAGTTGTTATTTAAAATAAAACTGGTGTTGCATGAGGAAAGCTGCTAACTGGGCCCACAGCTCGAGCGTGAGTGTCCTCCTTGAAGACGGCTTTTGTGCTTCTTGTTTATTACCAGTTCTGTCATACAGAATATTAGAAAGCTGGCACAAGACTTGGGATTTAATAAAATCAATTCATTTTTCATGTCTATTAAGGATTTTCTTAAGTGAAACTGGATTTTTTAAAAATGCTAGTGCATGTTCGTAATAAAGAAACCCGTGATGGCTGGCGCAGTTTAGTGCCACTGTCTTGACTAATGCTGAGGCGTCAGCAGTTTTTCCCTCCACTGCTTTTGTACTATCAGGTGCAAGTGTCAACAGAGTGAAAAAGGCAAATAATGAGTTAGTATTATGAAAAGAGTTATGACCTCACTGCCCCCTCAAAGTGTCCCACTTTCAGTGTCCACCACCCACATTGAGAATTGCCTGTATAGAAGAAGGTTTAAGCAGGGAGAACTAGGGGTAGGAGACCTGCTTTGGCAAGACATGTAAGAGCCTGGCTTTCTATGGGGGCAGCAGAGATGGAGAACTGGGAAGGGGTGAGAAATGTTGCAGAGGTTATAAAGACAGATTTGGCTGTAGAAGGGCAGGGAAGAGTTGAAGCATTCTGAGGCTTTCAGCCTGGATAGCTGAGTGGATGGCAATGCCATTAATGGAGCTGATGACTAGAGGAAAAGGAGCCCTGGTTTATGATCGAAAATGAGACTGCTTTCACTGTGAAAGAAAAAGCTGCCATAATTTTTCCACTTGGAAAAGGATGGATTCTAGCTCTGACGAACAAAGTGCTGCTCTCTGGGCCCGGCAGCAGCCTAGGATCTGGTGTCCTACGGATCATGAACTGTCACTCTGGGAAGCTCAGCACATTCTACATTGATGCATCAGACTCGTGTGTCTGTGCTTCCTATAATAGTGTTTTCTCTTTCTGTTTCTAGGAATGGTGCAAAAGCTGGACCAAAAACTTCCAGTGGCCAATGAGTACCTGTTGCTCTCTGGAGGAGTCCGGGAAGGTGTGGTGGACCTGGATTTAGATGAGCTTAATGTCTACGCCCGGGGCACAGACTATGATATGGACTTTACTCTTCTGGTGCCAGCCCTTAAGCTGCATGACCGTAATCAGCCTGTGACACTTGATATGCGCCACTCAGCCTTGTGCCATTCTTGGCTGAGCCTTCGGCTTTTTGATGAGGGGACGATCAGCAAATGGAAAGACTGCTGCACCATTGTAGATCACATCAATGGTGCCACCAACTACTTCTTCTCCCCAACCAAAGTAGCTGACTGGTTCTATGACTCCATCAGCATTGTCCTATCAGAGATACAGAAGAAACCCCAGCGAGGGATGCCAAAGGTGGAAAAGGTAGAAAAGAATGGGACCATCATCTCCATAATTCTGGGTGTGGGGAGCAGCCGCATGTTGTATGATATCGTCCCTGTGGTATCTTTCAAAGGTTGGCCTGCAGTGGCCCAGAGTTGGCTCATGGAGAACCACTTTTGGGATGGGAAGATCACTGAGGAAGAGGTCATCAGTGGGTTTTACCTGGTGCCTGCTTGCTCCTACAAGGGTAAGAAGGATAATGAATGGCGTCTGTCCTTTGCCAGGAGTGAGGTGCAGTTGAAGAAGTGCATCTCTAGCAGCCTCATGCAGGCCTACCAGGCCTGCAAAGCCATCATCATTAAACTCCTCTCCCGGCCCAAAGCTATCAGCCCCTATCACCTCAGGAGCATGATGCTCTGGGCCTGTGACAGACTTCCTGCCAACTACTTGGCCCAAGAAGACTATGCAGCCCACTTCTTGCTGGGCCTCATCGATGACCTGCAACACTGTCTGGTCAACAAGATGTGCCCCAATTATTTCATCCCCCAGTGCAACATGCTGGAGCACCTGTCAGAGGAGACAGTCATGCTCCACGCGCGGAAGCTCTCCTCCGTTCGCTCAGACCCGGCAGAGCACTTGCGCACCACCATTGAGCACGTCAAGGCAGCCAACCGGCTGACACTGGAGCTCCAGAGGCGAGGCAGCACCACCAGCATCCCTTCTCCGCAGTCCGACGGTGGTGACCCCAACCAGCCTGACGACCGTTTGGCCAAAAAACTGCAGCAGCTAGTGACTGAGAACCCGGGAAAGTCCATCTCTGTCTTTATTAACCCTGATGATGTCACAAGGCCCCATTTCAGAATCGATGACAAATTTTTCTGAGCACTGTGCTGCCTTTTTTTCTTTCTCTTGGTTCTAAAACTCTCGTAAGGTGTAGTGTGGTTTGTGATGCCGTCTTTCTGTTTTTTACATATCCAGCCGAGATTGGATCTATTAAGAACACATTTTAAGCTTCCTGGTTCTGCAGGACGGTGCGGGCTCTGAAACAGTATATTACTATTTCATATTCTGCCTCTGATTTTGTTATTTACTTTTGTAGTTATTGTCACCTTGTTTGTTTTTGGTTTTGGGATTTTAAGAACTTGAGCCATAGATGAAAATGCCCATGAATTCTCTTGCTTTTGCCTGTTTCATACTTTGTGCAAATTTGTTTATGGGGATGGGAAACAAATTTCTTTCTGACATTTCAGGATTCTATTATTGTTTTGTTTTGTTTTGCGTCTTTATTTTTTAATGTGCTTCCATCCCTGCAGATATTTGAGAGTCATCTGAACCTGGGAACTTCCTGGCACATTAGGTGGATTTATTGCTTCTCACCAGTGGCCAGAATAGTCTCCCCCTTTCCACCAAACAATGTAGACTTTGAAAGTGATAATGCTACAAATTGTGTTTTGGAGCAATTTCATTGAATGTAACTGTCCTCAACTCAGAACTCTGGATGGTTTGGAAGCTGTGTGGAACAACTTTCCAAACAGAACTAAGGTTTCCAAATGGTAGTTTTAGAGTGTGTAATTATTTGAAGCCTTATTTAAATCCTACTAAAGAACACACCATTATAATTGTTATTTGCACTGATGAAATCTTTGCCACCATCAGAGTCCCAGTGTGTGTGTGTCAATATAAATTGACATTCACTGTTGCAATGCTATCATTTTTTCATTTAGCCCATTTCTCTCAATCAATAGAATTTCTTTGCATTTGTTTAGTTCTCATTTAATTGTGGGGTCCTGTTTTGCCCCCTTTGATATTCCTGGTTCCTGTCACTGAGGGAAATTTTTAAAGCTTTATACCTGCTAATGACTTTATCTGAAGCTGGGGAAACATACTTGATAGATAGGTTGTCATTGCATGTATTGCTTTTGGGCTATAGAGATAAGGTATTCTGGTAAAGTCTCTTGGCTCCTACTGACAGTTTTAAGGAAAAGTAGCAGGAAGAACTGATAGTCCCCAAGTAGAAGTTACCATGTCTGTTTAAAAGCAGGTTTTGCCATGGAGCAGGAACCAGGACATATCTGTGGGGGTAGCCGTGGTGGAGAGGCGTCCTGTCTTCATAAATGAAATTACTTGCCAGTTTTAGGTGCCACAAGGCTGTGGCTCCCAGTTTTGGTGTGGACTCACGGTGAACTATGCTGTTGGGGAGGCCGGGGGTCTGCTGGTCTCTCAAAGGATGACCATGGTGTCTGCTGTTGGAAAAGCCAAGCAACATTTTGGATTTGATCTTGACTATCCAGACTTACAGGTTGGGTTTTGGCTGATTGAAATCAGGCATATGTGGTCTTGGGTTTTTGCATGGGAATTAGTGTAATGCTTATAAATGGAAATGAAATCCTAACCATCTTAAGTCAAACACAAAAATAATAAAAGAAACATACTGGCCATGAAATTTTGTTGTTAGTTTGTAACCTGGAAACTATTTTCTTATTAGTAACACCAACAATAATTTTCAGTAAATACAGCCCTGGACTTGCTATTGTCTTTCAAGCCAGATGTCCATGTACTGAACTTTCAGTATTCATTCTTGCCTTTCCCCAGGTTTCCTACTAGTATCTACCTGTCCTTCACATAATCTGTGTCCTTCTCAGGAAATGATTTCCTAGCTCCAGACATGCATCCTGACTGGTGTAAACCAACTGATAGAATCATTTCCCTGGCCACATTAAGTAATTAGGGATTAGCCATGGGATGTGAGCTGTTCCAATCGGGGACATGCTCAGGATTCTAGCTTGGAAAAGTGGGGCAGAGGCATGCTGTCTGGATATGGAGGAAGATCAGCTCTTGGCCTCTACTGCTCTGACAGCTAGCACATAACCACGACAAGAGCCAGCTTTAGGATGAAACTGACATCAGGTGATAATATTCAGAGGTGGGATGGGAAAACACGATCCACCAGACACTGCCTTCTCCCACTCCAAATCTGAGGCCTCTCTTCCCACTGCACGTTTTTGTTCAATGAGTCAACACTTCGTTCTTTCAGCCAGTTTGAATTTGGTTCAGTTCATCAAAATACTTAAGGTATACCAAATCATTTCAGTGTGTTAAACTATTTCAGTTGATGTGTGTCTCTGTTCTTCCTGGGGATAAATATCGGGGATATCCATATAGTTGATCTAAAAGCTGGTTAATGCTATCTGATTTGATTAATTACAAAGAATATCATAACTTCTATAACTAATAAATATGCACCTGGTAAAGCCAGTTAAAATTTATTATACTTTGACCATTATGCTAAACTTCCTAGGTTAAAGGAAATTATTGTAAACCAGTGAAGTAGCAAGTGTACATAAAGGTACTGGCTCCCTTTCAAGTCAGCTATCAACTGCTACAATTGTGCTTTGAATTGGCATCTCAAATACAATCAGCAATATTTGCAATATTAGAACTGCTGTGTTTACAGACAATTCTATTACAGGTGTGATGAGAATCTAGTTTCAGTGATCCTTTTGTCACATTTTTTTTCTTTTTGCCACCTCTAGTCTTAGTGAAGAGCTCTGTCCACAAATTCTTGGTTAAACTTAATTAAAAAAATCCAGAGGCCCCTGAGATCTAGTAATTTTTAACTTTTTAAAAAATTCCTGGAATTTGCTATCAGTACCATAAATCTAGGACTCAGGTCAAATATTGTTGAAGGTGGGTAGAAATGGGATGTAGTCTGATGCCTTTTCTTATGTGAACCTTAGCAAATCATTGAATTACTAACCTCTTCTTCTGAAGCCTGAAAGATTGGTTAGAACAGCTTCTGCTTGGAGTACAGTATGAAGTGCCGTAAGGCTGGAGTCACAATTTCAGCCTAACTTATGACTGGTTTTTTGGTTATGGGAATTTACAAGCTGTAACTACAGGATTTCAATTCTCTGATGGGACCTGGTTTCACATATTTTGAGCTCGGTGATTTTCTAGGTTGGTTTCAGAGTGAATGGAGCCAACCAGGACCAGACATTTTAAAATAAGAATTTGCTGAAATTACAGATTTATTTCAGAGAAAATGGGAGGCAGGAGTATGTGGCTACCTTTACTTTGACATGGAGATGTGAGGAAGCTCCAACTTCTGGGCCTAGTTGAAGAACCCCTAGTGACTTCTGCACCACCCCTTTACACACACGCACACACGCATGCACACACATCACTGATTGGAGGTTTCTTTAAGGTTACTGTTTTATGATACTTTCTGGGAGAAGTAAGCCCATTCATTGGCTGGTCACCGCTAAGTGTTGATTATTTAAAATTCCCTTACTTGGAATTAGCCTCAGGTGGGATTGCTGGGAAGGAAAAGGAAGCGTGTGCTTAGTTAGCAGCAGCTGCTGGATTCCTAGGGTCAGGTGGCTCTACACCAGTTTTTGCAGAAGTACCTCTTCCTCTAATAAACTCCCTGCAGAAGCTCTTTCCTTGAGTCACCCAAGGGGCTGCTTATGTGGCTGTTACACTTCCCACCTGGTCATTATTAAGGGTGAGGGAAAGACTATTTCACACTCCTACACGTTCTGACCTGGAGGGTAAAGTATTTTGCCATTAAATGAAGCACTAACTACTTACACCAAAGGAAGAATGCGCATCATTTCCTGTTACTGATATTTTATTAGTATCAGGTAAATATTTTTTTTTTTTTAGCTGGGGATGACTTTTATTAACATTTGGTATATGTCTTTTTTCTATGTGTATTCAATTGTATTTTTTTTTTTTTAATAATTATTTTTTTATTGAAGGGTAGTTGACACACAGTATTACATTACATTAGTTTCAAGTGTACAACACAGTGGTAGAACATTTATATACATAATTCGAGGTTCCAGCTATCACCCTACCAAGCTGTTACATTATCTTGACTATATTCCTTATGCTATACATTACATCCCGGTTACTTATTTATTTTACCATTGGAAGTCTGTCCTTTTTTTTTTTTTTTTTTTTTTTTTTTTTGAGGGCATCTCTCATATTTATTGATCAAATGATTGTTAACGACAATAAAATTCTGTATAGGGGAGTCAATGCTCAATGCACAATCATTAATCCACCCCAAGCCTAATTTTCGTCAGTCTCCAATCTTCTGAGGCATAACAAACAAGTTCTTACATGGAGAACAAATTCTTACATAATGAATAAGTTACATAGTGAACAGTACAAGGGCAGTCATCGCAGAAACTTTCAGTTTTGCTCATGCATTATGAACTCTAAACAGTCAGTTCAAATATGAATACTCATTTGGTTTTTATACTTGATTTATGTGTGGATACTACATTTCTCTCTTTATTATTATTATTTTTAATAAAATGCTGAAGTGGTAGGTAGATACAAGATAAAGGTAGAAAACATAGTTTAGTGTTGTAAGAGAGCAAATGTAGATGATCAGGTGTGTGCCTGTAGACTATGTGTTAATCCAAGCTAGACCAGGGCAATAAAACATCCACGTATGCAGAAGATTTCTCTCAGAACAGGGGGGGTGAGGTTCTAAGCCTCACCTCTGTTGATCCCCAATTTCTCACCTGATGGCCACCCTGCCACTGTGCCTGTCTTAGATTGTTCCTCCCTTGAGGAATCTTACCCGTCTCTGGCTAACCAGTCATCTTCCGGGGCCATACAGGGAAATGTGAAGTTGGTAAGTGAGAGAGAAGCCTTATTGTTTGAAAAGGTTAGCTTTTTACATCTTTGCATATTTATGCCCTGTGGCTTCTATGCCCAGCAAGGTAAATATTTTTTTTAACTGATTGAATCAATGCACTTAATACTCCTCTCTGAGGAAAACCAATTTAAAAAATGTACCTTTTATGCTGTGGTTTCCTCAACAGATAAACAGAGAATGTGTGATCTGAATATTGTTTAGAATATTTATCTCCAATGGAGAATTATTTATAGTTTGTCTAAAATTTTACCTTCTGTTAATTAGCTGGAAAAAATATTTATTTTTAAGAAAATATACATTATATGCAGTAGAAATCAAGGTGTAATAATTACAGTCATTGTGTTTCTTTATACCCATTTTATAGTGATACATACTATTAGTGCATTCAAAAGCAGCATGTTTCATAAACTGCACCATTTGCTGTATGGCACTGAACTTCTATACTAATGTGGTGTGACTCTGATTTTCTAAGTTTTGGTTGACACTTTTCTATCCACAGTTGGATCCTGACAGTCATCAGACATAAGGGAGACCATATGTCTGGGTCTGTGTGGTTAAGAATAATGAAGAAATTTAAGAAAAGTCAAATATTAATCCTCTGTGTAAAAACTCTGTTTTTCAAAGATCTTTAAAGACACTTTTAGCCTTAATTTGGTATGGTAGCTGAGATGAGAATGTATCTCTAGACCACTTCTCTTTTCAGAATGAATGGCCTCTCGATGTGACTTTGGTAAAGGCAGGCACATTGGTATATTTGTCATTCACCATCTTCTCCACCAATTAATCCTAGAAGCGAGTAGAGGCTAAAACTTGTTTCTTTGACTTTACAACCTTACCTATGAAATGCAGAATTGGGGTAGCTGTTCCCTTTATTTCTGGCTTTCCCAATCTAAGATGGGAAACATGATCTCAACTATAGATCTATAAATCCAGCTATTGACACCCCAAAATGTTCATTTTGGCAGAATAGTATTTTAAAAATCCTAGTGGCACCAGCGTATACAGTAAGGCATAGCAGACATTTATTGTGTTCTCTGTGGTACAGACGTTCTTGCTCAATGATTAACACTCATGAACCTACTTATGTCTCACAATAATTCTAAACACTTAAACCAAGATTCAGAAGTTAGATAACTTGTTCAAAGTTCTATAGATAATTAAGTGGTACAGCAGAGCCAGGATTTGAAGTGATTTGTCTGTTTCTAAAATTAAGTAAGAACTTTGTACTATGCCACCCTGCCTCTGCTATTAGAATCTATTCTTATTATTTAGGATAAAAAGTATAAGTAAATAGACCATCTTGTATTTTTAAAATAGTATTTCTGTAATTTAGGGTTTTTTCATAATATTGTACTTTTTAAAACTGAGCATTTGTTAAAACTTGGGTTGATGAAACCTGGCTACAAAATCTTACCACTTACGTTTTATAAACCTACACGTTTACCATTTACATTTATAAACTTTTTCACAGAAATCAGAATCTTAAACCAACTCACATAGGCTACCAGCAAATTAAAGACTGTGAGATTATTTTAATGATGACTTAAGTGAAGAACCCAAGAGACAAGGTGGCATACCTTAGTTACGACAATCTTAAAATAAACAAAGGTTTGTTTCTGATCCTTGTTTCTTCCAGCCTCATGAGATACAGTCCATGATTGGAGGACCGAAGCAAGTGTCTGTCGTCATGAGCCAAACTCTTCTTCATGTGTGGGAATAAATACATGCAACGAAGCCTTCCCTTTCACATGATGATTAGAATGATTAAAATTAAACACATCTGATCTTTTGTGGTGATTGGCAGGTGCTTTCTATAATACTTACTGAAATTCACCAAGTGACTCTGCCCTGAAGAGGTCTGGTAAACAAAGAACAGTCTTCAGAGGGCCAGAAAGGCTGAGGCCACTGCACCAACAGAGACAGCACTCAACTAACTGCTGAGCCGCCTGGATTCACTCTGTTCTGACATGAGCTGTGCGACTCTGGGCCAACACCTTCTCTTCCCTGAGTTTTTGTTCTTCTCATTTGTAAGTTGAGGAGTGAGATGTGTTACCTCTAAGGACCCCTTCTTCCATGAAGAACTCTTGGCTATATAGAGGGAGAAAAAGTACAAAGATGGAAGCTGGACACAGGGAAGATTAATCAATGCAATTTATGACTAGTGAGTGGGATTTTCAGACGCAGACGGGGCTCCAGAAGAAAGGGGGTGGATGGAAGCGGTGGGGTGTGCTTAGAGAGGGGAAATTAATGAAAGGATATTGCTCTTGCTTATCTCCTCTTTCTTCCGTATTCTCCTCCTCCTCACAACAGGGTGACATTCTTGTTCTGGGAGCTCCCAAGGCCAGTCTCATGGCTGAAGGACAGATCTCTCTGCCCTTTGCACAGACAGCTGTGTTGGCAGCATTTTATAAAGCTATTGCTTACAAAAGGATTTTGCTGGAAAATTGACACTTTTTTTGACTCTTAGGTCACTAAATATAGCTCAAGCTCAAACTTAGCTAATTCACACATCAGTTTTGTTTAGCTTTTTTATATGAAAATTCTGAGAAAGGAAGCCACTAAGGCTTCCTTGTGTGACAAGGTAAGGCTAGACGGGGTGTATCTCTGCCTGAATTTTGCCTCTCATGTGCTCACCTTGTGGACACCGGGGCACTGTCTCCCATCACCCTGTGACTGACAAATGACGCGTGACCCCAGCCTGTGGGAGAGCTCCTTGGGGTTACATCGACTGACCTTGTGTTATGCTGACAGTGTAAAGAATCATAAGGAAGTATAACAGAATAGAACAGAGTAACATAGACCAAGAGTGGTTTCCGCATCTTCACAACCCAGATTCTCGCCTCTCTGTGCTTTGGCCTTAGCTGCTATTTATTTTCCACAGTTCTACAGCTTTGTAGTTGTTGAACAGCCCCAGGTCATTACATGACATTCTGTTTTATTCCTCCCACCTTTTTGATAAACAAAAAAGTCTCATGTTTCAACTCACTTTGTAAGTGTCCCTTAGATACCCCTTCTCAGGTTCCAATATTTGTTACAGAATCACTATCTTTATACTCCCACCAGCCAGCCAAAAATATTTTGATGAGCTTCCTAGGTTTGTGTTATGAAATTTCTAAGGTATTAGGGCATTTAAAAATAAATTTATAGACTGCTTTACAAACTACACATTCTCCTAATCCCAAATACCATTATGCAACAATTGTTTCTCTATTAAAAATCATTTCTCTATGTGGAAGGACACTTGGATGTTGAAGGACTTTCCTGAGTGTCTTTTGTTTAGATTGATCTCAGAGAAAAACCTGTCTCACTGGAATGATTCACAGATAAATTTCTCTATAGCTAGTTAGTCCACAGATTTTGTTTAAATCTCTGATTCCTATGGTGGAGGGGATCTCGTGGAGTTTTTAATCTGGTGTCATTAGGTGAACAATGTGGGGAGAACATCAGCCCTAGATGCTGAGATACAAAGAAACAGGAGTTGTGAGGAGTCAAACGTATGCACACAACACACACCTAGCCATGTGACTTTCTTTTGGTTGCCTTTTCTTTCCACTTCAGTTTCACCAATTGCTATTTGTGTGTGTTGGTTTTTCAGTGCTCACCTCAGCAGATGCCACAGTGCACTGATGGTTGGGCTCCAAATCCTTAATCTCTGGAGCATCTCTATTTTTTTCTGCCTCATATACTAGAATTTCCCATGAGAAGTTATTTGAAGAAAAAGTGTCACTGTCTTAACAAATATTAAAATGTATGTGATAAGATTACCTGTAAAGGTTCTTCTAGATTTCTGAAGGGTCAGTAGTTCTAGAAAGCAAGTGAAGTGAAGGAAGTGCGGAAAACATTTCAATGCTTAATTATTCATTCAATGAATAGTTACTGAACATCTCAAAGAAGAGGACCAGTTTACAGCCTGGTGAAGTTTTTACTCTAGTAAAATGGGGGTGAATGTGGGGCAAGACATTGGCCCTAGATTCTCAGATATACAAAAAAGTCATACGAAAATTTCCTAATCAAGATGAAAACAAATATTAAAAACTATTTTCCCTTCTGTCCACCCACATTGGCACAGTAGGTTAGGGTTTCTCAACCTTGATACTATTTACATTTTAGGCTAGATAATTCTCTGCTGTTGGCCTTTCCCGGTTGCAACAAAAGAAAGTCTTCAGACATTGTCAAATGTTCTCTGGAGGAGCAAAATTGCTTCTAAGTAAGAACCACTGCAATCAATAATTCTGGTTTACCTTTTATCTCCTGGGGACAGAGACAATTTCAGGTTAATTTCTATGACTAGCTGAAAGTAAGTAAATATCTAGGAAATGTTGGCTGAGTTAAATTTGTAAGAGCAAAGTGTTAATGAGTTTTCTAATAGTCCTTCATTAATCACTTTCATGTTTGTAACTATCAAAATACTTGTTCAAGTAGTTAATCAATTGACATTTTCCAATGTTGCAAGTATTTCCAACAGGGGCTGTGGGTTAGCTCTTTAAAATGTAGCTTTTTCCCCCTCTAGGAACTTATAGTGTATATGGGAAAATATTACTTGTATAGGTGGATATAAAATAAGCATAACAAGGAGTATACAGAAAGGGTCAGATGAAAGACTAAATGATTATCACAGGAGCTAGGCTTAGGGAGAAATTTTGAGCTGGGACATTTAGGGAAGGCTTTGATGGATAAGAGACTTTATGAAACTATAGAGATGGTTGGGAAAGTACTGTAGAAGGAGGGAGAATTTTAGAGAGGGAGGTGTGGAGGGGCCACATGTGGGAATGATGGATAAGAAATACAGGTAGTTCTATTCTTTCATACATTGAGATCTAGAATATGCTGTTTGAACTTGCAAAATATATCTGCTGCAGATTCATGTGAAAATGGAATCTAACTTCTTGTGAGAAGTATATAAAGTGTATAAAGCAGTTTGACAATATTTGAGGTTCAAATGTTAATTGTCACTGAAATGATTTTACTGCTGGATAAGTTTCACAATATAAGCACTGTTTTACTCTGTTAGTTTTGGTTGAATTAATAAATAAATATCAAGTTTGTAACACCAGCTATTTTCCAAAGCCATTCAAATTTTAACAATAGCCTTTGAGGGCAGTTCTTCTCATTCATAAAAATTTCAGTCTCAGTCCTGTGCTCCTAAAAGTCACAAAATATGTTTACTAGTGCTAAGTTATTGACTATCTGTGTGGTTGGGCAATTAAGGATACTCAACTTCTATTTCAGAAAACAAAATTTCTCAAAATTGCCAATGGTTACATCTACAAGAACCCATGAAATTCACTGTTGATGCCACTGTGTTCATAACACATGATCAAATATTGTCCTCATAGTACCTGCTGATGAATAGAACAATGAGTAATAAAAGGTTTAGATATTATACTTTCACAAGTTTTGTACATTTGCCCATATAAGTTTTGTTCTGCTCCATACATACTTTTACCACCATCAATCGTCACACATCTTGACAGATTCCACTTGAGATTGTACAGAATTAGTTTTTTCTTAACTTCTTTGAAAATGTTCTGACCTGTAGTTTTTCCACACAAATCAAAAGAGGCTAATTCTTTAGTTATGTCAGACTCTGCATTTATTCCTCAAATAAACAACAACTGAACAGTACTGATAATACCTACAAAGTCCTCAAGATCTTTGTCATTTGTCTTGTTTTTAAGTTGACTATTCATTTTACTTTTGATGTCATTTTGTCTTCTGTTTGGATTATCTGCTTTCATGTTTTTAAAATATTTGGCAGCTTGAAGTTCCACATTAGGAAAGGCTTTGATGCTGACCATGTTGGGAAATATTTACTAGTTCCCTGGAGTTTCACTTCACCAAATATATTTGACTTCTTTTTTTTAAAGAAGGCTTTCTTTTTTTAAATTAATTAATTAATTAATTAATTAATTTATTTATTTATTTATTTATTTTTATTGAAGGGTAGTTGACACACAGTATTACATTAGTTTCAGGTGTACAACACAGTGATTCAACATTTATATACATGATAATTCTAGGTACCAGCTATCACCATACCAAGCTGTTACAATATCTTGACTATATTCCTTATGCTATACATTACATCCCGGTTACTTATTTATTTTACAATTGGAAGTACATATATATATATATATATGTATATATATATATATATATATATATATTTTTTTTTTGTGTGTGTGAGGGCATCTCTCATATTTATTGATCAAATGGTTGTTGACAACAATAAAATTCTGTATAGGGGAGTCAATGCTCAACGCACAATCATTAATCCACCCCAAGCCTAATTTTTGTCAGTCTCCAATCTTCTGAAGTTTAACAAACAAGTTCTTACATGAAGTACAAATTCTTACATAGTGAATAAGTTACATGGTGAACAGTGCAAGGGCAGTCATCACAGAAGCTTTCGGTTTTGCTCATGCATTATGAACTATAAACAGTCAGTTCAAATATGAATACTCATTTGGTTTTTATACTTGATTTATATGTGGATACCACATTTCTCTCTTTATTATTATTATTTTTAATAAAATGCTGAAGTGGTAGGTAGATACAAGATAAAGGTAGAAAACATAGTTTAGTGTTGTAAGAGAGCAAATGTAGATGATCAGGTGTGTGCCTGTAGCCTATGTGTTAATCCAAGCTAGACCAGGGCAATAAAACAGCCACGTATGCAGAAGATTTCTCTCAGAACAGGGGGGGTGAGGTTCTAAGCCTCACCTCTGTTGATCCCCATTTTCTCACCTGATGGCCACCCTGCCACTGTGCCTGTCTTAGGTTGTTCCTCCCTTGAGGAATCTTACCCGTCTCTGGCTAACCAGTCATCTTCCAGGGCCATACAGAGAAATGTAAAGTTGGTAAGTGAGAGAGAAGCCTTATTGTTTGAAAAGGTTAGCTTTTTACTTCTTTGCATATTTATGCCCTGTGGCTTCTATGCCCAGTATTTGTCTTGAGGTGTCTTTACCACTTGGAAGAATTATACTCGGTAAATTCGATATATGGCACAAATTCTATTCAAGGGTTGTAATTAGGAAGGAAGAAGAAAAGCTATAGAAATAGCAGGCGGAAGAAAACCTGGGGAGATTGATTATTTCTTTGACATATCTTCTTGTAGAGTAACTTCAGCATGTATAGTTTTTAAACAACTAAGTAAATTGTGCACACACATTAACATAATAGTACAGTTATGTAACCAAAGCATACCTGTAATTACCAGCCATAAAGAAGGCTTTCTTAAGATACAGTTTTAAATATTTTTGTTTTGGTTTTGTTTCTTTGGGGACTTTATTAAAACTCATATTCCATTTCTTTTGCTAATGTTCCATATCTGTCATTGTCTTACAATCTTTTTTAATATTGTTTTACTTGTTTTATTTTTATTTCTTGCAGTCTTCATTTCCTTTGCTGTGCTTTCTACATGTCTACCCACTCTTATTTCCTTCTAATTTACTCTTTTCTCTTTTGTGGAAAGTGTCAAACTTAGAGAAAAACTGAAAGTATAATAAACAAACAAAAAGCAAATAATCCAATCAAAAAATGGTCAAAGGAACTGAACAGACAGTTCTCCAAAGAAGAAATTCAGATGGCCAACAGACACATAAAAAGATGCTCCACATCGCTAGTTATCAGAGAAATGCAAATTAAAACCACAATGAGATATCACCTCACACCAGTAAGCATGGCTACCATCCAAAAAACAAACAACAACAAGTGTTGGCGAGGTTGTGGAGAAAGGGGAACCCTCCTACACTGCTGCTGGGAATGTAAATTAGTTCAACCACTGTGGAAAGCAGTATGGAGGTACATCAAAATGCTCAAAACAGACTTACCATTTGACCCAGGAATTGCACTCCTAGGAATTTAGCCTAAGAATGCAGCAATCAAGTATGCGTAAGACCAATGCACCCCTATGTTTATCGCAGCACTATTTACAATAGCCAAGAAATGGAAGCAACCTAAGTGTCCATCAGTTAAATGAATGGATAAAGAAGATGTGGTACATATACACAATGGAATATTATTCAGCCAGAAGAAGAAAACAAATCCTACCATTTGCAACAACATGGATGGAGCTAGAGGGTATTATGCTCAGT
The DNA here is from genome assembly GCF_030020395.1 of Manis pentadactyla. Lineage (NCBI taxonomy): Eukaryota > Metazoa > Chordata > Mammalia > Pholidota > Manidae > Manis > Manis pentadactyla. Next base: position 121,693,404 of record NC_080019.1, on the reverse strand, counting down.
GAAATAAGCCAGGTGGAGAAAGACAAGTATCAAATGATTTCACTCATCTGTGAAGTATAAGAACAAAGAAAAACTGAAGGAGCAAAACAGCAGCAGACTCACAGAACCCAAGAATGGACTAACAGTTACCAAAGGGAAAGGGACTGGGCAGGAGGGGTGGGAAGGGAGGGATAAGGGGGGGGAAGAAAGGGGGCATTATGATTAGCATGCATAATGTGGGGGGGCATGGGGAGGGCTGTACAACACAGAGAAGACAAGTAGGGATTCTACGGCATCTTACTATGCTGATGGACAGTGACTGCAATGGGGTATGTGGGGGGAACTTGGTGATGGGGGGAGTTTAGTAAACATAATGTTCCTCATGTAACTGTAGATTAATGATACCAAAAAAAAAAGAAAGTATAATAGAAAGATGGTTTTTCCCTAAAACTTTTGAGAGTAAGTTGTAGATATGATGCCTCATCACCACCAAATACTTACAGTATTTCCTACTGTCAAGGAAATTTTCCTACATAACCATAATACAATTATCAATGGAGACTTGACATTGATGTATTATTACTGTCTAATCCTCAGGTTGCATTCAAGTTTGGTCAATATCCCTAATAATGTCCTTTACAGCAAAAGGATCCCATACAGGTTCTTACATTGCATTTAGTTGTCATGTTTCTTTAGTCTCCTGCTATCTAGAATCATTTATTATGATTTATTATGAATAATCATTTATTATTATTATAATCATTTATCATTTATTATTATCTAGAATATATTTATGTATTTGATGAGTCTTTCTGTAATAACTAATCTACCCCTTCTGCTGCCCCTTCGCCACTCGCAGTCCCCAGTGTGTATGCCCCACTCATCCCTCCTGAGCTCCAGCATGTCCGCCTAGGCTGCTTCCTCCCCCACAAGATGCTCTCCTCGTCTGGTAGTGCGGTTTCTCCAGCCTAACCCGCCCTTGCACATACACACTCATACTTCATATGGGTGCCCATCGCGCTTGGATTTGTCTCTTAGTTTCAGACTGAATTGTTTGGGGAGATGGATTTTTTTTGCTTTCTTAATAATTTCCAAAGATCTCGACTCCTCTTTCTTGTCCTCCCTATAATTTCTCACTTCTGAGGTTTTCTAATTCTGATTTGTGCTGTTCTTTGAGAGGTGCAGTAATTTTCTTGATGTCCTTAATGCTCATTTTGGATTCTTAGTTTTCATCTAATTTGTGGGCATATTTTCTTGTCTTATAGTCAGAATATTGTAAGGTTCATTTTAATATTTTCTCTTATAATTTGTGTGTTATAGGGATAAACTGAATTCCTTCCCCTTCCCCCACGTTTGAATGAGTTTAGTTATTCTGAGCTATTAAAGGAGTTTCCTGTTGGATGGGAGGAATGAAGTAAGATATCTTTCCTAGCTTCAGAACTCAGCCACTCCGTTCTCTGTTATTACCATGGAAAAATTAAAATATGGTCTTTCTGTACAGGCTAGTTGGATTCAGTAACACTGGATTCAAGGGTTAAGTTGGATTCAGAAACTTTCTGCCTCTAGCCCTGTATGCTCCAGCCTCCAACTCACCGGCCTTGCTTCCAGGTTGGTGTTCTCTGCATTAGACTGGGTTTTGCTGTCACAGTATTTCCTGGGATATGCTTGTTCAGGGCCTTCTCTTTTTTTATCTTCACTCATCTTGCTCTTCTCAGTTTGGTTTTGTTTCCAGTACTCTTCCCTCAAGATGGGGCTTTATCCTTCTGGAAGAGAATGCCTGCTGGTTATTTCTGAGATTTTCAAGGACCCTAACAGTCTTAGCACTTTTTGATCCATGTGATTTTTTAAAAATATGTATTTATCAAAACCCTGACCTTGTGAACGTCTTTCTGTATTGGTATTTCTCAGAACACTCTGTATGGGCTTTCCATCAGGATAGTATTTCCTCTTCTGGTGGATAAGAACTTGGTGATCTTTTAGTTTTGATAGATTTTTAGGTACAGTGGTGGATTTCCACCACACACAGCCACTTCATGCAGGGCCTGCTGCTGTTGATGGTTTGGTCACAGATGATTTTTAGGGAGATCTTGTTGAAGACATCAATGTCTTTTCTGCCCTACATACTGGTGTGTGTGTTTCTTTTCCAGGAAGTTTTGTTGAAATTAAAACTATGTCATGCAGTGCAAACCCACTTCAAGTTGTCTTGGTTTTTGAATGACATGAATTTTTCCTGGGCCAACTACTTGCAATAGGAGAGTATGGAAGGGCCAGGAATTCTCTCTTTCTCAGAATGAAACCCCACATGAAACAAGGTTTGTGGTTGTAAGGGCTTATGTTCTGTTCTTCATTTTGGCTAAGAAAGGTGAGCAACTGTAGAGTTTCTTGCAAATCCCAGATTCTCTCCTATGCTGTCCCTGGTCAAGGATGTGGCATGTTGGCAGCTTTTCTTTTTTTCCTTCCCTCATTTGTCCTTAATTCCTTTGCCTCTCTGTGGTGTTGAAAAGGATTCAGAGATACTCCCAGGTGCTGCACCCTCGTTTCCAAACTAAGGCCATCGATCTTACCACCTTTCATCTTCCTTATTTTTTAGGGGAGCTGCTCCCACTCGAGCTCTGTAGTGAGCATGCTCCCTCCACATCTTCCCTTCCCTGGTCCAGTTTTCACCATCCTCAGCAGCTCTTTTTCAAATACACATGATTTGGGGCAGTGCTGTTCATAGTTTTGTCTCAAACAGAATTTTTGGGTTTTTTTTTTTCACATCTATTGTTGCTTTCAATTGGTTGCTGAAAGAAGTGAGCAAAGATATCATAACTTCACCATTTCACAACTCTTCAGCATTTGTTAATTTTTTTCATGTACAGAAGTGTAGACACTTTTTTTTTTTTTTACCTAAAATCTACTGTTGATCTTAAAACAGTTATCTTCCCAGCATAACAGTTTTATTTGGGAGTAGCAGAGAATTGCAGTCTGGGACACTCAAGTTATACAGCAGAATCGTAGGCGTGTCCAGAGAGCAAAGGAGAGGAATACTCATTTTTAGAGGAAAATGCTGAGTGGGAAGGCTGTTCTAAGCAAGAAGTCCATTGGAAGAAACTGCAAGTCCCACATATCATGGCTTCTCATTGGCTGAGTTAAGACAGTCTCTTGTTGGCTGGGCCGTAGTGGGAAGGCAGAAGGTAGGAGCCTTTTTCTTTCTGTTGAGTGGTAAACTAGCTAAACAGTATGCACATCTCTTCCTGGTGGAATCTGAGATTTTCAAGGAGTGGTGGGCCTGAGAGCTCTCCCACAGGCCTCCCAGTGCCATTGTGAGTGAGGTTTCCCTTAGTTAATCTTCGCACTACCAATCTTTTCATTTATGATCACCAATTTTAAAGTTAGTGTTAGAAAGGGCTTTGATTATAAGAATGTTCATGTGTATTTTCTCTTAATGTCTTATTCTGTACCCTTGAAAATATTTAATTCCTTAATCCTATGGGACTTAATTTTTATGTAAGGTTTAACCTCTGTGTTTAATTTACTTATTTTTATGAGTAGTTGGTCTATTTTCTTCTACCGTTTATTTATATCTGTCCTTTCCCCACTACAAATGACAAAAATGTATTAAATTCTGGTGCAGACTTTCTGGAGCTCAACGTACCATTCTATTCCAATCATCTGTCATTCTGCTTCTGTTCAGATCCACAGTATTTTAATGATTATATCTTGAATACATGTTTTATTATATGAGATGATATGCTTATCTGACTCACTTTATTTTTCCAAAATTTGTCTTAGCTATTCCAACTATTTTTTAGGCATTTTGTTATATCATTTGATATTATACACCCTCAAGGACCCTCATAGAAACATAGATTCACTTCCATTAGTCAGAGTATCAATAAAGTTTTCTAATTTTCTTCACAGTTCCCATTACTACAAATTACATTTCCACTCTTCTTCTGTCATACAGTTTCTTAATAGTTAATACAGCTATCGAGAAAAATCTAATATCAAGATAAAACTGGCCTGGTGAAATTAATTAGAAAGATTTACATTAAAAGTTCATTTAATGGTTTTAAATATTAAGAGTTATCTATTTTTGAATATTTAAAGAAGTTCCATTAAAAACAACTAGGACTGATGCCATATTGTGGGAGGGCTACATTTGCATTTTTTAAAGTTTTTGATAGATTTTATAGGGCATAAGAAAGACAAAATCATCCACTTAACTCAATCATTTAATGAACAGCTTGTGCCAGGCACTGCACAGTGTTGGGGATACTGAGATAAGACATGTTCTTTGCTTCCTAATTTCTCAGGAATTTAATTTAACTGAAAAAAGCTGGCAAATATTCTGATATTAAATAATGTTTACATCAGCATAATAATCTAAGTTTGAGTTCTTTTGGCAAGTCCTTCTTTTGATGTTACTGCTACTTAAACAATCTGGAAGGCTGACTGCTATCATCTTAAAATGAGTCCTTGGTTAGCTTCTATTCGAGTCTGCACTATAATTTCTAAAGCAGCATTTGTCAGTATTATCTCTGTTCCAACCCTGCATATCCAAGAGATATTATGCAATATGATTAATGCCACTTGATTTTTTAGGTTAGCCTTTGAATTATCTGAAGACTCCTATGTTGATTTTGCACCACCCATCCCACACATGCAAAGTCACCTTTTTTACAGCTTATAAAACTCACACAAATTCCTTACATATGTTTATCCTTTTGTATATGATAAATTCACAATTATTTTTTCATTTACTTTTTAAAACATTCTATGGGATTGCTGGGCCAAGGATTATTTCCTTCATTTACAATTGACAAAACTGAGGCTTCAAAAGAATGACTTTTCTAGGCCACACAGCCCTTGAGTGGTGGTGAAAGGCCTGATTGGGTGAAGTCATTGAGAGAACATGACCTTCCATTGACCTGCGACCTCCTCACACCCTCCCCTGCCTTGGAAGGTAAGGTCCACCCTCCATTCCCTCAGTGGGATCTGTTTTCAAGGACATAGACCTGAGAGAGTGAGGTGTTGTGAGACCATCTGAACTAGATACATGACTGAAACCTGTGAAGTCCTCTATATAAACTAAGATTCTGGCAGGCGGCGCGGAGATCTACTCACCTTGAAGCGCCCAAGACAAACCTCTTTGTAAACTCCCTTGCTTATTAAGCTTGTCACCTAGCAATCTGGAGCACCTGCCTCTTTCTTCCATCTCTCCTTGCCCTTCAAATTCAGGAGCCAGTTTGCAAAGCCAATAGGCATGGATCCAGTCTCTTCACTCCAAATGTGAGGAAAGTAATTTTTAATTTACATAGTTTCTACTACAGGGAGTGATGATCTGATTGTTTGGACCTAAATTCTGTAGTGAGTAAATTCCCTTTTGAATTACCTTCTAACTGGATAGTTGTTCCTCTATTCCTAACAATGGCTACCATCCTTTCTTTTTAAAAATTTGTTGGAAAGAGCCATGTGTCAGTCTTCTAACTCAGCATTTGTGTCCTGAAAGAAAATATAGGAGTTGCTTCTTCATGAAGATATCTTGTTCTACCTTGCTAAACTTACAGTTTTGTCCAGTTTTATCCCAGTTTATTATTTGTAATTTTTTTTCCTGAGGAAAAGATAGTAAAAAGGTCTGTGTAATGAGAAAAGTAGGGAGATATGGTTTATATTATTGAGATATAATTTTCTGTTCTATTTTGTATTTAAAATGAAAAGAGAACTTTAAAAACATTTCAAAATGTTGGAATTAGAGTCTTTAAGTGAGTGAGATAATACTTTAAATAGTAAGCATATAATTATGGGCAGATAATGAAAATAGAGTTCATTTTCACACTGTTTATTATAAGATGTAATACCATTCAGAAGAATGCATGCAATGTAAATATATAACTTAACTTTAACAAATTTTTCTACAAGTGAACACCCATTCACTCTGTTTAGAAATTTCTTCCTAACTTGATAGTTGAAGCCATTCTCTCATTTTATCTTCTAAAAGTTTTATAGATTTTCTCTTCAAATTTATGTCTGTTATCCGTCTGGAAACATTAGGGTTGTTTCAAAATTTTGCCTGTTTTGGCAGATTTTAATGGTTAGGAATAAAACTCCTATGGACATTTTGTAAAATCTCTTTATTGAATATATGTACTTGACCTCGTGGGTATATGTCTAGGAATAGAATTTCTGGTTCAGAAGATAGCAGATAATTCCAAACAGTTATCTCAAGTGCTGTGTCAGTTTACACTTTCACCAGCAAATTTATGAGATTTCCAGTTTTTCCACATCCTTGTCAGCACGTAATATTGCTAACCTTTTCATTTGTGGTCATTTTGCTGGGTGTATACTGGTATCTCATTGCCATTGTAATTTACATTTTCTAATAGCTAAAAATATTGAATGATTTTTCTTCTGCTGATTTCATGTTTGTATATCTTCTTTGGTAAATTACCTGTTTAAGTTACTTGCTCATTTTTGAAATTGGGTTGTTGTTTTTTTTCCTTATTAACATGTAGGTGTTCTCTCTATATTCCAGAAACAAGTCTTTTATCTTAAAAATGTTGACAGTTTTCTTAGTCCATATCTTGACTTTTCACTCTCCTAATGATGCCTTTGATGAACAGAAGTTTATCTGTAAGAAAGTACAAGTTCTCAAATTCTTTTCTTTTATGATTATTGTTACTTGCATTCTGTTAAAAAAATATTCACCTACCGAAAATGTAGTGAAGATACTCTCTGGTTTCTTCTAGAAGCTTTACTATTTCTTTCTTTATTTTTTTTTTTTTGGCCATTTAGGCTTATAATCTATCTTAAATTAAAATGTGTATGAGGCAGGGAGTTGAGGGTTTCTTTTTTTCTCCCATATGTTTCTCCAGTTGATCCAGTACCATTTATTCAACGATCATCCTATCTCCTCTGAATTGCAAAGGTATCTTTGTTGAAAAGCAGGTGAGTACACCCCCTACACCCACACCCAAACACAAACGTGCACACAATTTCTGGATACTTTATTCTGTTTCATGGTTGGTTTCTCTAGCTCGATACCCAATGCCATACTGTCTTAATTACTGTGGCTTTAAAGTAAGTCCTGAATTTGGAGGTGTAAGTTCTTAAAGTTTGTTTTTCTTCAAAAGCTATTCTACGTTTTATGCATTTCCTTACAAATTTCAATTTTCATACATACATAAAGCTTACTGGGATTGATAGGGATGGTGCTGAACCTTCAAATTAATCTGGGGAGAAGCACATTTAATAATTTGGGGAGGAGATGCAATGTAAAATATTGCATCTTTCTAATCTGTAAATATACTGTATGTCTGCATTTATAAGTTCTTTAATTTCTCACATCCATATTTTATAGTTTTAAGTTAGAGACCTTGCACATATTTTATTGGATTTACTCCAAAGTATATTAGGCTTTTCTGATGCTATTATAAATTATAAATGGTATTGTGTTTTAAATATGATTGCCCAGTTATGATTTTCTTATTATGGTTTCAGCTAAATCTTCCTATGGGCACTTTGAATTACAAAGTTAGTTTGAGAAGACTTTGTCTTTTCTAATCTTTCCTACCTTCAGTCTACTTTTGTTTCACAATCTTCCTGTTTCTTTGTTTACTTCTCTTCTGGGTTTTTAAATTTCTTAATTGAAATGCTCTTTCATATCTGCAAATTGCTTAATTGTTTGAATTCATACTGGAGCATTTTGGTACTTACTTTCTTGTTGTTTTGGTGGATAATTTTCATTAGGTAAATATTTTGATTATTACTTCCTGTTTATTCTTATAATAGCTTTGTATTGATGTTGCCTGCCAGCTTCTGTTCTTTTTAAAATGTCTTAGATTTTCCTCACCCAGTGATGACAAGTGTTTGAATAAAGGAAGTATCTGAGGAGTTTAGCTTCTTCTTATGTTTCTTATATATGATTCTTTCAATTATGTTCTCTTTTGTCAGTTCAGTGACTAATGGTTTCATTAATAAACAGTGTCCTTTTAGGAGCAAGAGTGGGTTTTTATGGCTTATGATTCTGTAATATTCTTATTTGTAGAAAAGCAATCTTGGGTTTGAGCAATGGTTTTACAGAATATGTTTTTCCTGTATATGTGTTTTCTTCAGTGACTGTCACCTATGCCACTTCAGAACTTAGGTAACACCAAGTTTAAGAGTAAAATATTTTCTCAGGTCTGTAACTTTAAACATCACAAAAATCTATTTAACTTATTTCTCTGCAAGCTTTATTGTGAATCTCTGATGACAAAAAGTGTCTTCACTCTCTATTCAATTCCTTGGTTTCTGTTCTTTCTGAGACAGATATGGGAATGCATTTATTTAAAGCTCTTAATAGTAATATAGAAAATATTTTGCATTTATGTACAGTGGTTACTTTCATTAGAGACTTTCAGAGCACTTTATAGGACATTTCCTGGTGGACAATGTTATGAAAAAATTGGGATTCTTTCCACATAGCTTCACTGTGCTTTTTTTCCTGGCTAACAGGAAAAGAAGAAGAGTCTAAAGTTTTAGGGAGGCTGAAAGACTAATTTGGTGTTTTATCATTTATACTTATCCTGAGATCAAGCATTTTGGAGAATCTTTTTGAAAATATTAAAGATTAACCACAAAGGAAATGTTCAGATAGTGAGGAAGCTCCATTGATATCAATTTATTGCAATACTGTCCACAATGTCTGAGATGCTTAGAAATTAACTCTGTACTATGGAAGACAGTTTCAACTCTGAGACTTAATCTACCATTAAATCGTTTGCTTGTGATTGTTCACAGAAACAAACATCATTCTATTTTCATAGATCCATCCATCCCTTGAATGCTTCCCTTGATGAAATGCCCGTAGAACAAAGCCTGTCTGTGTTGGCCAAGGACCCCTAGGGGGCAGCAGAGTAGCAGCTGCCGTTACTTGGCATTTACTGGAGGAGTCTCAGGCGGGCTGGTGTGGGGTGAAAAGCCCCATCTTGAGAGGAAGACTGGAAGACAAGAGCCGAGAAGTATGAGGATGTCAGGATCAAGACAGGTGTGCTGTGGGGGCAGAACTATAACTGAGCTAGGAGTGAGAGCTGGGTTTGCAACAGTTAAATAGAGAAGGTAATACTACCTTTTTATCCAATGTTTTCTGAGTGCCGATCTGGAACAGGCCCCTGACGGGTGTAGTAAGGAGTTCCCTGTTCAACGTGGTGTTAAGGCATATAAACACACGGTAGAATGTGTTCAATGCTTTGAAGAAATGCACAAAGTGCTGAGGGAATTCAAGAACAGTGACAGTGAGATACGGAGGTGGTGGTGAGGAGGGCTTCATATGTGGGTGACACTGACAACCAGGCCGGAGAGAATGGAGAGCAGAAGAAGAACGGGGAGAAGTTACAGTATGCACTGCACTTCTGGGCAATGGTGAGCCGGGTGTTTCCATCTATGTCTCTCCCCTCTGAAGCGTGGTATCTCTATTAATACCTCTCTGAAGGTAAGATCCATGAAACCCCTTCATCAATATTAGTGGTTTTCATGGATCTTTGGGGTTCTCTAAAGAATGAAGACTAACTTGGTTTGGAGAAAATTGGGAGGTTTTAACTGGTTGAAGCCAGAAAGCCCCAAAGGCAATCTGCCGTATGACCCTTCTCTCTGCTCCAACATTGCAAGGCAAGGATGCAGCTGTGGGAAGGGAGTACTTTATCAAGAAAGATAAAAGATGTCAACTCATCATACAACCTTTGTTCATTATTTCCCTCACAGCCTCTCTTTGTGAACTCTAGGCATCTTGAAATTCTAATGGCTTAAGTAGTAAAGGATCCAAGATTTTTTTAGATATTTAACCCTTGGGTCCTTCCCCCTCACTTAGTATCAACATATCAGACAAATATGCAGAAAGACTAAGTGTCACAAATCAAACTAGTGGAGAGGTGACACACATTCTATAAAAATGTTGAGTGCAGGTCATCCTGGTTAGCTTGTTTGATACATGATGTAACATGGGATGGAGTAGTAACATTGCTTTATTCTAGAGTTAAGATTCCAGACTCCCAGTGCCTAAGTGAAGGATCCTTGAACCCCTCCTCAATTCCACTTGCAGCACTATTTAGACCAACATTAGTACCTGGCACAGAATAAGCACTTGGTCGATTGTTGTCAAATAAACAGGTGAATTAACTAATTAATCAGTTGTACTATATGAAAACGAAGACATTTGTGGAGTTCTTAGCCCTGAATTTGCTGGTGTCTAGACCTGCCTAAAAAAAACAAAACTTGAGAACATTGATACTTGTGAGAGAAAAGTCATAGAGACTGGCTACTTGTCCTCTAAAGCAGGGCTTCTCAGCTGTGAAGTTCAATGTGTGTTTGGTAAGAAACCAATCAACTTACAACTGATCAGTTTACAACTAATCAAGTTACAACAGTTCTACAGCAGCTGAGGGTCCTAAGCTGGTTGGCTCAGGACATAAATAGCATCATCTGAGGCTTCTTAGAGGGCAGCATGGTTGGAGGAGAATTTGAGGGTATGCCACAGACTCAAAGGTGAAAGCTGGTATTCTCTGATGGAAAACTGTGAGTGTCCAACAAGGTATGTCTTGCTTACCTTAAAAAAAAGTTTTGTTACTAGGAAAAATGGGTTTATTCAGGAACAGTAGAGACAATTCAGGACATGCAAGCTCCAGCAAACCCACAGGCAAGTCCAACACACAAAGGAGAGGAGTGCTGTTTTACGGGGAAGAAGGAGGAATTTGGGAGGCATTGTTCTGAATGAAAGTTCATTCAAGAAAAGCAAGAGTCCAGGGTGGTGACCGTTCTCAGTTAGCCATTAGCATTGGCAGTGTTGCAGAGGGAGTGGATTTCTTGCAGGGAATGCCATGTACATCTTTCCCTCTTGGGGTCCATGGTTTATGATTTCCTGCTGAAGATTCTTCTGTTGGGGTCTGTAATTGACAACTTGTCCTGCAGCTGACATAGTGTGTCAATGGGGCTCTGCCTTCTAGCTTCCACTCCACTTTAATGATATTTCCCTTCATTAATTTTCCCATCCTCCACCTAGATTTCTGTCTCAGCTGCCAACTGCAGAGTGTGCGTGACCATTTGCACAAGAGGCATACGGTGATGCGGGAACTCATGCTCCCAGGGACTAAAAAGCATGGCAGACGTAGCCCAGAGTGCAGCTGGTAATGGTTTGTGCAGGGCTGACTGAGGGCTCCCGGTGATACAGTTTTCAAATCTGTGTTCACTAATATCTGATACTTTTGTCATTTTTGTGGCCAGTGTGCCCTTTTAGTGGAGTCTAAGCTAACTCCAGTGTCACTGCTCTAAGGCAAGTACCATCTGAAAGTTGAAGCATTTTCCTATTTTAAAATACTTGATAAGAAAAAATTTTATCCCATTCAAACCCCACTTACAAGCCATAAGAAAATTCACCATTATATTTGTTGATGGAAGTTAAGGAAAAATGATTACTTGAGAGCATATTTATTGTAATTAAATATATTTGATAAAAATGTTTGTTATAGAATCCTGTGTTTATTTATTTAAAACCTAAACTGTTTACCATGAGAGATTGTGCATGCCCAAAACTAATAATTAACCTGCTGTGACTCCACCAATTTTCCTTATATTACGTCTGTTTATATTCTCTTAGAGTGAGAATTCATTTAGATGCTGTTCCTAGTAAATAGACATCTTACAAGTAAAATAAATGTCTAAACAGATTAACTTTGAAACATGACAGAATATTAATTTATTACAATTGTTACCAAGAAACCTAATAGTCATCTAAACCTGTTGTTGGGAATTCAGCAACCTTTTTTTTTTTTTGATAAAAAAAACTTTTTTTCTTTGGTAAAAAGCTTCACATTATATGACATAGGATATGGAGTATCTTTTCATATGCTTATTGGCCATCTGTATATCTTTTTTTGGTAAGGAATGTTAAGGTCTTTGGTCCATTTTTTAAACTGGCTTGTTTTTCTTATTGTTGAGTTTTAAGAGTTGTTTATATATTTTGCATAATCGTCCTTTATCAGATGTCTTTTGCAATTACTTTCCAGTTTGTGCCTTGTCTTTTCATTCTCTTGACAGTCTTTCACAGAGCAGAAACTTTTAATTTTAATGAAGGCCAGCTTATCAATTCCTTCTTACATGGATCATGCTTTTGGTATTGTACCCAAGAAGTGACTGCCAAACCCAAAGCCATCTAAACTTTCTCCTATGCTATCTTCTGGGATTTTGTTTTGTCCTTAACATTTAGGCCTGTGATCCATTTTTAGTTACTTTTTGTAAAGGGTGTAAGGTCTGTATCTACATTCATTTGTTTGGTATGTGGCTGTCCAGGTGTTCCAACACCATTTGGTGAAAAGGCTGTATTTTCTCTGTTATATTGTCTGTACTCCATCAATAAAGATCAGTTGACTATATTTTTGTGGGTCTATTTCAGGGCTCTCTATCTTGTGTCATTGATCTCTTTGTCTATTGCAAAATAAAACAAGTAGATACCAGTGTATTAGAGTGGTCAAAATCAAGAACACTGACAATACCAAATGCTGTCCATAGGAATTCTCATTCATTGCTGGTGGAAATGGAAAATGGTTCACCTACCTGGCAAGATAGCTTGGCAGTTTCTTACAAAATCAAACATACTCTTAACATATTTCACTCTTGGTATTTATCAAAGAGCTTAAAACTTAGGTTCACATGAACTCCTGTAGAGGGATGTTTATAATAGCTTTATTCATAATTGCCAGCATTTGGAAGTAACCAAGATGTCTTTCAGTAGGTGAATGCATAAACTGTGGAATATCCAGACAACAGAATATTATTCAGTGCTAAAAAGAAAGAGCTATCAAGCCATGAAAAGACATCGAAGAAACTTAAATGCATATTACTAAGTGAAAGAAACCAATCTGAAGAGTCTACATACTATTTGATTCCAAGTATATGACATGCTGGAAAAGGCAAAACTATGTAGACAGTAAAAATATGGAGACATTTATTGTTGGGGGTTAGTGGGGAGGGCAGAATGAATAGGCAGAGAACAGAGGAATTTCAGGGTAATGAGAATACGCTGTATGATACTATAATAGTTGATACATGTCATGATACATTTATCCAAACCCATAGAATGTGCAACACCAGGAGTGAACCTCAATGTAAGCTATGGACTTTAGGTGATAATGGTGTTTCTATATACATTCAATAATTGTAACAGATGTGCCACTATGGTGGAGGAAGTTGATAATGGAGGAGGTTATGCATGTGTGTGGGCAGAGACTATATGGGAAATCTCTGTACCTTCCTCTCAATTTGGCTGTGAACCTAAGCTGCTCAGAAGAAAATAAATCTTTAAAAAAGTCTCAAACTCAGAATATCTTCAATGAATTTATTGCATTTCCAGAAAAGTAAAGACAAAGCTCATATTTAGTTTATGGTAATTCAAAACAGCCAGCTGGTAAATATTCATGATATGGACCTCTTTCCTCATTACTCAACTCCCAGGAAAAAATATTATTGTGACTCTTGGCACAAGGGAAATAGTGTTGGTCTCCTCTTCACACTTGCCTGACCACTAGTTGGCAGTTACTTTAACCCATACAACTCTGGAAAAGGTTAGGTATTACTGGAAAGTATGGCTGCTCTAGTACCAGTAATGGCACTAGAACTAGGAAGGAACTTGAAAGAAGTAAGAGAAAGTTTAGGTAAACTGTGGGGAAGTGTGCTCTAAATAAAATATAAAATATCTTTTATTATCACTATCAATAATATATATAAATCAACATTAATATCAATAATACATGAAAAATATAATACATAGATCATATTTTTGAGAACAAATACAAGTATTTACCACTTGAAATTGAAGGTGTTGAAGATGAATTTATATGAAACAAATTATACATTATAAAGTAAAAATGTATTGCCATGTAAAGCAGTGCTTCCAGTACACTGAATCAATATTTTTGTTTAGAAAAGGGCAAAATTGATTGCAATCTCCATAGTGTATTGCCACAGTAAATATGAGTAGAAATGTACTTGGAGCTGAACTTCTAACCAGACCATTAATTTTCCCATTGTAGCATTATCCTAAGCTCACAACTGTTTTTCAGTTATTCCAGGCACCCCAGAAAATAATTTTCCCCTTGATTTTTAAATACCAACCTTGTACTCAGGGAACCCAGAACTTTATTGATGGAGTGGAAACCTAGAGATGGTCTGCTAAGGACCCCTTTTCTTCTATTACTGCCCTTTTTATCATCAATTTGCTTAGTAAGAGAATCCTTACATTAGTACCTCATGACCCTAACTAAGCACTGATCCCAGTTGTTTGGTTCAGAAGTAGGCACACATAAAGCAAGGCAGGCCAGAGTTACTTCTTTCTGCAGTTTTTGATGTCTGGGCTAAGGACAGGGTGATTATCTTTCTGTGGGCTGAAAGATTAGCATGTACAGCATCACTGGTGTCAGCAACAATGTTTTCCTAAATGTGGAGAAAGGTGGTCTATAGTAAGAGAAGAATGAAGCCATTTTTAGAGAGCAGTGAAGAGAGGTAGAAGCTATTCCTGAAGACAGTTACAGCTTTGTCATTCAGTTATTTCATAAGATAATTTATTTTTCCAGTGCATTATCATCTTGCTTAAGTCTGCTGGGGTTTTGTCACTTATTCCACACAGCATCTAACACAGTTTCCTTTTACCATATGTCTGATTATCAACTGTGTCTAATGGGACTAGACTGAAATGCCATGTTACTAGAAAGTGGTATTATGTAATATGCATGATCTCTTCAGAATGGGCTTGAGATTAAAGCTGAAGATTATGAGAAACAGTTTAACAATAATTTCTTATTTATCAGTAAGTCCATCATTTTGAATATTGAGTTAACTAGGAATAGTGGATATAAATACTCAAGCATAAGAAGAAATATAATGTGGGTATGAATCTGTGTGTGACATAGTTGCATATTTCTTTAGGAGTGAGAAAAATATCCATTAATGTTGGAGGTTTTCTTAGAGATGATCTAATTCATGCTTCTCATTTTTTTTTCCACATGGATCAACTGCGACAAAAATGGAGAATCAGTTTACACTAATGAGCAATGTGACTGTGGTTTCTTGATTTCTAGATCAGCATTCTCTATGGAATTCTCTGTGAAAAAACAAGAATACTAACTGGCTACATGAACTTTTCTCTTGGGGCCTCAGTTTCTCCTCTAAAAGCTGAGTGGGTTATTCCAGATAATCACTAAGATTCACTTTGGCTGTAATAGTCTATGATTCAATGATTTTATGATGCATAAAGCCATTATACAATGTTTATATAATGTCAGAAGAGTTTGATTTTGTTTGAAAATCTGGATTGAAATTCTACTTAGAAAAGAGAAATAAAAGACTGTGAAAGAGGAGAAGAGCTAGCCAGAAGGAAAAACCCAGGTGTGACACAAATTAAAACCAAAATTTAATTGATTTATTTGTTGGCAATTTACAAGTTGAATTTTTATAGGCTCTTTAGGGGTCATCTTGCCATTTACATCTGATTTAAAAACATATTTTGCTATTTACTTTTTTGCATTTAGTCTAAGCACAATGTTTTTCAATTACAAATACATCAGAATCAGGCTCAGAGAATAATTTAGTGAGGAACACTTACAGCTTCAGCCTTGAAGATGAAATGTATAATATTTTTAAAGGCTTAGCTATAATGATACTATTGAATTAGTCATATCTTAAAGCCAGTTATAGGAGACTATTAACAATAATGTGTTTCTGTATAATACAGAAATTTCCATGATATTTTAAGAAATACAAATTTGACCACACACATTTTATTGAGATTTTGGTTTTAATCTAGGTTCTAGGACTTATTATCTGTGTGTCCTTGAGCAAGTTACCCAATCTTTTTCAGACTCAACTTCCTTTTTTGGAAGATGGAGGTACTATTTATACTTAATTCAAAGGATGATTGTGTATATTATATGAGATGATGTGTGAAAAGTGCTTTGCATGGGGCTTGGCATGTATTAAGTGTTCGGTAGCTGCTCCTATGATAGACTCTGTAGATAACAAAGTAGGTAACTCTCATGAAAGGGAGACCATGCAACCAAGTTGGACTCCAAGTTTCTGTCTGGATTTTCATAAATAAATAACCTTATTAAATCAAGCACATCGGTCTTTAACGATGAATAGGAAAATTTCAGTCCAAACATATAACTTAGCTTATTGAAAATAGTACTTAATATTTATAGAGTTGTTTGCAGTTTGCAATGCTTTCATTATAAGTAAAACTGTGTAAGTATAATTTTGAGTTTTTTCTGTCCACTAAATAACCATATTATTTCCAATCTTTAGATGGAGAAACTGATTTAAAGATTTGATGTTTACACAGCTAGTTGGTGTTGGTAATGACACTTGAATCAGGCCTTCTGACTGCTTCTGGCCAAGTACTCTATTTAATGAATGTTTATTGAGCATCTCTTAGGATCAAAGGACCATGATGGACACTAAGAGAGATATACTGTAGTGTGCAACCATTGTTTTGCTCACCCAGCACTTCTCCCTCCTAATGTCCTTTATAGGAACTTCCCAGAATGTTCTGAAAACTGCCACTACCCACCAAGCTCTAACCATGGGGAGTGATAAAGCACTTGCATGTCAGCCTCTCCCCAGCTGTAATGACCAAAGAAACTACCTGATACAAAAACAGGAGATTCAGAAATCCTTTAACAGACTTCGTGCCATAGTTCCTTGGAGACAGGGAGAGAGAGAATGGATGAGTGTGTGTGCATGTGTGTTTGGTTTGGGAGAGTGGACACCTGATGCTTCCAAGCCCATTCAAATCCTTTCCCTGAGAATCTAGATCACAGAAGAGGATGCTATGAAGGTATTTAGACTAAAACATGTAGCACTTGGGAAATAGTGGCAGTCCCATTCTGCTGTTGAGGAGAGGAGGAAGCCCATCTGGAGTGACACAGGAAGACCAAGCAGATATTCAGAAGCCAGTCAAGAGGTGAGACAGAAAGTTCTAGAGGTGAACTGCTAGTTGTCCTCAAGCCCAACTGCATCCTTTATTGATGTTTCATGAGTCACCTTATTGTCCTTACAATAAATATCCCTTTTTGGTTAAACTAGTTAGAATTATATTTTTGTTATATGCAGCAAACATTTGGAACTACTACCAACATCAAGATTAAGGACATGAAGTCTCTGCTCTGTAAGAAAGACTATTAATATTTTCCAAATGACTAATATTAACCTAGTTGCTTGCAGTACTAGGAAGCTTGTAGGATGCAGATTCTGGGGTACCTCCCTCTAGGTTCTATTTCAGGATGTCTGTGATTTGGCCTGGAAATCTGTATTCTTAACAGTGTTTTCAAGTGCTTCTGATTTACAGCCAGAATAGGAAACCTGTGGCAGCAGTACTTCTGTATATGTTTTGAGGGCATGACAGGTCATGTCAGTTACACACAGCAGCCCCATTGCAGTTTAAGTACAGATAAGATAGTGAAGTTAAACATTTCTCCTTATAGGGTGAGGATTCCTTTGATGTGGTAAGATGAAGAAAAGAGAGAAGGCAATGCCATCAGACTCGGGGATAAAGGATTTGGTGGAAGATTAGAGTGGAAGACATTATGTCAGAAAGAAGTAAAGAGTGGGGTGTGCAGGGGAAGTGGAGTCCCTCCTTGGCCTGATTCACAAGGGTAATCGCTGCACACAGCACCCAGGCCAGGAGCAAGGGGAAAAGCAAAAGCAAGACAGAAGCTCTTTTGATGGAAGATGTCATTTCCTGTCTTTGTGTCTCCCTCCTTGACGTGGCCTCTGCTGACGAGGTGGTCACAGATGTAGAGAGTATTTCCCTCATCCGTGCCTCCTGATCTCTTGGGCTGTTGTGAGATGGGCATCTTGGGAGGAACCATATCATACCCAAATTGACCCTGCTGAGGTTTACATTTAGCTCAGCGTCTTTCAGAAGTGTAGGTCATCAGCAATTCATGGATCAGCGCTGACCGCAGTCAAGCTGCAAGGATGCCTGTGAGAAGCCTTTCCATCCAAGAGGCACAAACATCTCCATCAATCTTACTAACACCCTAGAGGTAAGTGCGAGAGCAATAAAAATTGTCTTGGGGGTAGAATAGGGAGAAGGGATGGCATAATGATTCTTGAGTTGTTTTCTGGCTTTGCCAAAAACGTTGCTGGGAAATGGAAACTGGGTGTGGTTAAATTCTCAGTATCTTAGAATGTCATTGCAGGAAGGAAATGCAGAGATTATCCAGTCTGTAACTCTCTGAGCCCCAGAGAAAGGAAGTGACCTCTCTAGGTCCACACATTTAGGTGGTGGCAGAGTCCAACACCAAGCTTATGTGCAGTAAGTACTCTGCAACTAGCAAGGCATTATACTGTGTATCTGAAACAAAATTACCATGAGTAAAACTCATGACTGTGTATAAGGCATGAGAAGATGGCCAGTATGAGAAGCAGAATTGTAACAATTGTATTCATCTGGCCCCAGCTACCATTACAAAATATCACAGACTAGTCAGCTTAAGTAACAGAAATTATTCCTCAGTGGTGAGGACTCTCTTCCTGGACTGCAAGCAGACTACCACCTTCTTCCTGAGTCTTCACATGGCAGGGGGAGAGAGAAACAGAGAGAGAGAGAGAGAGTGTGTGTGTGTGTGTGTGTTCTCCAGTGCTCTTGTGTCTTCTGTATAAGGACACTAATCCATCAGTTTAGGGTTCCACCCTTATAAGCTCATCTAACCTTACCTCCTTACAGGCTTTATCTCCAGCTACAGTCACAATGGGGCAAGGGCTTCAACATAAGAATTTTGTAGGGACACAATTCAGTCCATAGCAGCAATCATCTTCAGACTAGCCCTCATCCTTTTGCATTTTGCATGTCCCTAGAGTCACACTGATGTTTAAATAGAGGCAGGTACTTGCTCTCACTGCCAATAACAAAGATGTTGCTTTTGAAAAGAAAAAGGAAGCAGAAGTATCTATCAATAATACCACATGACATCTATTTTATTTTCTGCAGTTTCCTTATGCAGACAGAAGAGGTTCATAGGAAAAAATCAACATTGATGGCTGTCTTAGACAAAGGAAAACATTAATGTTTACTGATCTGAACTGAGTAGTAATACAAATCCACAAGTCCTCATCTGCAATTCTGAAATCTAAAAAGCTCTGAAATCTGATTGTTTTTCTGTAAATCTGCAGCAAAGTCATTGGGTGACAAAACTCAACCTGTCTTTATGTGAGAGGCTGTTTATAGTCTGTACTTATTCCATTTGTTGAGATTATTCATATCTTTTGCTGAAGAAACATTAAATCATTTGATTATGGGATCCTGCCCCAGAACCTGCTTGGGTATTTGTAATATATTAAGAAAGGTACCAAACTACTAATTTTCCAAAATTCAAATGAGTATGAATTCTTGACACACATATGGCTCCAAAGGTTTTAGACAAGGAAATTAGAGTCTGTACTAAAGTGAATATTTGTTGCATTACATGTGGTATCGGAGGGGACAAAAGCAAAGGTTAGCAGAAGCGATTGTTTGCTCAGGTCCCAGAACATGAGCCGATGCTGGAGCCGTCAGCATGGGCCTGAGTGAGAAGGTGACTGAACCGTGCAGAACTGCAAGTCCTGCGTCAGCCTGACTCCAGTAACTGCAAGTGGGGTCATGGAATTCTTCAAATGAAATTTTTAGGTCAAATTACGTGGCTCTGTATCATCCAGGCTTCTAGATGGAGAGCCACAGTGGTTTGAAACAGCAATAGAATGCAAGAGCTTCAGGAATTTGGCAGTGCTGTCTCATCTAGCAGGTTGACCTCCAGGGAGAAGCTGACTTTCTGCTGTTCCCTTCTTATTGGAACTTGGCCAAATCTCTTGATCTATGTGCCTCCTGTTTTTCATTTAAGTGTGGATGGTGAGAATAGCTTTCCTTACCATGTTCTGGATCAATACTACATAAAATATCATTTAAAAAGGATTCTAGGTCCCACTTGGGCCTTGTTTGTAAGGTGACTTGGTAGCACAGCCTTTGGTTGGGCTGGTAATCAGGAGTCCTGACTTTGGTTTCATCCTGGATGTTAATTACCAGTGTGATCTTGAGCATGTCCCTTCCCTCCTCTAGACTTGTTTCCTTACTTAGAAAACAAGGGGGAACTGATGATCTCTGAGGTCTCTTTCAGGTTAATTCTGAGCTTATAAATAACAAGGTGAATAATGGTAATTATGACAGGGCCCCAGTTTGTTTAGCAATTTATAGTTTATAGATAATTTTCATATCCATTAACTCATTGGGTACTTACAACAAATCTCTTAGCATATGCTGGGCAACTAGGTATTATTCTTCTCTTCCAAAGACATTTAGAGAGAAGAGAAGTTACTTGGCCAAGGTCAGAGCAAACTAGTCTAATGAAAGAGCCAGACCAGGTCCTATGACCTCCTAATAACGTAGCCTGTGTCCTTCCCACTCTGTCTCACTGCTTCACCAGTTTCAGAGATGGCTGGCTCTACAGTATCACAAAAATGCATGCGCACTTGTGTGTTCACAATAGAAAAGAACATGATTTATGATTAGTTGTAAGTAGAAAAATTACTTTATATACTTGACCCTTGAACATCACAGTTTTAAACTGTGTGGGTCCATTTGTAAGTGAATTTTTTTAATAAACAATATATAACTGTAAGTGTATTTTCTCTTCCTTATGATTTTCTTAATGCCATTTTCTTTAGCTTACTGTATGATAAGAATATAGTATGTAATATATGTAACATACCAAGTACGTGTTTATTGAGTATTTATGTTGTCGGTAAGGCTTCTAGTCAACAGTAGGCTGTTAATAGTTGAGGTTTTGGGGAGTCAAAAGTTATACATAGGTTTTCCACTCCATGGCAGGGGTGGTCAGGGCCCCTCACCCCTGCATTGCTCAAGGGCCACCTGTACCTTGTTTCGGACCTCAGTGCGTGTTGCCAGGCTGAGAGCAGGGGCGGTGGGTAGCTACAGGAGATGTGAAGAGGGCCTGCGTGTGAGGGCACCAGGGAACTGCGCAGTGCCAGGGGGCGCGGCAGCTCGGTGTGGGGGCAGGCGCCGTGCTCAAGAGGAGACAGCTGGGACACGCCCAGGGCAAACACACTTGTGACCTGCCTCCTGTCCCCACATTTTGTAAAGCTTCGTGTGGGCCAAGCATTAAACATTTTCTACATTTTGACAGCATTGTATCTGGGGAGAAGATAGCCAGATAAATCTTTTTGGTTTTGTTAGTCAAGATACGGGTTTTCCTTGCTAACTGAGAAAATAATGGGCAGATGCAGTGTCAGAAATGTGTAAGAGAGAAGGACAAAAAGAGGAGAGTCCTGCCTCTCTGGGCTTCAGTTTCCTCCTCAGTGAATGAACCCAGCATCCAAGGCCCTCTGCCCTCTGGCTCCCACCTCCTGCGGCCCCCCACTTCAGGAAACTCCACTCCAGAAACAAGTCCTTCCTCTTGCCCATGAGGCAGACTGACTCTGCTGTTGCTTCTCTAAGCTTCAAGCTCTTTGATTTATTCTCCTCATGATTCTACTTCTCTGTTTTGAAGGCCAGCACAATGGCTGTGAAGCTTTCCCTGAACTCCCCAACTGGAGGTCAGGACTCCTTCCTAACCTTCCAGCCACTTATTTGCCTTGAAGATGATACTGAACAGTTTCCTCGTACTATTGTTGTTTGTTAACATATCTCTTGCTGTCACCTGTCTGGATCCTTGAAGACAAGCCCATCACTAGGTCCTGTCTCATCCCCAGAGCTGTGCTTATAGTGAAGTAAGAGATTCATAAATATCTGAAAGAACAAAAGGATGAATGAGATCCTAGGTGCCTTCTGACAACATCTCTGATTTAAAACAACATAAACCTGTTCTGGAGCAAGGTTAATAGGAATCCACTTAGAAGTAGGATGCTTTTCACAAAGGTATAATTGACACTTGTCTAATCAAAAACTAAACTGTTGACTGAATTATTCCTGTTTCTTTACAAAGACATCCATTCAAAGGCAAGTACCATGCAGTAGGAAAAAATACTGCCTGGTGATTTTTTCTGGAGAGAGTGAATTTTGAGATCCTGCTCTGTTTCTTACTAGTTGTGTGACTTTAGACAAGTCATGTCACTTTCCTGAGTCTAATTTCTTCAGCCTGAAGATAATGAGATCTGTTTCACAGGATTGTTGGGAAGAGTTAATGTGATAATGGATGTGAAAGTGCTTTACAAACTGAAAGGAACTCCACATATAATAGGGGTTCTTATTATCATTATTATTTTAGAAGTCATTTTCATGGAGTATAAATGCAGTCTCTAGAGCTCCTTTGAGCCTCTAAGTGTACAGGCTATATTTAAAAGTTTTATCTAATGACCAATATGGGGGTTGAACAACAGCCAGTCAATGCTAATAGCCCTGGGTCCTTATTTACAGAGTGCTTTTCCTCGCACTCAAGAACTGTTAAAAGCTGGATCTGTCATTCCTCAATCAATTTCCATTCAGTCATTCAGTCAGATGTTTGCTGTATTCCTACTATGTGTCAGATGGTATTTTAGACTATCAACAGGTCACTGGTATTGTTAATGTCCTGTTACAGTGTGGGAAACTACAGATCTACAGAAGAAAAGGGGTTTTTACAAAGCTGCATGCATACGGGGTAGAGGTCAGGGGAGCAGCACAGAACTTAGGGTGGAGAGTGGCCTACATTGTGCCAAGAATAATTGTACTTCATAGCTGAAGCTGAGCACCTTTGGTTTGAGGCCTATCTTCATCCATAGCAAACTATGCCTTTGCCTATTTCCCCATAGGGAGAAATAAGGTTGGCGGCTGAAAAGCACATTGTGTGACCCAAGTTACATGGGTTAGGTTTCTGAGCTGCTTTGGTCTGCTCGGTTGCAGACACTTTGGGAAGTTGAAATGCAGCTATTGATTGAGAGAGATTCCAGTCTACCCCAGAGCTGACTCCTGCAGAGCCCTGCACCTGGTTGCAGACACACTTCACAGAATTGCAGTTTCACTTTTATCCTCTAGAGAGAACAGCCTCTTTCTTCCAACTGGAGGATTTTTAAGATGCTGGGATAAAAGCTCCCCTTTCATGTGCTGGTGACTCAGAGAGCAGGGAGTCAGCAAGGATGTGGAAAGCAGCCCAAAGTGCTACAAGGGAGCATGAGGCATATTTCCAATATTCTGCCTCTCAAAGATATTTCCTACCCAGTGCTCTGAGTGAACTTCCACAGCTTTGGAATATCCTCAGCTGTTTCATCCAGAACAGGCAAATAACATATATCATTTGTACCATTTTTCAATTAAATGATTGTTGATAGTCAGTTTGACACATTTGCTGATGGATTATGGACCTAGAGAAAGACACAGAAATGACAGCATGTTGTTCCTTCAAACGTTCACTATGGATTAATTAAGAACATGCAAAAGTAATTAGAATGGGCCACTCATACAACAAATAGTTTTTGACAGAATTTGTTTACCTAAATCAGACTCTTCAAAGAGTGAAAAGCATTTGGTGGAACCAGGAAAGGTTTGTTGTTTTGTTTTATTTCTAGAATATGGTATTTGGAATAGTTCTGCAGGTAACCAAAAAAGAATTTGGGGGAAAAAAGATCGTTCAATGGGTATATAGTTTCAGTCATGCAAGATTACTTTTAGAAATCTTCAGCACAACATAGTACCTATAGTTAACAATGTTGTATTGTGTGCTGAATGTTAAGAGGGTGGATTTCTTGTTAAGTGTTTTTACACAAAAAACCTCCAGCACAAACAAACAAACAAACAAAAAAACCAAAAGGGCATGAAGAAACTTTTAGAGGTAATGGATATGTTTATTACCTTGATTATAGTGTGGTTTCATGGGTATATGTACATGTCCAAACTCATCAAATTGCATACATTAAATATATGAGGTTCTTTTGTATTTCAATTAGACCTCAATAAAGCTGTTAAAAATTTTTTTTTAAAGATCTGATGGTAAGGGTACATTCCAAAGGTGAACAATGTTCTAGAGATGGGGAATTGGAAGCTGTTTGTAAAGTCCTGTTAAGAGAGTTTGGAGGGTATAACAGGCCAGTGCTAAGGAAAGGTTCTTGTGGGTCATCTGTCTCAACAGCTGGCTTTGCTCCTGTTTAATTGGATGGAAAATATTATAAAACTTTGGAAGTGCTATTTGGAAGCATTTAATGATTGCCCATGTACAACCTAAATCCTTGGTCTATGGTTACTATTTCACAATTTACCCAATTTTTTATTCATCCTAGATTGCTCTGAGCAACTGGAAATCTGGCCTTTTCTCAAATAGTAAGTAACTTTGTAATTCCTGACGAATGAAGGCTCAGAAAGACCTATGACAATGGCTTTTCTAACTACTACTTTAGTTGGGATTTGGTGTGAACACCATGAATAATTTTCTTGCTTTTGGCAAAATAGCCTTAGAAATTTAATAATTATAATGGATCATTAGTTTTATTTTGATAAGTAATATTTTGGCTTGGATGAGACAGGAAAAAAGAGAAAAATTCCCTATCTTCCTTTTGACTATATTTCTTTGAATCACAGAATCACCGTTCTCTTTGGCTTAAACATAAGAAAATATATAGGTGTGTTTTTGGAAGTAATTTCCTTTCATTCTTCACTTGATTGTTACAGTATTCTCAGTGATTTAGGGATTGGTATATTTACCTAGTTGTCTGGTTTTCATCAAAGTAATGTATTCACTTTTTAGTATTTTTGTTTCAAATTCTTAAGATGCTCATCAAATGAATACACATATGTGTGTGTGTGTGTATTCTAAAATACCCAGAGCCCCAGACCAGTGACAGTCAGAGCAGTGTAGAATAGTAGATTGTAGGAGGAATGGATTCTCCAGGGACTTGGCCATGTATCAGCTTTGTGATATTGGGCAAGTCATATACTTGCTGTGGGCCTCAGTTTTTTCTTTAGGAAAATTCTCCCCCTGCTTTCCTACCCTTGGCTAGTTTTATTGATATCTGTTTCATGTGGTGCACCATTGTATACCACATACAGTTGTACTGTACATTCGATTCCATGTTACTTTTTCAAAGCTTAAAGTGTGCAGAGGGAGATTCAAGGTCATCCAGCAGTTTAAGTCATGAAAGAGGACTGTTCAGGCTTCTATGAAAGCCCAGGGTGAGGAAGTGTCGGGTCACAAGGGGAGATCTGAGAAGGCTTCCTGGAGCGGCTGACACTTGTGCTAAACTGAGCTAGAGAGAAAAGGCAGCATGAAGTCTTCACAGGCAGGGAGAGCACGTGGATGTCTATGCAGAGGCATGACACAGCATGATGTGCTTGCGGGAATAAGTACTTGAAGTTTTGTGGGTCTGGAAATGTGGTAATGAAGGCCCTTTTAGGGTGAGAACTCCATTGCTGCTGCTAATAACTACCTTTTGTTGGCTGGATTGAAAATACCAGTTAAGTGTGTTTGTAGATTTTAAAGATTGGCAAAGGCAGTATTACAGAGCATGTAGCTTTTTCCCAAATAATCATTTCAAGTACATATCCTACCATTTCTCAAATGTAAACAAGCACTAAAAAATATCTGCTGGACTGACAGAACCCAAGAATGGACTAACAGTTACCAAAGGGAAAGGGACTGGGCAGGAGGGGTGGGAAGGGAGGGATAAGGGGGAAATAAAAAGGGGCATTACCATTAACAGACATAATGTGGGACGGGGGGCATGGGGAGGGCTGTATAACACAGAGAAGACAAGTAGTGATTCAACAGCATCTTACTACACTGATGGACAGTGACTGCAATGGGGTATGAGGGGGGGACTTGGTGATGGGGGGAGTCTAGTAAACATAATGTTCCTCATGTAATTGTAGATTAGTGATACCAAAATAAAAAAAAATTAAAAACACGCACACACACAAAAATATCTTTTGGCTTAATTACAGATCTTCTGCTAGTAATGTCAGAGATGAGGATGTGTGGAAATGATGACCTTTCATGATACGAAATTTTATAACTGTTCATTTAAATATTCACCAAAGTGCTTTGATAAACTAGTCCAAATATTAGCATATTCTTGAGAATAATAACAATTCAATACTTTGTAGTATTTATTCTACTTAGTCTTCCTGAGCATAGACATTCTGGATATTTTTCATTTCTCAGCCCAATTTTATGAACATTCAAATTAAAACAATTTTTCATGTTTATTGTACCAGTAACATATTAAAAACTAAATAGAAAAAAGGTTAAAATTAGAAATTGCTGTGGAAGAGAAGTGTTGAAATTCTGTTTACCAAAGATTACCAATTCCAACCACAGGTGAAGTTCAACCACTTTTGTTAGTTTTATTTACTTGGTAAACTTGTGAACCTTTGGAATAATCACTCACAAACTGGAAGAGATGTAAGAATTAGAAATAACATACACAAAGTGCATAATATACAGAATAAGTGGTTAAAAAAACTGTACCATCACTTTTCTGGCTCTGTGCCAAGTGCTCTCTTGACCTGCCTCCAGTGCAGGGCAGGTGGGAGAGGTGAGCTAGGGGGACTTCTGTGGGAGAGGAAGCCTAGGAGAGGTAGACTGGAAGGGCTGCTCTCTTGAAGGTTGTTCTAGAACTCATGAGTTCAGAAAGAGAGAGAAAAGCACAGCTGGAAGGTCAGAAGTTGGATCTTGCATCATGCTGATTTGGGAGGTGAGGAAAAAAATGCAAGTCAGATGCAAAGCTGGTGGCAAAGTGAAGAGAAAGAATCCAGGATCAAACTGCTGAGTGGGTGAGGTCAAAGGATGAAGCTCTAAATTTGCATGTGGCCTAGATTGCCTTCGTGCAGTCTCAACAACTAGGAAAGTCAAGGTTGGGCCCTCAAAGGAGCTGCACTGAAAAGGGTAGGTCTGAGGAAAAACATATGTGCAAGATTTGGTCTTCACAGCAGAGCCAAGAATGGTAGGGTAAGCGAATCTGAAGGCAGCCTATGCTAAGGCCCAAGGGAGTGCAGGCCCAAGGCTTTAATAGAGGCAAGTAAGTTACACTGGATGGCCCTTCCATCCAGGCAGCTCCTCTGCTCTGACACTGTACGACTACATGTGATGGTCAAGACCATCTGGGGATAAATTAAAATTGGTCTCTCAGGTACAATAATGGTGCTCTAATGGGAATGCTGGGAGTATGAAGGACCCATTCTCAACTCAGCATCCCTTTTCTCCTGATCTGCTCTCCACTTCAGCAACACCAGATGATTTGCTCCACCTCAAATCCACTCCATGCTCTCTCCAGTTAGTTTAATGATGAAACTTCTGCCAGCATTGGCTTTTTTTTCTTTGCTGAAAAGGCTATTTCATCTCAGCATTCCCTGCCACTTCTCTGACTGTTAAAGAAATGCACTCCTCCTCTTGGGCTCCTGTAGCATTAGTTCACCCATACCTGGTGGTGGAGGACATCCTAGAGGCATGTGCCAAAGCCGAGCATTTAAATTCTGAGGGTGACTGTTTGGATTTCTAACTTCAATTCACTTGCTGTGTTTACTGGGCAAATGATGTACCTTCTTAGAATTAAGGTTCCTTATCAGTATTAGTATGGGGAGTTCATAAGATAGTGAATATAAAGCACCCAGCATGGTGTTAGAGAAAAGTTAAGATGTTTGTTAAATTCAGTGTATGGGATTCACAAATATAAATTAGTCATGTACCTTTATAGCAGGGTTAAGAAGGGTAGTCCCTGTGTTTTATTAGACTGTCCTTTTGATAAATTCTCTGATGCCAACAAAAACAAGTTGTTCTCTCTTTGCAATTTTTCTGGAGTGATAAATGGTGACATTTTAATCTTTCTGGATATATATAATCCCCTATGAAAGATGCTTAAGTTAATTTTATTAACTAATTTTATTTTCTTAGTGTTGACTTCTCTTCTGAATTCTTATTTTTAGTTCATCGTTAAAATGGGTGAACTATTCCATTTCTTTTTTTTTCCATTTTCTTTCAGCTTGATTACATTCCGACTCCCATGGTCCTCCATTCACAGCCTGGGTTATATCTGTTGGATGGTCTCCACCCTTCAAAATTATTAAAAACAGAAATTCGAGTGTAAGAAGTCACCATTCTGTTGGTGATTCTCCCATCTCCATCTGTGCTGCCCAAAAATGTCTTCTTTCTATGCTTATATGACTTTACTCTTTTGGCATTATTATATAGAGCAAGTAATGCTGAATGCAATAATAGCAAATGATTTGGCCTGTATATGAATGTGGAAGTAAGGTTTACAAATGCACAGTAACGTGCCCTGCAAAAATACAGAATCTTTTTAAATGTGCTTCTCGAACATACTTATGTTCAGCTGAGGAAACACCACATACATTATTAGAAAGGTAGAGTGGCTTTTTGTATTCTGCAAGGATTCTTGAGAGATGATTGCTATATTTAGCATTAGAATCTAACATCTCACTTGACAGGGAAAAGAAAAACCCTCTATATTCAGGGAGAAAACCAATAATTGAGGTATTTTAAGTTCTCTGCTTAAAAGAAATAATTTGGACAAAAATTAGGAAGTGGGTAACAGGATCAAACAGTAACTTTCAGTTATATTCAGGACTTGAAATTGGAAAATGAAAATATATGGAATATTTGTCATTCATGCATTTCTTTGTTCAAATCATACCTTCTTCCCTTGACTGAGTCAGGATGCTTTGTTAGCTCATGGATGTATGTAGCCAATCAAGAAGATTGTTAATGAGCACCATGTGTGTGTGTGTGTGTGTGTGTGTGTGTGTGTGTGTGTGTGTGTGTGTGTGTGTGTGTGTGTGTGTGTGTGTGTGTCTGTGTGTGTCTGTGTCTGTGTTGGTGTGTCTCTGGTACTGGGGAGGAAGATGGGCAGTTAGGGCTGTGGGAACTCCCAAGACCAGAGGAAGAAGAAATGGAGAGTAGAGAAATCTCAAATCACATGAAGATGTTGGTTTTTCCAACCTGGGGCTTCATAGAGAAAAGAGCAAGAATAAAGCAGATTGACCGGCAGCACTGAGGGTCCCAGTAGATCCAATGTAGAACAAGCCCCACTATTATAGGTTCGCTTTTATTTGCTCCTGAGTAAAGTGAACTGGAGTAAAGTTCAGCTGAATTGAAAGCTGCGGGAACAATCTGAACTTTCCTTCATTCATTTAGTCACTGACTGATTCATCAATGAAGTCAGGATATAATTAATCTGTACCTACTATGTGCTGAGTACTAGGCTCTGTGATAGGAATACCCCACCTTAATGGAGAACAGACATGTAAATAATGATAGACATGAATGAAAAATACTGAAAATACTATGAGGATTCAAAGGTTTCTCAGGGAAAGATTTAACTGGGTTTGAAGAATAAGTAAGTTTCTTAGGCTGAGAAAGAGTGAGCCCCGATGTTTCATCCAATCCTGTAGCTCTATGAAGTTGACTTTTTCCTCCTGTATTTATCATGGCCTTGCACCGTCTTCTAATTGGGGTCAATGGCATGAGGTAGGGGGTGAAAATGAAACAGATAACTGAAAAGAGAGAGGGGAGAAAGGGGCCTTGAGGCAGATGGAAGGAGACTCTTCTGATGGGATTCACATCTCTGTTCAGTGGTTGAGTAGGCTTAATGGGGTCTAGCAGACTTCTCTTTCTTCAGTTCAGCCTAGTCTCTGTTTTATACTCAAGAGCTTTGTACTTCATCAACATAGGGAGCCATCAGGTGACAGATGATGGTTGAAAGACTGACTTTGGATTTAAACAGTTCCAAGTTCAGATCCGTGAATCCTCTCCTCCACTGGCCTCAGGCTGAGGAGCCCTAGTGGCCCCTGCAGCTCTGACGCTGATGCTGAAAGGTCAGGGACCTCCCGGTGACGGCCGAGGGCTGGCGCTGCGAGGAGCAGCAATGCTCTGCTCCTCACACAGGGACTCCCGGTGGCCGGGCTGGATGGGGCCATACAGACTGTTTGGTCCAAATTCTTTCTTTCACAGACAGAGGAACTAAGATCAAGTCACAACCCTCCCCAGTATCCTTCTTATAACAGCTATTGGTTATTTATATCTTGCAGTTCTCCAGAGAGAAGGAAAAAAATGTCGAATGAATTTGGAAGGGATTAAGTAGGCTGATTGAAAGGTTTGCCAGTCATAAATAAAGGCATACATGTAAAATCAGATGAAAAGCAATAGCGTTTTTAAATTGAGATAGACTTTAAGTGACTCAAAGAGGGCCTGAGAACATCAGCAGCGTCAGGATTTTTACCTCAGCACCTAGAAATCAGCACACAGAGAATTCTCTGTGCCGGGCAGTAACCTTGTTTCCACCTCTAACTACAAGTCTTGTCTTTGCTTCCTTAACAGCTAGTCTGGTAGAGTGATCTCACTGGGGTGAAATGATTAAAGGAAGAAAAGCCAATGGAAAATATCTGGAAAATACTTTTGTTAAATATAGCAAATGTAAAAACCCATTTGTCTCTCTCTTTTCTCTTTTCTTTTGGTAAATTGTGGAGTGTCAGTATTATCAGCGATTGGTCATGAACCTCCAGGTCCCTGTTAATAATGCCCTTGGGTTAATACACCTGTGGGATCCATTATGCTATTGTATTCTGCGGTTATTTAATTTCAGCTGGCTGAATTACTCATTAATCTTTTCCACTCTTTTTAGTAGCAGATTTTTTTTTTTTTTGGCACTAGTAACATGGCTAATTGCTTTATTTCTGCATTTTACTTTGCCTGGGTAGCTACAGCCACTAAGTGGATTTGAATATAAACATAAACCAGAAAGATTTGCACCAAGTAAGAGCAGAACTATTTGTTATTAACCATCACACACATGATACACTTGTGCCAGATTAATCAGGCATCATGTAGGATGCATTATGGAAGTTATTTATTGCTGGTGACACATTTAGTACAGTTACCATTTTCTATCCCCTCAACGAGAACTTCCAGGAGTAAAATGAATAGTTCTGAAATAAGTTTGCAGTGTAATACAAATAGAACAAGCCCGCCAGCCAAAGAATTCACACAAATGTGCCTACCATTATGGAGAAAGCTTAATGAAATGCGGCATTGGCAGACTTCTAAGCTTGTTTGTACCTTGCCACTTGA
Organism: Manis pentadactyla; assembly: GCF_030020395.1. Lineage (NCBI taxonomy): Eukaryota > Metazoa > Chordata > Mammalia > Pholidota > Manidae > Manis > Manis pentadactyla. Next base: position 121,662,382 of record NC_080019.1, on the reverse strand, counting down.
CTTGGGAAAAGTTGTTTTTCCCCACTCAAGGCCTCAACTCACTTTTCACTTTTGTACAATAAATGTTTGGACTACAAGATTTAGGAAGTTTCTTCCAGCAGTGAAACTACAGTGAAAACACTGTTGAGTCTACATGTTATTAGTATACCCCAATACCTAGAATAGTACCTGGTATATAGTAAGTTCTCAATAAATATTTATTTAATGAATTAATGACAGACTTTGGTTATATCCGTTGACTTTTTAGGACTACTTATTCATGCGCTCTTCTTACCAGAAAAAATATCGAGCATCCAGTTTTTGAAATTTTTGGGGGAATGTGTGGAGTAAAGGGTGAGGAAATGGCTTTATTGTAAATGCGTACATTCCTTTGAGGCAGCATTTTTATGTTGCATCTTTAGACTAAAACGTGATTACATTTGGTCTACTCTTGCCTCCAGGACTCAAGGATTAGGTTGGTCTTCATAATGATCCCAGCCAGATTCAAGAGGTTACTTTTGCATGTCATTTTGCCATGTTTCTCATACCCAGAGTGAGAAGTGGCAATCAGCTGAGAAGTGTTATTTCCTGAACTGATTATTTCAACCTGTGTCTACTAGGGATCCAAACATTAATGAGATTGGTACACCCCCTTTTAAGTTGGCATTATGCCTGTGTAACAGATGGGCCTTGAAATTGTCAGTTGATAACTTGTGTCTAAATCTCCAATATTGTCAAGTGGACAAAGTCCTTAACAAGAAATCTTAAAAATGTTTGTCAGTTGGCCTCCCGATGCCTTACCCATGCATCCCTACTCTGCCTCACCACTCTGTGAGTCTCTTAAGACTCTGAATAGTCTCCAGAGAAATCACTGTGAAACCATGTGCACAGGTGATTACTTGGCAAAATATACCCAGACGACCTGCATCCTTTTCTATTTCCCATCTTTCCAGAAACTGTTCCTTACCTTCATTGTATACCTACAACCTGAATAATTTCTATTGGAATGTTATCACTTGCCATTTTTTTCGTAGGAAGACTTGTATCACCTTCACTCAAGGAAGAAGATGGAATCCTTGCACATAGTAGGTAATCAAGAAAAGTCTGCTCTCTGAGGTACACTATCTAATCTGCCCAGCCTTGTCATTCTCGCATGGCTTTGCCTCGTTGACTCACCATCTTTTTGCCCTTTGAAGTTTTTGTCATCTACTTTAGTCTTGCTTCTTCAGTAACCAGTTTCTTCCAGCCTCCTAGATTCTTTGTGAAGGCATGGCTCTCCTATTAGCCCATCTAAGAGATGTCTGAACCTAGGCCTGATTGTTTGTAGTCCTTTGCCCAAGAGTAAACACAACACATTTGTTAACTGCCTTGTGATAATCTTGCTGCCTCTTCATATTATATGAAGATGTGAAGATATGAAGACAAGAAATATGATCTTGTTGCATCATCAGGATTGCTGTTGATGCCTGTCATTTGCCAGGTGAACTGGCTTTGTAGAAAAAGCTTTACTTCATCACACCCATTCTATTACTCATCAGGTGTTAAATAAAACCTAAGTTTCACACCATTTTAGATGCTGAATATAAAAGAGTGAACAAATGGACACAATATTTGTCCCTGAGGAGTTTACATTCTGGTGACAGTTTGGAGCTAATGCCCTCCCTAGAGGCTGTAGGTGATCACCTGTTCCATCTTATGGTGAATACTCATTTATAGAGGTAGGTTGACCTCAATATCATCACCCAAAAGAGTTCTAAGTAGTCAAATGTTATTTTTTTATAATGGATCACCAGTTATAAAAGATAATATGGTAAGAAAATAACCAGGCACAACAAAAAGTTCATGAACTCTTCTCAATTTATATTCAACATTTGTGGAAGAGCATCGTGAATGTATGGGAAAAAACTCTTTGTGGGCTGATAATTGATTTGACAGATTAGCAAGGCTCTTGAAGTTGTTAATTGCAATGTAGTACATTGTTGCTAATTAATACCAATCATTTAATTGTTTCTGCACATTCTAGTAAGAACCAAAGCTAGCAAATCTGAATATGCCCACATAGCCAATTAATGGGTAAACTAGAATTAGGCTGGAGAGTCACTGTTGGTGGCACTACTGTCACTCAACTGTGTAGTATAAGTAATACAGTCATATCATTTATTGTCCAAACTAGGACAGTGTTTGATGATGAAAGGGGCACCCCAATACAAAGGATCTAGTCCAACCTAATTCCTGGCATTTTGAAGTGGCAAATTACCAGACTACTAGTCTATTTCCCCTTTTTCAAGTTCATCATCAAGCAAGTTCATTATAACAAGGTCAAATGATTTTTATTAACACTTACCTGAAGCAATTCTAGACTTAAATCCTCTCCCACTTTTTGGGGGGTGGGGGAGAGAGGTAAACCCTCTTCTTTAAAAAAAATGAAAAATGGGGAGAGAAACATGAAGGCTTCCAGACTCTAAATCTTGAGTTCTATAGGCTGACTAACTGCCCGGCCTCCTTCAGTGCTTGCACTCTACCTGTGATTATCTCTATCTTCTGCCTTACCATATCTTTTAAAATTACTTTTGTTTCTATCATCTTTAATAAGCTTTATGCTTCTTTATGGCAGAGATCATGTTATATTCATACTTTAAACTCTGCATCTCTGGTTGTTTGTACTAACCTCATGGAATTTTATAAAGATAAAGTTTATTAAAATATTTGAAATCCTTGTAATAGTGCCTGGCATATAGTAAGTGCTTAGTGTTAGTTCTATATTATTTCATCATTATTTGTTATAGTGCCTATAGTCAATGTCATATACATAAAAACATGTATACTAAGCATTATTAATTTGTTAGTTTTCCTATATTCAAAGTACCCTATACAAAGATGATTCAGGAACCTGTTTTCTAGTAAGAATGGGGAACAGGAATGAGATGCGCTCATAAACAATTATACTACAAAGTAGGAAGTAGTAAGTGATGTAAGACAGGTAAAGATACAGCAACATTGCGGTTTCTAATACAGAAGATTGAAAGAATCAGGGAACACTGTAAGAGTAAGATGGAATTTTAGTTTAATCTTGAGGAAAATAAAATATTTGGATATGTAGACCTTGTGTTACTGGTATAAGGAGATGAATATATTCTAAGGATAACTATAAGTACAGGTATGGAAAAGGAAAATCTTGAGGTCTGCTTAGAAAAATGGAAAGTATTGTCTAGGAGTTAAGCTTAGAGAAGATTTAAAAGGTAGTTTGGATCTAGATAATATAAAGACCTTGAAAGACCAGAGATTTTGCATTAAATGTGATTCGTTTTCTATTTAATAAAGCATATGGGTTTTCAAAATTATGAATAAAAATGTTGAAAAATCATAAAGATGAGGATCACCCTGTTTGCATTCACTATAGATAATGAGGAGGTGGTTATATAAGAAATTATCCTGTGATAGATGGCAGATTTAAGGCCAGAATTGCTTCATGAAAGTGTTAATAAAAAATTATTTGACCTTATTACAATGAACTTGCTTGATGAGGCAGGATGCTTAGGTTCTGAGCCTAGTTCTGCCCCACTATATGATTCTTATCAAGTCAAGTGCCCTCCCTGCTTCTCCATTTGAAAAAAAAAAAAAACACATGAAGGGGGTTTTTATCTACCTTGATTCTGGCCCACTCCTCCTTGGAGTGTGTTCAAAATACAACTTTCCCCCTCTTTCATTATTGTCTCTCTGCCTTTCAATTCTTTGTTGCAGCAGGGACAAAGGACCAAGGAGAATGAACTCAACCTAACAGAAGAGTTAGTGTTTCAATTACATGAAAATGAGGATGATAGTAATGCTGGAGCCTGATGCCTTTGGAAGGAAGTCGTGGCTGAGAGTCAGCCAGATGGAGCTCTGGGAATCCAGGAGAATGCCTGAGGGGGCTTCAGGAGGGTGGCAGGCCAAAGAACAGGGAGGTGAGAGGAAAGCCACTAAGCCACTCACAGTAAACAGGTGGAAGTGGAGTGAAGTTTTCTGGAAAGAATCCATTATACAAGTGGTACTTATTTGGGGAAGAGTTTAACATTTGACCAGAAAATAAGTGTGTATTGAGCTGGGACTTACAAAAAAGATTATTCCTCCAAACTGAAGTTTGAACTAGGTGCTATGATGAAAGTGATTGAAAAACTATTCTTTTAAAAACCTATTTCCTGGAGGTGGGAGCCAAGATGGTGGCATGAGTAGAGCAGCGGACATCTCCTCCCAAAACCACATATATCTATGAACATATAACAAAGACAACCCTTCCTAGAATAAAGACCAGAGGACACAGGACAATATCCAGACCACATCCACACCTGTGAGAACCCAGTGCCTCGTGAAGGGGGTAAGACACAAGCCCCGGCCCGGCAGGAGCCGAGCGCCCCTCCCCCCAGCTCCCGGCAGGAGAAGAATAGGCAGCGCGGGAGGGAGACGGAGCCCAGGACTGCTGAACACCCAGCCCCCGCCATCCGGGCCAGAGCGCAGACACAGTACGTGCCCAGGGGGCCCTGGATACTAGGGAAACGGCAGCAAGAACGGTGAGCGGGTGCCTGAGGCCGGCGCCGGAGAACAAACAAAAGTGAGCGGCCATTTTTTTTTTTTTTGCTGTTTTGTTTTGGCGAGCGCTTTTTGGAAGTCTTAAAGGGATACGGACCCCAATACTAGGGAAACAGGGCAGCAAGACTGGTGAGCAGATGCCTGAGGCTGGCACCGGAGAATAATGAAAAACAAGCGGCCATTATTTATTTATTTATTTTTATTTATTTATTTTATTTATTTTTATTTTTATTATTTTTTTTGTGGTCGTTGTTTTGTTTTGGCGGGTGGTTTTTGGAAGTCTTAAAGGGGCAGGGTGGGACACTTAGTCCAGAGGTAGGGAATCCGGGGATCTCTGGACACCCTAACCCCTGGGCTGCAGGGAGCAGGGAGGCCCCCTACAGAGATAAATAGCCTCCCGGCCACTCCCCCTCCAACGCAACTCCACCACTTTGGAGCAGAGGCCTGAACCAGGCCACGCCCACAGCAACAGCGGAGATAAACTCCATAGCAGCCGGGCAGGAAGCAGAAGCCCTGTCTGCGCGCAGCTGCCCAGCACAAGCCACTAGAGGTCGCTGTTCTCCCAGGACAGGAAGGACACAAACCAATAAGAAGGGAAGTTCTTCCAGCCGTCACTCGTCCCAGCTCTGCAAACTATACCTATCACCATGAAAAGGCATAGCTACAGGCAGACAAAGATCACAGAGACAACACCAGAGAAGGAGACAGACCTAACCACTCTTCCTGAAAAAGAATTCAAAATAAGAATCATAAACATGCTGACAGAGATGCAGAGAAATACGCAAGAGATATGGGATGAAGTCCAGAGGGAGATCACAGATGCCAGAAAGGAGATTACAGAAATGAAACAAACTCTGGAAGGGTTTATAAGCAGAATGGATAAGATGCAAGAGGCCATTGATGGAATTGAACCCAGAGAACAGGAACGCATAGAAGCTGACATAGAGAGAGATAAAAGGATCTATAGGAATGAAACAATATTAAGAGAACTGTGTGACCAATCCAAAAGGGACAATATCTGTATTATAGGGGTACCAGAAGAAGAAGAGAGAGGAAAAGAGATGGAAAGTATCTTAGAAGAAATAATTGCTGAAAACTTCCCCAAACTGGGGGAGGAAATAATCGAACAGACCACGGAAATACACAGAACCCCCAACAGAAAGGATCCAAGGAGGACAACACCAAGCCACATAATAATTAAAATGGCAAAGATCAGGGACAAGGAAAGAGTTTTAAAGGCAGCTAGAGAGAAAAAAAAGGTCACCTACAAAGGAAAACCCATAAGGCTAACATCAGACTTCCCAACAGAAACCCTACAGGCCCGAAGAGAATGGCATGATATATTTAATGCAATGAAACAGAAGGGCCTTGAACCAAGGATACTGTATCCAGCACGACTATCATTTAAATATGATGGCAGGATTAAACAATTCCCAGACAAACAAAAGCTGAGGGAATTTGCTTCCCACAAATCACCTCTACAGGACATCTTACAGGGACTGCTCTAGATGGGAGCACTCCTAGAAAGAACACAGAGCAAAACACCCAACATATGAAGAATGGAGGAGGAGGAATAAGAAGGGAGAGAAGAAAAGAATCTCCAGACAGTGTATATAACAGCTCAATAAGCGAGCTAAGTTAGGCAGTAAGATACTAAAGAGGCTAACCTTGAACCTTTGATAACCACGAATTTAAAGCCTGCAATGGCAATAAGTACATATCTTTCAATAGTCACCCTAAATGTAAATGGACTGAATGCACCAATCAAAAGACACAGAGTAATAGAATGGATAAAAAAGCAAGACCCATCTATATGCTACTTACAAGAAACTCACCTCAAACCCAAAGACATGTACAGACTAAAAGTCAAGGGATAGAAAAACATATTTCAGGCAAACCACTGCGAGAAGAAAGCAGGGGTTGCAATACTAATATCAGACAAAATAGACTTCAAAACAAAGAAAGTAACAAGAGATAAAGAAGGACACTACATAATGATAAAGGGCTCAGTCAAACAAGAGGATATAACCATTCTAAATATATATGCACCCAACACAGGAGCACCAGCATATGTGAAACAAATACTAACAGAACTAAAGGGGGATATAGACTGCAATGCATTCATTCTAGGAGACTTCAACACACCACTCACCCCAAAGGATAGATCTACTGGGCAGAAAATAAGTACGGACACGGAAGCACTGAACAACACAGTAGAGCAGATGGACCTAATAGACATCTATAGAACTCTACATCCAAAAGCAACAGGATATACATTCTTCTCAAGTGCACATGGAACATTCTCCAGAATAGACCACATACTAGGCCACAAAAAGAGCCTCAGAAAATTCCAAAAGATTGAAATCCTACCAACCAACTTTTCAGACCACAAAGGCATAAAACTAGAAATAAACTGTACAAAGAAAGCAAAGAGGCTCACAAACACATGGAGGCTTAACAACACGCTCCTAAATAATCAATGGATCAATGACCAAATCAAAATGGAGATCCAGCAATATATGAAAACAAATGACAACAACAACACTAAGCCCCAACTTCTGTGGGACACAGCAAAAGCAGTCTTAAGAGGAAAGTATATAGTGATCCAGGCACACTTGAAGAAACAAGAACAATCCCAAATGAATAGTCTAACATCACAAGTATCGAAATTGGAAAAAGAAGAACAAATGAGGCCTAAAGTCAGCAGAAGGAGGGACATAATAAAGATCAGAGAAGAAATAAACAAAATTGAGAAGAATAAAAGAATAGCAAAAATCAATGAAACCAAGAGCTGGTTCTTTGTGAAAATAAACAAAATAGATAAGCCTCTAGCCAAACTTATTAAGAGAAAAAGAGAATCATCACAAATCAACAGAATCACAAATGAGAATGGAAAAATCACGACAGACTCCACAGAAATACAAAGAATTATTAAAGACTACTATGAAAACCTATATGCCAACAAGCTGGAAAACCTAGAAGAAATGGACAACTTCCTAGAAAAATACAACCTTCCAAGACTGACCAAGGAAGAAACACAAAAGTTAAACAAACCAATTATGAGCAAAGAAATTGAAATGGTAATCAAAAAACTACCCAAGAACAAAACAGCCGGGCCGGACAGATTTACCTCGGAATTTTATCACACACAGAGAAGACATAACACCCATTCTCCTTAAAGTTTTCCAAAAAATAGAAGAGAAGGGAATACTCCCAAATTCATTCTATGAAGCCAACATCACCCTAATACCAAAACCAGGCAAAGACCCCAAAAATGAAAATTACAGACCAATATCCCTGATGAACATAGATGCAAAAATACTCAACAAAATATTAGCAAACCAAATTCAAAAATACATCAAAAGGATCATACACCATGAGCAAGTGGGATTCATCCCAGGGATGCAAGGATGGTACAACATTCGAAAATCCATCAACATCATCCACCACATCAACAAAAAGAAAGACAAAAACCACATGATCATCTCCATAGATGCTGAAAAAGCATTTGACAAAGTTCAACATCCATTCATGATAAAAACTCTCAGCAAAATGGCAATAGAGGGCAAGTACCTCAACATAATAAAGGCCATATATCATAAACCCACAGCCAACATAATACTGAACAGCGAGAAGCTGAAAGCTTTTCCTCTGAGATCAGGAACTAGGCAGGGATGCCCACTCTCCCCACTGCTATTTAACATAGTACTAGAGGTCCTAACCATGACAATCAGACAAAACAGAGAAATACAAGGAATCCAGATTGGTAAAGAAGAAGTTAAACTGTCACTATTTACCAGATTGGTAAAGAAAAGTTAAAAAACAAATTATGACATGATATTGTACATAAGAAACTCCAAAGACTCCACCCCAAAACTACTAGAACTGATATCGGAATACAGCAAAGTTGCAGGATACAAAATTAACACACAGAAATCTGTGGCTTTCCTATACACTAACAATGAACCAATAGAAAGAGAAATCAGGAAAACAACTCCATTCACAATTGCATCAAAAAGAATAAAATACCTAGGAATAAATCTAACCAAAGAAGTGAATGACCTATACTCTGAAAACTACAAGTCACTCTTAAGAGAAATTAAAGGGGACACTAACAAATGGAAACGCATCCCATGCTCTTGGCTAGGAAGAATTAATGTCGTCAAAATGGCCATCCTGCCCAAAGCAATATACAGATTTGATGCAATCCCTATCAAATTACCAGCAACATTCTTCAATGAACTGGAACAAATAATTCAAACATTCATATGGAAACACCAAAGACCCCGAATAGCCAAAGCAATCCTGAGAAAGAAGAATAAAGTAGGGGGGATCTCACTCCCCAATTTCAAGCTCTACTATAAAGCCATAGTAATCAAGACAATTTGGTACTGGCACAAGAACAGAGCCACAGACCAATGGAACAGACTAGAGAATCCAGACATTAACCCAGACATATATGGTCAATTAATATTTGATAAAGGAGCCATGGACATACAATGGCGAAATGACAGTCTCTTCAACAGGTGGTGCTGGCAAAACTGGACAGCTACATGTAGGAGAATGAAACTGGACCATTGTCTAACCCCATATACAAAAGTAAACTCAAAATGGATCAAAGACCTGAATGTAAGTCATGAAACCATTAAACTCTTGGAAGAAAACATAGGCAAAAACCTCTTAGACATAAACATGAGTGACCTCTTCTTGAACATAACTCCCCGGGCAAGGAAAACAACAGCAAAAATGAACAAGTGGGACTATATTAAGCTGAAAAGCTTCTGTACAGCAAAAGACACCATCAAGAGAACAAAAAGGAACCCTACAGTATGGGAGAATATATTTGAAAATGACACATCCGATAAAGGCTTGACGTCCAGAATATATAAAGAGCTCACACGCCTCAACAAACAAAAAACAAATAACCCAATTAAAAAATGGGCAGAGGAATTGAACAGACGGTTTTCCAAAAAAGAATTACAGATGGCCAACAGACACATGAAAAGATGCTCCACATTGCTAATTATCAGAGAAAAGCAAATTAAAACTACAATGAGGTATCACCTCACACCAGTTAAGGATGGCTGCCATCCAAAAGACAAACAACAACAAATGTTGGCGAGGCTGTGGAGAAAGGGGAACCCTCCTACACTGCTGGTGGGAATGTAAATTAGTTCAACCACTGTGGAAAGCAGTATGGAGGTACATCAAAATGCTCAAAACAGACTTACCATTTGACCCAGGAATCCCACTCCTAGGAATTTACCCTAAGAATGCAGCAATCAAGTATGAGAAAGACCAATGCACCCCTATGTTTATCGCAGCACTATTTACAATAGCCAAGAATTGGAAGCGACCTAAATGTCCATCGATAGATGAATGGATAAAGAAGATGTGGTACATATACACAATGGAATACTACTCAGCCATAAGAAAAGGGCAAATCCTACCATTTGCAGCAACATGGATGGAGCTGGAGGGTATTATGCTCAGTGAAACAAGCCAAGCGGAGAAAGAGAAATACCAAATGATTTCACTCATCTGTGGAGTATAAGAACAAAGGAAAAACTGAAGGAACAAAACAGCAGGAGAACCACAGAACTCTAGAATGGACTAACAGGTACCAAAGGGAAAGGGACTGGGGAGGATGGGTGGGTAGGGAGGGATAAGGGGGGGGAGAAGTAGGGGGGTATTAAGATTAGCATCCATAGCGGGGTGGGAGAAAGGGGAGGGTTGTACAACACAGAGAAGACAAGTAGTGATTCTACAACATTTTGCTACGCTGATGGACAGTGACTGTAAAGGGGTATATAGGGGGAACCTGGTATAGGGGAGAGCCTAGTAAACAAAATATTCGTCATGTAAGTGTAGATTAATGATACAAAAAAAAAAGGCAGTTCCTGTGTGGTGACCTCCAATGAGTTCTACACAATGATACAAAGGGCATATAAAAGTGTAGGCAAAGGGTCTGTTTGTATTTATACAGAGGATCAAAGCCTAATTTGGCTACCCCGAAAATGAACTAAGATATGATATGAAAAAGAACTTCCAACATCAGCACTCTTGGGAAGACTCATGCCAGAAGATGCTCATCAAAAAACCCCAACAAAGATCCATGCACTGCTACAGGTGTAGATGCACTCATCCCAGCACTTCCTGGACTTGCCATGGGAATGAAGAAGGAGATATCTAAGCTGGCCTGTGCATACAGTAAAACAACAAATTTGACTGGATCTATATGGTTGGAACTCAACCAAGAATTAGGAGAACTGCAAATTGTAGCTCTCCAAAATCTTACAACTACAGACTATTTACTGTTAAAAGAACATATGGGATGTGAACAGTCCCCAGGAATGGACTGTTTCAATTTGTCTGATTTCTCTCAGACTGTTCAAGTTCAGTTGGACAATATCCACCATATCATAGATAAGTTTTCACAAATGCCTAAGGTGCCTAACTGGTTTTCTTGGTTTCACTGGAGATGGCTGGTAATTACAGGTATGCTTTGGTTATGTAACTGTACTCCTATTAAGTTAATGTGTGTGCGCAATTTAATTAGTAGTTTAAAACCTATACATGCTGAAGTTACTCTACAAGAAGATATGTCAAAGAAATAATCAATCTTCCCAGGTTTTCTTCCGCCTGCTACTTCTATAGCTTTTCTTCTTCCTTCCTAACTACAACCCTTAAATAGAATTCGTGCCTCATATCAAATTTACCGAGTATCATAATTCTTCCAAGTGGTAAAGATACCTCAAGACAAATGCTGGGCATAGAAGCCACAGGGCATAAATATGCAAAGAAGTAAAAAGCTAACTTTTTCAAACAATAAGGCTTCTCTCTCACTTACCAACTTCACATTTCCCTGTATGGCCCCGGAAGATGACTGGTTAGCCAGAGATGGGTAAGATTCCTCAAGGGAGGAACAACCTAAGATAGGCACAGTCACAGGGGGGCCATCAGGTGAGAAAAAGGAGGATCAACAGAGGGAAGGCTTAGAACCTCCCCCCACCCCCGTTCTGAGAGAAATCTGCATACGTGGATGTTTTATGGCCCTTGTCTAGCTTGGATTAACACATAGTCTACAGGCACACACCTGATCATCTACATTTGCTCTCTTACAACACTAAACTATGTTTTCTACCTTTATCTCGTATCTACCTACCACTTCAGCATTTTATTAAAAATAATAATAATAAAGAGAGAAATGTGGTATCCACATATAAATCAAGTATAAAAATCAAATGAGTATTCATATTTGAACTGACTGTTTATAGTTCATAATGCATGAGCAAAACCGAAAGCTTCTGTGATGACTGCCCTTGTAATGTTCACCATGTAACTTATTCACTATGCAAGAATTTGTTCTCCATGTAAGAACTTGTTCGTTATGCTTCAGAAGATTGGATACTGATGAAAATTAGGCTTGGGGTGGATTAATGATAGAGCATTGAGCATTGACCCCCCCTATATAGAATTTTATTGTTGTTAACAACCATTTGATCAATAAATATGAGAGATGCCCTCACAAAAAACAAAACAAAACAAAACAAAACCTATTTCCTATGTGTTCATTTTTGCTTTGTTTCCCTTGCCTGAGGAGATGCGTTTGGGAAAAAGTTGCTCATGTTTATGTTCAGGAGATCTTTGCCTATGCTGTCTTCTAAGAGTTTTATGGTTTCATGACTTACATTCAGGTCTTTGATCCATTTCGAGTTTACTTTTTTGTATGGGGTTAGACATTCTCTTGCATGTAGCTGTCCAGTTTTGCCAACACCAGTTGTTGAAGAGGCTGTCATTTCCCCATTGTATGTCCATGGCTCCTTTACTGTATACTAAACCATATGTACTTGGGTTTATATCTGTGCTCTCTAGTCTATTCCATTGGTCTATGGGTCTGTTCTTGTGGCAGTACCAAATTGTCTTGATTACTGTGGCTTTGTAGTTGGGGAGCTTGAAGTTGGGGAGCGTAATCCCCCCAGCTTATTCTTCCTTCTCAGGATTGCTTTGGCTGTTCGGGGTCTTTTGTGGTTCCATATGAGTTTTAGAACTATTTACTCTAGTTTGTTGAAAAATGCTGTTGTTATTTTGATAGGGATTGCATTGAATCTGTAGATTGCTTTAGGCAGGATGGCCATTTGACAATATTAATTCTTCCTATCTGTAAGCACAGGATGTGTTTCCATTTATTGGTATCTTCTTTAATTTCTCTCATGAGTGTCTTGTAGTTTTCAAAGTATAGGTCTTTCACTTCCTGGGTTAGGTTTATTCCTAGGTATTTTATTCTTTTTGATGCAATTGTGAATGGAATTGTTTTTCTGATTTCTCCTTCTGCTAGTTCATTGTTAGTATAAGGGAATGCAAGATATTTCTGTGTATTAGTTTTGTATCCTGCAACTTTGCTGAATTCAGATATTAGATCTAGTAGTTACCTTATACCAGTTAGGACGGCCAGCATCGAAAAGACTATGGAACAACAAATGCTGGTGAGGATGTAGAGAAAGGGAAACCCTTCTACACTGTTGGTGGGAATGTAAACTAGTTCAACCATTGTGGAAAGCAGTATGGAGGTTCCTCAAAAAACTAAAAATAGAAATACCATTTGACTAGGGAATTTCACTCCTAGGAATTTACCCAAAGAATATAAGTTCTCAGATTCAAAAAGACATATGCACCCCTATGTTTATTGCAGCACTATTTACAATAGCCAAGAAATGGAAGTAACCTAAGTGTCCATCAGTAGATGAATGGATAAACAAGAGGTGGTACATATACACAATGGAATACTATTCAGCCATAAGAAAGAAACAAATCCTGCCATTTGCAACACATGGATGGAACTGGAGGATATTATACTCAGTGAAATAAGCCAGGCAGATAAGGACAAGTGCCAAATGATTTCCCTCATTTGTGGAGTATATCAATGAAGCAAAACTGAAGGAACAAAACAGTAGCAGATCTACAGACTCCAAGAAGGGACTAGTGGTTACCAAAGAGGAAAGGTGAAGGAAGGAGAATGGGATTGAGGGGTATTACGATTGGTACTTATGGTGTTGGAGGGATCATCAGGAAGACAGTGTAGCACAGAGAAGGCAAATAGTGACTCTGTGGCATCTTACTACACTGATGGACAGTGACTGCAATGGGGTATGTGGGGGACTCGATAATATGGGTGAATGTAGTAATCACATTATTTTTCATGTGAAACCTTCTTAAGAGTTTATATTAATATACCTTAATAAAAAATAAATCACACACAAAAAACATGAAGGGTATATATAGATGGACTCTAAGTTATATACTTTTCTAAAACTTTTGAGAGTAAAAAAGGATGTAATGAGGTGCAGTGTTAGGATGAGAAATTATTTATCCTAACAAAATAGGCTATTGTTTTTAAGGAACAGCTCTAGTCTTCTCCTTAACCTACTTTTTAAACCTATCAAATATTAAGGAAATCCTGAGTTTTGTGATTATTTCCTATTTTTACTTGGGCATGCAATAAATTGGAAGGCCTAAAGATTAGTAGACCCTAGGTTGTGCCCTCTGTAATCCACACTCCAGTGTTTTAATTCCCCAGGGCAGAATGTGGCTTTGCTGAGCCACAGTGGTTCAATGGGAGTCCTCTAACTAATAAATGTCGATGTCTGGCTGAGCCATCATGATTAATATTTGTAATCATGGCCCTAGGGCACTGGAAATCCCAGGATGCCTTCTGAATCACCAGAAGAAGATTGAATTATAGTCTGCCTCGGGTTTCTTGTTAAGAGTACATTTTATTGTATTTCAATGTTTGGGAAATTGGGATTAGAATTATACTGTGGAGGGATCTTCGTATAACCTAGTGTGTCTGATTAATCTGCACATCTCTTTCCTTAGCCATTCCAGATAACAGAATTTTCCGGATTTGTTTTTATGCCTGAGAATATAACTATTATGCTCAAGGAGAGAATATTCCCTCAGGAGAATTTGGGTTATTGAAAAATGAAAGGTAGTAAGTACACATTTTTAACCTATTAAACATTTTGCAGATGAACTAAAATACAGTGTGGGCTTTAAAAATACTCTGATTTGAAGGCAGTACTTCAAGGGGTTTTTGGCCTGTGACCTTCCTTAGAGCCTTATACAAGAAAAACACTCTTCCTCCACACTTTCATAAGATTGATTATGTATACAGTTTTAAGCAACTTATCAGTAAGGTGACTCCCCACCTTTGGGGACTTTGCTTCTTGGTAGATTGTTGGGAAGTAGCTAAAAAGAGCACTCCCAAATATCCTCAGTGGTTTTGAGAACCTGAGAATCCTTGGAGTCTGTTCATGGGGCAGTTTTGTGATGGAGGCCAAAGGGATCTCAGGGAGGCAAGAAAACTCCGAGTCTGAGTAACAAAGAAGCGAAGAGTATTTAACCTTTAGTAGCTCCAGAACTACTCCCGCTCCTTCCCTGAAAAAGCAAAACAACACAAATGCAGGAATGCAAAGAGAAATATAAAGTCAGTGGGGGAAGTGGATAGAGGAGGAGGAAACATACCCCTGGACAGTTACTGCAGCAACTGGGAAGAGAACCCCAAATTGAGACCATAAAATAGGATTCGTCAATCCCCTGCCCTCCCCTCTGGTTCTGAATAAAACCATACCTAGCTCGGAGACCCTAGTCTCCTCTAAGGCTTCCGTAATCCTTCGTGGAAAATCTTATGAGACTGATGCTCAATCCCGATCCAATCCATTTCCTAGTTTGCAAAGGAAAATCCGGTCCGGCGTTTATTTTTAGCAGCGCTTCGCTGTGACCGAATGCTACCGCTCTTCAGCGGGGATAACTGAGGACCGTATTGGGGAGAGAAGCGGAGGGGGGCGGGGAAACGGGAGGCGGTGAAAAGGGGAGGGGGACGTCCTGCGCATGCGTGCCAGCGTCCATGCAAATCGGCTGTACATCCAGAGAGCGAAGTGGGATGATCTGTCACTACACCTGCAGCACCACGCTCGGAGGACAGCTCCAGTTTGCAGCTTCCAGACCCAGGTAAAAAAATAATCTGAGCGGGCACCGTGCATGCATTTCAATACCAGGTGCGCGTCGTTACCTATCCGCTTTAGAAGCAGTCTGCTGCTACTAAGTATCCTTTGGTGGTTGATTGCAGCTTCAAGGTTTAAGAAATCCCATCTTTCAGGAAGCCTGAGGGGAAGGAAGGAAGTACGGGCAAAATCATCAGATTGGCTTCCCAGATTTGGGGATCTGAAGCGGGCCCACATCTTCCGGCCAACTTCCATTGAACTTCCCAGCACTCGAAAGGGACCGAAATGGAGAGCAAAGGTATGTGGCTGTCCCCATTGGGGGACTTCCCGCTGTTTGTGCGTGTGGCCAGGGCAGTCTTCAGCGAGGGGACTGCAGTGCCTGGGGAGCGAGCATCATACTAGGTCGATAGGAGGAGATGCTATGTCCGTTGCAGCACCAAGGAAGTGTGGCAGGAAGGCGACTTCTTTTAACTCCCACAGCTTGGACGACAGTGTTTAATACTCCATCAGTTGCGTAGTGAAGTGTGATGAGTTTTTTTGGGGGGTGGGGGAGTTAGAGTGTCTAGATGGTGGGGGAGGAGAGATGTGGTAAAGCAATTTCTTTCCTGTAGAATGGATGGGCTCAAAAAAATAGATTTCATTTGCTTTAGGATTGCTGACAAGCACGTTTGTATCTCATATCCAATAATGCAATGCTATAAAAAATTTGTATTTTTCCACCCCCACCTCATGAAGAATGTATTTCTGGGTGTGTATGACCACATCCTACTGCATTTTGTATATATATCAGCAGAGAAATTGGGTCTATTTGAAACAGCGTGTGTTAGAACTGACCTCTAAGAAGAACAGTGAATCGGAGTACTGCTTGGCTCCCAAGCATGATGCATTTACTAGTTCTGGACATGTATATATTAATATTCTCCTCATAAGCAAATCTGCATAATGTACACATGCCAACTGGTAAATGAACTGTAAAAATCAACTTCTGATGGTATATCTTAAGCACATAAATAAAATGACTATTAAAATTGTAACACTGGATATCCTTTGGGTTTAACTCCATCTATGGAGGTCTCTTCCCCCTTCTCTTGTCTTCCTCCTCCTCCTCCTCCTTCTCAAAACGCCCACCAGGTTGCAAGAGCCTTGAGTGATGTGGTCAGATACCCAGTAGGAATACTGGATGTATTTAATTCTGGTGAAATCAGAAGAAATGATGTCAACTTTTATGAAACTATATTCATTACCCAGAACTGGAGGAGCTATATTTGAAACAAGGTTTTATTTTTAAACCAGGAATGTCAGTCATTATGATAATATGCTCAGGATGAGGGACTGATGGTGGGTTACCTATTTCTGGGCTGATTATTAAAACTGGGATGTCTAGTGATAGTAGGTATATGTTCAATAATGTGTTTTAAGTATTTAACTAGAAGAGTTAAGTATTTGAGCCTAAGTAAGCATTTACAGTATGAAAAGAACTGAATCAACATGGATTCAGACCAGCTGGCAATTTTCAGTTTAGACAAATTATTCTTATGTTTTGCTGATGGTCCTTTCCATGACTAACAATGAAGTACACATAGAGAATCCATGTGTATAAATATACATAAGGCATATATTATTAACTCTATTGTAGAATCCATTTTAAAATGAGAAGCGAGTCTTAACTCACAGAGGTCTGTAATAGTCTAGTTGATCAAGTATTTCTGGAACGTAAGATTAACAACAGTCAGAGGGAGTATCATTTTACTATGAAGCAGTTTTTTTGTACTTGGATGACACCTGCTATTTGGTTATTAAACTTGATTATTTGGCAAGTGTTCTTGGTAATATTTTGGCTTCTAATTTATACACCAATTCCTGTTCCATCATAAAAAGAGTATGTATTTCTTAGCAGTAATTTTTTATTTCCATTCCTTGCCCATGAAATATGCTAGATGTCACTCAGAGTTCCAGGTGATTTACATCTCTGATTGATAACAGTAGCATTCTAGCCATCCTGCCAGTCTTTGGAGTTCAGAAAGGAGAAAGAATCTCAGAAACATATTTGAGAGAATCAGGCCAGGAGTTCTATGCCAACCCAGATAGCAGTGATACAGGCGTGAATCACAGCACTGACCCAGAGGCAGTGAAGAATTTTGCCCCAAGACTATATGTGGTCATGTTACAGAGGTACTATAATTGCCTCAGGAAAAAGGATGAAAGTCCTTATGCCTGTTAGTTCTTGAACTTCCTTCATAAAACTGAACTAGCCAGGTAGTGATCATATCAAGAATGGCTAATTGTTTAGACATTGGCTACACTTTCTAAGTTGATACAAATGGCACAGCTGAAAATGGTAACTAACTTGAAATCTTTATTATAGAAAAAAGTGTATTGAGAAGAGTGTATCCATATCCCATTCTAATTGGTGCATCTTTCCTACTTTATGTTGTTATGTACAAATGTCTTCCCCCAACAGATTCAAATATAATTCTAGGAAGACATTCTTAAATGTAAGTACATATAATTATTTTTTTCTACTGGAAACCCTTTTTGGAGTTTGCCTAAAGGAAGTATTATGTGATTCAGTTGATGGCTCAAGAGTTCTCCATCCCAGAAAAAAAAATCTAATAGCCCAATTAATCTTGAATCTTGTTGACACTGTTTGACAACCTTCACATTATCTCTAGCATTTGAAAATCTTTCTTAGAGGCCTTGTCCAGAATCTCCAGTAAGCTGAACATCAGTTATTTACAAATAATATTAATTTTTTGCTTCCTTTCTTGTTGCTTTGCATTACTTCCTGTCTTTCAGAGTAATAGAGGAAAATTAGTCAATTGACCTACCAATTAATTTAGTCTTATTTCAGTGATCTTTATGCACCATGGTAATTAATTAATATTGCCTCAAAGATTTGGATTGGTACACATTATGAACAGCTTTGACAGAATTGGTTCCTTGCAGTGGTTCACAAACTTTGCTGCACATTAGAATCATCTGGCAGGCTTTGTAAACATCTCCATGCCTCCAAATCTCATACCAGTTACATCAGAATGTTGAGGTGGGAGAGAAGCATAGGTATTTCTTCAAGATCCCAGGTTCAGCAATGTTTGGAAACCGGTCATTTAGATTCTTGATAATCAAAATATGGGTTTTAAGCTAGCTTTTTAGAACTGCAGAATCTTATCTTTACTCCAGTCTTATTGACTTAGAAGCTGATTTTTAACAAAATCCCAAGGTAATTTATAAGCACAATAAATTTTGAGGAGCATTGATTTAGAGTGAGGAAAGACATTGTCTCTTTCTCACTCTTCTCTTTTTCCCTCTCCTGCCTGTAACACATCTTTTCTTTGTTTAGCTAGGTTCTTAACGTCAGCCTGGCATATTAGAAACACCTGTGGACCTTTTTGAGCCTAAAGATGCTTAGGCTACACCAATGCATTGTCCTTCAATTGGTTCTGGAATGGGAACTAGGTGTAGGTATTTTTAAAAAGCTCCCCAAGTGATGCTAATGGATAGCCAGAGTCAACCCCTGGTATCAGCCCTTCCTACTCAAGGTGTGGTCCATAGCAGCATTAGCATCATCTGGGAACTTGGTAGAAGTGCAGAATCTTAGGCACCACCCTAGACTTAGTGAATCAAATCTACATTTTAACAAAATCTGCTAGTCAGTCATTTGTATTTACATTTAAGTTTAAGAAGCACTGGTCTAAATCTTAAGGAACTCCTTGTACCTAAAGAATGACACCACTCCAGGTGCCTCAGTATAGAAGATTTGATGTCATCTAACTGATCAGTACAGAAGCTCCTGGATATGTGATCCTGTTTTCTTTGGTAGTTTTTAGAAAATGGAAATGAAATGAATAACAAGTTGCTTGCCTCATGGTCAGATCAGAAAATGGACTCACTTTTAAATACCCTCTTTGCTCTTCCTCAAGCCATTTACTTTCATTCCCAGTTGTCTTTGAACACTTACTCTGTAGGTTCATTTTTAGCTCCTGGAACTGTTCTGGTATTAACCCATGGTGGTGTGATACTAGACTGCTCAAGTCATGGCACATCATAACAGAGTGAATATAATGTTACCCTCTTCCCGCTGCCACGTATCTCTGTTCAATTCTTTTGAGATTCATTTGATGTGCCCCTAGCTCCATAAACTCTTCCTTGACCTTCCTTACATCTAATTAATATTTTATTGGCATACTTTATATGACCTAAGTCTTTGTCTCTCATGTACTACATTTCTTAAAATCAGCATTGTAGTATTTGTGTTCTTTATTTAAACAAATATTTATTAAGCACTTGCTATGTTCCTAGTGTGCTTAGTTCTGAGAACATAAAAGAAAATTATCTCTGTTCTTAAATATCTCAATCTCATATCTCCACTAATAGATTGGTTTTCTTGCGGGCATGATCCAAACCTCTAACATTCCTGCAGCTTCCCAGGTGGATGAAACATTTTTGTTTACACAGCAGGGACTCAGATTATATATGTTGAATCAAATAGCCTTAATTAGCTTATCATGCCATGTTCATGCATCCAGGAGATTTTATATTGGGACAGGTGAAAGAAGTTTGGCTATCAGAAGCATCAGTTTGATTCCAGAACACAGAAGGCAGTAACCTGACTTGCTTCCCCTACAGAGAACTGCACAGGTGTTCTCAATGAAGAGTCAGCTCTGTTCTGGGTTTCACACCAGCCATTAGAGATGATCCGAAAGCATGAATCAACATAATTAAGGTATAGAAAAGTTATTTATCTGAAACCGGGATGTTTCACCCTGCAGAAGAGAAAGGAAATATCTGTGTAGTAATTAGTTTAGCAAAGCTGGGAAGTGATTATAAAAAAAGCTACTTTGTGGTTAAAATTTGAACAACTAAAATCTGAGGCTATTGTGGTGGCGTAAGTAAAATACAATGAAGTGAAAAACGTAACATAATGGAACATGCACTGCGCAGAGGAGATCCCCATTCTTACCCCAGCTGTGGTGGTGTAAACTTGGACAACTCACCTTCTCAGATTCTTAAATACTGAAGGGAGTTCATTTAATTGGAAATACCTACTGAGTTGCCACAGTGTTGCAGGTACATTGTTAATTTGGGATACATGAACAGGCTCAAGAGCTGTTGATTTTTGGCCTTAGGTGTCTCTTCTCCATTCATCTTTCAGAGTTTCTGGAGGCTAGAATATAAAGCTGTACGGTGAGTAATGATCTCTATCTAGGCACTTAACATTCCACAGCACTAATGTCTTTTTATTCCCCCTTTGGATTCTTTAAACAAAATTATTGTGTGGGAGAACATTTGAACTCAAGCTAAGTATCTACTCTAAAAGCTGTTCTGACTGGCTAGCTACCTAGCTAGTAACCTTATTGCCTGACTTACGTGCTTATTGTGAGGCTCGTTAGCATTAGCAATGAGGTTGGAGGTGGCCAGCTAGTTATTCCTGTCACTCCCTTATCCCTATTCTTTCAGGCCTTTGAGCTTCTGAAGTGCTGACCCCATCAGGGATGGTGTTTTGTGCCTAGTAAGTGACCAATAATGATATATTTGGTTTGTTAATATTGGGTTTCCTGACCTGTCACATATTAACAGCCATTAATAATATCCATGAGGCACTTTGTATTTTTTCACAGAGCTTTTAATATGTAGCATCTCACTTAAAACCCTGTGGTTAGGCATTTTAATTTCATTTTGTAGATAACAAAATAGAGGCTCAGAAAGACTTCATTGCTTAGGCAACTCATCTTACCTTTGTTTCTCTGTAAAATAAGAATTACTGTACTCACCCGAAGCCCCACAACATAGTGTCATGATTATGAAATCAAACTCATACCAATAAAGCATTTTTAGAGTACTTTAGAATCATTATTTTTATTATCTTTCATTATTATTAGCTATGTTTGTCTTTTCACTAGACTGACCTCCTGAAGGGGAGAAATGGTGCTCTGCCGTATTTGGACTTTAGCATTGAGTGTACTGCCTAAGCCCTCAACACAGCATCTCCATTGGCTTCTGCAAAGGCTGTGATTTACCAAAAGGGAACTCTTTGATGCTTACTTTGTATTTTTAATAGTAACTCCTTGAATACCTGAACTTGTTTCTTTGCTTCTTGGACTTAGTTTTGAGGCAATTATGTAACATTTTGTTGGTTTGGGGAATGGAGATATATTAGGTCCAGTGTAATACCTTGGATGGCTTAAAACAGACTGTGTGCAATCCAGCCACTAACCATTCTCAGTTGGGGCACACATCAGAATCCCTGGGCACCCTGCAGCACCTGAGAATCAGGTGTTCAAGAAGCAATTCAGGTGATTAGGATGTGTTCTTTCTATTATGAGTAAATAGATAAGCTACAGGATGGTTAATATGAAACTATAATATGCACCTGTGTTCCTTTTCAGGCACACTACAGGCTCCTACTGCCTACTCCTACTTGCCTTTTATTGTCACCTTCTTTAGTGCTAAGAGCGAGTGCATGTAGAAGAGACACCTAATTCTGGACTACAGGCTTGGGATAGAAAATAGACAGGTAATAGATGGCAAGAGTCTGAGGCTAAGAAGATGTGCAGTGTCTTCTTCCTTATCTCCTTGTTAGCTTCCTTGTATGCAGAACACAATGGGTTTTTCTTCCAGGATCTATGTCTTTAGCTCTAATTTTAGTTTGTCCTTGTCTCTGGGAATGTGGATTCCTACCCTGGGAGGCTGTGGTTTCTTGCTGCTGTGAAATAACCATTGCTACGTTGGCTGAAGTCCTAAAGGACCCCTGTTGCCCCTCCACAAAACTTTTTCTTTTCTTTTCTTTTCTTTTTTAGGGCATATATAGTGCCTGGCTTTTTACCTGAAACAAATCTCACTCCCCGTGAGTCAGAAAGCACTGATCACTGAACGTGGGCTTCCAACTCTGCAAAATAGGAAAGGGAAGCTCGTATTCTGTGGTTAGGTTTTTGTTTCCCTTCTGTTTGTGGACTGACCATTAGCCTGAGAAGCAGCCCAAAGGGACTAGACTGTGGGAAAAAAGTCCAGAAGCTTTCAGAGGCTCTTCAGAAGATAACTAAATACATCAAAGAGTCCCTCAACTAGCAGGCAGGAGGAATAGCAAAGCCAACCGGCCAATAATATGTCCATCTCTCCCTATCCCATTCCTCCCTGTAATTATCAACCAGGTGAAACTGTGTGGTTTTTCTCAAATCCTCAGACACTGATAACATTCAAACAGATCAGGGAAACCTTAACACAAGGCAAATTGGGAAATTACTTTTCAACTTCTGGAAACCAAAAATCTAGATACCTGTTGGACTTCAAAAAAAATGTTGAGGTGTTTTTGTCCTTAGTCCCAGTCACATGCTTAGTTGGGTTTAATGCTCTACAAACAAGAGAATTTCAGAAGATTTATTACATGGTGATTCTAATTGTTTGAAGTCTGAGAAGTTTAAAATTAGATTATTTGAACAGTTTTCTCCAGACACTTCTTTTATTTCAAAATATTTTTAACATTCCCAGCACTATTTAAAGTTGAATTTGGTGTACTCTTTCTTCTCTTATAGGACTTAAAGGAGAAATATTTGCTATGTTCAAGAGAAAGTTTGCCATGTAAATCTTGCTTTATTTGCAAGCCTACAAATAATTCAAAATGAGATGACCTGAGTACTTTTTACTTAAGGACTTTGCATCACCATCAACATCACAAGCAAACTGATGTGCAAATTTAGCAAAACCCTCCATGACACTGAGGCAAGGGAGAACACCAAGTCAGTTTTTAGGACAAGATGATCAGTTGATTTATTTAATAAGCAGAATCTTTTGAGTACATACTGTGCAGGATTCTCTAAGGCTGAGCTTGTCATATTGGGGTTATGTATGCTTGTGGGATCTTCAGATTGTATATGGGGTGATTCACTGAGGTATAGGTTACGAGGTTCGTGTTCTGATGAGATAAAACAAAGATTAGACTAGATGCTAGAAAACCTGGGTTCAGGTTCTAGTCCTTCTATTCAATGGAGAAATCTTCGGAAAATCTCTACCTTCTCTTCTCTGGAGTTCAGTATCTAAAACCTTTTTGTTTTTTAACTCTACTTGCCTATTGATTTCTACTTTCTTATTATAATAAAACTGCTTTTTCAGCTTTTCTTTTTTCTTTACTTGATTCTTTTTATACTTGACACCTACAGAAAATAAAACAGGTTGATCATAATTACCACATTAATATAGGTTTCAAGTACCTTTTTAAGGCTGTGAGTTGCGTGACTAAAGTTTTTGGTCTATAACCGGTTAAGCAACTAATTGGGTTCCACATGAGAAAGCACAGAGACTGGGGGAAAACTGAAGCTGGGCTGGAGTTTATAGATGGCAGGATTGTGACCACTATCAGGCCCAGGTATGTCTGAGCTGATGGGTGGCTACAGTGGCCTTATGGAAAAAACCCTGGCTTGAGAGTCGGGAGACGGGTTTGAATCATGTTACCTGCCAAACTCACCTGAGTTTGAGCTGGTTGCTTCCTTTCTCTCCTCCTTGTTTCTTTATCTGTGGAATGAGGGTGGATTAGAGATGAACTCCTTTTTATATCTGGGATTCTAAGAACAAATAATTGTAAGGTTTCTGTAGGGACTACAGTGAATGTGTTCTGTGTAAGGATGTATGGTTGATGCTTTCATCTCTCCCTTTGGCTAACTTGTGGCAATTTTGCTCAGCAGATTGTACATCATGTTTTTGTAACTTTCTTACCCTCAGATGTGTCTTCTTTACAATTAAGTTAGTTTATTACATCAGTCATATGTGAAGCTGATTTGGTGGGTATAGTTTTTCTGCTTTCTCCCAAATCTAATCTGCACCCCCCCCTAAAAAAGGGAAGATAAACAGAATAATGCCAAGGAATCCAAGTGCTGAGTGTTTTACTGACATTATAGAAAGGAGATCTGATTTTCTTTTAGTTCTCAATCAGCAGTAATATATTATTCAGAAATAATTGCACTCAGTCCTTTGTTGTCTTCAAATAATTTAAAAACCAATGTCTATCTCTTCTGATGTTTGATTGGCTCTGATCATTTTGGGTAGAAGAGCATTTTTAATTTTCAGATGAAAGTTATCCAAAGTCTAAGAATTTCTTGGTGAATAAACTCAATTTCTTGATTGCACAAAGAATAAAATATAGTGATGGGGTAGAATATTTAACAGCTATTAACATGTTATTCAACATGAGTTTTAATCAGATATACTCATGATATGATACCTATTACAAAAACAGTGATGTGGATATATGTACTGACTACAATAATGTAAAATTTGCATGTACATAACAAAGGTAGGTGGTAATATGGAAAAAGTAATATTTGGGTGATGACTAGATTATGGGTAGATTTTTTTTCTTTTCCAAATCTTTCATCAATATCTATGTTTTAAAAATAAACATAGGTTCACTGGGGATTGAGCTTAGTTATAAACTTTTAAACAGTTCTACTTAAACTGGACTCCGGCACATCTCTTCATGCTTTATGGTTTCATGCTTTATTCATGTGAAACACTGAAAGGACAATTGGGGAGATAACAGTCTTTTGAAATAATGCTTATGTAATTTTTACTATGTACCAAGCACTGTGTTTTACATATGTTGACTCACTTAATAATTCACGACAATCGAGTGAAGCAGGAACTATTTGTTAGCCCTATTTTAGGGAGTGGAAAACCTGGGAATAGAGGTGTTAAGTAACTTTCCCAGGTCACACAGCTAGAAGTTGTAGACTGGCTTCAGTCTGTGAACTTAACCACTACTGAACATCTAAGGCATACTTTGCTCTTGTCGGGTAAGTCAGTTAACCTTCCCTTGTTATTGAAAAACTAGTCCAACTGTGCACACACATATAAATTGTGTGCATTTTATTAACCTTTAGGAGGCCTGATTTCTGCAGGCTCAGTCTCACCCAAGCCCTAGGCCAATGAGAGCCAGGTCTGGGGCATCATTAGGAGTTCCTGCCTGCTCTCAGGGGGTCTGAGAGATAGCCTGCTGTCACATTCACCTTAGGCTGGTGTTTTCAACTCCAGGGGCATAAGTACCCAGGGGATTGCAATTTCTTCCCCTTGAATAGCTGCCCTGCTTCTCTGGGAAGCTCAGTGGGACAAGGAAGATTACAAAACTTGAAATCAGGCATAGACTAGCAATGTGTTAATCCCTGTGTCTTAGGCAAAATTTTCCTGTGTCTTTGACTCCTCATTTGTACAATGGCTCTTTCAAGATCAGTGGGATAAGTAAAATACAAAGTTTCAAGTATAAAATCAGTACTCAATAATAACAGCTGTTGCTGTTGTGGTTATTATCTGACCTTCTGCTTGCTAGTTCCTCTATTCCCTTATGGGGGCTGAATTCTTGCCTTACATTTCCCACTATCATGTTAGTCTCTTTGCATAGAACCAGATGCAGCTTGTATTCTTCACACCCAAACACGTAAACATTCCTGATGCATGACAAGATTCCTACTTGGTGTTGGAAGCTACTGTCTGCCTTTTCCTTAATACCTTAATCCTTCCTCTATTACTGCGCCTCCTTCCTGCTTTGACATGAGCTGTGATGGGTCTAGAATTGGTTCCATTCCTTAATACTTTGTTTTTTTAGTATACTAAATACTGCTGACCCTTGCTGCTCTGATTAGTTTTCTCCCCCATCCTATCTAGTTCTAGCTCACTCATTTTGCGCTGATGTGAACCACCACAATGCCATACAGCTGTGGTGTATGGTTGAAAGCAGTAGTTTTAGACACATACTGGTTTAAGTCATGCTATAAGAATCAAAGAGTAATAATGCCAATTGGCTAATCCACTGATCTTTTATGTCAGAATTTTACTAATTTGTTCTCAGTGTCGTGCCTCAAATGGAGGTCCATTTCCTCAGATGAGAAGCTGACTGCTGTGATAGGAATGAGGGCATGGGTGGCCAGGTCCGGGACACATTGCATCCTGCATGTCAGCACAGGGAGAGTAACTTCCTTCCCAGTTGCACCCAGTCAGGGGTTTTCAAACTAAAATATGCATCTTAATGACTTGTAAGTTTGTTAAAACAGATTTCCAGGTTTCACTCCTGAAGGTGCTGATTCAGTGGGTGTGATTTGGCCCAGGAGTTTGCATTTGCCAGGGGATGGTGATGGCTCTCATCTAGGGATCTTACTTTGAGAACCACGAGTGTAGACAGTCTAGTCCAAGATTCTCTTGTACTTGGGTATTTTATATAGAAATAAGGGTTGTATTTTGCTGATTATTGAGGAATATCAGAATAAAGGATCATGGGGTATCATTCTTAGAAGGGAACTGCATAGCTTGAAATAGTAAGATCACATCTAGAAAGTCACCCCGCTGTGACCTACAACAACACTTACTTAACACAAACATGCTATTAATGTATATAAATATTATATACATGTATACAAATAATACATGTTTGGAAATATCACTTATCCATTTATCTGTGCCATGCACATTGCTTGTTACTAGGATCAGAAATGAAAAAGGACCCCGTTTCTGACCTCCCAAAGACCTCACAGAGTAGCTTTTGAAGAGAGACACAAACAGAAGCCTAGACAAAGCTGGGAGCTGGTGATCCATGTGAAACTTTAGATTAATTTTTAAATTTACTTTTAATACCGTATCTTCTGTGTGGATTGCTCTGTCTAGGTGTTACAGGCCAGTAACCAATGAATAAGACAAAATTTACACCCTCTGCTATGACACCAGATATAGATACATGGTCTGTGGGAAGACAGAGAAAGGAGTTGGCATTTGAGCTTGGTCTTGAAGAAGGTGTAGAACTGAAACACTGGAAAAGTCTTCCAGTCTGTTGGAACAGTATAAGCAGAGGTATAGAGTCATTGACATACATGAAGCAACTGGAAAAAGATCAAGAGATTGATTAATTCATCCAGCAAATATTTGTTATGCTGAACACTATTCTAGGAGCTGAACATAGTAGTGACAAGATAAGCTTCTGTCCTCATGAAGCAGGTAGGATACATTGAATAATGAATCATAAAAGAAAGATGGGGGAATTATGGAGGCCTATTACAAATTATGTAAGTGATGATAACTTACATTTCAAAAATATTAATTCATATAATTGTTTTTTAAAAAATTAGATTCCCAGGGCTTTTAGAGTACAGTTCTACTTGCAAAGCTTTAATTATTCCCTAGCTTTTCAAGAAAACATCTACTATACAAAGTAAAACATACCTGTAAGCACAGTGTCACAGCCAGAGGACATCCTGTGATCCAGCATTTTATTCTATGGCTTTTGCCAACCTCTGCTGTTGACACACTTCCCCTGCTTAATGGGACAGTGAGCTTCATTTCTGTTCCCTTTGGCTCTCAATCCCCTGCAACTTTTGCATTAAACTTACAGATGGGTATTTTTAGGGTAAAGGTCCAGTGATCTTTCTGAAATGTGTCAGGCTCAAAAGTTGCTCCCTGAAGATTTATAAGTTCTTATCAAGTCTCAGAATTATAATGACAGGGCAAAAACTATGGAAACACTAATATGTATGCATTTTGCAACTATGTTATACAAAGTTCCTCAAACTCTCCTATTCTTAAGTATATGGAAACTCACAGAAGAAATATGTTTGTCTTCAGCCTTATCATCATCAGTCTTTCTTTCAGTGGTTTACAGATGACCCTTAAAAAACATGGCTTTGAGTTGCTTTGGTCAACTTACATGCATTTTGTTTATTGTTTCTTTTTTCTTAGAAATATCAAAATCATTGTGGGAGACTTTATTACACCTTCTTTTGAATTTTATGAATCAAGTAGGTAATTTTTTTAAGTCGGTAAAGACAATTTGAACAGCACAGTTAACAAGTTCTGTTTTTTTGTCAGTGTCTCTTTTATTAAATTAAGGTATCATTGATATGCAATCTATGAAGGTTTCACATGAGCAATATTGGGGTTTCAACATTCACCCATATTATCAAGCCCCCCCCACCCCATTGCAATCACTGTCCATAAACATAGTAAAATGCTATAGAGTCACTACCTGTCTTCTCTGTGCTATACTGCCTTCCCTGTGACCTATCTGTATTGTGTGTACATGCATATTTTTTTCAGTAAATATATTAGTAAAATCTTGGAGATTTCCAATGAGTTGAAAACACATTTTCTTTTCTCTAGCTTACTTTATTGTCAGAATATGGCATATAATATATGTAACATGAAATGTGTCTTAACTGACTGTGTTATTGGTAAGGCTTCCAGTCAACGGTTTTGGGGGAGTCAAAAGTTATTCGTGGATTTTCACTGAATGGGGCAGGGAGTGGGGGCACCACTAACCCCCATGTTGTTCTAGAGTCAACTGTATTTTGATATTCTAGCTATCTTTCTTTAGAGAACATAGAGAAATTAAAAAGAGCAGTTTAAAATCCAATTCTGGTTTTGATTTTTGTCTGTCCACTTTCTAGCTGAAGTTATTGTGTGCAGGGCTCCTAATCTCCCTACCTCTAGATTTTCTCATCTTTATAAATGGAGATAATAGTATCTATGCATAGAATTGTTTGAAGATTAAATGAGATTTACATGAAAGTATTTACCACACTACCTGGCATAGAGTAAACACTCAATAAAATGTAGCTATCATTAAGTATCTCAACCCTGCCTCATTATAACCTTCAGTACAAATCATAGCCTTGACTTTTACTGAGTCTGATGGATTCAGGTTTGCTTAATTGTTTAAATGAATTTCAAGCATAATACTTCCTTTAGTCTGAGACTTTAGTTGTAACTCAACATAGAGCTGTAAAAAATGGTGACCCTGCAAAGATGTTGCTTTTGGATCAAAGTCTTAAAACTGTGCCAGGAAGACACTCTGACAAACTTGACAGCCATAATCAATGGTGGAGATCTAGAATACTGCCTTGTACAGAGGAGGTCTCAGCCTGGATGGTGAAAGATTTATGAAGAAGATTTTGAAAATGAAGGTCAGCAGATGATTTTCATCTAATAACCATAAGGAGCAGTTAGACGTATGGCAAGGATAGCCTTGCATTTATTTCCTCTGAGCAACCTCTTTTGATCTGGACTGGCCACTGAATCGTGTCTTAGTAAAGAGGTGAGGGTGTTAGGGAACAAGCACACTGCAGCCTCAGAAATGGTTTTTGGAGCAAGAGAGGTAGAAAGATGATCCCTTATAAATAAAATTTGAGGTGATTTCTTCCTTTTCTTTTTCTTGTTTTACCTGTTATTTTTGTTACAGTTTTTGAAAGTATATTATCAAAGACAGTTTGTTGCCTCTCTCAATTTTCTCTCCAGGGTCAGTCACTTGCAACTGTTTTTGATATATTTACCTCTGCATTCATTCATGGAGGAAATACGTTTGCCTTCAACCTTCCCATCATCAGTCTTTCTCTCAGTGGTATACACTTGATAACATTCTCTTCTTACTACATTTCTCAGCCCTGTTTTTGACACCCCACTGTGGAAATGAGGTTTTCATCTCCCTCCATCTTCACATTTTCATACAAAAGGCATCCTCTCCATCTTACATCTTCCCCGGGGCTGTTTCACTGCTGTTTTGGTTAGATCAGAATGTAGTAGTTACATTATTATAACTACGTAAAAACTTCTCATGCCTAAGCCAAGTTAAACTGTGATTACTCTTCCTCTTAACAGTTTGTGTTTTTTTGGGTTGACAGTCTTCTTTGTTTGCTCAGATTTCTATATACTTTTCGTTACTTCAAGTTTCTGCCAATGTTTTGAATGTCATCTCAAAAGACATTCAGATGCATAGATATTTTACCAAATTCACCTTCTTGAAGTAATCTCTCTCAGTACCTTCTGACTTGGTTGTCTACATGCTCTTTTCCTTCTATGTCCTGTGCACTGGTTTGATCCTGGGGTCTCCCTTTCCATGAACCTGGGAAATCTCTGCAGGTCTCTTTGCTCATATCTCTTATTTTCCTGTATCCTCTGCATTCTTCTTTCTTTCTTAGTTCATGCCTTTATTTTGGTGGAATAAATTTTCTAGTAGCTTCCTATGAAAATAGTACATAGTAGTTACATTTTCTGCATCTTTGCATCTGAAAATATCTTCATTATTTCCTTATATTGAACAATAATTTGGCTAGGAATAGAATTCTAGGTTGAAAGTAATTTTCCTTCAGATTTAGATGGTACCATTAGAATGTCTCCTCCCTTCCAGTTTTGTTGTTCTGGTCTGATTCCTCATTTTTTGAATATGCCTGATTTTTTTCTCTTTGAAAACTTGCAAGATCTATTCTTTTTCCTGAGTTCTGAAAATTTTGAAGGATTTTCCTTGCTTTTGTTTCACTTTCAACACCTAGAAAATTTTCCTGGATTTTTTTTCTTAATGGTTTCCTATTCCCTGTTTTTTTATTTATTGTTGTTTGGCTCCAGCTTTTTGGAAATCTTGTAGCTTAGATATTAGTATCTCGAGTTTATTTTTTTAATATTTTTGTTTTTCATATTTTTTTTTCAATTTTCCATCTCTTTTGCTTTTCTTTTTTTTAAATTTTGATATCATTAATGTACAATTATGTGAACATTATGGTTACTAGACTCCCCCTATTATCAAGTCCCCCCCTCATACCCCATTACAGTCACTGTCCATCAGCATAGTAAGATGCTATAGAATCATTACTTGTCTTCTCTGTATATACTGCCATCCCCATGTCCCCAACCCCCTACATTATGTGTGCTAGTCATAATGCCCCGTTTTCCCCCTTCATCTCCCTTCCCACCCATCTTCCTCAGTCCCTTTCCCTTTGGTAACTGTTAGTCCATTCTTGAGTTCTGTGAGTCTGCTGCTGTTTTGTTCCTTCAGCTTTTTCTTTGTTGTTATACTCCACAGATGAGTGAAATCATTTGATATTTGTCTTTCTCTGCCTGGCTTATTTCACTGAGCATAACACCCTCTAGCTCCACCCATGTTGTTGCAAATGGTAGGATTTGTTTTCTTCTTATGGCTGAATAATATTCCATTGTGTATATGTACCACATCTTCTTTATCCATTCATCTACTGATGGACACTTAGTTTGCTTCCATTTCTTGGTTATTGTAAATAGTGCTGCAATAAACATAGGGGTGCATATGTCTTTTTCAAACTGGGCTGCTGCATTCTTAGGGTAAATTCCTAAGAGTGGAATTCCTGGGTCAAATGGTATTTCTATTTTGAGTTTTTTGAGGAACCTCCAACCTGCTTTCCACAATGGTTGAACTAGTTTACATTCCCACCAGCAGTGTAGGAGGGTTCCCTTTTCTCCACATCCTTGCCAACATTTGTTGTTGTTTGTCTTTTGGATGTTGGCCATCCTAACTGGTGTGAGGTGATTCTTTTGCTTTTCTATTCGCATTTTCTAGATGATAGGTTCAACTTCATCTTCTGATCTTCCTGTTAGGTTTTTTTTTAATATCTGATATCACACTTTGTTTCCTCATTGTTTGATTGTCTTTGAATGTTAAATTTATATTGTGCTGTCTTGTTTCACTGAGATATTTTCTAATACCTTATTGAAAATATTAGTGATATATTTTTAGAAGTATTCATGTTCTTCCATAGCCTTCATTTGCAGTTAGCTTTTTTTTTTGGTTGGCTTGCTCTGATTTCTATCTTTCATGTTAGAGATTCTCTATGGATGTTTTATATTATGTTGCCTATTCATATTTAAGAAAGAATGTGTGTGTGGGGGGGTGTCTAAAAAGGTGCCTGGAAGCTCTATGCACATGGGTGGGGCTTATTGACAATGATCTTAGTTGTAAGGCAATCTTAGTGAACTTTTCACTGTGAAACTCCTGACACCCGTTTCTTTAGGTCTTGCCTCTTAGTATTGCTGGTTCTTCAAAGGAGACTCTTTCTCCTGTCTGGATGGTAAAGGTGTGGCTTCTAGCATTCTTTGGGTCTTAGCAGTCAGCTTATAAATATTCCCTTAATCTCCCAGTTTTCAGTGCAGTACTCACTCTGTCTGCTATACAAAGAGCTTCTGTTCCGTGCTCTACAAAGACTAGATCCCTAGTCTTCTACTGGGATTGGGGAGGGCAGGTGTCTAGATGCTAAACATTTAGGAGAGATTTGAGGTCATTATACGTTCTCAAAAACAAACTTTCCACCCATCCTGCACATTTTGTCCCCTTCCCCTTTCTAGGGTTCTAGGGTTGGATAATCTGGTGCTTCCTACTCTCCAAACTTTTGAAGATTCTATAGTCTAATTCAGGTTACCTATTGTCTTTCTCCACTGCTGATTTAAAATTCAGCTTTCTCAGGACACTAAATCATTTATAGCTTCACCAGCTGGTTTTCTTTTTGTAAATTTGGACTGTTTTTGTCCGCTCTACCTTTTGCTTCATCTTCATAAATTTATCACAAATGGGCACCAATCCCTCCCCTCCCCCCAACACACAGACTTACCCTTTAGTGTGTATTTTTAATAGTGTTTCAGGTAGGAATGAAAGTAAAAACTTATGTTCAACCTCCCCATATCTGAAAGTCTTTTTACTTTCAAAAGGTACTAAATAATCTCACAGAAAGGTGTTTTCAGCTCAGAGGTCCTGCAGTTCTCAGCTGCGCCCTGGATGGCTTCCTCTGTTTATCCAACACACTTAGGCTGTCAGACATCAGGGTCATTAAAGTAGCCTTCCTACTAGAAAACACCATGTAAATATCCCAAGAGGGTTACAAGGTTAAGAGAACTACCAAAATCATGTCCAGACAGTTTTTAAAAGTTGCCTTGACTTACTAATTCATTTATTCTTCTACTACCCAGGCATCCATTGGACATTTACCCTGTGTCCAGCATCATTGGGTGTTGGCAAAACATTGAATAAGAGACAATTTCTGACCTCATGAACCTTCCACACTAGCATGGAAGATAGACACCACTTTTCAATATGCAGTATGGTAAATGGTATATTGGAGATATTAACAAGTGCTAGAGGCTCTAAAAAGTGGGAATGATTAAGTATTCCTTCAAATTTGTGACTGGAAATGTGTCTCAGCTCTCACAATTCAAGCAATAATTTCTCAGAAAAATTCTCTTGCCAATTTGCAATTGGCAAAGTTACCAACATCCCAACTCTGTGATGGAGTCTTTATGGTCAGAAAGGAATTTGGAAGTCATTTTTAGCTGCTTCTTTTACTTGGAAAAACTGAGACTCAAAGAAAAAATAAATGGCTCAATCTTGATGAAGTCAGGACTGAAACTCATGTTTCTTGATTCTCATCCTAATTTTCTATCCAGCAAATCATACCGATCCCCCACCCTAAAGCCCAGATATCTGTAAGTATGATGAAAATTTTAATCAGTCACTCTAAGTCTCAGAGATCCAGAAGTACCAGATTTGAAAACCTGAGGATTTCTTTAAAAACAGTAGTTCAAATGAAGGGGGAATGCTTTGGACCTAGGTATAGGCTCCCAGCTCTTGTGATGTCATGGGGACAGAGTGGATTGGTGTTCTCATTATTTCTTTGGAATGCAGGGCCAGTTCTTAAGCTGGAAGAGCAGGATTCTTTTTATCTGTACATGTTACTGTTTATTGAATTTAATTTCACCCAGCAACTTCGGAGGACAGCTTTCCAAATGAAGCTTTGGTTATTGTATTTTGCAATATATTTTTGGGGTTTTTCCATGTTTACATTGTCTTGAAAGCACACAACAGATGTACAAACATAGAATTTAAGCATTTTGGAGAGGCGGAGAATGCTGTCTTCAGTGTACACTTGAGAATGTAATGTATTCTGTTAAATTTATGGTTTCATGACTTAATTAACTATTAGCAAATGGCATATTATGGGGAAGCCAAGAACTATAAAAGATTGTTGAACAGTTCTTTATTTGTAGTATAATGCTAACAATAATTACATTGCTTATTAAAAATAAAACAACTTGAAAGAGATCTTGTAATATCTTCCTGAAGAACATTAACTTTTTATATCAACAAATAATTAGTTTGTTATTTTCTCAGTAAAGATATTCTTGGCCCTTCTCTGCTGAGACAAGCCTGTCCTTCCTCTGGCTCTCTGAACCCTCCAGCAGTGCTGATTTCTTTCTATACTATAGTGTAGCTCCTTGGGTATATGTCAGAGCTTATAGTCCAGGTTGTGAGCGTTATGAAGACAAAGACTTTGTCTTTCTTCTTCTTTCTAATACCAGTGATCTGGCATATATTAAGTATGTAAGAGAAAGTTTATTGAGTGAATAAAAATACAAAGCCCTTGATATATAATAATATTTACTTATTTAATTTTTGTAACACTTTACATTATATCCTGGTTATAACGTAACAAAGACTCAGGGTTGACATACAAGTAGCACACAGCCTCCATTTCTCTTTCCTTCTTTTTTGAACATTACTCAGATCTCACTTTGAGCTTAGATATAGCCATCTAAATAATGGACCATATCGCTGTGACTTAACTGCCTGTTGCTCGTGAAGAGAACTATTGATTGTTGAACCTTGGGAAATCTAGTTAGACATATAAACTTCCTCCTTCACCTTGCTAGAAGCAATTTCTGTTATTTCTGAAGATGAGAAACAAAACCGTTTCTTCTGTTTCCTGTGTGCTGGGGCATGGCATGTTCTTCATTAGTATCTGTGCACATGCCTCATCAGCAGCCTTCTGGTTCTCCTCCCTCCCAGCAGTGCCTGCTCTGAGCACCTCCTCACCTTCTAATTCTTGTCTTTGGTTACATCCCTGACCCTGGTGACTCAGGTACAGACTGTAGTTTTCAGGACCTTTAGTGAGTGCCAAAAAAGAGACTTCTATATGCATTCAGAGGGGTGGCATCTCCAGAGTCATCACCATCCTGACTTTTTGTTCTACAAGATTCCATGGGATTTCTCCTTTTGGAGGGCTGGGGTAAGTGTCTCAGTTCCCTCAGCTCAAAAGTAGGTGCTGGAATAAGTAAGTAATAAAGGCCTTTCTTGCCATTGATTACTTTTGCATAGGTCACTCATCTGGCTAATGTTAAAGTTCTTTTGAAATCAAATTTTCTGTTTATAAAACCCACACAAAGTCACTGCAGCAGGCCTCTTGGCATCTTGGTTTAATAGGAGGCAAATGAGGATCATAGTAAAATAATTCTTTTTCCTAGACTGTACCTCTGGAACAGAAATGGTATGGATTTAGGTACAGAGAATTACATTTGTAGTAAGAAAGTCTGGGTTCAAATTTAGCTCTGTGACCTTGGTCATCTTACTTTACCTTTCTAGGCCTTAGTTTATTATAAATGGAAGTGAGTGTCCTGTCTCTGGTCCTTTGGGAAGGATTCAAGGAGAGAGAGTATAAGGAAAGTGCTTTGTAAACTATATAGTACTATATAAAAGCAAGTTGTTATTAATAGAGATCTGACTATTCCCAATTGTTTCTGCTTGGTCAGTTAGTTCTGGAGGAATAAATAGGAAAGGACGGGAAGGAAGAAAACTGCACTGAGCTGGGAGTCAGGTGATCTGGGGTCCATCCTGGTGGTGTTCAGCACTCAGTCACTGACTTGATGTGACCTTGGCAAAGTCACTTTACCTCATGTGCTTCTGTAGCATCATCGGTAACATGAGGTGAGCTAAAGAAATGATGAGCTAGAGATTCTGTTCCAGCTTAAAAAAATCTAGGGATTTTTGAGGCTAGCTGATAAACTATTATTACTTAATGGTATCATTTACTTATTATTTATTAAATGTGTTATCATGTTTAGATTAAGATCAGAAGTTTTACTAATGATGAACCCAAGTAATCTATCTTGGACATATGATTTTAAAGAAAATGCCAAAGCTTAATCTTGTAAGTACTAAAAATGAACGAATGGAATCTCCTATGTGCTGAATTTTCTGTTCTCTGGGAGGAAGGTGTATATTTAAAGAGGAGCCTGAGTATTAACAACAGGTGGAATTCTGTGTGAGAAATCAGTTCTGTCTGTAACACCTAAAGCTCATTTTGTTGTCAGTCTCTAATAACTTAAATTGTTTTTTTTCATTCAGCTAAACCATTATTGAATATTTGAAGATCTAGTTCTCTGCTAAGCACTATAGATGCACAAGTAAGATCATTCCTATTAGAAAGGATGGTTGACCTAGTGTAGAAAAGAATATATATTAAAAATTATAAGAGGTCAAATTAATTCCCAAGAGTACGGGGTGGGGGAGGAGAGATTGATTTTGCTGAGAAGATGGAGGGAAGGTAAAAGATACATCTTTAAATGCTTCATAGATGATAAATGTTTTTCTGTATCATATCCTGCTTAAATATTACACAGACTTTGACAGGTGTAGAACAAGATATCATCTTTTGGAAATCAACTTGAAATCCCCTAACATTCCCAAAGCCTGAGCAATACAGAGAAAGTGCCAGTAAGATATACTGCTATTTTTTAAAATTAAGGTGGGTACCAACAGTCAACTCTTTGAAATTTCAAAATTCTCTTAAGTTTTTCCCAAGGTGACTTGGACTGTTCTTCATATTGAGCATGAATATTATCCTGTTAGCCACAGTTTTACTAAATGAGAAAGCTTTAAGAAACTCCCTAACTTATATAATGTAGGTATTTAATTCCATGTATATTTTAAGGTGAATTCATCCACCTTACAGCACAGTGGTTTGTGATCACAAAACTAAGAGGAATCTTAGTTAGGTCCTGACCTAGCTTTACAGATAACAAATACAATATGCCCATTAAAAAATATGTATTTTTAAAATGAAGTGTCTTGCCCAAGTATAAAATCTGGATTAGAATCATGGCTTACTCGACCAGTTCCTTGCCACCATAACTGCAGTCCAGAGTCTGTTTAATGATGGCAATTAGGTAGACTTTCATTTGATAAAGGAGATTCCTAAAGTGGTCGCAAGCTCTGTTTTGCTGTTCACACAGTATTTTCCCATGAATGCCTTTTAAAATAATTAATGCTGTATCTAAAGTTACTGGTACTGTGCAATGCTAATATTTTGGGGAAGTGTGTTGTGGCACCAAAATAATATTTTTAATTATTTAAAAATAACTTTCAATAATGTATGTACTTAAATATGTTAAAGGACTTCCACTCCTAAAACGAGGAAATATGGTGCTGAGAAGTCATTGCTTCATCTGTCATTTTCAGTGACAAATCTTTAAAAAATGAAATTTATCTTTTTATTATGATGTTACAGGACTTTATTTAGGTGTGTGTTATTGCAGACTAAAATTCTAATTTTATTTTATCTGAGCACATTAAATATGGCAAACTTAAATTTCAGTAACTGTCGCTACAATTTATTTTATTTAAAGAAGTATAATTTTTTGGGTTCATGAATATGGTCTTTGGTTCTGTTTATTTGGATATTTTTAAAGGCTTGTGTCCATTTTTGGACTCTGCAGTTCAGAAGAACCTAGTTAAAATAGAGCCTGCATATGAAATGAGCACTTTAATGACAGGTTCAGGAATTGAAGTTGCTAAGTGAAAAAGAGAGCTGAGGAAATCTGCTAGTTACCACCCTCCGGTTCCTAAAGTGATTTTGTGAGGAACACTGTGGTTTCCCTTTCCACTCAGAAAGGAGAATTTTGGTTCTATGTTGTGGTAATGGGACACAGGAAGGATTCAGCAAGGTGGGCTCTTGCTGAATCTTAATTCATCTCTCAAGATAAGAATTGATGACCATTGGATTTTTAAATTATCTTTTGTCTGAATAAAATGGTCTCTCAAGTTATCTTTTAAGTTCAGTTGTCACCTTTGGGACAGAGAGATTCAAACGATTTCATTTGCAATGAAAATGGTGAGGTACAATGAAGTGACCAACTCAGAGGACATGGGGGTTTTCTGGCCAACATCTCATTCTCCAGACGCGGAGCTGGAAGCCTGGAGACGGTGGGGAGCAAACTCACGTCAAGGTCTACTGACTCTGACATCTGGGCTTTGTATTTTTTTACATCCCCTGCACTACTTCTGAATACTTGACTTCATGATCTAACATACAATGGATTTGATTGGTCATTACATAAAATTGAAGTACTAATCGGTAAATGCACCTTTTTCCAAGTATTGTGGGTGATGGCTTATTCTGTCATTTTAGTGGCTTTCTGCCAGTGTAAATAAAGAAGCATAGATTTGTTGACTGTAGATGATCAGCAGTTAGAAATTAATGAATTTTTGTGAAGTGCCCTAGATCACTGTGCTCTTCTCTTATAAGCTAGAAATAAATATGTAGGAGTGGGTATCTTGCACCCCCCCCACACACATAATTGAATAGTTATTACTTAGAATTCTTCACATCCAGCAATGGTGTTAATGTCCTAGCAGGTGTAGTTCTATGAGCACCACTGACTCACTCCTTTTTCTATGACTTCTAATAGCGTAGGAAAGGCAGAGAGGCCCAAGCAGATTTCCTAGTGGAAAACACTAAGGTATAATAAAATGATAAACTGCCAATGGCATGGATGTTATTTTGCCTAATCCCTCATTTAACAAATGTAAAACTTGAAGCAGCTGGTATTTGGTGGTAGGTGAGGATCAGAAACCAGAAATGAAAAGGGAAAAAATTTGAAAGTCACAAATGTGTAATGGGACTTCATGGGGAAATACTGCTGCCAGTTTTTTAAGGACTGAGACAAAGTTATCATACATATCTTTAGACAGGATGAGGGAAGATGTCTCTCTCATGACATGTAATTGTCTTTCAGCATTACCATAAAAGTTTTTCTGAAAGAGACAAATATGTGAAAAAGAAGAGAATGCTATCATGAGCACTCTGAAAGACTGAGGAGCTATTAACAACTCATATTTTCTCACTGGTGTTTTGGGGTTTCTGTTTGAAAATTGGGAGTGATCATTACCTTCTCAAAGATGAAACAAATAGAAGGATCTCTGTTACCTTTTGATCATCATTGGCAAGTATCTAACCTGTTCACATCTCCAGAGAACCAAACGTGTATTACAGAGCTAGTAGGAATATTAGAATGCATCATTCATGCTCAATGTAGGGATCTAATCAATCTTTTGGATTAGTATTTAACTTTTCATTATTTTTTTTGTCTTTTCTATCCTACTCTTGCTAGTAAGGAAGCTCTATTGGAGCAAAGTCAGTGTTTAGTTACCTTTATGGCCTTGAGGTTCCTAGGTTGGCAACAGTTCACGTTCAGTAAATATTTTGGTTGTTATTGCTGTGTAGGAAATTGCTGCTGTCCTTACTTTTATTATTATATAATCTTGGTGCTTGGGAGAATTTGGTGTAATTCCTGTATTTTGCAGTAGAGAACAAGGCTAGGAAAGGGGCCTATATGAATTTATATAGCTACATAGCTGCAGATCATAAATGTAACATAGCTATACCAATGTTGTTTATCTCCCAGTCCAGAATGTTAAATTTTTAGGTTAAAATTTTGTTAGAAAAGCTCATAGTTTTTTTTAGTGGAGATATAATTGACATATAACATTATATTAGTTTCAGGTATACAACATAATGATTCACTATGTGTATACACTGGGAAATGATCACCACAGTACCATCCATCTCCATATAAAACTGTTATGTAACCATATAAAACTACAGATTTTTTTCTTCTATGATAAGAACTTTTAATATCTACCCTCTAACCAATATCCAAATATGCAACCTATATTATTGACTATAGTCACCTTGCTGTACATGACATCCCCATTGCTTATTTCTTTTATAACCAGAAGCTTGTACCTCTTGACCCCTCACCCATTTCTTGCCCCCCCCCACCCCGCCCACCAACTCCCTCTCGTCTGGTAGCCACTAATCTTTGTAACTAAGAGTTTTGTTTCGTTTTGTTTTATTTATTTGTTTTTTTCTTTTAGATTCTACATGTAAGTGAAATCATGTGGTATTTATCTTTCTATGTCTGACTTACTTCACTTACCATAATGCCCTCAAAGTCCATCCAAATCATTGCAAATGGAAAGACTTCCTTCCTTTTTTGGCTAATACTCCAGAGTGTGTGTGTATATATATATATATATATGCCTTATCCTTTCATCATCCATAGATAAACCCATAGGTTGTCCATATCTTGGCTATTATAAATAATGCTGCAGTGAACATAGGGGCACATATATCTTTTCAAATTAGTGTTTTTGTTTTTTGTCAAATAAATACCCCAAAGTGGAATTGCTGGGCCATATGGTAGTTCTATTTTTAATTTTATTTAAGGAATCTCCTTACTGTTATCCACAGTGGTTACACCAGTTTACGTGCCTACTGACAGTGCCTGAGGGTTCCTTTTTCTTCACATCTTCAACAGTTTTTTTTCTTCAAACAAAAGGTTTCATGTATTTATTACTGAACCAACAGACTAGTGTAGAGGCATAGATACAAAGAAAAAATTATATTCCCAATAAAACACATCCAACTATTCAGATAGTAGTGATATTTACAGTGGTAAGTTAAGAGCAGGTGACCTTGATATAACATAAATATGTGTGCCATTTCATGTGTGATTCCTTGTAGATAACACCTTGGTTCTTCTCCAGTTTCGTCTCTTGGAGTTGTGCTGGATTTTATTACCAGTTTTCATCTGAATCTACTGGGGAAAGGGACAATTCTGCTTTTGTTTCTTTTCCAGGAATCTCTTGATCCTGAAAGTTTTGTGAGATGCGATATGGTGAAGAACAGCATCAATTGCACACACCATACGGTCGGAAAAGAAGAGAGCAACACTTGCTATTCTTTGTCTTTTTGATAATAGACATTCTAACAGATGTGGGGTGATATCTCATTGTGGTTTTAGTTTGCATTTTCTTGGTGATTAGTGATGTTAAGCATCTTTTCAAATGTCTGTTGACCATCTGTATGTCTTTGGAAAAATGTCTATTTAGGTCCTCTCCCCATTTTTTAATCAGATTGCTTGTTATATTTGTGGTTATTGAGTTACATGAGTTCTTTACATAATTTGGATATTAACCCCTTACTGGATATGTGATTTGCAAATATTTTTTCTCATTCAGTATGTTACCTTTTCATTTTGTTGATGGTTTCCTTTGCTGTGCAAAAGATTTTTGGTTTGATGTCATCCCACTTGTTTGTTTTTGTTGCCTTTGCTCTTGGAGTCAGATCCAAACAATTATTTCCAAGACTGATGTTAAATAGCTAACTGCCTATGATTTCTTTTAGGAGTTTTATGGTTTCAAGTCTTACATTCAAATCTTTAATCCATTTTGAATTAATTCTTTTGTGTGGCGTAAGATAGTCTAATTTCATTCTTTTGCACATGTCTGGTCAGTTTTCCCAACAGTGTTTATTGACAAGAGCCCCCTTTCTTCATTATATATTTATGCTTGTCTTCTTTGCATAACATAATTGACCATATATATGCAGGTTTAGTTCTGAGCTCTCTATTTAGTTCCATTGATCTTTGCATCTGTTTTTATGCCAGTACCATACTGTTTTGACTAGTGTAGCTTTGTGATATAGCTTGAAATCAGGGAGCATGATGCTTCTAGCTTTGTTCTTTTTTCTCAGGATTGCTTTGGCTATTTGGGATTTGTGGTTTCATACAAATTTTAGGATTGGTCATTCTATTTCTGTGATAAATGCCATTGTAATTTTGATAGGAATTGCATTGAATCTATAGATTGCTTTGGGTAATATGGAGATTTTAACAATATTAATTCTTTCAATCCATGAGCACAGGTATCTTTCCACTTATTTGTGTGTCCTCTTCAACTTCTTTCATAAATGTCATGTTTTTCAGTGTGCAGGTGTTTTGCCTTCTTGGTTAAATTTATTCCTAGGTATTTTATTCTTTCTGATACAATTATAAATGGGATTGATATTTTCATTTCTCTAATAGTTCATTGTTAATGAATAGAAATGCAACATATTTTTGTATGAATTAATTTTGTACCATGCAACTTTACTGAATTCATTTGTTAGTTCTAACAGTTTTTTGTGGAATGTTTAGGGTTTTCTATTTGTAAAATCATGTCATCTGCAAATAGTGACAGTTTTACTTCCTTTCCAATTAGGATGACTTTTATTTCTCTTTCTTACTTACCTCATTGCTCTAGTTAGGACTTAAAATACTACATTGAATAAAAGTGGTAACAGTGAACATCTTTATCTTGTTCCTGATCCTAGAGGAAAGACTTTCAGCTTTTCACCATTAAAAATGGTGTTAGTTGTGGGCTTTTCATATATGGCCTTTATTCTGAAATACATTCCCTCCATACCCACTTAGTTGAGTTTTTATCATAATTGGATGTTGAATCTTGTCACATGCTTTCTCTGAAACTATTGAGATGATTATATGATTTTTATCCTTCCTTTTGTTAATGTGGTGTGTCACATCAGTTTTCCAATGTTGACCCATCCTTGCATCCCTGGAATAAATTCCACTTGATCACAGTGTATGATCTTTTAATGTATTGTTGAATTTGGTTTGCTAATATTTTGTTGAGGATTTTTGCATTTATGTTCATCAGATATTGGCCTGTAATTTGCTTTTTTCTGTGGCATTTTTGTCTGGTTTTGGTGTCATAGTAATGCTAGCCTCATAAAATGAATTTGGAGGTACACCTCTCACTCAGGAAGAGGCTCTATATTTCTTAGATCCCTCTGAATTGTGGGTTGCTGTACTGGGTGTGGGATTTTTGGTGAGACTTCATCTGCATTTCATATCTGTCTTGATGTGGCCCTTTCATCTTTTGTTGTAGAGAAGCTGTTCAGCTTGTTTTCAGATCTTTTTCAGAGGGAATTGTTCTATATATAGCTGTACATTTTCCCATGTATGTGCATGGAAGGAGGTGAGTTCAGGATCTTCCTGGACTGCCATCTTGACCCATTCTCCCCCATATATATTGTTGTGATGAGTATCTACATTATTTGAGAGTCAAGATTTTAGCAATTCCATTATTAATAGAATTAGATACTCGGTTAAAGGATTTGTTTGGGCATTTACCAATATTTCTTGAAACATTTATAGATCAATATTGGTCTACATAGAAAAGCAAAGAAAACCAACAAAGTTTCTTGATTTTATGGACTTTGTCTTCTGTGGTAGGGGGAGACTACCAAATGAGTAAGACATTTTAAGTCAAATAGTAAAAAGCACCATGACAAAAAAACTAATAAACACAAAAGGTAGGTAGAG
Organism: Manis pentadactyla; assembly: GCF_030020395.1. Taxonomy (NCBI): domain Eukaryota; kingdom Metazoa; phylum Chordata; class Mammalia; order Pholidota; family Manidae; genus Manis; species Manis pentadactyla. The sequence continues at coordinate 121,618,799 of NC_080019.1, read as the reverse complement.
AATGCTTGGAGACACTGAGGGATTAATTTAGAATTTTAATTAGACAAGTCATGGAAAGCCTCACTGAACAGGTGGCATTTGGACAAGCACCTGACTTTGGCTAGGAATCAAGCAACAGGCAAGCAAGGGAACAGCAAATGCAAATACTTGGAGGTGGAAATGTGCCTGCAAGTTTGCCTAGGAGCAAGGAGGTCTGTGAAGACAGTGAAAGAAAGAGTGCTGGAGATGAGGTTTGGTGAGGCCACGGGACATCTCCATCCTCATGCCCCATTTCTCCTGACCTGTTTTTCTGTGGCTTCCATCATAGTCACATCTCACCTCTGGGTCTAGTCAGTCCACCATTTCCCTAATGTATGGTGGTTTCTGCTGTTACCAGTGCCTTCAGACAACTAACATTTGAGTCTGCTGGGTTAATAATGACTGCTCTGGCATTTTGAGCTGGGGCTGGGAGTTGACTTACTATGAATGCCCTTGCATACCAGAAATTTGGGACAGTACTAATAATTTCCCCTTAGAAAATATGAACATCTCTTCTGATGTTGCAAGAGCCTCCCATTGCCGGTGGGAGAGACAGAAATGCAAACGAGTTAGCAAGAGGTGAAATTCCCTCTATCTTCTTCACAAAAGCAGTGCAGGTCCAGTGGATACCGCTGAAGAACTGTTGGAGATCCAGACCCTGTTTCATTTTTAAGGGAGCTGTGTGTGTTCCCACAAGGTTCCTGAGAACCCCCTCAAGTAACCACTGGGGATTCACTGCATTGCTAAATCACTGCACCAGCCTGCTGCCTTCTGAAGGAAGCTAATCCCACTGCTTCTGCCTGCAGGAGAAGTCAGCCCTTGGGCTGGAACCAACTGTACTGAGAACTGTACTGAGAACAAATTGGGAGGGTAGGAAAGCACTTAAAAACAGGTTCAGATTTTCAGGGTGGGGTAGGGGGCATGCATTCCTAGGAAATGCTATCCTGACGTAGATCCAGAGAAAGCACCTGTTTCCATTATTGCTAGTCATAATCTTTTTCTTTAATATATTACACTTTATAGAGTAGTTCCCTATCCCTTACTCAGGCTCCCCAGCAATGCTATATGGCTTTGTTATTAAACTGAGATCTACAAACTAGCAGATCCAGAACCAGGAGTTTGTTAGAAATGCTCCACCCAAACCTCCTGAGCTAGAATTTACATTTATTAAGACTCTCAGCCCCTTAAAGGTTAAGTTCTATAGGGCAATCATTTATCCTGATTACAGTAAGGAAATGGAGGGCCAGCATGGTCAGGGGACTGAGGCAGGGTCACCCACCTCAGTGACAGTGAAGTCGGGCCTCACACCCAGGCCTTCTACTTCCCATCCCAGTGGTCTCACAGCTGCAGTCGCCGCTTCCCCACTCCGTGACCCTGTGTGACTTATCTGCTAGGTACTAGCTTTCAAAAGAAAAGCATCCCTTCTTCTCTGGACCTAAACTATCACTTCTCTTACTCTATCTACCAACTTCCCTGGGCTCCTCTCTCATCTACCTGTTGGTTCTAGAAATGCAAACACCTTGAAAAGCTCTGCAACATTGCCCACGTGTACCCAATAATGGGCGACACTGACAAGATTTGCTGGCCTCAGTCAGTTGTACTGGGCTTCTCTGCAAAAGCTTTCCAAGCTTCTTTGAAAGAAAGGGGTACCAATTCAGAACAACCCAACTGAGAGAACACAGCTGGGGCATTGTGGTGAGTACCAGTGGGTCTTTCCACTCTTGCTCTCAGTTACAGGGTGCCAGATGATGTTTACATTAGTAACATAGAAAAACACACGTATTAAGCTCTTTTGTGTCTGCGGAGAACTTCCCAGCCCACCATTCTTCATGGTTTCCTGCAGTCTTAAAAATATTAGCATTCCTATTTTAAGGGTATATAACTGCCTAGATGTCACACAGATGTCACCTAGCAAGGTTGAGTGAGATGTCGTTCAGTCAATTGCTGACGAATTGACCTGACAGGTAACACTGAGTCTACTGGCTAAACAACACTTCATCTATAGGAATCATGCTTTGGGTGAGCAGAAGTTCTAATACAATTTTAAAGATCTGACTCATAGAGCCTCAGCTATAATTTGTTAAGTTAATGAAAGTTCACTAATCTTAAGTTGAATCTTCCTATTTTTTTCTTTGATTTGTTCAGTGAAAAATGATATGTTCATTGTGGACCTACTCTGTGCATGAAGTCATTGGAGGGGGTGGTAGGAAGGGCTGGTAGGAAGGGGGTGGTAGGAAGGTGATGAATGAGATCTCACTCAGAGTCTGCAGGCAAATGGAATGTACATACAAATACAGAAGAAGCTATAGTGGGAGGCTGAGACACTTCCCCCCAACCCAAAGAACAAAGCCTCAATTTAGGAGAAAGCATTTGAGTTCTTTCTGGACAAAGGGTAGGCTTTGGACGTTCAGTGTCCGGAGTGGGGAAAGTCACAGAGTGAGCAAAGGCCCAGGATGAAAATGCTAGGTTTGTATTTGGAGAAGCAAATGAATGGTATTTTGAATATGACTTGTAACTTATTAACACAGAGGTTTAAAAAAAGTAGGTCTTTATTTTCTTGCAGTTAAACTAACTTAAATCTGACTTCGATTCTCTGTCTTTGAGAGTAGATTCATGATGGGGCCTTACCCACCCTTCCCGGGGGAATCAGGATCTTGCCTGTGTCTTCTGAACCTCTGAGCACTTGCATCAGTGGCCACTGTCTTGGAGTCTGCGCTATGCCTGGGGCATGAGAATCTTCATTGCCCTGGGGTTCTGTTCCTCAGGCAAGCCAGGTGGCCTTCACTCCCCAGAGTACCTACTCTCTTCCACCCTGCCTCCCCTCAGAGCTCTCTTCCAGATGCTTTTAGTCCCAAGGGAAAATTTTCACCATCTAGGTGTTCTTCAGAGACCCCTTTCATTGTTTCCTTAATGATGCAGTCTTTTTCAAGAGCTACGATGTTCAGATAGCTTCTGTTTTCCTTACCAGAAAAATGCATGAGTCAAGGAAATATTACCTCAAGTGACCTACTCCAACTAACAAAGGAAAAGAGGAAGATCAAATGTAAGGCAGTATTTTAATAAGCAGCAGTCTCACAGAGTGCCTGGGGCAGGAGGTGGGTGAAGGAGAATGGAGTGTGCTCAGCCCGGACAGTGTTGGGTCAGGGAGAGGAAGGTCACCCTGTACTGATCCCAGGGACGTCACTGACGAGGACCCTAAGGTGCTATCTTTAGGTCTCATCCCACCTTCTAACCCCTTTCATCATGTATGAACTTGCCTCTGTCTGTGCCTATCTTTCCCTCTTGTTCAGAACAAGAGCGACACTGTCTTCATGCCAACCTGTCCAGCTTTGACCCTGGATCCCATCTCCTCTGTGTCTTGTGGGGTGTGCCATTAACCCCACTCCTAAGTCTCTGGCATTTCATTCTCTCTCTTCACTGACTTCTCAGCCTATCAACAGGCTCAAGTTTATCCTGCTTAAAACAAAGTCAGCATATGAAAGGTCCTTGTCTTTGTCTTCTACCTCCTAGCTCTTCCTTAACTCTCTCCTTTCTTCACAAAACTCCGATTGTGCACACAGACCTTGGCCTCCAGGACTGGGGAGTGCCTGAGAAACAGCCTGTGTAGCTCCAGTTGTGGAGACAGATGGGCTCTGCCACTTACAGTATATTCTAGAAAAATATACTGTAAGCATATCTAAGTCTCAAGTTCTTAATTTCTAACATGATCATAGTGAGGCCAACCATGAAGTACTATTGCCAGGGTTCAATAAAATGTAGGTAAATTATTTAGCATAATCCTTGGATATACAACAGATGCTGAAGATACAGCAGTGTTGCTGTGATTCACACATATTGCACCCTTGGCATGAATATCTGCTGTCTCCGTCTTGCATCCCTTCACTTCATCTGGCAAATTCCTGCTCATACTTGCCTACTCAGCTCTGTCTAGTACCTGCTCCCATCCCCTCCCTTCCCTTTCTCCTAGTCTCTGATGTTCTGACTATTCTCATGGTACCTACCAAGTTGTCTTATGTTTGTTGGATCTTCTGCCTCCCTCTCCTCTACCCTGGGCACTCCTTGAGGTCAGGGACTGTGGCATAAATCTCCCATCTCCAGGTCCTCATTCAGGACCTGCTCTATTATGAACACTCAAAGCTTGTTGAATTTTATTTTATTTCACAAGCTTTTTAGTAGTGCTTTATTATGTGTCAGGAACTTTAGAAATATTAATTTTTTAATCCTCAGAACAACCCTATGATGTGGGCCCTATTATCTTCATTCTACAGATGAAGAAACTGAGGCACAGGGTGGTTAAGTCACCCAAGGCCAAATGGCAAGTAAATGGGGGAGCTGAGAGTTAAACCCAGGCCATATCCCCTCATCCATGTCTGCATTTAATACTATCTGCCCTGGGATAATACTGTATGCCTTGTCTGTTTGAAGGATTATTATGAAGACTATGAAAGATAGAAGTGTACTTCATTCACTGCAAAATGGTAATTGAATAAGGGAGTAAGTTCTTTGATTCATTTTAAAAGTGCCCTATGAATGTGTGTCATGACAGTGAAGAATAGAGGGCCTAATAAGCATAATCCATTATAGAAATTTGATGGTTACCATAAAAATCCTATTTTTACCCTGATTTTAAATCACTGAAAGAAGAAACTACTATTTGTGTTTTCTTTTCCACCAAAGGAAATGAAAAAGTGGAAAATAGTTTAACATATGTCACCTTTGGAATGTGGTCCCAGAGTGATTTTTCTGCAAGGATCAATTCTACTTGTGAGCAGCTGTTTAGAGCAGATGAACTTCCTAAAATGGCCCTGGAGAGAAAAAAGCAAACAGGCAGCTGCTTGACCTTTTTCCAAATGAAAAAGCAAACTCTGATCAGTTGGTCTTGATTGGCATGTGCAGAGTCAAGGAGTCTTTGATCGGTTTTTATAACAAATCACCCGTGATGATTACTCACTGCTCACTAATATTGCACTGCGGATCTTCTGGCAGGTCAGCTGTGTGTTTCCATTTTAGCTCCATAAACACAGTCAGCTGTGGATAGCATGTGCTAGTGCCCTGCTGCTGGTGACCCGTGCGGAGAAGCAATAGAAAGTGTTTCTTAGTGTTTTCATCGTTCATCTGTGTTAGGACTACCTTGGAAGGGTTGCGTCATGCAGGTTAATGCAACCCAACTTGGACCTACAGGTTCAGAACCACTGGTAGAGGATTCTGAGATGTTGCTTTGAGAGCCCACCCCCGCAAGGTGACTCCTAAAAACCTAATTTGAGTACTATTATCTTAGTCAGCTTGGGCTGCCTTAAAAAACACCATAGGTGGGTGACTTAAACAACAGACATTGATTTCTCACAGTTCCAGAGTCTGGGAAGTCCCAGGTAAAGATGCCAGCAAGATCAGTTCCTACAAGGCCTGCTTAGTGACTCGTAGACAGCCACCTTGTCACAGTATGCTCACGGGGCCTTTCCTTAGAGCAAGAGCATGAAAAGAGAGAGGGCAGAAGGGAGAGAGAGAGTGAGCTCAAGTGAGCCCTCCGCCTTCTTTCAAGGGCATTAGTCCCACCATGTGGGCTCCACTGTCATGACTTCACCTAAATCTAATTCCCTCCAAAGGCCCCACCTTCAGATACCATCACTCTGGGGGTCAGGGTTTCAACATGAACTTTGAGAGGGATATGGATATTCAGCCCATTACAACCACTGAGGTGGAGCTGTGGTCTTTTACTGTGCCATAGAGGATGGAAATGGCTGTTGAACTTAATTTGACCTTTTCTGAAAGAATGCCAGATACTTTCTTTTCTGTCAGCTGTGATCAATTAATTGACATTTGTAGCTGTACAGAAGCTGGGAGATGGAGTGTGCATTAGAACAAAAAGATATTCTTAAATCTGTTTTGGCTCAGTTATGTTAGTGATTTCAATTCTCTTCCCTGTGCCTGTAGGAAGGAAAAGAAGGCATGAATTTTCTGGATGGCCAACGTTTGAATTGCTTGAGAATGAAAAAAAAAAAAAAAGCCCCTCAGAGTAGTGGTTAAAGAGGTGATGTATTAGGCTGGGCTTAACTCAATATCTGAATGATGGCTGCTGTCCCCGGAAATTTTTTTGAACTTTCTAACAGCTGCTTAATATAGTGAGGAAATATTTCTATTCTAGGCCCTGTTAGGAGGAGCCAGTGCAGATGAGTGTGCCCTCTTTGACATCTCAGAACAGGTTTTCATGTCTCATTCATCACACCAGCATAAACCATGATTTTAAAATGATGGCAGCAGCTGATCTCCTGTAATCATATAGCACCATGCTACTGCCAGCGCACACCATCATAAGCCAGAAAGTCCTTGTAGGTGTTCAAGATCCATTCATTTTTCTAAGGACAATTCCTGTCCAATATATATCATATACAATACTGCAATTGTGACGCTAACCACCTGGAGTTAGCACCAACTTCACAGGTTAAGGGCACAGTCTCCAATCAGACTACCCTCATTTTGGAAGCCAGCCACAAATCTGGGGGTCCCCAGCCCACCTTCACTTTATTGACTACAAATTCAAGGGGGTTTCTTATGTCCCCATCATATTAGATAATTTGCTAGAACAATTCACAGAACTCAAGAAAGCCATTTGGGATTATAGTTTCATTACAAATAATGCAAATCAGGACCAGTCAAACAGACACAAAGAGCAAGGGCTGGGAGGGTCCCCAAAATGAAACTCCCTTGTACTCTCTGTGGAATCAGGATATGTTCACCAATGACATATCTATTTGTTCTCCAACCTGGAAGCTTACCTTGAGCTTTGAGTCCACAGTTTTTAATTGGGGTTTCATTACAGAGGCATGACTGACTGAATCATTGATCATGTGAATGACTTAATCTCCAGCTTCCCTCTCTTCTTGAATGGTGGCTTAAAGCCCCAAACTGCTAATCATGTAGTTGGTCTTTCCTGGAACAACCAGCCCATTCATGAATTATTGCTTTACTTTAAACTCAGGTGTAGGTCAAGGGCCCACCAAGAATAACAGACATTTCTATCATTTGGGAAAATTCCAAGGATTTAGAATCTCCATCCCTGGAACCAAGGATGAAGAACAGACACATTCTTTATTATACAACACCACAATTTCTAAAAAACTGTATTTCAGATGAAATAAGTCTTAGCCATTGGAACCTTGTACATTGGTAGAGGAGGGATGAGCCTTAGAAATAGTTTAGTCCAAACTCTCCCTTAAGAGATGAGGAAACCAGTGCAGAGCATTCCCCACATCAGTAACTGGTAACAGTAGAGGTGGAACATGCATCAGACCAGGTTTGGGTTTTCTTAACTCAGGACCAGAGATTTGAGACTGAGATGGAAAATGTCCTATAAGACCTATATATCCACGTGAGAAACAGTGGGGACTGAGGAAGGGAGGGAAAGGAAACAAGCCTGTTTGTGTGCCCACAGGCGTGTGCATGTACTGGGCTTGTGGTAGAGAATACGGGGCAGCTACTGTTTCCCTTACTTGTACGAGATCTGCCACCTGTTAATGAGGACTCTTCAGACCCCTGTGGGGGGATTACTGAGGCCTACAGCTTGGATGCATGTCACCACGTCTCCTGACCTAGGTAACCCTAGTTAGAAGATGGAGATCAAGAGCCTGGTTTCTGGCTTTGCTCTGATACTCAGTCAGCTCATGAAAGAATGGTGGGGAAATGTGGGTAAAGTGAAGGTTCCTGTGGCCAGGATTCTCACCTGGCCCTGGTTGGCTAGCTCACTACACACATGTGGGCAATACATTGCTATTGACTCTATATAAAGAGCTCTGCCCAGTGCTCTGGGTGACATGGTGTCACAGCTGCAAGGCAGCAGGAGAGCAGAGCAGAGGCTGGAGAGGTGGCAGCACTGAGGACAGAGGCCCAGAGGATGGCTGTGCGGACAGAGAGACCCAGGGGCAGAGACCCGCTTGCTGCATGCAGACTCGCTCTGAGTGGGCTGGATTTTAGTGATTGACCTGCCACCGTGGAAATAAAGTTGGGTATAACCCTTTCACCCCAAGAACGTTTTGCTGTCGATTTCTTTGGTCACATTGAATCCATAGCGAATTTGCCTGGGGCTGAAACTCATTGGCAAGACAGGAAAACAATCCTATCTCCCAGGATCTTAGCTTCATTTTTATGAAAAGAAAGGAGAGGAAAGCATCACCTGTGGCCGTAGAATGGCTATAAAACATTCTGAGATTTTTTTTGTTTTTGAGGTACAAATAAAAGGAACTGTAAAGTAAACATGAAGTCATCACATTGTGACCCTGGGCACGTCCTTTTCCTCCCCCCGTAGACTTAGGGATTGGCTGAGTAGCTAATATTTGTGATCCCAGCCAGCCTTCATAGTGAGTCTGTGGGTAGTCATCATTGCTCCCTGTTTCTCTGTATAAATACTTGCTTAAAATAAAAAGAGGATTTTGTAATGCTTGGGAAAGAAAAAAATAAATAGTATGTCTTCGAGTTAGCTGACCATTTTTTCTCCTATGTGCACTTCCTTTTTTCCTTTTTAAATCTCTTTGGTCGGGAAGCAACTTTTAAAAGTTGGTGCCCTCTGCTGCTAGGCCTTGTGCTTTTTGGAGAAGGGGCAGGGAAGCTAGAGGCTTGACCCCTCTCTCCAAGGGTATCTACTTTGTCTTCAACTGCGTCCTATATTCCTGTGACCAGTATATCTTCAGTCCAGAACTTTCTCTTGACCTTTAGACCCTAAGTCCCTCAAATTCTGCTGGCTCATATTAAGCTCCTTATTTTTTTCCCCAGTCACTCCTCCTGCTCTGCTTTTTCAATGTGTCAGACGGTACCACAATCAGAAACTAGAGTCACCCTTAGGGCCCCCTCTCCTCACTGACTCTGTGTACCCCTTTATCATCTCATTAAAATTATGGTGTCTCTCTAGTCCTATACTCATCACCTCTTGTCTCCTGTGATAGATGCCTCACTGCCCTCCCTTCTTCTGACAATGCCCCTTCTTCCCTCTACCATTTACAGTAAAGCACAGATCCTCCACCCTGTGTGATGCTGAGCCAGGTGGCTTGCATTCAGGAACAGCACTGAGTGAATGAGCTGTCCACAAGTGCATTCCTGAGGTGACTACATCATTGACAAAAGAGTAACTGGACAGCTTGGTCAGCTGAGCTCTATACCAGGCCCTCATTAAATGTCTTTGTGTGGGGTATTTAGCCTTATACAGGGCAGGCTCCCATTCCTCCCATTCTGTGATCCTGGGGGCTTGTGAGCCTGGTCTTTAAAGGTAGGGTCACTTTCTATAGCATTATGCGTCTAGCACCAAGCTATCTAGAAAATAGTAGGTGTTTATGTGTTTTGTGGACTGAATGAATGCAAGAATGCACTTCCTCATGTACTTGAAAGCTACTTCTAGCTCTAGACCTGAGGAAAAATGTACAGAACTCATTCATTTATAAGGCAGAAGCTATGGCTAAAGGAGAGGAAGCAAGTCGCACTGTGAACCCGAGTTTGTCTGGCTGGGCTCTGCTGATGCCTCTCACGTCCCTGGTTGGGTTCCCTGCTGTGCCATTGCTGGTCATTTCTGCTGCAGAGTTTTCTTCTGTCTGCATGAGAGCTCACCTCGCAGTCTGACTGCTTTGGCTTTCGCCAGGGGATGACCTGAATAACGCCTGCACTAGCCCTTTTCTCCACTTTCCTTTCCTACCACCTCCTCCCAACCAAAGGCCACCCCCTGCTGATTTCCCACCTGGGTCCATTGGAGTTTAAGCTCCTCCAGCTGCTCTCCCTCTTCATCCTGGGCCCTGGCAGTGTCTCTTCTCCTCTTTGCACCCCCTCCATCTCAGCAGTCACCACCCTTTCAGCTTTGTTTTGCACCTGGACACGGCACAAAGTTTCTCGTTGCTCCCTACTCCCTCTAACTCTTTGTTCAAAAGATGACTTGGAGCAGTGGTGCTTACTTCCAGGTTTTGCTGAGGGTCCAGGAAAATCTGTCCCCTTCTACATCTCTGTCTCTGCCTTTTAAAAACTGCTTTCTTAGCATGGAAGGAATGGGACACATGGGGTAAGCTGTTTTTCCTTTTTACAGAAGAAATGCACAGTATAAAAAATCTTTTGCCAACTCAGAAGCCAAAGAAAAGCTCTTTTTTGTGATTTCCATCTTTTAAAATGTGATATTTTACTAGCACATGTGCACCTGGTGGTAAACGGGTGGGAGAGAGACTTTTATGCTCCTCCAGCTCAGAAAGAATTATTCTCTCCAGGCCTGTTCCTAGGAAACATACTACTCAGGCTCCACATCTGAAGGCCCACTGCCTGCTCAGCAGGGCCCCACAATATTGCATTGCTATATGTAGAAGCCACATAAAGCAGCTGTAATTGTTTAGAAGCTTTAGAAGAATGTTCGGCCTTTGGTTGTGATCCCTGGCTGTGGTGGTGCTGGGGGGTGATGGGAGCAGGGGCCTCCATGTATGAGAAGATGCAAATCTCTTCATGATCTCAAGATGGAGCAGAACTGCTTATGTCTTGGGTCAAGTCCAAAATTTCTGCATATTTCCCTGCTTAGTACACCACAAACTCCAGCCTTCCCCAGCAGCTTACACAACCTGAGGCTGACCCTCCATGCTTCCTTTATTCCCTCCCTACCCTGACTCTACCAGGATGCTGCTTACTTATCTACTTCCTGCTTTGTGACTTAAAATACTATTCTCCAAAGCTGGATCTAGAGCAGTGCTTTTCAAAAGTGGGGTCCCCAACCCTGCAGCATTAGCCTCATCCTGGATCTTATTAAGAGTGCAACTCTGAGACCTCATCCCAGACCTCCTGAATCAGAAACTCTGGGATATAGCCCAGCAACCAGTGTTTTAAGAAGCCTTCCAGAGGGTTCTGAAGCATACTGCAGTTTGAAGAACCAATGTTCTGGAGTGAATTCAAGTCTTCACCATTCCCAGTGAGCACCATCAAAGGTCCTATGTCAGTGGCTGTAAGATGGTGGGCCTGGGCTGGCTGTAAGAAGGCCTGGGTTCTGCATCATGCCAGCAAAATAACCCTGTTCTCATTTATTTCTTAAATTTTTATGGAGAAAACCTCACGAGGGAATATGGTGGGCTTTGGGGACGTTGCAGATGTGCCTCAGCCCAGAGTTTTACACACATATAAACCACGGGGAAAGGAGGGAGGTTTAAGACTTGCAGATGACTACAGTGCCTAAGTTGTCAAATGACCTAAGAGGAAGGGAGAAGGGAGAGGATGTTTCTTGGTTAGGGTTCGTGACTTGGGTGAGTTTGAGTCATTCAATCACAATCATATAATGCAGGTGATGAGAGGACGAGGGCAGAAGAGTCTCTGACCTCACAAATTTCACAGCTGGGAGAAGATGCCATTAAGGTCATGGCCACTGGGGTGAGAAGCAGTCTAGCATGGAGGGTAAAAGTGTGACGTCTGCAGCCAGCAGGGCCTCACACTCTGCATTATCTACTCAAATGCTTGGTGAATCTGACCAGTTTTCTCTCTGCCTCAATTCCCTCATCTGTGAAGTGGGAATAATAAAATCACTTACCTCAAAAAGTCATGAAGATTAGCACACGATAGATTAAGAGCATTTGGAATATCTAGTCCGGCCCAGGTAAGGGCTCCTTGGATGTTAGTTACGATTTTGTCATTAAAGATCGTGATAGCAACTTGCATAGCACACATGGAAGTGGGTGCTCTGGCATAACCCTTGTGATGTTCTATTAATGATAGAGTAAGCTTTAGAAAGCATTTAGATAGTAATCCCAGCTGGGATCAATGGAATTATTTTGTACTGGTCAAGAATACAGTGTCAGGGCTTACTTAATCTGGAAACGATTCCAAGTGTTTCCTTTTTTGGTGAAGGGGGTCTCAATCAGTTGTTCCACACTTATGGGCTAATACTACCTAATTCAGAACTTCCTGTTCAGGCAGTTCACTTAGTGCATAACCTCTGTGTAAGCTTAAAAGCATGCCAGCAGCTGTCTTTTGCATCATCCACAGCCCTCTGGGTGGGTCGGCTTTCATTGAAAAACATGAAGAGTGAGTGCAGTCACATTGCATACCCACTGGTGCCAAGGCATTCTGCTCAGACACAGACCAAGTGGTTTTTTTTTCAATTTCCAAATTTAGAGTTTCTAATTCTTTGGAGTCATCTGCAGCTTCCTTTAGAAGAAAAAGATAATATATATTGAGCTAGCTAGTAAAATGATTAGAAAATATTATTCATATTGAAGCAATTGGAAATACAGCTCAGAAAGAAGGGGATTCTGTCATGTGTATGTATGAAATGCCCTAGGCCAGAGCTCAGAGAGCATAAGTGCACATCCTAGAGTTTGCCCAACCACAGCCTCCAGAATTTCTCTCCGGGCGAGCCTTCTGCAGAGAGAAGGTAAGGAATGGAGAGGAGGGCTGGAGTCGTGTCAACTCTAAGATGAGAACTAGGCTTAGTCAACTCTCTGTGTGGGAGGTGAGGGCGTTGTGTGCTGATTGTCTGGAGGGTTATAGTGTGAAAGGTGAAGGAGTGAGACCACATGTGGACTACCATCTCGTGCATGTGTGGTGAGGTGACAGACTTTTCATACAACACAAAGCCAAGCCATCTGTGGCACATTTGGACTGGCTTCAGGAAGACCGCCTATCACTACAGAATGAAGAAATGTAGACTGCAAACCAGGCACCTGTTAGGCACTAGAGAAACACTGTGTCTATCCCAAGCTCATTGTATTGTTAAGTCCAAGATCAAGGTCTTAGCAGGGTGTTCCTTGTGAGGGCTGTGAGGGAACATTTGTCCCATGATTTTCCTCTAGCCTCTGGCAGCTTGCAGGCCATCTTCACTGTTTCTTGGTGGATGGAAGCCTCACCTTGTCTCTGCCCTGATCTTCCCATGGTGTTCTCTCAGAGTATGTGTCTGTCTCCAAATTTCCCTTTTTAATAAGGACACCAGTCGTATTGGACTTAGGGCCCATCCTCATGGCCTCATTGTAACTCAGCTGCTTTTGTAGAGACCCTGTCTCCTGTATTTTAAAGTACTGGGAATTAGGACTTCAACATATGAATTTTAGAGAAATACAGTGAAACCACACACTCACATGTAATGAATCCACTGTAATTCAGTCCTATATACTATTACACGGAGAGAGAGGTGGACCATGGAACAGGAAGCCTGATGTGTGATGTCAGTTTTACCTCTCATCTGCAGTGTGACTCAGACACATAAACTCTGAGGCCTCTTCCCATTCTGTTAAGAGAGGGCTTGGTGTCTCTTAGATTTCTTCTCTGATCTTCTAGGACTCTGCATCTCTTTTCAGAAGTTCTCCTGTCCCGTCTCGGAAGTCTTATGTTGGTTATTAGTATCACACAGTCTTTGTGGCTTGCAGTGATGTGAGCTGGCCAGGACTGCCCCAACAGAGAATTGCAAGCACTTATCACAATAGGGGAGGAAGGACTGATTCGTGCTTTAATTTGAACTGTCAAGAATGCTTGCATGACCTTCTGGTTTTGTGGATGTTTGATAGGATCCTAGCACTGCCTTGATTATCTTCTGCATTATCCATATGAAAAGGCCATGTCAAAAGTATGACCCGTCCAATCTGATGTTACCTAGAATAAATGAACCTGAATGAGCCTGACCAACTGAGGTGGGGTGTTGAGTGTAGGAACCTATTGGAGTACAGACCCTGCTGTATCTCACCACGTCTCCACAATGGATGTGATGGTGAGCCACCTGTACACACCTTGGTTGTTTTCTTTGAACTACTTACCCATTCATGAGTGCTTCATGAAACACATCTGGGAAAGCTTGAATTTTGCACATTTTATAACCTATTTTTATATTTACATATAACCTTTTGATTCTTAATTCATTTTTAATGTTTTACACGTTTATGTATACTTTATCAGAGCATTAATTTTCAAGTGGCATAAGCTTACTATCTGTGGGTCTTGGGCTTCACCTCTCTGAGCATCAGATTCCTCATCTATAAAACTATCATTTTGGTCTTATCTTTCATGCCACTATATAGATAATCTTAAATTCTGGATTCTTAAATAGTCTCACTTAAAAAATTAGAGGCTTTTTTCTCTGCTCACCTTGAAAGGCAGAATAATCACCTTAATATGAGCTCAATACACCCCTGCCCATTCACATAATTGATGTCATGGGCCATGGGGCACCCAGGTGAGCCCTGCTGCTACTTTGCCCCAGGACTGTGCCAAGCCCTGCCAGTGCTCAGGCTGTCCCCAGGCTTCAGTCACTTAGTTGATCCCCCTACCCTTTACACTGTTCCCAGGACTGGCTACAGGATGATACTGGTGTCTTGAGTTCACCCTTCCTTGGCTTTTCGTAAAGACAATACACAGGCCCTGTCCATTTTGAGGATAAAACCACTGATCATACTGGTAGACAGATGGTGGGAAATAAAAAACATGGAGAGACTGCAAAGCTTAAGGAAGGATATGATGTTCTCCCAAAGTCCTTGGTGTACATTTCTCCACTCCCTTGCTATGGCAGTAACTGCAAACCTCAGTGGGCTTCTATCTTCCATTTATGGCTAAGGCTGGAACACACCACAGTTCTCCCTTTCCTTAGACTCTATATTCTCCATTGGGAAAAAGCATGATTCTTTTAAAGTGTATCCCTCAACTAATGTTGAGTAATAGTCTATAGCCTTTCCTTGAACGAGCATTTACCTCTGAGGATTTACAGACCGGATAATACTCATTTAAAATGGACTTTTCATCTAACTGTGTATTTTTTATTACTATTACCATTACAATTTTCAGCAGTAGAAAGCAACTCGGGGGTCACAAAATCTACTGGGCTCTATCACCCCTTGTACAGTTGAAGAAAATGAACACTCAGAGATTAGTAACTCTCCTTTGATCAGAGTGGACCTCTTGCTTGGTCTCCAGGCTTGAGTTCTTCCTCATACTACTGTCATTTATTTATCATTTTGTTTTTACATGATGCATTGGATATAATGTTTACTAATGAATAATGAAATTCTTGATGGATTGTATAGTTTCTAAATGTGTATTACAAATGCTGAGCCTCTTCCTTCTGTGGATTACAATGGCCAAATTTTAGCATCAGCGCTTTTAACATTCATGGTGTTTTAGTTATTTATAAAGCAACTGACTACAATCTATGTATTATGTATATGTAATACTTTGTCATGTAATTATGTGATTATCATGTAATAATTATGGCATGTAAGAATTTTTCACAAGAACAATAACCACTTAGGTTGTTCCAGGGATTAAATGAGATAGGACACAGAAAACCATGAGCATGAATGTGAGTCTCTTGGTCTGCAAATCTGGCTGCAGGAGTGATTACTTAGTGAGAGAGCCTGTTCATAAAACACCCAGGGCTGACATTTGAATGAGTTGGATTCAAGGATTGGGTGATTTGGAAGGTCTCTGGATATAGTCTTCGTGAATGTAAGAGGTCTGTTGTAATTCTACCCAATAGCATCCTCTGCCTTTGCCTTGCTAACACCGTAGGCTTCCTGGTGGTCGCCCCTTTGCTAGAACTCCTCCAGGCAACCTGCTGGTGTGAGCATGCTACCTGCAGAGAGTAAATCAGTGGTGAGAGTTCTCTGTCATGCTCAGGAGGCCTAGGGAGGTGAGTCATCAGGATTTACTCATTTCATGGAATAAAACTACCCTTCTAATCCTCAATTTCCTACCAGGGCTTGGTTCAGATATCACCTTCTCACCAGAGATTTCAACTTGAAGTGATCACACTCATTCCATGGCAGCTGCACCTCTCTTGGGCATGCAGGTCTCTTATTGCCTTTCATGTTGTGCTCTACTCTCTCTGCCTTATGTATTTATTTACTTCTGTATCTCCTAGTGTGCTTTTTACACTGATACATAGCAGGGACTCACCAAATGTGCACTGAAATTGAGTGGAGCAGGGGAGAAAGGGTGAGGGAACCAGGGGATCAGGCCAGCCCTTTACTCTTGTGAACCACTTCCAGCTCTTCTCATTAGTGCCGAGAGGGCTCACCTTCATCTCTGTACCGGGGCTGCATATTTCTATGGCCTTGATGGATTCCTTGGCAGCGCAGAAGCTCTGCAACTGAAACATTGATGGAAATTTAAGCAAAATCGTTAATAAAGGGGACAAAAAGAAGCCCACATGGTCTTCTCTTCCTGTGTTCTATTTCTTTTAAAGAAGCCTGCTTGTGTTATCACTTCTGCAGATTGGTTAGTAACTGTGCCTTCTCATTGATCTGTGCTCTTGTGCTTGCAGTGGTAAAATGTGATGATCAGTCATGGGGAAGCTGTATGCATCTTTCCAAGCTGCTTGGCAATATGTATGCAGGAATTTGAAGTTAACAGAGATGGGTGCATGGATGTCGACTTAGAGTGACAATTTTAATATGTGTTCAACTTGGAATCGCCAGGTTTGTTCACATCAAACTTTAAGAAAAAAAGAACATCGTGACTATGTAGTGATTGTATTTTTTATTTATTTTTGCTGGCAGCAGAAGCTTATTTTTCAGTACTTTTATTTAAAAAATCCAGAGTTGTCTTCAAAGCAACTGGGCTGGGAGGTTGCCACCCTTTATCATCTCCTCCCACCATCCCAGGCCTTTCTCACAACTGTAGGGCCCTATGGGACACATAAGTCCCCACATTTCCCATCATTATCACCCTCATGTATTCATTACAGAAGACTATTGGACTGGAAGTGAGGAAAGATCAGTTCTAGTCCTGGCTTGGCCGCACTGAGTTAGCCGAGCTTTCTCCCGGGTCTCGGTTTCTTCATTGATGAAATACTGGAATTTATCTATCTTAACTCCTTGCTTTGTGGCCTAAGGGTTGATAGTTTTATATCAGTCTAGTTTATAATGAGAAGTTATTTATTCCTTTAAAATTAACTTAAAATCACATGATTTTACTACTGGGTGTAGGCTTGGTTATCTTCAAATTTCTTACATCATCTTGGAATTTTATTTCTCTTGTTGGCCAAGAAGCATAAAATGCTTTGCTGACTATCTCCACTTCACAACAGCCTTTGGCTTCTCACTTAACTAGAGGAGTATTTCCATGCATCCCCTCCCCTGACCTGTGTGGGGTATCAGAGAAGGCATTTCATGTCCCTCTTACTGTAGGGAAAAGGATAAATCACCCAGCCGGCCCAAAGTCACACAGCTGCTACGTGCTGATGAGTATTTCCACCCACTCATCCAGGCTTCTGCTAGACACTGGGTCAGCTTCTGACTGCTGGGAAACTCGTGGCTAGAGACGTAAGCAACCTGTAGAGTTCCCTGAAAGCCCCACAAACTTTTTGTCTTTAATAATTGACTTCTATGGATCCTGTTTTCATAATCCAGAAGAAATTAGTGGGGGCATATAATCTCTAAGGAGTCCCTTAACTGTTCATCTAGTCTCCTGACCTCAACTCCTGTCTCCTCCAGTACATTTTCTACAACCAGAGAAATTTTTTCCTGAAGTACAAAAGCTATCATATCACTCTCCTTTAATGTTTTGCTACTACTACCTTCTTAGAAACTCTGTAGGGTTAATGTGAATTCCTTTCCTTGGTCTATAAAACTATTCATAATCTGGCCTTTGCCTTCCTCAATAGCACCACCTTCTCAATGTCCATGCCCTTGGATTATTTGTCAAAACTAACTTTTGCATTCATGGTATTCCAGTTTTCATACTAGGATGGACATGACAGCTGGTAAGTGAGGTACACCTAGCTCATGCCCCCCTGAGAATCACCTACAATCTACAATCCAGCTGAGCCAAATGCCACGCGTGGGACACTGCTCAGCTGTGACTGCCCTCTTATTTCATCCATCCTCCCTCCATCGGCAAACGTGCTCATCTTGAGAACTCATCTTCAGTGCCTGTATGGAGCCTTTCCTGGAGTCTCAAAGAGAACTGAACTAATCTTCCTTTTGGACCTGATGGTATTCTGTATGTCTTTCCATGATAGCACTGATAACACTCTAACCATATTCATTGGTATACTAGATTGCAGATGTTTTAAAGGTAGGAAATTTAATAAAAATTTGTATAGTGCTTTAATAGTTTGTGATTTAAAGTGCTGTACAATCAATAAACCTTTGCCCAGGAAGACCAGTTCATTTACTGTGCTTACTTTATTTTAGAAAGGTTGATCTGCCTATATGTACATCCCAGTGTATTATCATTATGTTAGGTCAGATACTATACTAGATCATTTGCCATTTCAGCAGATATGTGCTGAGACTCTTGGCTGATACTGTTGGCTTGAGTTAACCTTCAGAGAACCACAGAAGGTGGCAGATAGTGGATGGGTGAACCAGAGCCTTCTGTAGGCTACAGACATTTACATTGTATATAAATCTTCCTATTGCAGACATATAAATGAGAGAATAACATGGCCCATACTTGTGCCCAAATCAGGTTATTTTAGATCATCTACTACTATCTAATTTACAAAATAAATGAACATTTACATGCAATTCTAGCTTCATTAAGTATCCAAGATTTAGATTTATGATTTTAAAAATAATTTATTTTTTTTAATAGCATACCTGAATGCAGGAGAGGATGAAAATGCCAGAATAAAAAACTGAAAATTTAAATCTGACCAGGATTCCTTCTAGGCCATTATTGCTAGTGCATATTATTCAGTAAATCTGCACAAACCTACCTATTTTCCTTTTTCCAAAGTACAACAGAAAACTTGATAATGAATGAAGATACAGTCTCCACATGATATTGAATCCCACGCTGTGGATTCCTGCATTTCTAATAGATGTTTTACTCTGAATTCAGCTGCTACATAAATCTTGTGCAATCAGTTGAGAGATAATCTATTCTGTTACTCTCCATATGCAGGCCCAAATTCACCTCCTTTGCCTTCCTAATGAACCCCACCCATCTCTAAATGTATCCACATCTCCATAGCACTTGTGGCACTTTTTGGAATTCTATTCATTTTTGCTAGTTTGCATGCTCAATATATTGAGCCTTCTGTCTTGTTTTCATGCTTATTTAATCAATTTTTCACACCATAACAGGGTGAGATCTATCATCTAACCATCTGTCTGCCTGGCTATCTTCCCTTATTCTCAAACTACATTATGATCTCCCCACCCCCCTGTTATTCTGTAAAACTAATCAAGATTTACAATCCTATTTTAAATAGTGTATAGATTTGATTTATTCTTGACTCTTTGCTAGACTGTGAGTTCTATGTGAAAAGAGATTCTGTCTTTTCTGTTCACTACTAAGCTAGCCCAGCACTAAGATAACATTTGTTAATAAGATTTATTAAATAAGTGTATTATGTAAAATTTGGAAAATTCAGATTCATGTAAAGAATAGAGGAAAAATCACCCAATGGTAATAATTATCAAATAACCAATGTAAACACTTTTATCATGTATACATATTTAATATGTATATAGATATCAATATTTCTAAAAGAATAGGATTATATACTCTGTACTGTTTAACTTGCTATTTATATATCATATATCATAATCTTTTTATATGTCCCTATATATTATTTGCATTATCATTAAATAATTATTGTTCTTAAAGATTATCCATATGTCATCAGCTCTCAAAGATTTTGGACTCAAGATCTACACACTTAAAATTAATGAGGATTCTAACAAGCTTTTGTTTGAGTTATAGGTATGGATATTTACCTTATTGGAAATGAAAACTAAGAAATTTGAAAGTAGGAATTAATTAATTTAAAAATAAGCAATGAAGTATGATTATATGTTAATATAAATACCATTTTATTAAAAATAACATTTTTCAAAACACAAATAATTCTATGAAGAATAAGATGCTTTACATTTCTGCAAATCTCCCTAAATGGCTGGCTTAATGGATGACAGCTGGGTTCTCATATCTGCTTCTGCATTCAATCTGGTAAATTTTGGTCAAAGCATTTTTTTTCCCAAAGCATATTTTAAAAATTCAGCCTCACACAGATATAGAGTTGGATAATGGAGGAATATTTTAATAGTTCTTCCAAGTAATTGTGGATGTTCTTTAACACTATGTCAAAACTCAACACATGATTTCCTAAAGGTTAGTTGCATTAGGGAATTTGAAGCACACCAGTAAAGTTTTTATACTCATTTATGTTAGCTAACCTTCTAATGTGAATGGATCTTTTATCCATGTATCATTTTTTAGCATCATACAATTATCATTTTGGTTTTAACATCGTACATTGTTAATGTATGATGAGTCATGCAGATCTCCCAAATGTTGACACAGTTCATTTTACAATGTTACTACATGTCATGGGGCCTCTAGAAAACAAATTATCATAAGAGATTGATAACAGAAAGAGCAAATAACTCCTTAATATTGTTGCAGAAATAGTTTTGACCTTATGGACCCCTTGGAAAGATTCCAGAGAACTCTAGAATTCCCAGGGTCACACTTTAAAAGTCTCGGCAATCTGTCAATCAGACTCAAGTCAGTGTCCAATTCTGGAAGATTCTCAGTCATCATAACATTGCTTCTCTTCTATTATCAATTTTGGGAATACGTATTAAGCACACTAGGGCACATTTATCTGTTTCACATTTTGCATTTTTTATCATACTAATTCTAACTTCCATTTTACCAGTGCTAAATTCTACTCTAACTTGTGTACTATTAAAATTCATTGGCTGAGATTTTTATTCTGATAACTATATTTCTTTTTTTAGATTTCATCTTTTTATTTGCCTATTCTAGTTTCCTAATTACCTGTTCTTATTTCATGAATTTTTGTTCTTGTGTCACGATTATTAATCCTTTTCTTCTCTCTGAGGGTTTTAGCCTTACTTTTAAAAACTCTTATTCAGATTTATGTATTTCCTCTATTTCATGGGCATGAATTATCCTGTTTGTTGGGTCTCATTATTTTCTATCACAGTGCTGGGCTTTCTTATATGCTTTACAGTTCTTATTTAGGATATCTTTTTCTTTGGGAATTTCTCTCCAGTTCTGTAGTAGAGTTTTAGTGCTCTACAGAGTACACAGCTCCAAATCAGATCTTAGCCGCTCAATTTGAGTTTTCCCCTTCAGGGATAATACAATCCCAGCTCCTACATCCATGTGCCACACAGGCCCAGATCCTATTTTAGCACTGATACTTCTGCCTTTGCCTTGGAGTAGAAAAATGTGAAAGCCACTTTCTCAAGGACAGTGGTAAAGCCTTTTGCATCATCTCTTTATAGATGAGCAGTATAATCCCAGCATCTGGATTCATTTTGGGAGCCCATCTCTGGCCTTCTGACCATATAGTAGTCATATTTGTTTCCAATTGCATGACATTAAGAATCCTGGCCCTATGTTTATATCTGTTCCCAATCTCCTGTAGGCTAGTTGCTTCATCCCCAGTTATTATTGTGGTTTGCTTCTCTATTTCTACCATGAAGAATTTTTCCATTCTTTGGAGTATTCTATTTTTATTTATATATAATTTTTCTTGTCTTTTCTATTGTTCTTTATTTTATCAGTTATTTCTGAGTTCGGAGTGGAAGAGGAAATTTTTGGTATATGCTTAATCACCATTCATTCATTATAAGAATCAATATTTATTAAACCTAGTCACTATTCTTGGACATTTAGGTTGTTTCTAGTTTCTTCTTATTACAAACATCACAATAATAAACATCTTTATAGTTAAATATTTGCATGCATCCATTATGACATCTTTAGATGACATTTTCAGAATTAAAACCACTGGTGATTTTTACCTTTTTATTATTCATGTCTGACCATGACTTTTCATTGCCTTCAGGATAAAGCCATGACAGCCTGGTGTGCTGTTAATACTGTGTCAATGTCTAGCTCCTGCTGACCTCTTTAGCCTCCTATCCTGTCACTCTCCTCCATTTAACCACACTTGCAATTCTGCAGATAGATCTGCTCTCTCATTCCCCCGTGTCTTTACCTGTGTTGTTTTCCTGTGTTGGGTGATACTTTCTCCCCATCTTGTTGCACAGCATGTCCTACTCATCCTTTAAGACACTGCTCAGGTGGGCCCTCTGTGAATTTCCCAGAAAGCATTTCTCTCTTCTCTGTTATTATAGCTTCTCTATTATAGCATTTACTACAGTTGTTTACATACTTGTGTCCACCACTAGGTTGTGAAATCCTCAAATATTATTGTTGGACTGTAACACTTAGTACATAGTACACTTAGTAAACATGGTACATAGAAAGTACTTGCTTAATGTGTAATTGATGAATGAATAATATTATATAACTTTGTGAGGAATAGCATGTTGAATCATGTACTTTTTTTTTCTTCCCTAACCACATAGTAAACTTGTTTTGGGTTTTGGGTGAAAACCGTATCATGATTATCTAGTCTACAGCAGTATCTTTTTATTTCTAATCTACAAATCCAATGTCAATCATATTCTTGGCACACTCTAAATATTTATTGTTTGATTGAGTATTAGGCACAATTACAATATTAGTGAGATTGAAGAAAATGTACTGTAGAGTTCTGCTCCAGTTCATTATATGCAAACCCTCAGGACATTTGCACTCAACATCTAGCTTGGATAAGCATATTTTCCTTTCTTAGTTTCTTAGGTGTAAACAACAGCTCTGGACTTGAAAACCTCCAGGGTAGCTCTCAGCTCTACTAGCCTTTCTTCCTGCTCATAATTACAAACCTATCTCCCAAATCTAAAGTATGGCTCCAGTCCTATGAAAAGTGAGTGCGCTCCATGTTTCATATAGCCTCTTTTTGTAGTATATTTTTAAAGTGGTAAAAGAGAAGTCATGATACTTGTATTTATGTTTCAACTTACATCTGGAGAAATGACTTATGCAAGTTCTGGGAAGAAAGCTCATAAACTCTTCTTGAAATATTCTGACTACAAATGAGCATGCACCTATATATCTGGTGAATTTGGAAATATTAGCAAGAATGATAAACATTTTGCTGCTTTCTAGAGTAAGTTCCGAGGGTGAAAATAAATTCTTAAATTAAGCAAAGCTGAATTAAACTGAGTAGAAAATAGGCATACATCTCAATACAGCATCCTGAAATGGTTATTGAATAGGAAGGCATTAATTACACCCTGACATGGCATCCTTTTAAAAATTTTTTATTTTATTTTAATCCAATTGAGAGGTATTATTTTTGGCTCATTTATTTCCAGAGATCTTTGTATTTATCCTATTTTGCAGCTAGTCTATATTGGCTTTGTTATAATTGCATGGGAACTGAAGAATTTTTCATAGTGCTATTAGACTATGATGTATGAACTCAGCCAAAAAAACAAAAACAAACACACACAAAACAACAAACCAAGCCTTTTGATAATCAGTTCGATTTCATTACCATCGATTGTGTTTTCTCTGTGAAAGGCCTTCTTCTATTATTAACTGAGTTGAATACCCTGAACCAGAGTTTTAGGCACTGGTCCCACCTATTTGAGACCTTTGACAAACCATACACATTTATTTATCATCTATGGTGATGGCATAGTAATTCTCCTTTTGTGGCTTGTCTCTGGTTCAGTCTTCATTTCCTTTTTCCATGATTGTCCCATAATCCATGACTTGGGCAATGATTTTTTCATACTTCGTCACCTGTGAGATCCTGTGAAGATAAACTATACCTAATTTCTTGTCTTGTTACTTTTCCCTGCCCGCACTGCCCTGTTACTAATATACAGCATGCATCAGGGACTATTTTGGAACTTCCCAAATTTCAGAAAAAGGTCAAGATCTTTAATATAGAACTTATATTTATGGTTACTCTACATCAATATGGTCCTGATTTTGCTAGGTTTTCAGAACTAATGCACTAAAAGTCTAACAAACTCTGGTGAGATTTCAGGATAATTTGTTTTGCTTCTTTATAATTTTCTGTATTTTTTAGTTCTACACTAGGTAGGTATCATTGAGCTGGACAAAAACTAATGTTACTAAAATTTTAGAAAGTAGGCATCACTTAGATTTGTACTGGTTTCTGTATTCCCTGCTGGCGAAATAACAACAGACAATCAAATTGATGTGGGTTGCTTTCTGGTGATTTTCAAAATCCCTTGTATTAATTGAAGAAATAATGCCAGTGGTAAGTTTAGTGCTGTGATCTAGACTTGAAGTCAGAAGCCATGGGTTCCTCAGACAACTGTGGGGAGTGGTTTTAACCACTTGGCAAGTCTGTTGCTTATTTAAAGCAGGAGGAGCTCAGTGCCACTCAGTTGCTAACATACGTCTGATTTAAACAGTGCTAATTTTATTGGGTCATACCATCTCTTCATCTTATTATGAAGGTGTCTATTTTTATATGTCATGATGGATTTATTTGCCTGGCACAAAATGAAATGTTAAAGAATATTACAATGAGGAGGATACTGGGCAAATTTCAAAACTCTGGCTACTTCCTTTCCACAAATCAAAAGAAGTAGAGGCAGGCAGTGTCTTGGAAAGCATTTAATCTCCATGTCCACAGGTACCCAGGATGCTCTGTCTCTCACTGGTGGTAGGACTTAGAGCAGCTCACATGGCTGCTCTGCCCTGCAGGAGCTTCCAAGGTGGGGGTAATATTACCTGCCAGTCTGTCTCATAGGATTATCTAATGCCAGTGAAAATGCTAGATTAATTGCAAAGCACGGGACAAATGGGCATGGTTACCATTATTGCAGGATCTATGTGTACGGGCAAACGTGAAAGCCTTGCAAACAAGCTGGAAGATTTTTTTCTTTACCTTCTCTTTGCCAAAAATGTATATTGATTGCAGCTGGAAGGCAACCATCCTGAGGGGGAAAATGATTGCACAGGAGTCAGAGCCTGGTTCGTGTTTTGGCAGCTTGAACATGTTTCTTTATGTTTCGTAATAAGAATTTAGCTTCTAAGTGACTTCTCTGACATGAGAGCTCACTGAGTCAGGAAATCTATAAATTGCTGAAGGGCTGCTCTCAGAGAGATGACCAGGAAGGGGGCAAGTGAAGTCGGACTAGTGTGGCTGGCCGAGGGTGCTCGGCTGGCTAAGGATTCATACACTTCAAAGGAGGTCAGCTGTGTGGCATGTGCAAGACCAGAGCCCAAGCCGCCTACCAGCCTTGGACTTCATTTATTGAGAGCCTACTATGTGCTACCGTCCGTGGTGAACACTTCCACAGAAGTATTACATTTGCCTTCAGAACATCTCTTTTAGTACTAGTATATACTGATACATTTAGGAAAACTGTTGCTTTAAGTAGTGAGGTGACATTTCCTGAACTACAATTTGCTCAGGTCTTCTAGTTCTAAATCCAGTATGCTTCATTTTACAGCCCCAACCTCCACTCCCGGCCACATGTAACTGTATTCGTAACTGAATTTACAAAGTACTTCCATACAAAGTACCTACACTAGTTCCCTGTCCCCAGCCTTCCCGGTACCCATGGATGTTGTTTCTTTCTGAGCTCTGGTGGCATTCCTGAAAAAGTGCTGGGTGGGACCGGAAGGCTGGCCTTGCCTCCTGCCCAGTGAGCTTTGTTACATCAAGCCCTGAAAGGTTACCTCAGTCTAGTTAGATGGTGGGAGGTTCTGGGGTGGAACTCAGGTTTCTTGAGAATCACATCTTCCAGAGATCTCCGGGACAGAACATACTACACAGATTAGTATGTATTCATTTGTTGAGGTCACTATTTAATTAAAGCTGTAATTATGATTTATTGCTTCAGGTAGTAAATAAAATTGAACTTGAGCAGGATAAGGGAAAACATTGGTAAAGAAGTTTATTGTAAAGGTTTTGTCCTAATCTATAATGAAAAAGATACTTGGAGACAAAGGAGAAGAAACTGCTCAAAGTTTGCATTCATTTATTTGTAGAAGTCCCAAATTTTAGCATTGATTTTGTACAGAAGTGGATAGAGTCTGGGCTGTCTTTAAGAGAGTCTGAGCATACTAAGTGCTCCTCTTGGTGGAGGACCCAAGTCATCCCTCTAGAAAGTGAAAACCTATATAGAAAGTCAGCCTGTCCCATAGGAAAGGAATGTGCTAGAAGCTTACTCTAACCTAGGTAGCTTTTAGGTAAATGTTTGGGAAAGATCATTTTAAAGTGTTAATGCAAACCTGCCTTTACAGTAAGTCAAGGATATTGCCTCTGGAGGATGCAGGTAACCTGTTTGGGGGACATTTTACTAAGAGTTGTGAGTCTCTTTTGAGGTCAGTTGTGTAGGAGATCAGTGAAAGCGATTTTTCACTAAGGACAGGGATGTGCTGGCATGCGAACACTTCCTGAAAAACATTTTTACTACTCAATGTTAAGCAGCAAAAACATCGAATAGAGCAAGTTTGATGTTACTTGCCCATATTTGTGCAGCTTGTTAGTAGTGAAGCTGTGATTTGAACTGGATCTGTCTGGCTTGAGCGCAGGGCCCGAGAAAGTAGTAGGCCTGATTTTCATTGGTTTTTGGATAGCAGGAGGCTGACCCTTCAATGTCAGTCACTGTTTTAGTTGCTGGATTTGGTTACATTTTGTGGAACTTAGTAATTGCAGACTCCGGTTAGTCTTTAACTGAGGAACTCTTTCCTTTATTTGCTTGATTGTTACTTGTATCCCATTAAGCAAGGCTTGTTTCTGGAAATTCAAAATTGTTTGTAAAGATAAATCTACAGTCTTCGTCTACTGATTTATGGTGTCTCCTTGCATAACTTTCTATATTTTCCGATTTGGGGAAGAATTTCTTCTTTACATCGGTGATTTAATTTTTTATAGTGCCAATTTTCTTCTTTCCCATTCCCAATGTGGAATTAATTTAGATTTTGCTTCCTTGCTATTCTCAGCCAGGTTCCTTGATAATTTCAGACTGGATGTCTGTAAGTTATCTTTTAAACTGATCAGTCATTCTGTACTCCAACAAGTCCATTACTTCATGTATTTACTTAAAAGCACAGAGTAGATATTCCAAAGTCTTTCCTTTTTTCAAAAGAAGCTAATTTTTTTTATTTTTAAGTACCATTTTCTTCTGCACCTTCAAAGCACTTGTCCCTCATTCTAGTTTTGTAGCATGGGTCTGCTTGTGCTGTTTCTGTTCTTGTTTTTCCCTTGAGCATAGATCCATGCCTGGAGTTTTCCCCAAGCTAGGTTTGTGTGTTCTCCCTTTTCCTTAATAATTTCCATGTGACTATGATAGATTCCATCTCTCAGACATTAAGTTGAAGGCTTATTTGGTGTGAAAAGCTGCTCACTAATTTTTAGGAGATCAATTAGTAAGGCTCTGCTTAAATGAGAAATCATCTTCTGCTTGTAATGTCTGTGTATTAGTTAGTGTTCTCGAGAAAAACAGGACCAATACAATATATACCGGCTCACATGATTATGCAGACCAAGAAGTCCTATGATTCAAGCTGGTGGTGTGACTCAGTCCAAGTCTGAAGGGCTGAGAACCAGGAGCACTGATATCTGAGGCCAGGAAAAGGAAAAGGTGGATTTCTCGGGCCAAGCAAAGAGCAGATTCACTCTTTGCCTTTTTGTTGCATTCAGGCCCTCAATGGGTTGGACGAGGCCCATCTGCATTGCTCAGTCTAACAATTCAAAGGCTGTTCTCTTCCAGAAGCAAAGACTCTCTCACAGGCACACTCAGTAATAACGTTTTACCAGCTACCTGGGCATCCCATAACCCACTCAAGTTGACACATAAAATTAACCTTTATAGCCTGATCCTTTGTGAAAAGTTATTTTTTTCCCCCCAAGTGATCTAAAACAACTCCTAGTTCTTATTTTTCCAGAAACAGCGTATGCAACTGTCAAGACTCATCCTATTTTCCCCAGTGCCTGCTACTAACTTTATGTTCCTTGCTTGGCTTCTTCTACCACAAAGCATTACAGTTTTCCGATTGTCATATAGGAGGACCCACTAATGCTGTATTAGGAAAGGAGTAAATGTCCGCAGAGAAAGAAAATCATTTGGCTGGCATAGTAAACCATTTCCTTGCTGTCTGTGTGGGGAGATGGATGTCAGACTTCTGAGTTCTGCATCTGTGAGATGGAAGTACACAGTGGGAGGCGGCAATGCCTTCTGCTGCCTTTTTAGCCCTATGTACACATATCAGCTGGGGATGGGGCCACATGCGCATTCCACAGAGATGAGTATCAGTTTCTCCCAGATGCTGAAAAATTGTTGTTAGATATTATTAGTTTGTATTGCTAATATGATCTCATATCATATTTTTGTTTTTTATATTTTAATGGTTCATGGAGGAAATGAAGGGCTATAAGATGTAAGACTTCATCCCTATGATGTCACACTAGTGTATCACAGCAGACTGACCTGCAGGAGCTGTGATTTCCTAGAGTTCTTTCAGACAAGACGCTATCCATTCTTTAGTTTGTGCCTTTCTATCAATGAAACTGAGCATCAGTCGCTGAATCTAACCATCTTGTGATTTTCAAATCATGATTTTTCCTATCTTGTGATCCACTCAAGGTACACAGAGAGGCAGCTCAGCATCTGGTTAGACCATCAATCCGTGGGAGACAGGGACCAATTATGACTTAATCTTTGCATCCTAAGTACTTTGTAAAGGGCCTAGCACCTGGGTTTCTAGAATGTAATGAATTATGGCTGCTACAGAGCAAGTGCAGAAGCCTATAAAGATTTCAGTAGAAAACATAACCTCCTTTGCAATCACTGTATCTTCAGCCCCTAACTGGACAGCTCTCTTTAGGTAGCCAGTGAGTTTTTGATCATCTTAACTGCAGTGGTAGTTTCATACTAAATCTTCCACTGGAGAAATACATTACTTTTTTTGAAAAGTTCGGTTACATAAAAATCATGATTTAAGAGAAAAGCAAATTTCGATTTCTTCTCAACAGATAAACCTTTTATTTTCAAAATTAACCAAATGCCCTGCTTTCTAGGGTAAAACTGATGCATCCTAAAATTTCATCTGCTAGTTAACATGCTCCAAACCCTGCTCTACTGTACTCGTTGTTA
This sequence comes from Manis pentadactyla, assembly GCF_030020395.1. Classification (NCBI taxonomy): domain Eukaryota; kingdom Metazoa; phylum Chordata; class Mammalia; order Pholidota; family Manidae; genus Manis; species Manis pentadactyla. Next base: position 121,589,880 of record NC_080019.1, on the reverse strand, counting down.
CAATTCTGTGCAAAGTCTGCAGCTTGCTCAGCTTCACAGAGTCATGACAGAATGTAATAAAACTGCTGGTAGCAGCATTTGGGTACCCGAGGGAACATTCTAGCAAACGAGCAGCTGATCTGGAGTTGAAAGAGGCAAGTGGTGAGCCATAGAAGCAATGTGGAGCTTTTACATGCCAAGTTCTGGATGCCTGACCGCTGGTAGTTCAGTACCAACTTTTAGCCCAACAAAGCATAGATCCAATTTACCATCTATTTTGTTGATATAAAACTATACAGGAAATCTTAAATGTGATCTTTTTTAAGACAATGGGCTGATTGATGTTCCAGTAGATTTATCATGTTTTTGGGGAATCTTTAAGAAACACGATGTGTGTGATTGTATTTTGTCCTAGTTAAACCTCACAGCATGTCTGTGAGTGCATGATTTTGCATCTGCAATTGCAAAGTGCTAATAAGAGTCCTTTCCATTCTCTAAAGGAGCAATGAAGGAGTGAAAATTAATTTTAAAAAAAAGCCCAAATGGTCTTGTGGACCTCACTGGAGAAACACGGTTTTCCTTCGACAACCTTTGAAACTTCATATTATCTTGTCACATTTATTAGTGTTGAGAATTTTATTAGTGTTTTGATCCTTTTTCAATTTAAAAATGGGGAGCTGCATATTTAAAAACAAAAGGCATTGTTTAGATACATACAGGAAATGTGTTTCTACTGCTAAATTTGGGTTAAAGGGTTAGTAGACATACTTAGCATGTGGAAGCATTGCACAACATCCCATTATGATACAGCCAAGTGTAGAATTTTCTAAATTGTGATGATTAAAATGCCCATTATTGTAATACCTCTGAGTCTGAAGCTCACAGATCCAACAAACTCAGGTGGCTGGAACCCAGCTGCAAACCATGAAATAACACCAAAAGGAATTTAGAAGAGATAAAGTTGATACCTTGAAGCTTACATGTTCTCAGTACCCTCCGGGTCCCCCTAACCCTGTGAGAAATTCTTTTAGGATCTAATTTTAGATACAGTTCTACTAGACCTGGTGATCTCTTTTTTTTATCCCATAGAAGACAAGAAGAATCTGAAGGCAGGCACAGTGGCTATTGAAAGAGGCAGTTAGGACTCTGCTGGCAGAGGCAGAGAAAGAAAAATGATAAAAATCAGGCAGAAAAACTAAAAGTGTTGAGGCCATCCAGGGAGGAGACAGGAAGCCCTGTATATTTCATTAGCTCCAGAGGACATTGCAGTACAGGACAGTGTGGGTAGTCATCATTTTCATCCTGACGTGTTATGCAAAGATTACATTTTGTTCAGTATAGTGTGCCTAATAAGGAACAGAAATGTATAGTGCATTTCAGGAAACATTCTGTGCAAGAAAGTTAGTTTTCATGAACTTAAAAGGAAAAAGAACCCTTCTCAACTCACTAGAGAATATAGGTATCCAGACTATCAACCTTTCACCATCACACATTAAGCTTCCTGTGGTTGGTAGGCCCCGGAACCCTTTGTCATGTATGTAATTTCTGTGACCTTCGGCATGGGATTTATCTCTCAGAGCCTTAGAGTTCTTTTCAATTAAATGATTATAATAACATTTAGCCTTCAAGTGTGTTCTGTAGATTTAATGAGATTTTTAAGTTGCTTGCATGGTGCCTCCCAAATAATGTATATTTAATAATTTTGGCTATTACTTATCTCCCGTCTTTTGTGAACAAGGAAATACATTGCAAGCTGAGTAGCAGCAAGAATCATAGGCCACATATCACATTTTTATGATCCTACACTGTTAGGTGTTTTCTTGTTGACTACTCTGAGCAATATTACATGATCTAAAAGACTGCCACCGCTGGGGACATCACCCCATAGCCTCGAAGCAGCTGGCACTGCATTGGATCTGGGTGGGATAATTCCTCGCCAGGGCAGGGGCTGTCCCATGCATTGGTTGATGGTTGGGCAGCACCCTCAGACTGTATGCACTAGATGCCAGTAGTACTTCCTGACCCCACTTGTAACAGCTAAAACTGACTCAACAAACACTGCCAAATGCCCCTGCAGGGCAAGATCACCTTGGGTGAGAACCACTGTGTTAGAGAAACAACTGTGTAAATATCAAGTGTGCAGCTTTAAACAGCAGTCACTGGTTAATGCTAAGTGTTCTTAAGTTTTTGTTCCTTTGGTGCTATGAGGTTTTGATGACATGTATCTGCTTCATTGCAATTACCTCAATGTGTATCTTTTCCCCTTATAATTTAGATGCTCTTTAGTGAAAATGAGAGGAGAGTGAGGAAGGACTGGGGCAAAACAGCATGTCTCATGCAGTCTTTTGAGAATGCGGTGCCCCAGGTGAATGTCAATCACTGATTTTTCTGGATGGCTTTAAATTCATCAATATACATTTAATAAATACATTTCTTTTCTTAAGTCCTGGGCTAGATATTGTGAGGGAAAGGAAACATTTTTTCTGAACCCCTTGGATAGGGGAATTTCTTATCTGATGTGTAACATGTCTTTTCAGTCCCAAGTCTGGGGGCTGGTGAGGCCAGCCCCTCCAGGTCTAAATAGTGTGTCTTTCCCTCTAGCTCCAGGAATCTTTCACTGTATGTCTTCATGCCTTACTTCACCTCTCCACCCTCTACCCACGCCCCTGTTGCATCATTTTGCAGGGTCCCAGGCACGATCATCTTCTTTTTGGCGTGACTCAGACTCCTGATGAGGTTCCATTTCTGGTTGCCTCAATTAGAGAAAATCATCTTCTTTTAGCCCACATTTGTATGGAACACTGATCCATCTATTACAGTTGACCTTTAATTCTAAAACTCAGTCATAATCAACATTTTCTGGCTCTTTATCTTATCCATATTTGGGGGGATTCATCAGTTTTGGTTAAATTGGTCAACTGGTAACAAGGTCTGAAATTCTGGTGACTTAAACTAAATAGAATTAATTTTTCTTTAACATAGGTATCAGCAGGTAGGCAGCCCAAGGCTGGTATGATTTCATCAGTCTCCCAGCTTTCCCCTGGCCTTCGGCTCTGCCATTCCTCCTGTGTGGTTTCCATCCTCAAGGTCACTTCCTGATCAAGATGTCCGTCTGTTGCAGCTCCAGCAGCCACATCTGCATTTCATGTAGAGATACAGAGAAAAAGAGAAGGGCATATTGACCGGGGCTTGCCGGTGGGGTGTTTTCTTTTCCAGTAAGTCCCTCTTAAAACAGTTTTGTTTAAATTTTAAAATCAGTCTACAAGCAGGCTGCTGGGATATGAAGCTGGGCATGTTACTGCTGCCAATAATATAGAGATTGTGTTCATAAGGAAGGAGTGAAAACAGGAATTGGTCAGGCAGCAGACATCTCGGCCATACAGAGAGTTTTGAGAAGAATTCATATTCTTGATGTCATAAACACCATACATAAAACAGGACTTCGGTGAGCTGTTTCACCTTCTGTAAAGCGAGGAGTTCTTATTATATTAGAGTCCTGAGTGGTTATTCCTAACATGGGTTTTTTGTGCTTAAGTTCAGAGCTGGAAGGATTCTTTGTCATTGCACCAGAGGAAGAGGTGAAAAACTGTAACATTCCTCTGAAAAGTGAAATATATGGCCAGTCATTCCAGCTGACTCTATTTTTCTCCCTCCATTCACTTGTCAGAAATGGCTGATTAGCTGTGGGTTTTTATACACAGCGAGTGTTTATCAGAGCAGCATCATGAGGGCACTCTTTCTGTTGTGTGTATGAAAACTGTAAACAGTTTTGACAAACAAGGGGAGGAGAGGTACTCAGGTCTGTCAAACTGGCAGGCTGGATGGAGAGAAGAAATGGACTGTGCTCAGGAGTCCTCTGTTCAGCTCTAACTTGACCACTTCTGGTTCTGTCACTCTAAGACTCCACTTTGCCCCCAACCAGATGGGACTAATACTCTTTAACCTTCCTGTTATTTGTTTTGTTCTTTCCCAGAGATGTATTGAATGCCTACCTATGGCAAGACACTACGGTAAGACAGAGCTATTGTGAATTTTAAAAGAAATATCATACAGAAAAGCATATGTAAATTTAAAATGCTGTTGTGTTGCTAGTGTTGATTTTTTATTGTTTAGACCCAGATCAGGTTTTAGTCCTTGGCAACAAAAGCCAACAAATAAACTCTATTTCTTTAAAAATATCCTAGTAGCAATGAATTATCTCAAAAAGAATTCTTTTCTGTGTGATAGTGCAACAATATATTACCCATTAATACTAACTAAACTCTATTTCTTTAAAAATATCCTAGTAGCAATGAATTATCTCAAAAAGAATTCTTCTCTGTGTGATAGTGCAACAATATATTACCCATTAATACTAACTAAGGAGAACCTAGGATAACCTACAGTTTACTCCTAGCTCTCTTGCTAGCCCCACAAACTTCCACAAAATACGTTCCTTCATGCACGCTTCCAAGTCTAAAATTCCAAGGTAACACACCTTATTCTTTATCTCTTTGTGAATAGTAAAATCCTGAGGCCCTTCATAAATTTGTTATGCAACATCAGTATTTGTAAAGTCTGGGTGGCATCATTGCTTAAGGAGTCCAATGTGAGGAATAGATATTGAAAAGGGAAGAATTTTATGTATTTATTCCAGTTTAATAAAATTTTGATCCATTGTCTTTTCCTTAATTGGAAATGATTTGCATCAAGGTTTTCTTACGGGCATACAGGAACTAATTACAATATTTTTAATAATACAGATCTGTACTGCATTCCCAGAAGGCCAGAGCTCTGAAAGAGAGAGAAATAATTCACTCTTTGTACTGTATTGTCTAAGAAGAGATCGTATCTGGTTCAGGGAAGAATGGTGGCATTTGAGCTCAGCTTTGACAAGTTTAGGTGGGCAGAGCAAGTGAGTTGGGCTGAGCGCTCCAGGAAGAAACTCCTAAAATAGAGACCAGGGAAATTCTTGGGGACTATTGGGGAAAAGTAAGAGGAATTTTTGAGCATTCCAAAGAAATAAGCCATATATTCCTTGAAAACAAGAACTGCGACTATTATCCATCACCACATCCAGCCTATGCATGCTGATAACATAGAGAGGGCTTAATGATTGGTTAACAAATTGGTTTGCAACCAGGTGTAAGCCAAACTGAAAGACTGCAGAAAATGGGTGTGCCCACCCTCTCCTCTGTACTTGCCATACTTGAATGTGATATGGGTGTTCCATACTGAGTATTTCATACTTCCCATCTGTGAGCCATTTGAAATAGGACATTGTATATTGACAAACAGTAAGTTCTGTGCCACAGAAGTTTATCCCAGGGAGGGTAGGGCCATAAATAGCCTGTACCCAAATCAAGAACAGATGCCGAAATCTCCTTTCCAACAGTTCTGAAGAGTGGGGACTCTATACCTCAACGTAAATTTCTAGTTCATCCCAAGCAGTCCATTTTACCTTTGATTAACAGACTCACTCCTCTCTCCCCAAACACATGCAGTTAGTCTGCACACTTAAAGGCAGGTGGGCTAATTTTGGGAGTAGAACTGACACCTTAAGATGTAAACATCTGAATTGTCAGAATTGGGAGAGGAAGACAGCGGGATCATCTGCAGCGCTTGTTAGAATGCAGAGGGCTGGGCTCCACCACAGAGTTTCTGACTTGGTGGTTTGTGGCCAGGGCCTGAAGATTTACATTCCTCAGAGTCACCAGGTGATGCCAGTGCTGCTGATATGGGGACCACACACCATCCTTTCTGGATGTTCCCAAGCCAAGCACAAGTAAGCAACCTCTATAGGAAAGCTTGAGGAATAAATTCATAGGGAGGATGATTTATTTGGCAACCTCAGAGCTGGTTTGGCTTTCCTGAACAAAGCTGGTGCCCACTCAGTCTTAGTCTTGCCATACTGACCAAAAGAACTGCCTGCCTAGATGAGCCTCCCACTCTCACCCCTCTGAGCCGTCACTCCCGTGGAGCTCACACTGCGTGCCTTGCCTCCTGTGTCCACCTATTGGCATACTCACTCTTCACAGTCCAGCTGAATGCCAGGGGCTCTCTCTGATATTCATAAAGAATGAATTGTTCGAACAGTGTGCTCCCGTAGCTCCTTGCTTAAACCCTTATGAGGCACGTGTAACATCTGTGCATGACATATAGTCAGTTTTATCCACTTTAGTCTCTCCGATTAGGGCTGAGAATCCAGAAGGAGAGGCTTTGACTGGAGATTGGTTCTCCCTGAGATCTAGCAGAGTATCGCACAGAATCGGTGCCTCTCAAATACTTCTTGAATAAATAAAAAAATCTTAATCCCTTTTCCTCTCACTTAGCAGCATCCTTTGCATGAATTGTATGACCAGAGGGAAGGGGAGCATTAATGCAGGATGAAACTGAACTTGAAATTCAATTTTAAATAATTGAAAAATCTGTTCATATTTTCTCATTGAAAAATTAGGATATATGGTCTGATGATAGTACAGAATATCAAAACCATGAATGTCCCATTAGATGTATGTTAATACACCACATATTATTTTAGATTAAAAAAACATTGCTCTTTAAACTATGATTTCATTATTGTGGTTTTGAATACTTCAGCTTCATTCAGAAACTTTTATGGAATATCTGTGTGCCAGGGACTGTGCAAATTGCTAGCGATACAGAGTTGAACAATACACAGGTCTTGTTTTGGAGAAACTTGCAGAATGATGAGAAAATGTACTTTAAAACATATTATTACAGTGAGGCATAATAAATGCAATAAATAAGAGGTAGAAGGTTGGCATATGCAAAAGGGAGTGGGCAGTTGTTTGGGTGGCTCATGGAAGCAATACAGATGGGAACTCTCATTCAGAATGAGTAGGAGTTAATCAGAAGTGGGAAATAGGGAAATAGGAGGAGCAGAAATAGCAGGTGCAAAAGCATGAATGTGGAACAGTATGGCCTATTCAGGTGGCTATAAATCAGTTGATGTCTCTGGAATGCAGAATTGGTGTACATTAATGGCAGAAACAGGATGGAGAGAGGTGGGGCAAGTTTCTGGAAGGCCTTGCTTGGACAGACCATTAAAGGATTTGAGCTTTATTCTTCAGGCAAAGAAGAGTTTTGAGTGTGTATAATTCTGGAACATGTGACATGGTCAGATTGATACTTGAAGAAGATGCTTTGTTCTCTTTATGGCTTTCCTCACGGTTCTCTGTGGTTCCTCTTCCTTGCAGCCTATAACAGAGTAGAAGATAGTTTCCTACATGAGGTATACAAGAAGAGGGGCCTGTTGCCAAATTATCAAAGAAAAGCATTTCCTTCAGCATCAACAATCTTTCCCCCTAAATCTGCTTAGGAGAAAAAATAGCAGGACTGGACTTTACTACAGAATAACATTAAGTAGCATTTTTTAAAAATGACTATAATTTTATATGAAAATGATCCATAAATGAAAACATTAAAATGATATTTCAGTATAATTTAAAAAACACACAAATTTAGGATCTGTATTATAACCCATATTTAAAATAAGGAAAAAACTAAATTGTCAAGGTAGTCTATGAATCAAGAATTAAAACTGCTATTAATTAAGCAAAGAACTTTAAAGAGGAAGTCAATCAATAATGAGATCTACTGCACTTCAGGAGGGCTGGTCCCTTCCTGACCACTGAGGAAACATTACATTTGATTCACTGTGTTTGTTACAGCTGCTTGCAGGGCGGCTGAGGTTTTGGCCTTGAGATTAACCCTCTGCTTCTGGATGAGGGGTAGATGAGATCATTTGCTGGGTCACAGTAATGAATTTTTCACTGTCTGGGGACTATCCGTTAAATCATATGGTAGCCACTTACAGGTGTAGTGACCGGAGAGCTGCGATAACTGTGACTGGGTAGGGCAACTCGAAAGCCTTTGACTTGGAAACTGGTTGTGCTGATTTTTAATATGATGCAGTGACCTCTCAAGATCAAAATTTCCCTTCCTCTGTAATCAATAGCATCTCTTCTACCTCTCAAAGATAATAATGACTTGAAATAATTCCAGGAATGAGTCCATTGTACTACTTGGGAATCCATTTTTAATTAATCATCTCCAAGTAGGAGGAAATCCCTAACTGCATTCTATCCCTATACTGCATCGTTACTCAGTTGAAAGCCTTGTCTCAAGGATAAATTACTCTACTTTCCCCAAGCATTATTTTTCACCCAGTACTCTCCTACATTGCTCCCTTCTGATGCCGTTTCTCATTTTTCATGCAAACCTAAATTTTGGAGCACAGAGCAGCATCATGAGCAGAAAAACTCAAAGCAATTATCATTTACTTAGGGGATGCGTATCTAGTTGGAAAAGAAGGAAAACCAGCCAAAGCTGGCAATTTCATGGGTTTCTAAAAATAATTTGTTTTGGGGTGGCAAAAGGGGGAACACCCAATGATGTGAGACTTTGAAATTCAGAGAGATTTTTAAAAATTCTAAATATTCTTTGTTCCCATACAGCCACGGATGGTTGAGACTTGACGATTTAGCTGGAAACACTCCTCTCGTCTTGTGTACATATAGGTATCTCGGTGCCTTGACTTTCTTTATAAAATGAGCAAAGGCAATGACAAAGTCAATACAACCAATAAAATCAAATGTGTTTTAAAAATACATTATTTTATAGTCCGCTAGTCAGTTTTTATACCGCAGGCCATATTTGTTATACCATAAACCATTATTCACTTTGTATCAGATATGTGTGTATACCTGTTTATCCTGTGATGATAAGAGTAATGATAATAACACTAAAGCTAATGATAGGATACTGCATCACATCAGAAATGCACCAGACTTAATGTCATAAGATGTGAGTTCATATAAACCTGGGTATGTCACCTACCAAAGTATGAGTCTGCACCAAGTGGCCTTACCCTGAGCCTTCTGTGAAGTGGGGGTTTCTCTCTGCACTACCTTTTTCATAGAGTGGAGGTGAAGATCAGCTTTGTTAACAGGTATGCAAATCCTTTGAGGCTTATGATATACTAAGCTTTTTATTTGTAAATATTTTCAGTCGATGTCTTGAGCGGCTCCTCTACTTAGTTTGCTTTTTTGTTTACTTATTTATTTGCACCTTTTCTAAGGAAGAAAATCTCTATCACATATCACATATATTCATATACCTATTTTTCTCATAGTAAAAATGTCAAGCCATATTCCCCAGGTTGATATAAATTCCAGGTAACCATTTTTGATTATTAATTATCAAGGGAAAACTGAAAATCTGATATGACTACTTATTTCTCAACATTTCCTGAGTACTTGAACATTATAAGGATTCAACATCTTAATTAGTTTCTGGGTTTCTTAAATTAGAATAAATTAAAAATTTAAATCTTACCTTGGCTGTTTTAAAAATATTGGGTGAACTTAAATCCCTCTCCATTTTCCTAACTGAAATAAACTAGTACATTAGTACTGGAAGCATAAGTTGTACGTGAAGCACATCTGGTTCATTGATAAAGATGTCATATGGGATAGAATCCAAAGCCTTATTAAAGTCCCAATGTATTATAGCTCTGCCTCATTTTTTAATCTATCATCCTTATCACTCAGCACAAAAATGAGACTCCTTGGCAGTACCTTTATAGGGAGTAAATGGCAATGTTTTTTAAGACACATGGACTCTGTCTTCTTCATGTTATTTGTGTGATAGAGTGCTGAAAGCTTTTTCAGTATGTTTCCACACAAAAATTAATCTTATGGGACTGAACTTCCAAAGTCGTCATTAAATATAGACATAGCTCATTCAGCCAGACCTCATCAAAGACAATATCAGCTTTAAAAAATTAATTCTGGTAAAATCCTATATAAGCAAGCTATCTAGATCTATCTTTATGTCTGTCTATCATTTGTTAAGACTAATAGAATGTAGGGAGGTATCCCCTCGAATCATCGTAGTACCAGTTTTATTGCTACACAGTTCACATGCCATAAAGGTCACCCTTTTGAAGTGTACAGTTCAGTGGCTTTTAATATATTTATAGAGTTGTAGATCCATCACCACTATCAACTCCTTGAACATTTTCATCATTTCAGGAGAAAACCATATATCCATTAAGCAGTTATTCCCTATTTCCCCTTTACCCAGCCCCTGGCAGACATTAACCTACTTTTTGTCTCTAAGGATTTTCTATTATGAACATTGCATATTGGTAAAATCATACAGTATGTTGCCTATCATGTCTGGCTTATTTCACTCATCATAATGTCTTCAAGTTCATCTATGTTGTAATATACAGTGGTATTTCATTACTTGTATTCCTGAATAGTATTCCGTTGTATGGATATGCCAAAATTTGTTTATCCATTCCATGAGATCTTTAGTCTCACCAAAGGACCTTATGGATCCCTCCGGCAACCTCCCAGAAGAGAACACTTCTGGTGGACAATTGGCATTGGATAATGGCTCCTTTATTTATATTAATTGAGAGGAAGCGACTATTTAGTAGATAACATACTGTGCTAGAAATTATAAATATCTCGGTTTCTTTTGTAGGCTTTTCTTCCCCTGGCCAACCCCCACCAACTGAATGTTGATTTGCTGTATCCCATGCTCTGATCTAATGATTGATTGACTGATACTGTGTCTTAAGCTAAGACCTTTCCTGGATGAATAGATCTGCTTCAACTGGCCTCTTCCTACCTCCCCACCCTGGGCTCATGCATTAAATTGCAACTACAATGACCTTTAAGTATCTTGAATACGTCTACCTCTAGCTTCAGGCCTTCACGCATGCTGTTCCCCCTTGGTGGTTTCTTCACCTAACCAGCCCCAGGTCTGCTTAAATACCCCATAAACTGAGAGTCCTTCCCTGACCATCCCTCACCTTCCAACCCGTACAGATTACATGTCCCCTCTTATTTATTCATTTGTTTGTATAGCACTCTATACTTTTCCTTTCTGGCACTTAACACAATTTGTATTTGTGGATTTCTTTGTGTGCTCTAAAATATAACCTCCATTAGAATGTTGGCCCCAAGAGGGCTGGACTTTAAAAAAGAAACTTTTGTTAGCTTCTGTATCGCTGTCATCTACATGAGTTTCTGGCACACAACAGGCATTCAATAAATATTTGTTGGACAATTGGTTTTAATTATCACCTGCGCCCTGATGACTCTCTACCTGGCAGCTCTTGCCCAAACCCATCTGAACTCCATTCCAGTGCAGGCCCTCATTTTGACATCTCTATCCAGTTGTTCCTCATGGACACCAAAGTCAGCATTTCCAAAACTGGGCTCATTATCTTTTCTCTCCAACTTTGCTTCTGTCTGTCCTGTTTAATAATAGCTTCTTGTTATCTAAGCTAGACCTGAGCATCGGCTTGTTCTTTCTTTAGCCCTTCTTTCTTTATCTAATTGGTCATGAGGTCCAGTTGATTCAGTCTCCTAAGCATTCCTTTACTGTATTTTTTATTTCCACCACCGATACCGCAGATCAGGTTCTCATTTTCTCTCAGATGTGCAGTTATGTTATCTTCCCAACTCCTCTCTCTCCATCTCTCTCCCTGGTCTTATCGAATCCATACACACCACTGTGATCTTTCTAAATCTAAAATTCGACTATGTCTCTCTGTTTCAAAGCCTTTCGTTAGTATCCATTCCCTACAGGTGAGTCTCACCTCCGTGGCTTGGCCTGCGAGCTCACTCCTGTCTCTTCAGCTTCATCGGAGCTGTTCTCTCACTTAGTCCAATCATGCCTCACTGCTTTCAGTCCCCCAAACATGCTATATTTTTAAAACAGTGTACCCTTTCCCACAGGGGTCCCTCTATCCACAAAGCCCTTTTTCTGTTGTCTGCTTAACAAACTTACAGTTGTTCTTTAAGATTCTGCCCAAATGCCATATATTCCTCAAAGATTTGTCTAGCTACTCTCAGAAGAGTTGCTTCCTCTATGCTCAATGGCACCGTGTACTTACCTACATAATAGCTTGTGTCACTTTGCTTTGATCATTGTGGTAGGTGTCTCTCCCTCTTACTAGACATGAGCCCAGTAAGGGCATTGGTAGGTGTGGCTCCCTGTTACTAGACATGAACCCAGTAAGGGCACCCTGCTCTCTTGAGGACTTAGGCTTCGGATGATAACAGACATGGGTTCAGATCCCTACTTGAAGTCCTGAGGCCTGGGTGAGCCATTTAACAGTCTAAGTGAGAAGATGTGTGGAAAGTGCCTGGTACAGTGCCTGAGATACAGTAGGCATTTACCATTAACAGTACTTATAGATAAGATTACTTGTAACAGTAATAGAAGTTATTGTCTTAGGAGTAGGACAGTTACTGACATAGGGCACCAACATTTGTTGAATTGGTTAGATAAAAATTTAATAATAAAAATTTACTTTATTTTTGGTCAATCATGATTAAACCTAATAAAGTAAAATAGGAGTAAACATGAAGTTAAGAGCTGGTCCCATAGAGACAACTGTAAAATACAAATGGAAGAGATATGACAAAAGAGTTTTACTCCAGTGTTTCGAGAGGGCTGGGTGAACTGCTTTGCTTCACCCAACTCTCTGGAAGCCAGATCTGAACATTTTAGAGAATTCATGCAAGACTCCATGGCCCCTGAGGTAGACTTATGGCCCCTGAGGTAGGCAGACTCTATGGCACCTGAGGTACATCCTGATAAGCTGTTTAATGGAGTAATGGTTTCTTGAAGAATCCACTAAGAATGTATGTACATGATGCTAAGGGGAACAAAGCACCCAAACACATATATACATTTTGACCATGGACATCACCAACCAAAAATGATTATATGGGAAATGTATGGGCATAAGGCACCAGAAAACTCAGGTTTTAGCTCTGGGGAAGTCATTACCTCTTCAGACCTCCATATTTTGTGTGTAAGACTAGAAGTTTGGCCTGTAAGTCCCTTTAGGTTCTTTTAATCTTTCAAGTCCTAAAGTTACTTGAGTTATTCTTCAAGTAAGGTGTGAGTGATATTCCTGAACAAGAAAGCTCCCAAGCAATCAAGGCCCAACTTACTTTGTGAAAACTAATTGATGCTGTTTATTATAGTGTAGGATTCAAATGTCTTTTCATCTTCTATTGTTTCACCAAAATTAGGTACCAAAACCCCCTATCATATAACAGCCTTCTCTGTTGATTTATAAATGTGGGCTAGCTATGATTTTAAAAAGTGTAAATTATTCATAATCCTATCACTCATATTAAAACAGTGAAAACTAGAAGGGTGAATAAAAATAAGTGCTATTAGAAACGGCCACCAATAAAATGCATTAGGAATTCAGAGGAGTAGAGCTTTGTAGACTGGACAGGATATGAACATGAAAAATAAGAGGAAAGGGCAGTCATATAATTTAGAAAGAGCAAGGAAGAAAAAACATACCATGAGTGTTTGGGAGTGGGTTGAGGGACAGTGACTATAATATACATGAAGCAAAGCTGAGGAGTGGTAAGAAAAAAAATATAAGTTGAGGCAAGATTGCAGGCAAACTGAATGTATGCACGATCTTTACTGTCAAGACTCACATTGGATAAAAATCCCCTTTGGTGGCAGTTTCCTCACAGATTAAGACAATAGGGCTAGATGATCTGTAGAACTCCATTTAAATACAATGTTAGGTTCTTTAATTTTATGAACTCCAGCATGCCAGGATCAATAAATAATATATATCCCAGCTAGCTAGGGATAGAGTTAGAGATTCCTTCCTTCCTTCCTTCCTTCCTTCCTTCCTTGCTTCCCCAGGGGTACCTGGGTTCCTTCCTTCACCTTCCATCACCTACCTACCTATTTAGCCTAGAGAATTCCCAAGTAAATAGTCCATCAAAATGGACTTCATGGCAAGTGCTATACTGACCTTAGATTAACATTTAATCGGAAATTCTCTCGTCCTGGGGACAATTGGAATCATGTGAAATCTTTCCACAAATAGAAAGAGGCAGTTCTTACCAGCAGGAGGTGCTGCCACTTGCTTATCTTATATTAGTTTAAATATGTAAAACTTAATTTTTTGAATAAGTAATATGTGCATGGTACAAATTCCAAACAAACAAAAAACAGCAAGTATCCCTTAACTCCCTCTTAAGTAAACCAGGGATAAAATCCTTCCTAGGGAGACTTCCAGAGACAACCACTCATAGGAAAGAAATAGAACTTGCATTTTTATAACATCCCTTCTTAGATTTTTGGCTTTTCCAATCTCAGCCATGCCTGGGTTGGTTCCTTTAGGTGGAGTGATGCTTCCCCAGGGGTACCTGGGTTCCGGGTCAGGGCAGGAGTCTTGCCTAGTGATCCATGTCCTCAGGAAAGCCACCTAAATACTCTGAGCCCGAGTCCCTTGCTCCCTTGTAAAGCAGAAATAGTTCTTTCCATGGGCACCTCATATAGTTTTTGTGAGAGATTAATGGAGTACTGGAGGTGAAAATGTTTTAAACAGTTAAGAACTATATAAATGTGGTTTGAGAAAGGAGTAGTGATTGTTGAGGAATCAGGAACATTCTCAGACATTTGACATCTTTAGTGAAACAGTTTGATAAGCTTATGGATATGTAAACAAAACCCAGAAGGATATAAATCAAATTCTGATGATCTCTAGTTTATAAACAGATGATAGTCTGCTTACAGACACATAAATATACAACATACTCTGAGATTTGTCATTTAAAGAAGGAGTCAGCCAACTTGTTCTGTAAAGAACTAGTGAGCAATTATTTGAGGCTTAGTGGACTGTATGCTCCCTGTGGCCACTGCTCAGTCTGTCATTATGATGCAAAAGTGCTGTCAGTGCGGCCTGTTATAGACACAGACATGGGCACACTGGTAGGCCTGGCTGTATTCCAGCAGAACTTTATTTATGGACACTGAAATTTGAATTTCATATCATGTTCACTTACCTTTACTATTTTTCAACTATTTAAATATATAAAAACCATTTTTAATTCTCAGACCATACAACTAAAGGCTGTAGGCCTAATTTGGCCCTTAGGCCATAGTTTGCCTACCACTAACTTAGAGCAAATTTACTTCCCTGACTGTGAAGGTGGGCAGGCCCCAGTGTCATCTGAGCCTCCTCCTTCCTGTAGGACAGTGAGATAATCCCGGCCCGTCTCTTAGGAACTTCCTTTCTCTCACTTCTCGCAGTTTAAGGTTCTGGATAACCTCCTTCTGTTGCAGTCCATTTCTACTTACATGTGATATAGAAAATGCACCTGTGAAAGCCCTCTGCCAGGAAGCTTTTGGTTTCTAATATTTCAGACACATTTACAACTAGAGGTTGATTCCTGCATCTTGAAGGGTTCAGTTTTCCTAGGTTCTCAAGGGTTTCGGTATTCAATATGTTTTGGACCTGCATGAGCTCTTCAGGGCCACCTGGGTGCCACTTGGGGAGCTACCAAGCGGCCACTGCATTGCGCAGGGAACCTGAAAACATTTCATTTCAATGGGATTTTTCCTCTCCAATGCTCCCACGAATGTGGGCTGTAACTCATACTAAATGAACACAACTACAAAACACAGAACTAATGCCTACCTTGTGGGCATGTGGTGAAACTTAATTAGTTAATGCTTCTAGAGAACTTTCAAATCCGTGGGTAAACTGTATTATTCAGTGCTAACGGCTATTATTGTTTATTATGTCCTCTAGGTATCTCCCAGCAGGTGCTTCGCTATTAGGATATAATGGCAGTGTATTTGAAACCAGTTGACATTTGAGTTTGCAGAGCACATGAAGCTACAGGTCACAATTTAATGAAATCTTCTCCCCCTCCCCTCAAAGTCATTTGGTGCACAGCTACAGTCTCCTTCTCCTAGATGTTCATACAGTTTATTAGTATTTAATTGTGACATCACCATCAGTGCATGAGAGAATCAATAGAAAAATTTTTTTCCTGTTATCAAGTGATTTAGTAACATCTCTACATCTATAGGTTTCTTAATGCTAAAACTGTGTCTAAAGGAAGGAAAAATAAGTCATATCCAGTACTTTACTAATAGTTGTGATTGATCTTTTATTTTGGTCAACAAGCTTAGATGAGAACTATTGGAGACAGATCCCAAGTTATTCTTCCATAATATATACATGAGCTAGGAAGACCTTGAGTTTTTAGATGTTGCACCACTTAATGCCCACTTACAGAAATGTGAGAACTTGCTAGCATGTTATAATAGAAAGAACACTGGGCTGGAGGCAAGCTGCTCCTTTAGACACCCAGCTCTTTGTCTTCTTTGCAAATTTCTCTTCTTTCTGGGTCTCAGGCTCCCTCTAAAATTGGATTATGCCATTGATTTTCAAACTATAGTCCTTGTTATTTAAGTCTGAGAAGAGATATTTCAGGGTTTCTACCAAGAGTTAAGTACTTTCTAATAAACATTGCAGATTTATATACCCAAGGACCCCATTCAATTGCTTTTTCTTCTTATATATGTTAAGATTTGTTTTAAATTTACATCTGAAGATTTTCATTGCTTAGGAAAAATTCAAAGATAGTGTAGTCCAGAAGAATCCTTCCAGCTCTGGTATCCTATGATCCTGCATCTCAAATGAGGCTGAACAACACACACATACACACACACACACACACACAGTTATTAAAAACAGTCTTTGCAGATTTCAATCATAGGCTCTGGGAGCAAAGACAAGTTTAATTTTTGAGACTTACATACTGTAGAAGCTCTGTTAAATAAATAAAATATTCAATAAATAAATAAATAGCATATGAGAGGTGCATACTCTATGAAACTGCTATGGAGTGAATGGCAAACTACCTGCCTTAATTTTTCTCCATATCTTATCCCCTCCTGAGTATTTGGTATAGCCAAATTTTCACCTCCAGGGTCTCTAGGTGATGTAGTTGTGGCTCAAGTAGGAAAGAGCTGTAACATGCCTGCCTAAGTGCCTACTGCCCTTGCAAGTGAGTTAGGGTACAGAGGAGAATGGGAGTTAGTCATCTGTGCTCTGTGAGCACTTCCCATCTCACAAGGCAGAGGCTTTTCAAATGCTAGTTCCAATGTCTATTTTTTTGTCCCCCATGGAAACCTCAGTTCTGACCCACAAAAATAATTTTAGAAGCAACTGTTAAAGGCTGAGGTGCCTCTTCAATTGCTACAAAGAATAGAATGGTGTAGCATAGAAATATAAAATACATAAAATAAGGCAGAAAAGCTGTGCAAACATGTGATCATTTAGTAAACAAATGAAGTGCTCAGGAGTGTACATCGAATTGTTTTGATGTGATAGCTCTCGATCCTTGGTCTTCTAGCTTGAAAAATGACTCTCTCCTTATTATTTTGTGTGACACCTGAAATTGCCTGTCTGGAAGCTAGGCTTCCCAAGGTGCCATCGTCATTGTCATTTGGGGAGATGAATTCACTGATGCTGTGACAAGGGCATGACCACATGTGGTACTGTTTGTAGGCCTTAAATTGTGAGTGGTTTATACAATGAAGAGAATCCTTTGCCTGGCATTTTTCTGCATGCAGTGCCTGTGGCAAGCTCTGAACATCCAAAGGATCTCGAGAGGCAGTGGATGAAATGGAGAATCTGCCCCCAAGGAGCCTCTGTTCAGCTGCTGACTGGTTTGTGGACTTGAGCAAGTGTTGTTCCCTGTGTACATCTGTTAACCTACGTGCAAAATGCAGAGGTTGCACAAGCAGATGGTTAAGGTCTCTCCTAGCTCTAAAATCTGTCTTATAAAGCACAGAGCAAATTTAAGCTGTTGCATTTACTCAGTATTTATTTAATGCCCAACAAGGATCATTATGAGTGTTTGCCTTGTATGGGACACTGTCCTAAGAGCTCTACTTTCATGATCTCTTTTAAACTTTACCATAACTTCCTGAGAATGCTATTATCCCCATCTAACAGAGGAGGAAAACGAGGCTTTGAGCAGTGAGGTGACTCTCTTAAAGGCTCAGTTAATGAGTAGCAGAGGTGAAGTTTAAACCTACGGCATCGACTCTAGAGCCCACAGAGTGATGGCCATGCCGTGATGCCTCCAGCTGTTAGGGGCGCCATGCTCAGATCTGACAGGAGTCACAAAGACCAACACAACACAGTTCCTGTCCTCTAAGAGCTACCGTTTTATTTAAGCTGAGAAGAAATAGGAAAGAGCTCAGAGAAATGCCAGGCAGCCCGTGCATTGATGTCCAAAGGAGAGGCGCAGAACACGGCAGCTATAGGAGTCCTGAGGTGAGGGCAGTAGGAACTCGGCACCACCAAAGTGTCATTACAAATTCAGTCAGAAGTATTGTCAGCATTCAGCAAGATTTCCATTGCCTTATCTGAAGGAATAGGAGCAGGAGAGAGATGTTATAAAAAAGAAGAAGAAGGGAAACATCTATTTATCAGCTGTGCTCTCAGTCACCCACGGTGGGGCTGAGCTGACAGTCAGGCCAAAGGGTATTTGTGAGGTAATTCTGGGCAACCCAGTGGGTCCTTGGCCGCCTGCCACCTCCTTCAGAGGCAGCACTGTCTCATTGCCGTTGCCTGTCTCCTCTCTCTGCCTTTCCTAACACCCTGCCCACGTAGAATGTATCCTACTTTCCATGTTTGCTTTCAGTTTAGTATTATACAACTGCAGAATTTTAGAACAGGCCTTTCTGATAACATCTCTATTCTTCAGGACACCTGAGTCACTGGGGAGAAGTCCCCTGAAGTCGCCTCTGCAGACCAGAGCATGACTAAGTCACCTCATGGCAGAGAAGGACTCACCAGGTAGAGCAGCCAATAGCTGGGACTCTTCACCCTCCCCCACACCAAACTCAGACGCACCTCCATGCACCCACACTCATTTGCAGGAGACCAGCCGCTACCATTTCCTAAACTTATGAAGGAAAGAAGAAACATTACCTTGGAAGAGATTTACGAACCCCGTTTGGAAAGGGTTGACTTGTGCAGATTGCAGCATCATGAAGTGGTGGCATTTTACATTGGTGTTGAAAATTTCCAGTGCTGTTCAGTAGCTTTCTGCAATGATGGAAGTGTCCCCTCTCTGCACACAGTAGCCCCTGGCCACACGTGGCAGGTGAACACTTGAAATATGTGACTTGGAATGAGACTGAGGAAATGAGTTTCCATTTTGTTTAATTTTATCTAATTGAAATTTAAGTATGCACAGGTGAGTAGGGGCTGCCTTTTAGGATGGGTAACTATGGATCAAAATATTCAGATATTCAGAACTGGTAATCTAGGAGGACTTAGTCTGCCAGTGCTAATATTACTGTGATGTCTTCTGGGTCTACAAACATCTTTTATAAAGTGACTTCCTGTGCATAATTGAAGCTGCAAAGAAAGATTCTGAGTGTATCATGGACTTAGATTTTATAAATATTTATTGGAAGAACATACGTGCCATTTACCCTCCAGATCCCAGGCTCAGTCTCAGAATCTTCTTCAGTGCATTGCTCCAGCTATTTAGTACCAAGCAGTCAAATTTGTCAAGAGAGAGAAACCTATTTGCCATCTTTGAGGTAAGGAGAAAATGTACTATGTACTGTGATAGATATTTTTAACTAAGAGTTGAAGACCAGATGATCTTTAAGGTCTTGAGATTATATGATTCTATCAATTACAATAGAGTCAGTTCTACATCTTATCCATACTTTTTTATAGATGATCAGCTGAGAAACTAGCCCTAAGATGATGGCCCCCTGCTTCTCATAAAGCCCCTCTGCCTACATACAAATAAAACAGAAAGACAAAATGTGCAGCAAAGGTTTTAAAGAATCAACTTATTGGCTTAAATGGTATCAAATGTTGATTGTTCTCTGGGCTCCGGTTTAGTATATACATAGCCTCAGGCCAAGTCATGACCATCATAAAAATTTATTAAGGTCAAGCACTGTTAGGTCCTGGTGCACCCAGGGGATACAATGCCAGGTCATTAGGATTGTAAAGTAATGTTGCAGAATCAACAGGGCTTTGCTAGGTTGTACTTATAAATTATATATAAAAAGTTGTATATACTTATAGGTATATATAAGTGATATATATATAAATAAAACACCTCAATTTTAGCATCACATCTGTGGGGATTTTAATGATTTTGACAATGATATTCCTATATTCTTAAACAACACAAGGAGGATTGGCTTCAAGAAAGAAGAGTTGCAAGTATGGAGGTATTTGAAAAATACTTCAAGCATTCTAAACACGGAAACAGAAGCCAAGTGATTTGGCAGCTCCTAAAACTATGGGATAACTCTGATTTTTTAAATTGTAAGAATATTTTCCAATTATTTTGTGATCATAGTAATAAGTCTTTTTAAAAACAATCCTCATTCCTTGTTAATTATGAGCTTATACTTAAAATCAGTTATTCTTTTAAAACTCTCATAGTTATTTCATTCTTGAATGTAGAAATGCATTCATTTATTTATCAGTGATTGAACTTCTTTTTGGTAGAAAATACAGCATTATATACACTCTGAGAGGTAGTTAGATGTGAGCACATTTCTCCCCCTGAGTTTGGCTTCTACTTTTGGAACTAAGGGTGTGTGTGTGTGTGTGTGTGTGTGTGTGTGTGTGTGTGTGTGTACATGCATATATGTATACATATACATGTGTGTATTTATTTGCACATGTGTGTATGCATGCACATATATAGAAGAGAGGACGAAAAGGAGAGAAAGAGAAGAAGAAAGGAAAAAAGGAGGGAAGAATAAACTATTATTCAAATTAGATTTTGATTAGTACCATCTTAAAGCAAAGAGGCAGTGCTTGGGAATTGAGGGGACAGAGAGATTGAGATCTGCCCTGGGCCTTTAGGGATGAATTTGGACTTAGCAGATTTTGAGCATGCAGATATGGCCCGGAAGGATATTGCAGAAGAAGCAACAAACATACAAAGTTCTGAAAAGGCAGAAGAGGATGGGAGCAGTTAGATGATTCATCTTTTTGAACAGAAAGACCTATGAAGGGATGTTGAGACATGAAGGGAAGGTCACTGGAAGTGATGGTCAGGTACCTCTCTGGAGTATCATGGAATGAAGACCCTGAGCTTTCTGCTGTTGGCTGAGGGAAGCTGTTGGAGGCTGTGTAGGGGATGGCACAGATCTTTCAAACAGTGTTGACTTCTGTAGTTGAGAACAAGTTGAATGAGATGGGGCCCTTCTGCAAAATGATACAGAATGACCACTGTGCTACAGCTGCACATCTGGACTTGACCTGAGCAGCAGCATCTAATGGGATAAGTATGTGATTTGAAAATGAGTTTTATAGACCTTTGTTTGGGTCTCAGCTCTACAACCTATTAGCTGCATGATGTATGAAATTCATTTAACCCTTTTTTAGTATATTCAATAGTTTCTCTGCCAATCCCTGCCTATTTAGATCCTCAGAATATGACTTTACTTAGAGTCTTTATAGATGTTATTAAATTAAGGTGATGTGTTGTAGTAGATTAGAGTGGGCCCTTAATCCAATGGCTAGTGTCTTCATAAGGAGAGGAGAGCATACACAGAGGAAAATGATATGTGAAGACAGAGATTGGAATGACAGAGATTGAAGTGATGGGTCTACAACCCAAGGAACACTAAGGATTGTTGGCTACCACCAGCAGGTAGGACAGAGGCCCCAAACAGATCTTCCTGCAGAGCCTCCAGAAGGACAGCATTTTGAATTCAGACTTCCAGCCTCCAGAACTGTAAGAGATGAAATTTCCCTTGCTGTAAGCCTCACAGTCCATGATGCTTGGTTATGGCAGCCTTCCCAAACAAAGACACTTCTAAATCTTAATTTCCTTCACTGTAAACTGGGCATGATGATGCTCACCCTCTGAGAGTTTGGGAGAGAATTAAATGAACCATAATTGAATTTTTAAAAGATTTGTCAATTGTAAAGTGCTCTACAAATATTTTCAAACTTAAATGTCAATTTTCTAGGATTATGAGCTGTATCTAACAGTTAATGAGCATTAACTACGTGTCAAGGAAAGTGCCTGGCAGCTTATGCCTACTATCTCACAGTGGAATTAGCAATATTTAGTTATCTAAACTCATGTCATTTTACCTCCTTGGCATTTGAAACCAAATGGCAATACAATTTTGCAGATATTTACATACCAGGGGAAAAGTGAGTCCTTTGGCCAAAATGGAATGGCTAATGCCTGTGTACTTTCTGGAAGTATTTTTCATTCAGTCAGAATCATTTCCCACAGATAAACAAAATTATTCTGCTATGATTTAACAAGGAAAATATGTACATCAGAGTAAAGTAAAAATTGAAGTGGGTATTTGCTTGGCTTTTCAGTTGCTACTCACTGTTTCCCAGTAAAAGCACATCTTCTCATTCCTGCCTGATATGGATTAGATGGAGGTAAAGGAACTCCATGTACCATAGAGTAAGTGTAGTCTGGAGTCCCTGGGGGAAACGGATGTGTAAAGCTATGTAGCTCAGTTCATTTTCAGATGATTTGGTAAATATTGGCTGTTTTGTTCCTGTTGCTCTACTGCAAGAACTGCGAGTTGTGTTCTTTTGTGACACAGCTAAAATAGAGCAGTTCAGTGATTTACCAAATGAATAAAAGGAGTAGGTGGCACTGGGCTCCTGAAATTTTAGGATTCTGCTCACAGATGAGCTCCTGCCCACAAGTTCTGCTGATGTGGGTGGACCCCATGCACCCCCATACCGCCTTTGACCATGTGCAAATGTTCAAAGAATTTTTCTAGGCTTACATTCCATCATTTATTGTAAATAAATCTCTCTTGAGGCTCCTGGTTTCTATTCCATTGCCTTCTATCTAGAAATACAATGGTAAATATAATGGACTCTGCCCTCTGCTTTCACTGTGCCATCTCTATGAGGGGATGTAGGCAATTATAGCACAGAATACGAAGTGGCAGGACACTTGTCAGAGCTCAAGATTGGCTGGATGAGACCAGTTACCGTCAGCAAGGTGTGGCAGAAATGACTAGATTAAAACATCCAGGTGCTAGTTCACAGGTATGGTACTAGGGGTTGGGGCAATAGGGACTCAAGCTGGTGAGCAAACAATGTCAGCAAGATTCTTAGCTATAGTTAAGCAGTTGCCATGGGAAGCCAGGAGTGACACATTGGATGAATTTGCATCATATTCCAATAGTTGGGCTAAATGTAGTGATGGATGCTCTGGAGTGGGCCAGTCTCAAACATCTGGACAGTTGTCATCATAATAATAAGGCTTATGAACTATTGATACATGCATATTCTAGATGAATCTTCAGGGAATTATGCTGAGTGAAAAACAGCCAGTCCCCAAAGGTTACAAACTGTATGGTTCTGTTTATATAACATTTTTAAAAAATGACAACATTTTAGAAGTGGAGAAGAGATTAGTGATATCCCGGGTTTAGGGACAGAGTGGCGGGGTAGGCAGAAAGGAGATGGGTGTGGTTAAAAAAAGGTTATACAGCAGATTCATGTAATGATAAAACTATTGATATCTTGATTATAGTAGTGGACATGTGAAACTCTACATGTGATAAAATTGTATAGGACTAAATACACTCACAAATACAAATCAAATTTGGGAGATCTGTGGGTTATGTGAATATCAATACTCTGGTTGTGATATTATAATAGTTTTGAAAAATGTTACCATTGGGGGAATTTAGGAACATATATATGGGAATTCTCTGTATTATTTCTTAAAATTGCATGTGAATTTACATTTGTCTCACACAAATTTCAATTAAATAAAAGGTATTCCTTCAGATAAGCAAGTTAAAAAAAAACCTGTTAGTATTTTTCTTTTGTCGAAATGGACGAAACAATGTTTTTGTTACTCCTATTTTGGTGAGAATAGAGTTAAGTGGACACTTTTGCATACTGTTCTTCTGGGAGTATGAATTGCTACACTATTGAAAATAATTTTACATATTAAAATCTTTTGACCCTATTATTTCACACCCATGAAATTGTCCTAGAAAATATCCAGAGATATGAATTAAATTTATGAAAAAATATTTTTACTGTAGCATACAGTTTAGTGTAGTATTACAGGAGCAAGGAAACCAAATATAACTCACATAATAAAAGTTTTTTTTCTGTTTCATTAACATTGTATTTCCTAAAAATATTTAATTGGAAAAAAGTGCTTATCACATAATATTTAGTACAAAATGTAAGATAATGTTATTTTTCATAGCAGAAACCCCATATGTATGTATTTACCTGAGTCTAATACTTATTATCTGTGTGATCTTGCAGGATAAATTGCTAATCCTCTCTGTGGACCTCTTATCTGTACTATAGGCATAGAAGTACCAAATCATCCTTTTTTTTGGTTTAGATAAATAATTAAAATTTCTTTAAGACTATCCTTACACAGAAATTTTAGTTGATGTTAAACAGCAGTTTTAACTGGGCAGTAATACCACCCATCTTTTCACACTTCTGAATTTTAAAGCTCCTCCACAATGCTCATGTGACACTTTGTATTTTAAAAATAATGTTATACACATACTATAAAGTGTTTAATTTAAGCTTACTCTTACTCCGATCATGACTATTTGCTACTGATGCTTGTTTTACACACCAAATACCTACACCTAGTCCATTTCTGAGAACAACTTTGCAAACTTGCGTCTAACCAAAAATTTCCTTAGAGATCTTCTTGGAAAGTGAGAGAATCTTTCAACTGAGTATTTAAATTTTTTGTTTTAATTATGAGCAATTTTAGGGATAATAATTAAGAAATATAATTTGATCTTGAAAAGCAGACATAACATGTTGAGAATTATTTACTGTTCATTTTGCAGTAGATAATTCACTTCTAGGAAAATCACTCACTGATGTAACCATGAAATAAATAACATATGCTGGTTCTTTGGAAAAGACTGAGATATTGGTGACTAGAGTTGACCACCACATCTATTCACTGGGTCATGTTCTGAAGAATTTAGTCATTCACTTATTTTTAGTGAGCTTTAGTTTACCTTAAAAATGGCAGCCATTATTATAGCAGCCATAGAAAATTCTGTAAACCTGAAGCATTGCAGCCCTGGCAGAGAAAAGGGTGAGCTTGAGAGCCAAAACACAGAACGCACATGAAACAGTGGACTAGCTCATCCAGGTACTCTAACCTAATTGATCTCATTTTATCCACCAAGCTGTCCATCAATCTATCAGTCTATCTTTAATCCTTCACCCAAACTTAAGATCCTGTGAAAAATGGCAATTGCAACATTAGGTTTCTAAAGGTTAGAAATATATAATATTTAATAATTGCTTTTTTTTAGTCATTTTTTTCTCTTTTTTAGTCATTCTCCTTTTCTCTTTAAAAAGCTTTGAGGGTTTTCTTCAATATTTTATAACTGGAATTCTTGGGATAATCTAGTTACCTATGCATGTCAACAAAGTGTTTGCAGAAATACAGCTTTTAAGAAGAATATGTTTTTGGAGAATTATGATTGTTTTCTGTCTCTATTCATTCTTTCTCTGTGTTCATTCAGGAACATAAAATCTATGTTCCTCTAGGTAAATCAATAGTGCTTGCCACTAATGTTTCTCCTTACCAACTTTTAAGAAGATATTAAAAGAGCTTGAATTTATTAGCTTCCCATTTTTATTTCTAATATAGAACAGTTATTTATAATTTCAAAGAAAATTCTAATGTCTCTTAAACATTTGGAAATATGCTAAATCTCATTCACAATAAGAAAAAAAAGAAGGCAAGTTAAAAATTAAATACTCATATACCATTTTTAAACCCTCAGATTTGCAAAGATGAGACAGTTGTAGAACACTCTGCTCACCGGGCTGCAGGGGATACAAACAGGCCATTATATAGTACTGGTGTGAGAATGAACTGGTATAATTTTATTGTGGGCAATTTGGCAATATCTGTCAAAACTAACTAATATACCTAAACTTAATCCAACAATTTTATCCCCAGGAATTTATCCCAGATACACTTGGGTATGTGGAAGGTGAGCATATAAAGTAAGTCATCACAGCATCATTTTTAATGGCAAAAGATTAAACAAAACAGTGACTAGATAAATGATGGTACATCCATAAAATGGAACCCTATGTAGCTGAAACACAAGAGAGCTTTATATTTGCTTTGTGGATAACCTACAAGCTATTGTTATGTAGACAAAGCAAAAGTACAGGACTTTAGGAGGAGTCTGCAGTGTATTTGCTTTTGACTAATAGAGTCATAAAATATCTCTGGAGGAAATGATAAAATGGTTTCTCTCTGTGAGGGTACTACTGGCAGGAGAATAAGGAATAAGACTTTTTAAAAGGTCTCTTGCACCTTTTGAATTTTAAACTATGTGAACATATCACCTAATCAGAGAATAAATTAATATAATACTTAATTTATGCATATATATAGTTTATAATTGATGGAACTGCTTGAAACAAACTTTTTCCCTGTTATAGAGTTAATTTTTTCCAATATCTTCCTTAAAAAAGCAAGATGCCATATAATTTTGTGATGAGAAATTATTCCTAAAACTTCACAGAGGAGAATTGAGCTCTACAGTCTTGTAGTCCTTTTATTGTTTTTAGCCATATGTGAAAAAAATATAAACACATAAATAAATGAAACCCTTCCTCCTACCCCTTCTTCCTCTCCCTCCCTTTCTTTTTCCTTTTTGTCCTCTTTATTATTCTTATTCTGTTCTTGATTAGCTTTCCCATAGCACTGATTGAAGGATTCTCAAAATATATTCACCAAAATACGGATACATGAATGGCTCATGTGCATTAATATTTATATATTTGTTTAAATTGTGTTTCCATGCTCAGATAAATAGAAACAAGACTAAAGTGCCTTTCTGCACATATCAACCTTGTTGTAGTAGGGAGTTTATTCGTTCTTGGCTTAGTTTCATTTGTGAACTTTCTTTTTTAATATGGGGATTAGTCCACTTTGCCAAGGGGCTGTGTGCCCTATATATGTATCAGCCCATTCCACTAATTTTTGCTATCAATTTTATAGAAGATAAAGAAAAAAGGAGCTTCAACCACTTAGCCTCAGAATGCCATCTTGATCCAGCTCAAAATACAGTATTTCCATATTTAATTAATCTTCTGCTTTATAGTGTGATAACCCAATCTTAAAACTGATTATACACTCTTGAACATGCTTTCAGGACTCCATAAAATAATTATATTTTCAAACATGCAGTTTTGGCAAATAGTCAAAATTGCTTCTCAACCTCCCGTAAGGAACTGTCCAAGAAGGCTGGAATCCCATGTGCTTGATGACTTCAGAGTGGGGAGGGAGGTGGTCATCAGACTTCACTTGCCTTCTCCGTTTTTCTTCCAGCCTCCCCTTCTCTTGCTGCGCCTCCACCAGGAGCGACCCATTTATGTTCTTTATACCTGAGAGGCCAGCCTTCCACTGTGGGCAAATATAGGGAGAATGTAATGCAAGTCTGGCTTAGCATATTCACAATGGATCAGGCTTTCCCTATGAAACACTAACACATCTCAATAAAAAAAAAAAAAAAAACAGAATACAAGACAAAGTAAATACTATTCCCTTTTGCCCAAAACAAAAGGACAGCAATAATTTTTAGGGCACAGTGTTTAGAGAAACTTTGCAAGAATCGTGTTGACCTTGTGGCATTACACCTAAATCAGTATTAATAGCACCTTACCTTGTTTTCAGCTACTAAGGATCAAAATGTAACTCGAGCAAGCATTTAATCCCCTGATCAGAAGTTTGACCCAGAGCTCTTAAAAACCATACTTGAGTCTTAAAAATTGTTTTCTTGCATCTGGTCAGAAAAAAGGTGCTCTCTCTCTCTGGGGCCTCTCCTGGTCCATTCAGTATTTAGTTGGCTTTTGGTTTATCACCAGTGGTGGTTCTCATGTCTCCCCTCCCTACTAGAATATGGGCAAGCTGAGGGCAAGGGCTATGCTGTTTCTCTCTTTATACCCCAGAGCTTCTCTCAGGGGACCTGGCACATAGTTTTTACAGTTAAGGTTCATTTGATTGAAGTGAATGTTGAGTGACACTTTGGTTAGGCAGATGTAAGCAGCTAGCGGGGGAAAAAGGTGGGAAGGGATAAGCTAAGTATGAAATATCAGTTGGTTGTATGTTGCATATATTAAGTTCCAGCTTCAAGTGTCATAATCCAGAACGATGTTGGTCACCTCCCTGTGTGTCTGTGAGAAGAGATGCTACTGACTTGGTCACCTGTCTGCCTCTTAGGCTGACTAGGCAGGCCACTGGAGGATGTAACAAGCCCCGACTTCTTCAACCCCGTGTGTGTGTGTGTGTGTGTGTGTCCGTCCGGGCACTCACTTGGTAGAGAAGAGTGACAATCCTGTTTTTTCATGGGTATAGGGCATTTCATAGTTTATGAAGTGCATCTGTGCTTGCTCATGATCATATTTGATTTCAAAACAATATGAAAATAACTTTGCTAGTTTATAATTAAGTAAGTGAGCTCCAGAGCTGTTAAATGACTTGCCCAGGTTCTCCCAGTTAGTAAGGGCCTCTGGATCTGTTACTCTGAAGGAAAGGGAAGAATGGCATTTCAGAATTAGCAGGAGACCTTCGAACCCCACGTATGTGCCCCCCTCAGTGGTGGCTCCTCCCTCTTGTCCCTCATCACTGTTTCCAGGAGACCATGTTGCATCTTGGGTGTTTTAGGAGGGAGTGAAGATTGAAAACCTCTGACCCAATGATTGGACTCCAAGTTCCATGCTTTGTGCTCAGAGCATTGTCTACCAAATAACTTAGCTATTGTCTCATCCCTTAGGCAGTAATGCTAAAGAGTGGCTCCTGGGGAGCCTGAAAGGAGCACTCTGCTAGGTTGCACAGTTCCAGGCTGCCCTGTTCCCCTTTGTACTGTTCCACAGCCTTCCTGTCTTTCGGTTGCTGCATTTTGTCCAGTGCCCTTGGCCTGCAGGAGGGCATGCTGTGCGACATGATGACATCTACATGCCAGCTGGCACAAGGAAGCCATGCTGTGCATATTTATTTGTGCCAATGCTACTTGACAATAGTAAGATTTAGAATTTGGCTTGCATTTGGGAAGGAATTGGCAAGGAGGCCTTTTTCTCAGTGGGCTACTCACCAACCACTGCAAAGATACGACCTTTCACTCCTAGTCAGCTACAATGCTCTTCATGGAAGCAGGCAATATTTGGCTTCTCTGCTCAGAATTAATATTTGGGATAGAAAATATGTACCCATTTTCCTATTTCCCTACAGAGAATTTGCAAGCATATCATCTCTAATATTGGCAGTGGAGTGCAGTATCAACACCTTGCCAATTTTTCCAGATTTTTTGAAGTCCTTTCTGGTTCTCTCTCTCTCTCTCTCTCTTTTTTTTTAAGTATAGTTGATATACAGTATTATATTGGTTTCAAGTATACAACACTGGTCTGAGATTATGATTCTTGGGGCTGGAGATAGGAGATTTTGTGTGTGTGTGTGTCTTTTTTCTTTGTTTGTATTTGGTTTTTACCTAAGATCTTATCTACTTATTTTCCTTAACCTTGCTACTTCCCCAAACTGGAGACACACTTTTCCCACCAGTAAGAATAGCTGTTTTGTGACAGGCTCTATGCACCATGAGTTATCTGCTTCATCTCTAATCTTTAAAACAGCTCTGCAGTGTGGGCACTATTAGTCCCAAAACCTAGTGGGGAAAATGAGGGATTACATACTATATTCTCTAAGGCCACCGAGCAGAACTTGAGCTCCAACCCTCTTCTGGTCGGGTTTCAAAGCCCATACTCATCATATGCAATAGTGGGTAGCTAAACTGCACAGTAACTTGGTTCTAAAATAGATAACAATTTCTGATACTATTTCAACCTGCTAGCCATTGGAGAAAACTCTTAGCATTTGGGGGAAAGAAATTTCTCTATAAAAATTAACTACTAAATGCAGGCAGAAAATATGAGGGGAAAGTGCGCAGATTATTTTGAGAGTGGGTAAAAACAAAAGCTATGGTTGGCTTTAAAGTGAACAATGGATTGCTTTGAAGAGAATGTTAGGCTTAAGAGAGGGGGTGTTTGAAATCTTCAAGTCATGTATAATATATTTCCTTTGTTTACCTGACCAGAAATATTAAATTAATATGTAAGAGTCAGATGGTGCTGGGAGTCCAACCCCCAACCTTACAGATAGGGGCTGAGAAAGGCAGGGGGTACTTCTGGAGCCCATTATTGTTGGAGGACCTACAACCTGCGCCTCCTCATCTTGAGCCCAGTGGTCTGTTGTGGGATGCTGGGGTAGAATTTTGAAGCAGACATCCCAGCTTTTTTGGCTTGTCTCAAAGGTGGATGCAGAGTCCACCACACTGATCTGGAGTTTCAGCTAACTGTGTGGCAATTTAGACATTTTCGCCTAAAAATACATCTGGAAAAACTTTTGGACCAAATAGACATTGTAAATAAAATATAAATGTGGGGCTCATAGACTGAAGTTCCCTGTGAATGATACACAAGAGAGAACAGTCCCCTGGGTTTTGAGTGACAGTGTGGCCTCTCCTATTGGCAGCTTGTCAGGCGGGGAGCTTGGGCAGCAGGTTGGAAGCATGCTGTCTGGCCTCGGCAGGGTGGCACTTCTCCTGCTGTATGGTCTTTATGCAGAGCACACACCAAGCAAATGATTCTCAGCAGGAAGGATGCAGCTTACTTCTTGTGTATTACACCCATTGGGGTAGATAAAATATGGGTCCTGGGAGCTTTTCTGGCCAACTCCCCAGTTACCACAAGGAGTGCTTATAAAGAAGAAGAATGTGAGCCCTTTTTTAGTTTGTTGAAACCTTGAAATGTTTTTTTGGCTTTAAGTATGTACATGTGTGTGTGTGAGAGAGAGAGAAAGAGAGATAGAGAATGTTGATTTAATCTTGTTGCACTGAATCATGAATTTTTTTCTGAATTCAAAGCCAGAACAAATCTTCATGTCTCCCTCACCTAGAGGCACGGGATGGGATGGGCAAATATGAAGTGGTAACAGGAAGCAGGTGCCACGGAGAGGTCAGGGTAGATATGAGTGCTCAGAAGAAGAGCTCTATTAAACTCTTCCCCCCACCCATTGACCATAAAGAACCACAGAATATCCAAATCTGAAACAATCAATGGGTTTTTCAATAAATTTTTTCTGTCCTCCCAACATACCTCAACCACCTCTCCCAATAGTTATAGAGACTTGCCTAGTTGGAACTGGCGGCTGATTATCCTGAATTGCTAAACTCCATTCCTCTGCTCCTGCTAAAAAATCACCCAGCTGGAGACAGATTTCCAATTTAGAATATGACAAAAGAAAGCATAGCTCTAAGAAATATTCCCAGTTTCTTCTTCAAAATGATGATTATTCCAAAATAAGTTTGGAGTAGAACAATTTATTTAAAATGTCTCACATGATGATGAAATTAAGCAAGCAAATCTAAAGGATTTGCCATAAGCAAGTGTCAGAACTGGGTTTTATATGTGAATACCAAAATCTCATGCCTGGATGGGAGGGGGAGGTAGTCACCCTCAAATTACACCATGCACGAAATTGCCAGTAAGACCTCTGAGGTAGATAAGGCCAGGGCCTTGACAGCAAGTCCTCAAAGATGTCAGCAGGAAGTGCTCAGAGGAAACTGGGCAAGAGTGACTGGTGGGGATGCCAGCAAAGGGCCAGCATACTTCCCTAGCCTCAGCCCACACCTGCCCCACACAAGCTCGGCCAGGTCCCCCTTGCCCACCTTGCTTGTACTGCACTCTGCTTCTGCACGTGTTTCCTCTGCCTGGAAATGTCTGTTCTCTTTTTGAGGCCCACCTCAAATGTCCCCTATTCCAGAAAGTCTCCTTCAGGAGGATGGAGGATTAAATTTCTCTCTCGTCTGTGATTCGAGATTATAGTTCTCTTTTTAGTAGTCAGCATTTTATATTATTTTTTAATTGTCTAGCTGTCTGTAACCTTTCAGGTCTTACCTGTGCATTCCCAGCCCATAGCAAGTGCTTCACACCTAGCAGGGTCTCCGTAACTTTTACTCATTTGAGGTCAATTTTTTAAACCGTTCTCAGACAAAGAGCAGATGAAGTTACGTGTGTGTGCATGTGGGTGCACGTTGGTGAGACAGTCAGGCTTTGATCCTGAACAGGCCTACCACTTTTGCCTTTGCAAACTGTGAATCAGATCTCAAAGCCTAAGCAGCTTTGAATGAGACTGAAACAAAGATTTTTGGAAGCTTCAATTTCTGGGCCAGAGGATTAGACAGAATATTTTTGGCTCCACTTCTGGGGAAAAGAATGTTCAAATTTATCATTAACATGCTGCCTTTCTTGTACTTCACCTATCTCTTCTCATCTTACTGTATGTCATACTTTGTAAGGTTTCTGTCTTTTTCTCCCTTTTGCTTTCTTCCTTCCTCCCTCCCTCCTTCCTTTCCTGTCTCTCCTTGCCTTCCTTTATTTCCTCCTTTCTTTCCTTCTTTTCCCTTCCTTCCCTCCTTCCTTCCTTCCTTCCTTCCCTCCTTCCCTCCCTCCCTCTTTCTTTTTCATTTTCTTTCTTTCTTACTCCTTCCCTCCCTACTTAGCAAAGGTAATTAATTTTTGAAACCCATCTATTTATCATCTTTCCTTACAAATGATGACATTTATTTGCCAAAATTGGATGGAGTCTAATCTAAGGTCATGTGTTGCACATTGAGTTCAGAGATGCCTAGGGATTTGTAATCCAATTCTAGCAGATTCTCTGCTCTATTTAGCTCAGTTTAGCATTTTGTTTTGAGTTCCTCAGCATGAGCTCTCTCCAAACAAAGCACGAGTGTTCTTCATAGCCTTGGTGATTACATGATAGAATCAGAAAAGAATAGAATAAGAAAGTATCTTGGCAGTCATCTCAATGAGTCTTCTGCAGTTCCTATGATAAGAATTTACTTACTGTCAATTTGACCACCTCCCCTAATAGTTACTTATTATCTTCCAAGTCCGCATATTGCTTTGTTAGTTAGATTCTTCTTTGCTCTCCTGGTTACACAAATGGAATCATATCTACATCAACAACCCAGATTTATTGTCTTTTCCCATATATCTGTTCCTAAAATGCCCAGACTGACCCCAGTACTCCCAGTGTTTCTGAGTGTGTCTGGATTATAGGTGGGGAGTAGTTCCAGAGTAGTTCATAAACCGCCATGTGAGTTTCAGACTCTGTTTTTCAACATCTTCCAGTTCTTCCTCTCTCCCTCCGGCTTCTCCTTGTCAGTGTCTTTCATCATAAAATCTCTACCAAAGTCATATGTAGTGGTTTCTGGGCCAGCACCACCAGTACCGCCTACGAGCTTATTTGAAATATGGACGCATGCAGTTGGATGAGCACTTTCATAAGATCCTCAGGTGAGTTGGAAGGACGTCCAAGTTTGAGGAGCATCGCTCTGTCTAGATGGCAACTCTGACACCTGTGGCCTGTTGACACCAATGCCAGGAGTAACAGGCATGCTGCTGGATGACTCCCAAAGCAGAAGCCCCTCCTCTCCAATGGAGCTGTTCATAAAAACTGTTCCTTCAGCTTCCCGCTCTCTCCCAGCTGCCTTCTTCAGAGACAGTCCAGAAAAGTAATCTATGTTTTTAAGCTGACACTATCGTGTCCTTGACAATTATTTTTTTCAAATTTCTCTTCAGGCTCCTACTATGTACATTACCCCTTCTCCTTCAAAAATCCATAAATCAAAAAGCCTACCCAGACATCAGTTCATGCCAACAGACCCTTATGGATTCACCAATTCTCAGTAATACATCACACACACATAAACAAGTGTAAGTTCTCTTTGGATTTAACTGGACCATCCCATACTACTTATATTTAAATGACATACACCATCCCAAAACTTCTCTATTTTCTAACTGCTGCCTTCTGGAGCCATGAAATAAATGCCTAAAATCTTTCTTTCATATAACTGCCTTTAAGTATTTGAAAAGTATTTTTGTGCCCCCTATCTCCCAAAACTTCTCATTTATAGCCTGAACATTTCCACCTCTTTCACTTTTTCTCATGTTTGTTTTTCAGTTATTTCCCCAGAATTTAGCTTAACACTCTAAGTACAGTTGGTACAGACTGATCACAAAATAAACTGATGACCATAGTGGGAGATAGTGGAAGGCAGCGAGTATGACAGAGGATATTCTCATAATTAATGAGACTGCACATGATGTAGCAGAAGACTTTTACTGACAGCCAAGCTGAAAATAATTCTGCTACTTTACTGCCTCTCATGTATCAAGCAGATGAGCTACTGATATTATCTTTGCAAAATATCATTGCTTACATCATCTCTTTTTCCAGTTTTTTTATATTCTAGATTTTATTTCTCAGAGTTCATTCTATGAATTCTTCAATAAAATTCTGGGAGTCTATTCTTCAAAGACTCTGGCTATTCAAGCTATTGAATATTACACACAATAAACTTAGGTACCATAAGAAGTCTGATGTGAGAATTGTGATGGCTGAAGCTTTTATAAATTGATATGGTGTATATCTAAGTAAGCAGTAAACTATCGTAGGATCATGGGCAAGAATCACCAATGATATTCTTCTGCTTCTCAAATTGTAGATCATAATGCTTAGAAGTAACAAAAACAAAGACAAAAATAACCCAACAATCATTAGTGATTTTTAAACTTTTCTGAGGCTGAGAAAATGTGGCACACTTTCTTTTCTTTGCCGACGATTCAGATAATCAAATACAACCTAAATTTATCCTTTCAGTAAAATTTGCTCCATTGGAAGAGTTTACATGTGGACAATTATACAATGTAGTAATCAATAGAGTACTTTTAAGGTTTTATGTGTTATATTTTAAAATATAAAATTTTTCTAAATATAAAACTAATAACTACTTATTATAGAAGTTTTAAAATAATTAGATAATCACAATAAAATTATCCATAATCTACTACTCTTAAAAATACTTAATATGTTGGTATACTATCTTCTATCCTCTTCTTTAACCAATGAAATATATGAACAGATACAAGGTGTGATTATTGGTGATATACAATTTTGTATTCTGCTTTTATCACCTGTCATATATCACCATGTTATTAAATGTTCCTTGGTTTAATTATTGCATATATTACAGCACACAAATATAACATAATTTATTTTACCATTCCATTATTGTTGGAATTTAGATCTTTTTTCTTAATTTTTTTCTGTTTACTGGGATGAGTATCTTTGTATGTAGTTTTTGTTACTTCTGTGATTTCCTCATGTTGGATTCTGTGAATTGGGATTAATGAGTTAGAAGTTATGGACATATCATGCATATCATTTGAATGTATATGGTGTTTAGTTTGTCAGCTAATTAAAATGGCATTTAACAAATGCCACTTCAGCGGAATGGGTAGTGTGTGTGTGTGTGTGTGTGTGTGTGTGTGTGTGTGTGTGTGTGTGTATAGGAGGGAGGTAGAGAATTAGTTACGTATTTTTAAGGGAAGAAAAAAATCATTTGTTAGTAAATGATTCAAGACACTGCCAGTTAACTAATCAGAAACACTCTGAAAATATGATTTTTATAATGGGAAGTCTTAGTTCTGTAATTACAGAAAAGGGAGAATTCCCACCCATTTTGTTTCCTAGTAGAACACACACACACACACACACACACACACACACACACACACACACACACACACACACATTTAAGTGTGTAATTAGCAGTTCATTTTTCACAACACTAAGTATTTATATATTGAATAATCTTTTTAAAGTCCTTAAAGAAGGTTTATAATATTTTCCTCATGTCATAAAAGCAAAGACACAGAAATCTAGACTATAAACTCCATGAAGGCAGAGATGGAAGCTATTTTAGCAAGTCTGTCTTGGCACCCAGTAGAGCTCTTGGTGCATGGAGTGGACACAACAGATACTTTAACAGTATAGAGAATCTCCTTCTTGTAATTATATGAGTGAAAAGATAGATGTGGTCAGGATAATTACATTGTTGTAAAAATTTCTTAGTGGAGAGCAATATAATGGAAGAAAAAAAATCTCTGTAAATAAATAAACAAAAGATCAGTCTTAATTTGAGGTCAAAGGCAAGAAGTGCTCCTTTATTTAGCATTTGGGATAAATGGAATTGAGGAATGTCCAGGAACTCACAGAAAACCTTTATCTCTCTCACTTTTCAAAGGCAAGTTAATGAAACTCTATTGGCAGAAGTCTCTCTGTTTTCCCTCTTATTCTTAATACAGCATGGAGAATATTCAGGAACACTTTTAAAGTGTTTTCTTTTAAAATTTAATCTGGCAGTACTGGAAAAAAATGAATTTTACTTAAAAAAATAAATTAACATCTATAGCAACATGAGGAAAATATATTTTGCTCTGTCAATCAATTCGAGGTAATGAAAAATTTTAAGGAATAGTACAGGTAAAGACAGACAATTTAAGTTAAACTAAATAGTCTCTCTTTCCTGAACTGGTACAAATCCTTTCCAGCCATCACTGAAGTGTTTTATGGGTTAAAAAGTGCCCAGGGGCTATAGGCTTCTCGCTTCTTGTCACTTTAAGCATTCTAAGTACTAAGACTTTCATTGCCAGCATCTTCATTTTAGTCTAGATCTAGAAATATAAGGGTCGGTGAACACAAAAGCTACACAGGAAATTATTTTAGCTTTACCCACTGTGAATATTGACCCTTAGGGAGAAAAATCCTTAAAATGCAGTTTACAAAATACAAAAAGCAAGGGGGAAAGAACACTTTAGAAATGGATTGATCTGTAGTAGGGAATGCATGGAGGCCCACATTAACATTTTCTCATCCCCTGTACTCTGGGAGCAAGCCCCAGTGTTTGGGGGAGGTAAACAATACTGCAGTAGTGGGGAGCAGTGGGGAAAGAGGGGTGCTAGGATGCCAGGGAACCACATACCACTGTGACTTTGATCCAGTACATAACCCATCATCATTCCAAGGCTGATCATTCTTGCTACTGATAAATGAATTAATTTACATTACTTCATTTAATGGCCTTATTACAATTGTAAATTTATAAGTAATGTTTGGAACCTTATGCATAATTACTGAGAAACAATTTGCATTTTTAAGCCTGCACACAGTGCTGGAATTTTACTCATAAAAGATTCCGTTTTGGATGTTTCCAGTCATATGAGTATCAGTGGCAATGTGTCAATGTGTCATTGAGATTGTCTGTCCAGTGCACGTGGGGTCATTCATCCTCTACTTCCCTTATTGGAAGAATGATTGGGGAAATTGCTCCACACCTGACTTTTCTTTGAGTAAGTTCTAACTCTTGGCAAATATTTGTAAATCTCTGAAAAATTTCATTGAAAGTCTACGGATCAAAGAGCACTTGTTCCACAGAAGGGTCATTTATTGTACGTTTATCTGTTGCATGTATTTGGAACCCAAACTCCTGATCCAGTCAGATCAGAAGAAATGAAGTGGGTCCCATATTGTTTTGATCTTAGTTTCCAGTGTCAAATTTGTGCAGTAAACACCTTCTCATCACTCTGTTCTAGAAACATAAAGCAGAGCAAGATACCTGTGGTGCATCTGTGAGGAGGTTGTCTATGTTACTTACTTTACCATAAAAGCCATTAATATAAAAATGCTCAAAATTAGAAAGAGCTTGGGAGCAGTCAATAAGGCACAAATTGCACAGTAAAGTTACTAATCTCCTTCCTGAGAAATTTTTCAGCAAGGAAACTCTACAAAGAAAGTCTTCAAGGAATAATTGACTTCCACAAGCTTTCTACTGGTGAGCAAAAAATTTTTTTGCTTGGGAGTAAAAACAAAACAAAACAAAACAAAACAAACAAAATAGATCAGCACAAGAGCAGAAAGCAGAAGGAATACATTTTCTCAGCAAGAAAAATGTGCAGGAAAGGTCACTATCTCATGTTTTCAGTATAATTTGCTTATCTTATAGTTCTTGGTTTCTGAAGTATTTTATCAGCATTAATTAGTTTTTTTTCTTTAAAAAATTCTGGGAACATTTCTTTAAACATCTGAATAATGATGCCAATTTAAAATGCAGGGTAATATCTAGGCAGCAAGTTGCATGTTCCTTGGAAGAGAGGTATAAAGAAAACTGATTTCTATTTATTTGGCATCCATTAAAAGCATCACAAATTATTGGCTTTAAATTGCCTTACTGTTTTCTGTTCCAAAACTAATATGTGTTTACTATAGAAGATTTAAGAAATAATAAAACGAGTAAAAGAAGAACATAGCACTCTTAATCCACAGATACAACCTTTTATGTCTTACTTTGTATTGTATTATAAGTACCTTTGTAGCTTCCACTCAAAAAATTTTTTCTTATTGTATGATGAACACCTTTTCTATATTTCTAATTCAGCAAAGTGTTCCAACATCTAGATCCACCACAATTTATTTTCGTGGTCTCCTTTGTTAATCACCTGTTTGCTTATTTTTGTTTAGGAAGCACAGTTTTGGTTGGATAAAAAGTCAGGCAGGCCAACACACTTATGGAATTCAGATAATGCCCATTACAAACCCTAACTTAGTAGGATAAAGCAACACTTGACTTTTCTCTCTTCCAAATGATTTAAAAGACAGACAAAGGAAACCTTGCATGAACTCAATAAATTAACAATTGCAAAAGGCTGGTCCAAAAATGCAGGGGGAAATAAAAATTAGGTATGTGGGAGTATCCCCAGGGAAAAGTTGTGGAAGGCAAACCAGGACACACTTTATTCAGTCCCTTTAAGCATTTTTTAAAAAATGCAGCCATTAGTCTATTTCTCTGGTTGGTTTGTTTTCAGGGCAAAGACTGGCTTTGGTTGTATCTCTGCCTGGTTGAGATAAATGGGCAGATGCAGAGCTATGTGGTGGCATGAAGCCCGGGTGTGACTGTAATCCCAGAGACCCTGATGGCTGTTGACAGGGGTTAAACTGAAGAAAGACTCCTCCGAGGGTCTCTTCCTCATCTCCTTTAACTCACTTGAGTGCAAAGAGATTTCCTGGGACACTGAATCTCCAAGAAGCAGAATGGGGAGTAAATAATTACCCAGATTTACTCAAACTTGAGACACTGGTTTCCCGAAACTCAGCTGTTCACATTTCACAAATGATTACTAGTTTTTAGGACACAGTTTGAGGAACACTGCTCTGACTAGAAGTGATTACTCTCTCGTACCCTCAGCACTTGTGTCTGTTTTTCCCTTAGTATCTACCCCTTCTCTACACAGCAGTGGTAAAACCTGGGATGAACATTAGAATCACCTCAGAAGGATTTAAAAACTCCGCCCTGCTCTTCAGATTTTCTGGAAGTGAGCCCCTGGCATTGGTTTGTTTTAAGTGATTTTCTTGTGCAGCTTTTTAAGAACTACTGGCTGATAGTATGCTTTTTCTTTATGTATTTTGGGAGTGTGTTTAGTCTAGCTTCAGATCACTTTAAGGCTGATTCAGAGACCTTGCAGATAGTAGGGTCTCAGTAAATATTTTGTTGAATGAATGACTGCAAGCCTGAAACATATGCTGCAGTAAATACGGAAGTGATGTCTAATATCAGAGATAGGCAAACGATCTCTGATGGCTGCTTCCTTTTCTTACTCATGGATATAAAAGATAGGAATAATTTCAGTAAGTAACCAGAAATGCTTCCTAAAGATACTCTGATCTTTTAGAGGCCTGAAGAATTTTACATTTTTCTCCACAAGCAAAGCAGAATCCTCCTAAAACCTTTAGGTATGACATTACCTGGGAGAGAGGGTTTTTTTTTCTTCCTTCTTTCCTTTTTACCTTCCATAGCTCATTAGTGTTTACTGTATGATGGACACTATTTTAGACTTTGAAAATATGCCAGTGAATAAATCAGAGAAAAGTCCTGGTCCTTACAGAAGTCCCAATCTAGTTGGGGAAAACAATATGTATGTAGGATGATGATAAGGCCTAAAGAGGAAAATAGAGCTGGAAAGGGGATAGGAGTGGAGTGAGGCTGCAATTTTTGGACGGGCTAATTTAGGCCTTACTGAGAAGGTGATATTTGAGAAAACAAGGGCAGGAGATGAAGGAATATCTGGGGGACAAGTTTGCCAGGTCACGGGAACCGCAAGGGCAGAGGCCCTGGGGTATGAGCACACACCTGGTGCACTCCAGGAGTAGCCAGGAGGCAGTAGTAGGAGATAAGGCCAGAGGAGACATGGAGAGGTCAGATCTTGTGGGGCCTTGTGGGGTATAGTATGGACATTGTCTTTAATTCTTAAAGAGATGGAAAACCATTGGGGGTTAGGAGCCACAGCATGACCAGACGACCTTTTAACAGGATCACTCTGGTTGCCATGTTGAATACACAGAAGAGGATAATGGGTGGAAACAAGGAGACCAGTTAGGAAGCATTTGCAGCAATCCAGAGGAGATGATGTTGGTTTGTACCAGAATGTTAAGGGTGGGAGATAATGTTCAGAGTTGAACCGATTTCCTCTTACATTGATGGACCAATGTCGTAAGACTGGAGAGAACACGCAATTTTCTCTCTGGACTTATGTTGTAACAATGCTAATCTTCAGATTTTCTTGGAGCCCAGTATGAACTTTAATGATTTCTTCTTTACAATTGCAAACAATGGAAAATAAGAGGAAAAACATGATTTGTTTTTAACAAGTACTCAGTTTCTATTTCTTGGATGCTTTTCTTATGGAAAAGCCAAAGGAGGGATTTCTGTACCCAGCAGAGAGTGGGAATAGATGAGTTTGAATATTCCTTCTAATACTGAGGTTCTATGATTTTGTGAGTCTTAATAACCAAAAATTATCTGGATATGCAAGGACTGAAAACTTACATGTGATAGTGGCACAAAGTGGCACAGTAAGTTGGAAATGAGTCCTAATGATCGTGGATGATACTGGAAAGACTTTACAGCACCCAGCACAGGCACTGCCCAGTCAGAACAGATGCCCACTGAAAACTCCAGGTACAGCCATGCCTCTAACTGGATATTGGTTCTGCTTATGCTTGGGTGTGAATTAAGCCATACCTTAGCAGGCATGATTTGACCAAAGTCCATGGACGTTTAAGCCAATTCAACTGAGCAAGTATAGTGAACACAGATTTTGTGCCTAGGTCTGTGTCTGGCACTGTGAGAGGAATATGAAGGAAATATAAGATACAGTTGTGCTCTGAGTGCTTTTAATCCATTTTGAAAGACTTCACTTTGCATTCAGAACAAATAGAAGATCATGCAACATACGATGCAGTAACAGTTTTATAGACTCTTGGCCTCCCAACACTTTACCCGCACCTTAGTGGTGTCCTTGCTGAGCCTTCAGAGTAGTGTAATAAAAGAACAAAAACAAGCTGGCTTGCAAGGTTTTAGGGAATGTGGTTGACCTCATTATGCTTGTAGACATCATGGGAGCAGAAGCCCCATGTCTGACACCAGCATTCATCCCACTAACTTAGACAGCAGCCACACATGCACATGACTCCCTTCTAGTTCAGGTGCTTCCCAGTGCTACAAGCACCAGCCATCACAGGATGGAGATAGGAGATAAGGGTAAAGAGAGTGGGAGGACAGTCCTGTAAATGCAGCCTTTCCACACGCTTCACCCCCAAGTTATGATTAGCTTTGGGCAAATCTTTATTGTGTGGGATCTGATCAAGTTTGCTCAAAGGCTGTGTGAGCATCACCCATTCAGCACTTGAAGTGGGTACCTGGGTCAAGGGTCTGACTACTGTCCAGAATCAAGACACCAGGCCAATATCACAAATAGAGAGCTCACAGAATTTTAGTTTATGTGACCTATTTATACCCCAGTTGTTAAAAGGAGCCTAGGAACAGGAGCGAGTGATAAAAGCTGGATCCAGTAGGAACACAGAACTCCCAAAGTAAGCTAACTACAGATTCTGTCCCTTTAGCTGATACCCATTATAGCTCAGCCCAATGCCTCTTTTAGTATCTTCCTCTTCGGCCTGCCTCGCTAAGCTGGTTAAGTGCCAGAAGATGTGGAGCTGACCATGCCATAAT
The DNA here is from genome assembly GCF_030020395.1 of Manis pentadactyla. NCBI lineage: Eukaryota > Metazoa > Chordata > Mammalia > Pholidota > Manidae > Manis > Manis pentadactyla. Next base: position 121,548,042 of record NC_080019.1, on the reverse strand, counting down.
GGGCTGCTTCTGCATTACATCTCACAGAGCTGGTAAATTTAGACAACCTAAAGAGCCATGTTTTGTCTGTATGCTTATCAAATTGGCATAAGGGTTAGAGACTTAAAACTGGGACCTAGATTCTCCCAGAGGGCTGAGTTATTTAATCATTGGCAATTCTGAGGTTCACAGTAAAGAGAAATAATGGAATTACCTGCTTCTAGTTGTAAAAGCATCTTCACAGAAGGCCAAAAGGAATTGGCAGCTTTTTCTGTTTACTGGGTGGTCTGGGCACTGCCCAACATGAACTATTTATTTGACCAGAAATGTGAGAGAATTCTGTCATAGGAGAATAGGTTCTGTACAAATCTAAAAGGAGGGCTGTGCATCTTCCTGATGGCTCCTTAAAAGGGGAGAAAGCATCAAATTTGGTATATATTCCTCTCCTTCTGGTAAATACTCCTCCACAAAGCTATGGATATGGAGTCATGTTCTGATTCTTGCTTCTAAGACCTACTAAGAGTGTGACTTGGGCAAATTATTTGTTCCTTGGTGCCTCGGTTTCCTCATCTATAAAATGGGGATAGTAATGGCATCTCCCTGGCAAGGTTGCTGTAAGGCTGAATTAAGTCTCTTTGCAATGGTGACTAGCTTAGACCAAGTGCTCAGGGAATGTTAACTATTCTTATTTGCTGGTGTTCTGGGGATCTGACAAGAAAATTTCCACCAACAAAAGGTTTATGTTTTTTTCCTTTTTTTGAATTGTCACAGTCCTATTGAAATAGATGAAGAGCCTAAATAAAATGATGCCTACACTGGAGTAACAAGAGTAATAGCATTTTTTAAAGTAATGGATTGAAAATGAAGAAAATCTTTTACTCCAACAGAAAAACTAGTATATTTGGGGAGTGTGCTATGTGTCAGGCATGCATAAAAGCAACCATGTCACATTTAGCCGCCCCTCACCCTGGTGTTGCTCTCTGCTTTTTATAAGGAAATGAGCTCAGGGAGTGGCAGGTGGGAAACTGACGTCTGACATCTCTGAAACCCTTTCTCTTCCACTGACTCCAATACCACCATTCCTCCCTTCTCCCCATCTTGTTCCAAGCCTTGATTTCCTCTGTGTGATGTTGAGACACCCCCTCTTGGTGCTCCCTCTTAGTGGAGCTGCTCCCCTGACACTGTCCCTGAGGTCCCTGAGAGGGCCACCCTGGACACAGGTGGGTTCATGGGGACAGCTGTGAGCTGTGGCAGACTGCTATGGCTTTTTTCCCAACCTTAGTCAAATAGCAGGCTTATGTCCAATAGCCAATGGGTAACAAATGACTCACTCTGTGGTTCCACAATGAAAACATTTCAAAAGTTGTGAAGAAGCAGTCAGAAGGGGAAAGGCAAAACTGTGGCCAAAGATGTGTCTGCATGCGGACGTGTGTGTGTGTATGTGCTGTCCTTGAAGCTGTGTCTTTGCATTCTTATTACATTCCAGGAGCAAACATTTGTATTGGCATAGTTTAGTCTGCTTGCTACTGAGATTGCTCTAGGATATAGCCCACTGTGGGAGAGGAAGATTTATACTCCTGAGTCAGAAGGAACACTGAAGTTACCCGGGGGGAAGGTCCTGGTCGGAAGCTGTTTGGTGACCTGGACCTGGGAATGGCACAGATCTGTTCCAATTTTTGCTGTTTTTAAATAATTGTATGACCTTGGACAGTTTATGTAACTTCTTAAGCCTCATTTCTTCCTGTGTAAAAGGAGAATAACCATATCTTGTTATAGGTTGCCTCTGATGATCTGTAAGGTAATAAGACTTGAATACCTGGCACATAAATTAAGTAGTGGGAAGTGAATGGCAGTTATTCCTCATGTTAACTGGTTTAACTAGAAAAGCTAGATATTCATAAGCAGCAGTGCTTTTCCTGGACACACACAGTAGGGTCTTAGATCCTCTCCTTTGGAAGTACCTACTGAAATTTTACCCTCTAGAAACTGAGCTGTACACACACTCTGGCAGCGACCTGTGCGCCCGTCAGATCAGACACTTCTCAACCTCATTTAACTCAACTTCACACCTGTGAGACTGTGCGTAACCTTCAATATGTCCTCAGATACAACATGAGCTGAAGATGCAAGGAAAGAGGTAAGGGATAGGCTTGGATAGCTGGCTACTTCTCGTCATTCAAGCTTTGCACAAATACCACGTCTTCAGAGGGAGCTTCCTCACCACAGTTTCTTTCTTTTTTTTTTTTAATTAAGGTATGATTGATAACGTTCTTATGAAGGTTTCACATGAAAAAACAATGTGGTTACTACATTTACCCATATTATCAAGTCCTCACCCATACCCCAATGCAGTCACTGTCCATCAGTGCAGCAAGTTGCCAGAGATCCACTATGTCCCTTCTCTGTGATACACTGTTCTCCCCATGGTCCCCCACACCATGTGTACTAAACATAATACCCCTCAGTCCCCTTCTCCCTCCCTCCCCACCTGCCCTCCCACACCCCTCCCCTTTGGTAACCACTAGTTTATTCTTGGAGTCTCTGAGTCTGCTGCCATTTTGTTCCTTCAGTTTTGCCTCATTGTTATAGTCCACAAATGAGGGAAATCATTTGGCATTTGTCTTTCTCTGCCTAGCTTATTTCACTGAGCATAATGTCCTCCAGCTTCATCCATGTTGTTGCAAATGGTAGGATTTGTTTCTTTCTTATGGCTGAATAGTATTTCATTGTGTATATGCACCACATCTTCTTTATCCATTCATCTACTGATGGACACTTAGGTTGCTTCCATATCTTTGCTATTGTAGAAAGTGCTGCGATGAACATAGGGGTGCATATGTCTTTTTGAATCTGAGAACTTGTATTCTTTGGGTACATCCCAAGGAGTGGGATTCCAGGGTCAAATGGTATTTCTACTTTTAGTTTTTTGAGGAACCTCCATATTGCTTTCCACAATGGTTGAACTAGCTTACATTCCCACCAGCAGTGTAGGAAGGGTCCCCCTTTCTCCACATCCTCGCCAACATTTGTTGTTTTTAGTCTTTTTGATGCTGGCCATCCTTACTGGTGTGAGGTGATATCTCATTGTGCTTTTAATTTGCATTTTCCTGATGATTAGTGATGTGGAGCATCTTTTCATGTGGCTGTTGGCCATCTGAATTTCTTCTTTGGAGAACTGTCTCTTCATATCCTCTGCCCATTTGTTGATCGGGTTATTTGCTTTTTGGGTGCTGAGGTGTGTAAGTTCTTTATATATTTTGGATGTTAACCCCTTGTCAGATATGTCATTTACAAATATATTCTCCCATAATGTAGGATGCCTTTTTGTTTTGTTGATGATGTCCTTTGCCATACAAAAACTTTTTAGTTTGATGTAGTCCCATGAGTTCATTTTTGCTTTTGTTTCCCTTTCTCAAGGAGATGCATTCAGGAAAAAGTTGCTCATGCTTATATTCAGGAGATATTTGCCTATGTTGTCTTCTAAGAGTTTTATGGTTTCATGACTTACATTCAAGTCTTTAATCCATTTTGAGTTTACTTTTGTGTATGGGGTTAAACAATAATCCAGTTTCATTCTCTTGCATGTACCTGTCCAGTTTTGCCAACACCAGCTTTTGAAGAGGCTGTCATTTCCCCATTGGATGTCCATGGCTCCTTTATCATATATTAATTGACCACATATGGTTGGGTTTATATCAGGGCTTTCTAGTCTGTTACATTGGTCTATGGGTCTGTTCTTGTGCCAGTACTAAATTATCTTGATTACTGTGGCTTTGTAGTAGAGCTTGAAGTTGGGGAGCATAATTTTCCCTGCTTTATTCTTCCTTCTCAGGATTACTTTGGCTATTCAAGGTCTTTTGTGGTTCCATATGAATTTTAGGACGATTTTCTCCAGTTCATTTAAGAAAGCTGTTATTTTGATAGGAATTGCATTGAATCTATAGATTGCTTTAGGCAGGATGGCCATTTTGACAATATTAATTCTTCCTATCCATGAGCACGGGATGTGTTTCCATTTATTGGTATTTTCTTTAATTTCTCTCATGAGTGTCTCGTAGTTTTCAGAGTATAGGTCTTTCACTTCCTTGGTTAGGTTTATTCCTAGGTATTTAATTCTTTTTGATGTAATTGTGAATGGAATTGTTTTCCTGATTTCTCTCTCTGATAGCTCATTGTTAGTGTATAGGAATGCCACAGATTTCTGTGCATTAATTTTGTATCCTGCAACTTTGCTGAATTCAGATATTAGATCTAGTAGTTTTGGAATGGATTCTTTAGGGTTTTTTATGTATAATATCATGTCATCTGCAAACGGGAACAGTTTAACTTCTTCCTTGCCAATCTGGATGCCTTTTATTTTTTTGTGTTGTCTGATTGCCATAGCTAGGACCTCCAGTACTGTGTTGAATAGAAGTGGGGAGAGTGGGCATCCTTGTCTTGTTCCCGATCTTAAAGGAAAAGCTTTCAGCTTCTCAGTGTTAAGTATAATGTTGGCTGTGGGTTTGTCATATATGGCCTTTATTATGTCGAGGTACTTGCCCTCTATACCCATTTTGTGGAGAGTTTTTATCATGAATGGATGTTGAATTTTGTCAAATGCTTTTTCAGCATCTATGGAGATGATTATGTGGTTTTTGTCCTTCTTTTTGTTGATGTGGTGGATGATGTTGATGGATTTTTGAATGTTATACCATCCTTGCATCCCTGGAATAAATCCAACTTGATGATGATGGATGATCTTTTTGATGTATTTTTGAATTTGGTTTGCTAATATTTTGTTGAGTATTTTTGCATCTATGTTCATCAGGGATATTGGTCTTTAATTTCCTTTTTTTGTGGTGTCTTTGCCTGGTTTTAGTATTAGAGTGATGCTGGCCTCATAGAATGAGTTTGGAAGTATTCCCTCCTCTTCTATTTTTTGGAAAACTTTAAGGAGAATGGGTATTAGGTCTTCACTAAATGTTTGATAAAATTCAGCGGTGAAGCCATCTCTGACCACAATTTCTTAAGTACCTTTTACCACACCCACCTGCTTCCAGCTGCTCTCTCCCCTTTACTCTGCTTTATTTATTTGTTTTAAATATACTATTTTTTAGAGCAGTTTTCAGTTTGCAGCAAAATTGAGCATAAAGTACCAAGATTTCCCATATACCCCCTGGCCCCCATATATCACCTCCCCCGCTATTGATGTCCTGTACCTGATTGGGACAATTTTTGCAACTGACAAACTTACATTGATACAACATATCTATATTAAGGTTCACCCTTGGTGATGTACATTCCATTGATTTTGACAAATGTATGACATGCACCATGATGAATAGTATGCTGCCCTAAATGTCTGTGCTCTGCATATTCATTCCTCTCTCCCCTTTACCCCTGGCAACCACTGATCTTTTTACTGTCTCCATGGTTTTGCTTTTTCCAGAATGTCATGCAGTTAGATGCTTCATTTTTAAAAAACATTTATCACTATTTATGTGTTTTATTATTTATTGTTTTTCCCTCCCACTGGAATGTCAACTACATGGAAGCAGGGTCATTTTCTGACTTTTTAAACGTGGTATTTTTAGTGCTAGACTACTCCTAGTTCAGGATAGCCCTCAATAAATATATATTAGTTGGTAATGAGTAAATCTTTCTCTCATAAAAATTACTCCATCCTTCTGCTAAGGTTAGAAACTGTAATTGGAGACACACAAACAGCAATAATAATATTGGTTGTGATTTTTATGATACCGCAGATGTCAGGCATTATGCTATGTACTTTAAGCATATTATTTAATTTCAGCCTCATAATTACTTTCTGAGGTAGGTACAATTCAACAGGTAATATAGATTGTTAGAAACTGTAATTAGAGACACACAAACAGCAATAATAATATTGGTTGTGATTTTTATGATACCGCAGATGTCAGGCATTATGTTATGTACTTTAAGCATATTATTTAATTTCAGCCTCATAATTACTTTCTGAGGTAGGTACAATTCAACAGGTAATATAGATTGTATATATAGGTAGTCTAGCCATTTTACAAGTAAGAGAATGTTCAGAGAAGTTAGTTTATCCAAGGTCACACAGTTAGTAAATGACAAAAGGCCCAACCTCAGGTCCATAGGATTACAAAGTTGATGCTCTTAAACAGTCTAATTTAGAGCTGGAAGAAACCCTGTTAGTCCATACCTCTCCTTGAATTTGGAACATGGCTAATCTACATGCCCTGACCTTCACTCTGGTCCACTCTTCATTAAGCATTTCTTGTGCTATGTGCTCTAGGGCATCACATGGATATTCTTAGAAATGCAGAGTCTCCAGCTCTACTCTAGACCTGCTGACAGAGAGTCTGCATTTTAACAAATTCCCTGGGAGATCTGTAGGCGTGAGATATGCGTGTTTGAGAAATGCTACTCTGTAAGGACAATCAGGACCCAAAACTCCCATGTCCCCAGTTAACGAATCAACTAGAGTTTCAGCTTTCAGAGTACCTTGTACTTTGAAGGGAGAACAGCCATCCATGTAAAATGCTTATGGCATTCCCTAGGATTTAAGCACTTAGTAAATATTTTGAACTATCACAAATTACAGAAGTCATGAAATGTCAGCCAGGTAGAAAGGCTAATTGTAGCTGAGCATGAACAAGCCAGTCTCTAGGTCCCAAACAGTATAAAATATTCTCTTCCAGTAATGCACAGGAAATGCAGCTTGTTTTTCTCTTGCTGTGATTCAGTGGTGGTGTTGGTATCTGGAGGACAGTGTAATGTCAGGCTTTTCTAAGTTAGAAAAGGTTCAATTCCTGTAATATAATTTATACCAGCATATCTGCAATCACGCGGTAATGAGTATTGACAGGGAAGGCTGGCGTTTTACTACAAATCACAGAAGTGTTACTGCATGTCCACCAGGGAAGTTGTGGGAGGTCAGTTTTTAGCACAACTGTAGGCTGCTGTGTTCTTACACTAGGGAACAAACTGTTGTGTGTTTTCTAATATCACTGTTCCAATCAAATTCCACCTTCACCACCCACTTTACCATTTCTGAGCAATGAGCATATACACCAGAGAAATGCCTTCAGCTGCTCCAGGAGTGCTATCTATCCCGCATTGTTTGCATCAGAATGTCAGGCTGCCATCCAACTGACGTTTGCACTTCCTTGTAAGTTGTATTTGGGTCTGAGAAGGAATTCAGCACTTTAATCAGTGCATTTGTTTTCTGCTTTGTCATACACATAACTGGCAAGTCTAGCCAGGGTGCTGTTTGCAGAGGAAATTTTCGGTGTCTGGAATGCAGAGTGGCTAGTTCCTCAGATTTCTCTCCTCTTTCTCCCTCACTGACAGCCACCCTTTCCGTTTGTTCCCAGTTATATGCGGACTATAATTATGTATAATTCCTTTCATGCCACTTATAATTGTAGAACATTTCTGCAGCCAGGATGAATGCAATTCTTCCAGTTCTCTCCCTTTTCTCCTCTGTAACTCAAGCTGTTGCCTTGTTCTTTCTCATTAATTCTCGCCCCACAAGACAATCAAATGAAAATACAATATCTTGATCGTGACTTACCCATTTAGATCAACTGCCGCGGTGCTAATAGGTGCTGACGATTTCTTAGTTTAGCCATCAAGGGTGAATTGCATCAGCGCCATGATAATAGGCCTGTATTTGCTTTTGCTGGAATAAGCTGTGGCTTGATGCTTGAATAATTCAGTAAAATTGTGGTGGTTCAGTGGGAATGAGCAATAGATAGTCATTCAACGTCTTCCATAAGGTTTAAATCCCAGCAGTTCCAGCATATTCTTCCCTTCCAAGGAATCGGAGTGGAGGTAGGAGTCAGCCCTTATTTCATCCTCTCAGGGCTAAAGGCTATGGACGAAGTCTGCATATGTCCATTCTTATTTTCACATGTATTTTTGCTTAATCTGTATAAGAAATGTAGGTTTTAATACATATATATGATTTATGTTATAGGCAAGAAAATTAAAATTCATAGAGGTAAGATGAATTTTCAGGGTTTTACAGTTGGTCAATGACAGAGTAGAGATTTGTTTGACTCCCATATCTCTCCCCTTTCCACACACTGTCTTGCCGATGGGTTTCAGCCCCGGGAAAGTTTGCTATGTATTCAATGTGACCAAAGAAAATAACAGAAAACGTTATTTGGGGTGAAAGGGTTTATTACCTGGCTTATTCTCCTGGCGGTAGGTCGAGCACTAGCGTCTCTGCCTCCGCCCAGAGCACTGGGCCGAGCTCTCCATTTAGCGCAGTAATAGCTTATTGCCTTAAAGTGTGGAAGCAGTAGCCTAGCAACAGGCCAGTTACATCAGCAGATAGTTTAAGTTCAGTAAGGATCCTGGTCATAGGAACCCCAGCTTCCCCACACACACTATCCTATCTTCTTTCTTTGCAAAATTTTAAATTCCAGAAAATACGGCATACTCCTTTGCTCTCTGACGCTGATTAATTGGTTACATGGAATCTGGTTTTTATTTTTATATTATTCTCAGTGGCCACTGCCAAACTGTTACCCATAATACTATTTTTAGTAAACTAGATGTTTTCTGCTATTTGTGAGTAATACATTGTGGGCTGAATTGTATTTTAAGAATCTTTTAGGTTGCCATAGCCTTCGTGGTGTTATCGATCTGGTCATAATTGTGTGTTAATGAATAATCCCGCTGAGCAATAGAAAATCGGTGCTGGCTGTGGTGTAGCCACATGCTTGCTGTGTGTCCTAGGGAAAGCCATGTAATTGCCCCAAGTCACAACTTACTTATCCATGAAACTATGTCAAACACATGCCCTATTTACCCCACAGGATTGTTGAGAGTATTGAATGAGCTAACGGCTATGAAAAGTTCTGGAACCCATAGACTGCATAAGTCACTAGGTATTTGCCAGGACCATACTATGAGTTGATCTTAGAAGCTGCCCTGGGGTGGCTACTAGAACTTTCTTGCCCTCAAAGAATTTAAAATGAGGACAAGCAAAAATGCAGTTTTTGAACTGGGCCTTGACTTGATAATGAATTTATAATGCTCTTTTTGTTCCTTTAGTACCACCAACAGTTGATTCCCAAGAGGAGAAAGCATGATGTGAAAAGCTGCCAATTATCTGATATTTTATACTTCACATTTTAAGAGTTTTTTAAAGGAAGCTTACTTTATCATGTCTTGCATTTAACTTGCCAGATCGTTACAATGGAGAATATCTCCTCACCCATCAAGACCAAGCGCAGGTCCCACCACCGACTACAGCCAGCATTTGCCAAATGTGGTCCCTACACAGAAGCTTCAGCATCACCTGGCAACCTGTGAGAAATGCGCATTCTCGAGCCTCCTCCCAGGCTTGCTGAGGCAGGTGCTCTGGGGGTGGGGCTCCCTTGTCTGTATTGTAACAAGGCCTCCTGGAGATTCTGGCATATGTTTTGAGTGTAAAACCTACTGCTCTACTAAAACCTCCAAATACAAGTCAGAAGTTATGAACGAAGTGAGGCCAGGAAGGACACATGAATGAGGGAGGAGGCTGGGAATAAGATTAGAAGGAGTAGGAGGAGGAGACTGTGGAACTGGAAACCCATCCCTTCTAAATGGGAGCAGCTACTGATGATTTCAGCCACTGCTTGTCATTTAGAAATGTGAAGCAGGCCCAAATATAACTTTCAAAAAGGTAAAAACATGATTCTTTTACAAACATATAGTGAACACATGTCAAAGATGAATTTAATTCATTAATGAAAAACTAGCAAGATGATAAAGCTGGGTCAAAGGAGAAAATGAGAGGCTGCCATATATATATATACTCAACAGAAGGAAAAATGTGAAATGAGATTAGTTACAAAACTGGTTAATACCCTACAGAACAATACAACTGTTATCCATACACTTATTTATTGATTTTTTCTGGGCAGAAATAGTTTGCAGCCAATCAGTTTTCTACAACTAACTTTGAATAGTTTTCTAAACATCCAACTTTAAAGAGACTTGGCCCTCATCAATAGTAAACAGTAAATCAAACAATATTGCATCCCTAGAGTCTAGGGCAGATTGTCTAAGGCCAAGACAGTTGTATAAATGTTAGGAAAGCTTATTAGACATGCTCCATAAAGGCTGAAGGAGCGCAAGAGCATGTAAGAATCTTTTTGAGTTATTTCCAATGTTCAGATAATTTTTTTCTTAACAAGTAAGTATGGCAGGCCTTCCATTTTAAAAAGGAGACAGTTCAGGACTTATATATGAAACTTTTTCATTAACAAATGTAGATGGAATAAAACATGCTTAAGGACAGATAACTGTGGATTGGCACCTTGCAGCCCAGGTGCAGACCATTATTGAATTTGCAAACTCCAAAAATATTCTTCTATTCATCATTTGATGCCACTTACTCTATTCATTTTCTCCTTCATGTCCAGTTAATCACTGTTTCATTATTAAAGGCTATTATCCAATTTTTGAAAGCAGAGCTAACAGGGCACTCTCTTGTCCTTACTAGGTGTTTCAGTCCTCAGCTCCCACCGTGTTCTTAAGAGAATTTTAGCAGCTTTTTTCGTGCAGTTTGCCTTCTTTCGTAACTTCACCCTAAGTAAGAGACAAGCTGCTCACCTTATCAATGTTGAAGGAGTTCAAGGCAAGACTGAGAATAAAAGAAGTGTCTAGGCAATGTGAAGACCAAAACCACTTAAATCCTTATAGTGTTAGGCAGACGGAGGAGATTTGAGGATTTTCATAGAAAGATTTTTCTTCCTGTTTCCCCTTGTTGTTCCAGAACCTTCTACCCAATGAGCCACTATCTTTCAAGCCTCAGAGTGTGACGGCAGATACAACCCAGAATGAAGAAATCAATACTCAGTTTTAAATTTCAAAATAGACTTTGAAAAGTGCCCAGCAAGAGGAAAGTCTTGAAACTAAAACCCAATCCAGACTTCTTGTGAGATTTTTTTTTTCAGTTCCAAGACATTGAATTTGCAAGTAAAGAGCCAAGATTTGGGGAATCCTAGTTTAGAATTCATTCATTCATTCATATATTCACTCACTCATCCTACAATTATTTACTGAACATCTCAAATATACCAGGCACTGGGGACACAGAAGTGAATGAAACAAAGTGTCCTTACGGAGGTTACATTCTGTTGAGTGGAGCTGGACAGTAAGTACATCACTAATAAATAACAATTCAGGTGGCAGTAAGTGCCATAGGCAGGAAAGGACAGAGAGAAAGAGACAAGGAAAGTCACAGAGGGGGTATGGTTGCTATTTTATATATGGTTGTGAAGGAAGGAAGGTCTCTCTGATGTGTGAAAACTGATCAGCTCTGAAGGCAGTGAAGGAAAAGTTGTGCAGATATGTGGGGGTCTGAGCAAAGGGAACATCTGCATAAATGCCCGGGTCGGAAGGTGGCTGGAGCAGTATGAAGGGCACGCAGGAGAGATGGGCAAATCACATGGGGTGTCACAGGTCAACGTCAGAACTTTGGAATTGGAAGGGGAAGCCAGTAGAGGGTTTTGTAGGGCAGAGGAGTGATACTTTGTAACTTGCGTTTTTAAAGGAATCGCTGTGGCTGCTGTTCTGAATAAAGATTGTGGGGACCCAGGGGAGAAAGTGGAGGGGCCAGTAAGGAGGCTGTTGCAGTACCACAGTTGAAGGATGAGGTGGCTCCGACTATCATGGCAATGGTTGGGGGCTGGGGAATTATCAGCTTCTGGACGCATTTTGATAAGTAAGTCAGAACCAGAAAACAATGAAGGAAAAGGGCAGGAAGGAGCAGTTGGAGGAGCCATGAGTTGAGCTGATGTGCACTTAGTCTCTAAGAGATGCCCTCTTCCCAGTGCCTAAGGCCAAGGTCTGGGGGTTCAGGGAGGTTGGGAACTCATGGATGAATCTGAGGGGCTCCTGGAGTGGAGGGCTTTTGTCCTGCAGGGACTGCTAACATCCTCATGCAGAGGTGCTGAATATCATCCTGTCATGCTGGGATGCCATGGGTGCTGGCGAAGCGCTTTTCAGACTCTTAAGCACCCTGCGTGGTGAGCAACCAAAAATTTCCCACAATCCTGAGACAGACACAGGAGGAAGAAAGCCAGCAACCCACAGGCTCTGTGGCCAGTTACCAGAAGACAATGTGTAAATATTGCTCACCTAGCAGATCAGAGATGCTGGGAGAAGTGTAGGAAGAAGGACTGGATTCTAACACCCCAGACCAGGGAGTTCAAACTCTGCCCCCAGGGAATGCCAGCAAAGACAGGGCAGTTCATCAGGACACTGTCTTTGATTCCAAAGAAGAGAAGTTATCCTGAGAGAGCTTTGTAAAAGCAGGCAGTCTTTTGACAACACTGATAAAACTCCAACTCCAGACAAAACCCCTGTTCCCTCAATCAGGGATGAACTGAGGGGGAGCCGGGTCATTGCTGAGTCCTCAAGCAGGGAGGGGTATTCAAGCATCCAGGGCTCTTGGCACCCGTAGAGATGTTTACTCCTCTGCCAAATCTATTTTTATTGTCTACAGAGCCTGTAGCAAAATAGGAATAACAGAAGTCACTTAGTTGTTTATAAATTTTTCTGGCTAAATCACTGTGAATAGGTACAGTGACAAAAAAGCATTATTTAATAGCTTCCAATTTTATCTGTGGTGGGAACAGTTGAGTCTGAGCTTTTTTTCTACTCACACCCCTACACCTGTCCTCTCCCAAGTTCTTAAATTCGCCATCTGTAAAGGAAGGGCCTGTGCAGAAAATCTTGGTAACCCCCTTGACTCTAAAGTCATTGATCCTTCTGGCTACTGCAGCTTAAACATTTTCCAGCCACGCTGCACCCTTCCCTGTCACTCGCCTCAGCGTCTGACACAGTGCCGGGCCCATCCTGGGTCTGAAATGACTTTGTACCTTGTGAATGAGCGATGGATGGAAAGAGTGATGGCACCCCGAGCCCACTGCAGGGCCTCGCTCGGGGTAAAGGGCCTGACCAGCCAGGCCGGAGCCCCGCTGGGCGGGGAGACGGGAGAGCAAGAGGGCAGATTAAGCTGGGAGCCCTGGCCACCTTGTTTTGTAACCTTTTCCCTGAGTGTAGCGTCACCACCTTGCTACTCCTGGTTCAGTCCCTTAGAAAATACAGCAAGAACATTCGAGCTCCTCCCTTTTGAACTCTTCTCCCCTCCCTTTTCCTTCACTCTCAGCTGTTTTAAGGCACTAAGACTGGGGGCTGAACATGTCCTGAAGCTAAACACTGCGTGGTGGTGGCAGACACCGTCTCTCTTTTTGTACAGTATGTGGAAGGGCTCTTGCCAGTCACCCAGAGGGCTGGCTAGACTTCCACGCCCAGGATCGGTTCCACAGGGAGCAGATAGAAGCCTTCGTAGAAAGAAGCTGCTGCATCGGTCCGATCGTGCCTGTGACGGACCCCGTTCTGCCTGGTCTCTATAGATGCCACTTTCCTCACTGAATTTATCCCCCGACATGAAGTAAAATGCCCAGGCTCCCACTGAGTGTTTTCTAATACTACATAGGAAAGGAGATGGATAGAAAATGGAGTGAGGAGACCCACTGGCCTAAGGAGATGCATGGATGGGCTGGTGTTAGGAGGTGATAGGGAGGGGAGCTGGAGGTGCAGAGGACTGCCAAAGAAGCAGTCTGTGGAAGGGAAGGGAGGAAGAGCAGGTATACAGAGGGAAGAGCAAGTAATCAAAGCACTGATTTATCTCGTCTTGGTCCTTATCAAGCCAGAACCATAAATTGATGGTGCCACCCGAAGGTTTAAAATCTGAAGCCAAGAGATCTGTGTTTCACAAAGTCAGTAATTCAAGCAAAAGTGTCAAGGTGCATGTGGTTATCTGCTGGCTGTGTGTGTGGTGCAGAGAGTCGTGGGACATGAGTGATTGTGATCCGAACCTCCATCTTTGGCCCTCAAGCCAAAGGAAACAATTTGTGTTAAATAAAGATGGGTGTATAAATGAATCTTGACAAATTTCAAGAGCACTTAACTTCTGCAGGCTCTTTGTCTTGGGGATGAATACATGTCTATGTTATCCAATTTCTTTCTATTTGTGGAAAGAAGTTTTGCTGTTGAAATGAAAAACCTTCAAAATTTTGTAAATCTTTCTGCATTTTCTAGAGCTCCTATTGACAAATTAACACAAAGTATGGTTAGGGATAAATGAATATGAATTGTAAAGATTTAATTTCCTGAGAACTATGCGTGTTTCCTGAATGGATTAACTCATTGATCAAGTACCAACAGTATGCAGGGCAGTTTAGGCCTAAACATTTCTTTTTTTTCATGGTTTCAGACTTTTCTCTTTATGTTCTCTCTCTCTAGACTCTCTGTCTTCTCGTTGTATACCCTATACACCTCCTGGTTCTATACATACACTGGTTCCATAATAAATCACTAGGGTATCTAGACTTTAACACTCACTCCATAGTTTTGCATGAATTGGGTATCTGTAGCTGGAGATTTAGATTATAGTGGTAGGGTGGGAAGGGCAACCTTGGAGATGGAAGAACCAGGGTCAGCGTCCCTACTCTAACACTTAATAGTCTAGTGGCCTTGGGCAATTTTTTAAAACTCTCCCAAGATTATTTTTTTCTTCTGTGTAGTAATAGAAACAATAGCCAACCTCCAGCTTGTAGAGAAGAAAAGTGCGGATTTCTCTCAGCATACCTGGTGTATTCTAGGTGCTGATCAGTGACTCCGCTTCCTTGTGTTCCTTCCTCACCTCTCCCTTCCTAACCCCTCCACCCTCACCCTTCTCCTTCCCTGTAAGTATGTAAGTACTAAAAAATGTAAAGTACTTGCTCACCCAGTCCTTTTCCTAAAAACTCCCACTGCCACCCACTGTTTACCTGGAGGAAGTAATTCTGTCCTCTAGGCATTAAAATGAGGGGACTAAAGGGGATCGCTAAGAGCCCTTAACTTCTGTCACTGAGATCCAGTGACTTTGGGGATCTCACCTGACTCCTGGCTCAGCTTTTCCCCAGCTGGCCTCTTCCTCCCTGCAGCCCATGAATCCTACTGCATGCCCGGGTGACTTACATAATAGGTGCTCTGTATCAGTCACACTGGGCCTGCTGATAAGACTTAAGCTTAACAATCATGAGCTTATGACTTCCTTGGCTTTCATAGCACTTTTTAAAAACAGTGGCGTACTAAATAATCCAGCATTTAGCATTACATAATACAGTTTAAAATAATTTATTAATAATGATGTTATTATTAACAACAAAAAAAGTTACTGTAATGCCAACTTTTATGCTTTAGACTTTACATGTTAGTTTACTTTTATCAACTCTTTTCAGCCATGCATTTTCCTAGGATACAGGGATTTTCATTATCTCACTTTATCTAGATATTAAAGTTCAGAAAATTAACTCACTCAAATCTACACAACTAGAAAGTGGGGGGCAGTATTATACCTAGGTCTTCTGATTTAAGGTCTTTCCACTACATTAAAGCATCTTAGAATTCTTGGTATTTTTCTTTATGTAGAAAGTCAATAAGTAATTCATAGTGTTCTAGAGGTTAAAAGAATAAAACATCACTTTACTTTAGTGGCAATTTTATGTATTTTTTAATCATTTCTTGAGGTCTGACACTAGAATCTTTCATACCCGAGTTCTGACACTAATAGAGGTGTGGTAGGGATCCCTGGAAATCTCAAAAATTTCATATGTTGTACTTCTGTGTTTAAAACAGACAAGTCAGCTATAGTGGTCCTAAGATTTCACTGTTAGAAACTAATATAACTGCTGCAGAAATGGATAACAAACCATTCATACAAGCAGATTGCCCTAAGTTGTCTGAAGATATAAAATTCTCAGATGGAGAGAATATGAGTAGCACTTTCCCTTTGAATGCCTTGCCTTGTTGGCATTAATCTTAAAGATTTAATGAGATACTGAAATTGATTTAAGACTTGGAATTTTTAAATGGGGTTTGAGTCTCCAGAATTTAGACAACACATATATCTATTTTGTATGTGTGTAATATATGTATATATTTCATATAATGTGCTATATATAATGTATTATATAGTATATAAAGTGCAGGTATATATTATGTGTTTATAATGTGTATAATATTATACACATTATTCTGAGGAGACCCCCAAAAAGTTTAAGAATGATTGTGTTGGGCTCTTTCTGAAATAATAAATTATTAGATTTTTAGAGAGGAAACCTAGGGAGAAATACCTGTAAATGGAAACCATACTAACAAAAAGTTAAATTGTCAGAATTTTAATAGAAAGACCTTTAACAAGACTTGAATGATTTAAAAATAAGTGAAAATGAGTTTTATCTAGTCTGCAGATGTATCTCTATGGAGTTAACCAGACTTGCAAGTGTATTTACTAAAGTTTCTCTACTAAAGTGAAGATGAAATTTATTCTTTGATACCTTCATCTGGAGAAAAGTAGACCCCTACATGCTGGTTTCCAGTCCCTATCCAGTTCAGGTGAAGTTATGTTGCAACAGAGAATATGTCAGAGGCAGTCAAGCTCTTCCTAATGGTATTAAAGTCCCTTTTTCAAGCACCATAACTGAATGAATTAATAATAATAATGTCAATAGTAGCAGCTAATTATACAACTGCTATTTCTTAAGGACTTACTCTACTGAGTCCTTTATTTACATTATTTTATTTGACCTTCATAACAACCAATGAGAAAGATATTACTATGTTCTATACATAGATGATGAAATTTGGATTAAAAAAAATTAAATTTTGTTAATTTACAGAGCTAGTAAATAATAGAGCCAGGAATCTAATGTAGGTAAGTCTGTCTGCCTCAATATTCCAATCTACCTGGGTAATTCTATGGATCAATTTTAAGGGGTATTACATGTTTATTTGTCTGTTTATTCCATGTACCTGTCTCATCTTGGTTGTCAAATGTCCCCACACTGTAAAAAAATGATCACAAGTGCATAGTAAGCAATGACAGTTACCTATTCATTTTATTTTTATATGGTGCCTTCTCACACATGCATTTGGCAAATTTTTAGGTACAGTAATCATGCTGACAATGATTATTTTTTTTCTTCCATGGGCTACTCCCCACATTCCAATATTAAGCTCCTGTGTTTTGGTAATTTAGGCCCATTACAATATTTTATCTTCCTATATTATTGCAGCTACTACTGTGTGTTTTCTTTACTAGCTCTTATAAATGTTGCCAGTTTTCAAAAAAATATATGTAAACATATTCAAGTAAATATAAATATAATATGGGGTTTCAACAAAATACATATAAACATGCAAATAAATATAAATATAAATAAATATAGATATAATATGGGGTTTCAGCAGTGAAGCTGAACTCTTAGACATAGTGTTCCATTTCTTTAAGGAACAGTTAATCTCCTTGCCCAGCTCTATACAAGGCAATCGACTATTATTGGCTCCAGTCTTCCTCCTACAGATATTATTTTGCTGGTTTTTGGTCTTGGGGGTGGGGTATGTCATGAGGGGCAGAAAATGACCGGTGACCTCTCCTCAGGAAGTGGGGAGTTTAACAATGGGCCCTGGAGTTTCCAGAATTCTAGAGGCCCAATCTCTTTGGCTCAAGCTGGTGAGACAAGTACCAGAAGTACTACTGCTGACTGGAGATCCCAACCACTCACTGGGCCTAAAATCCCTGATATTTAAATGGAGCAGGAAAAATGACCACCAGGTGGCGCCAAACCACAACTGAGTTGGATTTGGTTCTATTCCTGAAACTGCCCCTGTCCCCGACTGGCAAAAGGCAAATTTCCATTGTAGAAAATAGAGAGATTTGGAGTTGGACAAACCTGTTTTATCTTCCTGCTCCCAAAGGTGTTGTGAAGTCTAAAATGACATAATAAAGCTGGTGTGAACCGGCAGGAAGCACAATGCCCGGCATTTGTTAGGCACAATATGTATGCATTGTTTGTTGCTGACCTAGAAAGAACTGTCTTGGCCTCCACTTGGCTCCTTAAATACTGAATTAACTTTTGCTGTTGCCACTCTTACTTTATTGAAAGTAGAGTGACCTTTTCTCACTGGGTGTTGAATCTGGCAGAACAAGTATATTTCCAGAATGAGAATTATCTGTAAAGAATGGAACCCCATTTTGTCTTTAACTGATCTGCTGGCTTCAACAAGGCACCCAGTTAGGGTGTGGCATGTACTGCTGAAAAGCGGCTGTTATATTCCAGAGATGCCTGGAAATGGGTATGACATTCTCTGCCGAGGATCAGAGTCTCATTGGCAGCTTTACAAGAATTCATTGATAGAGGAAAAGCAATATTAAGTAATAGCCCAAGGAGGTGCCTTAGCTGAGAAGAGAGAGCAGAGAAAGGTAAGAATCATGTAAGTTGATCAGATATTTGAGGAACAGAAAGTACAGGACAGGTGGACACAACCTAGATGGGCAGGGCAGAGGCATCAGATTTTTGTCTACAGATTTTGGTGATAAGATCAGGGATGGGGGATGAATAAATACAGAAAATGTGGCTGAAATTCTAGTGCATGACTAGAAGAAGTCAAATCTCCTATGTGAGAGCAACAGTAAGGTGGCCCATTAGATGTACAGAGCCTCAAGCTCTGATCCCACCGATTGGAGTCTGTTTTGGGGCTCAGGGGTACCTCTGACTTGGGTTGAGGCCTGGGATGGATTTCTACATCTCTTTGGGACTCTGTTTCCCCCAGGATCTCTAATGTAACTTCTAGACGAAAATTTTACAATTATGTCTTCATGGATGGGACAAAATGAATGCAAATAATATTCTTCATGTAGGGATTGGTGTAATTTCACATGAGGTAGAAGAAATTGCCTTGTAATGAGGTAAAGGGGCACTATTCTTCCATATATCAAGTGAGAGGATCTGGAGTCATAGCCTCAGGAAAAGACTGGTAATTTGAAGGGTTAACAAAGGCATCAGAAGAACAGTAATCATTGTGTCTAATCTTCCTGTAGCTTTTCATTTCTTCAAATCCTTTTAGAAAAAGGACATAGGAAATGTCAAAGCAGATACAGGTGTGGGATAAAGCTGGTCCCTTAAATGGTTTCTCATTGAATTCAGAAACCCCTTAATCATTCAGCTCCATGATTTCATGGCACATCAGTTTGATGGTCCTATGCATTTCTAAAGATTATGGGCTCAGATTATTTTTTTTAAGTCAGCATAACTTTATTTTTCAGAGCAGCTCAGCAGACTTTCTGAAGCTAATTAGACCAAATTTACCCCAGGATTTAAATTACCAGAGAAAAAGATAAAAGATGATTTCAGAAACAGATTTTTAAGGCCTACAAAACAAGCTAAATTCATTTTGGAGAGGATACCTAGAGGGGTAGGAATCCCGGCGTCGGCGTCAGCCCTGGGCCCCGGTCTGCGTGGGGGCGCGTGCGAGGCCGTGTTCAGGGGGCCCAGGCTGGCATGGGGCTGGCTCTACAGTTAGAAATAGGAGGAAGCCAGATGAAAGTTAAGGCCTCTTTTTTCCTCCTAATCCACTTTAGAAAGAACCAGATTTGGCATTTGCAAACTCAGAACTGCTTTGATTTGTTTCTGTGGTTAATATCTAAGTCTTGAATTTTTGAAAAGATTTCAGAAGGGCTGAAAACTAAAGCAAACCAAACTGACTTCAGTGAGAGTCTCACTGTTATTGCTAAAAATTATCCTTTTAGACCAGCAATATTTTCTCTAGAAATGGAAAATGATTATATGGTGAAGATGCTTTGGAAAGGAGAAATTATTTTAAGCAATAATATCATTAAACAATCAGCATGTGTCACCTTACACCATATATACCTTTTGTGCTTTCCACAGTACACTAAGGCCCTGTGGAGGATATAACAGAAATAAGATGAGAGGAATATTCACCAGTGACTCGGAGAGAAATTAAAGATGCCCATTATTTGAGGAAGTGTGTAATCAGATGGCAAATTGAATGTCATTTAACAATGTGTAAAATAGAAATTTAGAAGTGGGAAAAATTAATGTGTACCCAAGTACTGCAGGATCCCTTCATGGGGGGTGATGTGATGTGAACTAGGCCTTGAAGGAGAGGGACTGGAAAGATTGAAGAGGAACAGATGAAATCTCATTTTAGGGCATGCTGTATGTGATGGGAAGGGAAGGAAGGAGGAACAAAATGAGAAAATTATAGAGTTGAGAATGGAGAGTACAGAATGTGTGTGTTGGTTTGAGGCTGGGGATGGGGGGAGGGGAAGGAGAGTGAGGGGTGGGCCGGGGGTGTCCTTTGGGAGCTCAGGCAGGGTGGGGTCAAGTGAAGCTTGGAAGGCAGGCAGAGGCCTTTGAACCGACTTCATTTGTCTCCATCTTGAATCTGGCCCACTCCCAAACCTCTCTAGTCAGCGCTCACAGTGACTGTAAGACAAGGGTTTTCTTTCAGAATTACTCAGATTATGACATTTCTTGCTCCATCTTCTAATCACCAATCAGGTCTGATTCCAGACCACCTTGCTTTAAAGCTGTGCAAGCCATCTTGGCTCCAGACCTTTACGACCACCCTCACTTCTAACAAGGTGTTTGAACTCTTCTTTTGTTCCTCTTTGTTCTAGACTATGTCTTACAATACTTAGTAGCTGGAAGGCTTCATCCCTGTCAAGGGTCAGCTTGTCTTCTTCATGGCTTGCTAAACTGTGTATGAAGCTGGGAAATTGTGATCCAGGAATAAGAATCAGCAACCGTGATACTGATATGCACCTTAGCTGTAAGAAGATAAATCTTCTTTCTTTTCCCCTTTTATAGGCCAAATACTCCCATTTGTATTTATAGAATATGCTTTAGAAGGAGATTAAAAAATAAAACAAAATTTTTTTATTTTAATAGTCTAAGACAGATCTGCTGGAAGCCTAAAAATAACTTTATAGAGATTCTAAATGCATAGCCATAGTTATTTTTAAAAGCTTAAAGCTATTTTAAAAGCTGTCATAATCTGAGTAATTCTGAAATATAATGGCAAAGCTGAACACAAAGGTGAATTATGCTGAACTCAGTTTAGCATCTGCATGGTTGTTATATATATATATATCTCCCTAATAGTGAAGGGTTTGGAAGGGTTCTGTTTTACGGGGCCTAGCATTACTTTATTTTCCCACACGTCCTGAACAAGTACAAACGTAGCGGAAATATTTTCTCTGAGTAAAACGTTGAGTCCATCAGGACATTTGAATACCCCAAAGAGAATAAGACATTCATAGTTTTAGCGATTTACATATCTGTTCATAATCTTTTAGTTTATTCATCCTGATGGTATTTTAGAGGTAAATGTGATCATCACATTGGTGGATCAAAAATTCACCATGCCACTTAGTTGCTGAAAGATGTGGAGAAATTTTGAACTATAGTTTCTTCAGATGGATTAAGAAGCCATTGAACCATTTGGGTTCTGAAGGATAGAAAATTCTAAATTCTTCTAAAATGATCTCATGTACATTTTAACAAAGATCTTCAGAGTCAGTAAGAACATGTACACCATTTATCCTTTTTCAACTTGCAAAATAAATGCATGTTCATTGAAGAAAATGTGTATAATCCAGAAAAGTGATAAGAAGAAAATGAAACAATTATTCGCCCTTTTCATAAGTTTGTTTTTGAATATGAACCATGTTTGTTAGACCACGTGTGTAAGACAGATGTAATGGAAGTCTTTGAGGAGCTAATAAGTGAACTAACAATTGAAATACAGTGTGCAATGGTGGTATGAGGGGCAGAGTGCAGGGTGCCATGGTAGATACGATAGCAGCACCTGATAAGGCAGAGCCCAGTCAGGTGATAAATGAGACACCTGAGGGATAAGTACGAACTTCTTAAATGAAAGGTTGATGGGAATTAAGTGTTTCAGCCAAATTGGACAGAACATTTGAAGACCGTGATTAGAGAGAGCATGACAAAGTTGAGGAATTCTAGGGTTGTCCAATTGATCAGAGTTAATATTCTTAACATGTTTTCATATATTATTTCTGTCTCTTCAAAAAGATGTCTGGACGAGAATTAGGCTTGGGGTGGATTAATGATTGTGCATTGAGCATTGACTCCCTTATACAGAATTTTATTGTTGTTAACAACCATTTGATCAATAAATATGAGAGATGCCCTTTCAAAAAAAAAAAAGATGTCTGGAAATATATTTTAACACACTTTGGATCATAGTTTTCTACCTACTATATCACTTAGTCAAAAATCGTATTTACTGACTGATGTCATTGAAATTCCTCTATATAATGTTAAAGTGGCAGCACAATTATCTATGTGATTATAATCTCATAATTAAGCAGTCCTGTATTGTTAGATATACTGTGTCTAATTTTTCTCTATTATAAAAAGAGAAAATTTTAATAGACATTATATATATACATATGTATACACACACACACACACATATATATATATATATATATGATTATTTCCTTAGTATCAAATGTGCTGTGTGTTTCAAATAAACAACCTCACCCCTAATTAAACACTCACCAACACAAATTAGTGTCCTTTAAGGGTCTTTATTGGGAAGCATTTATTGAAAGCCTCACGTATGAGGCATAGACTGGTTGCCCTCAACAGGCATAAACTGACTTGGACCCATACTCTAAGACCCTAGTATTTGAATATTACAACATATTCCCTTAGTAGAGCCTACTCCATGGTTTAGCATTCTCTAGTTGTAGCTTACAAAGCAATCCTTGAATTGGACTTTAGGAAAGCTTGAAGTAGTTTTAGTCTCTGATAACATTTTTTTAACAGTAAGGATTTTAGTAACATATGCAAATGCAGAAATCTTGACTCCACGACAAATCTCAGGAGCTTGCTCCAGTACCATGCATTGGCAGTCACCTAGGCAGCCAGGGGCAGGGCACACTGCTTGGAACTTGAAAGGGTTCGTTGCATAAGATTTTGCATGAAGTACCTTCACAAAAGGAAGTAAGTAAATAAGCAATTAAAGAAATTGACTATAATATGGGATATCTCAGCTTTTTAAAAAAGGAAGAGAAAAGAGAAAGCACTGAATCGAAAGTTAGTAGACCCAGTGCTGGGTCCTCCCTCCTCAGATTGTAAATCCCTTGAGGTCAGGAAGCATGATCTACCATCTCTATGTGCCTCTATTGCATATGGGAGTGTCCAGCAAATGGCATGCAATACAATTAAATACAATGAGTCAGTGAGTTGCAGGAAGAAAGGAAGAGAAGAAGGGAGGGAGGGAGGGAGGGAGGCAGGGAGGGAGAAAGGAAGTTAAGACTGAGGCTTTTAGAAGAATAAAATGTGGTCCATAGCAATGTGGATATAGTACTTGTATGTCCTAACCTGCTGATATGAGAGGATATTTCCATGTGATAGAGGGGGTATACACCCCAAAAAGTACCTCCACCCTTTTGCTCAGGGATATGTGTGTATGATTTAATTTTTGATCACTGAAACATATTTCTAGGAAATGAGTTTTAAATAGATATGAGTTGTCTGCCCAATTTTGTCTTTCCTTATTTTGTGTTTTTAAGGGTTGTTTTTCACAGTGTAATTGCAACCAAGTGTTGTACCTTAAGAAAAGATGGGGCATTCTAATTTTTCTTCCTGCAAGCAGGCTTAGTACCAGGCTGCAAAGTAGCCTTTTCCCAAATGATGAAAATATTCCTCAAACTGAAGACACATAGATTGAAGTAACATTGAAACCCTGTACTCTAAAGATCATTGTCTATGATAGAAAACCTTAGTGTGAATATCAGTTATTTGAAAGAGAACTAGTGAGAGCCATTAAAAGAAAAGAGAGAGGAAAAGAAATCATAGACTTAAAGGAGTCTTAGAATAAAGATTTGGTGATAGACATTTTACAAACCAAAGCAGCGTGGGAGGTCTTCAATTTATATTTTTAAATGTGAGCAGATGGGCTGAGCTTTCTTATAGAAAGTGGATGTGTGTGTGTCTATGTGATGAAAATGTAGTTCATGAAGGCTGTTCCTTTGTAGGTGAGAATAATATGAGCTTACTCACTTTGCAATGACAGGAAAGCTAAAATCAAATCCCAAAAGTGTTTCACATATGGTGACCCAGTTCTTATTTTCTTATTAATTGTCTGGAGAGTTGTTCTTTCTTTACATTTGACAATTTGGGTGACAAAGATAAGTATTTTCGAAAGGGATTTGAATGTCAAGTATATAAATATTAGACATGTCGTAGCAGAACTATGTCTGTTGTGTGGCTTTAACAATACCGGATGTCATGGAAATTAAAGGGGGACAAGCAGAGACATACTTCCTGCTCATAGATTCATTTTGAGAGGCAAAACTACCATGACATTAAAAAATAAGAGCAATTAAATAGGTTTCTCAAAGGTGCATAAGTGTTAACTCTTTGCTGTTTTCTCTTGAAAAACGGTATGGTAGAGGGTTAAGAATGCAGACTTTGTAGCTGAAAGACTTGAGTTTAGATCTTAGCTCTGCTGCTTCCTTCCTGGATGACCTTGGGTATGTCACTTAGTCTTCCTGTGCTTCAGTTCCTTTATTAATGAAATGGAGGGCATGAGGAGGAGAATAATAGTATCTATTGATAGGGATGTTTGGGAGGATTAAATTAGTTAATATATATAAAGTATTTAGAGCAGTGCCTGCCACAGTGTATTTACTATATAAACATAGTGATTGCATTTATCATTACTTCCTTGTTACTATTCTGATATAGTACAGGTAATTATATCACCCACCAATTTGTTCTCCATGTTTTTGAGTCTATTTTTGTTTTGTTTGTCCATTTGTTTTATTTTTTTATATCCATATGTAAGTGTAGTCATATGGTGTTTGTCTTTCACTAACTTATTTCACTCAGCCTAATACCTTATAGGTCCATTCATATTGTCAAAGTGACAAGATTTCATTATTTTTTTATGACTAATATTCCATTGTTTGTATATACCATGTCTTCTTTATCCATTCATCTATCGATGGACACTTGGGTTGCTTCCATACCTTGGCTATTGTAAATCATGCTGCAATAAACATAGGGGTGCATGTATCTTTTTGAAGTAGTGATTTTGTTTTCTTCAGATAAATTCCCAGAAATATAATTACTGGAATGTATGGTATTTCTATTTTTAATTTTTTGAGGAACACCCATACTGGTTTCCGTAATGGCTATACCACTTTACATTCCCATCAATGATTTACTTGGGCTCTCTTTTCTCCATGTCCTCAAAAACACTTGTCTTCTGGATAGTAGCCATTCTGACTGGTGTGAAGTGATATGTCATTGTGGTTTTGATCTGTATTTGCCTGACAATTAGTGATATTGAGCATTTTTTCACTTGCCTGTTGGCATCTGTATGTCTTCTTTGGGAAAGTGTCTATTCAGGTCCTCTGCCCATTTTTAAACTGGAGTATTTGTGGCTTTTTGTTGTTGTTGTTGTTGAGGTGTATGAGTTCTTTATATATTTTGGATATTAACCCCTTGTGAGATGTATCCCTTGCAAATATGTTCTCCCATTCAGTGGGTTGCCTTTTCATTTTGTTGATGGTGTCCGTTGCTGTGCAGAACTTTTTGGTTTGATGTAGTCGACTTGTTTATTTTTGCTTTTGTTTCCTTTGTTTGGGGAGACATATCCAGAAAATAATTACTAATGCTGATGTTCAAGAGTTTACTGCCTATGTTTTCTTTCAGGAGTTTTATGGTTTCAGGTCTTATGTTTAAGTCGCTAATCCATTTTAAATTTAGTTTTGTGTATGGTGTAAGACAGTGGCCCATTTTCATTCTTTTGCATGTAGCTGTCCAGTTATCCCAACACCATTTATTGAAGAGAATGCCTTTTCCTCATGTATATTCTTGCCTCCTTCATGTATTAATTGATAAGGGTGGGTTTATTTCTGGGCTCTCAGTTTTGTTCCATTGCCCTATGTGTCTGTTTTTGTGCCAGTGCCATACAGTTTTGATTACCATAACTTTGTAGTATAGTTTGAAATCAGGGAGCATGGTACCCCCACCTTTGTTCATCTTTCTCAAGATTGCTTTAGCTGTTCAGGATCTTTTTTTGGTTCCTTGAAAATTTTAGAATTATTTGATCTAGCTCTGTGAAAAATACCACTCGAATTTTGATAGGGATTGCAGTGAATCTGTTGATTGCCTTGGATAGTATGGCCAAAAATGAGCTTTTTTAAAAGAAAAGAAACATTCTTTTAGAGTTTGCCTAATAAACCCATATTTGTATTTTAAGATTTATTGGATAAATTCATGCTTATTCAACCTATGAACTCAATTCAGTTCAGGCACCTACTGTTTGTCAGTACTATGCATGTCACTGTGAGGTTAGAAAAATGAATACAATAGGTGTTATTAGAGATTAAAATCTAATGGGACCAGACATTCTTATATTCATATATAAGATAATTTTATAAGCTTTGTCACTTTACTCAGATCCCCTTAACCTTAATCTACCTCTATTTAAGATTCATAATTTTTAAATGAGTCCTCTATGCCATATGGCAAAATTTCCTCTTCCTTTTTTCTCTGTTCCAGCTTTTTTCTAAGTGCCTTCCAGCCTCATCTCTGACATTGCCAAATGCTCACAGTATTCCAGGTAAATCTGGCAGGATCAGGTTTCCACTTTGTTACAAATACCCTTTGTGAGGATTCTGTTGGATTGAATACAGCAGTACAGTGGGCCAAATATTTAGGAAATCAGTCACAATGATGCTCAGACCTATTTGCTCATTGTAAAATATAATTCTCTTGCACTAAGGACAGTAATATATGTCCATAGTTCTAAAGTAAGAAAGAATAAAATAGAATAAAGAAACAAAAATATTATAGTTTCAAAACCAGAAAGAACATAGCTGCCATTTATATTTTGATATATTTGTCTCTTCTCTCTTGTCACCTAACAGATTTGGAACTAAACTGTTGTTCTTTCCTGTTTTTCAAACTTAATATTGTTAAAATATGGGCACTTTCATGTCATTAAATTATTCTTAACGGATCCACTGACGGATTTAATTATGATGTATTTATGATCTATGTAATAACTTCTTTTTTATAAGCAGACACCATAGTATTCAAATAATACATTGACCTGGTTTCCCCTTAGTGCCTTTATAAAATATTACTCTTTACTTTGAGTCATACAGTATTTCTTTATCTCGTGTTCTTCTCCAGTCATTCTCTCTTCATCATGGAAAAGGTACAGGATGTAGGGTCAGCTATTCTCATGCAAGCTTGTGTGGAAATAGGCAAGTCAGTTCCTTGGACTTTCCTCCAGTTCTCTCAAATCTGTAAGATGGAGTGACATTCCCTTCCTTTGTCAGAACACAGTGACTGTGCAGATGAAATGAGATGGTGAATGTGAAACTGTTCTACAAATTACAAACCCAGGGGTTCTCTTCTCCCCGTGAAATCTCTAACCCAAAGGATTTGGGACCTCACTACCAACTCACCCCTGTCCCACAGTGACCTGATTATCTATTTTAAAATAGGGTTACTTGGATGGTAGATGTACAATTCTCAAACATCCATTAGGAAAACCTTAGTAATTTCTTCCCATTTACCTTTCTCATCCTTATGATAGAATATAATTTTACAGTAGTAACAGTACTATTAACATAGTAATTACAACGTGTTCAGTACCTACAGAGTGACATGACAGCTAGGTGCTTCATATATCAGCTTCAATCTTCTTCATCCTGAAAGTCATATACTAGGGTGAAAAGTCTTTCAGTAGGACATCAATTAGAAAAGAGATACAGAGTCGATCTTAAATATATCAGCCTTAACTGGGAAGAAACTAGACTTAAGAGGCGTTCCCAAAGGCAAACCCACTGGCTAAGTGTAACTAAAAAAAGAAAAGGTGAAACAAAGCCTGGCCTGGACGTCCTCTAGTGGGAGGTGGAGAACTCGGGACTCCGCCCCCTTCCTGGTCCTGGTGTTAACCCTTCTCCCACTGCGCTGGGGCTATGGGCTAAGTGGATGTCCTCATTTCCTCATTCCAAACCTGAGTGCACTAGGACAATGCCTTGATCACTTTTTAAAATTAATTTTTTAAAGCTAAACGAAGGTATATTGGTGTCTTAGAGTTGGTGCACACATTTTACACTGCAACTTAACAAGAAACTATCACCACAATAAATGAATGAATATAACAGTAACACCCTCCCTGTTTGAACTCCTCTTCGCCTTCTTTTGCCTCCTCTCTATCTCCAAGCAATTGCTATCTGCCTACAGTCATTATTGATTAGCTCACCTTTTCTAGAATTTCATAAATAGAATCATTCAGAAGTACTCCTTTTCTTGTCTAGTATATTTCACTCAATGTATTTATTTTGAGATTTTTAAGCAAGCTGTATGTCCACCCTTTCTTACTTCTTAGTAGTGTTCCAGTGCATGGATATACCACTGTTTGCTTATCCATTCATCTGTTGATGGATGTACTAGTTATCCATACCATTATTTATGTTGGTTGGGATAACATACTATTTCACAACTTAATGGCTTAAAACAAGCCTTCATTATCTCACAGTTTCTGAGCCAGAAATTTGGCAGTGGCTTAGCTGGGTAATTTTGGCTCAGGGTCTCCCCTGAAATTGCTCTCAAGATGTTAGCCAGGTCTGCCATCTTGTGAAGACTTTTCCAGGCCCAGAGGATTCACTTCCGAAGACTTTTTAATCTACTTTCCCAAGTACTGTGCATCGCACTTCCATGCATTCATTAAATGTGTGCTGCTGGAGTAGGTGGAGCTCTGATTATCGACATGCTTGAATTTCAGGCTAAGTGAAGTGAACATTTGTTCTGTTCCTCCACCCTTCTCCCACCCCAAACCAAGGAGAATCAGTGCAGGTGTTTGAACAGGGAATGCTATGATGACTTACATTACAGAAGTCTGGTTTCAGTGACAGAAGGTGGCACATGTTTTAAGTGGAATCAGCATGACCAAAATGGGCAGCGCTATTCAGAGAGGTTCAGAATTGTATTTGTTTGCTCTTATCTGTTAAGCAAAAGTTTCTTTGGAAAAGGGTCAGAATCAGATTTCATGACGCATCCAATCACATGCATCCAAAACATGGATTAGGGTGCTGGGGTCCTGGAGCCTCTTTTTTTTTATTCTTGAATCTTGAAGACATATTAAGAGTGCAGGCTTCATTGTTTATCAGGCTTTACAGATTTGGTGAGGATCGCTGTGTGGTAGAGACAGGTCAGTTTTTCCTCTCAGACATTGGTTTCCCCATGTCCAGAATAAACAGCGTTGACTAGCTAACTTGCTGCACTCCTTTTGAGTTTTTAGGCTTCTGTATTAGGAGAAGTAGGTAGAGTTATAAGTTGCAGAGAACTCACCAAACTCAGATGTCCCATAGGAGTCAGATGTCCCATACATCTGACTCCTTGACTCCCTTTTGTGACCAGTTCCAAGAACAGAACGATGTATCCACTAGCTTTCTGGCTCAACGGCATTGGTAATTCTGGATACACAGATATTTGCCTCAGCCTTATGATCCTCCGGAGGATGTGGCCAGGCAGGGGCCCTTGCTGTAAGGGTACCTCCGGCTGGAGAGCCTGGGAAAGGAGAGATGTGGGTTACACCTGTCATTGTGCTTTTGTTCCTAACTCAAATGAGGACTAAGTGAGATTTACTGAAAATGTAAGAGGAAGGACATCATATACTGGCAATAAACGTTGCTGACACACCAGCAGCACTGATCTTCTTAAACTCATAACCTTTAAAATGTCCTCTTGCCCTGTTGATTTTATGTATCTTTGCAAATCACAATTTTTTTAGGTTTATTTTACTTATATAATACATATTATATAAGTAATACATTTTATATTATTCAGGGTTCTCCAGAGAAACAGAACCAGTAGATATATATATTTACATACATAAATTTTATAAATATATATATCCTCTCTACAGATAATACAGTCTCTGTATATATAATAAATGTTTATAAATAAACTTTATATGTTTATGTATATATATTCATGCAATTTTGGAGGTTGACAAGTTGAAAATCCACAATGATGATGTCCCAGTTCAAGTCCAAAAGTACAAAAAATAGTTGATGTGTCAGTTCAAAGGCCATCTGACAGGAAAATTTTCTCTTACTGGGGAGGAGCCTTTTGTTCTATTCAGGCCTCCACTGACTGGATGAGGCCCACCACATGTGGAGGGCAATCTACTCAGTCTACTGATTAACATGTTCATTTTATTCTAAAATATTCTTACAGAAACTCCCAGAATAATGTTAGATCAAATACTGGGCACCCTGTAGCCCAGTCAAGGTGACCCATAAAATTAACCGGCACTGGTATATTGACTATATTATTTTCTTTTAAACTACATTCCCACCACCCACAATTCTCAAGAATCTTTGAGGCCAATCCAAGAGTATATTTCATAAACATTGAGAACAAGAACTGCTATCCTGGAAGAAGGGACTGTCTTCTCAGAATTACCTTCCTACATCTGACCACCAGATGTTGGGTGGGACCCTAGTAAACTCCTGAAATGTTTATTATTTCAGACCTTGGCTGGTCCAAGTCTCAAAACACTTTTTATAAATGCTATTGCTCATTCCTAGAGCTATCCATCATCATCCTGCCCTCTGTCTGTCTTCCTTCTTGTAATACTTATTATGTATTCTATCTAAAGTAATAAAACTATAAAATAAAACTATGTAAAATTAAAAAAGACTAAGAAGTAATAGAATATGAAATAGTCCTTATTTTTTCTCTGTAGACTTAAAAAAATGTTCTGTAAGGTGGCATTGTGGGGTCAGTGAGTCTCCTGCATTCTTAATTTTATGTAAAAAAACAGAATTGTTTGTGTGAAGTTGTGATGAGCCGCAGTGTGAGCCTTTATAGTTCTTAGTAAGGTAGCCTTGTGAGATTTTTCTAAAACAATCTAAGAGGCCAATTTATAGCATTATGTTACTGTGTAGTTGGATTCAGTGAGGGGTGTTCATTGGTGTATAATTTTCACGAAGACTCTGGAGTTTAAATAAAGGGGTTAAAATACCCTACATGCCAACTTTGCATTCCTTTGGGTTTTGCTGGGCTTTCTAAAACTTGGCGCTTTCATACGGTGCATGTTCCTTTACTATGTCCTTCTGTTGCGATCTAGCGGCCGTCAGCCTCTCCCAAATCGCCTGCAAGCTTCTCACCATCATCAAACAACAAAGCATACGCACAGCCTGCATCTGCGCGTGATCAGGGTGGACTTCCCCCCTGCTGGAAGAGGCTCCCAAACGGAAGATCCACTGGGTACCAGGGAAGAAAATCTAGTTAAGAGTTGAAGACCGAGAATCCCATAGAGAAGGTTGTTGGGTTTATGATCTGGAGGATGGAAGAAGGAAAATAGCTCATTTTCTACAAGTTAAAAGAAAATAGTGTCTTCCAAGAAGAATAGAAATCAAGAAAGAAGGAAACTCATTGTGTTTCCCACCAACTTCCATGCAGGATGTGGGTACTGTACGTGAGGGTTCGGGATGAACCCCAGTTGCCGACCTCATCCTAATCATTCCTGTTTACTCATTTGCTCGGTCAATTGTCCGTCGCGTGCTGTGCATTGTGGAAGACGCCGAGATGCAAAAGGAAGATGGCTAAGACTAGGATGCCTCGGCGGAATGAAAGAAAACAGGACGAAGGCCCGCCAGGGCCTGCGCGAGCTCCGGGGAGGAGAGGCGCGGGGCTGCCGGCGGCCCCGGAGCACCTGGGAGACGGCGAGAGGTCGGCCGCCCGGACGGCTGCCGGGCCGCTGCGGAGGAGGCAGGGCGCCGGCCTCGGGGTCGCCGCGGCTGCGTGCGCTGCCGGGGTGCGGAGGGGCAGGGGCGCGTGCCATCGAATCACCGCCGTGGGCGCGCCACTGGGGCCGAGGAGCGCAGCAGCGGCAGCTTCTTTAACAAGGTCCCAAACCCTATTCAGCTGCCTGGTCTCTGATCAGGCGCCGACCGAACGCTTCGCGGTTCCGCCGGGGAGTGTCGGGCGCCGCGTCCGCGCCTCCGCCTGTTGATGCGGCCGCTCCGCCCGGCCACTCGCCCTGGCAGCGCGCCCGCAGCGGCATGAGTCAATTTTGCGCCGAACCTCGGCATAATGGAGGAAGGTGCTATTTTGGGATAACAGGCATATGATCAGCTCTTTTTTGGGCAGATTTCACAGGCCGCGATGTTTGCAGAAAGAGTGACTTTCCAGAATGCCTCCCTTTCTGCTACAGCACAGGAAACAATTTCACGTAGTCATTGTTGCCTCTCCAGCAGAAAGGGTTTCACATTTGACATTGACAATCCATTAATTGCTTTAACAACACCAGTAGCTTCAGAGCAGTTTAATGGGAGATGTTTATGTGTGGTTAATAAGCTACATTTTTTTTTCAATGGTAGAAGTGAAAGCGGAGACTAATTTGGAAGGAGAGGAGAGGCTCTGAAGCATCAGAAGGTTAATGAATCACCGGACCCTGCGTGAATCGCACTCCCCCGCCGCCCCCCTTTCCATTACTACGCCTTTTACTTTCCTAGCTTTCCTCAGATTCATGCCAAAAAGCCAGCTTCCAGGGTAGAATAGTTATTAAGAAGGGATGTGCAAGGATTACAACCACTTTTACTTTCTGACATACTTATTACCCTTACTTAAAATAACATATATTCTTTAGATAATAAGCCAAAAGCATTAAGGATATTTTATAAAAAGATCAAAATGATACATGTGTGTGTGTCAATTTCTAGATTGTGAAATTTCCAGACCTGCATTCTACTAGATATAGATAATAGGGTGCTGGGAAGACAGTGGGTCTTATTTCCAGATGGGAAACCTCTGGTGTGTTTTCTGTTTCCATATTTAGCCATCCGTTCTTGGGAAAGTTTTGTGGTCAGCGTCCTGAATTAGGCAGACAGATCAAAGGTGACACTAATGAATCCGTCCTCAGGACACATTTAAACTTCTGTATTTGAACAGAGCTTATTTGAAAGGTTTCACCATCCTTTACTTTTTCTTTTCCCCCTTTCTCTTCCTTGGAAATTTCAAAAATTATGATTTGGACTATAACTTTTGCAGGTTCTTTCCCCAAACATTTATCTATAACCAAACCTTTTTCTGATCACTTTTAGGTACACATGCCTAAATGTCTGTGGGGGCTCTCTACAGGCAACTCAAATGCACCGTGTTCATATTTGAACGATCTGTGTCCCTTTCCTCATTGAAAACAAAAACAAACACAACCAGCCTGATACATGCCCATCTTGGTAAAGGGCCCCTACTCAAGTTGGTCACCTGGGTGTTCATGCTCAAATATACAGAGGACCTCACCTTAGCCTTTCACACTAGGCTGCAGAGATCTCATTATATGCCTGCCTCTCTTGATGGGTTGTGGGGTTTCTGAGAGAAGGACTCCTCCTTGTTCATCTCTACCATCCCAGAACCTAGAACAGTTCCTGCCACAAAGTAGATATTGAAATATTGTTAAAATAATGCACCCCCAAAACTAATAAGGGAAATAAAGCCAGCAATCCACTATAATATGACAAGTGGTTGGGGTAAGATGTGAATGCTCTCTTTGGTCTGAAGAAGCCCCCTCTGTCCCCCATTTCCTCTCTGCCTCAGTGTGCTTTTGACTTGGTGAGTGCTGGCTGGTCTTACAGACAAGGAGGATAAGCCCAAGGAGAGGATACAGGTGGTACAGCAAGAAAGTGTCAGACTCTGGAACAGAAATCAGGCGTTATGTAGGAATTAAATGTGTGGAATAGTCAGGGAGTCTATAATATGTAGACCTGTGAGCTCCCTCACGTGCAGGTGGAGGAAATGCCGTAAGAGTATTGTAGTGGATTAACTGGTGGCCCCCCAAAGATATGTCCAAGTGCTATCCCCTGACCTGAGACTGTGACTTTGGGTGGAAAAAGGATCTCTGCAGTTGTAATTCTTGAGATGTGACCATTCTGCGTTATCAGGATGGGTCCTCGACCAGTGACAACTGTCCTGTAAGAGGCACAGAGAGAAGAAGCACAAACGGCAAGACCACGTAGCGGCGGAAGCAAAGATGGGAGTCCTGGGCTGCCAGAAGCGGAAGGGGCAAGGGAAGATTCTTCCCTAGAGCCTTTGGGGAGAGCAGGGCCCTATGGATGACTTGATTTTGGACCTTTTTGGCCTCTAGCATCCCTGTTGTCAGCCACCAAGTTTCTGTCACTTGTTACAACAGCACTCAGAGACAAATAACAAGTATCGCTGGGAGGTTGTGTTACCCCAGGCATATTTCTTTCCAGCTATGTTTTCTCTAATAGTCTTTGACAATTTATTTAGACTTTCTTATTAAAATAAAAAGGAAACTCCTTTCCTTTCCTTCTTTTTTCCTCCAGTTATAGCGAGGAATTCCTTACAGCCCTCAATTCCTTCAAATGGTGTGGTTATCTCAAAGGTCTTAGACATCTCCCTGCTGAAGTTGAAGGTACAGTGTGTCATTCACATTCCTGCCCCTTGGAGCCCATCCTACTGGAAACAATGACAGTTTTGAGCTTTGTCTCACGTTGGCGTCTCTGAGAGACGTCCAGCACCTTCCCTGGATCCTTTACGTGGATTCTTCTGGGTAAAACTTCTCCTCGTTCTCCGCAGGGGACACCATCCCTGTACTGTGGCCCTCAGTGAGCGGCGTGAGGATCAGATGAGAAATTATTTGTCGGAGTTTCGTAAATTGTCAGGTGTATGTGGAGATGATGTTATTAATGTTGTAACTGTTGATTTCTATGTACAAAATACAAAGTACGTTGAATCTGAATGTATTGAAAACAAGATGCCCCCTCCCTGACTTTTCTGCTCAGGCTGCTTTTACCCTGTACTTTGCTGCCATCTTGTGGCCTTCTTGGTAATTGTCAGAGTTATTGGTTTTTATAGTCCATAGTTTTAGCTATGATCCTTCTAATGAGAAACTTTCAGAGATTTTTTTTCCCCCCGAAACAGCAAAAAACAGCAATTTTTATTTTAGAGGGGAAATATATAATACAATTCTGATATTTTCCAGTGTCTTTCTCTCATTTGACAGAAAGTAGGCTTGAAAATATCATTTGAAAAATTGTGGCTGATAAATCTGGAGATGAGAAGACTCAGGCTGGATAGAGAGACTATGGACAGTGTTGGGGACTTTAGAAAGCTGAAAGCCTTGTCCTTTCCAAGGATCATCCGCAAAATACTGTGGGATCACATTTCCTGCATGGACAGCAATAGTTCAAATACTCCTGGTATCTCCACAGGCAGGCAGTCACCAAGTCTTCTCAGCTCCTTTCCTCCAGTATCTCTGTCCTGTCTTGTGTAATCTCTAGCCTCATGGCTAGCGTGCATTTCTGGTCCTTGTTCATTCTTACCTGGACCCATTTCCAGGTAAGACCAATACCCGGTCTCCCTCTCTCCATAATCTTCCCTCTTCCTTTGTCCTGCACACAGTGCTAGATTAATTTTCATGAAACACTATAGAAGCAGCACAGAATAGTGATTAAGAGAAAGATCTGGAGCCAAACTGCTAGTGCTGGAGTCTTAGCTCCATCAGTTTGGTTCTGACTGGATATCTTGGGATGTGCTTCTTAAACACTCTGTGTTTCCATTCCCTTATGTGTATAATGATGATGCTACTGGTACCTGCTTAGTATATTTGCGATGAAGATTAAATGGGCTAATTCCCAGGAAGTGCCTAATATTTAGTGTTCAGTTAATGTTTACTTTTATTTGTCTTCCCTGCTAGAGTGTGAATTCCTTGAATACAAGACGGTATTCACTTTGTCTTCACTTCAAATTCACGTCACCTTTACACTGCAGTCACTTGACAATATCTTCGGTCACACAGGTAAAGAAGTGCTGAGCCTTTGATACCCATTTGGTTTGCTTCTGGGAACTCTCATCACATCCTCGAAAAATGCCAAAGGCCATATTACAATTTTTTAAATCGAATGTACAGATAATTTTCAAACTTACTGTATTTACTGTTAATAAATAATGCTTAACATTTATTGAACATTTACTCTGTGATAAGCTCTTTTCAAAGTACTTTATTTGGACAAACATATTTAATACTCACAAAAGCTTTGAGGGGTGGTTATATCACCAGCATTCCCATTTTACACAGAGTGAACAGAGGTGTGGGAAGTCACATCGCCAGTAAGAAGAGGAGACTAAATTAGGACTAGCACAGTTTGTTTTAAGAGCTCACACTCTTAAATGGTCTCTGTACTGTGAATACACCCCTCTCCTCTAATGCCTGGATTCAATTCTGAGATGTGCTTCTGAATATCAAAGCACAGAGAACATTTAAAAAATTCCATACTCAGTGGAATGCAGAGTGTCACACTCGCTGCTGTATTCAAGCTGCAGTAGCTGATCCTGTGGACAGTGCTCTGTGTGATAATACGCTGTGGTCTCTGGCTTCTGTTGTACTTGGATTGTTGTAAGTGTGGTCCAGAGGTCACAAAGGCCAAGCCTTTTGGACTTGTTACAAAAGGTAAAACAATGAAGCCATTCTGATAGCGTATTGTCTGACATAACCACAAACAATTTGCTGTTCCAGCTGCTGTTTTGTGTTGAAAAGTCTTCCTGAGAATACTAAGACCCAGAAGCAGAAAACAGTCCTCAAAAAATACATTTCCTGAAGTAAGGGAGGCAGCCTGAGTTTCTGGATTTTCCAATAAGACCATATACCAGCGCCAGTTTCAGATGTGGGCCGATGTCCTGGTTTGTTGCCCACAGGCACCTCTTTTTATGGTGCACTCATTCTTCCATCCTATAAGTAAGAAGCATCCTTTAAATTCAAAGGACATTAAGGTAACATAGACTTAGTGTCTTCCCCAAGTGTCCCTTGGTGGGGGAATCTCATCTATTGGACACACCTTACTGAATCTAATAACTATCACTTATTTATTTATTTTTAATGCTTACTCAAAACTACATGTGATCATCTACTATACAGAAAATGGCACCAGGTAGCATCAGAAATGTTAAATATAAAAAAAGATAACATTTTCTCTTTAGAAATGGGAATGAAAGTGGATAAAATTTTTATCCCTCATTCATTACTTGTCTTGTTTCTGGTGATTTTCTAGGGGAGCTGTGTTTCCCCTAGACACCTCAAACTCTTAAGTCAATGCTTCTGCAGAATTAGTTGAATTTATATATTACTCTTTTTCACCCATTGTTGCCAGTCCCACCTCATTCCTTCACATTACCCAAGGATGACTGACATGAGACTAAGATTGTAGCCCAATTTTATTGAAGATTTGTGAGAAAGGGAGAGGTTTATAGTCACAACTTACTTTCACCAATACGCCACATGGAATTAATTTCTCATCAACCTCTTTTCTCTACTGGATTTAGCTAAACACTACATGATGTGGGGACTCTGCTATGGTCTGAATGTTTGTGTTCCCCCCAAATTAATATGCTGAAATCCTACCCGGAAGCTATTGGGAGGCGGGCCTTTGGGAGGCATTCCCCTCAGGGGTGGGATTGGTGCCCTTATAAAAGAGGCCCTAGAGAGCATGCCCTCCCCTTCCGCCCTGTGGGAACGCAGTGAGAAGGCGGTCTATGAACCAGAAGTGGGCCCTCCCCAGACTCCACCATGCTGGCACTGTCGTCTTGCAATTCCCAGCCCCTAGAGAACCCTTAGAAATTAACTGTGTGTTGCATGAGCCACCCTGTCGGTGGTGGTGCGCGTACAGCGGTCTGAGCCGACTGCAGCAGACACCATGCTTGCTTTTCACGTCTCGTCTCCCCTCCTTCAGGACCTCATCCTCGGTTGCCTTTGGAGATGTAATCCAACCAAAAAAGTTGTCTTCTTAAGAAAACTTCCTTTCCTATTAAACAACCTGGTTGTTTCTGCCTGCTACATAGAAAACTAGTGCTTTGAATGATTTAGGCACACTAAATGGTAATCATCCCTTAGAAATAATAACAGATACATGTATTTTGGCATACACTGTTCTTAAGCTTGAGAAGAATTAATTCATTTAATCCTTAGTACAACTCTATGATATAGGTATTCTTATCTTCCCTATTTTCTCAGATGAGAAAACTGAGGTATAGAGAGGTTGGATTACAAACCAGACAGTCTGGCTGCGAAGTCCATGCTTTCACTGTTAAGGTATACTACTCAACATTATATTTACCTACTGATAATAGCAGAGTTAAATATTGAAGAATTACATAGTTTCTCCCTTTGTTTCAAGACACAATGACATATACTTATTAATGAAATACCACCCATGTCCTCCGTTTGGGTGTAATTGTGTTCACACATTTAACCTTGCCAAGTCCTATCTAGATGCCATCCTCAGGGATCGCCTTCCTTCCCCTCTGGGGTAGGCTTGATCTTTCCTTCTTAGGAAGTAATGAAAATTGAAATTAGCCTGACTTCCCTCAATCTCCAATATCAAACCATTAGCTACAATTAGAAGCAAACCTGGGGGAAGATGGGATTGTGTGTGCAAGGTCACCACGGTGTGAGCGGGCACTGAAGGCATGAGTTGTGAGCTTGAAGTGATAAAGAGCATGGTGAAACATCAAATTGTAGGATCATATAATTTTAAGATGGGACTGATTTAAAGTTTATGTGGTCTGACCATTTATCAGATGTTTTATTTTTGTCCATTTGATCATTTTCAGTTTATACCATGTCTTGATGTGTTCCATTAATCTTGGATAGATCTAACTTTGTTATTTTGAACTGAAATCTCTTTCTTTCCTTCTTTCTTTCTTTCTTTCTTTCTTTCTTTCTTTCTTTCTTTCTTTCTTTCTTTCTTTCTTTCTTTCTTTCTTTCTTTCTTTCTTTCTTTCTTTCTTTCTCTCTTTCTTTCTCTCTCTCTCTTGTCTGTTTTGGTCACTTTTTTAATGCTTTAATAACATTTAAAATTTTTTAATATTGTGCCTACAATATAGTGTGCAGCTTGATGAAATTTGCCATGTGTACATAGTCATGTAACCATCACCCAAATCAAATATCAAACATTCTCAGTAATATTTTTCCTCCTTAACCTATTTTACCCATCTTCCACACCCTCTCCCCTTTATAACAACCAGTCTGTTCTCTGTATCTATGAGTCTATTTCAATTTTGTTTGTTTTCTTTTTTGGATTCCACATATAAGTGAAATCATACTGAATTTGTCTTTGTCTGACTTATTTCACTTAGTATAAAACCTTCTAGACCCATCATGCTGTTGCAAGTGACAAGATTTCATTATTTTTTATGGCTGAGTAATATTCCATTGAATATGTGTATGACGTCTACTTTACCCATTCAGTGGATATCTAGGCTATTTCCATATATTGGCTATGGTAAACAATGCTGCAATCAACATAGAAGTGCATATATCTTTTGGGGCTAGTGCTTTTTTGGGTAAATTCCCAGAAGTAGAATTGCTGGGTCATATGGTAGTTC
The DNA here is from genome assembly GCF_030020395.1 of Manis pentadactyla. Classification (NCBI taxonomy): domain Eukaryota; kingdom Metazoa; phylum Chordata; class Mammalia; order Pholidota; family Manidae; genus Manis; species Manis pentadactyla. The sequence goes on along the minus strand of NC_080019.1, from coordinate 121,508,743 downwards.
TATTTTTAATTTTTTGAGGAACCTCCGTACTGGTTTCCATAATGGTTGCACTAATTTGTAATCCTACCAGCAGTGTAAGGGATTTTCTCCACATCATTGCCAACACTTGTTATTTCTTATCTTTTGGATAGTAGCCATTCTGACTGGTGTGAGGTGATATCTCATTGTGGTTTTGATTTACATTTTCCTGGTGATTAGTGATATGGAGCATCTTCTCATTGTGTCTCTTGGCCATCTGTATGTTCTCTTTGGAAAAATGTTCGGGTCCTCTGCCCATTTTTTCATCAAATTTTTCGGTGTTGAATTGTATGAGTTCTTTATTTCAGCAATTACACTAAACTGGGCCTGTACCTTTCTCTATGGGAAGGTTTTTATTTACAAATTAAAATTCTTTTTCAGATATAGGGTTATACACATTTTCTTTTTCTGTCAATTTTCAATTGATACTATGCCGAAATTCATCTTTTTATCTGATTTGGATATACTGGTAGGAAGGTGCTTATAATATTCTCTATTTACCCATGTTGTATGCCTAGGAGATTTATAGTAGTATACCATATTTTATCCCCAGTATTGGTAATTTTTATCTCCTTTTATCTACTTAGGTGGTAGGGTTTAACAATTTAATAACTTTTTTTACAAAAGAATTATGGCTTTGTAATTTTCTTGTTTCTTTTATACTTCATTGATTTCTATCATTTATTATTTCCTTTCTTTGATTTGAATTGTATGAGTTCTTTATATATTTTGGGTATGAAATCTCTTTACTTTCAACTTCAGCCATAGGTCCCAGTCCTAAAATTCCTGGGATCCCATGAACAAGCCCAGTCTTCTTTTATGTGGCAGGTAAAGGCCTCTGATATGTCCAGGATGGGTCTTCAGCTCTCAAGCTCCTGTGACTATTTCTATAACAGAACTTTGAGTGTCCTTTATTAGCCTGTGCATTCAGTGTGAATGTAGTCATATGGAGAACATTGTGTCTATGAGTATGTCAACCAAACAACACTGATTTCAGTATGGGAGCTCTGTGTGAGTGTCTGATGGAGAGTGTTTAAAATGAGAATTGAGTGAACAAGAGATACGTTGTTTGCAAGAAAAGATTAGTGGAGAGAACATAATAAGCCTCTTAGAGGTAGAATTGATATCATCCCAAATGCATCTTCTTTCCCCAAACTTATACACTAGATGACATAATGAATGGTACACCTATTTGCTGATGAAAAATAAGTTTTATTGTATATAAGTAATATATAATTCAAAGCAATTATTTATCATTTGGTGACAAGATGGTCTACATAGATTTTATTTGTCTAATAATAAGAACTATGTCCAGTAAAATTCTAATTCATTGTATGTAGGCTTTTATTTTGGTAGGTTTTCATCAAGTAAAAATCTTTGCATTCTTTGTGTTTATAATTATTTAATGTAAAATTTTAATTTAGTAAAACACAGAAATCTTAAATACATAATTCACTGACATTTGACAACTATGTAACCAACATAACAATCATGAAATATAACATTTCCATCACTCATGAAAATTTCCTCATGTCCCCTTTCAGGTAGTTACCACTACCATCCCCCACTAACAACCAATCTTGCAAGTTTTATCATCAGAGATTAGTTTGGCCTGATCTTGAGCTTCATATAAATGAATCCATACAGGATATACTATTTTATATCTGACTTTTTTCACTTAATGTAGTGTTTTTGAGATTCATCCATGCTATTGTGTATCAGTAGCTTATTCTTTTTAATTGCTGCATGTGATTCTATTGTATAAATATCCCAATTTATTCATCTATTTTTATTTTGTTAGATACTGCAAATATTTCCAGTTTTTAAATATTTTGAAAAAATCTGATAGAAACACATACAATAACTGTTGTGTTATGTTTTCAGTTCTCTTGTGTAAAAACCTAGGTGTGGAAGTGTAGGGTCACAGTGTAAATGTATGTTTAACTTTATTAAAAACTGCCAAACAACTTTTCAGACAACTAATGCTGTTGTAAGAGAGTTTTTAGAAGTGCTATTTTCCAGTCATTACATAGTCCACTTCTGATGTAGGAGAATTCCAGATGGTCCACATCCTCACCAACATATAGCGTTTTCAGCCTTCTAAAATGAAGTAATATCTCAGTACCATTTTAATTTTTATTTCTCTGATGACTAATGGTGTTGAAAACCTTATCAGTTGCTTATAGGTCATTTGTATATCTTCTTTTTGGAAGTAACTTAAAGTATTTTGTTTATTTTTTAATTGGGTTGTTTGTTTTTCTATTATTATTTTTACATAGGATTACAATTTGCGGTAAGATTGATATTACCCAAAATGTGTCTTCTGTCCCCAAATTTGTAGAAAAGTTGGTCATTGTGTAATAGCAGCCATTCCCCGTCTCCTCAGTCCCTAATCCCTGGTAACCACTACTCTTTCTATCTCTAGATTTCCATTCTGAGATGTCATATGAATGGAATAATACAATATCTGTTTTTTTATGACTAGCTTCTTTCACTTCAGTGTTTTCAAGGTTTGCCTACATTGTAGTATGAATCAATACTTTATTCCTTCTTGTGGCGGAATATTCCAGTATATGAATGTGCTACATTTTGTTTATCCATTTATTTTTAAATATATTTAGCTACATTTGATTTGGTAGAATTTTATTAATGATATTTTTTGCACCTTTGTTTATGAAGACATTGATGTACACTTTCTTTTTTATTAATAGCTTTTGTCAGTTTGGGGGGATGTTTTCTTTCCTCCTCTAATTTATGGGATAGTTTATTTAAGTATTCTTAGTTATTTGATATTCTTCCTTCCTTAATGTTTGATCTAGTTCAGCAATTACACTAAACTGGTCCTGTACCTTTCTCTATGGGAAGGTTTTTATTTACAAATTAAAATTCTTTTTCAGACATATGGTTATACACATTTTCTTTTTCTGTCAATTTTGAATTAATACTATGCCGAAATTCATCTTTTTACCTAATTTGGATATGCCAGTAGGAAGGTGCTTATAATATTCTCTATTTACCCATGTTGTATGCCTAGGAGATTTATAGTAGTATACCATATTTTATCCCCAGTATTGGTAATTTTTATCTCCTTTTATCTACTTAGGTGGTAGGGTTTAACAATTTAATAACTTTTTTTACAAAAGAATTTTGGCTTTGTAATTTTCTTGTTTCTTTTATACTTGATTGATTTGTATCATTTATTATTTCCTTTCTTTGATTCATTTGGGTTCAATTTACTCTACTTTTTATATCTTCTTAAGATTAAGACTTAATCACCCTCACCCTCCCTGCCCACCGACCCCAATCCCTCCCCCAGAGTAAAGGGGCCCAAAAATTCTCAGTCATAGTATAAGTTGGTCACAGAGATGGTAGTACAGCATGGAGAATATGGCCAATGATTCTGTAACATCTTGCTGTGCTGACAGATAGTAACTGGCCTAGTTGGGGCAAGGATTTAATAATATGGATAACTGTTGAACCACTGTGTTATATACTTGAAATCAATGTAAGATTGTACATCAACAATACATCAATAAAAAAATATTAAACCTTAGATTTTTAATTTAAAAATGTGCTTCTTTCCCAATATGAGAATATTAAGGTTCATAATAGTTATTTCAAAGGCCCACTGAAGCTGGATTATACAAATGTATACTGATTGGTTTTCATTTTCATAATATTTTCAAATTTCCCTTATGATTTCTTCTTTTGATTGGGTTATTTACAAGTGTGCTGTTAAATTTCAAAATACTGGAGATTTTCTTCATCTTATTGTTATTGAATTCTAATTTAATACCATTTAATACAATAACAAACATAATAAAGTTTAAATATGTTTAAAATTACTGAGATTTATATGACCTATCACAAATCTATCTTCTTGAACATTTTAAGCATCAGAAAGGATATTTATTCTGCAGTTCCTGCAGCAGTGTCCTATAAATATCAATTAGGTCAGACTGGTTGAGATAGTGCTCAGATCTTTTACTTACTGACTTTTTAAATAATTAATACACTTCATATGTTAGAGCAGCTTTAGATTTGCACCAAAGTTGACAGGAAGGCACACAGCTACCCCACATACCCCCTGCTCCCATGCCTGCACAGCCGCCCCCATAATCACCATCCTTTACCCCCCAGTAGTGCATTCATTCCAATCCATGAACAAACCAATCGACCATTGCCATGTGTCTGCACTGACACGTCAATCTCACATGAGGTCTGTAGCGTATGTTAGGGGTCCCTCTTGGTGGTGTATATTATGTGGGTTTGGACAAATGTGTAGTGACATGTACCTACCATTAAAGTATCACAGAATTCACTGCCCTAAAAATCCTATGGTCTACCTATTCATCCTTTCCTCTCCCAAACTCCTGGCAACCATTCATGTTTTGTTTTGTTTTGTTTTGGTATCCTTAATCTACAATTACATGAGGAACATTATGTTTACTAGACTCCCTCCTTCACCAAGTCCCCCCCACATACCCCATTAGTCACTGTCCATCAGCATAGTAAGATGCTGTAGACTCACTACTTGTCTTCTCTGTGTTGCACAGCCCTCCCTGTGCCCCCTGCCACATTATAAATGCTAATCGTAAGGCCCCTTTCTTTTTCCTCACCCTTATCCCTCCCTTCCCACCCATCCTCTGCAGTCCCTTTCCCTTTGGTAACTGTTAGTCCATTCTTGGTTTCTGTGATTCTGCTGCTGTTTTGTTCCTTCAGTTTTTCCTTTGTTCTTATACTCCACATATGAGTGAAATCATTTGGTACTTGTCTTTCTCCACCTGGCTTATTTCACTGAGCATAATACCCTCTAGTTCCACCCATGTTGTGGCAAATGGTTAGGGTTTGTTTTCTTCTTAAGGCTGAATAATATTCCATTGTGTATATGTACCACATCTTCTATATCCATTCATCTACTGATGGACACTTAGTTTGCTTCCATTTCTTGGTTATTGTAAATAGTGCTGTGATAAACATAAGGGTACATCTGTCTTTTTCAAACTGGGCTGCTGCATTCTTAGGGTAAATTCCTAGAAGTGGGATTCCTGGGTCAAATGGTATTTCTATTTTGAGCTTTTTGAGGAACCTCCATACTGCTTTCCACAATGGTTGGACTAATTTACATTCCCACCAGCAGTGTAGGAGGGTTCCCCTTTCTCCATAACTTTGCCAACATTTGTTGTTGTTTGTCTTTTTGATGGTAGTGATCCTTACTGGTGTGAGGGGATATCTCATTGTGATTTTAATTTGCATTTCTCTGATGATTAGCGATGTGGAGCATCTTTTCATGTGCCTGTTGGCCATCTGGATTTCTTCTCTAGACAACTGTCTATTCAGCTCCTCTGCCCATTTTTTAATTGGATTATTTGCTTTTTGTTTGTTGAGGTGCGTGAGCTCTTTATATATTTTGGATGTCAATCCTTTATCGGATCTGTCATTTATGAATATATTCTCCCATACTGTGGGATACCATTTTGTTCTATTGATGGTGTCCTTTGCTGTACAGAAGCTTTTCAGCTTGATATAGTCCCACTTGTTCATTTTTGCCTTTGTTTCCCTTGCCCGGGGAGATATGTTCATGAAGAAGTCACTCATGTTTATGTCCATGAGATTTTTGCCTATGTTTTTTTCTAAGAGTTTTAAGGTTTCATTACTTACATTCAGGTCTTTGATCCATTTCGAATTTACTTTTGTGTATGGGGTTAGACAATGATCCAGTTTCATTCTCTTACCTGTAGCTGTCCAGTTTTGCCAGCACCATCTGTTGAAGAGATTGTCATTTCCCTATTGTATGTCCATGGCTCCTTTATCGAATATTAATTGACCATATATGTTTGGGTTAATGTCTGGAGTCTCTATTCTGTTCCACTGGTCTGTGGCTCTGTTCTTGTGCCAGTCCCAAATTGTCTTGATTACTGTGGCTTTGTAGTAGAGCTTGAAGTTGGGGAGCGAGAGCCATCCCACTTTATTCTTCCTTCTCAGGATTGCTTTAGCTATTCGGGGTCTTTGGTGTTTCCATATGAATTTTTGAACTATTTGTTCCAGTTCGTTGAAGAATGCTGTTGGTAATTTGATAGGGATTGCATTGAATCTGTAGATTGCTTTGGGCAGGATTGCCATTTTGACAATATTAATTCTTCCTAGTTAAGAGCATGGGATGAGTTTCCATTTGTTAGTGTCCTCTTTAATTTCTCTTAAGAATGTCTTGTAGTTTTCGGGGTATAGGTCTTTCACTTTCTTGGTTAGGTTTATTCCTAGGTATTTTATTCTTTTTGATGCAATTGTGAATGGAATTGTTTTCCTGGTTTCTCTTTCTATTAGTTCATTGTTAGTGTGTAGGAAAGCCTCAGATTTCTGTGTATTAATTTTGTACCCTACAACTTTGCTATATTCCGGTATCAGTTCTAGTAGTTTTGGAGTGGAGTCTTTAGGGTTTTTTATGTACAATATCATGTCATCTGCAAATAGTGACAGTTTGACTTCTAATTTACCAATCTGGATTATTTGTATTTCTTTGTTTTGTCTAATTGCCATGGCTAGGACCTCCAGTATTATGTTGAATAACAGTGGGGAGAGTGGGTATCCCTGTCTTGTTCCCGATCTTAGAGGAAAAGCGTTCAGCCTCTCACTGTTCAGTGTGATGTTAGCTGTGGGTTTATCATATATGGCCTTTATTATGTTGAGGTACTTGCCCTCTATGCCCATTTTGTGAAATTTTTTATCATGAATGGATGTTGAATTTTGTTGAATGCTTTTTCAGCATCTATGGAGATGATCATGTGATTTTTGTCATTTTTGTTTATGTGGTGGATGATGTTGATGGATTTTCAAATGTTGTACCATCCTTGTATCCCTGAGATGAATCCCACTTGGTCATGGTGTATGATCCTCTTGATGTATTTGAATTCGGTTTGCTAATATTTTGTTGAGTATTTTTGCATCTTTGTTCATCAGGAATATTGGTCTGTAATTTTCTTTTTTGGTGGGGTCTTTGCCTGGTTTTGGTATTTGGGTGATGCTGGCTTCATAGAATGAGTCTGGAAGTATTCCCTCCTCTTCTATTTTTTGGAAAACTTTAAGGAGAATGGGTATTATGTCTTCTAAGTATGTCTGATAAAACTGCAGTAAATCCATCTGACCCGGGAGTTTTGCTCTTGGGTAGTTTTTTGATTACCGCTTCAATTTTGTTGCTGGTAATTGGTCTGTTTAGATTTTCTGTATTGTCCTAACCACTGATGTTTTTATTGTCACCATATCTCTGCTTTTTTTCCGGAATGTCATATAATTGTAATTACCCAGTATATAGCCTTTTCAGACTGGCTTCTTTCACTTAGTAATCCACATTTAAGTTTCTTCCATGCTTTTTCATGGCTTGAGAGCTCATTCTTTTTATCACTGGATAATATTCTATTGTCTGGATGTACCACAGGTTATTTATTGATCCACCTACTGAAGGACATCTTGGTTGCTGCCAGGTTTTGGCAAAAAAATCCGAATTTTGGCATCTCATTCATCACTGGTGGGGATGTGGAATAGTACAGCCACTTTGGCGAACAGATTGTCACTTTCTTACAAAATGAAATATAATCTTAACTATACATAATCCTGCAATCATGCTCCTCGATATTTACCCAAATGAATTGGAAATTTGTGTCCAACAAAAACCTGCACATAGATGTTTATCACTTCTTGTTGTAGTGTGCTTTCTGCTGATGATAAATGCTCTGCTTGCTTTTATCAAAAAAATTCTGTATTTCTATAGAATTCTGGATTGACTTTTTTTTTAATTTCAGCACTTTTGTTCTGAGATTTTCTAGCCTTTATTTTTTTTCTGATGAGAAGTCAATCATCTTTCTTATTGTTTTCCTGTATGTAATATTTCTGTATTTATGGTTGCTTTTAGGATTTTCTTTTTATCATATTTTCAGCAGTTTGATTATGGTGTACCTAGTTGAAGTTTTCTATTTACATGGCTTAAGGTTGGGTATTTAGGTTACTATATGTAAGATGGTTTTTTAAAACAAATTTAGAGTTTTTTAAGCTTTTTTTCCACCTCTTTCTGTCTGTCTGTGCCTCTCTCTCTCTCTCACACACACAAACACACAATCACACAATCTCCTATCCTTCAGGGATTTAAATTACACTGAATTGGATTACCTGAAGTACAAGGGTCCTGTTTTATTCTTTTCCCCTCTGTCTTCAGATTGGTTAATTTCTATTCATGTCTTCAAGTTTATTGACCCTTTCTTTTGCAGTGTCCAATCTTCTGTACAGCTTATCCAGTTAATTTATTCAGAAATAGTATTTTTCAGTTTTAGAATTTTCACTTAGTGCTTTTTTATAGCTTTCATTTCTCTGCCATGATTTCCCACCTCAGCATTGTGTGAATGTTGCATCTGTAATTTCCTTTAAATTCAGTATCATATATATAATAGCTGTCTTAAAGTCCTTGTCTTCTAATTCCAACATCTTTGTCATCTCGGGATCTTGTTATATTAACTTCTTTTACTTTGGACTGTGGGTTACATTTTTCCTACTTCTTTGCATGTCTAGTAATATTTGATTAGAAGCTAGACATTATGGATGGTGTGTTGTAGGGAACCTAGAGTATGTTGTTTTTCTTTGAAGAGTTTAATTTTGTTCTGGTAAGTGGTTAAACTACTAGTGGTTTCTCTTTATTTTGTTAAAATTGGTTTTATGCTTTATTTCAATTTTGTCTTAAGTCTTCGGCGTGACTCTTACTCTAGGGCAGGGTCTTTACCCCTGGCTGTTCACAGGCTTTTCCACTTTGGATGGGTTAGAATTTAAACATGTTGGACACTGGTTAGCGTCTTATAGCTCTGTTAAGATGAACACAGGACCTAGCACTATAGTAACTGCTCTCTGGAGGGCCTCACAGAGTCTTTACCTGCATGAGTAGTCCGTATTTTGGTCAAGGACTGAGGGCAACTTCTATGAAGATTTCTTGTCTCCCCTACTTCATGCAGCTGCTTCTCTCCAGCATTCTGTTCCACAAATTCCAGACTCCTCAGCAGCTCCAAACTCTGGTTTATGCCTTTTTATCTCAGTGAGACTGACATCCTCCACTGACATCTCCTCTGGAAGCTGGTCCCAGCTGGAATTAACATGGAGCTCATTTCATATTTCCCCTTTCTCTTAGGAATCACAGTTTTGCTGTTACCCAATGCCTATGAATAGTTTCCTAATAGGTTTGTTTAGTT